>NC_133453.1:138002789-139361956 GCF_048565385.1 Saimiri boliviensis
TTAAATCTCTTCTGGATCCAGTGAAGACCTAGAAAGAGGAGATTCTCTACATAGGCTAATTTCTGCCACAAGAGAGGGCTTTGCAGAGTCATTTAAAAATGTTAGAGAAATGTATTTTGGGGTAAAATATTTTGATTTCCTTTAGGGCATGCTATGTGTCATGGGATGCTGTCGCAGCATCAGGTTAGAATTTGATATCTTGTTGCCACACAGAGTCTGTTTTAGCAGTTATCTCTATTTTAATGTTAATACTGGTCCCTTGTGCCTAAATTCCAAAAGCAAGGGTGTCTAATGAGATGTGTCTGACCTCTCTTCCCATCATGGTCAGGAATTTAGTTTTTCAGGTTCTCCTTGGCCCAAAGGAGTCCATTCAGTCATTTGGGGGATGTAGGATTTTACTTTTGGTTTACAGTGTATATTGGTTTTTTAATATACTCTTGTAGAACTAGAGAAGGGTGTTGAAGCTTTTTCTAAATGCTTGATTTGAGAATTTCTTCTTGCCTCCCATGCCTTTCACCCCTGCTTTAAGAAACAGGTTTGTGCCTATCTGTTGAGTCAGCACTAAATTTCTGCATGAACAATCATCCAAACTCCAAGTGATTAGGGTTTGTTCCACAGTCTGGCTTTATTTCAACCCTGAGGTCTTAAATTGAAAGAGTGACCAGGGCTTACAGGCATTGAGTCACCTTAGAGACACATGCAGAACTTTTGCTCCTGAAACCCAGAGACAAAGAGAGGTGTGACTGGAAAAAGGGTACTTACCCTGCCAAGAGTTGTGATGGGAACTCTTAAGTCATGAACTTCATTCTTTGGGCTAACAGCACTCGATTCTGCCAAAGCCCAGTCTTTCTTCAAAGCAGAAGATCCAGGATCTGTAAGCTGTGAATGTGACACTGAGAAATTACTCATTGTGAGTTGAACATTTAGCTGACACATAGATTTTATTCTTTACATACTGTTCTCCTCATCCAGTGTCTTTGCCATCATTCACCAAGGGAGGAAGCCAGTGTTGCTATGCGTGGCCTTGCAAACATCTCTCCTTCCAACCAGTGTTCTGAATATGTGGACTGAAGTTGAAGGCAGTCAGCTCCAACAGCTAGTGGCTCCCAGGAAGACTGCCCCCTTCATTATACATCCCTGCCAGTGTCATCCACAGAATGATTTAAAACTCCCTTTCTCACTTCTTTTCACTTTGGATTGTTGTCCCAGAAAGCTACTTTTTGATACTGAATGACTCTTAAATAATCTCTAGTGAGTGGAAAAGATTAAATAAATTTCTTCATGGTCAGAGTTGGCAATGCTTGGGTAGATATGCTTTGAATTCCCTGCCTTGTTACAGACAGATGCCATGATGCTTATGCCAGCAACAACATCTAATGGGTAGAAACTGTAGGTCCATAAGTCACTTAGTGGTAGGTTTGATTCTTGTTCACTGATTGTGTAGATAACGGATATCTTTCTTAGTCTCTTTTAGCTGTTGCATTAGTCAGGGTTCTCTAGAGGGGCGGGACTAATAGAATAGATGCATATATGAAGGGGAGTTTATTAAGGAGTATTGAATCACATGATCACAAGGTGAAGTCCTACAGTAGGCCATCTCCGAGCTGAGGAGCAAGGAAGCCAGTCCAAATCCCAAAACCTCAAAAATACAGAAGCTTACAGTGCAGCCTTCAGTCTGTGGGTGAAGGTCCATGAGCCCCTAGAAAACTACTGGTATAAAGTCCAAGGGTCCAAAAGCTGAAGAACCTGGAGTCCAATGTTGAAAGGCAGGAAGCATCCAGCATGGGAGAAAAATCAAGGCTGGAAGACTCAACTGATCCAGTCCTTCCACGTTCTTCTGCCTCCTTTATTCTAGCTGTGCTGGCAGCTGATGAGATGGTGCCCACCCAGACTGAGGGTGGGTCTGCCTCTCCCAGTCCACTGACAGGAATGTTAATCTCCTTTGTCAGTACGCTCACAGACACACCAGGAACAATACTTTGCATCCTTCAATCCAATCAAGTTGACACTAAGTATTAACTATCAGAACCATTATTCTCTGATCTGCAAAATGGCAGTCAGAATACTTCGCAAATAGATTTGTGTGAAGTTTAAATAAAATGATAAAATTAAATACTCACAATTGTAGAGCCTGGTAGGTGGTTAGTACGTATTAGTTTCCCCACCACCTACCTCTCTGTGACTCAATGTCCACAGCTGTTATCCACAAAGAGAGGGTGAAAGTTTATAATGTTAAGATGGTTCACAAACAAATGGGTTAGGAGGCTAAGATAAGACAAATCTTAAATTTTTTTCTTGCTCCAAGGTTTAAAAATTGTTCATTCAACAGACTTAAAATATAGCAAAAGTACACCAGGAGCACTCAAAGATAGAAAGAGTGGGTGGATGATGCCTCTGTGGCCATTGAAAGAGAAGCTAGGTTTTCCAGAATATACAGTTCTGTGAGGTGTCACAACAGGTGGTTCTTAATTTTACAGCCCATGAAAGCATAAAAAGTGACCAGAAACATCAGCAAAATTCTGAAAACAGCTTCTCATTGCTGTTTCTGTCTGGAGATGTGCAAATGTTGACAACAAAAAAGATCCACGAAAGTATGACTTCCACCTCCATCACATGTCTAAAACTCACTGGAAGTGAGGGGAACCTTTGAGATTGGCCTTAAAGTCACACAGGTTTGGGTATAATACTAAGTAACAGTAGGTCAACACTAGTTTAATAAAACCACAGAGAAGGGTAGAAATCCACATATCAATTATTCTCCATACTGTTACTAAGTGAAGATTAATAAGACTAATATTAAATAAGAATAGCTTTAGGGAAAAGCTCTGAATATTAAGTATAAGCAAGATTGGTCTTTTCTAGAGACAGCTTTTGGGTTTATTGATTTGCCCCCTATTGTTTTTCCGTTTTCAATTTCATGTGTTTTTGCCCCTAAATTTATTATTTTTTATTATTTTAGATTTAAATTGCTCTCTCTAGTTTCTTCAGGTGGAAGTTTAGATTATTGATTTAAAATTCTTCTTTCCTAATATATGCATTTAATGCTTTAAATGTCCCTCTTTTGCTTCATCCCACAGATTTTAATAGGTTATATTTCTGTTTTCATTAAGTCAAACCATTTTAAAATTTCTCCTGAGATTTTTTGACTATATTATTTGGTGTGTTTTCAAACATTTGGATATTTTATAGCTACATTTATATTATTGATTTTTAGTTTAATATCATTGTGGTCTGAAAACACGCTTTGTATGACTTCTGCTATTTAAAATTTGCTAAGGTGTGGTCTATCTTGTAGAAAGTTCCATGGGAGCTTGAGAACAACGTGTACTCTGCTGTTTTCAGATTCAGATTAAGTTGTTTGACAGTAGTGTTCAACTCAACTATATTTCGACTAATGTCCCATGTGCTTGATCTACTAATTACTTAATTAGGGAAGCCTAAGTCTCTGACTACAATAGTGACATTTTGTATTTCACCTTGGAGTTCTGTCAGTTTTGTCTCATACTTTGATGCTCTGTTGTTAGAAACATACATATTAAAAGCCATGCTTATATTTTCTTGGAGAATTGAACCATTATTGATGGCTTTGTTATTTAATGCTTCTCTTCATCCTTGAAATTTTTTTCCTCTGAACTCTGCTTTTTTTGAAATTAATATAACTACCCCAACCTTCTTTTTATTGCTGTTATCATGGTATATACTTTTCCATCTCTCTGTCTCTCAACTCTCTCTCTCTCTCTCTCTGTCTCTCTCTCTTTTTCTGTCTGTCTCTCTAACCTATCTGTGTCTTTATATTTAAAGTGGGTTTCTTTCTTTTTATTTTTAAGTCAGGTCTCACTTGTTGCCCAGGCTGGAGTGCAGTGGTGTGATCTCAACTCACTGCAACCTCCACCACCTGGGTTCAAGTGATCCTCCCTCCTCAGCCTCCTGAGTAGCTGGGACTACTGGTGTGTACCACCATACCAGACTAATTTTTGTATTTTTTAGTAGAGACAGGGTTTTGCCTTGTTGTTCAGGCTTAAAGTGGGTTTCTAGTGGACAAGGTATAGTTGGGTCTTATAATTTTATATTTGGATTAATATCTATTATGTTTTTAACTGTTTTCTACTCGTTGCATTTTCCTTTATTTCCTTCCTTTTGTAATTTTATTTATTAGTTATGTGTTTTTAGGTCCTTTTTTTTTTTAAAGAAAGGGTCTCATTCTGTTACTCAAACTGGAATTTAGTGGTGTGATCAAAGCTCATTGTAACCTCAAACTCCCGGGCTCAAATGATCCTCCCACCTCAGCCTCCTGAGTAGCTTGGACTACAGGTGTGCACCAGTGTACTCTGCTAATTTTTTAACTTTTTATAGATATGGGGTTTTGCTATGTTGCCCAGGCTGGTTTCAAACTCCTGGCCTCAAGTGACTCTCCAGTCTCAGCTTCTCAAAGTGGTAGAATTATAGGTGTGAGCCATCATGCCCATACTCTGGTTTTAATTAACCCAGTTTCTACCAAAAATATAAACAAATATTAGCCAGGTGCGGTGGCCTGCGCCTGTAATCCCAGATACTCTGGAGGCTGAGGCAGGAGAATCACTTGAACCCAGGAGGTAGAGGTTGCAGTGAGCCGAGATAGGGCCTCCCAATGGGAAATAGGGACTCCCAGTGGGAATTTCAATGTCTAATAACCAGAATCTACAAGGAACTTAAACAAATTTACAGGAACAAAAACAACCCCATTAAAAAGTGGGCAAAGGTCATGAACAGTCACCTCTCAAAAGAAGACCTACATGAAGCCAACAAACATATGAAGAAAAGCTCAGCATCACTGATCATTAGAGAAATGCAAATAAAAACCACAGTGAGATACCATCTCATGCCAGTCAGAATAAATTATTAAAAAGTCAAGAAACAACAGATGCTGGTGAGGTTGCAGAGAAAAAGGAAGGCTTTTACACCATTGATAGGAAAGTATATTAATTTAACCCATTGTGGAAGACTGTTGCAATTCCTCAAAAATCCAGAGGTGAAAATACCATTTGACCCAGCAATTCCTTATCTGAGTATATACCCAAAGGAATATAAATCATTCTATTACAAAAACACATGCATGCATATACTCATTGCAGGACTATTTACAATACCAAAGACACAGAATCAACCCAAATGCCCATCAGTGATAGACTGGATAAAGAAAATGTGGCACATAAACACCATGGACTACAATGCAGTCATAGAAAGGAATGAAATCATTTTCTCTGCAGGGAAATGGAGGGAGTTCAAAGCCATTATCCTCAGCAAACTAACGCAGGATCAGAAAACCAAACACTGCATGTTCTCACTTATACGTGGAAGCTGAACAATGAGAACACGTGGACACGGAGTGGGGAACAAGACACAATGGGGCCTGTTGATGGGGCTGAGGGGGAGAGAGCATCAGGAAAAATAGCTAATGCATGTGGGGCTTACTACCTAGGTGATGGGCTGATAAATGGAGCAAACTAGCATGGCACACAATTACCTAAGAAACAGACCTGCAAGTCCTGCCCATGTACCCTAGAACTTAAAATGAAATATTTAAAAAATAAAATTCTCATAATAAAAAAAAATTCTCAGTTAAAAAGTTGATTATAGACCTTTTGAAACAAAGAAGATGGAACCTGTAATCCCAGCACTTTGGGAGTCTGAGGTGGGCGAATCACTTGAGGTCAGGAGTTCAAGACTAGCCTGACTGACAGGTTGAAACCCCATCTCTACTAAAAATACAAAAATCAGCCAGACATGGTAGTGCACACCTGTAGTCCAAGCTGCTCAAGAGGCTGAGGCAGAAGAATGGCTTGAACCCAGGAGGTGGAAGTTATAGTGAGCTGATCTCACCATTGCACTCCAGGGAGAAAGAAGAGAAGGGAAGGGAAGGGAAGGGAAAGGAAGGGAAGAGAAGGGAAGTAGAGGGGAGGGGAGGGAAGGGGAGAGGAGGAGAGGGGAGGGGAGGGGGAAGGGGAGGAGGAAGGAAGGAGGGAAGGAAGGAGGGAAGGAAGGAGGGAAGGAAGGAAGGAGGAGAGGGAGGGAGGGAGGAAAGGGAGGGAGGGAGAAAGGAAGGAAGAGAGGAAGAGAGAGGGAGGAAAGGGAGGAAGGAGGAAGGAAGGAAGGAAGAGGAAGGAGAAGGAGGGAAGAGAGGGAGGGAGGAAGGAGAAAGGAAGGAAGGAAGGAAGGGGAAGAGAGAGAGGGGAGGAAGGAGAAGGAGGAAGAGAGTAAGAAAGGAAGGAAAGGAAAGGAAGGAAGGGAGGGTAGGGAGGGAAGGAGAAAGGAAGGAAGGGAAGGAGGGAGAAAGAAAAAAGAAGATAGAAAAAAGAAAAAGATATATAAACAAGGGATAAATTGATAGAGATACAGTATGGGATACATGAAAATAATGTTTTAGTTAAAAGAAATACGAGAAACTCAAAACAAGTATTGCTCTTAAATAGCACAATCACGTGAATTGTTACTTTTTTTAAAAAAAAATGACAGCAAGTATAGTTGGGTCATAAATGTTTGATTTTAAATATTTTTGTTTTTATATTTCCTTTTCTTTTTTTTTTTTTCACTCAGTGAAAACTGTAAATTCTAAAATAAGCCATCTGCACTCTCAAACCTGCTCTCTTGGTCACAAAGCTTCATCTGTTGTTTTGTTTTGGTTTTGGGCTGCTTTGAATGAACTGATGAACTTGGCCAAACACAGCAGAGAATTGCTCAATCCCCTTTTGCTTTCTTGCTAATTAAATTTGGTATGTTTGCTGTGGAAAAAGGAGGTGGGAAGATTTTAGAATTTCAATTAATTGCAGATGCTGAATCACACCAGCTGAAAGCTAGCAAGCCACCCCATAATTTACATAGTCCGTCGGCTGGACAGCTCTGGCTGGGAATGGATGGGGATGGGTGGGGTGCAAGCCCCTTCACCCCAGTGCTGGCGTTGTAGTGCTTACCATAACAGACATTTGTGAAAACCTGCCACCCTTCCCATTGCTGTCTTCACTTTTCCTGGCCTCTATATATTCCTCTGGTTCCTTAAGCCTCCTTGACTATTATGCAATCCAATAACTTTGTTGTAGGTGTGGCTCAAAATGAAAGAGACAGAAAGATAATCAAGGATGCATCAGGGTTTTTGGGTTTTTTTTCTTTCTGTAATCCTTTAAATACTATTTTTTTTTTAACCTAAATAATTGTCAGAATCTTCAGAAAGGCAAAGTCTCCTGGTTGCTCCCAAGGTTGGCAATCAGAATGACTTATCTTATTCATTCTCCAAACACCAGGGCCACCCAGAATTTATTATTTTCTCCTTGTTTTGGATGTGTGTACGTGTGTGATGGGGTGTGAGTATTCAGGCACATGTGCTGGATGCTAAAACACACACATGGCCTTGGCCTTAAACATTCAGCTGTGTCTCTGATACACCCTGACATTAAAATAAACTGTCTTTTGGAATAAGATTCTATCCCCTAGAATCCTGGTTGAAGAGGATTTTAAGCTTGTGAACTCTGCTTGCCCTTAGCACAGAAAAAGATTAGGCAATCAAATCAACCAGGTAGTCATCGTTCTCAGTGTTATGTTAAACTTTTAAATCTAAAAAGTGAATGTTGCTGAAGTCTGGGTTGTGGAGGCCAGTCTGCAGAGGTGAGTGTGCAGTTGTGCATGAGAAGTGCTTACTTGGAGTTCTGTCAAGTATAATTCACGGAGAGGGAGGGATGTGAGACCCGTCATGGGCAGTATGTCAATTTCAGTTAAATGATGCCTATAATGTGCCTTTACATGTGTTTTCTCATTTTGTCTTCATAATCTGTAGATAGGTGAATAAGATACAGAGATGTTAGGCAGTTTGTTGAGGGTCCATTATTTGTTTCATTGATTCTTTCCTTTATTCACTCATTAATGCATTTATCCTTTACTATGATCTTATTTTGTACTAGCCACTGTATGACATGTCTGGGATATAGGTTAGAAAAATAAGCATGACTCTTCCTCTCATGTAGTCATACACTAGTGGAGAAGAGTGGTGGCGAGGTGGCTCATGCCTGTAATCCCAGCACTTTGGGAGGCCAAGGTGGGTGGATCATGTGAAGTTAGGAGTTCAAGACCAGCCAGGCCAACATGGTGAAACCCCGTTTTTACTAAAAGTAAAAAAATTAGCCAGGTGTGGTGGCACACACCTGTAATCCCAGCTACTCAGGAAACTGAGGCAGGAGAAACCCTTGAACCTGGGAGGTGAAGGTTGCAGTGAGCCGAAATCATGCCACTAGATTCCAGCCTGGGCAAGAGAGCAAGACTCCATCTCAACAACAACAAAAAATTAGTCCCCATAATCCCCATCATCCCCACATGTCAAGGGAGAGACCAGGTGGCAGCAGATGAGTCATGAGGGCTGTTTTTCCATGCTATTCTCACGATAGTGAGTGCTCACGAGATCTAACGGTTTTGTAAGTGTTTGGTAGTTCCTCTTGCATTCATTCTCTTTCTTGCCGCCTTGCGGAGAAGGTGCCCCTGTTTCCCCTTTGCTTTCTGCCATGGGTGAGGCCTCCCCAGCATACTAAACTGTGAGTCAATTAAACCTCCTTTCTTTATAAATTACTGAGTTTCAGGCAGCTTTTAAATTTTTATTTTATTTCTATAGGTTTTTGGGGAACAGGTGGTATTTGGTTAAATGAATAAGTTCCTTAGTGGTGATTTGTGAGATTCTTTTGCACCCATCTCCCGAGCAATAAACACTGAACTCGATTTGTGGTCTTTTATCCCTCACCTCCTTCCCACCCTATCCCCTTGAGTCCCCAAAATCCATTGTATCATTCTTACACCTTTGTGTCCTCATAGCTTAACTTCCACATTTCAGTGAGAGCATACGATGTTTGGTTTTCCATTCTTGAGTTACTTCACTTAGAATAATAGTCTCTAATCCTATCCAGGTTGCTGTGAATGGCATTAATTCATTCCTTTTTATGGCTGAGTAGTATTCCATTGTGTAAATATATACCAGTTTCTTTATCCATTTGTTGATTGATGGGCATTTGGGTTGGTTCCACATTTTTGCAATTGTGAATTGTGCTGCTATAAACATGAATGAGCAAGTTATCTATTTCTTTATATGTATATATATATATATATATATATATATATAATTGCACTTTAGGTTCTGGGGTACATGTGCAGAACATGCAGGATTGTTGCATAGGTACACACATGACAATGTGGTTTGCTGCCTCCATTCCTGTCACCTATATCTGGCATTTTTCCCCATGTTATCTCTCCCCAACCTCCCTCCCCCCACTGTCCCTCCCCCCCACTGTCCCTCCCCTAGTCATCCCCAACAGACCGCAGTGTGTCATGCTCCCCTCCCTGTGTCCATGTGTTCTCATTGTTCAGCACCTGCCTGTGAGTGAGAACATGCGGTGTTTGATTTTCTGTTCTTGTGTCAGTTTGCTGAGAATGATGGTTTCCAGATTCATCCAAAGTCATCGTTTTTTATGGCTGCATAGTATTCCATGGTGTATATGTGCCACATATTCCTTGTCCAGTCTATCATCGATGGGCATTTGGGTTGGTTCCAGGTCTTTGCTATTGTAAACAGTGCCACAATGAATATATGTGTGCATGTGTCTTTATAATACAACGATTTATAATCCTTTGGATATATACCCAGTAATGGGATTGCTGGGTCAAATGGAATTCCTTGAGGAATCACCACAGTGTCTTGCACAATTTACACTCCTACCAACAGTGTAAAAGTGTTCCTATTTTTCGACATCCTCTCCAGCATCTGTTGTCTCCAGATTTTTTAATGATTGCCATTCTAACTGGTGTGAGATGGTATCTCAATGTGGTTTTGATTTGCATTTCTCTAATGACCAGTGATGATGCATTTTTTTCATATGTCTGTTGGCCTCATATATGTCTTCTTCTGAAAAGTGTCTGTTCGTATCCTTTGCCAACTTTTGAATGGGTTTGTTTTTTCTTGTAAATCTGTTTTCGTTCTTTGTAGATTCTGGATATTAGCGCTTTGTCAAATGGGTAGATTGCAAAAATTTTTTCCCATTCCCATTCCAGAGTGAATTGGTTGCCAGTTCACTCTGATGATTGTTTCTTTTGCTAGGCAGAAGCTCTGGAGTTTATTAGATCCCATTTGACTATTTTGGCTTTTGTTGACAATGCTTTTGGTGTTTTAGTCATTAAACCCTTGCCTATGCCTATGTCCTAAATGGTTCTGCCTCGGTTTTCTTCTAGGGTTTTTTATGGTTTTAAGTCTTATGTTTAAGTCTTTAATCCATCTGGAGTTAATTTTAGTGTAAGGTGTCAGGAAGGGGTCCAGTTTCTGCTTTCTGCACATGGCTAGCCAGTTTTCCCAATACCATTTATTAAACAGGGAATATTAAATTTCCCCACTGCTTGTTTTTATCAGGTTTGTCAAAGATCAGATTGTTGTAGATGTGTGGCATTGCCTCCAAGGCCCCAGTAAACTTGGAAGAAATGGATAAATTCCTGGACACTTGCACCCTCTCAAGCCTAAACCAGGAAGAAGTTGAAACCCTGACTAGACCAATAACAAGGGCTGAAGATGAGGCAGCAATTAATAGCCTACTAACCAAAAAAGCCCAGATCCAGATGGGTTCACAGCCAAATTTTACCTGACATACAAAGAGGAGCTGGTACCACTCCTTCTGAAACTATTCCAAACAATCCAAAAAGAGGGAATCTTTCCCAAATCATTTTATGAGACCAACATCATCCTGATATCAAAACCCGGCAGAGACTCAATAAGAAAAGAAAACTTCAGGCCAATATCCATGATGAACATAGGTGCAAAAATCCTCAATAAAATAATGGCAAACCGATTGCAACAGCACATCAAAA
Organism: Saimiri boliviensis; assembly: GCF_048565385.1. Lineage (NCBI taxonomy): Eukaryota > Metazoa > Chordata > Mammalia > Primates > Cebidae > Saimiri > Saimiri boliviensis. The sequence continues at coordinate 138,013,650 of NC_133453.1, forward strand.
AGCTTATCCATCATGATCAAGTAGGCTTCATCCCGGGGATGCAAGGCTGGTTCAACATACACAAATCTATAAATATAATTCACCATATAAACAGAACCAAAGACAAAAACCACACGATTATCTCAATAGATGCAGAGATGGCCTTCAAAAAATTCAACAGCCCTTTATGCTAAAAACTCTTAATAAACTAGGTATGGAATGAATGTATCTTAAAGTAACAAAAGCTATTTACAAAAAACCCACAGCCAATATCATACGGAATGAGGAAAAACTGGAAGCATTCCCTTTGAAATCTGGCACTAGACAAGGATGCCCTCTCTCACCACTCCTATTCGATATAGTATTGGAAGTTCTGCCAGAGCAATCAGGCAAGAAAAAGAAATAAAGGGTATTCAATTAGGAAAGGAGGAAGTCAAACTGTCTCTATTTGCAGTTGACATGACTGTATATTTAGAAGTATCTTTTTCATATAATGACTTCTTGTCCTCTGGATAGATCTGGTGGGATTGCTGGATCAAATATTAATTGCACTTTTAGTTCTTTAAGGAATCTCCACACTGTCTTCCATAGTGGTTGTACTAGTGTACATTCCACTGGTAGAAGTGTTCCTTTTTCACCACATTCATGCCAACATCTATTATTTTTTGATTTTCTAATTATGGCCATTTTTGCAGGAGTAAGGTGGTATCACATCATGGTTTTGATCTGCAATTCCCTGAACATGGACTAATCCATGCTGTTTGCATAACATTTCAGTTCACATATTTAAATTTATAAATATTTTCATTGTTACATCTGCTTTGGATGTCCTATATAAAAAAAAAAAAAAGCTTTCATGCCCAAAACTTACAAAAATTTCCCTAATTTTTTAAATTATTTTATGCTTTTATTTTTATATTTAATTCATCAGTAATAACTTTTAGTATCAAGTATGAGGTAAAGATTTAACTTTCTTTGGCCCTAGGTTGCTAGACAGATGTTTCAGAATCATATGGTGAAGCCTTCCTCATCAACTGGAAATAGAATCTTTATTGCTCTTCCTTTAGAATTTTTGGAATGAACTATTCAAAGCTCTTCTTTTTATCCACGGTCTCCTAAACTGACAAATCATTAAAAATCAGAAGGACAAAACTCTAGAATATTAGAAAAATCAGTGATCTTGAACACAATGTTCAGAATGCACAAACTATTATACTTCTGGTGTTTTATTGTATCAATAAAAATACTAATAAAAGGGAAAAAAGGCCTAAAAATGAATCATTTCCCATAGCAATAACAAGATCAAGGCATGCACACACACACACACACACACACACACACACACACACACACACACCAGTGTGCTAATATTAACCATGACAGGCAATACTTTTTGTGAAGTAGATTATTTTCTTTATCATTTGTATTTTGATTTGCTTAAAACCTGATTCCATCACATGGGATACTCAGTATCCCAAAGAGCTTATCAAATCGTTACTTTCTTTTTGTTTTGTTTTGAGATGGAGTCTCTCTCTGTCACCTAGGCCAGAGTGCAGTGGCATGATCGCAGCTCACTGCAACCATCACCTCTTGGGTTCGAGTGATTCTCCTGCTACAGCCTTCTGAGTAGCTGGGATTACAGGCACACCGCCACACCTGGCTAATTTTTGTATTTTCAATAGAGACAGGGTTTCACCAAATTGGTCAGGCTGGTCTTCAGCTCCTGACCTTGTGATCCCCATGTCTCAGCCTCCCAAAGTGCTGGGATTACAGGCATGACCCACTGCGCCCAGTCCAAATTGTCACTTTCAACTTACCTGAAATAAATTCCAAATCAGTGGCTAATGTTGCTAGACCAAAATTTCTGGGCTTGTCTTCATTAGTCAGCTCCCCATCTGCTTGCAGTGTGATCTCTGCTGCACAGAGCTCAATGCCAGGAAATACTGTCCTGCAGTGATTCATTCCCTTTTATTGACTACACAGTCATAGATTGGACTCTATATTAGGAAGACGAACAGCAGGTATTTTGTTCCATTAAGGCAAGTACAGTTTATAGTGAAAAAAGGCAAATAAACATATAATTAAGATAAAATAAGATAATTTCTGTATAAATTTAGAAATTAGGGCCAGGCACAGTGGCTCATGCCTATAATTCCAGCAATCTGGGAGGCAGAGGCAGGCAGATCATTTGAGGTCAGGAGTTTGAGACAAGCCTGGCCAGTATGGTGAAACCCCATCTCTACTAAAAATATACAAATTAGCAGGGCATGGCAGCACATGCCTGTAGTCCCAGCTACTTACTAGGGAGGCTGGGGTAGGAAAATCGCTTGTAACTCAGAGGTAGAGGTGGCAATGAGCTGAGATTACACCATTGCACTCCAGCCTGGGTGTCACAGTGAGACTTTGTCTTAAAAAAGAAATAGAAATTAGTACATGTATGTAAAGTACTCTGTGAATAAAAGAGAAGCAGTCCCTCTCTTTTGGCAAATTTAACCTGTATATGGCAAAAAAGCAAGACTCTTCTGGCTAGAGAGTGAAGAAATATGTACATGGTACAGAGATGACAGCATGAAGAGAGTTGTGGAAGCCCCATAAGGTGCTGGCTACTGGAGGAAGGAGCCATGGCTTATGGTGGCTGGAAGAGTCTGAGAGGAGCAGGGCAACTACACATGGAGAGATGCAGCTGGCGGCACCTTGTAGGGCTCTCTGTTCTGGTGTAAAGAGTTTAGTCTTCATCTTAGAGAGCTGTAGCAATGCTCAGGCAAAGGGGAGGTATTATCAGATCTATGGTTTGGATAGATCATGCAGATGGCAACCAAGAAGGATATTTGGGAAGAGGAATTGGTGGGGGACTGGAGAGAAGAATTGATGGTGGGGGGGTCATTCTGCAATCATATAAGGGTGGAAGCTTCAATTTAAATAGAATCCAAATACTTCTTACCAACTCTATGTCCGATCCTAGGCACATTAACTCTTGCCTGCAGTATTGCACCAGACTCTTACTTTGGATTCCTGCTTAGGTCCTTGTGTCCCTAAGGGCTATTTTTAAGGCAGCAGCCCAGCGGTCCTCTCGAAATCTAAGCCAGAGTCAGTTCATGTCACTGCCCATCTCAAAACTTTCCAGGGTGTCCATTTTAATTACAGCAAAAGATATGGTCCATACAATGTCCCACGTATCCCTACATCATCTGGCCCAATAGCCTCTCTGTTTTATCTCCCAGGACTGTCTCCAGTTGTCACGTGGCTTCAGACATGGTGGTGCCCTGACCCTCCCTCCAACATGCAAGGACATTCTTGTCTTAGGCCTTTGAAACAGCTGTTGCTTTAGCCTGGGTTTCCCCCTACATATCTGTATAGTGACCTCTGTTACCTTCTGCAAGTCTTTGTTCAAATGTCACATTGACCACCATATTTGAATTGCCACCTACTTCAGCACTCCTATTCTTCCTGATCTAGCTCCACTTTTTCTTTACTCCCCCACAGCACTTACCACCTTCTCCCATAGCAAAATAATTTACTTGACTATTAAGTCTATTGTCCCACTGTCCCTGCTAAAATGTAGACTCCATGACAGGGGGTGTTTTGGTTTCGTTTTCTGATGCATTCCAACCATCTTAGAGAGTGGCCGAACGTGGTATAGATTCAACAAATATTCATTAATTAAAGAATAAATGGCCAAGCTGATGGTGAAAATGGATTACATTATATAAAGACATTAAAGATATATAAGGAGCTGGAGTAGATACCTGCTGAGATAGAGAGGGTGATGAAAAGAGGGACAGGAGGTGGAAGTAACTCCTGTTACATGGTTGAAGGTATTCTCTTCAAAGCATGTAATATGAGGAAAAATAAATTCAGTAAGTTAGAAAGGAAAAAGACCACTATTTACATTATCACTGTGCTGACTTTGAGAATAGGAGACACTCAGTGGGAGATTGCTGAGAGTCTTCAAATTATGTTATTGATAAAGCGCTAGGCTTATTAATCACAAATGGACCTCAGCAATGACTTCCACCTTCTGAATTATTTATATATGTGTCCTTGGATGTCAAATAAATCCATGGTAGTAACATTTTTATTAATGCTTCCTAAGACAAAACATTACTAAGCCTTTTTTGATCAAGGCCTGAGGTTGATTGAAGTTAGAAAATGAAGTCTAAATACAGATATTTAAAAAGAATTGCATTTTTGTAATGACATTTTAAAGCACAGAAAAGCTGTGAATACTTTGTTTCAATCAGACCAAATTCACTTTTATAACAAATAAACTGAAAATTCATTAGCTAAAATCTTTCCAGGCATCCAGGCCTTGGTGTGTTTCTTTCCCTTAGTTTCATTTCATCGGAAGGAATTCTGGCGGGCTCAGAAAATCGTATTAACTAACCAGAGGAGGGATGGAATCGGCCTTCACTGCCTGGTGGTTGCCCTCTGTGTATATTGGGACATGAACATACATGCCAATAGAGAAAACCTCCATTTAATTCCTTAAGCAATTGCAACAGGCAGGTATCATTTTCATTTAAGCATGAAGACTGGGACTGAAAGATTTGCGTAACTTGGGGAAGATCATTCCATAGGAAGGAAACACATTAGGGCCCAGCCCAGACTTGGCAGCTCCCACACCCAGCTGCCTCTCTCTCACACGAGGTCAAATTACCTGACATATATAGAGTGAGTTTGGAAACTTCATAAAAACTCTCCTCTTCTCAAATGTTTCCTCCACCTAAGTCCCTGGCTTTTGGCTATGAACATGTCCTTTGAGGGTAAGAGGTACTGATATTAGGAATACTTTCTGAGATACCATACCAACGCATCCATTGTCAACTCACACTGCACACATTCACAGAATCTACCAGATCCCATCCAGCCTGGGATACTCTGAGCCTCTAAGAGCCCAGGGAACTCAGACAGCAAAGTTTGAGTAAGGAGACCAAATCACCCATCCTCATTCATCATGCTTATTATTTTGCCTATAGCTAAACCTGTCTTTAATTTTAAAATTAAAGATTTTTAAAAAGCGTTTTTTCCTGTGGAATCATGTTTTAGAAATTCTGATTTTCTTTTCCAATTTCTCTTGAAGATCAAATTTGAAGAAAATATTATTGAATACCTACATGTTAGTTTGCTACAGGTAATGTACAAAAGAGAATAGAATGACATAAATATATTTGTGTTTATATTGTTGTAAAACTCACCTTTCAGTTCTATTTAGTAAAAGCTTACCCTATATATGGACCCATGCGTGTATAGGAGATGGTATCTGCTTTCTCATGAGGGGCAGAAACACAGGTAACTTTGAGGCAGGGAGGATGTGGTTACACAAAGAAAGATGGAAAAGAGGAAATGGGAGAGCTATAAGACAAACAGCTATACGTGGTATGTGATAAAAAGCCCAGTGAGCACACGGGCAGAGCGTTGAAGCTCTAAGAGAGGGAAAATATTTTTATTTCATGGTAGTAAAGCATTTGCTACCTCATAGTAGTTTTGTGACCTTATGAAAATAACTCGGGCTCTCTCAGCTCCGGTTTCCCCATCTGTAAAACTGCAATGAGGATGGTTGTGAAGGTAAGGTGGTGAGCTAAAGAGATAAGGTATCAATTTGTGGCATTTATTATCATCATTATTGTTATTCAATGAGGAGATGATATTTGAGATAAGCCTTCCTAGACAGAATATTTGAAGAAGTTTAGGAGAACGGGAAAGAGAACAGCTACATGGGTATGGGACAGTAAGAGGTGGGAAAAAGTGAACAGGCAGCATATGCACTGTATGACAGGGAAAGGAGAGACAGAGTCATCAGGTTATGTCCTGGTTCCTGATGCCGGGTAGTGTGTCATTAGGAGGGGATAAGATGCCACGGCTAGTTTGGGGGCAATAGTTACATTATTTGTCACATGGCTTCTCAATTAAGTGAGGATATTTTTCCTAAAGTGTTATCTCTGTCAGGAAAAAAATGTGAAAATACTTTGAAATGAATAAAATGATAATTACTAGGTGTCTTGTTTAGCTGCCTTTCCATGTTACCTAATTCTATAGGGGCCTGTACTGCTTTTGAGCCATTTTATAAATCTGTGATGTATGGAAAGTTTATACGAATGCAAATGACTTTCTCCTAGGAATGCAAATAAGCTGTCCAGTAGAATTAAATGTATATTTGCACAGTAACTATTGACATGTTCTGTATTGATTTTATTTCAGCATTTCTGATTGCATGGATATATGTGTGCTGTTTGAATTCTTCCTCATACTGGCTGTAACATCTTACTGGTTCTCTCACTACTTAATGATAAAGAAAACCTTTACATATATTCATTTTATATTTGTTAAGAGTTATATTTTATTGGGAGGCTAAGGTGGGCATATCACAAGGTCAGGAGATTGAGACCATCCTGGCTAACACCATGAAACTCTATCTGTACAAAAAATAAAAAAATCAGCCAAATGTGGTGGCATGCGCCTGTAGTCCCAACTACTCGAGGTGCTGAGGCAGGAGAATCACTTAAGCCTAGGAAGTGGAGGTTGCAGTGAGCCAGGATTGCGCAACTGCACTCCAGCCTGGGCAACAGAGTAAGACTCTGTCTCAAAAAAAAAAAAAAAAAAAAAAAAAAGAAGAAGACGTTAACCTTAGTTTACTATAACTTTTTTACTTTATAAACTTTAAAATTTTTAAAAATGCTTTAACTCTTCTGTAATAGCACTGAAAACACAAACATATATTACAGCTGTACAAAATTAGTTCCTTTTTTATATCCTCATTCTAAAACCCTTTTTCTATTTTTAAATTTATTTTTTTACTTTTTAAAGTATTTGTTAAAAATGAAGACATAAACACACCATAGCCTAGGCCTACACAGGGTCAGGATCATCAATATCACTCTCTTTTCCCACATCTTGTCCCCCTGGAAAGTCTTTGGAGCAAAACCATACATGGAGCTGTCATCTCCTATGATAATAGTGTCTTTTTCTGGAATACCTTCTGAAGGACCTGCCTGAGGCTGTTTTAAAATAATTATAAGTACACTCTAAAATAACAATAAAAATCTAGTATGTATTTCATAAACCAGTAACATAGTAATTTATTATCATTATCAAGTATTATGTACTGTACATAATTGTGTGCACTACAGTTTTTTACAATTGGCAGCACAGTAAGTGTGTTTACACCAGCATAGCCACAAACACGTGAGTAATGCATTGAGCTGTGACATGGCAATGACTATGACGTCACTAGTTGTTAGGAATTTTGTGGCTCTGTTTTAATTTTACGGGACCACCATTGTCTATGCAGTCTATCATTGACTAAAACATTGTCATGCAGTACATGATTGTGTGTGTGTGTGTGTGTGTGTGTGTGTGTGTGAATCCAAAGAGGATAGTCTGCAGCTACCCTGCTATATCCTAGCAGAACCCTTTCCCACAGCAATATGTCCACTTATTGCTGCAGCCTGTTCTCATTGGTTTGATTATTCTCAGGACCCTTGGCCTTGCCACACATCTTTGGACTTTCCCACTCTTTTGAATTTGAGATATTGACTTTTTCTCCTCCATGCTCTCCAAGGACCTTTTTTTTTTTTTTTTTTTTTTTTTTTTTTTTTTTTTTGCCACGGACGCTTTGACACTTTTGTTGTTGGAGGACTTGAATAGGCTACCTTTGCCCTGGCAGACCCATGTACCGCGCTAACCAGTTCCACCCTTCTAAGTGGAGAAGATGATCATGGTCTATGGGGCTACAGCTCACATGCAAGGGCGTTGGTGGAAATCAGCTATGCTTCCCATGGATGAGCACACAGTAGATAGTTCATTTACACACACTATTTGCAATCCTAACCCTGGAAATGAGAAAAATCTCACAACATCTGACCTGGAGGCTCACAGAAAAAAAGTGCTTGTCAGTCAACAGTTCCTGCCTGACTCTTTCTGATCCTTTACTTTTTAAATCAGTCATCAAATGATGATTTTAAAGTTTTTAAAATTTTTCAGCTCATCATTTCTATCATTTTGTACAACATATCTCATCAGGCCCTTATTCATATTCATTCAGTGGTCTTTTCAAATAAAACTCTTTGACTTTTCACACACAAGTTTAATCAAGTGTCCTTTAATATTACCTGAGACTCCAGGGTTTCTCAGCCTTCGTAATCTTAGTATCTTAGACAGAGTATTTCTTTTTGTGGAAGGGCTGTGCTGAACATTGTATAATATTTATCAGCAGTTCTGGCCTGCACTCTCTACATACAAGTACCCTCCTCCCTGATGGGACAGCTAAAAATGCCACCAGACATTTGCCAAATGTCCCTGGGGAGTGGGGCAGAGGGGGGACAAAATCACCCTTGGTTGAGACTCTTATCTATGTGTGCCAGCTTGCTATTCTTTGCAATCCCAACCCTGGAAACAAGAAAAATCTCCCAACATCTCACCTGGAGGCTCACCGAAAAAAAAATGCTTGTCAGTCACCATTAGACTTCTATTTGGGGTTCCTGGGTGCACAGCAAAACAGAAAGTCATCAGTTTTGTTTTGCTTTCCTGATGTGTGCTTTAGGGGAAAAGCAAAGTAATCTTGGTGTGCTTGAATGAGATAGAGGTATTTCTCATAACACAATTAGAACGGGAAAAATTGCATGCAATTAGGTTGAAGAATGCCTTCTTTAACATGCACTTGGCATAACATAGCCAGCAGGTTGCAAATTATGGAATGCAGATTTTCATTATCAGGTCTGCATAATGTATAGCTTGCACTTAACAACCCAGCTCTGGGTTGTTAGGAAGGTCTGGTAGTTAGGAAGTATATAAATTGTTTGGTGCGGTAACTAAGGTTTAACACTTTCTGCCTCTAGTTTTTTATTGCTGTTTCCTTAATTTAAGCACATCTGCTGCTGTATTTACATTGTTTTCAGGTGTTCTTTTTTCTAGTATATTTACCATCATGGTGGCTGCCATGGACTATCAGCATTATATGGGAAATCATTCTGAAATCCCCCCAATGCTGGAGAGAGCAGAAATGTGAAGGCTGACCATCCGCAGCCGGGGCATGCCCAATGGGATGACTGGGAAGACCATGGTGTCAGTTTTTCCACTGGACAAAATGGGAGGGGCAGTCACTGCTCATTTTCCAGTTCCTGCCTAACCCTCTCTGGCCGTTTACTTTTAAAATCATTCATCAAATGACCATTTTAAAGTTTTTAATGTTTTTCAGTTCATCATTTCTATCATTTTGTACAATGCATTTCATTGGGCCCTTATTCTTGCCAGGAAACTCTCTGCCCTAGTTCCAATCCTAGTTCACCACTTAATACAGAAGTCCCCCCTTATCTGCAGTTTCACATTCTGTGGTTTTAGGTACCCAGTCAACCACAGTCTGAAAACACCAAAAGAAAAATTTCAGAAAGACACAGTTCATTCGTTTTCAATTACGCACCGTTCTGAGTAGCATGATGAAATCTCTCTCTGTCCTGCTCTATCCCGCCTGGGACGTGATGCATTCACGTGTCCAGCATATCTGCACACTACCTGCCCATTAGTCACTTAACGGCCATCTCGGTTATCAGACTGGCTGCCATTGTACTGCAGCAGTGCTTGAGTTCAATTATTTAACTGAATTCTTCTATTTTGTTATTAATTGTTGTTCATCTATTCCCACGGTGAATTTATAAATTACTATAAAGTATTCATATACAGGAAAATACATAATATATATTCAGTACTATTTGTGGTTTCTGGCATTCACTGTAGGGGGGTGCTAAGAATGTATCTTCATGGACCACTGTAGCTGGAAAATTTACTGACTTCTAATCAGGGGTGATAGTCAAAATAGATAAAATTGTTGAGGCTCAACCAGTTCAAGCAGATGGCAGGACAGCCCAGGAGCAGGTACTGGGCACTCCTTTGAGTCACTGGATTGTGTGAAAGCAGGGAGGGGAACAGCCTAAGTAGGGGGCAGTGAAAGGGAGATGACGCAGAGGAGGATTTGGAGGAGCCAGAGCATAGGAGAGTGCTTGCAGCGATCAGGGTAGCAGATTTACCACAGGTGTGGAAGTACCTGAATCTCTTAACAGCCACACACTGTGAGTTCCAAGCCAGATTAAGTCTCACCTGCCTCATGCAAAATGGAAATTCAAATAGTGTTTACTTGATAGGGTTATGATGGTGCTTAATGGAGATTTTGCAGGTAAAGCACATAGCACAGGGCCTGATGTGGCATCAGTGCTCACTAAATGTTAGCCAGTCTTATTATCATTGCCCGATTGTGTCTTCCCTGATTTGTGCTTCTTCCTTGCTTTATCCTACCCACATGTCTATTCTGTGTATTTTTAGTTCTATTTCCCCATTTCTTTGTTGTTTCCGTTTAAAGTTTTCTCATGTTCCTAATTCCATTTCTGTCCTTTTATGTTTCTCTGTTTTATTTCTCCTTTCCTGTTAGTAGTTTGTCATGCATTCTCCCAAATTTATGTGGGAATTAATATGTGAATGGTATGGGAATACAAGGCACGAATCAATTTTCAAAATAATGGATGCCTGGAAGTGAAAATGAATGGAGGGGGATATTTCATTGGCACCATAACTACAATTAACACACTTTCTGCTGAATTTTGAGGTTAAGGAAAACCCATCTGTCTGTATGATAGAGGAGGGTATTTAAGGTGTTGTGTCAGGGCCAGAGACTGAGTTATGGGCAAATAATACAGTATGTTCCCAGACTTGAGTCAGACCCCAGTGGACAGGAAGAGTGGGGTGAAAACTGAGGAAGTCATCTGTGCAAGGGACTCCATGAGATCAGAGACAAGGAGTAAAATGCCTGAGCTCAAATGACAACAAGCAATCCCAAACTAGAGACAGGATCCTTCTCTTCACTTGGAGCAGATCCCCCAGCATTAATCTTGCAGTGTGGTGATAGCAAAAGTCAGTACAGGACCCCTGGGACCCCTGGAGCTTCTCACATCTCTGAGAGTACCAGCAGCAGCTATTTTGATCAAAGCAGAGGTGTTCTCATGGAGGGATGATTTGGTCAAATGTATCTAGAGTAGCTTGTGGGAGTGGGTGTAGCATGTGAGGACCACAGTGAAGACCTTGTAAGAGAAGTAGTTGTTAGCTGTCAATGAGGCTCAAAAATCACTGAAATTCACAGCAAGCTGAAGTCATGTGGAGTGATGCCAAGATTCTGAGGGTTACTCATGGAAGCTGCAGTCTAGCAGAGTGGGTTTTAAGCACTGAAGTTACCTCACTGCGTCTACAGGCTGGGCTATAGTTTGGCTGTTTGACACCCTCAGATCTCATGTTGAAATTTGATTCCAGTGTTGGAGGTGGGTCCTAATTCAAGGTGTCTGGGTCCTAGTAGCAGATCACCATTAATAGACAAATGCCCTTTCTGAGGGGAGGGCGTGATTGAGTTCTGTGTTAGTTCCCGTGAGAGACAGCTGTGAAAAAGAGCCTGACACCATTTTTCCCTTTCTTGCTTCCTCTCTCACCATGTGATCGCTACAAAGTCAGGTCCCCTCTGCCTTTTGCCATGAGTGGAAGCAGCCTGAGGCCTCACCTGGTACAGATGCCAGTGCCATATTTCTAGCACAGCCTGCAGAATCAGGAGCCAAACAAACCTTTCTTCTTGTTTTTCTTCCCAACTTGTTTTAGTTGTGAAATAAAGGCCCAGTGGAGTGTTTTCTCCACTATGTCATGACCATGGGCCATTAACTTGCCTCATTTTCCTCAGAGTTACCTACTACTTAATGTCTGAAGCAACACAAATATTAGCTTGACTAATGTTACATCTATGTTGTTAAGAAACATGTACTCAGGGGCTACATGTGCAGGTTTGTTACATGGGTAAATTGCATACCATAGGAGTTGGGTATGCAGATTATTTTGTCATCCAGGAAATAAGCATAGCATCCATAGGTGTTTTATGTTTTTCCAGGTTTTTTTTTTTTGTTGTTGTTTGTTTGTTTGTTTTGAGATGGAGTCTTGCTCTGTCACCAGGCTGGAGTGCAATGGCACAATCTCAGCTCACTGCAACCTCCACCTCGGGGGTTCAAGCGATTCTCCTGCCTCATCCTCTTGAGTAGCTGGGACTACATGTGCCTGCCACCACACCCAGCTAATTTTTCTGTATTTTTAGTAGAGATAGGGTTTCACCATGTTGGCCAGGATAGTCTTGATCTGTTGACCTCGTGATCTGCCTGCCTCAGCCTCCCAAAGTGCTGAGATTATAGGTATAAGCCACTGCACTTGGCCTATACGTAGCTTTTTGATTGTCACCCTTCTCCTACCCTCCTCCCTCAAGCGGGTGTTGGTTTCTGTTGTTTCCTTCTTTGTGTACATGTGTACTCCATGTTTAGCTTCCACTTACAAGTGAGAACACAAGGTATTTGGGTTTTTGTTCCTGCATGAATTTTCTTATGATAATGGCCTTCAGCTCTATCCATATTGCTGCAAAAGACATGATCTCATCCTTTTCTAATGGTTGCATAGTATTCCATGGTGTATATGTAACCATGTTTTCTTTATTCAGTCCTCTGTTGTTGAGCATGTAGGTTGATTCCATGTTTTTGCTGTCGTGAATAGTGCTAAGATAAACACACATGTCCATGTGTCTTTATGGTAGAACAATTTACATTACTTTGGGTATATACCCAGTAACAGAATTGCTGGATCAAATGGCAGTTCTATTTTAAGTTATTTGAAAATCTCCTAACTGCTTTCCACAATGGTAGAACTAATTTACAATCTCACTAGCAGTGAATAAGCAGTCCCTTTTCTCCACAATAAAACTCCTGTCTTTATAAATGACCCAACCTGTGGTATTCCTTTATGGCAATTCAAACAGACTAAGATAGGGTGGTTGTCTGAGTTACAGAGGCAGATACAAAAAGGAAAATTATACTGATTACTACTTCTAACCTTGCCCCTCACTCCACCTTTCAGAAATTAGGATTAAGTATGTCTAGGGTAAGGCCCAGGAATATGAACTTTTAACAGGAACTCCATCCTCCCTTCTATTTCTATCCTAGATTCTTAGAACATGCACAATGTTTTCATGGACTATATATTATGAAACACTGGATTAGAGCAAGGTTACATGCTTCCAAAGGAGTAAGCTTGGAATTAAAAATACTAAAATATATTACTATATTTTGGGGGGCTAGAGATAGAACTTAGAATTGATTGAACTCCAAATATGGCCAGACAATTTTTTGGAAGATTTTCCTTCCCTAAAGTTCTTTGTTTACCCATAAAATGTGAACTTTCCTTGACTGTGTGTGGAGGAGATTGATGGTATCAACTGATATAGATATTTTTGAGTGTGTAATGTGGTTTTATGAAGCATTTTTATATTGTCTATACACTCTTGAAAAGTACATGCAATTGCTTTTTTTTTTTGACAAAACAAAAAGCATCACCCATTTGCACTTGTTTCTTCAGTCAGCAGATAGCAGATGACTGTTAGAAAGTTGAAGCAAGTTTGTGGTCCACTGTCATGGATAGTGGAGACAACATTGGGCCAGAAGTGGCAAGAACTGAATCCAGGACTCAGCTCTGCCACTTGCTAAATGGGACCTTGAGGAAACCATTGCTCTGCACTTAAATTCCTTGCCAGCAAAATGAGGGAAGTGGCCTAGACACCTAGACATCAACATTTCACATCACGTAGAGATCTAGCATCACAAGTCATCCTTTGTTGCCTTTAAGGACTGTTGAAAAATAATCAGCTATCAGAGTGCTTAATCCCAATCTTTAATTACATAAAGAAAACCAATACCATACACCTCTTGGCCTGGCCCATTTCGAGACAGGATGGAGGAGGAGGCAGAAGGAAGTGGGAGTTGTACTGGGGAGGGAGAGAGACTATCTCTTCCAGCTGCTCTTATGATGAGGAAATAATTACTTAATAGCTAGGCAATTTGTGAAGCAGCTGCTGGTGGTTTAGGGACACAGCTGTTCCAAAAAAGAAAAAGAATTGGGCTTTTTTTTTCTTTCCATATCCTTCCCATAGTAGACAAATTAGATATGCAGTTTCAAAATAAATGATTAATTCCTACTGAGGAATTTTCTTTAGAGTCCCTTACTGAGTAAGGATCTAAAGGATTGGTTAAGTTTCAAAGCTCACATTTAAATATCTATCCTAAAAGTATGAGGATCTGAGAGAAATCCAAGCGCACTGGAAATGTATGCCATACTTTCTACTTGATGTTGCTATAATTGATAGTCATTATTTTTACTCCCTGAGGTAAAATAAAATCAAACAGTAATATGCCAGAACAACTCTCCTTTTTTTCTGGCCACGGAGTGTGGATCAAACGAAGGTTCAATTCTTTGATGGCATTGGCCAGGCAAGCAGGGTGTCTGGACAACTAGAGAGAAGGTGGTGATGGGATGGAAATTAGACGCCCACTCAGTAAATCTGTGGGAGCAGGTAAATGGACTAGGGATTTTGTGGGTATTTTTTACATCATCTTCAGAGGCATTAGGGAAGAAGGTCTCAGTCTATCCATTGTAAAGATGAAAAAACCAAAGCCCAAATGACTTACCAAAGTTTTCCCAGTGGTGATGAGTGGAATCAAGTTGAAAAGTTAGAAAAGTGGTTAAAGGAAACACATTTGGAGTCTGGCTGTTTGAATCACAGATCTGCCACTGTCTGATGCTGGACAAGTGACTTAGCCATGAGATACTTCCTTTCCACTCAGCACAGTTGTCCAGCAGACCATGAGCTCAAATTCAGTGACAGAGATGAATTATTAATTCTGTTTGACTTGAAAGCCTTTGCTCATGTACTACACTTTGCTACACTGAAAGTAACCCAGGTTTGCAGAAAAAAAAATCACATCTGGCTACATAAAAAAAAACATTTTATACAGCAAAACATTATGTATTAGCTTGGCTAACATTACACTTAACATTGTTAAGAAAGAAACAGGAATCAAGAGGAATGTGATTCCGATTCTTTTCATGGGGTAGTCATCAAACAACCTTGACTCACCTTTCCTCTCTTGAGTGTTAACTTCTGAGTTGTCAGTGGTGTGAGTAGGACCTGGGCAGCATGTTGCATTTTGAGCAGTTGCAGGAGGCCATCTTTCAATAAATTCCCCTGGAAGGAAGGAAATAATAGCCTAATCTCATCATCTGTCGATTGAACAAGATCTGCCATATTACAAATCTGCTTAGCCTAGGAGCAGCTCTCCTGGCCTGCTTTCCTCCAGCTGTCTAAATATTACTTAGTTCCAAGTTCCAAAACCTGTCTTACTCCTACTTCCTCCAACAAATCCCATCTCAAGGCCTTCAGGCCACACTGACCTCTTTCTCCTTTCCAGAGTCCCAAAGTTCCTTGCATCTGTGCCACACATTTCAGAACTAGTTTTGATGATCTTATATTGTCCTCTGGCTCATTTTAAACCAAAATTTGTTCCTTGAGAATGAAGATCATGCTAGAAATCTCTTTGTTCCCTGCAGATTTCAGCAGGGTGAAGGAAAAGTCATAGAAGACTGAATGTACACTAGATTTTCAAGTTCTGGATTTAATCTTTTCATAGCTGGAATTGCCTCTTCCTCAGATGCCTTATTTGTTAATCTAATTGGGGCAACATGAAGTCATGTTATGTCACTGACAGAGAACAGGGGAGTTAGGTTTTCATTTTGGTCCTAGCGATTACTCTATGTGTAACCTCAACTTCTTTATCTATACATTGGGAACAATAATTCTTACTACACAGATTGTGTTGAAACTGAATTACATAATTCATAAATGAAAACACCAAATTCTGATAAGTGCTAAATGCCATTTTCTTATCTTGTCCTTTCCTATAATGCCCGTTATGATATAAACCAGGCTCCCTCATCAGTCTTGCAGAAGTATTCTCAAGAAAAATTTATATCTTTGGTTTATCAACATGTGTGCAAAGCTGTGTTGATAATCTAGAGCTGAGTCTTTTAACAATATCTCAGCTGCTATGACATAGGTCTCATAATAAAATGTGAATGTAAATGTGACAGAAGTCAATATTAGGACTTTAAGGAAGGGACACTCAACATTCCTCTTTGTACAGGAGGATGACACAGCACAGCCTGCCACCTGTGAGCTTACCTTATCTTAAATGGTAATAACTTGCATGGGCCAGAAAACCAGGTAGTGGCTGGGTAAAACAAGTCAGTAGTTTACAATTAAACATGTATATGGAGAAGAGCCCTTATGCAGTGGGACTGTATAAAAGTAGTACTTCTCAGGCTGGGCATGGTGGCTCATGCCTGTAATCCCAGCACTTTGGGAGGCTAAGGTGGGTGGATCATGAGGTCAGGAGTTTTATGAGACCAGCCTGGCCAATATGGTGAAACCCTGTCTCTACTAAAAATACAAAAAATTAGCCAGGCATGGTTTCACATGCCTGTAGTCCCAGCTCCTTGGGAGGTTAAGGCAGGAGAATTGCTTGAACCCAGGAGGTAGTGGTTGCAGTGAGCCGAAATCTCAGCACTGCATTCCAGCCTGGGCAACAGAGCGAGGCAAAAAAAAAAAAAAAAAAAAAAAAAAAAAAAAAAAAAAGAAAGATAGAAAGAAAGAAAGAAAGAAAGAAAAAGTAGTACTTCTCAAACATTAGCCTGCATCAGAATTAGCTGAAAGCTAGTTAAATGCAGATTTTTTTTGTCCCTACCCCTAAAGATTCTGATTTGCTATGTCTGAGATGGGCCCTAAAACTCTCATTTCTAGCAAGTTCCCAAGTGACACTGAGGCAGCTGGTTCCTCAGCTACTGAGAATGTGAAACACTGATCTCAACCTCATGCATTTAGTCTTCAATGGATTCATCATTTGTTATTTTCTAAAATGAGTATCTTCTGGAAATATCCAGGATGCAGTATAGGAACTGCTGCTTGACTAGGAAAGTGATTTATGAAGCTTAAGGAACAGAATTTATTATTTATAGTTATTTACCATAATAAAATGTCTATCACTACAATGAAGGAAGGGAGTTATAAGTACTTGAAAATAAAAATCTTATATTTTAGATTTTTTGTGTGATACTCCTTCCCCATTACAATAGATTGGTCAGAGAAACAGTAATTACCAACTCCCTTCTCTTAGAATAGCATCCTTGCCTACAGACTCTGTGGACATGTTTCGACAACTGGATTAGACCTCTTTAAATATCAAATCCATCCCTGATCAATTTCAAGTTGTTTCTGTCCCCATAGATGGCATCAGTCCCTTGTGGGTGGTTTGCCATTTCCTGCCTGTGATTGAATTCCTGCTTTCTTCTTATCCTCAGTAGTTTATGACATGGACATTCTCGGGTGCCTTGTCCACATTATGATCCTGCTATCCATCTGGGTGACCTCCAAACTTTGTGTTTTCTGCTTTCATATCACATGAGACTCTCAAGGAGAAAGTTTCAGGATGGGTAAAGCTAAGAAGTAAAAATAGAAAGAGTGGTGAAAATTGGGTAGGAGAATAGTACAAAGGTTGAAAGAAGAACACATTTATTTTCGAGTGTGGAGTGATCTGTGACGAAAGACATGAATCAAGAAGTCTCACAGAATTCTGGTTTTAATAGTTTCCTAAATGTACTTATTAACATTTACATTAAAGCCAGAAAGAAAGGAGAGGAAGTCATTCAAGAGAAAATTGTCACAGGGAGATCCTATCCAATGGAAATGGCCACCTTGTATTGATCATTTACCACAGGCTGGGTATATAGGGAAAGAGTACTCAAGATTAATTAGCTGCATAGCAGAATCTCCAGGGGAGCTTTTACAAATCCTGATGCTAGGCCTCAGTGCAGACCAATGCAGGTGGAATCCAATGTATTTAAAGCTACGTAAGTCATTCCAATGTGCAGCTAATTTTGAGAGCTACTGTCAATGGTGCTAAAGCCAGCTCTCACTAGCTCACAGAAGCCAATTATTAAATTTTCAGAAATTCTGTAAGTGAAACACATTGGCCACAGCGGGAATATTTACACCATGGAAATTTACAAATGCTGGAAATCTTTTTTTTAATCTCTCTGGAGAACTAGTTTTTAAACCTTTACAAACACACTGCTGGCCCTAAGGGGTAACCATATAACTTGCTATTTAAACCTGGGCAATTTTAAGACACATACAGGGGACCAACACACACTGGGGCCTGTCAGAGGGTGGGGGTGGGAGGAGGGAGAGGATCAGGAAGAATAACAAATGGGTACTAAGCTTAATACCTGGGTGATGAAATAATCTATATTAAAAACCCCCATGACATAAGTTTACTTTGAAATAATCTGTATAACAAACCCCCAAGACACAAGTTTACCTATGTAACAAACCTGCACATATATCCCTGAACGTAAAATAAAAGTTAAAAAAAGAAAAAGCACAAGAAAAAGAACATAAAGAAAACATTGTTAATAATTATGCCAGGAAAATTAGCTCAAATCTGAAATTATGACCACTTTAAGTATGTAAGTATTTAATACTCATAATACCTATGAAAGACAGTAATCATAATGTCCATTTAATAATTAGTCAACAGTGTCCTGGGGAATTTCAGTAAGTTTCTTAAATTTCTTTCACACAAATTAGAATTAAAGGAGTCAGAATTGAAGTGAATCTGACTACACTAAGCCTACCACTTGTGACAGCCATGGGATGATATCACTGGTTGCAGAGGAGCAGAAATAAGCAGACACCTGTGCTGTGGCAGGTTATCATTCATTTCAGGTACTTTATGGAGTAGCAATGGCCTAAAATAGTTGAGTTTATATAGGATTCACTTGAACATATTTCTGATGACTGTATAGTAAGTCAGAAAACTTAGAATGTAAAGATGCAGTCCTAAGGCAGAAAAATCAGAGAATAAATGTTTTTCTTAAATGTCTTCTGTGTAACTATGTCCTGTGTAGGATGAAAAAAATCTATTAATACTTGATGTTTAAGAGACAACTCAAGAATCACCTGGCTTTTAGGTATTTTAGGTTGGCTGAGAGGTGAGACAGACAGGGAGAGGGAAAGGGAAGGAGAGAGAAAGAAAGGTACAGAGGAAATGGGAGAGAGAGAGAGAGAGAGTGAGAGAGAGGTGGTGACTGAGATGAAAAAGAGAGATGGACGATCTTGTTATCTTTCTTTTATCACTGACTATTCTACCAAACACAAGGCATATTAAAACTATCTCCACTCTCTACAATCTCATTCCACACGTCTTTCCCAATTCTCAGCAGCTGAACTTGCTTCCTACTTTAGATTAAAAGTAGAAGCTGTTAGATTGGAAGTATTGATCCTAAGTCTACATGCATATCCACCTACACATACACGCATTCTATCTTCCTTCTATCTATTATACTTGCAGAGCCATTTCTCCTTCTGCCTGAAGTCAGCTTTTCCTTCTGGCCCTTGAATTCTCCCATGCTCCACATCTGTGCACTGTCAGGATCTCTCTAGCACACTTTTCTCATTCTCCCTCATTTGGATCTATGCCATTGGCCTTTGTCATTGTTTGTTTGCCTTTAAAAACAACATTTTATTAGAGCTTATAATTTTATGGTCAGGAATTCTGTGGTCAGAAATTCAGTCTCCTTTTGGTTGGGCAAATCTTTTCCACCTCTTTTGATTAAGGTTGCTCTATGGAATTCAGTAGGCAGATGGTCAGGCTGGGAGGTCTGAGATGGCTCTGCTCACATGGCTGATGCCTCAATGGGAATGGCTTAGCCAGAGTAACTGGTCAGAGTATCTACAGAGGGCCTCGCAGCATGGTGGCCTCTGAGTAGCCCTGCTTCTATTTACATTATTTTATTTTTATGATTTTTGTCAATACATAATATTTGTACATATTGTGGAGTACATGCAGTATTTTGATACATGCATACAATGTGTAATGATCAATCAGGGTATTTAGGATATCCATCACCTCAAACATTTACCATTTCTTTGTGTTAAGAATATTTCAAGTCTCCTCTCCTAGCTATTTTAAGATATAAAATATGTTGTTAACTAGAGTTACCCTACCGTGCTATCAAACACTAGAAGTTATCCCTTCCATCAAACTGTATTTGTGTACCTATTAACCAAGCTTGCTTCATCCCTCTTGCCACACCTGTCCCTCCTACCACAGACTCTGGTAACTATCTTTCTCGTCTCTACCTCCGTGAGATCAACTTTTTAGCTCCCACGTTATGAGTAAGGACAGGTGACATTTGTCTTTCTGTGCCTGGCTTATTTCACATAACATAGTGACCTCCAGTTCCATCTATGTTGCTGCAAATAACAAGATTTCATCTTTCTCATGGATGAATAGTATTCCATTGTGCATATAACTTACATTTTCTTTATCTGTTCATCCATGGATGGACACAGGCTGATTCCTTATCTTGACTGTTGTGAATGGTACTGTATTAAACATGGAAGTGCAGGCATCCCTGTGATGTACTGATTTCCTTTCCTTTGGATACATTCCCAGTGATGGGATTACTGGAATGTGTAGTGGTTCTATTTTTTCATTTCTTGAAAATTCCATACAGTCTTCCAATGGCTGTACTGATTTACATTGCCACCAATAGTGTACAAGAGTTCCCTTTCTCTGCATCCTTGCCAGTATTTGTTATTTTTGTCCATTGGCTTTTAAGTATTCTCTCCTGAAAATATAAATATATATATATATATATATATATATATATATATATATATATATATTGCATTTTAATGCATTCATCCATTGATGGAGATTTAGGTTGATTCCATGTCTTTGCTCTTGTGAAAAAATGCTGTGATAAATATGTGAGTGCAGGTATAGCTTTCATATACTGATTTATTTTCATTTGGATAAATATTCAGTAGCGGAGTTGCTGGATTATAATTTTATTTTTAGTTTTCTGAAAACTTCCATACTGTTTTGTGTAGTGGTTGTTCTAATTTACATTCCCATCAATAGTGTATGAGTTCCCTTTTCTCCATCTCCTCCTCGGCATGTTATTTTTTGTCTTTTTAATCATAGCCATTCTAACTGGGATAAGACGATTTATCATTGTGGTTTTGACTTTCATTTCCCTGATGATTAGTAATATTGAGACTTTTTTCATATACTTTTTGACTATTTGTGTATTTGCTTTTGATGAATGTCTATTCATGTCCTTTGCCATCTTTTTAATGAAATTATTTTTAATGGTTGAGCTCCTTTTGTATTCTGAATATTATACCCTTGTCTGATGAACAGTTTGCAAATATGTTCTGCCATTCAACCTGTTATCCCTTCACTCTCTCGATTGTTTCCTTTGCCGTGAAGAAGCTTCTCAGTTTCATGTAGTCCCATTTGTGTCTTTCTGTTTTTGTTGTTTGTGTTTTTGAGGTCTTAGCCATAACATCTTTGTCTAGATCAATGTCCTGAAGTGCTTTCCCTGTTTCTAACAGAAGTTTTACAGTTTCAGGTATTATGTTTAAGCTTTTAATCCATTTGAGTTGATTTTTTTAATATGGTAGGAGACATAGTGGTCCAATTTCATTCTGCTTCATATGAATATTAAATTTTCCCTTAAGCCCTTAATAAAAAGACTGTTCTTTCCCCAATGTACATTGATGGTACCTTTGTTGAAAATCAGATGGCTGTAAATAGGTAGATAATTCTGGGTTCTCTAATCTATTCCATTGGTCTATGTGTCTATTTTTATACCAATATCATGCTGTTTCAATTACTATAAGCTTGTAATATATTTTGAAGACAGGTAGTGTGATGCCTGCAGCATTTGTTTGCTTTAGCTATTCAGGCTCTTTTTGGGTTCCACATGATTTTTAGGATTGGTTTGCCTAACTCTGTGAAAGATGCCATTGGCATTTCAATAGGGATTGCATTAAATCTGTAGATTGCTTTGGGCAGTGTGGTCATTTTAATGATATTAATTCTTCTGCCCAATTAGCATGGGATGTCTTTCCATTTGTTTGAGTCCTCTTCAATTTCTTTCATCTCTGCTTTGTATTTTTTCTTGTAGAAGTCTTTTACTTCCTTGGTTAAACTTATTCCTAAATTTTTTATTTTAATTTTGTAGCTATGGTAAATGGGATTACCTTATGGATTTATTTCTCAGCTGGCTCATTATTGGTGTGTAGAAACATTACTGATTTTCCATTTTGTATCCTGCAACTTTACTGACATTTTTTTAATCAAATCTAAGAACTAAGAGCTTTTTGGTGTACTCTGTTTCTCTAGATAAGATCATATTACCAGAAAAGAGAGACAATTTGATTGATTTTGTTCCGGTTTGGATGCCTTTTATTTATTTCTCTTGAAAATATCTCACTCTAGCTTCTTCCAGGGGGTCCTAAATGTTCTATTGCATTCCTTGGCCTGTAATCTCTTGACTCTAGATGTTCAATGGTCTGAAGTGCCAGTGAGGTTTTCATATACTACAGTGAGTAACACTTCCTTCTATAAACTGGAGCTACCTAATCCATCCTCTTGCTGACATCACACTAAATATTCAACTTTTTATCTAATTTAGTATTTAAAAATTTGCATCTCTTTTTAAAAAATAGGTTCCACACCAAAGTGTGTGAGCATTAGGCCCCTGAATCTGAATTCACTTGTGGAAGTGGGAAGAAAGAAGCTTTAACTGTGAAACAAGTTTGAATTTCACTAGATATATTAATTGCAAAAACAATTCATTTATATCTAAAAGTGATAAAAGTTTTTTATTTTTGTTTTTGTTTTCGCCTAAAATATGAAATCAACCCATTTATCCAAAGTAACAGAAATAATCTATTCAGAGTCATGGAAAAAAACAGAGTGGGCTGTTAGAATTGGAAAGAAACAAGTATGTGTGTGATCTATCTATCATCTATCTATCTATCTATCTATCATCCATCCATCAATTATTATCTATCATTTACTTCATGGCTTACCATATGCCCATATATGTCTTTTAAAGGGGGAAATAATAATATTTAATCTGAGAGCCTACTTACACTGGTTTTATAGGTAGATAGACTTGAATTTATCCTAGGTCTGTTTTTGTTCACTCGTGAAAATTCTTTATCCTCTAAATAACCTCCATTTTCTCCATCTGTAAAAGGAGATCATACAACATGTTTTAAGGTTGTGATAAGAATAAAATGAGCTAATTCAAGTAAGGGTTTTAGCATAAGGCCTGGCATATAGAAAACACTAGCATCCAAAAAAGAGTCATTATTATCATTTTTACTATTACTTGTTAATATATATTTGGAGAAGCAGGTAGTTTGGTATGCTTACATTATCATTAGATAGACTGAGGGAAAGAGTTTAAATATTTTGTTCATAATTACTTAGGAGTTGATGACTGTACCTTTAGCTTGTAAAATGTAGATATTATTAATATCTTTGCATTTCCATCAGTTCATTAAAAACAGAAAATTATAAATGTTTCCGGACTCTTGAGCTGAGTATGCAGTATCTTATGAAAACATCAGGTAGGTGGGGTTGGATTTGGTATTTTTTCTAAGATTTTAGTCCCTTTATTGCTCATATTACTGGAAAAATCAATGACTTGTGCCAAACAAGTTGTTTTCTTTCTCTAGACAAAAAGCAGATCAGCAAACTTTCGTATTGCACTATTTTCAATGGCTGGAGCATCAACATTTTATAACAAGAAAAAAGTTAAAATTCTTCAACATTTGGAAGAGAAGTGCTTGTAAAACTTTTCACATCCATTCACCACCTGGAAAAGCAAGGTTTTACAGTGAGGCCTTACGATGTCTAGAGTCACCATGCATCTTGGAAAATGACCTCCTATTTAAGTTATTTCCTCTATAGGACACCATGGTATTCACCTTTCTACAACTTTACACTTGCTGAGGATGTATTGTGGAAAATCAAGAGAAATATATACGGATAGCCAAGGCTGTATATGGATGGCCAAGCCTTTTTACTGAGGAATGTTTTGAGAACAAAATGAACTACAGTTTCATGAGTAAAACTCAACAAATCTTGGCTCTTTTTTTTTCTACTAAATTCCACATTGAAAGTATTTATGGAGTGCTTTTAATATGCCAAGCACTGGGCTAGAGATTCATAATTTTGGTGGCAATCTGTGTATTCTCACTCTTTTAATGTAGAAACCTTGCTTGTGAAAGGTCCTCCCAGATCTTATCCTACTTTATCAAAGCCTGGTCAAATGCAGCATGTCTTCTCCCCAGAGTGCTCTAGGTCTCCACACATGCAGCAAGTGGTCCTTAGACACCTTCGACATACGATGAAATAGTGATTGATTTTCCCCATATACAAATTAGATACAGTCTACTACATTCAACCAGACTTCAGCAGAGAGAACACCCCAAAAAAACTTAAAATAAAACTACACTTTTATTTTTGTAAGCCAAATGATCCTGGAGGAAATTGTGCTAATGATTTTTTTTTTTAATTTTCAGTTTACACATTGGAGTTTTGACTTCAATATGTAAGTGCATGAAAACTAACGTAGTGTATCTCTCCTTGTATGCTCTGCAATGATGTGAATTGACTCATCATATAAGAGACTAGATAGTGTCAAGCTTTGCTTAACTTACGCTAAGTCTTCAGGTAGCTATAAAAAGTCATTCGACTAGTGGTACCTATTGAATAGGGCTCTTACACTATCCATTTTGTTCTAGTAGTTCTTAGCTCAGTTCCTAGGACACAATAAATGATTAATAAATAGATAAGTAGTTATTGAATGAGTGTGGATTGATGAAGTTTGAGTACACACACATACACACACACACACACTGTGAGCCATGCAAGAGAATGAATGGGAAAGCAAGTTTCTTCTTGAATACACATAAAATCATATTCTAATACCAAATATTACTTCTTTAAGCCATATCCCACTGGAGCCTGAATTGCTACAACAGCATTCTGGAGATTTTCCTCCTTTCTAGTTTTGGCCTATCTTAATGTATTACATAATTAGCATTCAGAAAAATATTCCTCAAGGATCACTTGCTTGCATAACTTTCTTTAGAAATTCTTCAGTTTTTGAGTGTGCAGTTCTTTCTGTGCTGTGTGCCCACTGTATCTTGCGAATTCCTGTCTACTAAGGTAAATATCTGTCCACATGTCTCATTCCTTCTCTAAACTAAGAAATCACTGTAAAGAAAAATGTATTAGTCTGTTCTCACACTGCTGATAAAGACATACTCAAGACTGGGTAATTTACAAAAGAAAGAGGCTTATTGGACTTACAGTTCCTCCTGGCTGAGGAGGTGTCACAATCATGGCAGAAGCTGAAAGGCACATCTCACGTGGCAGCAGACAAGAAAGCTTGTGCAGGGAAACTTCCCTTTTCAAAACCATCAGATCTCATGAGACGTATTTGCTATCATGAGAACAGCATGGGAAACACCTGCACCCATGATTCAATTACCACCTACTGGGTCCTTCTCACAACATGTGGGATTTTAAGATGAGATTTGAGTGGGGACACAGGCAAACCATTTCAAAAAGTAATTTATTAATTGCCTTGTATAATTCTTTTTCCTATTCCTGGAATTTAGCACTGTTCCTAAAATGACTTATACAAATGTTTCCTGTGTATTTATGTATAAGTACCACAAACTAACAGATTACCCCAGTGGAGCACCCAATGTGTGTTTATTTAATCAATGAAAACAATTAGTTCCTGGACCTGAAATGTATGCTTCTCCCATAACTTTGTGCTAATTTTTCAGCCTTGTGCATTTCCTCTTTTACCCATCACCTCCATTATTATTATTTTTTTTAGAGGTGTTGTCTCACTATATTGCCCAGGCTGTACTTGAACTTTTGGGCTTGAGTGATCTTCTCACCTGATCCACTGAGTAGCTGAGACTACTGGGGTATGCCACCATGCCTGGCTTCTCCTCTCACCTTTAGCCCAAGTCCTCTTGGACTCCCTGCCTTACTCAAGCAGTGCTCAAGCCACCACTGGGTCATACTTTATATATCTTGGGGTGACACTGTATTTAGGGGTTCACATTTTGTGACATGGTAAAAGCCCCATAAAACTGCATACCTCAACCATACCTCAGCTTTCTATTGAAACTCCTCTCTGTAATCCAAATATGATAGGCAAGCAGTCCAAACCCATGCCGTCTTGGCCCCTGCGACTTGTAATAAGTAATTAAGCACTGTAATTTCCACCCTATCCAGACAATGTGTAAACAAATGCTAATCTTGACTTTTGTGAACCACTTAAGTAACAATCAGAAGGTCCAAAGTCCCCTGGCCCTTGGAGTGTCTGGAGCCCCTCACCCTCATCTTCGCCCAGGAATCCACTGGAATGTCCGGAGCCCCTCACTCTCATCTCCACCCAGGGGGTGATTTACAGAATCCACTAGCCCTCAGAACGTCTGAAGCCCCTCACCCCCACCCCTGCCCCTCACCCTCACTCCCGAGGTGGTTTTACGGGTATAAAAGGTCTTGACACCCTCCTTTCAGGGCCACGGGTTGGAGAGACATGAGTCCTCCATGGCCGCTGGCAATAAAGACCCTGCAATTTGGCTTACTTTTGTCTTGGTGTTGACTTTCTATGCTCGGGCCAGTACAACATTTAAATGTGTCAAATGAACGCAAAGCCTGGTTTACATTTAGGAGTTTTATATTTCTTTTGGCTTAAGCTCTGATCTATCTAAAAAACAGACTTCTTGAGTAGCTGCACCCTTTTTCACAAACTTATTCATAATTGATCTTTAAATAAATATTTATTTAATGAGGTTGACAGCATGGTGAGATGTTTGACAATGATAATTTCAATAATTTCTGTCATTTTTAATTCCAAGAGAAACCATCACCCAGTTGAAACTGTGAACCTCTCTCACAAAGTCTAAGTAGCCCTTGATTCAAGTTATAGGCACTAGTCTCCACGTATTCTACTCATAAGCACCGTGGTGTGGAAGTTGGCAATGTCTGCCCTCTCCAAATCATTCAGTAGAGTTTCAGCTTTTCTCAGGCATTCTGTATATTTATAAAAGTTAGCTCGATGCCACATTCCAATATGCCTTTCAAAGGATGTCATCTTCTGAAGGAGTTCCACAGGGCTATAATCTTATTACCTCTGGTTGAAGTAGTCACAGACCAAACTAAATGGTGAGTAGAGATTGGTTATAGTTATTATCTTTTCCCATCAGAGTCAGAGTAACTTACTGCCTCTCCCTTGTGGTATGTTTCAGTGCTGACTTGATTGGTGAAGCCACTCCTATAAATTTCAAACTCTGTGCCAGGGTAGAAAAACACAGTTGGCCTCACTTTATCCTCAGCCTCCTAACTTTCTTTTAAGTAACCACGACTTATCTTTAGGAATTGCTGGTTTCTGAGTTAATATCCATGAGGCACCAAGGCAAAGAAAAGGCAAGTTAAACACACTCATACTGCTGGCCATCTGCTAACCATTCATTGCACATGTAAATTTCACTTGCTTTTTTTTTTTTTTTTTTTTTTTGCATTTGTTGGTTCTGTTTTCACTGTTATCTTCTAAGTTCCTGTGGTAAGCGTTTCTTTTAAAGCATAAGGCAGAGTAGCATACGGTGGAAAGTTAGGGATTTTAGAGAAAGGTAGACATGGCTTTGCAAACGAGCTATGTTACTTATGACATCAAAGATCCCAGAAAAGTTTCTTCTCTAATCTTCCTCAATGTTCTTATGTGTATATTGAGGGCAATGATTCCTATCTAAAAGGATTAACATGAGAATTCACTGAAGATTCAGTCATTCCACAAATGTTTTTGTGCCCCTACAGGAAGAGAAGAGGAGACAGAAGGTAAAAGGAAGACTAACACCTTCTCCCACTCTAGGGCTTCTACCAAAAGGCTTTGAAAAGCAATCACAGTTGTTCCCAGTGTCATGAAAGAAAAAGTGAAGCATCCTGTAGGGATGCATAGCATGATATCTACACAGACTGGGGTCATGGAAGGAAACTATCACCACATACAAGTTCAAAGGAAATGTTCAGCCTCCAGGGTAGGCAATCCCTGGTTTACGACTCTTCACCTCTTACTAGACATTTCAACTGAGTGTGGAAGAATAAGGAGTAGATAGCTAGACACAGAAGCTTTTAGGAAGAGAATACAGCATGAGAAAAGACCTGAAAAACTCAAGAAAGCCAAGTAGGGGTATATGGAAAACATCAAGGGATAGACTTGGTCTGAATGACGGAGGTGTGATATGTTCTCAATTAATGAAAACTATATTTATCATTCAAAAACTGTATTAATTGACTTCTAGAAAGAAGGCATTGTTCTGGTTAGTAAGTGCTTTGGAAAAGATTTTTTTTTACTTTTCTTTTTCCTACCAGGTATTTAGCAGACCCTTCCTGCTGAAGGTAAAACTCATTAAGTGAGATATATATATATATAAATACACACACACGTATACATACACACATATATAGAGAGCCTGAAATCAGATTGTATATAGATACACACACAGATGCACATACACAGACACACACACAGACACACACAAACACACACACACACACACACACACACACACACACACAGAGACACATATATATGCCCTGAAATCAGATTGTCCTCAAGCAAACAGCAGCTTTCTTTTTTTAGATTTTACTTTTTAGAACTGGCCAACATCTCCACTCCCTGCATGGGATACTTGAGTCCAATTATCATTATAAGGTGTTAGACCTACTCTTTCTCCAGGACAGGAAAATGCCAGTCACCTCAGGCAAGAGCTTTTGGCAGCTTTGCAGCCTTTAAATGCCTCATTTTGAATAAGCAAGGCACTTTTCTGGAAAGATTTAAAACCATGTTCTATAAGTTGCAATTAGTGGCTTCCCACAAATAGCCTATCACTCCAGCAACTGAGGTTTCTCCAGAGGGCTTTGCTAACTGGCTTACAAGATTGTATGCTACTGTTCTTTAGGGGGAAAATATTTTCTCTTCCCCTTTTATACCCACTCACTTAGATACATATCATCATAGGTGTGTACTGCAGCAGACTCTAGCTGTGTGGTTACAAGGCCCCCAACTGGGGATTAACAAAAGGAACATGGCATGTCAGTTTTCAAAGATACTTTATTTTCCTGGCCAGAATGTTTTTCCATTTTATTTTCAGTATGTAGGTGACTCCTAACCTACACAAGTTTATTGCCTTACTTAGAGTAAATAAAGATGCCTGGTAGTGAAGAAAACATATTTACAGCAGTTAAATATGACATCATTGCCAGTGCTAAGCCAAGCTGATATAGGCTCAGACAATAAAAGCAAACATAGCAAGGAAATATGAGAGGCTGATAGTTGAGGTAGAAAAAACTTTCAGTTACACCTATGCAGTGAATTCATACCTTTGAACCAGAGGGAATTTTGTCAAAGACTTTTTGCCTTTGCTAAACCGGATTTGGGAAGATTTTAAGAGAAAATGTGTTTAGCAAAGGCAAAGTGTGGTTTGATCATTTTAGGAAGATAGCTGGTTGACATAACATCAGCATTCAGGTGGAAGCTGAGAGTATAGGCAGTCTCCAAACAGAAGCTGCCCTACTGGTCACTGTCAACTAGGAATCAATTCTGGAATAGTGCGAAGGCATAGAAATAACGACTTTTTTTTTTTTTTTAAATAGACATGATAGATTTAGAGCCTTAGCCATGCCCCAACATTTGGATGTAGCCAAATCACTGGAGTGCTTTAGACTTCTATTATTTCCCTATCTCTGAAAAGAAGGAATTAGAGAATCTTTAGTATCTTTTCTAGTCATAAGGCTGCAAATTACATGAATTTAAATCCCAGGTTATTCTCAAATTTTGTCTTCAGAATACCATTCACCTTCTAGACCTTATCATCTTATATCTTAGAATAACAACAATAATGCGTATCTTACAACATTTTTAAATTAACTTAGATAATCTATGTGAAAAGCTCTAGCAAGGGGCCAGAAATATAGTAAATATCTCTATAAATTTCTAGAAGCCTTGTCGATAATGGTTTGATTGAAAAAAAAGTTAAGGAAGGATTAGAGGATTTTCCAGTCAAGGACTTCTGTATAGTTGTGCCTTGATGTATGATGGTTTACGTGCCAATAAAGCTGAAAGTATCTTAAGTCAAAAATGCATTTAATACACCTCACCTGCTGCACATCATAGCTTAGCCTAGACTACCTTAAATGAAAAAACAACTGAAACTGAGTGATATTAACAGCAAGTGGTCAAAATTTTCACTGTAAGAATGAAATTGAAAGGGATTTGAACCCAGGTCTATCTCACTGTAAATCCTTGCTCCTGTGCTCTCTCATGTCTGTATTGGAACTCATGGGTAGAAAATTTAAATGATATGAATCACTATGAGAAGAAAGATTCAGGGAAAAAAAAAAGCTGTGAGAAGCTAGATTTCCAAAGATAAGCCAGGTAAATATCATGGAGTATTGCAACAATGTACTGCTAATTAACTCTAATACATAGAGCTAATGTCGAGTTTTCTGAGGGTTGTGACATTCATACACGACTAATTAACCTACACAGCAAATCCATTTCACTTGCTGCCATGACACAGCCAACCAAGGCTGGCTCACTGTTTGTTCATTTGGAAAATGATTAGGATTCCCATTTAGACTTAATTACAGTACAAAGATTGACAATTATCTTCTCTATAGAAGCATCAGATGCTTCAATATTATACTGAACATGTGCCTATAATTATGTTCATAATTTGTCTAGCAGAAAATGTAACCCAGTCATTACCAGGATCTTATGCCTGTAATTAGATATTGAAAAAAAAAATACCAAATGGGAAAAGTGTGTTGGCGGGATGTTAGGACCATTATTATGTGAGAATCTGTATGAAGCCATTAGTGTGAACTCAGTAGCAACCAACATCTCTTGGATTGCTGCCCTCTATTAAAATTAATTAGGAAGTGTTAAGAGAGAGGCAAAAATGATGGCAGAGTAAAACCATAGTACAATTGCTTTTCCAATACTTGACTGCAATCATTAAAAATCCCATGGGTACCTCGAATTCAACATATTTGAAACCAACTCATTAACCACCTTTGCCCCACTATAGCTACTCCTTCTTTCGTGTTTGCTGTCTTAGATAATTGCAAGGCATTATGGAGTCATCAGCAACAATTGTCCCATTCCTGGCTCCTAATCAAAGAGCCGTGATTCCAAACATTAATTGTTTCCAAGTGTGTTGCTCCTCTTCGTGCTGTGACTCTTCCATCATCTGCCTTTATCACCCTTATATGGTGAATTTCAAGAGCATGATCTCACATCAGTTAGAATGGTGATCATTAAAAAATATGAAGATGACAGATGCTAGAGAGGATGTGGAGAAATAGGAACACATTTACACCATTGGTGGGAGTATAAATTAGTTCAACCATGTGGAAGACAGTGTGGTGATTCCTCAAAGACCTAGAAATAGAAATTCCATTTGACCCAGCAATCCCATTACTGGGTATATATCCAAAGGATTATAAATCATTCTATTATAAAAATGCATGCACATGTATGTTCATTGTGGCACTGTTTACAATCACAAAGACCTGGAACCAACCCAAATGCCCATCGACAATAGACTGGACAAGGAAAATGTGGCACATATACACCACGGAATACTATGCAGCCTTAAAAAATGATGAGTTTATGTCCTTTGTAGGGACATGGATGAATCTGGAAATCATCATTCTCAGCAAACTGACACAAGAACAGAAAATCAAACACAGCATGTTCTCACTCATAGACAGTTGTTAAATGATGAGAACACATGGACACAAGGAGGGGAGCATCACATACAGGGATCTGTTGGTGGGGGCCAGGGGAGGAACAGTAGGGGGTAGGGATGTTGGGGAGGGATAGCAGGGGGAGAAATGCCAGATATACGTGATGGGGGGATGGAGGCAGCAAACCACATTGCTATGTATGTACCTATGCAATAATCCTGCATGATCTGCACGTGTACCCCAGAACCTAAAGTACAATTAAAACAAACAAATAAACAAACAAAAAGAATGGTGCTGTCTCCGCATGTTCTCACTCATAAGTAGGAGTTAGACAACCAGAACACATGGACACAGGGAGGAGAACATCACACACCCATGCTTGTTGGGGGGTGGTGGGCAAGGGGAGGGAAAGCATTAGGACAAATACTTGCTGCATGTGGGGCTTAAAACCTAGATGATGGGTTGATGGGGACAGCAAACCACCATGGCACACACATACCTATGTAACAAACCTGCACATTCTGCACGTGTCTCAGAACTTAAAGTATAATAATAAAACAAAAGAATGGTGCTGCCTTCCTCAAGTCTCTCCACTGTGTCACTTACTTTCTGAATTTCTCCCAGTATGATCATCTGTGATCACAAATCTCCTTATGCCACTCTGCCATTCAGAAGAGTTGAGAATGTCCACCTCTTTCCTAACAACATTTGGCAGAACACAGCAAGTATGTTTTGTTTTTCCTTGAATTCTGTGCCAGCTTCATGCTGGCCTGTCCCAGTCTATAATTTAGGCTATCTCCATTATATGGCTTACTAAATATGTAATGTGACATGCTCATTATTTCAGTTATTTTTTACAGGACATCTGGCTACCCCAAAATTTCGTAGCTAAATACAATTATATTTATTTTGCTAATGATTTTGGGGGATAAGAAAGGTAGAAATGGCTCCACAGGGTGGTCATTTCTGATCAACAATGCATCAGCTGGAGTGGAAGAATTTTCTTCAAAATAGCTTCTTTACTCACTTCTTGTACTTTAGAGCTTCTTGACCTCTCTGTCTTTTCATGTGGCTTCTCATCCTCCAGGCTTTCTTCACTTGGCTTACCTTCTTGCAGCAAGGGTATCTTTTTACATGGAAGCTAGATTCCAAGAGGCAGGCAGTAGAAACTTCCCAGCTAGTTAAAGGCCATAACAGAAAACGGTATGGCAATACTTCTACCATAGTCTATTAGTGAAGGCAGTTTCAGAGACCTTTAGATTTAAGAGCACAGAGAAATAGACCCTGCTTCTTGATGGGAAAATATCTAGGCCACACTGAAGAAGAGCATATAGAGCAAGAGATACTGTTGTATCCATATTTGGAAAAGTAAATCTATACACATGCTATTTCATTCTTCTAAAATGCTGTGTGGCTGTAGCTCTCAACACTAATTGCTCTGTATATCCTACTCAAATGCACCTTGGAGTAATTGCTCAACTTTGCACATTCTCTATGCAACCTCTCTCCACAATACCCCTACAGTACTTAGTATAATCTCTTTTATGTTAGAGTGTAACATTATTGTCTATTTACTGACATATTTATCTCTCCGCTAGAATATAGGAATAAATTCATGTATTATTTAGAATACTTTTTGTATAACACAGATGCTGGTATATAGTAGATATTAAATACATGTTCTATTGATCACAAGACTAATAAAAGGAATACATAAATTGTTCTGTTCATACATGTATTATCTATGCCTGGTGTACTTCCTAGAACAAGTTTAGTACCTTGTGATTATCAGCTTCCAAGATGGCCCCCAATAATCTCCACCTCCCATATTCACACTCTTGTGTAGTTCCCTCCTGCATTGTACCAGAGTTGGTCAATGTGACCAACAGGATATGGCAGAAGGGATGGTATTATGTATTATGCTATAAAAGACACTCAGTTTAACTCTCTCTCTCATAATTCACCCTGATAGAAACCAGTTGCCTTGTTACAAGCACTCCTTTGGAGAGGCCCACATGGTGAGTAACTGAAGCTTCCTGCCAACAGCCAGATGAGGGAGCTTGCAACAAGATCCTCCAGCCCCAGACAAGCCTTCAGGTGACTGTACCCAGGCAACGGCTTGAGTAAAACCTCACAAGACGTCCAGATCTAGAGCCACCCAGCTAAGCTGCTCCCAGATTTCTGATTCTCAGAAACGCTGTGAGATAATAAATGCTTGTGGTTTTAAGCTGCTAAATTTTGGGGCAATTTACACAGCAAGAGATAACTACTTTATTTACTAATAATTATTTGTGAATGCCATCCAACACAGAAAGAATAAAGTGGTTCCATTATTCTTGTATTTTTAGCCAAAGTATTTTGTTGTTACTAGGATAGACACCTGGGTGGTAATTGCTATTTGAAGCTGGACACCTGGGCTTTTTCTCCAACACAAAGAACCTCTCTGTTACTACCAGAGAAAGTAATGATCTCACTTTTTGGAGTAAATATTTGTGCTAATTAGCAGCATGATGAAATATAGCATGTCAAGCAACAAACTATTTGTACTTAATCTTCCAACACATTGTCTTATGGAGAGGACATGATGCCAGAGAAATAAACATTAAACTACTGTATACTATCAGACCTTGCAAAACAGCCTTACTTTATTAGCTTTGCATTTCAATCCCTAATTACTAAACTGATTAAGATTTCTGATTATTTTGGTTTAAAGTAAAAGCTCTTTGTCTCAACAAAGTTAGAACATGAAAGAAAAAAATAAATATATGCAACTACCCAGAGAAGATATTATTTATGTGATGTGCTTCTAAGAAATTCAGCAGGGGATTTAAAAAACGCAGGATTAGTAATTTTATAATCTTTTGTATCCAAATATACCTCCATGAAATATTTGCATTTAAAATAATAGAAAAAAATGATAAATAATAGATATAACCAAATATCACATTCAGGACTTTAGTAATTCCTTTTTTGTACTAATCTTTTCAGCCATTCAGCTACTCATCAAAATGTCAGCTGATAACTGGTCAACAGAATCCTACAGGGCAAGAAATTCAAAATGTAGACTTCCAGCATGAATATGGTTATTTAATCAGAACTTTTTCTATTCCTCTTACAAGTCATCTAAAAGATACCAAACAACAACAACAACAAAAAGCTTAGTACATTATGTTTAGTAAAACTAGGAGACAAATTTGTTTCTTAGACCTCAAATACATGAACTTGCCATGGAGTAGATAAAAATTGTGACCAAATATGTTGGACACAAAGTTTAAAATCCCAAAGAATAATTAATTACTTCAATGAGGAACACCATGAAGCCAAAATGCCAGAATTCAGAGAACAGATAATAAATATATGTCCTTATCGGAAGGACATGGAAGGTGAGCTGGCAAATTTCAGGGAAATAAATGGGAAAATAAAACCATTACAGAAATGAAGATACATTTTAAAGGCACACAAGATAGTATAAATACAGAGAAAGTCACAGTAAAGGCACAGAGGATGTAAGAAATCAGCCGGGCAGGGGCTCACACCTGTAATCCCAACACTTTGGGAGGCTAAGGCGGGTGGATCATGAGGTCAGGAGTTCGAGACCAGCCTGGCCAATATGATGAAACCTCCTATCTACTGAAAATACAAAAAAAAATTAGCCGGGCCTAGTGGTGGATGACTGTAGTCCCAGCTACTCAGGAGGCTGAGGCAGGAGAATCACTTGAACCCGGGAAGTGGAGGTTGCAGTGAGCTGAGATTGTGCCACTGCAATCCAGACTGGGTGACAAAATGAGACTCCATCTCAGAAAAAAAAGAAAAAGAAGAAAAGAAAGAAGTAATCAAACATAAAAAGGGAAATACAAAGTAAAGGTTTGGAAAGAAAATAAGAAACCATATAATATAGACAAAGAATATCTAACACCACATTACTAAAGTCCTTGAAGAAGAAAGCCAAACTGTGAATAAGACAAATACTTCAATATATAATTCAAAAATACTTCCTGCCACATAAAGACTATGAACCTATTGAAAAGGCACAAAATATGCCAGGGAGTAGTTAATATTAATACTAGGAGAATAGAAACTGTGATATACTGCATTGACATTGGTGGATTTTTACAATAAAAGGAAGAATTTCTCTGGCAAACAAGGTGAAAGGTCAAGTCACTTATAAGAGGAAACCAAAATCAAGCTAGGTTCAGATTTATCCTAAGCAACATTCATTGACAGAAAACAGTGGAACAACCTCTACAAAATCCTTAAGGAAAGAAAGTGTTAGACAAAGATTTTATATCCAGCTAAGCTTTCTTTAAGTATACGGTTCACAAACAATTTTGAACATGGAATGTCTCAGCAAATATTTACCCATTATCTCTTCTTGATAGAAGAACAACAGAAAACAAACTTCAACAAATAATAGAAAACAAACTTCAATAAACCTAGGAATGGCTGAAGATACAAGAGCAAAGGAATTGGAAGTGGTGAATATATTCAATACATTTTGATTGGGAAACACTAAAAGAGAAGTGCATATGAGAGTGAGAGGATACAATGCACATTCCCTATGCCTTACCAATGTATGATAGAAATGATGCAGCCAGGTGCAGTGGCTCACATCTGTCATCCTCGCACTTTGAGAGGCTGGGGCGGGTGGATCACGAGGTCAAGAGATCGAGACCATTCTGGCCAACACGGTGAAACCCCATCTTTATTAAACATACAAAAATGACTTGGTGTGGTGGCGCACAGCCATAGTCCCAGCTACTCCGGAGGCTGAGGTAGGAGAATCACTTGAACCCAGGAGGTGAGATCACATCACCGCACTCCAGCCTGGGTGACAGAGCAAGACTCCGTCTCAAAAAAAGAAAGAAAGAAAGAAAAGAAAGAAAAAAAGGAAGGATCCAACAACACAAAATTGAGAAGAGAAGAAAGGTGAGAGGTAGAGTAAGTTCACTGATTGATTCATCATAGCTGGGCCAGAAATCATTTATTTATTACATGCTGATACAGCATGAAGTATGTACGTATATTTAGAAAAGTATGTGTATTTAGATGTACAAAGTAAACACACAGAAAGATAATATTATGGACTGAAATCTGGTGATAATAAAGAAAAAAATTTATTATTGCTCATAGCAAGACTAATAGTTAATATCTTAAAAAATAAGAATGTTAGTAAGATAATTGAATTCATCTGCATTTCATGGTAAAATGAACAAAAATAAAACAAAAGTATAGAATATCTAAATACCTAATTTAAAAAGTACACCTGATTGATATTTATCAGACTTTGTGTAAGAAGAGAGAACACACATTGCTGACAGATAGTACTCACAATCTGGTTGTATGTTAATTAACTCACCAAGTAAACCACAGTAAATTCTAAACAATAAATATGCAGACCACATTATATTATTTTAATTCAATGACTACTAAATATAATCAGAAAACAAATACTCCACCAATTTGGAGATTGATAAATTATTTATTAATAAATTCTTAGTACCAAAGAAAATATATAGCATATAACCTCGGCTTATTCAGACAATTATAAAAATCAAAACAGAACATGAGATACAACCAAAACCAAAAGAAAACTCAAAAGCTTTGCTATTCTTATTATTAAACACTAAGACTTAACATTTGATGCAAGAAGTTAGAAAAAGACAGCAAGATGAACATAAGGAAGACAGAAAGGACAAATAAAGATGAATTAAGAAATTAAAACATTAAAAATCAGTCTTAAAAAGAAGTAAAACTAGTTATCTGAAAGCTGATTTTTTAACAGATTATCCACTAACTAATCAAGACAAAGGAAAGAAAATGTAAGCACATAAGATAAAAACATGCCGGGCGCGGTGGCTCAAGCCTGTAATCCCAGCACTTTGGGAGGCCGAGGCGGGTGGATCACGAGGTCGAGAGTTCGAGACCATCCTGGTCGACATGGTGATACAAAAAATCAGCTGGGCATGGTGGCGTGTGCCTGTAATCCCAGCTACTCAGGAGGCTGAGGCAGGAGAATTGCCTGAACCCAGGAGGCGGAGGTTGCGGTGAGCCGAGATCGCGCCATTGCACTCCAGCCTGGGTAACGAGCGAAACTCCATCTCAAAAAAAAAAAAAAAAAAAAAAACATAGGGGAAATAACAAGAGAAGCAAGAGAAAATTTAAAAGTCATAAGAATGGTACTACTCAACTTTATGTAAATACATCTGAAAATCTTGATAAAATGGGAATTCTTTTAGTGAAATTACTAAAACTTAGTCCAGGGGGACTATAAAACATAACTCCACTTTCTGTAGAAGGTACAAATAAAAGTTGTTAAAAAAAAAAAAAAAAAAAAAAAACCCCAAAAAACTACCCTGGGAAAAATATCACTAGGGGAATTATATCACCACTTAAAGAATAGATAATTACAATGTCATTTAAATTATTCCACAGTGAAGATAAAAAGAAAAAAATTCCAGATATTTAACATGAAACAAGCATTTTATTTGCACCAAAGCTTGATAAATGCCACAAATAAAACTACAGACTGATATGGTTAGGCTTTGAGTCTTCACCCAAATTATCCTGATTGAATTGTACCCAATCTCAAGTAGGATCATTATAGCAGTGTGTAGGCAGACTCTATCTTTTTTAGGAATAAGTATTATTTCACAGAATATCAAAAATATATATTATTAACATTAATATTAATAAACAGATTCCTGTAGAGCATTTAAAAATAAAACTTGATGATCAAGTAAAGATTATTTCAGAAATATGACAGCATGATAGTAAAATCAAGAATTCTCTCAGGTCTATAGTTCTTTACTAAACTTTAACATGTAGTTATTGGCTAACTTTAATTCAATAATGACAATGATCCAAATACTGTTATTAGCATGCCACATCTATTAATTTATTTTATTCTCAAAAATATTCATTTTCCCATTTTATTGATGTAGAATGGAAGGCAAAAAGAGGTTAAATTACTTGCCCAAAGTAACCTAGCTAGTAATCACTGGCTTTGCAATTTGATTGCAAGTCTTCTGGCTGTGGAGACCATAATCTTAGAAATATCTTCACTTCTCTGGGATAAATAAAGATATTTTTTCAAACTTCCTGATGCTTACTTTAGATACAGCACAAACAGAAATGAGTTATCATGTCAATGCATAAGAGAGGCTGGTTATGTTTCCGAGGCATCTTAGAGGCCATCTGTGGCCCCATTGGTGATGATTTGAGCAAACTCCTTAACACATGCATGACCATAATAAGTCCTCCGTAAGTTTTGCCTACATCATGATTGTCGTAGAAGGAAGGAGCAGTATGGTGTCTGGCTGTTGTGGATGTGTATGCTTCTGTGCATCATGCATGGTAGCACAAGATCATGAAAAGAAGCCTCAGAATCCCTGAGAAGCAGCCAAAGATCTTTATTTCCCCATGTTGAGTCTGATACTCTTTTTCATTTCTCAAAAGAAGTCAGTTAGGGTGTTTAGAAAGATTAATTATTCTACTAAAGAGATGACAACTCCCTAATAAATGTGTTTCATAAGTACAGATATGCATGCATTTTTTTGCAGGATAAACATGTGCATTTGAAAAAGTGAGATGCTCAGAATTATTAAGGGGGAAAACAACCAACCAACCAACCAACCAAGAGAGCAAGGTGATCAAGAGCAGAGATTGAGCTAGGAACTTCCAGGACATTCTCAAGGGAAAGCATTTTGTTCTTTACTGATCCCCACCAGTGACTCCTAAAACCTAATTCCAAATCTCATTTTTCTACAGGTGAACGTTTGCACAGAGAGTGATGGAACAAGATTCCCAAAGCAGAAGTGGTTAATCCTTTGCTTTCATGTGACTGCTCAGTCTCTTGACATTAATACCAGGATGCATCAACTGCACCCTGTCATTCATATTCATGTCAGCTTTATTATGTTATTTAGTGCTAATGGATTAGAATTCCAGAGCATTCCTCATTGGCAGTATTCCTGCAAAGTAGTAAAGACAGACAAGCATCTTCACATGCATAGAAAGAAGCTAATTCATATTTCTGCCTCTTGCTTCTTAGTGAAGAGTAAGCTCTGTCAAGTGTGTCTCTGATGTACACGCAGGTACTGTGTGATTCCTTAGTAAATAGCAATTAGTGGTGACAATGGATGCTAATACCACGTGGTCAGCCCCACATGGAAGAGCATGGAAACTCCCTCTTGGTATGAGACAGAATGATTTGTAGCTTAGACAACTACACAGGTTTCAAAATAATACTCATCCAGGAAAACAGAGGGCTAAGTACCAAATATCTATTCTAAATATTCTAAATAAAACTATCATTGGGGGAGGATATATATTTTCAAGTTTTGGTTAATAATAAAAGTTAAAAAACAAAGCGATTTCTTTCATTTTTTTTTTTTTTTTTTTTTTTTTGAGACGGAGTTTCGCTCTTGTTACCCAGGCTGGAGTGCAATGGCGCGATCTCGGCTCACCGCAACCTCCGCCTCCTGGGCTCAGGCAATTCTCCTGCCTCAGCCTCCTGAGTAGCTGGGATTACAGGCATGCACCACCACGCCCAGCTAGTTTTTTTGTATTTTTAGTAGAGACGGGGTTTCACCATGTTGACCAGGATGGTCTCGATCTCTTGACCTCGTGATCCACCCGCCTCGGCCTCCCAAAGTGCTGGGATTACAGGCTTGAGCCACTGCGCCCGGCCCTGCGATTTCTTTCATTTTTAACTTTTTTTTTTTTTTTTTTTGAGATGAAGTCTCGCTGTATTGCCCAGGAGTACAATGGTGTGATCTCGGCTCACCACAACCCTATCTCCTGGGTTCAAGCGATTCTCCTGGGTTCAAGTGATTCTCCTGCCTCAGCCTCCCAAGTAGCTGGGCTTACAGGTGGCTGCCACTATGCCCAGCTAATTTTTGTATTTTTAGTAGAGATGGGGTTTCACCATGTTGGCCAGGTTGGTCTCAAACTCCTGACCTCATGATCTGCCCATCTCGTCCTCCCAAAGTGCTGGGATTACAGGTATGAGCCACCATGCCCAGCCACTAGTTTTTAACTATTAACTTATTAACTGAAAACCATTCTCCTTCAAATAGTTGGAGTAGGCAGTGTAAGAGAGCAACTAACAGTGTAGCATTGGAGTCAGACTGACATGGCTTTACCTCTGACAAGTGGTGAAAGCTTACTTTGCTGATACCTGATCTACAGCAAGGATCGAATGAGATAAAAAGGGGCTCTGAATAACAACACCTAGCAGATATTTAGTGCTCATCGTGTTTGTTTTTGTTGGTTCTATAGTAACAGTCCACATCTAACCAAAAGGTTGCCAGATAATTCTCATGTTTATGACTAATTGGTAATCTGTTTCTCCTTTAAGGTGTTTTCAGTATCAACTGTCAGAACCTGAGTAAGATCAGATTAAGAGAAAGAAGAGTGAGAATAGCATTCAATATCATGGTATGTACTATGCTTACAGTGGTTGTAAGGGGCAGTGGTGATGGTGGTGGTGAGAGGTGTGTGGAAGACATGCAATTTGTGGTTGTTTTAGGCAGTGGGCTAATTAAAATTTAAGACATTGCTGGAGGTCAATTCAAACAGCAGATTGAATTATTTTCTTTCTGATCAGATAGTTTGGGCTCCTGTGTTAGTTAAGAAGGATGCTCCTCACTTAGGAAGAAGAAAACAGGCTAAAATAAGAGCCAATTCTACCATCTTTAAAGAAAGTACTGAAATACTGAATTCTTCTTTTTTTTTTTTTTGAGATGGAGTCTTGCTCTTGTTGCCCAGGCTGGAGTGCAATGGTGCGATCTTGACTCATTGCAGCCTCTGCCTCCTAGGTTCAAGCGATTCTCCTGCCTCAGCCTCCTGAGTAGCTGGTATTACAGGTATGCCACCATGCCTAGCCAATGTTTTGTATTTTTAGTAGAGATGGGGTTTCATTATGTTGGCCAGGCTGGTCTCAAACTCCCGACCCCAGGTGATTCACCCACCTCAGCCTCCCAAAGTACTAGGATTATAGGCGTGAGCTACCATGCCCATCCAACAAAATTCTTCTTTTTAAAAAGGCTTATTGATGAGATGAGGGAGACCACACAAAACAAAACATAACAGAACTGTTGCCTCTTTGTTTGGGGAAGAGTGCCAGAGAAGGCTCACACAATGGCCTTTATTGCATCTAAGTTCCAGGGCTCAGATAGTTTTTCCCAGAGCCACATAAGCAGGTGTAGCTGCTTTTTGCTGATGGTTCTCCAGAATGGTCCCTTGGTGGCATCATCCCCCTGCCTCCTTTTGTTCTGAGCCTTCATCACTCTCTCTTCACTGGGAGAAGAGATAATGCCTGTTTTCAGATCTAGCCACGAAATGCGGGACTTGGCAGAGCAGCCTCCCTGGAGAACCTTATAATTAAGACAGTTGCTTAATTAGAATGATGATGTGTGTGTCTGCACTGAATGCCAAGCACTATAATTACACTGTGAACCTGAAACGTAGGCCCCAGGCACTTCAGGTCAGCTTTCTAGGTATTTGCTTGCTTCATGGGGAAGCAGGGGCTGCTCAGTGTTCCTAACACATTTTAAACACCTTAGACAGTTGGAATGACTGTGCGTTCTGGAGTCAGATGACCTGTCTTTAACTCACAGATCTGACACTCACCAATAGTGTGATTCGGGCCAACATTTTAAAAGTCCCTGAGGCTCAACTCAATTCTCTTTTCTTTTCTTTTTTCTTTTTTTTCTTTGAGACGTAGTTTCACTCTTGTTACCCAGGCTGGAGTACAATGGCGCGATCTCGGCTCACCACAACCTCCGCCTCCTGGGCTCGGACAATTCTCCTGCCTCAGCCTCCTGACTAGCTGGGATTACAGGCTCGCACCACCATGCCCAGCTAGTTTTTTGTATTTTTAGTAGAGGCGGGGTTTCACCGTGTTGACCAGGATGGTCTCGATCTCTCGACCTCGTGATCCACCCGCCTTGGCCTCCCAAAGTGCTGGGATTACAGGCTTGAGCCACCGCGCCTGGCCAATTCTCTTTTCTGTTGAATAGAATTGATTATGTGTATATCACAGTATTGCTAGAAAGACTACATGAAATTATATTAACATAGTCCTCAGGAAATATTAGCCAGTGCAGTTAATTATAAACACTTGGATACGTTTGCAGAATTTAGCAAATAAAAAAATAGATAAATAACAATTTTCTAACACAAGTATATCCCAACTGACATGAGTCATACTTATATTAATACTAAAATTTATTTGTTGTTTATCTGTAATTCAAATTGTACTGGGCATCAGGTATTTTATCTGGTGACTCTACATTTGAGGGAAGTCCTCTTTTCAGAATAATCATTTATAGAATAACTGGGTGAAAACTATCAAAGCTATGTTAGATCTCTCAAGCCAAACTTTTAAGTTCTACTCAGAGTGCCCTGCCCTGGCAGAATATAAACCTGAAACTTTCCAGCTCTTGATATTCAAAATAGAAAAAAAATCTCCAATGCAAACAGAGCCCTAAAAAGCAAGAACTATGAGTATAATGTTGTATTACTTAAAAAATAATTTTAAAAAACCATTTAGGAAATCCCCAACTCTGAGAAAAGCTCCTCTGACCTGTTTAAACTTGTCAAAAACAATTTATAATCACCCGTCCTGAACCTCGGGAAGAAACGACAGATTCTTCTTACCTTAACCAATGCCCTTAAAGCCCCAAAAGGTGGCTGAGTGTGCTTGCTCACGCCTGTAATACCAGCACTTTGGGAGGCCCAGGTGGGAGGATTACCTGCGGTCGGGAGTTGGAGACCAGCCTGACCAACATGGAGACACCCCGTCTCTACTAAAAATACAAAATTTTTCTGGGCATGGTGGCTCATGCATGTAATCCCAGCTACTTGGGAGGCTGAGGCAGGAGAATCCCTTGAACCCAGGAGAATCGCTTGAACCCAGCTTGAACCCAGGAGATAGAGGTTGCGGTGAGCTGAGATCATGCCATTGTACTCCAGCCTGGGCAACACAGAGAAACTTCTTCTCAAAAAAAAAAAAAAAAAAAAAAATTCCCCAAAAGCCAGAGCTACACCAGAAATTAGGAAACTACAGAACACCTGTGTGTGTCTGCAGAGGGCTTTCTCTTCTTAGCACGTTCAGTGAAAGTCTTCAAAGGCAAACAGCTTCTCAGCTTAGACTCAAACACACAACCCTCTACTTCTCCCTAAACCAGTATGCCAATTAGTGTATCCTCTAAGGTTAGCGGTGAGAGGGGCAGGCATGAGAGAATATAAATGTAATAATTGTCTCTCAGAGCTGTGAGAATTTAAAAAAAGATAATGTATCTTATAGAAAACCCTAAGCAAAGTTCCCAACATCTAAATATCACTACCAGAGAAGATCAGAGAAAGGCCATTGGGACTAGGAAGGGCCTGGAGGCAGGGGTAAGGGGACACTGGAACAACCCCAGATACCTGTTAGGAAGCAAGTTTTGGGAATAAACACAAGGATGGGTTTTTCTTTGTCATACAAAGTTTTGAAAGCCAGTGGTGAGACACAGAAAAAACACTGTGTATTAATACTTGTAAACAAACAGGATAATGAAGAACAAGGAAAGGCAGGGGCTTTACTAACCCTAATCCTTACTCCGTCCTAAATAAGTACACGCTATACATATACTCTCAATGACCAAAAATGAGGATAAATTATGATCTGTGCATCCATTTAAAAGTACACTGTGAGACAGAAGGAATAAATTCTACTGTTTGATAGCACAGAAGGTTAACTGTAGTTAACAACAGTGTGTTGGATATTTCAAAATAGCTAGAAGAGAAGATATGAAATGTTCTCTACCCAAAGAAAGGGTAAATGTTCGAGGTGATGGATATCTTAAATACCTGATTTGATCATTACACATTCTATGTGCGTAGCAAAATTTCACATGCAGTCCATAAATATGTGCAAATATTATGTATCAATAAGTAATAAAAATAGTAAAAGAGATTTTGCCTAAAAACAAAGAAATAACTACAGTATTCAGTATGAACTTTGTAAATATACATATAAAAGGCTTCACTGGGCACTGACTTTTGGAAAAGGTATACTTTTTAAGTATTTTTTTGAGATGTTCACACTATTTTGCTAAATAAAAATAAACAATTGACAAAAAATATTATGTGTATAAAACTAAAAGGCTTAACATCAAAATGTATGTACCATGATGTCCTGGAAGTAGATGGATTATGTGTGATTAGATAAAAGATCTTTTTTTTTTTTTAATAATTTTGTGTATTTTCATCAGAAAAGGTGAATAAGATAACTCCAAGTCCTCAAATCTGAATGCAATAGACAATGGATATGTCCCCAGTATGAAAGCACTGGTTAGTA
Organism: Saimiri boliviensis; assembly: GCF_048565385.1. NCBI lineage: Eukaryota > Metazoa > Chordata > Mammalia > Primates > Cebidae > Saimiri > Saimiri boliviensis. The sequence continues at coordinate 138,058,569 of NC_133453.1, forward strand.
AGAAAACCAATGAATTTAGTTTTAAATATGTTCCCTTTGCAAGAACAGTCAGACTCCTAGTGGAAATGAGTATCGTTCAGGCATGGAGTCAGAAGCCATACCCCACCTACAGATTCAGTTTGGAGAGTTATCTTCAGAAAAGTGATGTTTGAAATTGCAACAGTTATAGGCATCACTGAAGAAGAGGTTGTTGATAAAACAGTGGAAAAGACAATTTACTCAACTCCCATACTTACCTGTTAAATGGGATCAAAACCCATCTTTCAGGTTTTCCTATGATTATTGAACAAAATGGTGGCTGTAGATCTCCCATACCTTTCAATATACCACAAATATTGTTGCCCTTTCCCACATTATAAAGCCAATTTCATAGAAAAGTTATATGAACATCTTCAATCATTAAAATAAAATCTCCTTAAGATTTCACAATTTTTAAATGGAGGTCATCCTCCTCATCCAACACCATCAATCTGAGTATATCTAGTCACTTGGCAGAAGAGGAACAGTTATTGACTGCATACAATGTGCCAAGCACTTATGTATGAGCTTAACATACAATCACTTTCATAATAACCCTAAAAAATAGATAGATTGGTCCTTGTAGTATTAGTAGTCATAAAAGGAGTTGTAGTGATAGCAGTGATAGTAGTTTTCGTAACAGTCACAATACTAGTTGTAGTAACAGTAACTACAAATCTTTGATAGATTAATAATATTACAATTAAGGTATCAATATTTACTATGCACCAGATGGTTCATATACATTATCATAAATAATTATATAAAACTTTAAATGTGATATTATTATACCTATTTGTAAAATGAGGGCATTCAGAATCAGTGAGATTAAATCAATTTCTACAAATAGAGAAATAGAGAATAGAGAGCTTCAGTGATGACTGCCTGGGTATGAAGTTCATTGTCTTTGCAGTAAGGGATTTGGATACTCCTGGATGAAAGCCCAAGGTTCAGTTTTCGGCTCACTGATTTGCAGTCTAAGGAACTGAATTTTACCAGTTTACCCTTATCTATTAGGCTCTGAAGTTGTCTGCAGGAATCAAATCACAATAGTCTTGAATAAATGGGAAGAGTCTATATTAAGGTACACTGCAGTATGTATCTATTATGATAACTAGCCTTTATCACTTAAGGAAACCCTTCTTCTGGAAAGTAGGTCAAACTAGAATATGAAATAACAAACTAGAGACCTGTTGGTTGCACCAAGAACTAGATAATAGAAGAAATTGCTGTTCTTAAGAAGTATCTCCATTGCTAAGACTTCTTAATAAATACCTCATGATATTTAGTTCTGTATAATTGAGAGTGATTCCCTAAATCTGAGCCACTTTTCTCAAGCCAGGGCCACTGGAAGTGCCTGAAATCAAGCAGTGGCCATGGGAACAGAAGGGCTGGCATGAGTATCAACAGCAGCATCAAGTGTAGAGATTTTCATCAGAAAGAGAAGAGACTACGATAACTCCAAGTCCTAAAATCTTAGTGTAGTAGACAATGGATATTCCCATGATAATCTGAAAGTGTTGGTTTTTCTATTCCAAGGAAATAGAATTTTATTCTGTCATTAACACCAGAACAGAATAGTCTTAATAACAGAATTCCATTTAAAAGATTCTCTTCCCTTGGCAGTAGTTTATTATGAATTTACTATTACTTTCATTTTTTCTCTTGAGATTCCCTCTCTTGGGATTCCTAAAAGGCAATCATGTGCTCTATCTTGAAATCACAGTGACTTCATATTGACAGTCATTATGATGAAAACATCAGTCTCTCTTATTCTCTATAAAATGCAATGTCCACTTGGATCACAGGAAAACGTGCCCTGAAGTCCTATGTAACCTAACCCCATAGAGATCCCTGGAAAGATGCATTGATTCGGCTGAAAATGTATGATTCTTCCCCTCCACCTAATCCCACATTTCTCAAGGACATGGAGAGAAGCACACACATGCACAAGTAATGTCGGGGAATAAGTTTCTAGTTGATGGATGAAAAAAGGGGAACTACTTACATTAAGAATATTTGCCTTTTGGAGATGTTAAAACACCCATTAATGCAATGTAGAGATTTAAAGCCCCTGTAGAGAAACTTCTGATTTATGAGGGCAAAGGGACCTCAATATGTTATGCAGTTTAAATTCCAAACAAAATTTCCACCAGCAACCCGAATATCTCAAAGGAATCTCAGGTTATGCATTTGGGGAATAGGATGATTAATACAAATCTTGCTGTTAGCCCTGTGAGAGACAGATCCAGGACTCTGTAAATCTAGCAGGATACGAGTCTATTCTGGGCTCTCTTGAGGGAGAGTTTGAAAAGGGGTACTGCTGCTGGCTTTGAGAAAGGGAGAAAGGACCATGGTTCTCTAATCTTCTTGCACTTATTTCAAATGGTTTCAATTTGCAGCGCAGCCTTCTGACTCTTGTTATTTTGCATTACAGTCCAATGAGCAAATTTCCCCTCCTCTACCTCTGCTATCTTTTCTGCATTCTGCATTCCAAAAGACAAAATAATCTTTATTTCAATAACTTCTCATTCAATATTAAAAAAGAAATTTGATTATAGTCCTGGTTCTATCTTTACAAACTGCATCCTTGCTGCTTTGGACAAAAGCACCCTTCTTGGCCTCAATCATATCTTGATTAAAATAAGAAAATAATCTTCCATGACATTTTTTATTGTATTTACTGTATTTACAGTACATTTATTGTATTTACTGTATTTATTGTATTTACATAATTTATTGTATTTACTGTAAAATATAAGAAATTATTAGAGGAAACATTTAATATTACCTATTTCCATAGTACTTCAATTATCACACATGGAATGGGCTTACTGGTTTATACATCTATCTATTCATCAGAAAGAGATATCTCTATAGTCTATTCATTCTTTCATTAGTTAGTTACTTCATGCACTTACCAATTGACAACTATGTATGTGCCAAACACTTTTATAGGCACTGGGGTCTTTTCTGTGCTCCCCTATCAATGTAAAAGTTTCCTTGGGGTGATCTGGTTAATTTTATTATGTGTTAATTGCTCACAAATTCGTAAACCAACAAAATTTCTCTTCTGTATTATAACGTAAGTGCTAACTAGGCATCTCCTCTTGATCATCCTTCAAGTAACTGAACCTTATGCCTCAAGATGAATAAGGAATATCACAACTTTCTCCCCATTTGTAGACATTAAAAACACCGTATATTCTCACTCATAGGTGGGTGTTGAACAATGAGAACACATGGACACAGGGAGGGGAGCACTACACACTGGGGTCCATTGGGGGGAAATGGGGGAGGGGAGGGGGGTGGGGAGGTGGGAAGAGATAGCATGGGGAGAAATGACAGATACAGGTGAGGGGACGGAAGGCAGCAAACCACACTGCCAAGTGTGTACCTATGCAACAATCTTGCATGTTCATCACATGTACCCCCAAACCTAAAATGCAATTAAAAAAAAAATCTTGAGATTTATCCTTCAGTTATTTCCATCTTTCACAGAAACTCTCCCAATAAGGTCAATTCATCAACCAATTTTGTCAGTCTATTGCCTAAATATTTCTTGAATCTATCCTTTTTAGTTTATTTTTACTACTACTACAATGATGCAGGTCATCATAATTTGTCCCCAGTTATACTGTAACAGTTTCCTAATTAATTTTCCTTGCTTCAGCCTTTTCCCCATTTTAAACCATCCTCCTCATAGTAGCCTAAGGAGATTTGCTAGTTTGAGTCCTGTAAGATGAGAGGGGGAAGACAGGCTCAAGCTGTGACGTAAAGGTCCATGATAAGCAGTTGGCATCTCCCACAGTGCCTGTTACTTGGTAGGTTCTAATTTGTTGCTGTGTCTGAAATACAGGAAAGCATTTTGAAAACCACAGGATTCTACAAAATTAGGTTCCATAGGACATATTTTAGCTTAAAGGTAATGACATTTATTCCAGTCAAGTATTTCCCCTTCCTTCTTTCCTGGATTAAGAATGTAAGCCATTGTCTTGTTTATGTATTCTTATCAAAGGAACTTCTAAATGTCAGAGGTAAGTGAAATCCCAGGAAATGAATGAAAATGTCACCTTACAAATTCATTGAAATTTTTGTTCTAGTGGAAATTAGATGGATCTTATGAAATATAGAGAAGTGAATGCTTGGGAAATGGCAATCTGACCAAGAGAAATCAGATTTAAAGTTCATGCTTCTAAGTTGCTATTGATGTGGAAATTTTCAGCAAAATTGTGGCTGTGATTTGAGCATTATGACTATAGATGGACACTGACTTTTTATTTATTTATTTTTGTTTCTATGGATATATAGTAGGTGTATATATTTAAGGGGTTTATGAGATATTTTGATACAGGCATACAATGTGTAATAATTAAATCAGAGTAAATGAGGTGTCCATCAATTCAAGCATTCATCATTTCTTCGTTACAATTATCCTCTTTTAGTTATTAAAATGTACAAAATCCACAATAAACTATTACTGACTGTCGTCACCCTGTTGTGATATCACCACTAGATCTTATTTACTCTTGACTTTGACTTTTGAGCCCTGAAAAGTTATGAACATCAAAATATCTTGTAAGGCCTTCCAGAGGTACTTTTCCCTATATTTTAAATGTATTCCCTACAATCAATAATTTATTTACTTTGTTTACTGCCAGTTTATGGAAAGTCTTGAGTTATCACATGAGACACATTTTTAAAAAGTAAATTGAATCAAAACCTCACATAGAATTTATAAAATCACAGCTTTGTGATGTTTGCTTTTCTACTTCTAAAATAAAAACATTATCATATTTAAATAAGTCACAGTATGACAAAGGACAAAATTGTCTCTATGGATTGACCTAGAGAGACAGCATTTATGTCTTCAACAGCACAAACCTTAGATATCCTGATACAAAGTGAATGTTTACTAAATATTTGAAGCATAAATGTAAAAAAATCTGATTGCTCAGAACTAATTCCTATATCTCTTAAAAATCATTCCAAATGTGTTCATGAATGTTCATGAACAAACAGTATGTGCAAACATTTCCTAAACTTCCTCAAAATTCCTAAAAAGCTGAAATAAATGTACATTTAAATGTCATTTCATTTATTTGTTCAGGTGAGCTGTGTTAAGTAAGAACTTAACATCTCTGGACCTCAAGTAGTTCATCTGTAAAATGGAGATAATTATAATACTTATATCATATGAAGCATTTAGCAAAATACTGGGCAGTATGTCACTTCTGGCAAGTACTCATGGGTGCCTATGCTTGCAGAATATCACTTCTTAGATTCTACAAAAGAGTCTTTGGAACCTGTTTCATCAAAGTGCAGGTTCAATTCTGTGCTATAAAACAGCACATCACAAAGCGTTTTCACAGATAGCTTGTTTAGGGCTGGATATTCATATTTTCTTATAAGGGCTCAATAGCCCTTTTGGAAACATGGATTATACCAAGCTATCTGTGAAAACGCTTTGTGATGTGCTGTTTTATATCACAGAATTGAACCTGCATTTTGATGAAACAGGTTCTAAACACTCTTTTTGTAGAATCTAAGAAGTGACGTTCTGCCAGCATAAGCATGCATGAGTACTTAGCAAAATTAGCTAGTATTATTTTTATTGTCAATTATTTTCCTTTCCCATGACATTTTTCCCATTTCATATTAAAACTCAGAAACAGAAATATTAGTGTTTAGAAAAAAGAAGAGAGAAAGCAAATAGTCTGAAATATGCACAACTGAGGTTGGAGGTTGGCCCTCATCCTTGGGAGGATTCAAGACTCTCATCATCAGCATTGTAATAATAATAGGTACTTGCCTGCTACTCCCTTGTTTGCTCCCCCATTCCTTCAGATGAATAGAGGATTTATCACTGCTGTAGCTAACCAGAGAACCACATCGCAAGTATATTATATGAATCATTATTAATCAGTTTCTTTAGACGACTAGGAAAATAAAAATGAGAATGAGAGTGAGAACTCTCACTAACGTTATAGGTGAGGTTCTCAAACAGGGGGGTGAGGAAGGAGACCCCTTCCTCTTAAGCTTCTAAGGCCACTTCCTCTTTAGACTTCTACATTGCATTTTATTTTTATTTTTTATTTTTTTATTGCATTTTAGGTTTTGGGGTACATGTGAAGAACATGCAAGATTGTTGCATAGGTGCACACATGGCAGTGTGATTTGCTGCCTTCCTCCCCCTCACCTATATCTGCCATTTCTCCCCATGCCATCCCCCCACCAACTCCCCACCCTCCACTCTCCCGCCTCTATTTCTCTCCAACGGACTGCAGTGTGTAGTGCTCCCCTCCCTATGTCCATGCGTTCTCATTGTTCAACACCTGCCTATGAGTGAGAACATGCGGTGTTTGATTTTCTGCTCTTGTGTCAGTTTGCTGAGAATGATGGCTTCCAGGTTCATCCATGTCCCTACAAAGGACACAAACTCATCGTTTTTGATGGCTGCATAATATTTCATGGTATATATGTGCCACATTTTCCCTATCCAGTCTATCGTCGATGGGCATTTGGGTTGGTTCCAGGTCTTTGCTATTGTAAACACTGCTGCAATGAATATTCGTGTGCATATGTCCTTATAGTAGAATGATTTATAATCCTTTGGATATATACCCAGTAATGGGATTGCTGGGTCAAATGGAGCTAACAATCCTAAATATATATGCACCCAACACAGGAGCACCCAGATACATAAGGCAAGTTCTTAATGACTTATAAAGAGACTTAGACTCCCACACAATGATAGTGGGAGACTTTAACACTGCATTGTCAATATTAGACAGATCAACCAGACAGAAAATTAACAAAGATATCCAGGACTTGAACTCAGACCAGGAACAAGCAAACCTAACAGACATTTACAGAACTCTCCACCCCAAATCCACAGAATATACATTCTTCTCAGCACCACATCACACCTCCTCTAAAATTGACCACATAATTGGAAGCAAATCACTCCTCAGCAAATGCAAAAGAACAGAAATCATAACAAACAGTCTCTCAGACCAAAGTGCAATCAAGTTAGAACTCAGAATTCATAAACTAACTCAGAACTGCACAGCCTCATCGAAACTGAACAACTTGCTCTTGAATGTTGACTGGATAAACAATGAAATGAAGGCAGAAATAAAGACATTCTTTGAAACCACTTCTTAGATTCTACAAAAAGAGTGTTTAGAACCTGTTTAGAATGATTTATAATCCTTTGGATATATGCCAAAGGATTATAAATAAATTGGTTTCTAAACCAAAGTGTTTAGAACGAGAATGAAGACACAACATACCAGAATCTCTGGAACACATTTAAAGCAGTCTCTAGAGGAAAATATACAGCAATGAGTGCCCACATAAGAAGAAAGGAGAGATCTAAAATTGACACCCTAGCATCAAAATTGAAAGAGCTAGAGGAGCAAGATAAAAAAAACTCAAAACCTAGCAGAAGACAAGAAATAACTAAGATCAGAGCAGAACTGAAAGAGATAGAGACACAAAAAAACTCTTCAAAAAATCAGTAAATCCAGGAGCTGTTTTTTCAAAAAGATCAACAAAATAGACGGACCACTAGCCAGATTAATAAAAAAGAAAAGAGAATAACCAAATTGATGCAATAAAAAATGATAAGGGGGATATCACCACAGATTCCACAGAAATTCAAACCATCATCAGAGATTATTCAAACAACTCTATGCATATAAACTAGTAAACCTGGAAGAAATGGATAAATTCCTGGACGCTTGCCTCCTCCCAAGCCTAAACCAGGAAGAAGTCGAAACCGTGAATAGACCAATAACAAGGTCTGAAGTTGAGGCTGCAATTAAGAGCCTACCACCCCCAAAAAAGCCCAGGTCCAGATGAGTTCACAGCCGAATTCTACCAGAGATACAAGGAGGAGCTGGTACCATTCCTTCTGAAACTATTTCAAATAATCTACATTGCATTTTAATAGGAAAAGGTAAAAGTCAGCCAGAGGAGGCCAGTGGAAGGACCGGTTGGTGCCACTGGCCATTTTAAGGATTAAACTCCCTACTGCTAACCACAGCCCCATCTATAGATCATGGACATGGTATGGAGAAATTTTCCTTAGCAGGTATTCTTGCTCAATTGCTCAGACCCCTACCTAGTCACATCCCCCATGCTCTCCACTCTCTCACATGTGCATCTCTTAGACTGTAAGCTTTTAAAATGGCCAGGGTTTCCTTTGTTGAGGAGCTTGGTTATTGAGGCATCTATGCCTGCTGCAGCTCCTGGCTGAATAAAATTACCACTTCCTTTCCTGTTTGGTGTTTGAGAGGTTTGTTTGTGGCTGCCCCTGCTTCACTAAAAGGATAAATAAATATTTAAAATATGAATTAAATGGAAAAATGATATGTCAGCAACATACAGTCTTTGACTAATATGATAACTTTGTACCCTTTGCACAAAATATATAATTTTATTTCCAGAAACATTTACAAAAATCATTCATGGAAGTATCCACAAAGAAAACTGTAATGAACATGCAAAAGTCAAGACTGACAAGGTCACACTTTTTCTTTAATACAATAAAACTAAAATAAACAATAAAGAAACAAGAGAGTATATACATGAAAAATGTGACATACTTTCTAAAATTAAGCATTGGTTCAACAATGAATTTTTAAATTTAAATAATTTAAAGTAACAAGAAGAAGAGGACTCTATGCTAGAATATTTGGAACACAGCTAAGCTGTATTTAGAAACTATGTATAGTCTTAACCATTTTAATCACTAAAAAATGAGTGAAGACTTCTGAAAAATATTTTAAAATTCCTTTATAAAAACAAGAAGAATATATTTAAAACTGTCAAAATCAACTTTTTCAGAACTCTGGAAGTTAATTAAAAGCTTGCAACAATCTGAAGAACTGTATTTAAGAGTAATGGCTAAATATTAGTAATAACAATAAATTTTACAGCATTACAATTTGACCTAATCTCAGCTCTCCTCCCAAGATCCATGGTACATTTGAAGAACAGTAACCTAGCAGCCACTGGAAAGGACTGAATGGGCTTGGAGCTACCCAAATACACCGTTCCCTTAATTGTCGCTATTTCACCTGTCTGGCAGTACATTGAAAAGCTTCATTCTTAGGGCTTGTCTTTAATTGACCTGACTCAGCTACTCTGTGAGAATGGCCTTATTTGCAGTTCATTGGTTGAAAACAACCAGTGGCAATTGTTTACCTTTGCGGCTGCCTGAGGTGAAAGGCCGAATCTGTGAAAGGCCGAAGGGTAGAGTTGAGAACGGGCTGCTTGAATGTTGTAGGCATCCCCTATACCTACACACAGAGTCGGAGCAAAGATTTGGAGAATTATTGACACAAGTAATGGTTTGATGAACATTTCTCCAGGGTGCATGTGAAGAACATGCAGGACTGTTGCATAGGTACATACATGGCAGTGTGGTTTGCTGCCTTCCTCCCCATCACCTATATCTGGCATTTCTCCCCATGTTAGGCATGTCTATATAAACACACTCATTACAACTGGCTTGAATGGAGTATATCAAAATGTTAATACTTGTCATCTCTCAGTGGTACTATTATTTTTATTACTTTTTAGAGTTTTATATAATTTGGACTTATAATGTCTTTTTTTTACAATTATAAAAAAAATCAATGAAGTTATTTTAGGTTTGGAAACAAAAATGTTTTATTGAGAGGGAAGAATAAGGCAGAAGGTCCAGGAAGTGTGGCTGAATGTCAAGGCAATTGAAAGGAGTTGGAATGAAACCCAGTCCTCAGACACTCAGGGGAGGGTCGATTCAGGGCAAGAGGATGACCTTAGCAGTCCTTACCATTAATCTCCCACTCCTTTTGCTGTGTTTTGCCTGAAACTTTCAGTTAAACTGTCATTTAAACTTCTAATTCATTATATTTAGTTAATATCTTTACAAATAACCATGACTTGATACCAAAGTTAGCAGGATTTACATTTTCATTGTTGTTTTTTGAAAATGTGAACACTAATGTTATGCTGGTTGTTATGTAGAAGAAATTTCTTCAGTGGAATTCAACAGGATGCTATTCTTGCAAGGCACCTTCAGTATAGATCACAGACTCTACTCTGCAGTGAATTTTGAGCTTCAAGAAGGCTTGTTAAGGGCACAGGATTTTGGAATATGTATTTCAGATTTATCAAAGTTATGCTTAGTAGGCTAAAAAGAATGAGTGAGATAGTAATGCATTGGAAAAGAATGAGCTGTTGTATGTCGTGAGAGGGACAGAGGTTTAACGAGATCTTTTGCTATGTGTTGTATAATGTAATTGTGTATCTCCGCTTATTCACAAGACCTATATTATATTATCAAAAATAATTTTTAAATTGATTTATGTCTTTTGAATGCAACACAAGACATAAAATCCTGGCCATGTGTTAAGGCAGGGCTAGTAATGTTTCAGAGCCTTCCATAAGGGAATGGGGACCTAATGTACAGTCTACAGAATCTCTTCTAGAATGAAACAGAGCATTCATCTTCACCATGACAGCCAGGCTGCTGGGAGCATGAGCGAATGAAAAAGGAGTCCTCTGGTCTTCATGGTTTCAACTCAAGATGAAAGGGAAATGGTGTCAGCTACTTCCAGTTTCTTCACATCATACCTACTCATTTTATTTCTTGTTTTATTTTGTTATAATGGCCATCCTAACAGGTGTGAGGTGATATTTCACTGTAGACCAGCTTCTAACTGTATTAAGACAATCTGACATTCAAGTTCATTATAGTGTGGTTACCATCTGCTTTCTGGCCATTTATGCCTCGCCACCCCTGCATGCACAGCCTTCCCTCCTGCCATGTTTCATAGCTTGCTCTTCCTGGGCCTTGCTTCCATGGATTGGATCTTGCTTTCCCTGCTATGGAACACTTACTTAAATTTATGTTCATGTCCTTCTTTTGATTGTGGAATCCTGCAGAATGCTTTTTTCCAGACAGCCATGTGCTTCACTCTCTCACTTCTTCCATGTCTCTGTTTCAATGCCACTCGCCTGTGAGGTCTTCCTTCCCCAAGCACTCACTGAGAAGAGCACCAGAACCCTTCTACCTCCTGCCTTGCTGTTCTCCACAACACTGACAGCACAAAATATTTTTGTTTGCTTAGTTTTTGTCTTCTGTCCCCCCAATGAGAATATAAGCTCCATGAAACAAGTCTTTCTTCCATTTTCCTTTTATACCTCTATCTTCTGGAACCATGGATACATTTGGTGTTCAGCAAATTATGCTTTAATAAATTGATGAGCGAATCAGAGCTGTGTCTCCTTTAACTTTGTATTTTCCCAATAGTTAGCACAGAATCTGGACTAGTGTATTATCCCAGCGATTATTTGTTAAACAAATAGCTCCCTGGAGTAGAAGTATTATGGTAAGAGAAAAGTTATCTGATGATAAAATGTACCTTTTTTTTTTTTTAAGGAAGAATTGGTTATATAGAGACAAGAGGTATGTACGGTCAGTGTGAATTCTTTATTTGATCACTTGGATAAGTTCTGGCTTCCCCTCTTTTCAGCTGTGGAACATTCAGCAAGTCAGTTTCCCTCTCTGAGTCTCAGTTCCATCATATATAAATTAAGCTTTGCTGTGACGATTACATTAGCACATATAAAGCACTTAGAACACTATGTGACAACATATTGTGAGCACTTAGTATGAGATATTATTATTATATGAGAAAACAATTTGAGAGAAAATGAAAGAAATCAGAATTGTAAAAAATGTTTATAAAAACTTTAATATCATATATGGAAAATTGGTGCAAAAGTATGATATGAGTATTACATGTATAAATACTACAAAACAAGAGTATACATTTTTCTCATATGGCTTCAAGTGCATAACTTTTTATAGTAGTTATCTTTGGGTGGTGAGACTTTGGGTGTTTTTTTTCCATTAATGCTTTAGTGAATTGTCCACATTCTATCTTAATTAAGCAGTGCCTTTAGAGTCAGCACAAATAATAATACTGTAGAAACTGGCTCTTTACTACTTCCAAAAATATGAAAGAAAATGAGATGCATTAGATTTCACTCTCCCTCAACCTGGCTGCTGGATTGTTCTCATCCAGGTGAAGCCTGAGCAGAATCTGCAGAGTCCAGATGTGACTAACACCTAGCCAGGGCTGGTGGATTTAGCCACGAGGGACTTTGGTCCTGAGCTTATACTTTCTGGTGGCATTGGGCAGTCACAACCTGAATCTTGGCCAAATTCAACTACTTGATTAACTTCCATTCAAATAGAAGCTTACTTTTGAAAAGTTAGGTTTTCTTCAATTTTTTTTCCCCCACAGCTGTCTTGGCAGCATCTGATTCCAGCCACGGCAGGAAGTATCTGAGTCAGAGATGGGGTGAAACAGTTTTTCTGGTGCTGTTCCCAGATCTCTGACAAGGACCGTCTCTCCTCGAGCTTTCTGTCTGCTTCTACAAATAGCCTGCAGAGAGCTGGAGGATGTGTGTAATGGGATTCAACCAAAGCAGTCCTCGGGCCCACCCTTGTATTTGAAAGAATGTGAGTCATCAGCATGGGTCCTGCCCTCTTCAGCATCCTCAATGAATTAGTAATTCCCAGAAAGCTACCCCTGAGGAAATGGGAAGAAAAAGAGACCAGAAGCAAGGAGACTGAATTTGTGCCTTTTGTGCCTACACCAGACGATATTACAAGATGTGTTTAGATAAACAAGGCACATTTCCACCACCCACCATTAAAAAAAAAAAAAAAAAAAAAAGCAGCAGCAGCAAAACTTTAGTGCTAGATTCTGAAGGCACATTTGGCTTCATCAATCTAAATAAGTACCTTAAGTGTATCTAGTTCTCTTTTCTTCTCATTCTTTTTCTTTTTCCTTTATTGTTGAGGTGGTAGCAATTGGAAGTGTTAGAGATAATCACACACATACTTAGCCACTCTCTTCTGTATTAAATATAGGCAATTTTCTGTTTCTAAATGAAGAAGAAGTAAATATATATGTATCTTAAAGAAGACTTGCCATAAGATGAAGCCAGTATTTTTACCCCTGGCTCTCTCTTTAAGAACTTAGACTTGAGTTATCTGTGAGAGGTCATGAAACAACTCAACAGATTTGAAGACTTGACTGGGAAAACTGTGTCTTGGGGAAAACAGTATTGGCTACTCAGTTTGCTAAACCAGTATATCTAAATCTCAATTTTGGCATTTATGAACTGCGTGATGTGGAGACATTTCTTAATGTCTCTGAACCTCAATTTTCTAATTTATAGGAACCATCATGCTGACGTCAGGGTTAGATATAATGGATTGAAGTGCCTTTCACATAGTAGGTACTATACTATTTACCTATATTGAACATACATAATCCTCTCTTATAGACATTACAGTTGCTGTAAATAAAAACAGTGAAGGTAAAATCTATAATGTGGTAGAGGTAAGTTAATAATAGTTATAGTTAAGTGTCTAGTGCTCAGTTTTATTTTTAGTAGAATGATATCAAGCATACATTTTAGTGACCATGTGCCTAATGGTTTTAAATCCTATACCTAGCAGCTAGATTAACATCTCTCAAAGTGTGGATGGAGACCCATCTCAATAAAGATCACTGAAGAATCGTTTTAAAATGAAGATTTCTAGGCCTATCTAAAACCTTTGGTGTGGGGCCCTAAAATTTGCATTTTTGTGTCATTTCTAGCTACATTGTAGTTTTAAAACCACAAATTTGATGAAGATTTTTAAAAAATATTTTAAGCCAATTATTTAGCATGGCATTGCCTGAAAGATAAACTGGTTTTATCTGACAGTATATCATAATGTACTCTACTGATACTAACACATCATATCATTATAACTATAATTTATTTTTGATAAAACTCTTTGGAAGTCATGGATCAGAGTAGTTAAAGCTTTAGTTTCTGGCTTGGTGCCAATGCCAGCTGAACTGCTTACTAACTATGAGACTTTGAGAGAATAACTGACGTTTTATTAAGTTCTACTTTCCCCATCTAATTTCCCGTCTAGTCTCCCTAATAGTTTCTACCCTATAGGATTATTGAAAGGATTGTATGCATTAATACATCTGTAAGTTTTAGACTGTAGATATTAGACATTATCATCAAAAGACTTCATGATGATTATGTAATTCAGAAAGACTCTGGTAGAGATTTGATGAGCATCTTTGAGAATTTTTTTGGCAAAGAGAGGCAAATCTGGATGGTCCTCATTTTTCTCCCCCTTTTAGTACTTTAGTGGAAGCTGGCTCAGCAGGCACAAAATAGCTCAAGGAAAGAAAAAACTGATTCTAGCTACTGGGCTTCACAGAGTCCCTCTTTCTAGCAAGGTAATTTTTCCATAGTTATATAGTCACATAGATATTCCCTGCACACTCCCCCTACAATTATATAGAAGACTTTAGTTGTGGTAGGGAGTATAGGCATAACCATTCTACTGGATCATTTGCCATGATGCATCTACTTTAGCTTTGTGTAACCTAATCATACCTTTCTATAGGACGGGAGAACTTGGATTATATGTACTTTATTGTTTCTCTATCTTTACAGTTTTCCACATAAAACCCTATTTTTATAATATCTGTACTAAGTAACACTAGAAGTATATGCCCAAGATCCCTTTTCAAAATAACTATTTTTTGATAAAAGGAATTTTGGAGATGAATAAATTATCATGCAGGAGGTACAGTCCAGTTCCTGGGGGCAGCATTTGTAGGAGGTACTGGAGCACAGCAGGATGGGGAACAGGGAGATGTGGAGCTGTGTGATGGTGTCAGAAGAGACCTCAGACCCCAAGGGAAGCTCTGAAGATGGGATTGCTCTTCAGCGTGTGCTAAAGAGCAATGTTTGCTGTAGAGAGGCAAGACGATATCTCGTCAAGGGGATCAGACCTTAGTACCCTTACCCATATCAAGTCACTAAATAAGAACCTTCCTTGGAAAAGTAATTAATCTTGAGCAAGGGACTCCTTATAGGGTGACAGCTAATAGCCTGAGCCTGTTGATATTACCTGGCCCATCACTTGGTGAAATACAATAGATTCTTCACTCCAAAAGGGAGACTTGGCTGGGATATAACCATACTGCAGTCATATCTAATGATGATATACTCTCTCAGATGGTCCGAGTGGATGTGTCCATCCCTTTTACTGATAATGAGATTTAAAAAGATTTGAGACACCCAAATGTTCACAGCTTATAAGCAGCAGAGCTGAAACTAAAATTTATCTCTTATAATTTTAAGTTTCTATGTATGCATTATTGTTTTAAAGTTGCAGAGGTGGATGGCATTAGAGTTAGGACTATGCATGTTTATAAGTCTGAGTGTATTTTATATCAGTAAGTAAGACGTATTCATTTAATAAACATTTCCAAAGTGCCTTCTATGTACAAAACCCTAGAAGAAATGTTGGTAATACAGAGAAAGACACAGTTTTTGTCATTTAGGAACTCCTTAACTAGTGAAAGAAAGAGATAAGTAAGCACCAATTATCACCTTGCCAAGTAAGAGCTGTGATAGAGATAGACAGAGTGTGACTAGGTATGTAAAAAAGCATAAAATAGCCACTGCCTCTCAATCCAGGTTCTCAAGACACTGGTGATACTCAATCTGGGTCTGAAGAATTATGAGAGAAAGGCAGAAATAATCTGAGCGAAGTTTTCAATTTGCAAAACTGCAAATAATTCAGTGTAACTACAGTATCTCAGATGGTATTAAAGTGGTGAGAGATAAGTCTGAAGAACTGATCAGGTACTAGAGCTTGAAGGACAGTGGGAGGTTTTCAATGCAGTTTGGAATTTCCTTTGATGACTTGAAGTGTCAATGAAGAAATGTTTGCTGTAGAGGGGCAAGACGATATCTGAATTTTAGGAAGATCACTATATGGAATGAACTGGAATGGGGGTAAGGCTGAAAGTTAACAAACCAAGCAAAAAAAATGAAGCAGCAATCTACATGAGACATAGCAATGGCCTGAATTTCAGCCTCCTAACTCACACTCACATTGATTTCTCTTTTTCATTAGGATGCATTAATTAAATTCCCCAGGAGAAAGCAGAGAATCAAGAGCATACCAGAGGAAATACAGGAAAATTCCTTTTGGAAAGAAGACAGGATGGTGAAAGTGAAAGATGTTTAGTTTTCATAACCTTTAAAACTCATAGCCATGGAGGCCCTTATGGGTCCTCAGATCATTGAGAGGCCTTGGGTGGAGAAATGAGGATAAATGCACAGAATTACCTCTGAGGGCTCTATACACCCCATAGAGTGCCATTTCCCTGCTTCTGGGATGTGGGATATGGAAAGCAATAGATATCTGCCCTCTCCCTTTCTGTGTAGCTCTCCCACACACATGTATTCTGCTTGGGGTCCAGCTCACATCGAGGGAATTTCAATTGAATGTTCCTGGTGGAGCATTCCTATGATGTAAAACCAAAATGTGCAAGGATGCAGTAGCATTTACTGAGTACCTCAGACACTTCAGTATGAGGCAATTTAATACATTTTATTCCAATGAGCCCTTGCAGAAGTTTACCTGTCATTATCATAAAGAAGCTGGTTCAGAGACAATGCCATGTGCCCAAAGAAGCACAGCCAATCCATGGCAAGCTGGGGTTCCTCTGTTAGTCTGCACTGACCCCAATGTACAGGCTCTGCACTGATGCCCAGAGCTAGAGTCTAAGCTTACACTGCTCTTGGAGTTACGTAATCCTGTATTAAGTAAACACAGGCTTTTCGAGCAGAAGCAGCAGCTGTAAAATGCCTCAAGATGGATAGCAACAGGCAATCCACTTTATCTCTGGATTAGCATAGGGGTTAAGAGTACAGGTTCTGGGGTTTGACAAACCTGGGTTCAAATCAAAGTTTCTGGACTTTTTACCTGAGAAAATTTAGAAAATTTATTTAACTCTAAGGCTCAGTTTTCTCAAGTATAGGCTAGAATGATCACAGTGCTGTCTCACAGGATTATTTTGAGAAGTTAGTGAGTAAATGACTTAAAGCATTTGGTAAAATGTCTGGCACATGGTAACTGCTCATAGAGGTGAGCTAATATTAATATATATTACCTTTCCAATGACTTTTCATTTTTCTTTTTCTATAATGAAACAATCAGCTCATTGGTGCTGTGAATTTATATCAAGAACTGATATGATTTTTCAGGTAGATGAAATCGATATTTCTTTGAGAAAAATCACTTGCAAGGAATTAACTTTTGTCTCCAGTGCCTTTTCTCTCCTTTCCTAGCTCTTCTGTGTCTGTAATGAGGAACTGATGGGCATTTGCTGCTCAATTTATCTGGACTCTGTAATTTTCTTTATTGCCTTGCTTTGGCCAATGTTTGTGGGTTTTTTTGTTTTTTTGTTTCTGTTTTTGTTTTTGTTTTTACATTTCCACTTCAGGGTATTTGGTGCTGTGATGATGAAAAATAAAACCTGAGTTACAATATGATAGGGCAATAATCATAGATACTTGCTTTAATCTTACTGAGTTTCAAGTTCCCCTTAGGTTAAATGAGAGCTATCCTACATATCTCACCACTGTTATGAGGATCGAAAGATACAGTGGTGGTAAATACATTGTAAAGCTTAAAGTTCTATAAAAAAATGTAAGATCTTTATTTTATGGCTGCTATACAGCAAGAAAAAACCTGCAGATAAAAGTGGTCCTGTGTCTATTTTAAGTGCTAGCACTCCCACAATAGTGAACTACTGAAGAGTATGTTTTGTCTGAAAGTGACATTGCTTTAAAAAGGGCAAGAGGGCCCAGGATCCGTGGCTCACACCTTTAATCCCAGCACTTTGGGAGTCCAGTTTGGGTAGATCACGGGGTCAGGAGTTCAAGACCAGCCTGGCCAACATAGTGAAACCCCATCTCTACTGAAAATACAAAAACTAGCCAGGCATGGTGGCAGGCACCTGTAATCCCAGATACTGGGGAGGCTGAAACAGGAGAACCACTGGAACCCAGGAGGTGGAGGTTGCAGTGACCCAATTGAGGCACTGCACTCTAGCCTAGTGACAAGGTGAGACTCCATCTAGAAAAAAAAAATGCAAGAGGGCTGGTTGCAGTGGCTCACACCTGTAATTCCAGCACTTTGGGAGGCCAGGAGAGTGGATCAGGAGGTCAAGAGATGAAGACCATCCTGGCCAACACAGTGAAACCCCATCTCTACTAAAAATACAAAAATTAGCTTGGTATGGTGGTCCATGCCTGTAATCCCAGCTACTCAGGAGGTGAGGTTGCAGTGACCCGAGATTATACCACTGCACTCCAGCCTGGTGACACAGCGAGACTCCATCTCAAAAAAACGGGGGGCAGAGTAGGGGGAGCAGGCAAGAGAATGATTTCCTTAAAATTTGTGCCTATGTTTTACAGGAAAGGAAGGCAGAGGGCTGACAATGGTGGGGCCTGGAAATGTGATTGATGAAAGATCCACATACACGTGGTTTGGTTAATCTTGTGCATGTTTAATTACATAAGGAGAGACGGTATTGAGGTGGGTTTTATCAGACCAACCCTTCCCAGAAACTGTCAGAAGAAAACAAACAGGAGATTACATAGAAAGCAGAGGTGAGTTTGCTAAAGAAAGGGTTGCAGAAGCTCCTGGGTCATTGACATTTTTCAGCTCCTCTGATAGATGCTACTCCCTATCACCAGCCTCAGTTTCGTAATACTCACTGTGTGACCTCAGAGAAGAGAGTCTCTGAGCCTTACTCAGTCATTTCAAAATGACTCAGGGAAGAGAGTCTCTGAGCCTTACTCAGTGTTTTGAAAATATACGCACACCAATTTATCATATATTTTACTGATATAAAAGATGCGTAGCATACATTTTATAAATATAACATATAATACTCTATAGCATAATTTCCTATAGCCAATTGTTAATTGCAGAACTGTTTAATTGATTTTTGCCTACTCTTATACCCACAGCTAAACTGTGGTTGGAACTGACTGAGTGACTGTAGTTCTGAAATGAATGTCTGTTGCAGTTTAGTTAACATTTACAATAAGGTAACAGTGAAACAACAAAGGCACACGTGAGAACTCCACTAATTAGTGAAATAATATCACTTATCACTTAGTGACCCATGTGATGGTTTTGCCGAATCAAATAATAATTTTTGATTACTGAAAGAATAGTTTCTGAAAGAATTTTTGTGCTGTTCACAATCTAATAGCTGTGAACACAATCCTCTTTTTTTTTTTTTTTTTTTTTTTTTTTTTTTTTTTTTTTTTTTTTAAGGCAAGGATGGGGTCTTACTCTGTCATCCAAGCTGGAGTGTAGTGTTACAATCACAGTTCACTGAAGACTTGAATTTCTGGGCTCAAGCCATCCTCCCGCCTGAGTCTCCCAAGTAGCTGGGACTGTAGGTGTGTGCCATTGTGCCAAGCTAATTTAAAAAAATTTTTTAGGCTGTGTTCCTCAGCCTGGTCTAGAACTCCTGATTGCTTCAAGCAATCCTCTCACCTTGGCCTTCCAAAATGCTGGGATTGCAGGTATGAGCCACTGTACCTGGCCTCCTTCTCTTAAGTTATATCTGCCTCATAAACATTTTCTCCATAAATATCTTAGGTCTAGACAAACAACAAAATAATGAATTGAGCTATAGTTTACATTATTTGCTGATTTTGGTGGTGTAAAAATTCTTACTGTGGTCTATTTCAAGTGACAGTTTGTCCCACTGAATGTGAAGGTAGGGAGAGATGCACAGTATTATATCAATCTATAATCTTCACACCATATAGGAATTGTAAGTAAATTTAAAAACAAAAATATTAGAAATATGGAAATTGATAAATTTTGAATATTGTGTTATAAAGTATTTAATAGTGAGTTTATTAAATATTTATGTTTTAAAAATAATGGTTAAGTTCAGCAACTACTTCACAAGATCCTTAGAAATTAAAAATTAGCCATCATGATTTAGTGAAAGTTGACTCCAACATACTACTGGCCTTTACTGTTCCTTACTATGTAAAGAGGATGACCAGATTCTGAAAATGCATGTAAAATGCTTGGTATATTCTTTCCAATTTTTAAATGGCATTTTTTCATTAATTCAGTGTACCGTTTTGTATCTTGATTTTTTTTTAATTGCATTTTAGGTTTTGGGGTACATGTGAAGAACATGCAAGACTGTTGCATAGGTACACACATGGCAGTGTGATTTGCTGCCTTCCTTCCCCTCAGCTGTATCTGTCATTTCTCCCCATGCTATCTCGCCCTACCTCCCCACCCCCCATCCCTCCCCCATTTTCCCCCAACGGACCCCAGTGAGTAGTGCTCCCCTCCCTGTGTCCATGTGTTCTCACTGTTCAACACCCGCCTATGAGTGAGAACATGCGGTGTTTGATTTTCTGTTCTGTGTCAGTTTGCTGAGAATGATGGTTTCCAGGTTCATCCATGTCCCTACAAAGGACACGAACTCATCGTTTTTGATGGCTGCGTAATATTCCATGGTGTATATGTACCACAGTTTCCCTATCCAGTCTATCATCGATGGGCATTTGGGTTGGTTCCAGGTCTTTGCTATTGTAAACAGTGCTGCAATGAACATTTGTGTGCATGTGTCCTTATAGTAGAATGATTTATAATCCTTTGGATATATACCCAGTAATGGGATTGCTGGGTCAAATGGGATTTCTATTTTTCGGTCATTGAGGAATCGCCACACTGTCTTCCACAATGGTTGAACTAATTTATACTCCCACCAACAGTGTAAAAGTGTTCCTATTTCTCCACACCCTCTCCAGCATCTATCGTCTCCAGATTTTTAAATGATCGCCATTCTAACTGGTGTGAGATGGTATCTCAATGTAGTTTTGATTTGCATTTCTCTAATGACCAGTGATGATGACCTGATAAAAACAAGCAATGGAGAAAGGATTCCCTGTTTAATAAATGGCGTTGGGAAAACTGGCTAGCCATGTGCAGAAAGCAGAAACTGGACCCCTTCCTGACACCTTACACTAAAATTAAATCCAGATGGATTAAAGACTTAAACATCAGACCTAACACCATAAAAACCATAGAAGAAAATCTAGGCAAAACCATTCAGGACATAGGTGTAGGCAAGGACTTCATGACCAAAACACCAAAAGCATTGACAACAAAAGCCAAAATAGACAAATGGGACCTAATCAAACTCCACAGCTTCTGCATGGCAAAAGAAACAGTCATTAGAGTGAATTGGCAACCAACAGAATGGGCAAAAATTTTTGCAGTCTACCCATCTGACAAGGGGCTGATACCCAGAATTTACAAAGAACTAAAACAGATCTACAAGAAAAAAACAAACAAGCCCATTCAAAAGTGGGCTAAGGATATGAACAGACACTTTACAAAAGAAGACATACAGGAAGTATCTTGATTTTTTAGCATCAACAAACCCCTTGTGAATTTCTCTGCCATGTAATAACTTGTTGCATTCAAAAGTGCCATACTGAAGCCTTTCTAAATATGAATGCTACCACATAAAAGATTTATACTTATAGAAAATGTAGATTATTATACAATAAGTAAATCCACTTTTCTGGTCTCTGCAATACACCTTTCTATAGGCATTAGAAGGCTCTGTCTTTAAAGAATAATCTCAATAACATGCCTCATTTCATTTTTCCCATTAGCAGCAGTTTAAAAATTCTTCCAGACTACAGCTCTTATTGTGCCTTTTTGCTTTTCTACAAAGTACATCTTAATTCTCTTTACTCTGAAGCTTTAATATTTGAAATTGGTCTCATAAATTACAAAGAACACCCATATGGACAATTACTTCAAAACTTAATCAAAAAGGTTTTTTTTTTTTTTTTCTTCTTCTTCTTCTTATTCTTTTTTGAGGGCAGTGGAAGAGTAATGGATAAATGTATAATCAACTCACATAAAATTTGACAAGTGGATTTTTATAATATTGTCTTCTGGGAATCCAAATAGCACACACTTTTTATCATAACAATCCAGTCCAATTCCATGACCAAAGGAGAAGAGCACATCACATTTGGGAACCAGTTGTGGGGACCTGACTGTGTTTTGCTGCCAATAGCAAAGCTGAAATGCAGAATCCCAGCCTGAAACAGGGACGTGGGGCTTTATGAGTTCATACACATGGCGATTTTAATGGGAGTGTCTATTTGGACATCTTGTATCTCTCTCCCATATGCTCAGTTGAAGAACTAGAGAGTAAGGTTGTATAAATTCAGAATGTACCAAGTAGCTAAAATTGCTGAGTCACCTGTGCACTTTGACCATCACTTATCTAAGGTAGTTTCTGGCTAAAAAGCCCTTGGAACATCCACTTTGGAGATTTTTAGCAGTCAAAACTGTTTGCAGCTTGTTTGATGAAACATTTGCCAATAGAGATCCAAAGGCTATGTTGGGAAAAGTGTAGTTAGATTTAGTACATTTCTTTTCTTTTTTTTTTTTTTTTTTTTTTTTGAGACGGAGTTTCGCTCTTGTTACCCAGGCTGGAGTGCAATGGCGCGATCTCGGCTCACCGCAACCTCCGCCTCCTGGGTTCAGGCAATTCTCCTGCCTCAGCCTCCTGAGTAGCTGGGATTACAGGCATATGCCACCATGCCCAGCTAATTTTTTGTATTTTTAGTAGAGACGGGGTTTCACCATGTTGACCAGGATGGTCTCGATCTCTTGACCTCGTGATCCACCTGCCTCGGCCTCCCAAAGTGCTGGGATTACAGGCTTGAGCCACTGCGCCCGGCCTAGATTTAGTACATTTCTACACTGGAACACAACAGGCTTAACACAGCTAAGCCCAACCTCAGAAATGAGGAACGAATTTGCTCCTTTGTTCCAGATTCTGTTTGATGTTGGCATTAAATAAGTAGAGGCAAGAATTGGCAGACCTGTGCAGCAAAAGATATGGATCTGGAAGCAACAAACTGAATTCAAGGGGCACATAAGAAAAATTGTGATAGGAATGGCAACTATAACATGGGATGGCATTAAAAAGCAATGGAGGCCAGGAATGGTAGTTCACGCAATCCCAGCACTTTGGGAGGCTGAGGTGGGTGGATCATCTGAGATCAGGAGTTTGAGACCAGCCTGGCCAATGTGGCAAAACCCCTCCTCTACTAAAAATACAAAAATTAGCCAGGCATGGTGGTGCACACCTGTAGTCCCAGTCTTTTAGGAGGCTGAAGTTGGAGAATTGCTTGAACCTGTGAGATGGTCGTTGCAGTGAGCTAAGATTTCACCACTACACTTCAGCCTGGGAGACAGACTGAGACACTGTCTCAAGAAAAAAAAAAAAAAAAAAAAAAAGCAATAGAATGAAGAGGCAGATAAGAATGCAGCCCTATTGATTCCAGTAGAAGTTATCTCACTTTAAAATAACAGTAACTTTTGAATTTTAAAATCAAACCCTAGAGCCACACTGAAGACAGGAATAAAAAATCAAATTTTTTCTCATCCTGTGAAAAATGATGTTGGTAGTTTCAGAGGAATAATGTTGAAAAACTGTAGACTGCTTTGGGTAGTATGGCTATTTTAATGTTATTGATTCTTCCAATCCATGAACATGGAATGTTTCTCTGTTTGTTTGTGTCACCTACTATATCTCTTAGCAGTTCTCTCCTTGGAGAGATCTTTCGCCTTGGTTAAATGCATTCCTAGGTATTTTTTTCCGGTTGTGGTTATTTTAAATGGGATTGCATTTTTTTTTTTTTTTTTTTTTTTTGGTTTGGCTCTCAGATTGAATGTAATTGGTGTATAGACATTCTACTGATTTTTATACATCAATATGTATCCTAAAATTTTACCAAAGTTATTAATAAGTTATTGGAGCCTAGAACTCATGTCTGATGGCTGATTGGTGAAGGCTTTAGGGTTTTTTAGGTATAGATTTATAGCATCTGCAAATTATCCAAAATAGGATGGAAGTGGAACAAAAACAGACACACAGACCTATGAAAGAGAACAGAAAACCCAAAAAGAAAGCCACACACATACGACCATCTGATCTTCAAAAAGTCAACAAAAACAAGCAATAGGGAATATGCTCTCTATTTAATTAACAGTGCTGGGATAGCTGGCCAGCCATATGCAGAAGAATAAAACTGGACCCCTACCTTTCAACATATGCAAATTTAACCCTAGATTGATTAAAAATTTAAACTATAAGAATTCTATAAGAAAACCTAGGAAACACCATTCTGGACATCTGCCTTGGGAAATAATGAATGACTAAGTCCTCAAAAGCAATTACAACAAAAACAAAAAATGACAAGTGGGACTCAATTAAAGTAAATAGGTCTCACGCACAAAAGAAACTATCAACAGAGCAAACAGGATAACCTACAGAAAGGGAGAAAAGTTTTACAAATAATGCATCTGACAAAGGTCTAATATCCAGAATCTACAAGAAACCTAAACAAACTGAACAAGCAGAAAACAACCCATCAAAAATAGGCAAAAGACATGAACAGACCCTTCTCAAAAGAAGTCATACAAGTCATCAAACAAACATGAAAAAAATGTTTTACATCACTAATTATCAGAGAAACGCAAATCATAACCACCATGAAATACCATCTCACACCAGTCAGAATGGCTACTATTAAAAACTCACAAAACAACAGGCTGTGAGGCTGTTGAGAAAAGATAACACTTATGCACTGCTGGTGTGAATTTAAATTAGTTCAGCTACTGTGGAAAGCAATTTGGAGATTTCTCAAGGAATTTAAAACAGAACTACCACTGAACCCAGCAATCCCGTTACTGGGTATATATTCAAAAGAAAACAAATTATTCTACCAAAAGACACATGCACTTATATGTTCATTGCAGCACTATTCACAATAGCAAAGTCATGAAAATCAATTTAGGTGACTGGATAAAGCACATGTAGCACATATACACCATGGAGTACTACACAGCCATAAAAAAGAATAAAACCATGTTCTTGGAAGCAACATGAATGCATCAGGAGGCCATTATCTTAAGAGAATTAATGGAGAAAGAGAAAACCAAGTACCACATGTTCTCACTTGTAAGTGACAACTAAATATTGGGTACTCATGGACATAATGACGGGAACAATGAAAACTGAAGAACTTCTGGAGGTGAGAGGAAGGGAAGGAAAGGGTTTTAAAACTATGAGGTACTTGGCTAAGTACTTGGGTGACAGGAGCATTCAGACCCCTAAACCTCAGCATCATACAACATGCTCAGATAACCAACCTGCACACCTACCCCCAAATAAAATAAAAGTTAAAAGAAATAATTGAGTTAGGTATAATAGGACATTTCAGTTTCCATGTCCCATTTACATTTTGCAGTTCAGTGTCTACAGAGTTACTTCATTTACCCAGCTGATGCCCTTGAATGGGACCACAGGCCTGGGCAGCAGAAGGGGAGGGAGTAGATTGATACCTATTTCAGAAGACAGGCTTATGGTGCACAATGTATGTCCGGTCAGCAGAAGCCCCAGTTTTCCCAAGAGGCACCAATGCAGCCAAAGGCCATCTGAGAAAATCTTCTAGGAGGAGCTTTTTCTCCTGGATGTCCAGAACCTTGCATAAGAAATCAGACAGGAGGTGTAGTTCAAGGTGAGCAGCAGCAAGTGTGATGGAAAGTGAGGGGAACTAGTTTGTTTTCATGGGAGGTGTTTATAATGTAATAGAAGTGTCTATAGGGTAATAGATTTCAAACTTTTTTTTCCTCCCCTCTGCCACCTTTATGAATGTGGAATCTTATCCAGGATTCAATTATCTTTTCATAGATCATAATAGAGCAGAATGATTTGAAACCCTGGTTGCCCACTGTCTTTCCCACCTACCCAGGCCCTCCAGAGTATTTTTGCAGAAATCTGGGGATACTGGAAATACAAGGTGAAAATTGCAAAGCTGGATGATCTCTAAATGTTGTTATATCATGATTTCATGAAGATCACATGAAAAAGCCGAGACTCTAGTTGAATCTTCCAGTTGTCCCCCAAATTGGCTCCTTTATCCTTCACTGCCTCCAGCCATGTATCCACCCACAGCAGTAAAGTCAGTTAAGGCCAAGTTTCCACTCTCAGGAGACACATGACCGAACCATACAGCCTTGCTTTGGTTTGGGGGAAGTGACCTTAGCTTTGGGCTCCCAGTCAAGATTTATAAATGGAAGGTAAGAGTTGGCTCTTTGGGGAGAACTAACAAAACACTCTTCACTTGAGTGTTGTTGAATATCTAGTGTTTTGAAAAGCTCTGTTCATGCATCCATTTTTTAGGGCACTCCCTCCTGTTTACTTTGTGTCAATCACTATAGTGAGTCACTCCTTTACTCCCTAAAGCTAGAATACCTTTGTATCATAAGGCACATGCTGTTCCCACTGCATGCAACACTATTCCTTTCACTCTTTACCAAAGTAACATCTACTTCTTGATTCAAACTTCAGCTCAGTTGTTCCTCTCCCAGAAGATACTTCTCTGACCTTTTTGTCCACTAGGAACCAGTCTATTGCTCATGCTTACAGGGAAAGGCAGCTCTCATTCATGGCCCTTAAGCCACTTGTGAATTACAACTAGCAAACTTACCATGGCAAATAATCTGTCTGATTATTTGATAAATATTTACTTTCCTTCCTATACCAGAGATTGGAAAACTATAGCCCTCAGGTCAAATCCAGCTCACCATCTGGTTTTGCAAAATTAAGTGTTACTGGAACATAGCCACATTAACTCATTTGCATATTGTTCATGGTTGCTTTCACACTGTAACAGCAGCATTAGGTAGTTGCAACAGAGACAATGTGACCTGCAACACTAAAATAACTGGCCCTTGATAGAAAAGCTTTGCTAACACTTGCTCAAGACCATAAGCTTCTTTAAAACAGGAAATATGACCATTTTGCTCGTCATTTTGTCCCCCTGCAGCTAATATAGCTCCTGACATATATTTCTGGCTCAATAAATATATTTTTAATGAATGAATCAATGAGTGTTTCACAAGCATCATTAGTTATATATGCGGAATATAGTAAAAATTATACAGTAGAAAACTGTATTGACAACATAGGAAAGACAGTCCTGTTTCTGAATGGTACTTTTTAAAATCTTCATCATTATCAAAATAAAAAATGAGAAATAGAAAATGGTGAATGATTTAATATTCTACGATATTAGAGTTGGACAAATCAAAATAACAACTAATCTTGTATAGAATTAAAACATAAAATTGTGATAAACTATCCAGAGCAAGTGTTTCCATGCCAGTAGTATCCTCAAACTGTCCACCAACAATTCAGCGTTTTTAAATGAGGCATGTAACTAATAGATTCTATTTTTTAATACTACTACAAAACATGACTTGTTTCTGGTTGACTTAAAAATATTTTATTTATTGCACAAATGGCCTAAAATAAAACAATCACATTGCAAATTGTACTACTCTGTGAGAAGGCATGCAGTTTTTCCTCTAGGGACAAAAGAATACTGTATAAGTTGCCTCCTTGGTAGATAATTTCCAGCTTTTGACTATAAATTGATATATTAAACATACACACAGAGACATACATTTAGGTGGTATTATTTTGCTTCACTTTTAAACTTAGTTTTAAACATTTATTTTTTACTGGTTTTATAGAACAATAATCAATGCACCGATTAGGGGCTGGGATGGGGTGGGGAGCCTTTGATGGTGTATTGACAGTTTCCTGCTTGGCGACATCCTCAGCCTTTCACAAGGCCTCAAGAAATTTACGATGGCAATAAAGACCTGAATATTTTTCTGTATTACAGGTAACTGCTGTATCCAGAAGAAGCATAGCCCTGCTTTTGAATGTGATCCACATAGTAGATGTGGAAGACAGCCCTTAGAAAGGGAGGCCATTAGATCAGGAAGCAGCTGTCTGGCAGTTCTGTTCATATTCAGTAGCCGTTCCTGAGACGTGACCGTCACTGCTAAGCAACTTTCCAAGGCCTCGTTCATTTGGCACACTAGACAAAGCCAGTCTTGGCTCGATATGTCTCAAAAGGCAGGTCTGTACCTAGCAGATTAGTGCATAGGCTTATCTCAATTCAAAAGCTGCTTCTGCCACTGAGGGACTGCTTGGGGCAAGTGCCTGGACCTGGCTGTACCAGTTTCTCCATCTGCGCAGGTGGAGGAAAAAAAGCCACCTGGAAAAAAAGTGGTTAGATTTAACATCTAACCATTTATTCAAATCTTTTGCCCATATTTTGATCTGATAGATCTTTTTTCTGTAAAGTTGTTTGAGCTCCTTATATATTTCAATTAGCCTTTAAAACAGAATTAAATAGTTTGAGCTCCTTATATATTCATTATTAGCTTTTAAATAGAAGTTCTGAGACAACTTTCTTTCTTAACTGAGAAAGCTTATGAGGACAGATGTCTTTTCCCTTAAGACTGGGTTTTATATTTCTATTTGTGCTTATTCACATTCTAATTCATAGGTTTCATCTAATTATTTGACATGATTAAATGATTCCCAAGTAATAACCTTTCAGCCTTAGGTTATTCTAAGAACTCAATGATGCTCAAGCACTCTCCAGCAAGATCTTTGGTACAAAAAATTCTCCTTTCCTTTACTATAAAAAGAGAAAGAGAGGCCGGGCGCAGCGGCTCACACTTGCAATCCCAGCACTTTGGGAGGTTCAGGCAGGTGGATCACAAGGTCATGAGTTTGAGACCAGCCTGACCAGTATGGAGAAACGCCATCTCTACCAAAAACATAAAATTAGCCAGGCATGGTGGCTTGCACCTGTAATCCCAGCTACTCAGGAGGCTGAGGCAGGAGAATTGCTTGAACCTGGGAGTTAGAGGTTGCAGTGAGCTGAGACTGTGCCACTGCACTCTAGCCTGGACAACGGTTTGAGACTCTGTCTCAAAAAATAAAAATAAAAATAAAAGAGAAAGAGAAATAACATTTCTTGACCACCTAGCTATATGCCAGATGTTGAATTAAGTGATTGCGCTTTGCTAATATGGTTCATGAAGTCCTCATGATAACCAAACAAAGGAGGCATTGAAATCTCTCTTTGACATATGGATGAACTGAGGCTGGGGATGATAAGATATTTTTCTAAGGACTACAAAAGGGGCAGAATTTAAACCCTGGTCCATCCTCCCTCAGTGTGTTATCCACGTATATAAGAAGCTAATGATTCATCATGAATTTTCCCTGTTTCACAACATAAGCTTCTTGCAAGCAAGGTCAGGACACGTTTAGTTTGTCTAGCAACTTAACTTGATTGCTGTCTCCAGGTGATTTAGTGGGTATCCCAGAATATTCAATTAATTCTTAGACCAGAGACAGACATGCAAGTGACTTTAAGTAGCAAATACGGTTTCTGTTCAGAAATTGGATTGCCAAAACTTGTTTTAATGTGAAATCCTTTCTCCTCCTACAGCTCTTTCTTCTACCCTTTCTCTTTCTCCTTCACTGACTCATCTGCTTACAGCCAGAATCCATATCATGTTCCAAGATGCCTGTTTCAAACTCCTGTCACTAAAGTTTAGGTAAGAATGCCTTCCTCCCCAGCCCATCCTGGATTTGGCTCTGGGATGGGGTACAGGGAGATGCACTGATAGATTCCACAGCTTTCTCTAAAAATTCTTTCAAAATTCTCTCTCTTTAACTTCTCCAATGCTTTTATAGCCTCAAACTGGCCCAGGGGACTCTGGGGAATTCAAGAGCTGTGAAACTAGTTCTAGTTCATTTGTTTTGGAAATCTGCAACCTCCAGTGGGTGTACAAAATCTACTTACCTTGATACCCAGTGAAGAAATCAATTTTAGCATCATGTCAATACATACAACCCACTTACAGTTTTGTCATTTGCTATGACCCTTGTATTTGGAGACCAAGAATCTGCCCTAGGTCCTGTTCTCATTGGAACTCTCAGGTTTTCTTCATCATGGGTTGGGGAGCCACAGGGAAGTCTAGTAGGGGCCTCCACGCCTGAGTTCATGCATAGAGTTTGTTTCAAAGACCAAGGGTTCGCCTACAAGACTAGAGATACTTTAGGCTTAAAGGAAAGTATGTGTCTTAGATTGATTTCCAGACTATGCCCCCAAGTTTAAGTAGACGGTCAGATGGATAGGAAGGCTTATAATGAAAGAATATGACAACTGCACAAAAGAGTAATGGCATTACTCTGTATATAAAGAACTAAGTATGTACAGCCCCGTGTTTCTGTGCATCTGTTTGTTGCACTACAACAAATGATCAGAGGACATTGGGGTGAAGAACGATGAAGGGTCAAAGTGCCTCTTATACCTGAAGGGTGAAGCAGCAGCAGGAACCCCATAGCTCCTGAGCAGACAAGCTGGCCTTTGAACTGTAATCTGGGGATCCCCAGAAGCTGGTGATAAAATTAGAAGAAGGGAAAATAATTGTAAGAAAGGTTAGTGTCCATAGAACCTGAGAGAGACCTAATGGAACTCCCAGAACAATCTGGGAGGACTTCAAGGGCACACAGGTTCACTTCGTTCTATAAGTAGGGGCTAATCTGGAATAGTAATTGGGATACCACTATGCTAGGTCTGGCAGGACCAGGTAGCCTGGATAAATAAGAGGTAGACCCATATGCCATACTCTACCTCCCTCTAAACCTTCTCAAGCCCAATTCACTTCTGCTTCTGGGACCCTCTTTGTGGCAGATAGAACAGGGAACAGCAGCCCACCAAGTATGCACAGAGCCCCCATTCTTTCAGCCTTTGCACCCCAAGGAACCTGGAGGACACGCCCTTTCTCCCTTCCCTGGTTGCTTGCATAATGGTCTGACCTCGGCTAATGATGGTGGTTCTAATCCATAAGGACCTGAGGGAGGACCTCCAGTAGACAAGGGCCACTCTTTGAGACAATGGTCAAAGGAAAAATAATAAATAATTGCACTTCCTTAGGTGGGTTTGTCCTGGTGGGTTTAAGCCCACAAGAGCCCCCAAATTGCGACTGATTCACCTGGTTATAAAATCATGACAATTCCTACTTCAACACAGCCATAAGCCACATTCCACTTTATTCTGCAGGTTTGGTGTGTTCTAATTTGTCCCAAACCTGCAGGTTAAGTGAATACTGTTGTTAGGAATTAAACAGAGTCAGAAGCTGGTATCCCAAGTCTGATCAAGGCTGAAGCTACCACTAGTCCCTCCCAATAAGGCCACCCTTTCTGATGGCTTAGAATTCAAATCATGGAGGCTTCTAACAGGAAAGGTCTGTGGTTTTTTTGATCCAAGATTGCTTAGAGCTTTCCTTATTCACACCTTCATCTAACACAGGAGGATACAATTTAGAGGGATAAAGTAGTTCATCCACACTAACAGGGAAGGTAAGGGTTAGAGCCACAACTCCAACACCCCTGGAAACACAGCCCACCTTACCATTCTCCAGGAATAGCTCCCGGTACAAAAAGCAAAGGCCCCAGAAACTTTGTGTTTAGTTCCTAAACAGGACTCTGCCAGAATCATGAGTTTCCCAGTGGAGTTTCTCACAGTTCTTTTAAAGAGAGAAAGAAAAACTAAGCAAAAACAACTTAAAAATAAAGAATGCCCACTCCAAAGCCTCCAAGCCCCAATGCTGAAGCATGCTTACAGCTCTTAAGGCATCAAAGCAAAACAAAAATATTCCACAACCTGCATGTTTGATAGCTACTGATTCAGCAGGTCCTGCACTTCTCGTGTCCAATATCTCAATCTGTGAGGTTTGGACTGATTAAACGTGGGCAGCTCAGAGTTCTACTCCTGTTGTACTTCACACAGCTCAGCTCAGAGACACACTTCCATGTTTAGCTTACATTTTCCCTGCCCTAATTTGTTTTATTACTCCCAGACTCATTTCTTGATACCTGATACTCTGTCCACTTATGTGTTTCCTGTCATTAGCCAGAGCCCTGGGAACTTTCATCACTTTCTCCAGAGCAACAGGGAGTTTGCGTCTCTCCTTCCAATTATTGCTGCGAGTTTGAGTATGTCATCTTTTGCCCTTTTCAGAAGCAGAACTTTCTGCAAAGGACACGACATTTGTAACACGGTACAGAAAAAAAACTCATGGGGGACGAGAGTAAAGTGACTTGTGGATGGGGGTGAACATCACCAGGATGGCAATGTTTCCCTCTGTACCCCATTCTGTGATTAATGGATATTCTCTGTGGACCAATGAGGTGAATCTTAAAGTCACATTTTTTTCATCACAGCTTGAAAGCAAGTTTTATTTAACAAATAACATAAAAACATGCTTTAGTTAAAGCCCTGTCTTTTCTGTCTGATTAAAACAGGAAACATCACATTTCAGATTACCTTATTTTCTTAGGTACTTAAATTGTTTTCCTTTTTCTTCCTAACAATAGACATAGCTCAGCCTGTTCCTATCCCTGAGGGACTCTTAAAGCAACTAGGAAATTATAATTTAAGAATCATCTAATTCAAACTGCAGTCATTACACTCAGCTTAAATAAGGATCTTCCCATCATTACATGTTATAATTATGTCACCACATGCTATATAATTCCAATTAGATGATGATTACATGCCATATATTAACATTAATTTTATAAACAGACATAACCATATATTTATATGTGGATTTAATTACCATCTTTAAAAATCCTCTTGAAGAAGGGGTATGTGACACATTTTTAAAAGAGGAAAAGTAGCAAGGAAAAACCTTGCTTACTTATATATTTATAAATATATAAAATTAATCATATAGAAGAAATGTAAATAATTGGAATAGCCTTTTAAATTAGGATTTGTGGGATTACCCTGGCTTCGTGCTTCTGTTTGTAAAAGTCATATTATAATATTATGAAAGTTCAACAGATTCGGGTAGATTGGCCGTAAGCCCATAGCAGAACACAATTCCTTTCCAGGTCCAGCTCATATCCACATACACGTGTGAGTGCCTGTGGTTATAACAACTCACAAAATGTTAGTTCTGCATTTTCATACAGCTTGTCATAAAGGATTCTTTTCTTATGTATTGCCTCATGTCCTTCACGCACACTATTAACAGTAGAATGGAATATTGATTGAGAAAGCACTGACGCCGAATAAGACTAACTGGCTTGGTGACCTTGATTAATGTACTTAACTTGTTCATGTCTCAATAGTCTCATCTGTAAAACGGCAATTGTAAGCATCTACCTCATAAAGTTACTGTGAAAACGAACTATGTTATTATATGCAAAATGCTTAGAAAAATGGTGCAAAGGAGAAATTCAGTAACGATTAAGTAGGGTGTGGTGGCAGTGGTGGTGGCTGTCTCTAGCCAGTTGAGAACCAAGGTTTACTTGATCCCTTTCCTATTTGTTGGCAACATTAATATCTCCGAATTCTGATATTGCCAGTAAGGCTTGGGTACATATTTTTGTGCTCATAACTTTCTCTTTCAAAATTTCTTTGAATTTTCCTGGTCAAATTATCTGTTGAACATAAGAAATACATCCATGTAAATCTTTCAGTGTCCTCATCCCAGCACAGCTCAGCATAGGAAAACAATGGAAAGAAACATAAACGTTTACTGCTTTATTTAAAAAAAAAAAAAAAACATTTCAGTTAAGCAGCAAAACATAACATCTTCTTTGTGCAAACCTCTATTTCTCCCTCCTAATATATACCCCCAACCCCACTGTAACCTCAAAGTCTCCTTCCCCATTCAAGCCCTCTTCTCATTGCTACTGAAGCTTATGTTATAATGTCCTCCCTTCTTACCAATAACTTTCTGGTCTTTCTAAGTTTAGCTATTACCTTGTTTGCATCTAAGATGAGCACAGGAGCTTATCTACCAAAGGCTCATTGGAGGGAGTTCACAGGATGGATGGGAGGAGTTGAGAAGCAAAGGGGTGTATTCTTCTTAATGCAGGGTAAAAGAGGACAGGAGCATTAATGAATCTATGTATCTATGTATCTATCTATCTTATCTAACTATCCATCCCTACCTACACATATCTATATCCATATACCTATACCTATATCTATCTATGTATATATCTATCATCTATTCATCCATCCCTACCTATATATATCTATATCCATTTATTTATACCTATACCCATATCTATCTTCTATCATCTATCCATCCATCCCTACCTACATATATCTATATCTATACCTATATCTGTCTATCATCTATTATCTATCTATCTAATCTATCTCTGTCAGATTGCCGTGACAGCTTTATTGATGTTTTTATGTATTTCTAAATCATTTTCCTAAAGTCTTAAACCAAGTGTCCAAATTACTAAAAACACTGAGCAAGTCAGCATAGCACAATCCATGCTAGCTACAGAGGCCATTATTTAGCCTTCATCAGGCACAGGGTGCAAGTACTTAGAGAATCTCTCTAAGCATCATATTGATTTCTATTCTCTGCCCTCGTCTTTGGGCTTCTCAGAGCAGAGTCATCTCATTTGTTCTTGAAGAGACAAAAAGAGTTTAAGGTGGAAAGTTCAGCTCATGTGCTTTTATAATAAGATGTATGTGAGGTTCACTCATGTAACCCACTGTGCCATTGGGAAGCACAGGAATGGGCCTGCAGGGCTTTCATAACTCAGATATGCTCAGGAGCAAGTCATGCAGCACAACTTACAAGTAGGAAACAGAAGGAAATGGGGATGGTATCAGTAGAATGAGAGATGGGGAAAATACCAACTCTGAGGGATGACTCTTCCAGGACGCTAAGCTAGTCAATAAAGCATGCATTGAGCCCAGATGCAGTTTGGGACACTGTTGTGAAGACCTTGGCCAACAAATAGCATTGCTCCAGCAAATCACATGCTAGGTGGGTAAAGGAAGCACCTAGCAAGGGATAGATGGATGTCGACCTCTAGATAAACCAGCCACAGTTTAGAGTAAACCTCTAGTAACAAAAAAGGAAATAAAATTTCCAGCATGGAAAAGTTTACATTCTAGTGAAATAGCCATGAAGCAAACAAATAAATATAAGTAAGCTAAAGAGTAGTTATAAATGATATGAAAAAAAGACAAGGATAAGAGTAGTTCCATAGAACTTTCTGCAATAATGGAAATGTTCTGTATCTGTGCATTCCAATCTGGCAGTTAATAGTTGCAAGAAGGTATTGAGCGCTTAAAATATAGCTAGTGTGACAGAATAATTTTTCATTTAATTTAATTCTAGTAAATTTAAATAGTCACAATTGGCTAGTGGTCACTGTATTGGACAGCGCAGCTCTATAGCATCATAAATTTATCTACTGTAAGATTTAATACACATTTCTACTTCTGTATTTAACTCTGTAATTCTTTGTCTAAGGCAAGTATCATTTACATTTTGTCTGTTGTTGATTCTTTAATACATAGCCTAGCACCTTGCATATAAGAGTTGTTCTATTAAAAACATTCAGTGAATGGTTAAAAGTGAAAAACGAGAAGACATAATATGCCAGTTCCTCAATATATAGAAACAAACATAGTTTCACATCTCTCAAGACAGTAGACTAAGTTTGCTACTGATATTCCTACTCTTTTAAACAGTGGCTCTAAAACAAAACAGGGCTTGATGGTTTTGATGACTCAGAGGGGAGGCATGGAAAAATAAAAGCCTTGTAGTGATCAAGATATTTGAAGCTAAACCTGGTGTGTTGGTTTGGGGTGGGGCTATAGAGCCCGGTTTCCTACGTGTAACCTAGAAAGACAAGAGCTTTGGAGACAAATTGGTACCTGGCTCTTAACAGATACAACTTCCTTATTCTCTGAGCCTCTTTTTTTTTTTTTTTCAAAAATGTAAAATTTACTTACCTCATTAGGTTGTTCTGTGAGCTGTAAGATATTATTCATATTTTGCTTAGCATATATTAATAAGCACTGAATAGCTCTGCTCTGCATGCTTAAATAGCTCCTGGCTGCTATTACTTTTATTCACTTCTCTGAAGTGAATATTTTCGAAGATTCTTATGGAATATGGGATTCTAAAGGAACGTGTGTCATAGACACATAGAATCCTTGCTGAACCAGATGTATCTCTTTGCATAGGCGTATTCATATGGAGAATCAAGAAGATTGCTTGGTTATTACTGAACAGAATCACAACATATGTAGTAGGCTGGAAATACCCTTGCTGATGTATCTTTTTTTTTTTTTCTCGTATCTTCAATTTTTATCTGAGGAAGTGTTTTCAGTCTTTAATGTAACATCCTCAATAGTAAGAGGTTTAAAAAACACATCCAGGGCAATTCCTTAAGAAGTTTAGATAGTCTTCAAAGAATATTCCAGTATTTTAAAATAAGATATATTGCAGAAGACACAAAAATACTTAATGGTAATTTTCTTCAATTAATAAATAGTGGAAACTTATCCAAATAAGCCAGTCTTTAGCGGTAGCTTCTTCACATTTCCAGTCCAGGTCAGTTCTGTAATTCTGTTTTTCATAGTGTATAAGATGATGTTCATGGATATTGCAACGAAGAGTGAGACATTACTCATTGCAATTATTCCCATGCGATGTTAATTTCATTCTTTTTTTTTTTTTTTTTGAGATGGAGTTTCGCTCTTGTTACCCAGGCTGGAGTGCAATGGCGCGATCTCGGCTCACCGCAACCTCCGCCTCCGGGTTCAGGCAATTCTCCTGCCTCAGCCTCCTGAGTAGCTGGGATTACAGGCACGCTCCACCATGCCCAGCTAATTTTTTGTATTTTTAGTATAGACGGGGTTTCACCATGTTGACCAGGATGGTCTCGATCTCTTGACCTCGTGATCCACCCGCCTCGGCCTCCCAAAGTGCTGGGATTGCAGGCTTGAGCCACCGTGCCTGGCCAATTTCATTCTTTATCAGGAGCTATTTTGTCATTGCCTTAAGCAAAAAACTCATTGTTCAGATTTGACATATTAGTGCCACGTCTCTTTTAGCGTCTCGCCTTCTTGAATGCCTGGACCCATTTCTGAAGGCAAGGCAGAAGATTGTTTATCTACCTGTGTATAAAAGGTAATTTCTTTTGGCACTTCATTTGTACTGTTGTCAGATACGACCATGTTACAGCCTTGACTCCCTCTTTAGTCTGTACATTGGTAAACTGCATGGCAGTTCCCTGCCAAACCAGCTTGCTACTTTAAGGTGACCTGTCCTGAAATCCCAAACAAACACATTTGATGATACAAATTCTGCTCTCATTTCTATCCCAGAACTACATGTCTGGACCCTATGACTTTGCACCCTCTCATAGCTTAAGAGTGTTATCCAGAATAAACAATAAGGACTATGATGGTCTTTCAAAGGTCTAAAAACACACCCTCAGTCCAATGACCTTTTGAAAGGAGGATGAGTGGTTTCTTTTGACATTGGGATGCTGGACAGACTTTAGTGAGTGAAAGATTATGCTGCTCATTTACCTGGAAAAAATCAGACATCATAAGGGTGCCCCCAGGCCACTGGTGAAATGCCTACTATCCGTAGCATTTTATCTAGACACAGCCGTCAAAGTCAAACCTACCTGTGATTGGATCCTGTTTGCACCACTTAATGTATGTGAAAGCACTGGCAAGTTGGTTAATCCCTGCCTAACTCAGTTTGACCATCTGTTAAATTCAAGTAAAAATAGTACTTATCCCATAGGCTTCTTAAAAGGGTTCTATGAGTTACTACCATTGAAAGGCCTGAATAAGTACTGATACATAGTAAGTGTTCAATAAATATTTGTTATTGGCTTAGCTTTCTTTTTCCACCATTCTAGTACTTAACAATGAATTATCACTTCTCATGACCTTGTGAGTTGGTTTGATGGATTAGGAAGAGGAGACAAGGGGGTGGACTGGTCTTGTTAGAGCTCACTCATACTTTGGGGGGCTCAGCTCTGCAGAATGGCAGGACAGGCTGCCATGGCTGGGTCTCTCTCCCCATGTGCTCTTTCCTTCTGGATTTCTTTATAGCATGTTGTCTCAGTGTCCAACAGGTGAGAACAGAAGCTACACACCTCTTAAATTCAAGGTTTAGGAGTCACACAATATTCATTTAAATTCATTTTCTGGATTCAAGTAAATCCCAAGGTCAGTTCAGATTCCTGAAAAGGGAAAGCATTCTTTCCTATTTTTTATGGGAGAAGTGGCAAGATCACATTGCAAAATAGGTGTACATACAGGGAAGGGTAGAATTATTACAACTGCCTTTACAGACAAACTAGTAAAACATCTGATAGCCCCAAGTCACAGTTATTTCTCTATGCCCATGACTATGAAGGTAGTGAGCAACTAAAGACCAAATAGAGGCTGCAGTATCACCCTGTATAGTTCACACAGTCCAGCCTCCCTTTCTCTCATTTGTTCATTATATCCTGGCCCTTGCTGTGGGTCTCAGCAGTTCTTCATGCAACATCAATAGCCTCAGCAGCCAGAATCACAGTATCACAACTTCTGAATGCGGCCACTGACCAGGGTCACAGAGAACTGACTCGCTTCACCTAGTGTCAGATCTTATTGTTAGCAGAGGTTAAAACTAGGTTTTCTCATGACAGCTTCTCTTCAATGTAACATAATTATCGGATTTATTTGGTCTCTGCGGATTTTGCAAGTTCAGAAGAAATAACTTCAGAGAGGAATGAAGAGAAATAAAATTAGAAAGTGGAACTGTGCCTACCTAATAGTTTACACTTAGTAGATAGGAATAGTGGAGAGTTCATAGATATTGGTTCAAGTAAATGCACACCTGGATTTTGAGATTCAAGAGCCACTCCTACTATTTTGCATTTTGCTTGTTGCTGCTTCAATGCCACCATTCACATTTGCACTGCTTGGCCATTAAAGTGATGAGGAATTGTAAGTGGTTTTACAATGAACCCATGATTTAGCCATCTCAGTTTCAGTCAGGAGCAAGAGAACCATTTAAAATAATAATATTAGCATATACATAGAACTTATGATCGTCAAACCTCTTTAAAGGCATTAGCAAATTAATTTTCCCAGAACTCTTAAGAAGCAGGTAATTATTTTTACAGTTGGAGAGAATAAATCTGACTATGTATTGACCTGCAGAGGCCACCAGATGAAGCAATGCCAGCCAGAGCTCCAGTCCACCCCCTTGCCTCCTCTTGCTCACCAACACATCCATCACAGGACTCTCAAGTGTTCCCAGATCATTATGATGAGATTTAATCTCACCAGCATTTATTGGAAATATTTATTATGGACTCACCAACTCTTTAGAGTTTCAATTGGGTGGAGAGGAAGGAGGATAAAGAATATATCATTTCTCATTTTAAACACCATTAACCACCCAAAGCTACCAGGAATACATGGAGAAATGGCTGGGTCAGGAAAAAGACAGGATGAATGTGGAGTGTCTTGCTTTCCTGGAAAGCAATTAAGTGCTCAAAGACTGATGCAGAAATGTCAAAAGAAAAAGGAACTAACTTGAAGGGACTCCAGCTGGTCAGCATTAGGGCAATACATCTATAAAACAGAGACAGGTAGATTATAACATATTGAATAAAAAAGAATACAGGTGTCCATAGTGATATGCAAAGAA
Organism: Saimiri boliviensis; assembly: GCF_048565385.1. NCBI lineage: Eukaryota > Metazoa > Chordata > Mammalia > Primates > Cebidae > Saimiri > Saimiri boliviensis. The sequence goes on from NC_133453.1 coordinate 138,098,005, forward strand.
AATGGAGTGGAGAGTGAGCTCATTTTAGTGAAGGATGATAGCTAATGAAGCTGAAGAAATTATAAAATAAGATCGCAAGCATTTGTTAGAAATAGAGCATTCATATAGTATCAAAATACTGCTCTACAGATTACTTTTTATTTATGCATGGAAAAGATACTGTCTCAGTTTATTTAGGCTGCCATAACAAAATACTGTAGATTGCATAGTATATAAATCATAGCCGTTTATTTCTTCTAGAGGTGGAGGAAGTTCAAGATCCAGGCACCAGCAGATTAGGTGGCTGGTAAGGGCTGTTATCTGGTTTATGCATGTGTTCCCACTGTGTTTTCACCTGGTAGAAGTGCAAAGAGGCTCCTTCAGGCTTCTTTTATAAGGAGGCTCATTGCATTCATGAGGGCTCTGTCCTCAAAGCTAATTACCCCTCAAGACCCTACCCTGGGGGTTAGAATTTCAACAGATGAATTTGGGGGGAGTCAGATGTTCAGATCATAGAAGGCGAGTTTACAGTGGAGACATCTAGCAGACACCACCTGAAACAAGTGACCAACCAAAATAATGAAACAACCAGACCTCATAAGCTCCTGACTAGTTGCAATGAGAAAAAAATGCAACATCATCAATGTTGCTTATTTTTAGATTCATGAAAGTATAACTTATGTACCATAAAATCCACTCAATTTAAATGCATAATTCAATGAGTTTTAGTAAATTTATATGGAGTTATACAATTATTATCTCAATCCAGTTTTTTAGAATCTTTCTTTACTCCCCAGATATTCTCTACAGCCTGTTTATGGTCAATCCCTGCTCCTACAAGCAGCCACAGTCAACCACTAATATGCTTTCTATCTCCATAAATTTGCATTTTCTGAATATTTCATACAAATACAACATACAATATGTGTGGTTTTTAAGCCTAAACTTCAATAGGTATATATTGTATATTTGTATATATTGTAGTATACATTAATGTACTATTCTATTTAAGTGAAGAGTAGTGCTCATTGTATGTATTTATATTCTCTGTTTATCCATTCCCCAGTTGATGGATATTTGAATTGTCTCTAGTTTTTGAGTGTTGGAAATCATGTTGCTGAAAAAATTTGTGTATAAGCTTTAGTATAAACTATTCAAACTTAAAAAATTTATTTTTGCATCAGTTTTGGTAATTTGTATCTTTGTAGGAACTTGTTTATTTCATCTGAGTTATCTAATTTGGTGTCATAAAGTTGTTCATAAAATTCTCTTATAAGTATTTTAGTTCCTGTGAAATTAGTGGTGTTGTCTTCTTTTCATTTCTGATTTTGGTTAATTTGTATCTCTTTTTGTTCGTTCTTAATTGGTCTAGCTAAAGTCTTGTGAATTTTGTGTATCTTTCCAAAGAATTTTTATTTTGTTGATTTTCTCTATTGTATTTGCTTTCTATTTCTTTGATTTCTAATATATTTATTAATTCATTGTTTTTAGGTTAGTTGGCTGTTTTCCAGTTTCTTAAGGTGAAAGTTTAGTTTGTTGATTTAAACATTTTCTCATTTTTTTCAGATATAGGTATTTAAAGGTAAACATTTCCCTTCAAGCACTGCTTCCTGAATTCCATAAATTTTAATATACTGGACTTTCACTTTGTACCATTTCATATATCTTTAAATTTCTTTCATGATTTCTCTTAACCTCTGGATTATTTAGAGGTTTGTTTGCTTTCCAAATATTTGGCTTTTATTTTTTTGTTATTGAGGTTCTATAATGGATATTTAATTGTGATCAGATAAGATACTTGGTGCGATGACAGTTTTTTAAAATTTATTGAGACATTTTCTGACTTTTTTTCTATCCTGAAGAATACTTCATGTGTACTTTAATAAGTATTCTACAGTCATTTGGTAGAATATTTTGTATATGTTGGTTAGATAAATTGGTTGCTAGAATTAAGCTGTCTATACACCTGCTGATCTTCTATCTAGCTCTTCTATTAATCTCTGAGATTAGCTTATTTAAATATTCAACGGTTATTGCTAAGTTGTCTAATTCTTTCTTCAGTCTATAATTTTTTTCTTTATGTATTTTGGAGCTCTGAGGTAGGTATGAATATATTTATAATTTTTAAATCATTTTGACATAATGAGATTTTTATCATTATAAAATAGCCCTTTTTGCCTCTAGTAATATTTCCTTTTTTAAAAATTTTATAATAATGTAGCCACTCAAGCCCTTTTATAGTCACTGTTTACATGATATACATTTTTCATTATTTTCCTCCCAACCTATATTTTAAAATCAAACATATTTCCTTTTTAGACAGTGTATTGTTTAATTTTTAAAACTTCATTCTGACATTCTATGCTATTTAAGTGCAGACTTTGGTACTTTCACATTTAATGTAATTATTGACACTATTGGATTCATATCAGCTATTTCTTGCTACTTGTTTTCTATTTATCCCATGTCTTTCTGTCCGTCTGTTTCTCATTGACGGTTTTCCTTTGTGTTAAGTATTTCAGTGTGCCATTTTCCTACTTGTCTTGATTTTCTTGTAGATACTATAAAGATTATAGTGTGCATCTGAACTTCTCACAGTATTTCAAAATAATACTAACAAATTTCTGGTAAACTATTAAAACTTTTCTCTAATATATCTATTTTTCCCTATACTTGTTCTTGTGTTATTATCACATGTATTAGAGATAGATATAGATATATTACAGATTTAACAATATTATAAATGTGCTTTATACAAAATTCTATCTGTTAAAGAAGTTAAGAAGAGAAAAAATGTATTTATTAAGTCTTATATATTTACCTACATATTGACAAAATTCCATTAGTAATTAAAAAAAATTGGTAAGGCAGATGTCCAAGTGATGAATTATCTTAGCTTTTGTCTGGAGAGGTTTTTATTTCACCTTCATTAAAAAAAAACAACTTTTTTTTTTTTTGGTTTAGAATTCCTGATTGACAAAGTTAGCAGTTATATATATTCTTTTTCCCCTGTGTTTTCTCTCACTGCTTTCAAGATTTTCTCTATCTTTGGCTTTTAACAATTTGACTGTGTTGTATATAGGTGTGAATCATTTTGTGTTTGTTTATTTATTTATTTTTTCCTTGATGCCTAGTGCTTCTTGTAGATTAATGATTTTCATTAAATTTGGACAGTTGTCAGCCATTACTTCATGAAATATTTTTCTTCTTTTCTCTCCTTTGCTGTTAGAAATAACATTACATTTAAATTGTTATGCTCAAAGCTGTTCCACAAGTAGTTAGGGCACTTTTCTTCATTTTTTTTTTCTCTGTATTCTTTAGATTTAGTATTTTCTATTGATCTTTCTCCTAATTTGGTGATTCTTCTGCCATATCAAATTTCTTATAGAGCCTCTCTACTTAGTTTTTCAATTACAGTTACAATTTTTATCTAAATTCTGGTAAAACATGGACACTCGTATCCATTCCATCTTCCTTCACTCTCCTTTGTGCTATTGTTTTCACATGCAGTATTACAGGTATACATGCTTTTTATAAACCCAACAATGCAGTGCCATAATTATTGCTTCAGATAACCTTACATTGTATCCTATGTTGCTATATACAACTTATATTTCCACTTGATTCGTTTTATAACTTCTGTTTCTTTTTTGAGACAGCCGAGCCATTAAATAATTACTAACAAACTTTCCTTTAATTCTTTAAGTGTGCTTTCCTTTAATTCATTTAACACATTGAATCTATGTGTTTTAAAGTCATTGTCTGACAAATCTAATATGTTGGCAGTGAGCCAACATCATGCCATTGCACTCCAGCCTGGGCAATAGAGTGAAACTCTGTCTCCAATAATAATAATGATATATAGGCAGAAAAAAAAAGAGCAAAGAGGAATAATGCTGAGAATATGCATCAAATCAGAAGTAGGCTTGCATGTTTTCATGGTGAAGAGGAGACTACATGTCCAGAGTATAAGGTAAATGTTGAAAAATGAAAACCGAATCTGTGTGGGGCAGAAGAAAGAAAGAACTAAGTCAAAGGGTTTCAGATGTTTACAAATGTGATTGTTGAATCCAGAGCCTGCTGAGAGAATGGAGAGTAGAAGGAAAATCATTAACTTTAACGTATTTGGTGGAAAAAGTTCTGGATCAAAAATGAGATCAGTAATCATTTAGAGATGGTGGCACTGATAAGATTTAATACTGACAGGGGAAATGAGCATAAAATTCCTTAGTCTGCAAACAGGACTGAAAAATGAGAAGAAGGTGTTCATATGCCTCCTCCTTTGCCTTTCCTGCATTTTATCAGAAGAGTAGTGATCTCATGGGCCTATGAAGTATCCAGTGTTCTATTAAGAAATGGAGAAAAAAATAGCTTTAAGGTAAAAAGATATTTGAATATAACAAAGAGAAATTTTAAAACTCACAACAGAAAGTTAATACCTGAAAGTACAGTATCTTGACTATCATTAAAATTTGAATTTTTCAAAATAAATTTAGTTCTTACACTGTTCCATGTGAATTCTAATTAACTCAGCTTCCTGTGTGACTTGTCCCTTCCTCATTATGTCTTGTTCTTACAGATGGGAATCTCACTCAGTCATGGAGTCATATTTCTGCTGTCATGTTCATGAAAACTTTCCCATGTCAAGTTAGAAAACACTTCACCACGCCAAGCCAACAAAGACCACAGAAATCTTTCTTCTGTCAGAAGTTACTCTCTCAGACTCCCACACATAGGTTTATGGGTCAACTATAATGGGAAGCAAAAATAGTCTATAGCAGATAACCATAAAAATATATTCAAGATAGTTCTTAAAAGAATTTTACTTGCATACATTTTGTATAAACTATATTTTGCATATGCTGTGTTTTATGCAAATATTCTAGCTAGTATATGCTTTCTATTCATAAAAAATAATTGGCACAATAAAATGACTCATTCATTGACATTAACTCATATCTACCACCTATAACTTTTCTTTTTCTATTTAACAAATACAATTCAGATAAAGTTTAGGACTGTGACATCTACATAGGTGACTACTGTTGAGAAACATTAAGTTCACCCTGCCCCCATGGCTCCCTTGTGGAGAATATCTTTTAGTTTGTAATTAGTGGTAGGTGGGTAACAGCTGCCTACTTGGTACATTTTTGAGTTATGAGTAAATACAGAACACCTGTTTATTAATAAGAATCACCTGTTTAAGACAGAATAAATACGTGGATGAGAATCTGCTCGGGGCCTTCATCCTGGAATGCTGTCAGCCCTGGAGGCTCTCAGCTCAATAGGCAACTGGCCCTCTGGATAGACACACTCTGTTGTGCTATCTGGGTGCCTGCCTCTCATTACCTTCAGTGCCGCCTAGGTGGGGGTCTACTACTGTGAAAAGTATGGTTTCTGAAGTAAAGATGGCAGGAGAGGTTATTAACAATAGATAAAATTGTATACATTTTTCTATGTGTGTGTCTATGACCAATTCCTGATTTCTGCAGTAGAAATTAACACAATTAAGAGATGAGGGCCAGGTGCAATGGCTCACACCTGTAATCCCAGCACTTTGGGAGGCTGAGGCGGGCGGATCTCCTAAGGTCAGGAGTTTGAGACCAGTCTGGCCGATATGGCAAAACCCCGTCTCTACTAAAAATACAAAAAATTAGCTGGGCATGGTGGTGGACACCTGTAATCCCAGTTACTTAGGAGGCTGAGACGGGAGAATTGCTTGAACCTGGGAGGTGGAAGTTGCAGAAAACCAAGATTGTGACATTGCACTCCAGCCTAGGCAACAAGAGCAGAACTCTGCCTAAAAAAAAAAAAAGAAAGAAAAGAAAAGAAAGAAAGAAATGGAATCATGACAAATGGAATCATGACAGATCCTGGTTAAAACATGGATACACGATGCCTACCACTCAGAAGGTTACATTTACAAGGTGGTCTCAGTTTCATTTCTGGTTTATTAAACATGTGAGCTTTACCTACAACACCAGTAGCCTCTACAGGCAAAAGCACATTTTACAATTTATTGAAGTAAGCCCTCCCTGCCTGAAATGTTGCTCCCTGCTTCTTTAGCTCCCCAGATCTATGACCTCAGCTCTGCATTTTAGGTTTAGATATTGATACTTCATCTGGTCTGTCTCTTTGATGGAGTGATCTGTTCAAATTTCCCTTCTAACCTTTGTTTTCTACCTTCTGCTTTATAAGGACCTTTGAAGAATTGTCCGTGGTTTTAGATGAGTTGGCCCCAGCCTTGACCCTATGGAACATCTGTCAGATTGGCCACCACCATTCCTAACTCTTTCAATCAAAGCAGGAACATTAATAAAACTATAGAGAACCAAGATGATTGAAATATAATAGTTGCTCTTTGTAAGGTTTGTCTAGAATAGGTATTTTGATGTACCAGTGCACCAGTCCATGGCTCTCGAGATGATGATCCTTTAAAATAATTTACATTCTAAATTCCTTTTCATCCATAGTTGATGAAAATAGTATTTATTATTCAAATTATTGAGATTTTCCATTGAAACTAGCCAGTTTCACTTAGACTTGTAAATTTAATAGAATTCATCTGTCACATCTAGTCAATCCTGCATATTTGCCTTCCAGGAGAAACAATAACCAATTTGTCTGTCTTAGCTTTGCAAATCTAAAACCAACTGGTCACAGAATTTAAGATTTAATAATGCAAACCCAGCTAAGTTGCAGAGATTTAATAAAGTCAATTCTAGTTCTTGAGGCACTATAAAACTCTTTTGATGTTGTTACTAATTCCTAAATTCATCTTTCTAATTATATTTGGTGAACTGTCTTTAAACTAGGAAAAGTCACTTCAATTCTAGTATAACCTACTTTCTGAAGTAAGCAGTGCCCCATGTTAAGTATTTGAAGATAGGAGTGAGATCTAGGTGTGAGGAATGTTCTCTCAACTATGTTCAGAGCAAGAGCTGTTAATTCCTGTCATTAGCTGCAAGGTCTTAGGTTTGATATTCAGTGCCTTGGAGAGATCTGGGAAAAGAAACCTGAGCAGCCCTTTCACTACGATAAATATTTCCCTTTTGAAATTATTCAAGAGAAACAGAGTGTATTAAAAACTAATAAATCGCCTGGCCAAGAACAAGGTGAAATGGGAGACGAACAATAGTGAATTCTTATGGAATGTACACTCTGAGTCCAAAAACGTTTTAGATACCTATACATGTATTGACTCGTGTAATTATACATCATCCCGTGATATAAGTATGAATATTATCCTTGTTTTACAGCTTGGGAATGCATTCATGGGGAAGTAAAAATAATAACAACATTTATTAAGCATTTACTGCATAGGAGGTACCCTAATAATTACAGAATAGTGGTTATCTGTAGGCCTCAGAGGAAACAGCAGTAAGTATTATTTTAGTGTCCCTTTTATAGGCCAGAAAACCTAGATCTAGTGAGTTAACTGTCCAAAGATCAGCCAGCAGAAGCTAAAGCCTCTTATGAACTAGGAGGTCACAGGGTAGATCTCATGCACATAACCATTATGCTGTATCCCTGGAAGACATAGAATAGAACAGAATGTTAATGAGAGTCTAAAGAGAGGCCAAATTTAAAGTGAGAAAAATAAGCTGTATGTAGTGTATCATTTATGGGAAATACAGAAAAGCAGTTTCTGGTTCAAAAAATACATTTGCATATATATGACTATATATACATATTTTTTTCCTTATCAGCCTATTATTAGAAGTTTATTTCAATAGTCCTTTCTCCTTTATTTGTGGAGGCCACATTTATATTAAATCTTAAGTGGTAAACACTTGGAACGTAGTATTTGCCACTGAGAATGAGGCCCAAAGACAATTAAACATAGGACCAGCATCTCTGAGAAATAGGTATGGCAAAACCCGGGGAAAGGGAATAATGAACATATCTTGGTCTGCTGTATCCCCACCAAATAAAAGTGTTTCTAGTCTGAAACACAAGCCCGCTATCCTGTCTTTAGCCTGCTTGCTAGATGATCAAGTCTTATCTAATTATTTAGCCTATCTTTTTCTCACCAAACCATGTGGTTTCAATTTTTCTCATATGAATTTTCTGAAAGCAAAAGCAGAAATCCCAAAGGACTATTCCAAGCATAAATCCCAAAGGACTATTCCTGAAACAAAGGAGATTTATTACTTTTAACTGAAAGGGGATTTGTTATAGCAGGAATTGTATGCATGTCAGCTGAAAAGATGACAGTTCTGTCTGTGGCCTGAGGATTACGTGGCCTCTGCAAGCAACTCTCTCTCCTCTCATGGTTCTTCAGTTGTCACAGATCTGGCATCTGACCTCCAGGGTCCCTGCAGGAAAGGACACCCAGAGGCCAGAGCTCTGATGATAAGGTGACAGATACACCTATAGAGTCTGGCCCTGGCAACCGTAACCGCAGCCAGTTCTTCCATAGTCCTACAGCCCTGCAACAGTCTTAGCCTTGTTGTCATTGCTGAGTCCCAGCATGTGGCAGTTTGCCCTTCCAATCACTGGGGAAAAGTGGAGGGTTCTTAGGTCACATCTTGGCTTAATTTCAGGTGTCACGGAGAGATCTAGGACTGGATGCTCCTGCAATAGACTGAATTGCATTCCCCCAAATTCTTATGTTGAAGCCCTCACCTCAACATGACCGTATTTGGAGATACAGTTTTTGGGAAGTAATTGAGGTTAAATGAGGCCATAAGAATGGAGCCCTAATCTAATAGAAGGTGGCCTTACAAGAGAAGAAAGGGTGGTGGCTCACGCCTGTAATCTCATACTCCCAACATTTTGGGAGGCTGAGGCAGGCAGATTACCTGAGGTGAGGAGTTCGAGACCAGCCCGACCAACATGGAGAACCCCATCTCTACTAAAAATACAAAATTAGCTGGGCATGGTGGCACATGCCTGTAATCCCAGCTACTTGGGAGGCTGAGGTAGGAGAATCACTTGAACGCAGGAGGTAGAGGTTGTGGTGAGCTGAGATAGTGCCATTGCTCTCCAGCCTGGGCAACAAGAACAAAACTTTGCCTCAAAAAAAAAAAAAAGAGAGAGAGCAGGAAGAGGAAAATATTTCTCTCTTTTGACACACACACACACACACACACACACACACCAAGGAAAGGCCATGGGAAGACACAGCAAGAAGGCAGCCATTTGCAAGCTAGGAGGAATACCCTTCATCGGAAAGCAAATAGGTCAGAACCTTGACCTTGAACATTTAGCTTCCAGAATTGTGAGAAAATAAATTTCTATTGTTTAAGCCACCTGACTATGAGGTATTATTATAGAAGCCCAAGCAGACTAATGCAGATTTTGGTATCAAGAGACGGAACCTGGCTGTTCATTTTGCTTAGAAGAAGAAATGGTCAGATATGTGATTATACTGCTCATGAGCTGCAGCCAATGGTGTGGCTAGATGGTTAAGGACTTGGAAAAAACATAATTAGAAAACTATTGGAAAAAAAAAAGAAGGGAGAAGTAGTATCTGGATAGAACTCTCTGGGCAAAAAACAAGAAGATATTTGTTTCCATGTAAATGTTCACCAAAGGGTGACCTCAGCAATGGAGGATTTTAAATACTCAAGTGGATAGGATGACCCATTCTATGAATGCAAGTCATTTTCTCCCCCAGTCACCCCTTAAGAGTGGCCATGGTGACCAGGATGGAGGTTATCCATGGGCTCAGCAACATGGATTTCCTCTCACTAAGACTGACCTGGCTATAGCTACCACTGTGTGTCCAGTCTGCCAGCAACAGAACCAAATACTGAGTTCCTTATATGGCATAATTTCCTGGGGTGACCAGTCAGTTACCTGGTGGCAAGTTGATTACATTTGACTGCTTCCATCATGAAAGGAATAATGTTTTGTTCTTACTGCGATAGACTGTTACTCTGAATATGGATTTGCCTTCTCTGCAGGCAATACTTCTGTCAAAACTACCAACTAGGGATTTACAGAACGCCTTATCCACCATCATAGTATTCCCCACAAAGTTGCTTCTTCAAGGAACTCACTTCACAGCAAATGAAGAGTGACAGTAGACCCAAACTCATGGAATTCACTGGGCTCTGTTCTCTACTGTATAAGCCCATTTTTGCATTGCTATAAAGATATACCTGAGACTGGGTAATTTATACAGAAAAAAAGGTTTAATTGGCTCACAGTTCTGCAGGCTGTATAGGAAGCACAATGCTGTCATTTGCTCAGCTTCTGGGGAGGCCTGAGAAAACTTAGAATCATGGTGGAAAGCAAAGTTGAAGCAACCACATCATATGGCCAAAGCAGGAGTAAGAGAGAGAGTGAGTGGGGAGGTGCCACACACTTTTAAACAAACAGATCGTGTGAGAACTCACTATGGCAAGGATAGTACTAACTGGATGATACTAAACCATTTATGAGAAATCTGCCTCCATGATCCAGTCACCTCCCACCAGGCCCCACCTCCAACATTGGGGATTACAATTCAACAGGATATTTGGGTAGGGGCAACATCCAAACTATAACAGCCACTGTCCTGAAGCAGCTTGCTTGATGGAACAGTGGAATGGCCTTTTGAAGATTCAGTTACAATACCAGGTGGTGGCATAGCTTGCAGGGATGGGGCAGGTTTCCACAATGCTCTGTATTACCTGTATAAGTTTCCAATATATGGTACTGTTTCTCTCAAAGCCAAGATTCATGGGTCCAGGAATAAAAGGATGGACATAGAAATAGCGCCATTTTTCTAAAGGTTGTGATACTTACATTTGCCAACCTATTATTCCTGATAACCATCTAGCAGAATTTTTGCTCCCTGTTCCTGTGACTTTATGCTATGCTGGCCTAGAGGTCTTAGTTCCAAAGGGAGAAATTCTCCCAGCAGGAGACAGAACAAATGATTCTACTGAACAGGAAATTAAGACTAGCACCTCAGTAATTTAGGGTTCCTCATGCCTCTGAATAAATAGGCAAAGATGGGAGTTACTGTTCTGCCTGTGGTGATTTATCCTGAAATCAAAGGGGAGTTGGCCTACTACCCCATAATGGAGGTAAGAAAGAGTATGTCTGGAATATAGGCAATCCCTTAGGGTGTCTCTTAGTATTACCATGCCTTGTGATCAAGGTCAATGGAAAACTACCACAACCCAATCCACGCAGAACTACTAATGGCTCACACCCTTCAGGAATGATGGCTTGGGTCACTGTAGAGGTAAAGAGCAAGGACCAGCTGAGGTGCCTGCCAAAGGCAAAATGAATACAGAATGAGTAGTGGAAATGAAAACATACTATGTTTGGTTTTCTATTCCTGACTTACTTCACTTAGAATAATAGTCTCCATTCTCATCCAGGTCACTGCAAATGTCATTAATTCATTCCTTTTTATGGCTGAGTACTATTCCATTGCATATATATATATATACATATATATGAGGTTGCAAAGGTATAAGAATCACACAATTAACTTTGGGGATTGGGGAAAGAGTAGGAAGGGGGTGAGAGATAAAACACTGCAAATAAGGTGTAGCATCTACTGCTTGGGCGATCGGTGCACCAAAAAGCTCACAATTCACCACAAAAGAACTTACTCATCAAACCAAACATGACCTGTTCCCCAATAACCTATGGAAATTTAAACAATTTTTAAAAATTAACAAAATTCAACAAGAAGAAAAAAAAAGCGTAAGTAATGGAAGAAGGTGGTTATAAATACCAGCGACAACCACATGACCAGTTAGAGAAATGAGGACTGTTATTGCTAGGACTATTTTCTCCTTATTTTATTATGAATGTGTGTGTGTGTACATGTGTGCCTAACCATTGTCTTTTGTCATCTTTCCTCTCTTATTCCCTTATTATGCAACATAAGATGCACTGATGTTATATCAAAGTATATAAATATTGCTAATTTTCCATTATAAAATGTAAATTATAGGACATCAAACAGAGAGTAAATATCACTCAAGGATCTCACCCTGTTTTCTGGAGAAGCAGTTGTACGTTTTCAGGACACAACAGTTGTATCTTAAGGTCTTCTTCGTCTCTCAGCCAGGGCTGCAGAACCACATCAGCCAGTAAGCTATCCACTGTGTCCAAGCCTAACTATGACCATATTATTGTCTTTATTTAGAGGTCTAACTATGAACTTATTATTATCTTTACTTAGAGATTAAGTATGGTTTTAAAAGATGTGTATGGGTGCCCAACTGACAAGGAGTGGACTTGTGATGGTTAATTTGGTTTGTGTTATTTACTAGAAGTCAGTGGCACCAAATAATATTTGGCCAATTCTAGATATGCCTGTGAGAGTATTTGGGTTGAGACTGACATTTGAATTGGTAGACCGAGTAAAGCAGATGGCCCACCCTAATGCGGTGGCCCTCATCCAATCAGTTAAAGATTGAATAGAATGTAAAGGCTGATCCTCTTCTAAGTGAAGGGGAATGCCTCTTGTCTGGGCTGAGACACTGCTCATTTTTCTTCCTTTAGGTTCAGACTGAAATATTGGCACTTCTTGGAGCTAGAGTCTCCTGACTTTTGGACTGGAAGTTAAAGCCTCAAGTTCTGAGGCCTTTGGATTTGGACTGGAACTATACTGCTGACTCTTCTGGATCTCCAGTTTCTTCAGCCCCAGATCTGACTGCAGATCTTGGGACTTCTTGGCCTCTGTAATCACGTGAGCCAATTCCTTATATTAAATCTATCAGACCTCTCTCTCTCTCTCTCTCTCTCTCTCTCTCTCTCTCTCTCTCTCACACACACACACACACACACACACACACACACACACAGGTGCGCGTGTTGTTGGTTTTCTAAAAACACTGACAAATACAGCCCCACTGCCACCCTAGTGGGCATCCGCAAGCTAAGATTACTAAAGAAATCTGAGGAACAGAATTCAATTTGTTATGTGAACAGATATATCTTCTTATAATCTCTGGGCAGTGGACCAGCGCCACTCCAAGATTATAAAGGTTCATTATTAGGGCAAAGAGGACTTAACATCTAACCATTTAGAATGGTAAGTTTCAGGGTTTGGGGTTAGTGAGTGCTTACATTTTGAAACTGAGCTTATGCAAAACCATACTCTGCCTTAAACTAGCAAATGGGCCACCTCCAAAGAGATTGAGACCAGGGACACAGTAGGGAAAATTGTAGAGAATTAATGGGCAGCACCAGTGTCAGGGTAGGAGATGCCGCATCCCAAATGAAGTGGATGCCAGAGACATGGTGAGAATTCAGAGTCCAAGTCAAGAACCAAAAGAGGCAAGTACAACAGAGGAATAAGAGATACTAAAGGAAGTTGGGATGATCTAAGTTACTGTGTCCTCATAGATCTTCCTGAGGAGGGCTGATTTTACAGAGCAGGATATGTGACCCTCTATCCATACCACATGAAGTTTAAAAGGAATCATTCAAATGCACATATGCATTTCTATCCTGTGGACTGTTGGAGAAGACAAAGCTCAGTGAAGGTAGTCTGCTACCTACAGAGGCAACTTGATTTTTATGTATCGCTGTTAGTTACTAAAATTAATGTTTATTTAGAAAAAGAAAATCAATCATGGTACATTATAAAGTTTAAAGGTTGGCAAATATAAGTATCACAACCTTTAGAAAAATGCAATGTTTTCTAATTAACTGCCTGACATCTATTACTGTTTTTCTATATACTTTTTCTTTCCCTTTTTTAGTTTTTTGAGAACTGAGTCTCCCTCTGTCGCTCAGGCTGGAGTGCAGTGGCTCCATCTCAGCTCACTGCAACCTCCGCCTCCCAGGTTCAAGCGATTCTCCTGCCTCAGCCTCCCGAATAGCTGGGATTACAGGCTGGGATTACAGGCGCCTGCTACCACTCCTGGCTAATTCTTCTATTTTTTGTAGAGACGGTGGTTTCACCGTGTAAGCCAGGATGGTTTTGAACTCCTGACCTCGTGATCCATCCGCCTCAGCCTTCCAAAGTGCTGGGATTTCACAGCCTAGTCCTGTCACAATCACCTTTTGAAGTAACAGAGAAAGAAGCAGTGGGTGGAGACTCAAGAAGGTGGCTACAGTGGCTGCAGGGCTGGGGCTCTTGGGGCTGCTGCCAGCTGAGGTTTGGACCTCCTGCGGACAGACAGTTTAGTAGTGGTGGCATCTTTCTCAACAACCCCCTCTCTTCTCCCTTACCTGGAGTACCCAAGCCTGGTTTTGCTACAGTTGATGGACGGGAAAAGTTTGAAACCAAAGTAACCACATTGGATAATGGGCTTCGCGTGGCATCTCAAAATAAGTTTGGATAGTTTTTTTCAGTAGGAATTCTTATTAATTCAGGATCAAGATATGAAGCAAAATATCTAAGTGAAATTGATCACTTTTTGGAAAAATTGGCATTTTCGTCTACTGCTCGATTTGACAGCAAAGATGAAATTCTGCTTATACTGGAAAAGCTTGGGGGTACTTGTGACTGCCAGACATAAAAAGACACCAGCACGTATGCTGTGTCTGCTGGTAGCAAAGGCTTGGGCACGGTGGTTAGCTTACTGGCTGATGTGGTTCTGCAGCCCCGGCTAAGAGATGAAGAAGTGGAGATGACGCAGATGGCGGTCCAGTTTGAGCAGGAGGACCTGAACATGCGGTCTGACCCAGAGCCACTCCCCACCAAGATGATACATGAAGCGGCTTACAGGCAGAACACGGATGGCCTCCACCATGTCTGCCCCACAGAAGACATAGCAAAGATCACTCAAGAAGTGCTGCTCCGACGCACTATGACCCCGTCCCCCCCCCCCACACACACACCCCCCCCACCGCATGGCGCTGGGCGGCAAGGGTGCGGAGCATGAGCTTCTGGGGGACTGTGCCTGGAAGTACCTCCTGGGGGTCCAGCCAGCCTAGAGGAGCGCGGAGGCCGTGGATATTGATAGATCTGTGGCCCAGTACACCAGTCGGTGGGGGGGGGGGGACTGCCAAGCTAGAAAGAGACACGTCCGGGCCGGGCCCGGTGGCTCACGCCTGTAATCCCAGCACTTTGGGAGGTCGAGGCGGGTGGATCACGAGGTCAAGAGATCGAGACCATCCCGGTCAACATGGTGAAACCCCGTCTCTACTAAAAATGCAAAAAATTAGCTGGGCGTGGTGGCACATGCCTGTAATCCCAGCTACTCAGGAGGCTGAGGCAGGAGAATTGCCTGAACCCAGGAGGCGGAGGTTGCGGTGAGCTGAGATCGCGCCATTGCACTCCAGCCTGGGTAACAAGAGGGAAACTCCGTCTCAAAAGAAAGAAAGAAAGAAAGAGACATGCCCATCGTCACCCTGGGCCCGAACCCCCTCCCCGAGCTCACGCACCTCATGGTGGGGCCGCAGAGCTGCTCCTTCCTGGAGGAGGACTTCATCGCTCCGCTGTGTGGAGCCTGATGATGGCAGAGGCGGCTCCTCCTCGGCTGGTGGCCCGGCAAGGGCATGTTCTCCAGGCTCTGCCGCCACAGCCACGAGGACGCTGGCCTCCTGAGCGACCACGCCAGCGCCGACCCGGGAGAAACGGCAGAAATCACCACCAAGGAGTTTATTTTCACGGGCGGACCCGTGGACGCCGTGCAGCCGGAGCAAGCCAAGACGCAGCTGACGGCCATGCTCCTGATGACCCCGGAGTCCAGGCCTGTGATGTCCTGAGGCTGTGGGGAGGCAGGTGCTGGCATTCACTTCAGAAAGCTGCCTCAGGCGCTGCGCACGCTCCTCCGCCGCGTGACGCCGGAAGACCTGGAGAGAGCCGCTTCTGAGGTGCTCCGAGGGAAGCCGGCAGTGGTCGCCCCGGGCGACTTGACCGACCTGCCCCCCTGCAGAGCTGAGCACCTCCTGGCCGCCCTGCTGAGCAAGGAAGGGCGCCTGAGCACGACGCACCACGGGCTCTTCCGGTAGAGCCGCTCCCCGGCCTCACCGACCCAGGAGCGGCAGCTGGAGTCCTCGCCCGTGTGTGTTAGTGTGGGCACGAATTTCACCTAAAAAGCTGTCTGGTTGTAGAAACAGTGCAAACAATGTCTCCGGCGCACCCAACTTAGTTAGCATTCCTTCAGAACTGAATGTGCCAATCCGTGGAGTCAGTGCTGACCCTGACCGCCGCGAGCCCAGAAGCAGGTGAGGGGCCCAGCGCTCGCGCGCGGCTGCCACGAGGGGAGGCCAGTCAGCGCTCCCAGGCCTCCGGGGGGCTCTCAGCACCTGGGGCCCCGCATCTTCCGTGAGAGGAGCGAGCCCTGAGACGGGAAGCAGCAGGGGTCAGCAGGAAGTACCAGGACTCACCTCTGAAAAACGGGACAAGGCGAGGGCCCATTCTGTTTCGGGGCACGGTCCATGCGTGTGCATGCCCGCTTCCCTGGGAATAAGGAGGTGGCATCTTGGGGGGGGAGGGGAGGAGGGGGAGAGGGGAGGAGGGGGAGAGGGGAGGGGGGAGGGGGAGAGGAAGGAGGGGAGGGGAGTAGGGGGAGGGGGGAAGGAGGGGGAGGGGAAGAGGGGGAGGGGGGAAGGAGGGGAAGGGGTGGGGGAGAGGGAGAGAATTCACTCGTTCCTCCAGTATGATTGTTCAAAAATCTGTTTTGGAAACGTTTTAGCTTTACGTTATTTTTCTTTTAGCTTTCACTTTTAAAAAGACGACTTTTTTTAAGAGCAGTTTTGAGGTCCCAGTAAAACTGAGAGGAAGGTACAGAGATATCCCACACAGTCCGTGCCTCCACACATGCAGAGCCTCCCCCACGATCAACAACCTCCACTAGAGTGATAGATTTGTTATAACTGATGAACCTACATTAATGCATATTATCACTTATAGTCTGTGGTTTGCATGAAGGCTCACTCTTGGTATTGTACTTTCTGTGGGTTTCGACAAATGTGTAATAATATGCATTAATCATTATAGTGTCATACAGGATAATTCATGGTCCTAAAAAATTATTTGTGCTTCCTCATTTATCTCTAACTTCCCCCTGACCTTTGGCAACCACTGATAATTTGTTGTTGTTGAGACGGTGTCTCACCTTGTCACCAGGCTGGAGTGCAGTGGTGCTGTCTTGGCTCACTGCAACCTCGGCATCCCGGGTTCAAGTGATTCTCCTGCCTTAGCTGGTACTATAGGCGCGTGCCACCATGCCCAGATAATTTTTTGTGTTTTTAGTAGAGACTGAGTTTCACCATTTATCCAAGATGGTCTCAATTTCTTGACCTCGTGATCCACCTGTCTCAGGCTCCAAAGTGCTGGGATTACAGGTGTGAGCCACCAGGCCCAGCTGCAACCACTGATCTTTTTACTGTCTCCATAGCTTTTCCTTTGCCAGAAGATTATATAGTGGAATCATACAGTATGTAGCCTTTTCAAATGGGCTTCTTTTACTTGTAATATGCATTTAAATGCCTTCCATCTTCTCATGTCTTAATAGCTTATTTATCTTTTTAGTACTGAATAATATTCCACTGCCTAGATGTATCATAGTGTATTTATACATTTGCCTATAGAAGAATATATTGGTTGTTTGCAAATTATGGCGATTAGGATTCAAGCTACTATGAACACACAGATTTTGGTAGTGACATAAGTTTTCCACTGCTTTGGGTAAAAACCAAAGTGCTATTATTGGATTTTCAAGTAAGTTTTTAGTATTATTGTCAAATTTTAGAAAAGCTATATAGGGCCTCTGCACATATACAATTATTTTACTTAAAATGGTCAGTGCAGCTGCATGTGGAAAATAGTGGAAATCCTTTTCAGTGAAAATGTAATATTTTACATTCTTGTCTTGATGAAATCTATAGGCTAGGTTTCAGAAGGTTCCTGGTCCAAGGTGTTGACCTTGTGTGCATTGTTTTATGTCCTTGCAATGATCATAGCAATCCCCATCCTTTCTTTCCACCTAGTGATACTGTTGGGAAAACAAATGAGACTGTGTATGTGTGTACTTGCATGTCGTGTCTGTGTGTGTGTGTGTGTGTGTGTCCGTGCCCGTGTCCATCCTCCTCATTCCACCTTTCCATTTCCTTCTCTTCCTTCTTCTCTTTCATCTCCTGTTAATTGTCACCTAGGGTCAGCTAGAATACCAAGAGCATTGCATACTATGTGGCAGCCAAAAGAAAATGGCTCGAGTGTATGAATGTGTTTTGTATGTGTGTGTATGTGTGTGTGTTTGAAAGGGACAGAGGAAGACACACACAAAGAAACAGAGATAGGGGCTGAAATGTTCCCATGTGTCACATGTTTATGTTGGTTTTTGGGTCTTGCTCTTTTGTTTGGGCTGGAGTGCAGTGGCATGATCACAGCTCACTGCAGCCTTGACCTCACAGGCTCAAGTGACCCTGTCACCTCAGCCTCTGGAGTAGTGAGGTCTACAGGTATGTGCCACCATGTCTGGCTAATTTTTGTATTTTTTGTAGAGATGGGATTTTGCCATGATGCCCAGGCTGGTCTCCAACTCCTGGCCTTGAGCCATCTGCCTACCTCAGCCTCCCAAAGTGCTGGGATCACGGGCATGAGCCACTGCACGTGGGCTTTTTTGTCGTTTTTTGAACACACTCTCATTTTGATGAGGTTCCTTCAGAGATTTTTCACCTTCTCTGGCCCTTCTCATTGAGAGATCCTGCTTGTCAGACACATTTTAAGCTTTTCCATGAGATATTGGCCATAACTTAATTCCACTGCTGGGTACTAGTCAGAGAGACACTTTTGTTCTCCATAGGATGTTGTAAAGTAAACTCTACATTTTCATAAGCAATTTTATCTTGACATTTGCATTTTGGCTTCTCTCCTTTCCTCTCTCAGATATGAAAGGTATTTTAATCATGGAACTGAAAACTTAGTCAAGAAAATGTTTCATTATACACTGGGATTTTTTTATTTTTAAGCACTGTGTTCTGCTATGAATTCATTTTTACATCCATGCCAGGCACCTTGTGGATAGGGAAATGTTTTTTATTGATTTTAGCATTTGTTTTAGTATTTCTTTAGCATTTGTTTCAATTCTTAAAGACATGCTATGTTTTGCTGACCCATTGCAAGGCAAAATAATCCACTGCAAGATAATTCTGGGTAATTCTGTCTTTTTTTTAAAGAATCGAAAGATGGAAAATAGTAAATAATTTATTATTTAATTTACTTATTGATTCAACAAGGTTTCACAGTCCATCTGTTTTGGGCAAGTCACCATGACAGGCACTGGAGAGATTGCACCAAGTAACACATGAAAATCCTTGCACACAGAATGAAAAAAATGCAAAAGAAAAATCACATGAATAATGCAATTAAGAATTAAAGATAGATTTCTCTCATAGAAAGACAAACTGAATGAGATGCAGGCATCGGAGAAGACCTCTCAAAGGAGGTGGCAGTGGAACTAAATTATGAAGCATCTGTAGGAATTGTTTAGATAGGGTCATTTCTGGGGCTAAATCCGGTGACATTTGGTGATGTAAAGTGGCTCATAGCAAAGTTCCTGGGTCACCTCCAGGCACATAGTAGGGATTGAATAAATGTTGGGTTTTGCCTGTTAGTCATCCAAATAGGATCTTTCCTGAATTATTTGATTTTCTAAACCATCTCGTGTTTTGTGGAAATAAATGTCTCCTCTAAATCCACTGGAATGGCTTTGATGGGGTTTTGATTCAGCTGCAGTAGCAATTTTTGTTAAGTAAGTGGAAATAGAAAAGTAATTTCAATTGACTATTAACTGACAAAGGCCCTAATGATGATCTTGCAGAAAGTTTGTGATTTGGATAGAGAGTGTGCAGTCAGAGTAGCAGAATAAATGTACCAAGGAGTGGCTAAAGGTTTCAGAGAAAATATGATGAAGGTGAAGTAGAAAACAATAGGGATTTGGGTAAATAAATGTAAACATGGTGAGGCAAGTATCCAATCTCCCAAAGCTCTGGCAATCTTGCTGTATTGGAAGACTGACAAGTAGACCTCTTTTCTTCCGTTGATAACTTTTAAAAATTGGTAATATATTTACATGATCCAAGCATTGAACAGTAAAAAATACAGATTTAGTGACACATGGTGGTACATGCCAATAGCCAGCAACCTGGGAGTCTGAGCCAGGAGAATCTCTTGATCCCAGGAGTTTCGGGCTTCATTGGGCTATGATGAGGGGTGCAGTGGCCACTGCACTCCAGCCTGGGTGACAAAGCAAGACCCTGTCTCTTAAAATATATGTATGCATATGTAGTAAAAATCTTGTTTATACACTGTTCACTCCATTACTAGGGTCCTATTCTAATCTCTGCTACCTTTTAGAGTATCTTTATACAATTGGAATCAATTGCATGTATAGATGCACATGTTTTTATTTTCCATGTACCCATGTATTCATTTAACAAATATTTACTGAGTGTATACTTTGCCAGGTAATGTTCAATCCAGCCAAGGGAGCCAAGATAATGAACAAAACAGAAGTTCCCACCCTCCCTGACGTTCACTCTAGCAGATGGAGAGAGATGGTAAGGTAAGTAAAGTATAGTGTGGGAGGTTGTACAAGCACTAAAGAAAAAATATGAAGCATAATAATGAGGAAAGAGCATGCCAGAATGGGAAAGTATTTCACTTTAAAATAGGGGAGTGGTACTTGAGCAAAGACCTGGTGGAGGGGAGGAAGCAAGCCCCACAGAATCTGGGAGGAGATATTCCAGAAGTAGAGTATTACTGATCCCAAAGGCAAGCCCCAACATCAGGGAAAGGCTGGAACCTTCTAGGAATCGGAAGAAAGGTAGGGTGGTCAGGGTGAAGTGAGCCAGGGGCAGAGATGAGATTATGGAGATAGGGAGAGGATAGCATTGGGAAGTAATAGGAAGAATTTTGAGAAGAAGTATTTTAGAATGACTCGAATTTATGATGAAGATGAACTGTAGAAATGGCAGAATCCATATGACCTGCTACAGATTAGTGAAATGATTCCAGTTAAGTGATGCTGATGATTCAAATCAGGGTGGTCGTTATGGAGGTTATGGGATGTGGCTGATTTGTGGAGAAATGTTCTGTAGCTTGAGCAAACAGTATTTGCGTGAGAGAAGTGCGAGAAGGAGGGGTGTCCCAGCTGGGAGACTGGAGATGATATTAATGATCTAGGAAAGATTTCAGGAGGAGCAGGATGGGGTATCAAGTGATAGAGTTCCATCCCTGCACATGCTAAATGTGGAGTGCCTGTTAGACAACATAGGAAACATGTCCAGTAGAGAGTCCAAGTTAGGGAGAGAACCTCTTTAAGGATTATAAATTTGGAGGTAATAAGAATATAAACAAAATCTGAAGTCATTGATGAGCTCACCCAGGGTATTACTGTAGATAGGAGAAAATGTGGCCAAAAATAGCATCTCAGGATATTCTGCAGATCAAAAATTAGCAAGACAAATAGAGAAAGAGAAGGTGACTGAGAGGAAGCCAGTGTGAGACAGAAGAAAATCCAGAAAAGAGTGATGGGTGGAAGAATGACCTTTAAGGTACAAAGAATGATGGGCTCTGTCAAAGGTGCTGATTGCTAGATAAGATGAGGACTAGGATTAAATCAACCCTTATAGCTGCGACCCGTACAAGAGCATCTTCAGTGGAGTATTGAGGGAAAGTGCTGATTGGAATTTGTTCAAGAGAAGATGAGCTGAAGAAATTAGAAACAGCAAGTAGAGACAGATTGTTAAGTTTAGTTGTAGAGGGGGAGCAGAAGAATGCCAGAGTTGTTGAAGGGAGAAGTGGGGTCAAGTGTTTTTTGTTCTGATTTTTTTTAATAGAGGAAATAAGGGTCAGTGTCTTAGTAATAGAGAGGAGAAATGTGAAGTATCCTTATTTCTGTGATAATTTGGCTTTAGCTAGAAGCATCAAAATTTCTATCCATGGTAACAGGAAGAAAAGCTGAGTCAGGGCTGAGAGCACAGATGGGCAAGTTTGGTAGAGAAAGAAGTATAGGAGTTTCCCTCATGGTTTTCTCCATCCTCAGCGAAATAAGAGGCAGAGTCATTAGTTGAGAGTGAAAAGTAGGGAGAGGTGTTGGGTTTGATAAAAGGGAAGAAGGTCTGGTATATGTGGGATAGAGATAATGGGAGAGAAATGGTTAGGGGAATGAGTGAGCCCCATGAATCGCTACTGGTCCACTCGAGGATGGTAGTCAAGGATTGGAAATATCACCAGTAAAGCACTTTCCATTTGCATTTTTATTTAGCCAGTGTCAACTGCAGAGTGCAGTCAGTATACAAAGACC
Organism: Saimiri boliviensis; assembly: GCF_048565385.1. Classification (NCBI taxonomy): domain Eukaryota; kingdom Metazoa; phylum Chordata; class Mammalia; order Primates; family Cebidae; genus Saimiri; species Saimiri boliviensis. Next base: position 138,120,150 of record NC_133453.1, read on the forward strand.
AATAGTTAAAGCAATTTTTACAAATAGTAGCACACTGCATGAATATGATGGCATTCTAGGTAAGAATGGTAAAATGCGGTTGTCGTCACTTGGGTGGGTGTGTATGCCAGGAGTGTATAGGGGTTTCAGAGGGGTCACAGTGAAATACTGAGTTTCTAAATATTTTCATTCTCCCTAATCCTTGAAACATGTCTATCAGGTATATTTTAATATCCACTTTAATCACACCTGTTTATAATGTTTAAGTCGATCTACTTACAGATTTAGGTTTGCTTACTTGTAATTATGCTGTTAGTTTCCAAGACATTTAAAAGATTAAGGTTTAAATAGAGAGTAAAGGCTTTTGGAGACAGACCAGGATCAACTGTCAGTTCTGACACTTACTTGTAGTATCCTTAAGCAAGCCATTGAGCACCTCTTAGTCACCATGAGATCATATATTAAAATAAAATAAGAATACCTTATTTATATGCTTCGGATAAAGTTTCAATTCAATTATGAATATAAATACTAGGCACATCTATAGGTATTTACGAAGATTCCTTCCAGTCCCTCTACCTTAAAAATAAATTACAATATGGAAATAAGCTACTTTTTATTGCTACAGTTAATATTTTTACAAATTTTTCAAAATGAATATAAAACAATTTGAAAAATCTGTATTTATGTCTCCCAGAATTCAATATGGTAAATATTTTGATGTTTATCCACATACGAGTAAATATAAATAAATAAACATAAATGTTTGTGTGTCCACAATACATGGACACATACACATTCACACGGCATCTGCTTTATTCCACTTAAAATACATCATGAACCTGTGACTTTTTCTTTTGCTTTTCATATCATTAAATTCTTTCCCCAACATTACTTCTGATGAATGTTTCAAGCTCATCAGACAGATGTACAGTAATGTGCACTCTAATCCTGTAGGGCTGTTCTAATTAATTTCAATTTTAATCTAAATTGTGTTAAACAATCCTTAGGCATGTCTATACTTTTTTTTTTCCCCTAGGACAAATTTCATTAAGTGAAAATTGCTAGATTAAAAAACAATGTAAATCTTTAAGGGTTGTCATAACTATTGTTATGTTGCCCTCCAGAAGTGTATTTAGACTCCCAGGTCACTCTCCTACATTGGATGTCAATGTCATCGATGCCAGCTGGGTACTCCTTTCAGTGCTCCTGTGCCCTGCATATTTTAAAGCCTCAACAACAAATTAGTCTTTACTATTGAATAGGTAGAAAAATCTCAGTTTTTCTTTACATATGGGAGCTTTATTTTAGTTTTGCCTTTTTACGTTAACCAATGGTTGTGAATAATTCTTTCTGTATAAGAAATTTCAGCCTTCTGGAAAGAATATCCCCAGGAATACTACATATGTTTTTATAGGCCATTAGTGATCAATTGTTTTAGAGATAGTTTAAGATCCTAGATTTAACAGGAGAAACACCAAACTAAAAGAAATAGTGGTATAGAACTCTTGTTACGAATACTACTACTTAGAATACAATTGTCATTTCTCTGGTCTAACAATGAAAAAAATTTTAAAGTAAACAGTTTGTTTTTTTGCTTACAATTTATTTCTCTAAAAAATGTTTTATCCCACATATTTGTTCTCTTTCCATATTTTCATTTACAGGTATGTGATAATTTTTAAATTTATTTCTCCTTTAATTCTATGAAATTCTATTTTAATGTGTCAGTTACTATATTGGGGAATGGTTAAATCTTCATCTATCAGTCTTTTGGAAGAAAACTAGATTTCTGGGCGTATACTGGATTTTCCAGACAGATTTTCATGCTCTCATTGTAACCCTGTTTATTTTCCTCTGCTTGGAAAGGCCGTGAGTGTCTCTCTTAATTTACAATGTTGAGTTTCCTTTGCACTCCCTTGGGTCTCATTTCTCCCAAACAATTCCTTCAGCTGCACATCATTGAGCAAGAGGGACACCATGGATAATGGAAAGATCTACGGCAAGGCTGGCTGGCTGTCCTGTCTAAGGAGGCCGTACTGGACCATCCTGCTCTGCTCATCCAGATGTGTCCACAAATACATCCATAAAACAGTGGCTTGTGGGATCCTATAGGAAAATGATCCAGAAGCAGGGCGGTCAGAAGGAGCAAACACTTGATTTACACAATAAATCTTCTATATTTATGTTTTAAAGACACACAGAGGAAAAACATTTTTAAATTCATGGTTTTTCCCCCAGATTTTAACTATTGTAGTCTCTTTCTTTCCTGAGCCTTAGGCATCTTCATTATAAACCAAAAGATATGACTTGAGATTTTCCCAGGGTTTCTATGCTTCATTCTTGTGACAGTTAGAGACGTGAAATGGCAATTTGTGATGTCTCTTTAGAGCCAAAAACCTTATAAAAATGTAATGTACTTTCTCTCTCTTCATTTTCTCATTTTTCTGGTCAAAGCTAGAAGAGTAAGATGTCTTTGAAACTATTAAGATAATTTTTAAGACATGTAATTGTGAATTTTATATAGATATAAAATGAACAGGTATCAAAGACTTTATTAGCTTATTAATAAGGGAATGGATAAAATGTTACAATTCGTATAAAAATCAGAGGCATATGTAGGAAATTAGGAATCTGAAATGAATGTACAAATTGATGGTCTATCCACGGGGCAATAATCGGTTGCATTCCACTAGTCACAATTGATTTGCATTTCTATGAACAAGAGACAGATGAGCTAGACAGAATAGTCACTCATTTTTTGCTCTCAGCCCATTTCAAAGTCTCAATTGTTTTTCTTACTAAAATATCTATCTCAAATATCCCATTATATATATTTTATAATATATGACATATATCCCATTATGATATATATTATATATAAGGGATTTCCAAAGGAGTTCTCTATATATGATATATAAATTAATATCCCATTATATATACATTTACATTAAAATATATATATATATATATATATATATATATATATATATATATATATAATGAGACACTAATTTGTAATATATAGAGAACTCCTTTGGAAATCCCTTCCTACAATTACAAGTAATAGATGTTTTGGCAGAGTTTTAGTTATGGGATGATTAGATATTCTAGCATGTTGAGATTTGTTGGGTTTTCATTTAACCAAAATAAAAGTGAGATCCAAGCCCAGGTAGGTTCTGATTTTTAAAAGCCATGTTTCTGTCTCCTCCCAAAACATGGGTGAAAAAAATGGTGGCTCAGGGTCAGATAAAAGCTTTTCGCAGGTAAGCGTAAAATAATTAAGTCATAAACTATTAGAGCTATATAAACCTCTCTTAACCAGTATCTTCCTGAGAAGCATAATAGATCACAATAAAGCAGAGAAACACCCAGAAGCTGAGTTGCAGACCCACTCTCTCTCTGTTCTGGCTTCCCCTTTCCTTTTCAGTTATTTCCTTGGTGCCTCTAAAAATCCCCAGCAAACCATTTCAAATCCCTGAGCTCATCCAGTCTTATCAAAGACCCATCTCTGCATTAAAACTGTTATTTTCTGATTCCAAACTCCATGCTCATCTATGTTGTCTTTACTGAAAATAAGAGTTGGTCTTGAACTAGCATTTAAATTTTAAGTTCAATGTCTGAAGGAGGCACCCATAAGATCTGATTTAGGGAACACCTGCCCTCTTGTGGTTCCCTGAGCTTGTCTGTCTGGAGTTAAGGAAACCTTTTCCAGCTTTCATTGTGGAGACTCTTCATGGAGGAGACCATCTTGAAAGAGCTTTATGGAAGAAAGCCAGCCTAAAGTCCCAGTCCAATTTGCCTAGAAATGAGGTGGTAAATAGAGTGAGTAAGAGGGTCTTTAATCCAGGCATAAAGATGTAGTTGTTAAGATAGTAAGTCTCTTTGCCTCCTTTATCAATCTGCTACTGAGTCCTTGGAGTTTCCCACTAATCAGGTACTGCTTTGAAAATGTAAAAGAGTTTCACAAATACCCCAAAACACATTAGCAGTTGCAAGAGCATCAGTTGGAATGGACTAAGTTGTGCTGAAAAAGCATACTACCCCCAAATCTCAGTGAATGATACAACAAAATTTAATTATAAGTTATTCTAGGTATTTATATTAGTCAAGGTTCTCCAGGGAAACAGAAAAAACAATAAGATAGATAGATAGATGATAGATACATGCATAGATACATAGATTAATAGCTAGATATAAGAGATTTGTTATCAGAATAGGCTCATGTGGTTATGGAGGTTGAGAACTCTTAAAATATGCCATCCGCAAGCTAGTCAGTGAAATAGTTTGGATGCTTGGTGGGAGGTGTTTGGATCATGGGGCTAGGTTTCTCATGAATGATTTAGCACCATCCTCTTGGTGCTATCTTTATTATAGTGAGTGAGTTCTAATGAGATCTGGTTATTTAAGAGTATGTGGCACCTTCCTCTCTCTCTTGCTTGCTCTTGCTTCACCATGTGAAATGCTTGCTCTTCTTCTACCATGATTGTAAGCTTCCTGAGTCCTCCACAGAAGCTGATGCCAAAGCTATGCTTCCTATACAGCCTTTAGAACCATGAGCCAATTAAACCTCTTTTCTTTATATTTATTTATTTATTATTACTATTTTTTTGAGACGGAGTTTCGCTCTTGTTACCCAGGCTGGAGTGCAATGGCGCGATCTCGGCTCACTGCAACCTCTGTCTCCTGGGTTCAAGCAATTCTCCTGCCTCAGCCTCCCGAGTAGCTGGGACTACAGCTCGCACCACCATGCCCAGCTAATTTTTGTATTTTTAGTAGAGACAGGGTGTCACCATGTTGACCAGGATGGTCTCGATCTCTTGATCTCATGATCCACCCATCTCAGCCTCCCAAAGTGCTGGAATTATAGGCGTGAGCCACCGTGCCCAGCCCAGCCTCTTTTCTTTATAAACTACTGAGTCTCAGGTATTTCTTTACAGCAATGCAAGAGCAGCCTAATACAGACAGAAAAGCTTGTAGTATAATTAAGTCCTACTCCAAGGGGCCAAGAACCAGGGAAATCAATGGTATAATTCTCATTGTGTGGCCAAAGATCTGAGAGCAGGGGCAGTAGGGAGAATGTTAAGTCTGATGTCCCAAGGGTCTCTGATGTCCAAGAGCAGGAGAGGACAGTTGCCCCACTCAAGAGAGTGCAAATTCACCCTTTCTTTACCTTCTTGTTTTATTGTGGCCATGAATGGATTGAATGGTGCTCACTTGGGAATGCAATCATTTTATCCATCCTGTTGATTCAAATGCCTGTCTCTCCTGGAATCACACTCACAGACACAGCCAGTAATAATGTTTCACCAGCTAAATGGGCATCCCGTAGCTCAGTCAAGCTGACACATAAAATTAACTATCATGACATCCAATGAAGAATTATCATGGGAGCTTGGCTCACTCAACATGGTCCCTCCATCATAGGTGTTTCACTACAACATGTAATTCCACTATTTCCACACCAGTAGAAAGAAAATGTGGGTCTCAAAAGTTTAGTTCATATGTGATGCACATCACTTTAGTCATTTTGTTAGCCAAATTAAATCACATGGCTATACTTAGCTTCAAAGAAGCAAACAAGTTCTATTCCACCATGTTCCCGGGAGAATGAGAACATCAGCCAACACCCTCAAGATCACCAAACCAGGAAGACTCAGTACAGTAGAATACTAAATTATCAGGGTATAAAAGTATATACTTTTCTAAGCGTATTAAGCCTTGTGGCTCATCATTCTCCTTTATGCATACTCTTTGTCCCTAATGTTCCTCCCTCTCTCAGTATCTCTCATTGTTCTACAGAACCCCTCCCCTGTGGCTTCAGTTCCATCTAATCCCCTTAGTTAGTCCTGGACACCTCTTACTGGAATTACTCTACAGGCACTGCCTGACTAGGGGAATCATTGCCCAGGCCAGGGCCTGCCTGCTGCTGTCTCCCATCCACAAATTGGGACCTATTTGCACTAAATGCATTGAGCCTGGCTTTGCACAACCCTTGGAACACTCACATTTGAATTATTTTTTCACCCCAAGAGAGAAGTCACCTCAGACCCTCAAATGCCCTAACTTCCTTTGCTTTACCACTGTCTAGTGTTTAGAACTCTGAATGCCTTATAGCCACATATTTAGTTATGATGCCATAGAACTTCTCCTAACTCCCAGGGCTGGTAAATTATATAGCATTTTGCATAAAAAGAAAATACAGCTTATTCACCTGTTGGATTGGTGATAAACTTTGGAGGGGTGGGGAAGAGAGTGTCTACTTGACTGATAACCTCAACACATTTTCCAGTTTTCCTTCCACCTACCACTTCCTCCTGCCCTCCTTCATAGTATGTGGGTCACACACACAAAAAAAAATTATTGAACAGATGGGAGACTCATGGAAAGGAGACAGGATGACTTCCCCCACCACAGGAATACTTCATTTGGATTGATTGTTTTCATTAAATTTTCAAAAATCTTTTGGAAGAATATTTGGATATTTTAAAATCCTCATTCCGCAGTTTCCTTATGTTTGGTCAATTCTATTGAGCCACTTCAGAAGACCTTTATTTGAAAAAAATGAAGCACAAAAATTGATTGGCTTGTATGTGGAGAACATACTGTTTCAGATTTGTCACATATAGCCTGTGGCCTAGGTAACATTCAAAGTTGGAGGATGGCAGAAGAGGAGGCATGTAAAAGTCTTCCCCTTGGGAAGAATCTTGGAATAGTCAGAGTCAGGGGCAGGAATTCACTGGAGACCCATCCTACCCTACTCCCATCCCCACTCACTATTTGCCGTTATCTCTATAAAGGCCATTTTTCTCAGCTGCCGTTTCTTGCATGTAAAGACATGGTATATGAGAAGTCCTCTGGGATCTGATTGTAGTTCAGTCACTTACAAAATATGCAAAAAATGGGCAATCACTGAAACTCCCTGAACCTCAGTGTCTTTATTTATTAAAAAGAAATAATGTCCTCTGCCTTGTTCACCTTCACAGTAGTTTACTCTGCTAACATTTAAGACAGTAATTGCCTGCAGTTGGTGAACATTATGTTAAAACTGAATTTCTTTTCATTTTTCCTCCTTCCTCCCTCCCTCCCTCTCCTCCCCTTTCTTTCTCTTTCTTTCTCTTTCTCTTCCTTCCTTCCCTTTCCTTCTCTCTTCCTTCCTTTCTTTCTGTCTCCTTCTTTTTCTTTCTTTCTTTTTCTTTTACCTTCCCCCCTTCCCCCCTTCCTTCCTTCCTTCCTTCCTTCCTTCCTTCCTTCCTTCCTTCCTTCCTTCCCTCCCTCCCTCCCTCCCTCCCTCCCTCCCTCAGTGTAGGTAAGTGATCCATACAGTTAACGTTGGTAAATGGTTCAACTGGTAAGAGCTGTAAATTATTCAGTCTGCCTCTGAATCTAAACCCCTCAACCATTATTAATGTCAGCTCAAATAAGTCAGTAGACCAGCTTGAAATCATAGGAAAGGCTCCACACATGTGAGTGATGGCTGCTCTCTGGTACATCTCAGAAGGCAGGGCCTTGGCCACCAGGTTGGTGAGCCCAGGCACCAGATGAAGTTGGGGAGGAACAGCAGGATTTAATAGGCTCCTAACTCAAAGGATGCTGATCAAAGTTCCTTTTGGAAGATTCTAATTGTAAAGCTGTTGTTTTCATCAATCTGGACTGGTTGTTTGAACTGAGAACTGGTACACTGTGGAGAAGTTGGTCAGTCAGGAGGAAAAAGTGGTCTGGAAAGGGAGTAAAGTGGGGCAAGCATGGATGAAACCAGGTCAGAAGGGAAGAAGGATGAAGAAAGCTGCTGCTGGCTTCCTGCACATGAATACAGCCCCTTCTGAGAAACAAAGTTGCTTCCCATCCTTCAGTATTATAAACTAGCACTGATTTCACCCCATTTTTTCATGTGAGCTATTTTTAGTGCTTTTGTGTTATTTTATCACAAACTTAACACCTTCTCAAAACCTCTCTCTCTTCATCCCAAAACTAATTTACCTAGCCTCTTCTCCTTAGGAAGTTACTGGTCATGTTGGTTAATTATAGAAAAATATAAAGGGTCTTAACTTTGTTTAAAGTGGTCATGAGGCCATATGTGGTGGCTTATGCCTGTAGTCCCAGCATTCTGGGAGGCTGAGGTAGGAGGATCACTTGAGTCCAGTAGTTCAAGATCAGCCTGGGCGACATGGGGAGACTGTCCCAACAACAATGACAATAAACACACACACATACATACACAACAAAAAAATTATAAATTAAAAAAAAAAGTGGTTGCCAGTGCCAGCTTTCACTTCAGGGAGACCCACTGTGACTCCAAATCCATTTCTAGCCAGCTGTGTAACCTTGAACAAATCATCTTTTCTGAGCCTCAATTTCCTAACATGTTCAAAGGAAAACCAACAGTCACTGTTTGGTAGGACTGTTAGAAAAAGAATGAAAGAGAAAATGCACAGCATGGATGGCACTGCAGTTTATGTATTGAAGGCTTTCAATAGCCAGTAGCCATTAGAGTTGCAATTCATTCTTCCAGTTCTAAATGCTCTCTCTGGGTTTTGGTTCTACAAAAGTCACTCCCTTTGCCCATTCACCAGCCCTAGGTACATGGAGACCAACGGCATTTTATTTTTTGGCCAGTTTATTCTATTCAAACATACTGATCTGAATTCAGTCGTCGTAGGGTTAAAGAAAAAAACAAAACAAAACAAAACAAAAACCCTTGATTATCCTCTGTTCTTGAAAGCACTATCACCCTTGTTGGCTTAAGGCCAACCTGATTTCTGCACTTAGAGAACTGCTTTTTGCTTGGAAAAGGCAGTGGCTGCCAGCTGCCTCCTCAGATGCTGTCTTCACTGCAGCTAGCAATAAACAGCTGTAAGGAATGTGTTAATTGGTCTTGATCAAGATGTCATCTTCTGCATTGTTATTGACCATCTTGATCAAGATGTCATCTTCTGCATTGAGTCAATGCCAGGTAGACAGTGTCAGCAAACAGACAAGAGTGAAGGTCGTCCCGATGTAAACCTTAGTTTACAGTATTCCCACTCAATGTTATTGACAGATTAAAGATCTCCACACACGTTTCAACTGCTAGATTAATACACATATGGACATTACTTCACTGACTTTGTTTATCACCCATCTGCTTAAGAGATGGAAGATAATTTACTGCTTTGAAGAGGTTTATTTAAAAACCTCTTCCCAGAGCTGGACAGAGCTGTTCTATGGTGCAACACCCTAGCCAGATCTCTAAACACTGGCCTGTACAGCCACTCCTCCTAGTTCACAGATCTCCCCCTTGCTGAGCCCAGATGCTACAAGTGTGGTCCAGGAATTGATGCATGAGCACATTATCAAGTACTAAGGACCAGGAGGGTTGGTGATGGTGCCATGGGCACTTTTTCTACCACTAACTGGCTGTGTAACCTGGAACAATTTACTTAACCTTTCTAGGCTTCTGTGTCTCATCCCTAAAATATGGAGTTGGACAATAGTATTTGCTTTGCAGATTTGTGATGATAAGGGTTATGCATAGTTATTGATAATGACTAATGCATGGTAAGGGTTAGACATAGCTATAGATAATGACTAATGCGTATTTGTTGTGATGCTGATGACACTGAGAGTGATGCAGGTGATGTCAGGGAGCTTAAAGTCCTGTTATGCATGGGGTTGGTGAGACATTTAAAGAACACCTGGCCCTTTTAACGCTTGGATAGTAGTGACTCTCTTTTGGTTCCTTCTGTCTCCTCGCCCATGGCTGCACCAGCCTGTGCACCTGTATCTTTATTTACTCTCCTAACATGAGCCCTCCCAGGTGACCTTGCACTCATGACTTGAGTCCTATGCATAGATCTTGACACTTAAATCAGAGTCTTCTTTTGTCCTGAATTTTCAAACACAGTTGGTTCTTAGACCCTGACCTAAAACACCCTGTGTGACACCATGATCTTCCAAAACCATTCATACATACTGGCCTCTGTCAGAGCTGCAGAGAATGAATTGGGCTGAAGAAAGGCCATACAGGTATCCTGATGGCTTCCCCAGAGAGCACTGCAGCCCTTGCAGTTAGCACAGAGAGAGACCCTGATTAGGCTCTCCTATTAAAGCTACTGGGACACTCTGCCTCACCTTGTGTGTTAGCTGGTGAAGAACTGAGGATCCTCAAAGGGAAATTCAAGCCAAAATAATGGTGTTGCCCCTTCTCTGGAAGCATTTGAATTACTACTATAAGGTAATAATCTTTGTGTTTTAGATTTTCAAATCTCAAACTATAAATATATTGCTTTAAATTATTTTTGGAACACAGCCAAAACAGTATTTACCAAATCACTTTCAGAAGGCCAGCAAGGAAGTCCAAAACACAGCAGCTACACCCACTGATTTCTATTTTTCTAAGTTGAAAACTGATTCCTCTCTTCGATTGCAGATGATTATGAATAGTTTTGTATGTCCAGCAACATATTGCTAACCTCAGCCTTTCTTTCTTAAGCTCATTATTTGCTAATGATTTTTTTGGCCACAAAGCTCATAAAATTCCCTTGAGTCGCTTATAAAAAAAAAACCTCTTAGGACATTTGTTCCATTTGTTCAGCATCTGCGCTGGACAACATCTGGAGCCTGAGGAAATTCCACCGCTCAGGGTATGATGCGTAAATGAAATTACTTTTTCATGCACTTCAGAAGAGATTCAAGAGCATCTTTCTGACCAAACAAGGCCTTTTGTTCTCCTCTAGCAAGTGTTTCTCATTAAAAATGTCATCTCCCTAATAAATTGCCTTATTGCCCCTGCAGCTGGGCCCATTGTTTTCATGGTTTTGTGCTCGCTCTTGATTCTCACAGGGAACAGAAAGCCAGAGAAAAATGGGACTTTTCCTCCATTCTGTCTCCATGAAATGCCTTTATTTCACCTTTGTATTTGAGTGAGAACTTGTCTTTCATTGGAGCCCTCTGTTCTCCCAATAATCGCTGCTTTTGGCCCAATACTCACTGCTTTTGGCAAAATATCCTCAGACACATCCTGTCAGATAAACTTTTCCTACCTAGATGCTGGATGGTGGCAGCTTGCATGCAGGGATCCCAGCTCAGGCTGAAAAGTGGCATTTTTTGGATTATATCCTAGTGGTTTATTCTTTGTAAGAAAATATCTAATGTGACCACATTTTTAGTCTCTGTCATAAGAACATATACAACAATTATAGAGATGGCAAGGATAGAGAGATTAACTTGGGATGAGAATGGGGGATAGGATGAGTGGGGTGTATATGTTTGTGTGTGTGTGTGTGTGTGTGTGTGTGTGTGAGAGAGAGAGAGAGAGAGAGAGAGAGAGAGAGAGAGAGAAAGAGAAAGAGAGAGAGAGGGGGGCGGGGGGTGGGATTATGTATTCCTATAGAAGCCACAGAAAAGATGTAAAGATTTAGAAGAATCTTGGAAACATTGGATGCAAGCTATGTCCCTAGAGTTGAGGAGTGAAAAAATATCTTTTATATTTTTTTGGTATCTCTGGTCAGAATTAACCTTGAATGTGAAAAGTTCATCTTCAATCAGTTTCTTTTCCCCATATCCCCTCAGCCCCTCCTTTTCACTGGCCTGTATTGCTGACATTTATCCACTAGGTCAGCGGGAGTTTATATATCCAAACTGATCTTCCCCAGTTATTTAGTCTACTTTCTATCTATGCACAATGTAAAAATCTAATAATAGTAAGAAGAAGGTCCTAACTGGAAGAGAGAAAAGACATTTCTGGCACACAAATTGCTTTGCACTGAAAATCCTTTAGGAATCTCCAGGCTTCCTTTGACTTTTCTGAAACCTGGAAAGGAAGAGTACAGAAGGCTGGTAGTTAGAATTGGCTGGCTGCCTTGAGCTGGGCATTTGGGCTAATTTTGCATGGAAGTTCCCTGAATTTTCTTCACCAAATGCAAATATAGGCCACCATTAGTATCTGCCCTCTGTGATTCCTTTGCCCCAAAATAGCAGATCGTTGAGGCCAAGATTGACGAAAGATGTGGGCAGCCAATTCTGTCCTGTGATCTGGAGGCTCTGAATTTGTGATTGAAGAGATGCCACACAGGCCTCTCCTCCTGTCATATCAGGCATCTGCAAGGCATTCTAAGGCCGTCTAGGAGCACACAGTTCAATCCAGCAGCCTCTACAAAGAGTCACAAATACTTATGTCCAAGTCTACGCTAGTCCCATCAAAGTCTCGTCTCTGCTCTGCCCCCAGAGTCTTACATGTGGGACAACTTTTTAAATACTTGTACATGTTGTGATCATTGTAAGTCCAAGTCACAAAAACAGCAGAAGTAGAAAGTTTTACTTTAGAGTGAAAATCAAGGGTGCTGTTGCCACCAGATGGTGCCACTCAGTTCCAGGTTCTTGGTGTCCTGAACAAAGAACTGGACAAGACACACACATAGCAAAGAAAGAAAAGTGTATGAAGTGCAATATGACACTCTTGGAGAAGGAGGGCAAACTGACCTCTGTGAGATGAGATCAGCGTCAGTTCAGTGTACTTTGTGTCTTTGTATGTGTTTTTTCCTTCTCTTCCCAAGGTTGCCTAATCTCTAGCCAGCTGCCCTTTTCATTGATAGGTGTGTTGCTTAGTTACTTAGGCCCCTGTGCACTTGTGTGTCACCTCTATCTCATAATTTTAAGTACATGCATGATATGCAGCCAATAGGTGTGAACCTTCAGAGTGGAATTATCATACAAGGTTATGTTAAGGAGACTTTTTCTCTCTAGTGCACATCCACAACTCTGAAGAGCTGCCACATACTGGTTTGGTCCTAATCTTGCTGGTCGTGGGGTCCTTGCTCACCTTTTTAATCTTACTTTTGTTTTGGGTACTGAAGCTCTGCTTTTTATCTTGCTTCCTGTTCACCAGTCCCTTCACCTTGCTTCTGTTCTCTGCTTTTCCTTATTCTGCTTTTATCCAACTTTTAATTCCCTTTGCTGTTCTCCGGCCTCATTTTTCCTATTTTTCTCCTGTCTCAGTGTAACAGTGTAGTTGGTAATTGAGATAGATTTTGACGCATGAATCAGAGTTCTCAGGGAAGACAAGGTGGGAAAAGCCTTTTGTTTCAGAGAGATTAGGCCATAGAAAAGCACAAGGTATAAGATACTCCCTTATTTGAACCATCATTTGTCCTTTATTCTTTTGTTCAACAACTTAGGACATACTAGGTTGGCTGGAGCTTGGTACATGCAAACTTATTTTTAGATGAATAGACACCCTTTTTTTAGGTGCCAATGATACAGAGATGAGTGTGACAAGGTGTCTGCTAAGTATTTTTTTTGAATAGGGTCTACAGACCAGTAATAAATATAAAAATAAATGTATCATATATAAGTGCTACAAAGAAGAATCATCATAAGAGTGAGATTGAATGTTAGGAAAAGGAGACCTGAATACAGTGATCTCTAATCTAAGTAAGAGACACTTCTGAAGATGTGTGAATTTGGACAGACACAATGGTGCATGTTCCAGGGATCTTAAGTACTTGATGCTTGTTGAAGCATAAAGTGGCAGGAAGAAAATAAAGCATGACATCCCTGGAGATGTGCAGAGCTGTATAATGAGGAATATCTGAGGTGCACACTAAGCAACATTAACGTAAATAGTGTAGGCAAGATCAGTATAGACATTAAGAAATTGGAGTTTGGTAGCAGCATGGGCTGGAGAGGAGGCAAGTATTTTAGAAATATCACCCAGGTACTAATGTGGACACTGCTTTGGAGTGAGGAGACTCTGGATCCACAAATACTGGGTTGCAAGATGTTATCAACCCAGTTATTAGTATCAGCAGCAATAGCATTTATTGAGCTCCTCCTGTATACAAGGAACTGTTTTGAGCACATTAAAGTATTATCTTTTTAAATTCCTCAATAATATTACAAGCCACCAAGTCTAAGTAGGTTGCCCAAGGCATTCTATCCAGTATCTGGCAGAGTGAGAGCACCACCCCAATCAGTCTGGTGAGGTCAGAGACAGAGCTGTCACCACTGTGCTATACAGACTTCCAGCCATAATGAGAGATCATGGGTGCTGGAAATGAGGGTAGTTTCGGTGTGAGGAGATGGCCTGAAGGAAGGGAAAGCTTTAGGGTGTAGTAGTCGGCAAGACTTCCTTAATTAATTGGGATGTAATCGTGAAAGACAGGAAAGAGTAGGAAATGCCTGTAAGGGATTGATCTTGCTTGGAAAGCAATGTATACCATGATGCCACCAACAGAGACATGCACTAGTTAAATGAGTTTCAGCTGGAGGACCTGGTGGGTTACACAGAAAGCAGCTGGAACTTTCTCACAGATGGGTGATTTGATTGGTCACCCAACACAACCAACTGTTGCTTGATTAGGGAGCAGATTACACATACCATGACAGAGCAAACCGTGTCTCTGTACTGCTGAGAAGTTTTTGATCGCTCCTTAGCAAATTCCAAATTTAGTGCAAGCTCCTTTTTCTGAGATGACAGAAAACAAAGAAACAAAAAGCCTCTACAATATACTTCCAGTAAATTTTTTTCATCCTAATCTCTTTTTCTACTAAAAACCCAGTCTCCAATAACTGGGCTGAGTCCCTGATGAGGGTTCTGTCATTTAGACCCTAAACGACCTATTGGAAATGGCGCAGACTTAAATATCAGAAAGATTTGGGTTTGAATCTAGGCCGCCATACTTAGTGTACCTCGGTGAGTCGTTTGATCGTTCAGTTTCTTGGCCAGTCTGGGATGATCTCTGACCTACCGTCTCCTGGAGAGAATCAAACCATAATGACCAACATTTACTGTCCTGTTGCTAATGCATCAAATTTTTCTAAGCTCTCTGTAAGCAGTTCTTTCTTTAACCCCCCAGGAACCAAGGCACAAAAGACCATTGTACAGATGTAGAAAACTGAAGCAGAGCAGTTAAATCATATCCCCAAAGTCACACTTGCCAAGTTAGGACTGGGAACGAATTAAATCTCAGGTGGTCTGACTCTATCCTATTAATCAATATTGTGATCGATGAAAGTTAGATTGTTAAATTGACTGACACTGCTTATCTAAAGCCCCTGGCACAAAACAGCTTCCTCCACAAATGGGCATGGCTGTCTTTCAATAAAACTTCATCTACAAAAAGAGATGGTGGGCCAAACATAACCAGGAGGCTGACTCTTGACATAAGTTACAGTGACATATAGAAAATAATTATGTAGTGATGGGTTTTCATTATTTTTGCATTTGTTTTTAATGTAATGTGTTTAACCAAATTAATTGTAAGCCTGAATAATTTAATTTTAGATAATGGCTCTATTTAAAAATCGGCTCATGGAATTTCTGAAAACCTAGCAGCCAGCTCTCACAGGCTCACGCAAACCCACTTCCTGGCTACAATTCCAGTCCCTGCCCAGCTGTGCGAACTGGGGCAAATGATCTCAGTTTTTTTTCACCTAGGAACCAGAAGTGGTTCCTACCCAGTTGTGCTCTGAAATAATTGGAAATAATGTATACAGAGAGCCCAACAGCTAGAATTCAGTAAGTGGTGCCTACAGCAATGAAAGAAGAGCTGCACTAATGATTCCTATTTCTCCTCGGTTATGGCCTTTAGGCCAGTTTATAAAGGATAGAAGCTGGAAAGAGGGGAGGTGAGAGCCAAGGAGATATGACTTGCTTGTTTTAAGTGCCTCTCATGTACCAAACACTAGGAAGCGATTCCAATCCTTTATTCACTGAATCTTCATGGCAAAACTTTCAGTGTATTGTCCTTCCTAATTTACAGCTACAAACCACAAGATTCAAAGACATGGAAATCATCCAGGGGCACTGAGTTGTTAGGGAGCAAAGCAGATTTCCATCAGGGTCCGCCTGATTTGAAAATGCCCTCCCTATTGTGTGAACCAATCCTATTAAGGGAAGCCTGGGTTCTGAGATAAATCAGTGGTATCAACCTGGTAGCAATCAATTTTATTCCAGTTAAACCCTTGAGTATGAAATCAAATTCAGAGACCCATTTTACTGAATAGCTGGATCAATAAATTCGGGTAGGCTAAATCACTAGGCGTATACTGAATACCGAACTAGGATCTAGGGATGTTCAGATAAATGACGTAGCCCCTCCTTGAAAGGGCTCAAAACCCAGCCAGAGAGACAGACTGATCAAATAATGAGTATAGTGAAGCATTTGATAATGTGGCAGGGCTATGGGGGAGATCATACAAAGTGCAATTAAAGAATAAAGGCTGTCAAGATGTGCTCCTCAAAGGAGAACTTGCAATTCCCAGACAATTCTTGTCTCTTGTCTTTCCCATCTCCCGGGCACCTGCACGCATTGATAATGATCCCTCCTTGCTCACTGGCACCTGCTTGCTTTGATAATGATCCCTTCTTGCTCACAGCCTTCTCGCCAATCATGTTCTCTCCTACTCCATCCTCTTCATTCCTCAGGGTACATTCCTGCCAGAACTTCCTGTGGAAGCCCTTTTCTGAGGCACACAGGGTGAGCTCAGGATCCTCTTGTATGCTTTTTTAGGTTCCTTGGCATGTGTGTCCTTATTGAAGACTTATTACACGATCCTGCAGTGGTCTATTTATGCATTTGTCTCTCTCATTAAATAAAGAGCTCCTTGAAGGCAGAAGCTATACTATTTGACTTTGTATATGTAGCACCAAGCCTGATAACTCGTCTAAACTTATGCTCAACAAATGCCAGGAGAATGAAAAAATGAGCAAAGCCTGAGCTGGATCCTCAGGAACATGAGGGACATGACACTGGAATAAAGTAGGGAATGGGCAAGGAAGATATACAGATATATATGGAACAGCAGATGTTCAGGAAAGATTTTACAGCCCAGCGTGGTGGTTAGCTCATGCCTGTAATCCCAGCACTTTGGGAGACCAAGACAGGCAGACATTTGAGGTCAAGAGTTCAAGACCTGCCTGACCAGCATGGTAAAATCCCATCTCTACTAAAAATAGAAAAACTTAACCAGGCATGGTGGCAAGTGCCTGTAGTCCCAGCTACTTGGGAAGCTGAGCCAGGAGAATCACTTGAACCCAGGAGGTGGAGGTTGCAATGAGCTGAGATGGTGCCACTGCACTCCAGCCTGGGTGACAAAGTGAGACTCTGTCTCAGAAAACAAACAAATAAACTTCACCAAAAAAGTCTAAAGGTATTATAATAAATGTTTCCCTCTTTGTCTTTCTCTTACATCTCATCAAAAATAATGCTGCCTTTCACTTAGGTTATTTTTCCCCCAGAATCTAATTTTTATACTGTTAGTCAGTTACAGATGCTTCCTAAATGTAAGTCTGAGAATCACCTAACTGTATTTGGGAAAAGTCTAACAACCACTGGGGGTGATTTCAACAACTTGGTTGTTTCCGGCCCTGTTCCCTTGATTATTCCTTGCCCGCCAACTGACCATCCGAGGCAATCTCATGAATGACTGTATTACAAATATATTGCAATTCCATGCCAAGCACTATTCATTTATCTTCCATCTGTTTAAAAATGTATTAATAGATACAATTTGCTCTCTGGAACCTTTGGCTCCTCCCCAGGTTTCTTGATTATTTATTTATACCGACTGGCTGGGATTCTTTTAGGCAGGATGATTGTAATAAGAGCTATTGTTCTCTTTGCATGGTAGACAACTCATGCTACTTTTCACTTAGACTCCTCCAGGCAGCATTCTGTCAACTTTGAAATGAGTGTTTCCATGTCAGTGTTCTTCCTTCTCATAGCAAAATAAATTCTGGAATCAGTGACTTCCTTCCAATTAAGGCCATTTCCCATTTGATTTTTACTTCATGGCTGTGACCTGTGGCGGACAGAAAGGATTAAAAATAATTTACAAGTGAGGCAAGAATTTAAACCGAGCACAGCAGAGGTAGTCTGATTTTGCTCCACAGCCTCTCAGGCCTCAGCTAGTATGACTGGAGAACAGCTTGGGTGACAGGGACAGCTGGGAGCTGGGATCCTCTGGAGGCTTGGCTCACTCACAGGTTGGGAACCTGGGCTGGGATGACTTGAAGGCTGGGCTCAGCTGGGATTTTCAAGTGGAATGCCTGTATATGGTCTCTCCATGTGCCTTAGGCTTCTTAGGGTATGGTAGCAGTGCTCCAGAGAGTCCAAGAGACTACAGTAGAAACTGACCCAGCCTTGGATCCCACACTGCTACATTCTTTTCTTTAAAACAAATCAGCCCAGAATCAAGATGAAGGGCAGTGGATGCCATCTCTGGATATCAGGGATAATAACTGGTAGAGAGTAAATGCTTGATAAATTGCAGCTTTTATAAATTATCCATATCACTGTACAGGGCCTCCCAGAAAACTAGAGTTGCTTTATTTTCTCACATTCTTTACTGTGAGTGAGTAATAGAAGCTCTGCAAGATAATTGTCTTTTGAGGGAATAGAATGAGGTTGCAATTTGGTTGTTTTCGTTAAAGAAGTAATTGAGATTGTAACATTATGATGGAATTTGATTTTCATTCCCACTGTG
Source organism: Saimiri boliviensis (assembly GCF_048565385.1). Lineage (NCBI taxonomy): Eukaryota > Metazoa > Chordata > Mammalia > Primates > Cebidae > Saimiri > Saimiri boliviensis. The sequence continues at coordinate 138,138,594 of NC_133453.1, forward strand.
TACTAGGCACCAAATCATAGAAAAGTTTCATTTTATGTTTTTATTTCCACTTGAAACATGGGAGTCATACACAGAAAGGTTTAACGGCTTTCTTTCAATTACACAGCTAGTAGTAGGTAAAGTGGGATATGGCATTTTGAATCACAAGAATTAGTGTGGGCAGTATCAAATACATGAAGAATTTTGAACTTCCTGCAGGTGAATACCTACAGTGTACACACTGGTATTGTGACTGTCGACTTATTTGCTAACTTCCTTAACAAGTATAAAGTTGGTGCAAAGGGAATCGTGAATTTTGCCATTACTTTCAGTAACAAAACCGCAATTACATTTGCACCAACCTGCTATTTATCAACCACCTGTAAGTTGGCTGAGCAGAATCAATTCTAGACAACAGAGCAGGGCAGTGAATAGAAAAACCCTCTGTACTTGTCAACCTTACATGTTAGCAGAGACTCAAGCTGGTTCCACCTTTTTGTGAGGCACTCATGCAATTTTCCTGGTAAAAGTCCAGTTTACTAAATGACCTCCCATACCTTATCAAAATTTTATGAAGAAAACGTCTATAAGTTTTTAATATGATACTTAAATTGTGTTCTTTTCCTAAAAATTCTTTGCTTACTCCACAAGTGTGCAGCTTGAGGGCATTTAGAATTATTTCTTGTAGATATTCAGATGTATTTTAGGTAAAGCTACAGGAAATAACTAATATTTACCCACTCTTTTTTCTTTTTCTTTTTTCTTTTTTTATTGTTATTTTTATTTTTTTTGAGACAGAGTCTCAATCTGTCACCCAGGCTGGAGTGCAATGACATGATCTCTGCTCACTGCAATTTCTGCATCCCAAGTTCAAGTGTTTCTCCTGCCTCAGCCTCCCGAGTAGCTAGGATTACAGACATGTGCCACCACGGCTACCTAATTTTTTTTTTTTTTTTTTTTTGATAGATAGGAGGTTTTACCATATTGTCCAGGCTGGTCTCAAACTCCTGACCTCGTGATCCACCCACCTCAGCCTCCCAAAGTACTGAGATTACAGGTGTGAGGCGCTGCACCCGGCTTACTCTGTTTTTCAAAATTTTTACTTCATGTAGCTTTTGGGACACAAGTGGTTTTTTTTTTTTTTGTTACATGGGTGAATTATATTATGGTAAATTCTGAGATTTTAGTGCACCCATCACCTGAGTAGTGTATCTTGTACCTAATGTGTAGGTTTTTTATCCCTGCTCCTCCTCCCCCTCCCATTCTTAGTCTCTAAAGTCCATATGTCACTCTGTCTGCCTCTGCTTACTCATAGCTTAGTTCCCACTTATAAGGGAGAACATACAGGTTTTGTTTTTTCACTTCTGTGTTATTGCACTTGGAATAATGACTTCCAGCTCCAAAAAGTTGCTGCAAAAGACATCATTTTGTTCTTTTTAATGGCTGAGTAGTAGTCCACATACTATGGAATGTATTTTTGGCAGAATATTACTTAGCCATTAAAAGAAAAAAAAGAGTGTGTATATGTACCACATTTTCTTTATCTGCCAAATAGTTGATGGACACTGAGGTTGGTTCCACATCTCTGCAACTGTAAATTATGCTGCTATAAACGTACAAGTGTGAGTATATTTTTCATACAATGACTTCTTTTCCTTGGGGTAGATACCCAGTAGTGAAATTGCTGGATTGAATGGTAGATCGATCTATGTTTAGTCCTTTAAGGAATCTCCACGCTGTTTTCCATAGTGATTGTACTAATTAAGATTCCTGCTAGCAGTGTATAAGGATTCCCTTTTTTCCATATCCTGCCTGCCAACATCTTTTTTTTTTTAAATTTTTTTTTTTTTTACTTTTTATTAATGGCCATTCTTGTAGGAGTAAGTAGGTATTGCATTGTGGTTTTAATTTTCATTTCCCTGATGACCAGTGATGCTGAGCATTTTTTCATAGGTTTTTTGGCCATTTGTCTACCTTCTTTTGAGAAATGTCTATTCATGTCCTTTATTCACCTACTCTTGACCTACAAAAACAATTTTATATGATTTAAATTATGTGTTGTCTAGAATTTTCAGAACAAAACCAATTAGGAGTAATAAGAATATTGTGACATGTTTAAGTGAGATTTCCTAGAATTTGCTGTTTCAGCCTTAGATATGATGGTAAGTCTTGGTTTTAGATGAAGATCACATATCACATTAGGGCAATCATACCATAATTATAATTCCACTGTAGAAGTCCATAGAGAGTTGTTGCTGACTTGACTTCCTCTCCTAACTACTCACACAACTGGTATAATCCAGAGTCTCAGATCATTTATGTTTATGTCTTGCAATTAATTTTACAGTAACAACAGAAAAGACACATGAAGAAATAATAAGATTACTTAAAGAAATAGCAAGGTTAAAATAATGTCACTTTGCTTTTCATGATTTACAGAATGTTTCATATGAATTATTATTTTATCTTCTAGTAACCATCTTGTTAAGTAGAATTTATTATTCTTATTGTACAGATGAGGGAACTAGGACTCAGGGAGATTAATCTTGTCCAAAGTTGCCTATCCAAGAAGAGACCGTGGTTAGATTTGAACTCTATTTCTCAAAACCCAAAACTAAGTATGTTCTACATTGGTCTGCTCCATGTACCTTGACTTTTTCTTTTTTAATGAAAGAGGTCCTTCTCCTACTGGCCATGAGTTTTCAATCCTGCATGTTTATTAATCCATTGCTGATGGGAACAACCAGACAGGAGGAAGATTAGGAATGTCCTGTTGGTTTTTGGAATGGCATTTCTTAAAGAATGCTGGGTTGAGCACTGATTCAATCAGAGATTGAAAGGTGCTATGGTCAAAAGAAAATTTTGAACCTCAGTTAAATAGAGTTAAACAGCTTTATTTCTTTTTTCTTTTTCTTTTTTCTTTAGACAGAGTCTTGCTCTGTCTCCAGGCTAGAGTGCAATGGTGCAATCTTAACTCACTGCAACCTCCACCTCCCTAGTTCATGAGATTCTCCTGCCTCAGCCACCTGAGTAGCTACAGCTACAGGCACCTGCCACAATGCCCAGCTAATTTTTGTATTTTTAGTAGAGATAGGGTTTCACCATGTTGGCCAGGATGGTCTTGATCTCCTGACCTTGTGATCCACCTGCCTTGGCCTCCCAAAGTGCTGGGATTACAGATGTGAGCCACACTGTGCCCAGTCAACAGTTTTATTTCTTTTAGCATAGGGCTTGTCAGAAATTTAATTAAGCTAATATGCATTTGAATGTTTGAAAGGACACCAAAGAATATATAAGGACACACATATTTAACAACAATGATTTTTTTGGGAAATAAATCCCAAGACTAGTGTTCGCTTCAGCACATTTTGGGAGTGATGGATTAGAAAAGTTATCTCAGATTTCAGATAAATTTATTTCTTTTCTTTAAAAAAAATTTTTAAAATAATAAATTTAAATAAGTTAAATAAACACATAAATTTATTTCTTTTCTTTATGGCAGACTTGCTGTAGTGAGAAGAAACAAACATTACTAAACTCATCAAGGTCTGGGTAAAATTTCAGTGCTATCATTCATCAGTCATGTTGACTGGGTCATATTATTTAGTAGTACCAGTACTCAGTCATATCATCAGCAAGAAGGCTGTAATAATCTCAAAAGTACAACATATTTGCTAAGGACTGAGCAAAATGGAAAGCACTTAGTGTAGTACTTGGCAGACAGTTGGCATTCAGTCAACAATGATGACTTTTCTTTACCCCACAACTCGATTCCAGTCTTTGCTTTCCATTCCTGGACTACTAACGACAATTTCTAAAGATAATACTTGTCAATGGCTTTCATCCAAGAGAACATCTCATAAATACGATCTGCAGAGCACAGGGTGTAACAGTTCTCACACATTGTGGAAATGTCAAGGTTTATTATGCCCATGTGCCATATTGCCATGGCTTAATTTGTATTTTCATTTGCTTTATGAGAAGTTTCTTACCCTGCAACATCTGACCTCTCCTTGATGCCTCTTTTTTTCTTCCAACAGCTTTCCTCGCCCATCTGGCCACATATTATAACCCTTCACTTCTGAACCTGAAATCTAATGAAGCAAGAGTATAAAACAAGCCTCATTTCATCACTCTGCATTTTGTGAGCCACTGATTTCAACAGTGTATAGCTATGGGACCATTAGAGTATACTTTTCCTATGGGAATATCTAATGGCCTTCTGTGAAACAATTTTCTTCTTCTTTTGACCTCTATCTTAATGTTATCATTCAAAGGACATTCAATGCTTTCTGCCAAATTTTAGCCATGACAAGCTACTTCAAGATTTCAACTTCATAAGCAAGAGAGACCATTTTCCCAAAATACTTTTTCCCCTGGTTAAGTTAGGTGCTTTTTTTTATTAAATGAGAGAGTCTTGACATTTTCTATAATCAAACTCTTTTTTTTTTTTCTTTTTATGGGGGAAAGAGTTGAGAGATAGAAAAGGAAGGGAGGAAAGAAAAGCAAAATAAGAAGGTATACGTGAATACCAAAATACTTTCTAAGAAATAGGAACTGTCAATCAAACTTGATTTTTTTTTTCTTTGGCAAAGAAGTGAACCATACATCTTCATGGGCAATGTCAAGGTTGACATTTGGCTGGGGGCCAAAATGTAGATGAACAAGCCATTATTTAATTAGTCCAGGCAGAACTGAAGCCTCTGATTTGTTTATCTTACTTCATATAAGATGATCAGGATCTGCCATTATGTGAGACGAGCATAGCTATGTGCAGATATTTCAAGCAGGTGACAGACTGGCAACTGACCGGCCTTCCCAAGGTAAGGTGAAAGGAACCAAAAGAGGAACTAAGTATTATTGGAAGCTTCAACCACACTGTGGGCCTTAAAAGGATTTCAAAGAGAAAGTCTTATTTAGTTTAGTTCTTACCATGGTCCCATGACATAAATACCATTCATTTCATTTACAGGTGAGGAAAAGGAGGCTCAGAAAGGCTGAGCAATTTTTCTAGGGTCACAGAGCAAATGACTGGCAGGTAGAGACTGCAAATCTAATTCTATCTGCTTAGAATTAAGGTTTCTGGACACTAAGCAACCCTACTTTTCAATCACATTACATCTTTTGGCTGCCACAGGCCATCGTTCACTCCTGGAGACTTCTCATTTGTATCTGCAAATTCCATTTTATTAATTTTTAAATGAGAAATCATTTATTTTTTGACTGCCTTTCCAAGTACCTGGATAATCCCTAAAAGCAGTTCTCATAAACCCATGGAGAAGTTTTAAGACTTGATTTGTGTGTGTGTGTTTGTGTGTGTGTGTGTGTGTGTGTTTGTAGTAGGTAGGGTATTTGCTGTGAATGGCAACATGATGACTTATTTCCAAGGACTTCCTTCTCCCACTCCCCACCTTTCTTGCTCTCCTCATACACACACACACACACACACACACACACACACACCCCATGCACGTTCATGCTCTCGATCTCACATGCACATATGACTCACTTGCCCTAAATACAGTGAAAGAGATTTTACACTATTTTCATTTTGAGAGAGAGAGACTGACTTGATTCCTGCTGGTGATTAGCATGACTACAAATGCATGTGAATCAGGACGGATGGCTAATTCGCCTGCCCTGCAATTCAACTTCAACCATAATTCCTAAGATAGATCGCTTCTCTCAATATTAATGGGAACCAGATGCCTCTTGTTAATAATAATGTATGCTCAGGAAAAGAGAGACAGAGATTTTAAGTTTTGTTTTTCAAAAAATATTAGTGTTGTCTAGTGAGGGAGAATGTATGATTTATACTGAAAAAATATATATATATTGAAATACAGATTCGTATTGAAAATCTATCATTATTTGGGTAAAACCTACCTACATGATTTACCTCCCTGCAAGAAGGTAGCACAGATTGTGAAAGAGATTTTTCTTTTTAATTTATGCACTTTTTTCTTTATTTGGTGATATAATTATCTCTCTTGTACAATAAGAGATCAACACTAATGTTAACATTAGATACTATTTTCCCACTTTATATGACATTTTTAATTTTAATTCCATTTGTGATACTAACGGATAAGAAGGTATATGTGTTATTACTATGCAAATCATTTAATATTTAATTAGGTTGATTCATAGGCAAAACAATAGAAGGATACATAAGGCTTATTCTGAAATAGCTACCTCATTTAGAAATGTGAGCATAGACTGGCCATTTGAACAAGCTTCCTTTATTTCCATTGCCATATGCTTTTCAAAATAAACTAAGTACTGCCGGCTTCGCACATGTGTTTGTCAGAAACATACGTTCTTGATAAAGATTTCAGGGTAAAGCACATCGGCCAACAGCCCAGTTATTTCAGAGTTTCAAGGTACCCATTCACATACTCCAGTCTGTCTACACTAGAATGAGGGAAGTCCCACTGTGTGTCCTTAAGCAAGTCCCTGGACATTGCTGTGCCTTGGTCTCTTCACCTGTAAATTGCTGGAAGACAGTCATAGCTATCTCACAGGATTCTTGTGCAGGTTAGGTGAGAAGATACGTATGATGTTTTCAGCAGCCCTTGGCATCAAATAGGCAGTTGATGCACTTTGGCTGTAATAGTTATGATATTATTAAGTAAACAAAAATAATGCAACGATAATTTATTGTTCCTTTCACCTTAAAGGGACAAATTATTCCCTTTTCAGATACTCTGTAGCACAAATTCTGCAATCGTAGAAGGATTCAATTTGCGATTGCTTTGCTATATATTATTGTCTTACATCCTTTTTTATTTATTTATTTGTTTATTTTTTTGCTTGTAGCTGAATTTGTTCTCTGCATCACATCTGATAGTTGTAAAATTCCAACAAATGGAGTGAAACAGAAATGTGCAGCTAGATGTTATGTTTTGGGAATCACTAGAGGGAGCCAGAGGTAACAGAGCAATCACGTTTCCCAAACTAAACTTGATTATGCATTAACAATATTTGCCAAATATTGATAGCATATCTACAGTAAATACATTTTGTAAACTTGTCCCTTGGTTCTAAAGATGTGTACAATATAGTAGATCTCAAGAAACTTTAATCGAAGAAACAACATGCATTTAAAACCCCATTAAATGATCATGTAAGACAATGACATATAGCAAAGCAATCACTAATCGAAAACTTCCCTGATCTCTCAGACAATTTGTGCTATAGAATGCCTAAAAAGAGAATAATTTGTCCCTTTAAAGGGAAATAATCAGGAAATATTTCATGCACTAAATATGGGCATTGAATAGGGTTTAGAGTACCAGAATCAGCGTTCCAGACTAGTGGAATCTTTAAAGGATGCAAGGAGTGAAGCTATTAATGTGCCCGTCTCCCTCTAATGGAGGGTTCCTGTTTACTACTCTACTCCTTTATCCCTAGGGCATGGCTCTGACTCAGCTACTCCTCATGTTAAATGTGGTAAATGGTTTCCAACTGCTTACTGGGTTAAATCAAATGTTATAGCCTGGCATCACATGCCTACATGATTTTATTTAGAAGTAAGAATGTAAAGGTATATTTTTCAAGTCAAGGTATAGCTTGACTATAAAAGGGGCTAGCAAATCATGCATGGGCTAAATGTTAGGGACAGTGGGGACCCGGGGGAGGTTTTTGAACAGTTGAGTATCATTTCTTAGTATCAGTATTAAAATAATTTTGTATGCACTATCCATTACTCAAGATTCTTTTGCAGTTCACTGCCTTAAATCCAACTCCACTCATTGGTAGAGACTGAGTTACCAGTGAAATACTAGTTCTTATGCGTCTTCAAAATTAGTGTAAAGACATAAAAACTAAAAACAATGTCATGAATGTTTTAAGTGTCTTGTCTTTTTTGTTTTGGCAACTGGGGATTCGGGCAGCAGCTTTATCAATAGCGGAAGTTACTTTTCCTCATAGACCCAATCAACTTGGAGCACACTAGTTGTGAAGGACAAGATGTTACAGTTTTCCAAGAAATAAGAGCTCGAGAAAAAAAAAAAAAGGAATATCAATGAAATTTAAAGGATTTTTTGTCTCTCCCATCATCTACATTAGGTATTTCTCCAAATGCTATCCCTTCCCTATCCTTCCACCCCCTGCTCTTCCCTCCTCTAGATCCCCCACCACCTGATAGGCCCCAGTGTGTGATGTTCTCCTTCCTGTGTCCATGTATTCTTACTGTTCAACACCCACTTATGAGTGAGAACATGCAGTGTTTGGTTTTCTGTTCTTGTGTCAGTTTGCTAAGAATGATGGTTTCCAGCTTTATCAATGTTGCTGCAAAGGATATGAACTCATTCTTTCTTTATGGTTGTTGTATATGTGCCACATTTTCTTTATCCAGTCTATCATTGGTGTGCATTTGGGTTGTTTCCAAGTCTTTGTTATTGTGAACAGTGCTGCCATGGCACCTGTATACCCATGTAACAAACCTGCACATTCTATACATGTACCCCAGAACTGAAAGTATAATTTAAAAAAAAGAAAAAAAAAAAAAAAAACCAAGAGCTCACATAAGGTGAGGCACACTACTTACTGGAAGGGACAGAGTACAGTTTCTGAACAGCCTCATCACTATACAGGATGATCAAGCAAAGCCTTATTATGGTACTGGCCCTTGAGAAACAGCCACTTGGAATAAAAAATATCCCTCATAGAGTTAACTTATCTGTGAGAAACCCATTGTCACTTCCTGGATTCTGGGATTTCTAAAAGTATAAAGTGGATTATGTCACTCGGAATACCTAACATGACTTGAGTTTCCATTGAGCATAAAAGTTATTTTTTCCATCTTTTCAGGTATCAAAGCATGTTTTTAACATGTACTAGCTTACCAAGTTTCCTTTCTAGCCTTTTCTGTCTTCCTGGCACCCAACAGCTATTTTAGAGCAACTGTTCTACTCTAGGCACTTGGTAACTGCAGGAGATTCATAGAGAAACAGGTCATAGCCCCTGCTCACAAGCAGCTAAACTCACTAACCACAGGGATGATAGAAGAAAGCAAATACGGATCATGTCCAAAGACTAAATAATATGTAGTATAAATGTATTGGTGGAAGGCTTCTTGGCTTTTTTTGAATTAAAACTCTAAAGAAATATTAAAGATGGAATAGATAGTAAAGACATGGGACTAGTAGAAGAGCGAAGCATCCTGGAAAAGGAATAATTGGGGCAAATTTTAAAATGAAAACTGTATGGAACATGTTCAGAGCACAGCAATACTCCAGTTCAGCTAGACTGGAGAATTCATGTAGGGAAGAATTGAGAATTGAGAGAGACATCACAGGACAGCTAAATTAGATGAAAGTATTCAGGCATGGGATACCCAGATATGATATTTGGGTTTATTTCAGAAAGCAGTCAGGAGTTCTTTAGAGCATTTGATGTGGGGAGTAGCTGAGTCCGAGTCACAACTTACAAAAACTTAAAAATTAGTCATAAAATAACAAATGAATGAGAAACAGGAAAAAACCCAGTAGCGGGGAGACCAGAAATGTTGAGAGAAAGATATGAAGCCCAGATTTCATTTGGTGGAAATATCAAGAAGGGATAGTACAGAGAAATGTAATGATTTTGATATGTGTTAAAGACAGCTCAGACTTGCTGAGCCTGGGAAACAGGATAATTGACAGTGTTCATAACAGAAATCAGAAAGTTGGTAAAAGAGTTGGAAATGAACTCTGGAGGTATGGGATTGCATAACTATATGGAGGGAGGAAGAAAGAAAGAAAGAAAGAAAGATAGATAGATAGATAGATGATAGCTAGAAAGATGATAGATACCTTGCACTAAGAGAAATATACACCTAGAACCAAAGGGAAAATTTAGGCAAAGATGACCTATTAGGGGCCTGTCTCAAAGCATTGCATATGAATGCTGCATCTGTGATAAAAATTACATGAAATAAATAATTTCCATTTTTGCTAGGGTGCTTTTGGCTCTGAAAATATTTTACGAATCTTATGTCTGATTTTATGTTAAGTCAATTGTCATTTGTTACTAAACTATATCATTTCGTTAAGGATTTCACAACCTTTATAACATCAACAATGCTATTGACTGCTATTGACCTGGTTGAATAGTAACTGACTGGTAACAAAAAAGCCATCTTCATGGTACCTCTAATCTTTGATCCTGGAAATAGCATTTAAATACAGTCAAAGCTTAAGCTGATTCATGCACTACTGCTAGAAGCATACATTTGTACCACTTTCCTGGAACAAAATACAGATGTGTAGCAAAAGCTTTAAAAAGTATCCGTATCCTATTATATTGAAAATGCTCTTCTAAGAATGTATCCTAGATGATAATGACATTACTTGGTTAAAATTGAAGCACCAATTTATTAATAATAAAAACTTTGTCATCATATAAAATGTTTGTTTAATATAGGTAAGTCATGGCATATTAATATAACTGAATGCCTCATCTCATTAGCAATGATAAAGTACCTATGTATTTACTGAAAATAAAATACAATTTCTTTGTGGAAAATAAAAAAGTACCTTATAAAACTATATGCATAGTATAATCACTTATATATTATATTGGCAGATACATCCACATTAGAGTATTTATCTGTATCCATATAGATATAGATGGATATGTGTTTGTGTAGGACGTAGAAAAATATTTGCAAAGAAATCTGGAAATGCATACATCAAATATTAGTAGTATTTATCTTTGGAATGTAGGATATGGGGGATTTTTTTCGTATTGACATTTTCTACAATGAACATACATAAAGTATACAAAACTGCCCCGCCCCAACCCCCCGCCACAGAGTTTGTAAATATTTAAGTTAACCCAAGTTATTGTTGTACTCTGAAAGTCCGGCTTACAAAGGTGAAAGCTGCAGATCAGAATGCAAACTGAAGGTGGCTTCCAGTTAGAGCCAGGCTGGCCCCTAGGGCTAGGGTAAGTAGCAGGATAGGCCAAGCCCCAAGTGCCGAGGTGAGCGAGTGAGCCCAGCTGGAGCAGTGGGTTATAGTGGGGGGCTGGCGTGTGCCAGCAGCAAACGTGGTAGGGTGTTTGAAGATGAGGTGTTAAAGACTGCCTCTCCTAAGACAATGTTAAGAATAAGGCTTTATTCTGAGTCTGCTCCTCTGGAAGCCCTCAGCTTCACTGTTGCCAACAATCAAGCCAGATGTCTTAACACAGTCACTTTTTCAAGGTCTCTGACAGCGGACAAAATGTTTCATATTGTGAAAAGAATAATAAAATATGGACATAGACACTGAACTATTTAAATTTAATGAGGTATAGCAGATAGTGGAGAAAAATGCCCCAGACAAAAACAAGAGCATTCCTACCTTTGTGGTTGCAATTCAGAGTAAAGGCTTAGAGGGGTTTTTTTAAAGTGAATAATTCTCTGTTCACTAAAGGAAATGTCCTCAGCACAGAAATGCTCAGAATAGCAAGATTTTGATGATGGGGATTGACCCCAGGTCGTCTCAAAAATGCACTCCCTGGCTTTAGGGGAAAAAAAAATCCTGGTCAGTACTAGCATTTTTCTGTTTGCTATCAACTTTTGGGGTTTTTTTCATCATCATCATTATTAAAAACACATGTCAGCAAGATACACCTAATATATATCAGCAGCAAGCATTCTTTAACAGAAATGGGATAGGTCTGAACTGCTCAGATGTTTCTGTTAGTTGCCAAAAAAAAAAAAAAAAAAAAAAAAAAAGTACATCTGGTGAATCTTTCTCATTGATTCCCTTCTATTTTCCCCTCCTTCTCCAAAGGGAAATTGAATGATTATTTGGACCAGGCGTCCCCAAACTTTTTACACAGGGGGCCAGTTCACTGTCCCTCAGACCGTTGGAAGGCTGCCACATGCTGTGCTCCTCTCACTGACCACCAATGAAAGAGGTGCCCCTTCCTGAAGTGCGGCGGGGGGCCGGATAAATGGCCTCAGGGTCCATAGTTTGGGGACACCTGATTTGGACAGTATGTCTCAGAACCATGCAGTATTAGGGCAAGGAGTAACCATAAGAGAGGAGTGTTGGAAGTAGAGAACATTGCTCATTTCTTCTCCAGTGAAGTGACAGAGATGGCCAGGAATCAGAACGGTTCCGGGAGGATAAATATGCACAGATGACAAGTCCAGGCACGTGTTTCCACTTCCTTACAATATGGAGTTACTAACTCTTCCAAACCCCAGTGTCATATCTTGCTGAGGGTCAGTTAAGATGGTTCAGGTTGCAAGAGAATACAAGTAGTTTAAACTAGCTGAAATATTAAAGGGAATTTATTTACTTACACGATTAAAAAGTCTATAGAGGGAATAAGTTTCAGGCACATTTTTAGAATCAGGGCTTCGGCTCTATTTTTTTTTTTTTTTTTTTTTTACATATTTTTCAACTTTTCCCACCTCTGAGTTTCCACTTCAACCATGCAACACACTATCTATGAAAGAAGAGAGACTATGGATGTTCTGCAGCTCCCAGCAATGTTCTTGAGTATTTCATTGACTGAACTGCCTTGTGACCAGTGATTGCCCTAGGCTTTATTTCCTGAACCAGTCACTCTGTCAGGGCGGATGGCATTATCGTGATTGGATTAGACAATTCATGATGCCTACACAGCCCATGCAAACCATTTGTCTATAAAGAAAAGGAGAAACAAATGTTGGAGAACCAACCAGTGTGTCCTCTAGTGAACTGAAGAACTCATTTTCCCTGGCTAGAGACATATCTAAGTGGCTTAAAACAGTAAAAATTAAGTTTAGAAATGTCTTATGTTTCTTACAAGTCCCATGTATTCCTCAAAAGATGCATCTGACTAAATCCTCAGTATATTAAAGATCTTATGGACAGGCTAGCTCAATTCAAGGAAACTTACTTCAAGCCAAAGGAGATCAGAGCTACTTCAGTCTTCACAGAGGGGAGAGGCACCTAAACTTCAAGTAAGATATCCCAAGATTCTGTTGCAGCAGCCTTGCCTAAGGAGGAAAGAGAGAATGTCCAGAGAAATTGAATCTGGGAACAGGTAGTGATCTTCTCCCAGTGGTCCAATAAATGTCCTGACCATTGATCCATCCATTTCAACCCTCCTTCTCCCCAGGTGTGAAATGGGAGAGAAAGCAGAGGAGCCAGAGGACACAGATTACTGGAGAAATTCTACCTTCCTAACTACAATTCCTTGTTTCCCTGCTCCTATCTTCCTCATTCTCAGTTTGTACTATACAACTATATATATATATATACACACTATAACCTATATATGTTTTATATATATCATATAATGACATGTTATATGTATGATATATATATGTTATAGTATATATATAGTTATATAGTACATATGTATATATATTATGTATATATACACATATACACATATATATGTATATACATAATATATATATAACATATACTATAACATATATGCTATATACTATAATATATATATACCATAACATATAACTAATATATTCTCATATGTAATATATAGTAGTTATACATAATTTTATATAATATATAGTTTTATATAATATACATAATATGTACTATATTACATATGAAATATAGTACATATTAAATATATTATTTATAATATGTAACATATATACAATTTTCCACTTCCTTATAATACTGAGTTACTGACTAACTTTTCCAAAGCCCAATGTCACATCTTGCTGAGTGTCAGTTAAGATGGTTCAGGTTGCAAGAGAATAAAAGTAGTTTAAACTAGCTGAAATATTAAAGGGAAGTGGAAATATATATTCATGTAATATATAATATGTGTATATGTATATAATATATGTAACAATATGTAATGTATATTATATAATATAATGTATATTATATATAACTAATATATATAATTATATATTATACATTTATATATTATATAATGAGAATATGTCTCATATAATTATATATATAATGCAGATATTTATATGTAATATATAATTATATATCATGAGAATATATGTATATATACTCTATATAGAACTATACTATATTCTATATACAATATATTATATATCATATAATATATAATGAGAATATAGTAGTTATATATAGTTGTCTACATACAGAATGTGGTATAGTATTCTATATATAGAATGTGGTAGTATATATAGTATATAGTATTCATACATAGTATGTAGACAATAGTAGTTATATGTTATAGTAGTTATATATTCTCATTATGTATGTTACAGATTTGTATATATACATATGTATTTTTATATATCAAATATCATGTCATTAGAGCATAAGCTCCTCAGAAATAGCCTTTAATATATCTCAGGTTCCTAGAATAGTGGCTGGCATAGAGTACACACACAGGAAATACACTTCTTGTTGAATGATGGGTGCATGTCCCAGATGCTGCATAGTTGAACAACAGAAGGCATAGATCATGCAGCATTTTCCGTTCTCCTTCTGCTGTCCCCTCCCCTCCACACGATTTTGCATGCAGACCCAGTTAACCACATACAAACTTCTCGCAGGCATCTTTAAACCCCAGGCAGTTCAGCTTATAGAAAATCATGCTAGTAAAAGTACTTCAATCACATTAGCACTATGGTGTGGGGGGGCATAGACAGACAGACAGACAGACAGACAGACAGATAGATAGATAGATAGATAGATAGATAGATAGATAGATGATAGAGTTTATATTCAAAAGTTTAAGGCTGATTTCCAAATTGTCTTTTGGTTGCCTTTGTAAACTTTCTCAGACTGCTTCTAACATTGCTATAGATACCTGTTGACAGCAAGGGTCCAGAAATGGACATAGGAGGTAATCATGTCTTCATAGAGGATGGATCCAATAAGGCTCTTCTTATCTGTAAGTGCTGTGTATTACACCTGTACCATGAGTTTTGGTACCAGATTTGGATCACTTTATTTTGAGTTAGTTTAAATAAGGGAATCTTATTTCTGTGTTTTTGTAGACTTCTTTGTGTATGAAATAGAGAGTAACTGTGGTTATTATTTGACCCAGACAGTGCGTGAATCCATCTTAAAAGAAGTTTCTTCATCTTTTTTTTTTTTTTTTCTTGAGACCAAGTGTCACTCTGTTAATCCAGGCTGGAGTGTAGTGGCCTGATCTCGGCTTACTGCAACCTCCACCTCCCGGGTTCAAGCAATTCTCCTGCCTCAGCCTTCTGAGTCATTGGGATTATAGGTGCGCACCATCACACCCGGCTAATTTTTGTATTTTTAGTAGAGACAGGGTTTCACCATGTTGGCAAGGCTGGTCTCGAACTCCTGACCTGAAGTTATCTATCCACCTTAACCTCCCAAAGTGCTGAGATTACAGGCGTAAGCCACTGCATCCAGCCAAGAAGTTTCCTTATCTTTAACTCTTGTGAAGTTGCTGTTTCACTGATACACAGGTTGCTCAAAGTGGAAGGCAGCTGGGCTGTTTGCTCCTCCTTGGCTCACAACAAGTCAGAGCTTGGCCTGAGAGGAGGGCAGGGGATTTTGGTGAATAGCATTCCTGAGGAAGAGAGGGCCTGTGTGCTAGCACCTTGGATTTTTGGAGTCACCTTGGAGAGGCATTCAGGCTGATAGTAGCTAAATCCCCTGTAAGAAATGCTGGGATTCAGTATTCTTATTCTCTGGGGCATAATGCCTTCATCTTCAAGAGTTCTTGACTCTAATCCTGAAGAGTGTGTGCTGGTCCAGAACCTCAGAGATATCCCCTGCATGGTTTACGTATGAGCAACAGTGCTTTGTGTGTTTAGTTTATTCCCAAAAAGGTGAAGGGGAGTGAGTACATGGGGTAGAAAGAGGGACTCTTCCTCTTGTTATCTCTAGCACATATCACATTTACAAACTGATATATTGCAAATACTGCATACATGGATTTCCTAGAGTATAAGTTAAATTACAATTCAGTTTTTGCATAAAGATGCAGTGAGGAAAAAATGCATTTTTTTCTAACTTCTCTTTGATTTGTTGTTGTTGTTGTTGTTGTTGTTTGTTTGTTTTTTGAGATGGAATCTTGCTCTGTCACCAGGGCTGGAGTGCAGTGGCCCAATCTCAGCTAACTGCAACCTCTGCCTCCCAGGCTCAAGTGATTCTCCTGCTTCAGGCTCCCAAGTAGCTGGGATTACAGGTGCCTACCACTACACCCAGCTAACTTTTCATGTTTTAGTAGAGACAGGGTTTCACTGTGTTGGCCAGGCTGGTTTTATTCTCCTGACCTCAAGTGATCCACCCGCCTCAGCTTCCCAAAGTGCTAGGATGATAGCCGTGAGCCACCACACCTTGCCATGTTCACTGACTTTTATTACGTTGTTATCATCAAGCACATAGAAAGTCTAACATTTGGTTTATTAAGGGGACTACCTGCTGTCCAATCTGAAGGCAAAATCAATTATGATTTTAGGTTCCCTTCTTACAGTCCCACGACTAAGTTTCCCATCTATACCCTACTGTTTTCTGCTGTTAAATTATTGTCTGGATTCTTCCCAATGATGTGCTGATAAATGTTTAATGACCCACACTCTGGGGGAAAAAATGCAGATATATGTGTTTGTACATGTTTATTATATATTTTATCCATATAAAGGATATGTGGCAAACATCTAATAAATAATAAAGAATACAGTACTCTTTATTATAAATTCCATATTGTCAGCTACTTCTCACAGAATGCTATTGTTGATTTTGTCTGAATTCTTGTATCCATAGCCAACCAAAAACTGTAATTGATGAATTAAGTGAAGTTTCAACATGAATGTTTGTTGGTGTGATCAAAGGGAAGTGAAATAAGCAAGATGTATGTCAAAATTCCATTACTCTTTTTTTGCTGAGTCTGATAATAGTTTTCCGATACTACAAAATATAATTTCCTATGCAATTCACAATGTAATGGCTACAGGTTTGACGTATTTTAAGTTTATTTTACATTATAAATAATTGCTCCATAATCACTTTCTTAAGTCTAGACAACCAACAAAATAATAGACCTAGGTTGTGTTTTTAGGTTTCTTCAGTTTTCATGGTATAAATATTCCCACCATGGTGGAATTTATGCTGCTAATCTTATGTCAGTGAAAGTAGAGTTGGAAAGAGAGGCAGAGTATCTCATCATTACATAGTATTTCCACTATGTAGGTAAAACAACTCAAATAACCCCAAGAGCATAGGTAAGAGCAAACTGTAGCAGAATAATTAGGAAGTGATGTGTTTCGAATATTTATTACCTTTGTTATAAGATTATTTCGTTGTTGTTTGTATATTTTAATGCTTAATAATGGCTGTATTTAATAACCAGTTCACAAAATTTCTGAAAATTTAACCATCAGCTCTCATAGTTCCAGCTATGAGACACCACTGACATCTACCTTCCTCTCTTTACTGTGGCCCTCTGAAGTCTCAGCCTGTAAGACTTTATTTTTATTTTTTTTTTTTGAGGCCCCTGTGCCTCTTCTTTTTTCACCCGAGGGCCATTGCATTCCATTAGTTTTTTGTTGTTATTGTAGTTCTGAGCTCATTTCTTAATTGTTTATCTGCTTTTTAATTCAAACAGTTTTGAATTTTTAATTTAAAATTTTTAATCCAATTTTAAGCATCTTTTCTCTTGTTCTTTTTATTTTAAACCTTCTCTGAGCTTCCTCCTCCAGAGTCTGCGGTTTGCAAATTATTATGAGATATGTTCTGACCAAAAATGAAGCCATAAAGCTCATACTGTTGACGAGAACATAAATTAATCAGGGAGAGCTGAGTAACAGAGAAGTCGCAGGTGACATGTGTAGCCCTGGCTTCCCCTTGTCCTGAAAACCAATTGAATATGAGTTTTCCGAAGGCACCACCTAAGGATCATATTCACCTCACTGCTCCTGCAAGCTACCTGGGGCAGTGCTTGTTTCCATCCTGGGCGTTTAACACACATTGACAGGCAACTTTCCTGCCAAGTGGGCAATTTTCAGCCTTTCCTATCTAAACTCCCCTGCTGATTTTGACTGGCTCTGTTAGATCCTTCTTCACTCGCATGTGTTTGGGGAAGGATTTGAATCACTCGTCAGACTCTCCCTGCCAGATTTCAGTTGCCTAAAGTCTGGGGTTCTGTTCCAGACCTCCCATTTATGATTTTCAACTCTGCTGACTTTGGCCTGCCAGGGTGGAATCTCTGCTCAGCTGGAAAGTCTATTGGACAAAGCATGCCTCTCCTGTCCTGTCAACTTTGACCTTAAAAAGTATGTCTGGCACTATGTACTAATTTCCATTTTAAAACTCAAATCTAAGACACACTGCAGTTTCTGCGGGAGAATTTAGGGAGTTTGTATGCTAAGATCAGGTATTATAGTATTCTACCTTATAAATCCAGGAAATACAAATTAACCAGGAATCTAGCATGTTTAACCGCAATGAGAGCTGGCATAGTTTTCTCTGATCCATGCACAGAGAGTAGCTGTGGCCCTTCAGAGGTGACATTAAAATGCCCCTGACAGGCTCCACAAGCATGTGTGGTCACCCTCACTGATAACATCAGAACACAGCCCACAGACTTGAAGATAATTGGCGTTGCTGTTTAAATGTCACCAGACTGCCTTCAGATGCACTAAAACTATAATACTAAAGAATAATGTTGTTTTAAATCCTGGGCTCTCCATCCAGTAAGCAGTTTTTACAAGACAGTGAAGGAGATAAGGAAAGGAGTAGCAGTGATCAGGATCTTGTAACGTGTGATAATCCATAAAAGACTCAGTATAGTTAATGAGACATATATCCAAATATAAGTCCTGCGTGAGGGAAAAATTTGTGTGTGTGTGTGTGTGTGTGTACACATATACATGCACACACAAATTGTATACACAAAGGAAATAGTTAGGTATTTTCACCTAAAGGGTAGAATATAACATTAATGAAAAATTTACGTAACACTAATCAAATGAAAAGATAGTTTTTCTAGCAACCACTGCAATAATTACTTTGTAAATATTAAAATACAAATACTAATGCTTTTCAGCCTTTTGGTTAAGATCAAGTGTACAATATAGATGCTGCTAGATATAACTTATAAACAGCTATACTAGGCTAGAGACATGATCGTGCATGCATATTATGGATATTAGAGAGTAAACGATAGAAAAAATTCTAGACTTTGTTATCAGAGAGCCATGAAAACACATTGGTGAAAATAAATTTTTCTTCAGGCCTGGAGTACTATAACGAATTTATAAAAAATGTGTAGCCTTCTTTTTCTTTTATGTGGAAGGGGTTATCCAATATAGAAAGATGGAAATTAATAATGTAACACTATCTGCATGTCTTTGAAGTTTCAGCATCACAGAGAGATTTCTCTGGATGCACAAGTCGCACCTGGCAACTTAAAACCAAGTACTTGAGCAGCAGAGCTGTAAGGATCTCTCTGGGCCTGCCACTGTGTGCTCTGCCAAGGATGACAGAAGTCACACTGCGTTTGCTGCCTTGGGGATATGGAGGCCTAGCTGTCCCATAGAGGATGGAAATTAGTGTAGATAACCAAAGGGCCACCAGCTTCCTGAGCCATGAGACTTGGCAATATTCTAAGCTTTAATTTGTTGGAGACTCAATGTTTCCTGTTCACACTGAGCAAAGATACACAGGTCTTTGTGCTTTAGCACAGATGTCTTCCAGGGCCTCTCTCTGCCTCACTGGCAGCCCTACTAACAAACCTGACAAAGTGAGGCATTCCAAGCTAGCCCCTAGAATTCAGAAATTCTTCAAGATGTCAATGCTGCTATTACAGCGTTTAAAGTGTGTGTGTGTGTATACATATACATAGGTTAGTCTTGCAAACTACTGAAGATACTTGCTGGAAGCAGAGTGTTATATGTACAAACTCAAAGTTACTTGTATTAGTACTATATCAGGAGAAACATACAAATAAAAATACATAAATGAACCAGAAAAGAGAACCTAGTCTTTAGTTTATTGAGGTGAAACTTCTCTTTGAAAAATATGTTTAAAAGCAAGATAAATGAAAACAAAGAAGAAAGTTTGAGCTCAAGGAATGTGTCAGTGATTTTAGATATGTTCTGTACTGTGATTACTATCAGAAAGCCAAGATTGAGTTAATTAGAGTAATTGAAAATATCTGTCCTCCCAAGAGAAGTTCTGCATCTCAACTTATTCTCCCAATTAATATGGCTAGATTTCCGAATTGTAAATAATTGCTGCCTATTTCAGGAAATTGCTGTTTATTTCAGGTTAAATTAAATTAAAATTGCTGTTTATTTCAGGAAAAGGACAGTTTCACCGTCATTACCATTGCTTGATTCTTCCTCATACTTCAACAGTTTCATAAGCAATAATAACACATACATTTCTCTTCCACATTGGTTCCTTAAATAATAACTTTTTAAGGAATAAACCACAAACAACCAGAAATTACCACCAACAAACAATAAAATATTTGACTATGGAAGGAAAGTAAGAGAATTATGTAACAAATGATGAAAATCTGTGTGTTTTTTGAAGATGATAAGATCTTACTAATGAAGAAGCAGATAGAACATTAAAAATTATGATAGAAGCATCATTATGCACTGATCTATTCCCAAATGTTCGTCTAGCTTGCTGAAAATGCTTGTTTTCTACGTTTAGGCCATTGTCCCAGAAAAGTAATGTAGCTAATATAACGTAGGCTTTTAAATTTGTGTAGCTGATTTTACATACTTTCATTAGTTCTATAAAGTTTTCTAGAGTTACTGTTTTTTTTCTCTTGAAAATTGGATGGGCAAAGTTCTGTTGTCATCCAATTCTTTAGCTTCTAGGCTAGTGACAATACTGTATCAGAAACATAACTCAGGGTAGACTCCCCCGATTCTTTCCAGAAGTTAAATAAAACTGCAGGAGGAATGCATTCATTTATTCAACTAACCCCTTTTTTACAATAGAATGTGCTGTGTTTACCTCACATTTAACATATAAAAGTTCATTAAATGAATCTCAAAACTTGCTGATGGGGAGCATTAAAAATAATTTTGAATATTTGTTTGAAATCACACATTGATAGTCACACTGATATTTTTATTTGTTTCTCTCCAGTTTGCTTTGAAGATGATTCAGGATCATCCTACCAATACATTTTTTTGTGCCCTGTCTCTTTCTGTTACATTTTAGTGTGACCCTTTCTGATGCTATTAAATAATACTCTTTTAAAATATACATTGTAAAGTTGCTATGACATTTTATTATTTGGACCTGTCACAAAATATGTGATTATTCTTCATGTTTGGAGTAGTTACTTTTCTTCCATTTTCATTAATACATATAAATTTTTATTTAGGATAATAATAAAGAATGTAATGAACATTTCAAGCATAATTCTTTCTCAGTGTTTTTGACTTATGGCTGCCTTCTTGAAAGGAGAAATACCAGGTTAAAAAATGACAAACTTTTTCAGGACTCAACATATATGTTACTAAATTATTTTCTAGAAAAACCATACCAATTTATACTATCACCAGCAGTATTTGACTTGTGTGTACCATTGCTCCATTACAAAAATTAGCATTTAAAAATCTTTGCTGATTTGTTAGTGAACATGACATATCGCCATTATATTTTAATATGTGTTTCTTTGATAATCACACATTGGGCTTTTGCTTTTATATTTACTATTTATATTTTCACTTTTGTAAGTTCATTATGAGTTTATTCATATTTATATTTGTGTAATTCATTTTGATGCACACTTTTTGTATTTTTCAGTTTTTTCCACTGTGTATTTGTCTTTTAGTCTTTAGAAGTCAATTGGTGTAAAGAATTTTCCCCTCTCTAGAGCGTCAAGCCCATCAATGATGTCATTTCTACTCTTCCTTTGGTGTTACAGTTACAAAGACCTTCTTCCTTCCAGATCAGATATACCTTTACCTACGTTTTCTTTCATTTCTTGTATGGTTTCACTTTTTACTTTAAATACTCAGTCTATCTGATGGATTTTAGTTTGAGTGGTGAGGAAGGGCAATATCTTGAATCTTTTTCAAGAGTAAACCAGTTGCCCCAGTAATTATAATATAAATAATTTGGGACAACAGGTTTATTTTGTTTAAAGGTAATGCAAGACTATACACTGAAAAAGCCTGTTTTTATACAATCAATTCTATATTTTAGATATTGGCAGACCTATTTTCCTTGACCCTTTCATGATTCGGCAAGGGGCAATTATTTAGTATTTATTCTTTCAGATATCCTTTAGAGCCATATAATCAAATATTTCCCCTTCTATTGTTACTCCCACATAGATTGCATTGTGACTTCTATTATATTAAACCTACAAATTATTTCTGGAAAACTAACATCTGTGTACCATTCCTATCCAGTAACATTCTATTGCTTTCTCGAACACTTCTGTGTCTCTTGGTAAAGTTACATTGTGTCTTATTGTTGTATCCAAGTCTTGCTCAATTTATGCCTAAGTATCATTTAGTTGTTTTTGCTATTAGGAAAGTGATTGTTTTTCCAGTGTACATAACATTTAGTTGTTTCACTTAGTTTTCCTGAGAAGACAAGTAAGTCACTTGCAAATATTGATAAATTATTATGTTTTATAATACTCATAACCTCATGGAACATTGCATTGGCTGGATCTTCCAGAACAATGTTAATTCATATTATAGTATTGAGAATGAACCACCTTTGTCATAAGAAAAATGAGTCTCAAAATGTACTGGCAGGGAGGGAAAGAGGATTGATAGTGAAACTGCTTATTTAATAGCGTCTTGGAAATTCACATTTAAAATTCAAATTCATTCTATAATTAGCATATGAAAACCTCTCAAATGCTCTGCAAATAAGAATATATATATTTTTTTGAGTCGCAATTTTGCTCTTGTCTCCCAGGCTGGAGTGTAATGGTGCGATCTTGGCTCACTGTAACATCCGCCTCTGGGGTTCAAGTGATTCTCCTGCCTCAGCTTCCTGAGTAGGTGGGATTACAGGCACCTGCCACCATGCCCAGCTAATTTTTGTATTTTTGGTAGAGATGAGGTTTTATCATGTTGGCCAGGCTGGTCTAAAACTCCTGACCTCAGGTGACCCACCTGCTTCAGCTTCCCAAAATGCTGGGATTGCAGATGTGAGCCACTGCACTAGGCCTTTTCTTTTCTTTTGACCTGTTATTTAATATGCTTTAAACACTGTTACCTAAACTCAGTTTTCCAAATAAGCATCATACTTTATTTGGTGCTTATTTACATTCCAAATAGTGTGTTCTTTATCCTATTAGAATCATCCGATTTTTTTATTTTTAAATATATATTTTTAAAAAACTGATGTGAATTTGTTTAAATGTCTATATTTAATGTCATCATCTGTTATTAGTGATAAATATGCTTAAAAATGTTTCAGCTCAAGGTATAAGTTATAGTTGCCTAGAGGTTATTTTTTAATATTTTGCTACTGATATTCTGGCATTTTACTTAATATTTTTGGATTCATAATCATCTGTAAAACCAGACTTTATGTTTAATTTTAGGGGACTTTTTTAGTTTTTGGTAGAGAGTTTTACATTTACAGATGAAAGGGGAAACTTTTCACTTCTGCTGTACAATGGA
Source organism: Saimiri boliviensis (assembly GCF_048565385.1). Classification (NCBI taxonomy): domain Eukaryota; kingdom Metazoa; phylum Chordata; class Mammalia; order Primates; family Cebidae; genus Saimiri; species Saimiri boliviensis. Next base: position 138,162,100 of record NC_133453.1, read on the forward strand.
CCAGTTTATGTGAATGAGAACTAGCATGTATGCCTAGGAATTCACACACATGTGTACACATATGACATGCAAAGGACTCATCTGGGTTTGCATCCTCATGTGGTTCGTCCTTCAAATGCGTCCTTAATGTCTTCCTTTGGTTAGTATAGTGGTCTCCCTACTTAAGCCAAAGTGCGTATTGGGAAACATTCTCTTTTAAATTTCGACAGACTGGCAGATATTTAGTTGGTATTTTTCTTCTGGCCTACAAAATAAGAGTCAGTAAGTACAACTGCTTAGCCCTCTTACTGTATCAATTCATGGTTTTTTTGTTTGTTTGTTTTTGGGTTTTTTTGCTGTTTAATCTGTTGTTATCCTTCTGCTGAAAAGGTATGCAAAGAATAGCAACATCTGAAATGAGACTCTACAAAATGCTATTCCAGTCTCAACCTCTTTCTTTAAATCCAAGGATTTAATTCCTAACTTTTTTCTATTCTGTTTTATGTATCTGGGAACTTTGGTCTCCATATGGATGTCAAGACAAAAATATAAGTTGGGGTGGGGAAAGAAAGAAATCCTGAATTAGATGCTTCAGAAAACAAGTTCTTACTTAGGCTTATCTCTACTCACTTCTGAAAGTCCCTTAGATGCCAACAGATCAACTTTGCATGGCTAGCAACTCCCTTGACAAGGCAGAGAAAGTTCCTCAGTGCATGCAAGAACGAATGCCGAAACATGCCAGTTTATGGTATAGAACATTGGAGTGGTCCTGAATTTGAGGTACTACTTAAGGAAGATGTGGGATTGACCTGACCCAAGAGAACTGATAGAAGTGTATATAAGGATCAGTGAGATTTTCCATTTTCGTTCACACCTCATGGAATGAAATGGTTACTCCTCTTCTTCCCTGTATAAGATACAATGCTTTCTCTATCAAGAGTTTTCACCCAGGAGGCCCTAGACCCAGCAGTATCAGGCATAAGTGAAGGTGACCAAGGGATTGAGAGGGGGAGAAGGGGAGGGGTGTTTGGAGGGCTCCAGAATTGAAAAAAATAAATAAATAAAAATAAAAATTAACAAAATTTTGCCTGTTGAATCCAACTGTCATCCTCCTGCTCTGCTCCCAGGATGCCAGCAAGACCATCATATATTTAAAATAAGATAGTATGGTCATTATTTGTTGTTAAAACCCCAAAAGCGAAAACAAACCAAAGAAAACTTTAGACAAGCTAAATTTAATAGAATTGACCAGGCCTGGTAGCTCACATTTGTAATCTCAGCACTTTGGTAGGCCGAGGTGGGCAAATCACTTGAGGTCAGAAGTTTGAGACCAGCCTGGCCAACATGGTGAAATACTGTTTCTACTAAAAATACAAAAATTAGCCAGACTTGGTGGTGTGTGCCTGTAATCCCAGCTACTCAGGATGCTGAGGCAAGAAAATCACTTGAATCCAGGGGGCAGAGGTTGCAGTGAGCTGAGATCACACCACTGCGCTCCAGCCTGGGTGGCAGAGTGACATGTTGTCTCAAAAAGTAAAATAAAATAAAAATTAATAGAGTTTATTTGAGCAAAGAACTATTCGTGGATCAGGCAGCACTCAGAACCAGAACCAGAAGTGGTTCAGAGTGCTTCATGCTTCATTTCACAACATGAATGGTATAGACAGAAAATGAAAGTGATGCACAGAAATTGTGTTATTGGTTACAGCTAGGTATTTGTCTTTTCTTGGATATGGTATGATCAGTTGATAGCCTGTGACTGGCTTAAACTTGGCTTCATGTAGTTGGCTGAGACCCTACTGTATGTTATCAAAAATATTCTTTTAAGTTAGGTTTTGGTTTATTTGTCTGCTGGTTTTGGTTGCAGTTCAATAAGTAGAAACTCAAGGTATGGAGACTGCTTCAGGCCAATGGCATCTTTTTAAGGGTGCTAAATGTGCTTGTTAAATGTGTTTACTTGTTAAATAAGTTTAACACCTTTCTAAAGAAACATACTATGTCAAAGAAAAAAGGTCTATTGATGCTGACATATGGGGTTCCATAGCAAAAATGATGAAAAGAAAATTATGAAATAAATTATATAGAACACATTTAAGAACTGAAGATCATGACTGTCCAGATTGAAAAGGCCCACGGAGCATCCCATGTCATAAGTGAAAAATGACTGTCAGGTCGTATCTTTATAAAATTTCAGAACAATGAAGATTATTTTCCTAATCTTAAATGTTTTAAGATATATATAGAGAGGAGTCACATACAAAGGCTGGGAATCGAAAGATCTACCAACTTCTCAAGGCAACACTGTAAGCTTGAAGAGAATAGAGCAATGCCTTCAAAACCCTGGAGAAAATGTTTCCCCAAAAATGTTATCTTTTCAAAATTTTAATCACTGATGGATATCATTGATCATTATAAAAATGCAAATCAAAATCACAACAAGATGCCATCTCACACCAGTCAGAATGGCTATTATTTAAAGGTCAAAAAGTAATAGATGATGGTGAGGTTGCAGAGAAAAGGGAACACTTGTTCACTGTTAGTGGGAGTATAAATTAGTTCTAACATTGTGGAAAGCAGTATGGTGATTCCTCAAAGAGCTAAAAGAAGAACTACCATTCAACCCAGGAATCCCATTATTGGGTATATACCCAGAGAAATACAAATCATTCAACCATTAATATAATACAGGCTAATGTTCGTTGCAACATATTCACAATAGCAAAAACATGGAATCAACCTAAATGACTGCCTTGGCTGCATTGGATAAAGGAAATGTTGTACATATACACCATGGAATACTATGCAGCCATAAAAAGGAACGAGATCATGCCTTTTGAAGGAACATGGATGGAGCTGGAGGCTATTATCCTTAGCAAAGTAAAACAGGAGCAGAAAACCAAATGCCAGATGTTCTCACTTATTAGTGGAGGTAAATGATAACTTATGAACACAAAGAAGGATACAACAGACACTGAGGTGGAGGAGGGTGGAAAGAGGGAGAGGAGCAGAAAAGATAATTATTAGGTACTGAGCTTAATACCTAGGTGACAAAATAATCTGTTCAACAAACCCCTGTGACATGAGTTTACCTATGTAACAAACCTTCACATGTACCCCTGAAGCTAAAAGTTTAAACTTTTTAATTAAATATAATAGACTAAACACATATACAGACATCTAACATCTGTAAAATTGATAACTATATGCTATTTCTTCGAAATATACTTACGGGTATGTTCCACTAAAGTAAAGGAATAAAACTATAAAGAGAAAGATCTGGGGCCAAGTGAATCATGGTTCTATCACAGAAGAGATAAAGACATCTAGATCAGCTCTGTGCAGTAAAACTTTCTAAGGCAGTGGAAATCTTCTGTATCTACACTGACCAATGCAGTAGCTAGTAGCTACAAGTAGCTAGTGAGAACTTGCAATGTGGCAAATGTGACTAAGTTTTAATTTCATTTTAAATAATTTAAATTAAAAAAACTTCATGTGACTATTGACCACCGCACTGGACAATATGTTCTAGATGATGGTAAAGGAAACTATCAAAATGATGAGAGAGGGAGGTTTCATGAATTAGAAGATACACAGCTATATAGCTGATTGTGTAATCTCCCATCCCACAAACTTTTTTGCAATATAGCTTTCCTATGATTCTGGGAAGAGGTGGGGCTTATTTCTTCTTCCCTTAGATCTGGACTAGCCTTTAGAATTGGGTAGAAATTACATTCTGGGACTTTGAAGTCCAAACATTAAGAAATTCAGGTACGTTTGGAGATAGCCAAACATTTAATAACCCTGAGATGGCCATTCTATGAGGAAGCCCACAGTTAACACATGGAGCCATCTGAGGTTCAGTGAGATGCAGGGAGTTTTGAAGTCTTGATGTCTTAGAATTGCTCAGTGGAGCAACCTATAGAACCATGAGAGATGATAAAATGGATGTTGTATAAACTACTGAGTTTAGTGTGTTTGTTACCCAGCAAGAAGCATACCTAGGGAGCCCAGATTGGAACTGAAGGAGAGTAGGTTCTGAGAGTAACATGTACAAGGTAGGCCTCATAGATTACCTGGTGTGTCTGACTTCCTGGGGATGTAATGTACATTGTTAGAGTTTGTGGAAGAAGAATTGCTAACAGACACATAACAAGCTATGCAAACAAAAAATAAAAATCTCCAGAAAACCAAAGTTTTGTACAAGGAAAGGAATATAATCATGGCACACTACAGGATTTAGTTCATGAATGTTAAGTAGCATACATAATCATAATAATGCAAACAGAATTCTCCTATTGAGAGTCTGAAAATGATGGAGGAGAGGAAGAAGTTGTATCTGGATGTGGGGGGAATATAAAAGCAATTGAATATTCATCTTCTTTAGCAGAAGACAATAATCTTTCTAAATGAAAACATGAAACATATTGGTTATATACCAGTAGAAAAATCTAAAGAGTTGTATGTGTTTGCTTTTGAGGAACATGCATTTGGGGTCTAGATGGGTAAAATAAATGCTGCATTTTTTTGCATACAGGATTATTTGATACATTGGAAGATAAATATATATTTTGAGATACTAACTTTCGTTTTTTGAGATGGAGTTTCACTCCCGTTGCCCAGGCTGGAGTGCAATGGCTCACTGCAACCTTTGTATCCGATATTCAAGTGATTCTCCTGCTCAGTCTCCCAAGTAGCTGGGATTACAGGTGCCCACCACCACAGCCAGATAATTTTTGTATTTTCAGTAGAGATGGGGTTTCACCCTATTGGCCAGGCTGGTCTCGAACTCTTGATTTCAGACAATCTGCCTGCCTTGGCCTACCAAAGTGCTGGGATTAGAGGCATGAGCCACTGGGCCTGGCCCAAGATACTGACTTTTAAAAAAGATCAAAGGCATTGAAGTAACTCCAGTTGTCAGAACCTGGTTAACAGCCTCCCTTCTTAGACCATCCTAACCAAGGCTGACAGAGTCTTCCCATAGGCAGAGAGCCACAGTCAGTAGTCTCAGCTTCAATTGCCATTTCTGCACTTCCTCTTGTGCACTTATACACATTTTAGTAGGGAAATAAGAGAGGGCAAGTCCACAGGTGTTGGTAAACTTTACTGCCCTAAAATCCCAAAACTCTTTTTTCATACAGTCTCCTCTGACCCAGATCAACTTCAAATCTCAAATACTGAATTAAGCTTCATAATTTACATAGTTTTAAAGTCATTTATTTATTTTTAGGAAGAGAGACTTGGTATGTTTCCCAGGCTAGAATGTTATGGCTACTCAGAGGCACAATTATAGTGCACTGTGGCCTCAAACTTCTGGCCTCAAGTGATTCTCCTGTCTCAGCCTCCCTGAGCATCTGGGACCACAGAAACACCACTACACCTGGCTTTTAACTTACATAGCTTCAATCACAAGCCGGATAGGACCTCATTGTCATGAGCTTTTTAAAAATAGGTTGAAATAGAATTGTGGAGCAAGGCATGATGTCTCAAGGATTGCCCAGCAGATCCAAATTATGCTTTCTAGAGATGTGGTTATTTAATATTTACCAAAGAGCACTGATGCTCTGATTGGTCTTTTCATATGGGTGTAGAACTAAACAAACTCCTCCAGGCTAGTTGAGTTTAAACAGGAGTTGAAGGTAGCAGGAAAGTTCCCTTTGAAACAGAATTGCGAACTGAGGCTAATAATTCAGGGCATTGGCACGGAGCAGGGAGAAGGAAGCCAATATGCTTTGTGAGAAAGAAACAGCTGAAGCAGGGCTGCGTAATAATGTCTCCTCAAGAAGACCTTGGTTCAGGGTTCTTCACTATTATGAGCATGAAAACTACAATTCTCATCTGGAATTGAAGAGAAATCCAACTATAATAAGCTTTTTTTTTTTTTTTTTTTTTTTTTTTTTTTTTTTTTTTTTTTTTTTGAGACAGAGTTTCTCTCTTGTCTCCCTGGCTGGAGTGCAATGGCATAATCTTGACTCACTGCAACCTCCACCTACCGGGTCCAGGCAATTCTCCTGCCTCAGCCTGCCAAGTAGCTGGGAATACAGGTACACACCACCACGCCTGGCTAATTTTTATATTTTTAGTAGAGATGGGGTTTTACCATGTTGGCCAGGTTGGTCTTGAACTCCTGACCTCAGGTGATCCACCCACCTTGGCTCCCAAAGTGCTGGGATTACAGGCATGAGCCACCACACCTGGCCAATAAGCTTACTCTTAATTCTTTCTTTTTTCCCCCATTAAATTGATTCCCAAGTCCTTCATGTCCTTCCAGAAAGTCCTTTGATTTCTTTTATACCCGCCCCCCTATGATAGAGTAAGATGTCCCTCCTGTCCATCCCAACAAAGCTCTGTGCTTGTCCCTTTGCTAGCATTCACCTACCTTCCACAGCTGCCTACTTTCTTGTCTCAATCTCCCACAAAATTTTTAAGTGCTTGGAGAGAACCATTCATTGTTTCACTCTCAGGACCCAGCACACAGAAATCTCTCAAATATATTTGTTAAACAAAGGCAGTAAAATATGCACATGTATTTATATTCTTAGACAAGGTATGCCCTTTATTTATGGATTCTCACGCTCTCAAGTCATTAGATATATCCATGTGGTTCCCAAATGTCATCATGCCTTTCCTAGCCTGGGATGCAAAATCTACAAGTCTGATGCCATTATGAGATGCTTTTTAAGACTCATCTAATTTTTAAATAAACAATAAGACAAAACAACAGTCTCTATATCCTGAAGCTAAACCTTCTTACAATGGTATACTCTGTCTTTACTTGCAAATTCAACTATCTTAAAGGAGTAAGCCATAAAGACTACTCATGCTTCCCTAGGGCTCTCTGAAAACTACCTTTCTTAAAGATATTTAGTGGGCATATGACCAAATCAAATGACCCTTTTTAACAGACATTCTCCCCACACCTGGCTTTTATTACGTCATAGGAGGTAAAGAAAAAATCCCAAGACGCTTCTCCAAACCTAGAAAGCTGGTGGCTTTAAGAGCTGACCCCATCCTGCAGACTGCCCCTGCAGCAGTTCTGCAAAATCACACTCACAAAACACTGTGTATTGTGGGGTTGGCATAGCTGTTTTGAAACTAGGCAGACCTTGTGCAGTGTTTAGTTTTTGGCAGAATTTATGTTTTTGGCTGGCTGCCACTGTGAAATGTGTTTAGTTTTAACTGACAGGCCTGGTCAACACTGCAGGTCATAGGTAAGTCTAGCTCATTCCGACTAGGTGAAGCCAGATCTTCCCCTTCCCAGTTTTCTTTTTGTTTTTTACTATCTTGGTAAAGAATAATTTCTAACAGACGCATAGCAAAACGTTTCTGTCCTTCTACCTAATTCTCTGTGATAAACACTTCCTGCTCTATGATGACATTCTTCTTCAGTGACCAGACATCCAGGGGTTGGGAGAAGCTACTCAGGAAGTTGTAAGAGTAGGGATTAGTTTGCAAACTGGGAAGTAAGACTGTACTGTGGTATGGAGCAGAAGGTTGCTTGGTGAAATCCTCAGGGATGTATTGTGACATTTTTCTCCTTAAACCTGGGCCAGAGCAGTGTCAGGAGCCATCCAGCAGAATGGTGAAGAGCCAGTGAGAGGAGAAAGGGAGTCCGGCCAACCTGACATGAGACCTCGATGTTGGTACACCAGTGTCACTAGGACACAAGGAGTCTCTGTTTCATTTTTTCCCCTGAGAGGGATTTGTATCCAGCCATCTTGTGACTGCTTTTTTATTCAGTTCAGTGAAAATGACTATGCTTTTTCCTACTATCTCAACCAAAATTTGTACACATGCCAGGCTGGGAAAGCATATACTTCCTGAATGAAAAGTGTGATTCAACCATTATGAGTCCCAGAGGGTCTTTGTGGGACCAGCCGCTGAGTTGCAGGATAGCAGAGGTGTGGGGTCAACGCCATTTCCACTGTGATATGAGAATCACATGGAGGAAACTATCAGAGTCAAAGATCACCCACAGAGTTTGTAAATATGATTTAAAAGGTAAGAGAAATGATGACCATAAACAATTAGCAATAATCGCTTGAGAATCTTAAACATTCGGGATACATTTATTTTCTTTCTAAAAAAAATAAATGGGAGGTAAATAATATCATGACAATATAAGTTCCATGAAGAAGGGAGTTTCATCTACAAATTTTTTATTGGTCACTGCTAAATAATATGTTTAGTCTGACAAATAGTGGGTATTTTTAGTCAATAAATATGCATCAAATGAATAAATGAATGAATGAATGAATGAAAAGCATGTTTTTAGAGAGCACTTAAAATGAGAGAGTTTAACATCCACCATGTGTCTAATAACCTGAATTGAATTGTAGCAAACATAATCCCAGCTGATACAAGAAATTTTACCAGGTGCATATTATTTTATTTTGGGGGTTATGGTTTATACATTAGTGTTGTATTTAAGAGTAATATAAAGAAACATACAGAATTTAAATATGTAATTCAAACTCAAATTATATACACACACACCCAAACATACGTTACACACATATATGATATATGAATATTTTTTTCCTTTTCATAATTAAGAAATGCAAAATAATACTATTAAGAGACAACTTTGGACATAAGATTCCCTAAAACCAGGCGGCCCCAAACTGTGGCCCACGGGTGGCCCCCTGAGGCCATTTATCCGGCCCCCGCCACACTTCAGGAAGGGGCACCTCTTTCATTGGTGGTCAGTGAGAGGAGCACAGTATGTGGCGGCCCTCCAACGGTCTGAGGGACAGTGAACTGGCCCCCTGTGTAAAAAGTTTGAGGACGCCTGCCTAAAACTATCCGATACAGAAGCAGAGGAAGTGAAGCTGAGCTGTAGACTCAAATTGCTTGGCTCTGTATTCCAGGGGTAACTGAGGCTACATATTGAGAAGGAATTGTACGTGTATTAATTTTTCTTCTCCATTCTGCTGGCTCTTGCTGGATTTTGCTCATGACTGCTGTTAACATGTGCTAGGCCAATAATGTTATAGATCATAGGATACATCCTGCATATTGTGGGGAATTTACATCCCACGCTTTTTACCCTTTGATTTCTGGAGAGGCAAGGGCTTAATTCAGCAGTCCTTTCATAACAGGCCTGTGGTTCAGGCCTGGCTTGGAAAGGGCCCCGGGGGCTGGCAGGCACTCCAGGCAAATTTTCCAACAGCAGGAGTGCAGTTCCATTTGCCTCCTTCAACAGGTCTTCAGTTGGCTATATTAGTTCATCGACTTCAGACTTTGAATTGGCACAAATGCATTGTGCAGATGGGGCAGTCGCATTGACTGGCCTGGAACTAATTAAAAACTGGAATATTTTAGATCAGTAGGAAGAAGCATGGCCAGATTTGCAGGGATGGTGCAAGTGAGCTGAAAGAGCAAATTAACCCAGCCCTTTGAGAAAGATTGCTTCGGCCCAACCTTAGGTAGCCTCAGCTGGGCTTGGGCATATCCTGGTGTGAGATGACCCCTGCAAAACTGACAGGTACTGAACCATCTCAGCTGCTTAGAAAACATTCTTTTTTAAAAACAAATGTTCCTGGTGGCACCATGTTTTATTAAAAAGAACAACTTTGCCAAGCTTGTTAGCTTCAGGGAAAAGACACATCCGAATGAGTGAAGGACTGTGAAGGGCATTTATAATGAGGGGAAATTACTACCTGGTTGAGTGTCAGGGGCTGTGTTCTGAGGACTGGACTTCAGCCACACGCTACGACCTCCCGCCACAGTGGGACACCATCCATAGGACTTTCTTCTGACCTTTCCCATTAGTTATGTCCTAAGGCACTTTGCTTGTCCTCTTTGTCCCCACCTGCTATTTTGCATTCTGTCTGGAACTATAAGAAACAAATACCTTGTCTCAGATTGAGTGTCATCTTGTTAAGGACTTCACCATGGCTTGCTCCTAACTGCTGTTTCACTCCAGGTCTGCGGAGCACTTTAAGCTTGTTTTCAGCCTTAGCAGTCTTAGCTCAGAGCTAAGAGTGGTGAATTCAAAAAATATCTTTTGCTAGTTTTTGGTGTTTTGTTTTTATTTTTATATTTTTTTGATACCTACAATTTATTGGACTTGTATATATGTGTCCAGCATTGGGCCAAATTATGGAAGACATTTGACCATTTAATTAATACAACAACAACAAAAAAGTAAAGAAATAAATATTGTTATTCAGCTCTTAATTTTAATTTTTAAAGTTGTGGTAAAGTGCACATGACATAAAATTTACCATCTTAGTCATTCTTACGTTTTCAGTTCCATGGCATTAAGTACAATGACATGGTTGTGCAAACATTACCTCCAACAATCTCCACAACTCTCTTGCAAAATTGATCCTGTGTACCCATTAAACAACTTCCCACTCTTCCCTCCCACCAGATTATGGCAACCACCATTCTACTTTGTGTCTCTGTGAATTTGATTAGATACCTCACGTAAGAGGGATCATCAAGTATGAGTCCTTTGGTAACTGGTATATTTCACTTAGCGTCATATCCTCCAGGTTCATCAATGTTGTAGCATATATCAGAATTTTCTTCTTTAAAGGCAGAATAATATTTTGTTGTATATATACCATATTTTATCTATCCAATTATTTCTCTATGGACATTTGGGTTGCTTCCCTCTTTAGGCTATTGTGAATAAGGCTGCTGTGAACATGGGTGTGCAAGTATCTCTTTGAGACTGTTACTCTCCTATATTTGAGAGATCTGAGGTACAAAGAGGTGCGTACCACAGGTCATGCAATAGTTAAGGGATAGAACTAGGATTTATATGCAAGGAGCTGTCACTCCAGAATGTATTGTTTTCATTTCTGTCTTCTCCAACCTATATACAGGACTGTCCCACAGTGATAGGCTGTATATCATGAAACTGAAGCATGAACTAAATGAACATCAAGAAGTTTTACATGAATTAAATCTTCATCATCCTCTTAATGACTTTTCTAAACTAGATCTTTGATGCTAAATTATACCACATTATTCCAAAATGTCAGGATTATGTAAGTACAATAATAATTATACTCATAAAAGAAATCAATTTTTTGGTGTTTCAAAATAACCAGTCATTTGGAGGTAACTTCTAAAACAATGTAAGCCACTCTTCTGGCTTGATAAATGTATTGATTCCTACCAAAAGTAATGAAAAACTTCTGCCATTTCATTCTACTATGGACAAACCCCAATCAATATGATGATATTCACTTGGTACTAGCACTGTAATGAATCTTTTATACATTTTATTCTACCAAATCATATGAATGTTCCCATTTTACAGATGAGAAATCCAAAATAAAATATTATAGTTTAATCTTCCTGACCCAGTGTTCAGGTTCTTTCTGCTACTCTTACATCCTGGGTATTGCTTGTCTTGTGTCATGCAGTTGAAGGTCAGTGAATCAGATGCAAACAAAAGATTTGTACATAAGTTGCTGTAAATTTTTCGGTATATGCCTTTCAGGAAGATCTGGAATGATCCTTGAACATGAATAATTTGTAAAAAGTCTTTGAAGGACAGAGGCTTATGTAAATGGATTAAGGAATAACCTTTTGACAAGGACAAGACATATTTCATGTCTAGTAAAATGCTGTACATGCCACCATGTCCTGCAAGTCTCGGCAGCTGCTTCTAACAACGCAGCTTTTATGGAAGGATCTGGTCTGGGGAGCTTGTTCAGCAATCCTCTGCTGAGGCTGCCTGGCTCCTTTTCAAAATGTTTCCTATGTCTCAGCCTCCAACTCAACTCTTCATCCTGGAAAAGTCTGTGTCTCATTCCAGCTCAGTGCTGTGATTTATTTTTGGCGGGCAAAGGGAAGAATTAGTCATACCTACTCTTCTGTTTGAGTCTAATGGGAGCATTGTGACTGATGGTAAAGATGGTGGTTTATCAGCCTGGTGATTTGTAGAGTTTATGGCATGGGACCCCTTGTTCCTCTCAATTTCCTTTCCCCTGTGAGTCACTCTGCAATAATAATGAAGAGGTGAGGTCCAAAGTTTGACAGTGGACCTCCTTGTACTCAGCTTTCAGCATTGCAATAATTCCATATTGTCAGAGAAGAGATGATGTCATCTCCTTAACAGTTGAAAACAAAGGGGACAAATAAAAATGACCAGGGCCACCCAAAGAACTGCCAATCAATACTATTGACAATGAAGAGGAAAGCATTCTTTCAATCATAAAGTATGACTGAGTTAAGCAGTATTGACCTTGGGGTAAGGCATTTCTTAGTGTTTAATGAATGGCTAGGAAGCTGATGGACCTTTAGTCAAACCGGTTATTAACTGCCTGAAAGTGTCTGACCCTGGAAACCATAATTGCTGCTACAAATGCAAGCACATAAAAAAGCCCAAGTCTGTCTTAGACAATGTGGTGTTGTAAGCAAGTCCTGATGTTGAACCATTAGACTGACCTTTATAGATTTGCCTGGTCGTCCCCCACCACGGAACTACATACCATTCTCAAAGGACATAATTTCATGAAGACCCAGTGCTAGGAATAAATTCCAAAGATAAAAATGGATAGTATTTGCCCATCTCAAAGAAACGATTATTATACACTCAAGGTAGAACAACTCACTTCAAAGCTGATGAATTGAACTGATATTGCTATGATTACAGTGGCTGGCACCATCCGTCAGAAATATAAGGTGAGCCACATATGTAATTTGCAATTTGCCAATAGCCATATTACAAAAGTGATTGCATTTTAATAATATAATTAACCCAGTAGATAAAAATACCATTTCTACTGATAGTATTTTTTACATGCACTCAGTAAAAATTATTCACAAGATACTGTGTTTATTTTTTACACAAGGATTTTGTATTCCAGTATGTATTTCACACTTACAGCCATCTCAAATCAGACTAGCCACATTTCAAGTGCCCAAGAGCCAGATGTGGTTAGTGGCTATCATTGTGGACATTGCTGGCATAGGAAATTATTTTGGTATTGGTAATGCATTAGAATGTTCAACTGGGTGAGATGGCCCAAATAATAGCCTGCAGTTTCCCGGTGTGATCAGCAAAGAGCTAACTTGAAATGCTAAATAAATGTGAATTATATATTTTAGAAGACAGAGGAATTCATAAATGGTATTTGAGTTTAGAAAGAGTTTTCACAGACAATGACTAACTTTTGCCATTTTTGCTGATGCTGTACTGATTTAGCTTTGCTTGGAGAGAGATTTCTGGATTGTAGGGGTCAGAAGACTCTGGAATGGAGTTGCAAAGGAAGCAATATAGCGTAGTAGAGATATTTATGAGAAACAGGCTGGGTTTCAGGAACAGATAAAGCTATTCCTGCCACTTGCCACTTGGTGACATAGGGCAAACTACTTTACTTTGGGGAGCTAAGTCTTCCGATTGCTAAAGTGTAGATGGTATCGCCACCTCCTTTCTGTTGTTGCTGTTGTGGAATGTGATATGATATGACTGGATGTGATAATGCCTGACCAGTGTTCGTGCTGGTACCATCACCACCACCAGCAGAAGCATCAGAAAGAAATAGAAATGTTGTCCACTAGTATGACTCTGCAACCAGGTCTAGAACACCAGGCTTGCCCAGGCACTCTTCAGGAAGTCGATGGGAAGATTATATTAACAGCTGTAATGGTTCAGTTGCCAGAGGGCTAGCCAAATTAGTGTCATAGCGATGGCAGTGTCTGGAGGAATGTGGGTGCAAATGGAAACCGATGAATCTAAGAAAAGGGAGACCCAGGGGAGAGGTGGTGGGTATAGGGTAAAGATCAAGTAGGTTCGTCATCAAGAATATGCAGATTGTCAGCAGAAATTGAGCAGAATTATCAGTAAAAAGGCAGTCTCCTGAGTAGTGGGTCATGAAGGAAAACCAGGGAGTCAAGAATCTTGAAGGAAGGTTGATCTGCAGTCAGATAATCAACCTTCAAAAACTCTGAAAGATAAATTGCATATTACCAAAGAGGAAGATCAGGTATATTTCTTCTTTAAAAAAAAAACAAAAAACCATTACCTGGCACACGACAAATTCTAAATAAATGTCTCATGAACAGCTGACTGGCAGGCTGGCTCAATGGTGAAGCAAGCCTGTGATCAAAGCCTGGGTAGCCCAACCAATCTTGAAGGAGTTGCCTCCTCACCCTGGTTCAGGAAGAGGAGGCTTGTTATGCTCCTAGCGGTGAACAGGGGAAGAAAGGGAGAGAAGGTAGGAAGAGGTGAGGGCAGGGGCAGAGAGAGAGAGAGAGAGACAGATGGAGCCAATAGCTATCTTTCTTCTTCAAATTATCTGGGTCAGTAACATAAAGAACAAAATTGGTTGGGCAAGAAGGCCCCTATATTCATTCCAAATCTCCCTTAGTGTTTCCTGATTTCTGAAATTCCACCAGATATGTTCCATTCTTATACCCAAAAGCCCGGGTCTTACATGTAGCCCCATAGTATATTCCTAATATATAAAATACATATTTTCTTGAAGAATAAATACACTTATACAATATGCAGACACGTTTTAAGAGAAAGAAAAGCCTTGACTTTGATTCTCAGGATTGATGTAAATTATTTCTAGGATAATATCTTGCAATAAGTTAAAAATAAAACTATAGAAAATATATAAACAATACACAAAAATATTTTGGAAACTAATAACAATCACTGAAGATGAAAGAGGATGTTTTGCTGACAAGTATTCAGCACTTGTCTCTACTAATCCCCATCTCTACTAAAAATACAAAAAATAGCCCTGTGTGGTGGTGCATGCCTGTAATCCCAACTACTTGGGAGGCTGAGGCAGCAGAATCACTTGAACCCAGGAGGTGGAGGTTGCAGTGAGCTGATATTGTGCCACTGCACTCCAGCCTGGTGACAGAGCAAGACTCTGTCTCAAAAAAAAAAAAAAAAAAAAAAAAAAGTAGATTGCCAGTATTCAGGCAAGATTGTAAGACTGCTATACAAACTATTACAAAAAAGTCAAGACCTCATTTCTTAATATAGGGTAATCAGACCTCAGATCTAAACATAACTCTGCCTGCAAGCAATTCTTGAGGGCCGGTTTCAAAAAATCACCTCCTAAGAATTCCATGATGCTATCGTGTACCCATGAAGATCAGGTTAACCCTGCTCCTCAGCAGAAAGCTTCTTTATGATGACAGTCTTGTGCTTATTATAGCTAGTGAGTTTTTCTCATTGGAAGCCTTTAGATAAACCCAGTGAAATTCTGGCTCCCTAACTTCCTTTTCTTATGTTTCAAGCTGACCAGCCTTTTCTGTTTGTATAGAGTCTCTCCAAACAGTCAAAGGCCATTGATTAGGTTTTTGCTCACCCCTTTCAGGTCCTAGTCCTATGCTGTCCTCCTGATATCACAACCAAGATATCTTAATAAGTCTTTGAGGAGTTCCCAATCCTCATGTTTGCAGAAAAGCTTCTGGTTCACTCCAGAAGCAAATTCATACATACCAGTGTGATTAATAGTTAGATTTCAAAAATCAACTTAATTTTCTTGTGTTTTTGGTATTCAGGTTGCCTGTCTGAGCCACCAACTTGAGTAAAGCATTGTTCTTTTACTGTGTGGTACTGACTGCACTTTGGGTGTGATTGAAGAGCACAAAGTAAGACCAAGAATCATTTCCCCACTGTCCACATATGAAGCTTGCATTTTTTTTTTACATGATTGCAAGCACAGCAACAAAATCTATTGCTGTTTCTGACTGAATAAGTCGATAAAAACGATTCACATTTAAAGGTCTCATTCAAGGTAGGTCAGCTCTCCAGCACTGCTTCCCAGATGTGTCAGAAGTTTACTGGTGTTGCTTGAAGACTTCACTGAAGAATTGTTTCTACCATCTAGGTTTGTTTTTAAACAACATTTGATTAGACTTGTCTCTGTTTACAAGTCTCTACACACCTGGTTTATCAGCACTGTGGTTCAAAGAACATCAGTTTAAAACTGGTAGACAAGACTGATGTCAAATTATTGTTACTGGTCATTCTGTCTTTACATTTACTGTTAAACTCAAGATAACATCGAAGGACACAGATGAAAAACATAAATTAATGGCAGCACTGAATCATGATGTTAATTACCGTTTTTCAAATGTTTATTATGTTGCAGGCACAATGCAGACACAAAGAGCTTACTCTTTTTCATCTATTACCTCATTTGGGTTTCACAATAATCCTGTGAGAAATCATATCTCCATTTCACAGAAGAAAACATGATGCTCAAATTGTTAAGGCACGTTTCAGGTTCACACAGTTTATAAGTGGTCGAGCCTAGATTCCAACAGAGGATTGACAAACTCCAGTATTTTTGCTCTTACTAGTACCCAAGAACCAGGTACCAGTCAGCATCGGCAGCCTAAGCAGTTTCTGGAGGAATTTCAGGTTAAAGATGGATCAGTTAAAAATGGATCTATGCTGGCAGAAAAAAATAGAAAAGTTTTTTTTTAAAAAAGTGTCTTTTTTTCTGTAAAAATATTAATGGCAAAATGGCAGACACTATGATAAGGAGCAGTGAAAATCACAGGAGAGCTGGGGGAGAGACAGCTATGGAGGACTTTGAGACCATCCAGAGAAGAAAACAATGACTCACTGTACTTATGAGAAGAGAGCAGAAGACACATCCTGCACTTTTCCAAATGCTTCCAGCACACCATAGCTTACACTATCACCAGAATGATTTAAAAGCAACCTATGCTTAGAAGTCCTTTTGGTGGCAACTCCGTAATCTGCTCAGTGTCCAACCATACTCTTTCCAGTCACCAAATAAACACTTCTAAGGCATAGCTATGAAGGTTAATTTTATGTCATAGGAAATTTATTTTAACCTGCTTTTATTTCATGGGTGCTTTCCAAGTTTTGCATGTTAACTACAAAGGGACAAATGTTTCCCATCAGGCTAGAAGGAGAAGGGATGGGGCATAAACAGAATCTAGACTAAAAATACAAAAGCCATTTCTTGAAATAAAATATTTATAATTCATGCATTTGAAAAAAACCCACACCCCTTTGTCTGGAGTCATTTTTGATAATTATTAAAGATCTTAAAAAGGGTATATCAGATTCCCCTTAGGCTGTATTTTTTTTTTTTTTGGCCCACCTTCTTAACCGAAGCCATTATTACAATAAACAGCTATGTGCAGGTATATCCTATCAGCAGCTTGTCTCAGCTCCATCGTGTGTCTTTGTGTGTGTGTGTGTGTTTTTTTTTTTTTTTTCCTCTCTCTCTTTCTTTCTTTCTTTTTTTTTTTTTTTTTTTTTTTTTTTTTTTTTTTTTTGTTTTGTTTTGCTACAATTACTTTACCATCACTGCAGAGATTACCTGCAAAGTCCCATTCAGGGACTGACCTATGCACGTGGCTGGAAGTGTTAGTAGTCAACAGAACATTGGGCAACCACTGACCAATGAGGAAAAGAACTGAGGGAGGTGAAGGAAAAGAACTGAGGGATAAATCCTCCCTCTTCTGTCCAACTGGAGGGCAATTTTGAAGTGCACTTACTCTGTTTGTCTCATTGAACTATCCCTAGTGGGATCCAGCCCCAGTTGCCCTTGGTCACAATCAACTTTATAGCACTCTTGGACTGGCTGCTTCTTTTCCCAGTTCCCTGCTTCTTCTCTTTGAATTCACTTCCCCCCAGCTTCCCCACACCCCCCGAAAACTATTTGCACTCAGTGCTTGGCTCAAGCTTTGCTTTTTGCTGAAACCTAGGCTAAGAAAATACTTTATCACTGAACATCCCATTTATTTAGTTTCTCTTCAAAGTGTTGGACATTGAATATTTCAGGTACTGTATTAAAACTCATCTTGATTGGACATGCATTTAAAATACTTACTACCCTTTACACAGGTTAAGTTTTTTCAGGGTATGATAAAACAGGTTTGGCAGTCACTAGTTTAGCAAGAATGGCATTTGGTCCGTAAATAGGTTTTTTCTTTTTGGTTTCTTGTTTCGTTTTGTTTTTTAGACTGGGTGTTGCTGTGTTTCTCAGGCTGGGTTTTTGTTGTTGTTGTTTTGTTTTGAGACAGGGTCTCACTGTCTCCCAGGCTGGAATACATGGCACAGTTATGGCTCACTGCAGCTTTGCCCTTTCGGGCTCAAGCAATTTTCCTGCTTCAGCCTCCTGAGTAGCTGGGACTACAGGTGTGCACCACCATGCCCAGATGATTTTTGTATTTTTTTGTTGAGATGGGGTTTCTCCATGTTGCCCCCACTGGTCTCAAACTCCTAATCTCAGGTGATCTGCCTGCTTCAGCCTCCCAAAGTACTGGGATTACAGGCATGGGCAACTGCACCTGGCCCCAGGCTGGCTTTGAACTCCTGAGCTCAAGTGATCTTCCTGCCTCAGCTTTCTGAGTAGCTGGGAATATAGGGCTGTACCAACTCTTCCGGCTTGTACATAGTTGTCAGCATCTGGCTCCTGATTTTGCACCCCGCCTCATTGCCTGCTCACTGGGTTCCCTTCCTGTGTAAAACTTATGCCCAGATAATTTTGTCCTCTCTGCGTGGGGTCTCCTTCCTGAGTGCCTTCTTTCCCTTCAAGAGCGAGCTCAATTTACCCACTCTGTGAAGACTACTGTGTTGGCTTCTCTGTGCGCATCCATGCCTCTACCTAGTTAAACTGGCCCTTTCACCCACAGATCATTTGTACCTGACTCTCTTGGAGCTTCTCATATGCATTTTTTTTTAACTCACTAATATCTCACACCATGCCACATGTATTACAGTGACTAACAAGGGTGAATTATACATGGTAAGATAAGCCTGTGAAATGAGTCCAGGGCTAGAAAGAAATGGTTAGAGTTAGTGAAGGAGATAAAACTGCTGCAGATATAGAGGAACTTCCAATAAATAATGATAGCATTGAGCTCATCTATTTACTTCCCACCCCTCCCAAATTCCCACATAAATGATGGTAACAAGTCTTTAAAATATGTGATAAACATTTGTGCTAAAAATACAAATGGATATTATTAGTGGATCTGAAATTGTGAGCTATTTCTTAATAATTGAAAGTAGAAGAGGTTGAATGGGAGCACAACCAACATAGAAAAATCCACAACTCCAAGTATTCACAGCCAAAGGCTGCTGCTGAGAGAAGTCAGAGGTCTGAGGAACACCCAACTGGGGTTAACAAATACAGTAAATGAGGGCTGGAGACAATCATCCAAGTTCAAGGTTAAAGCACTGTTTCCAGATCAGCTGGGTAAGCCAGCTCTCTGCCATTGACATATATAGAGCAGATGGCTGAAGCATTTGCTCACTAGATAGCATTCTATGAACTATTTTCTAAATAACTACAAATATTATCTTAGAAAAGACTCCTAGTATAGATGTTGAAGTCTAAGAGAGAAACAGGGAAAGTCTTTAGATAACTGAAGATCATAAAAGGGAATCCAGATTAAATTAAAATAAGATCTGGACATCCAAAAAGATGCATATTAAATGTTCCCACCTGAGAGTCAGTCTCATTACTCAAGAAATTTACTTGCTTCTCAGCTACCTGCCTGTTCCCTGCCTATGTATAAAATGGAGAAGTGGACCTTTCTGACAGGTGCAATTAAACTACAAAGCTCACAGTTATTTCTCCTATTCAGGGGAGGGGCCCATTTAGGAGACATATGATAGAAAAAAATTCTATATTCAGCATACTAATTCAGCTAGTTCTTTGCTTATAAACATACCCAATAGCCAAAAGTCACAAAGCATTAGAGGAAATTCAAGAGCTTGCACAAGAATATTTTAGGTAAATAAAAAGGAAAAGAGTAAAGTTTTCTGCCCTCTGACATCAAAAGATGAAACAGAGAACATGAAAACCCTTACTGCACATTCTCCCTGGACTGTCCAGAGTTACTCCCTGGTCTCTTATCAGGCAATAAAAGGGGGGCAGTGTCAAGCAGTTGGTTAGTATCAGTGGTGGAGCATTTTGAAAGGGCTGGTTTCTGTTGGACTCTCAGAGAAGAAAGGCTAATCATGGTTAGAGAGGGACAGTATATCAGGAGGAGTGTCTGACCTACCATCTTGCCATGGCCTAGAAATCAATTTTCAAGGTTACTCTGGGATGTCCTTGACCAAGAGATGATTCATTCAGTCAGTTGAGGGGCTTAGGATCTTTTTTTTTTTTTTTTAGTTTACACTCTACTCTTCAAATATTCTAATAGTTTGTGTCCTTCTGAAGTAACATCTGGGTACTTTATCTTGGCCTAAAATGCTGTAAGTGATTTCTCTTCAGCCTTATCTTGATCCATTCTGGTCTTTTAATTACTCTGGCTGACTCAGTACTTTCCTGCCTTCAGCTTTTGCAAAAGCTCCCACATATGCCTGACTCTTCACATCTTTTGCGTATTCTCACCTGGCTCTTCACATCTTTTGCATGTCAACTCACATGCCACCTTTTCATAGAAGCACTTCATCTATCTAAAGAAAGCCCACATTATTCCTTATCCCATCTATTATTTATGTCTGAATCATCATTCTGAACATTCAGTGAATTCTTTTTACTGCTAACTCAGTCTTTTCTTTCACTCTTGAAAATTGTTGCTTCTGTCATTATTTCTTTTCCTCCATATTTCTGTTCTTTCTGAAATTTTATTTGTGCGACCCGCAGAGACCCTTCCCAAAGCAAATGAGAGCAAGAAGTTGTTAAGCCGAGTCCAGGTTTATTGGGATCTGCGGGCAACCCAGGCGGGAGGGGAGCTGAGCTGCACCCAGCAGCTGCCGGAGAGGGTTTTTATAGGGGCGGTGGCCTGTGTAGGCGAGGTGTTGCGGAGTGATTGGTGGAAGGGAGAGCAGAGGAGGGTTTTCTGCGTGCCAGAAGGGGATTGGTCACCTCTTGGCGGGCTTAGGTTTGAATTTTATTGGCTGTCTTGTTTCTAGGCAGACTACTGCAACTGCCAAGGGGTGGGGGATGGGGGTTGGCTTTAGGTTTGACGGGTTAAGGCTGAGCAGTGATTGGTCGCCCTGCGCTACCAGGCAGAATAGGGTCTGCAGGCGGACTCCAGGAAGTGAGGGACAAAATGGAGGACTGTGGGTTTTTCTACCAAACATTATTGGACAGATATTATATTTCCTACACTTATCTTCCATAACATTTAACTTTCCTTATGGTGGCACCTGGTGGTTTTTGTTTTTGCTTTTGTTTCAATCCGTTTTGAGAAATTTTCTGGGCTTTATATTTTAGACAAAAATTTAATTTCTAGCTATTTTATTTTCTTTTTTTGTAATGATATTTTAATATTCTCAATAGTGTTTGCTTATTTTTTAATTCTCTCTTTCATTACACTGTGCTCTTACTTTCTGCATTATATAGTTTCTTAAACCTTTCTCTCTCTTTTATTTTCATTTTCAACTCTTTTTAGGTTCAGGGGGTACATATATGCAGGTGTGTTATATGGGTAAATTGCATGTCCCTAGAGTTTGATGTACAAATAATTTCATCACCCAGGTAGTAAGCATACCCTTACCCTCCTACAGTCTCAACCCTCAAGCAGACCTCAATGTCTGTTGTTTGTTTCCATGTGTACTCAGTATTTAGCTCCCATCTATAAGTGAGAACATGTTATATTTGGTTTTCTGTTTCTGCATTAATTTGCTTAGGATAATGGCCTCCAGCTGTATCCATGTTGCAGCAAAGGACGTGATTTCATTTTTTATGGCTGTATAGTAGTCCATGTTGTATATGTACTACATTTTCTTTACTCAGTCCACAAATGATGGGCACCTAGTTTGATTTCATGTCTTTGCTATTGTGAGTTGTGCTACAATGAATATGCAAGTGAATGTGTCTTTTTGGTAGAACAATTTATTTTCCTTTGGGTATATACCCAGTAATGGAATTGCTAGGTGAATTGGTAATCCTGTTTTTCAAGTTCTTTGAGAAATCTCCAAACTACTTTCCACAGTGGCTGAAAAAATTTATATTTCTGCCAGCAGAGAATGTGTTCTCTTTTCTCTGCAACCTTGCCAACATCTGTTATGTTTTGACTTTTTAATAACAGCCATCCTGACTGGTGTGAGATAGTATCCCATTGTGGTTTTGATTAGCATTTCTTTAGTGATTAATGATGTTGAACATTTTTTCATATATTTGTTGGCCATGTATATGTCTTCTTTTTAAAGAAGCGTCTGTTCTTGCTATTTGGCCATTTTTTAGTAAGGTTATTTGGTTTTTGCTTGTTTTATTTTTGTTTTTGTTGTTGTTGTTGTTTTGAGATGGAGTCTTGCTCTGTTGCCCAGGCTGGAGTCCAATGGTGCAGTCTTAGCTCACCGCAACTTCCGCCTGCCAGGTTCAAGCCATTCTGCACCAGCCTCCCAAGTAGTTGAGATTACAGATGTGGGCCACCATGCCCAACTAAATTTTGTGTTTTTAGTAGAGACAGGGTTTCACCATGTTGGCCAGGCTGGTCTCGAACTCCTGACTGCAGCTGATCCACCCACCTTGGCCTCCCAAAGTAGGTGTTTGTCTTTTCCTTGTTAATTGGTTTAAATTCCTTATAAGTTCTGGATACTAGACCTTTGTCCAATGCATAGATAACAAATATTTCCTCCCATTCTGTAGTTTGTCTGTTTACTCTTTTGTTTCTTTTTGCTGTGCACAAGCTCTTTTGTTAAATTAGGTCCTAATTGTCTATTTTTATTTTTATTGCAATTGCTTTTAGAGACTTCTTCATGAACTATTTGCCAAGGCCTATGTCCAGAATGGTAGTTTCTAGGTTTTCTTCTAGTTTTTTTGTAGTTTAAGATTTCACATTTAAGTATTTAATCCATCTTGAGTCAATTTCCATATATGAAATAAGGAAAGGTGCCTCCCAGGCACCTTACAGGTACATGCCATGACACCAAGCTAGTTTTTGTATTTTTAGTAGAGACGAGGTTTCGTCATGTTGGCCAGGCTGGTCTCAGAACTCCTGACCTCAAGTGATCCTTGGCCCACCTTGGCCTCCCAAAGAGTCTGAGATGTTAAACGCGGAAATGTAAGTATCACTGAACCCTAGAAATGGACATCCCTAATGTTGTGAATGTGAGACTGGCACAAGGCAGCCCAGATTTGGTAAGCTGAAGTAGGACTGAAGGGGAGGTAGACAAAGCTACCAGTCAAGTTATGGAAAGCACAGGCTCAGGAACCCAGCGAGGTAGGTCAGAGCTCCACAGAAAAAAAGAGACCGCTCCAGAAGCAAGCTTAACCTATTTCAAAATGTGTCTGTGACCAGCCCTTTGTCTTTGACTTACACTACTTGCCCAGGGCTCTTACTGGAAAGATAATTTATGATGCTGAAGGGGCATGAGCCCTTTTGCAAAGCCTGTAAGATGGGAAAAATGATTTGTACTTTTCTGAGTAGTTCTGGATGTATTTCCAAAGCTCCGGACAATTTCAAGCAGCTTTGGGGTTTCTTTGCTCCGAACGCTGACTTCATTTCAGACATGAACTTCTGTTTTATGAATTTACTATAGGAAATAAGGATGTTAGAGAAATGGTAGACTATTCCATAGGGTCAGGGGAATTCTGGAAATCTGCACAGATAAGCTAGTCTGGAAGCTTTTGAAAGACGTATTTTACTTGTTAGGAAATTTACTTATTTATTAATATATACCCTTGACCTTCCCTGCCATACATTCATTTCCCTACCTATCTCCAACTAAGAGAATTAGCATATAATTTACTTTCTTTTTTAGAGTTCTTCCTCAGTGAACCACTGTGATTGGCAGCAGACACTGCTCTGGAAACCTGGTAGAAATATTTGAAAAAGCATCAGGGACTGAAGCCGCTTAGTACTGTGCAGGCCACTTCATCTATTTTTACTGTGCCCACACTAGATTGGCAGGGAGGAAATTATACTAAAGTTGTAACTGCGTCTTCTCAAAAATCGTGCTTCAGTGTGTCCCAATTGACAGTTTATCTGTTTAAATGTCCCTTCCTGTCTAACTGTAAAATCTTTTGGAGCTGGGGAAGGGGCTTATGCAATCAAACACAGTCCAAATTGAGAGGCATTTTAATTTATTTATTTATTTGTTGATTTGTTTATTTATAGAGACAGGGTCTCAGGCTGTCACCCAGGATGGAGTGCAGTGGCAATAGCATAACCCACTGCAGCTTTGAACACCTGGGCTCAAGTGATCTTCCTTCCAGATTGAGAGGCTTTGTGAAGAGCAGAGCAGCATATTTATATACCAGGGACTTCTCTTCCAAGCTGTGGAAGCAATTGGTGTGCACATAATTGCCTTCTTGCATCATCTGTCCAAGAAGCCTGGTTCTTATTTTGAGAGACAAAGAAGTCATGTGTCTTTCTACAAAGCATAATGGAGATGGGATAAAATTGGAGGCTCCCTGGAGCCCTGATGGGAAGTTGATCTGAAAATCGTGATCAAAATTTTTACCCCATTATTTTTAAATGGGTTAATAGAGGAGGCCATATGTAGAATATCTCTGACTTCTTTCCCTGCCCTGATGTTCAATAGCACACAGTTTAAACCTGTATTAATCTCTATTACCTCTACTGCCTAGGAGTGTGGACTTTTAAAATTGTTTTTATTTTAGAAATATTTATGGAAAGTTATTCAGTAAGGCATTTTAATCATGAATTTTCTTTTGTTCTTTTAACTGTTTTCAGCCAATAGACATACAGTAAAGACAAATGGATTTATCTCTGAAATCCCAGTCATCAAGTTTCCTCTCTGTGCCACTCCATCCAACATCCCCCTTTCAAAGCTGTGCCACTCTATAGCACTCTACCACTTTTCTTTTCATGCATTCATTCAACAGATGCTTGTCATTTGTTGAGGAAGTGCCAGATGCTGTGTTAGAATGCGGATAAAGAGACAGCAGGTCCTGTTCCTGTCCCTGGGAGCTCACTAATCCTCTTGAGAAAATGTTCAAAAAATCAAAAGCATAGAAACAATAAATAAGCCTAATTATATTTCATCACTAGGATTATTTGTATACTATCAGAAGATAAACACTCTGTATTTATTATTTCACCTGAAATAAATTCCATATCCATATTATTTGCATAAAATTTCAGGACTTTTATGGACCCCTTAAAGTCTATCTAGTGAGAGGCATCTGATTAAAAGTAGCTGCCTTTAGAAATAAAAGAAGACTCAGTCTGAGCAGGATTTCATAGTGTGAGTAGCTTAGGAGAAAGGTATTTTGTTAGGGGAACTTCTGTGAGCCTGTTTGTGTTAGTAATAGATATGCCCACTTTCTCTTGGATGCAGGGTACCTTGATGTGATTACTTGACCCGGAAGTGGGAGTCCTTTCTCCCTCCCATTTATAAAACCTGTGAGTTGTCTTAAAGCTTCTTTAGGCTTGGGAGCCACCTGGGGTGAAATGCCTCAAAGCACTGAAAGAGATTGTGTGTGTATGTACCCAGGCATGTGTGCACACACACTGAGCAACTCAGTAGTTATAAAATGAGGGCTCTGGGTTCTCCCTTCCTCTTCTTCTTCTTCTCCTTCACAAGGAAACATGCTAGATAAAATATGAGAAAAAAGTATCAGAGTTTGAAGACGCAGTGAAGACATTATCCAGATGCCATAGAAGAGCAAATTCATACCTCAAGCAGTAAGGTGGAATTGAAGCCCAGTGATGAGGAGGCAAGGAGTCCACATGTGTGCCTTAGGGACTGGGTTTAT
Source organism: Saimiri boliviensis (assembly GCF_048565385.1). NCBI lineage: Eukaryota > Metazoa > Chordata > Mammalia > Primates > Cebidae > Saimiri > Saimiri boliviensis. The sequence goes on from NC_133453.1 coordinate 138,187,680, forward strand.
ATCACACTTGTCCACTTTCTGGGTGTTAAAGCCCCGGACCCTGTGCTGGATGAAGTAGAGAGGGCTGGCAGCTAAAAATGTACTCTGTGCACAAAGCTTAGACCAGGCATCCCCAAACTATGGCCCACGGGCTGCATGCAACCCCCTGAGGCCATTTATCCGGCTCCCGTCGCACTTCAGGAAGGGGCACCTCTTTCATTGGTGGTCAGTGTGAGGAGCACTGTATGTGGCGGCGCCACAAAGTGCGGCATGGCTCACATACAGTACTACTTCTGGTGATGCGGGACGCACACGTCAGGGCTCTGGAAGCATGTCATATGATGCACATCCGGTCTGCGGCTGCCGCGCCCCACATCACCGGAAGCAGTGTGAAATAACAGCAGAAGTAGGAAGAAAGGCAAAGCACTATAACCATTACTACACAGTACAATGGCCCCCATACTTCCCCAAATGTACAACAACATAATGGCCCCTATAACCTCCCTTTGCCCAAAAGTCTCCCCCCACATTACTACACACCGTGTTTCCCCTATTATAAGACCCTGTCTTATATTAATTTTACCCCCAAAAGATGGGGCTGTCTTATTTTTAGGAGGTGTCTTATAATAGGGGAAACATGCAGCAGTTGGCTTCCCATGGAAGAGGCCCACCGCTGCTGCAGATGTCCAGGACACTGTATAAACAGTGTCACAGGCTGATCACCGCCATCCCTATATACAGCACTGGAGGCGGTGCTGGGCCTGTGACACTGTACACCGCTGTCTGGGATAGTGGAGGCAGCAGCGCTGGCTCTGAAGGGTGTCACACCTTGCATAGTCCGGCCCTCCAACGGTCTGAGGGACAGTGAACTGGCCCCCTGTGTAAAAAGTTTGGGGACCCCTGGCTTAGAATCTAAGAAAAATTCTCCAATCCACAAAATCTGCATTCTCCAAACAGCCATATGCCTAGGCTTAGGTGAATCTAGAGTCCCTTGCCGGTGACTGGAATTCTAGCAACATGGAGAAAACTCTTAGCTAAAAACTCATATAAAAACTGGTTTAGAAATGAGGAGGACCATAAAAGAAGCAAAATTGAAAGTAACTCCCCAAAATCTGCTTATAAAAAGCAGTACCCATATTGACTTGTCTCAGGAGTCAACAGACGAAGCAGTAAGCTAGGCACATAAGCAAACTGTATTGTGAGAGCAGCAAGTTGACTGCTCTGAGTACAGGGAGTTCGAGAAACGTGACTAAGAAATCAGTCTGTGAAAGGTGCAGAAATGAAGTGTACACTACACCTGAGAACACATAACAAGGAATAAGATAATAAAATAACGTGGATTTGAAAATGTATCAAATAGATTTTTGTTTAAATATGGTACATATTACCATGTATCTATTTCTTTTCTATGCAGAAAGCCACCTATAAGGACAAATTAAACAATGAGAACACGGCCACCAATAAAAAACTCTAAGTGCTGTAAAGAAAAGGACTTTTGGCTGAGCACAGTGGCTCATGCCTGTAATCCCAACACTTTGGGTGGCTAAGGCAGATGGATAATCTGAGGTGGGGAGTTCTAGACCAGCCTGACCAACAGGGAGAAACCCCATCTCTACTAAAAATACAAAAAAATTAGCTGGGTGTGGTGACACATGCCTAAAATTCCAACTACTTGGGAGGCTGAGGCAGGAAAATTGCTTGAACCCAGGAGGCAGAGGTTGTGGTGAGCTGAGAGATCATGCCATCATGCCATTGCACTCCAGCCTGGGCAACAAGAGCGAAAGAAAGAAAGAGAGAAAGAGAGACAGAGAGAGAAAGAGAAGAGAAAAGAAACAAGGATTTCTAAAAATAAGCAAAATGATTATGAAATTGAATGCAGAAAGCTTGGGAATTAGAAACACAGTGTACCTATGAAAGCAAAGTGAGAAATGGATCTTAAAAGCAGAAAAATCAGTTGAGACTCTCTGCAAGAAGCAGCTACATCCCAGGTCCTCTTTCTTCTCTGATTCCTTCAACTAAAGCAAAAGATAAAGATTATTCTGAGAAAAAGAGCCTTTTAAAGCTCTGTATGCCCACATGCCATCCCCAGCTGAGGGTGAGGGGTAATGCCATTCATATCACCAACAGGAGAATTCAGTAAACAATTATCTATTTATTGAACAATAAATCCCCTTATTCTCCTCCCCCAATTAGTTCCAAAGTATAGGCTCCAAACCCCAAGGGAAGAAGCTGATACATTTTAAATTGGCTAATAGAACAATCCAAGAGAGAAGACCTAGAGATATTAGCATTCTGGCAGCCCCCAGAAAAGCTTCTGGATCTCTGCTCAATTTGCCTCCAATTCATTTTACTGTTTCACAAATCTGCTCATGGACATGGCTTACACTCAACTTGTTAGTATCCCTTCCTATTTAGGAATGAATGGTAGATCACTTGTTATTTGTGGAAATCCCTGCAATAAACCAAAAAGCCAGAAAAAAAAAAAAAACTCAGAGGGAACAAGACAATATAGCATGAAAAATCAAATATATTCACTCCCGCACAAGTAATCATGGAGATAAGAGATTGCTTGAGTCTAGAAAATAATTTTTCAAGGAATTCTCAACCAACAAGAATGAAGATTATAAGATTTAATAGAATATTTAAAAATAAAGTAGAGAAAAATAAGTCTAAGAAAAAGTCAAAGATTTCACAACAGAAAAGGAAGCTGGGCTCGGTGACTCATGCTGTAATCCCAGTTCTTTGGGAGGCCGAGGAGGGTGGATCACGAAGTCAGGAATTCAAGACCAGACTGGCCAAGATGATGAAACTCCATCTCTACTAAAAATGCAAAATTTAGCTGGGTGTGGTGGCAGGTGCCTGTAATCACAGCTGCCCAGGAGGCTGAGGCAGAAAATTGCTCAAACCAGGGAGGTGGAGGTTGCAGTGAGCCAAGATTTTGCCACTGTACTCCAACCTGGGAGACAGAGTGAGACTCCATCCCGCTTCCTGTGACCCCGACCAAAAAAAGGAGTAGTGGAGAGTTTTTAGAGAATTACTTGAGAATATTCACTATCTGACTTAGAATATTTTCAGAGAGAATGTGTAAAATGGAAGGAAAGAAGTTGAAGGAACTAAATCAAAATTATCAAAGGAAAGAAAGGAAAAATTCCCAGAACTAAAATACTTTTTTTTCAGTCTGAAAGAGCCTGCTGAATATCCAGGATAATGAGAAAGCAGATAGACACTCACCCACCCTCTTCCTCAACCCACCACACACATACATATACTCACACACACATACATACATACCACTTACACATACACATACAAACACATATGCACATATACATACACCACACACATATCTGTACATACTACACACATATACTCATACACAGATATACATGCATACACATACACAACACACAAATACACATACCCACATATATGCATATACACACACCACACACACATATACACACACACCACACACACATACACATCACACATACATACACATAGATACAAACTACACACATATACACACACAACACACACATACACATATCACACACACAAACACCACACACACACATTCACACACAGATACACACACATGACACATGCACACACACCATACACAGAAGCATACCCCCCACACAGAGACACCCCCCACACTCATACACCCACACACAGATACACACACACAACATACACATACACATGCATCACACACACACCTATACATGCACACCACACACACATACACACACACATATACACACACATGCTCCAAAGGCCTTCAGCTTAACATTTTAGGACTTTCAGAGGAAAACAAAGGGTATCTAAAAGCTTCCAGAGAGAAAAAACAGATCTCATACAACAGCTGGAGAATCAGAATACAATGCAATTTCTGAAGAGCAAATCTGAAGGCTAGAACACAATGGAAAAATGTCTTATGAATTTGAGGAAACATAATTTACAAAATAGAATCTTTATATAAAGCATACATATACAATATGAATAGGAAATAAAGATATTTTTAAGCATATCAGATTCCAGTGAGCTACTAAAGTTGTCCTTCATGAAACAGGAAAGGATGTCATTAAGGAGCTGGTACAACCAACAGGAGAGAATCCCAGGAGTTTGAGAAGTGGTGTTAGGAAGACAACTGTGGCTGGGCTTAGTGGCTCACACCTGTAATCCTAGCACTTTGGGAGGCCGAGGTGAGTTCAAGACCAGCCTGGCCATCATAGAGAAACCCTATCTTTAAAAAAAAATAAATTAATTTTAAAAAATTTAAATTTAAATTTAAAAAAAGGAAGACAACTGTGAAGGAGATGAGAAAGTAAACATCACAAGTGAGCAAGAGAACAATGATTAAAATTATAACTACTTGAGGATTTCATTTTGCTAAAAGAGCTTTTTGAATTTTTTAATTTTTTTTGAGACAGGGTCTTCCTCTGTCACCCAGGCTGGAGTACAGGTGGCTCGATCTTGGCTCACTGCAACCTCTGCCTCCCAAGTTCCAGTGACTCTCCTGACATGGCCTCTCAAGTAACTGGGATTACAGGCACCCACCATCATGCCCAGCTCATTTTTGTATTTTTAATAGAAATGGGGTTTCACCATGTTGGCCAGGTTGGTCTCGAACTCCTGTTCTCAAGGGATCTGCCGGCTTTGGCCTCCAAAAGTACTGGGATTACAGGTGTGAGTCACTGTGCCTGGCCTAAAAGGACTTTTATATATTATTAATCTGAGAGTATGGGGAAAGAATCACTGATCAGCAGATAAAATGATAAACAAGTAGAAAAAATTAAAAGGTGGTTCTGAGCTCAGGAAAACAAAATTGGTGGAAAACAAGTAATTTTTGAAAAATTGTGTCCTAGCTATAAATAGTATTCAATTTTAAAACACTCTTGATAAAAATCTATGGAGAAAATTGAGGACAAGAAGATATAAATATAGAGGAAATTGTCAAAAATTAATTTATGTCTGGGCGCGGTGGCTCAAGCCTATAATCCCAGCACTTTGGGAGGCCGAGGCAGGTGGATCACGAGGTCAAGAGGTCGAGACCATCCTGGTCAACATGGTGAAACCCCGTCTCTACTAAAAATACAGAAAATTAGCTGGGCATGATGGCACGTGCCTGTAATCCCAGCTACTCGGGAGGCTGAGGCAGGAGAATTGCCTGAACCCAGGTTGCAGTGAGCCGAGATTGGGCCATTGCACTCCAGCCTGGGTAACAAGAGCGAAACTCCGTCTCAAAAAAAAAAAAAAAATTAGTTTATCATCTTCTCTAGAGGGATATAAAGAGATAACGTCTAAATTAGAAAAATCAGCCTAAGCATTCATGCACAGTTAGACTTAGCTAAGGGATAGCTATTGCCCTGGAATGTAAATCTGAGGCTATTCCATATTACTCAGCATAGACGTGAAAGACACTAAAGAAAGGTAATGTGAATAAAAGCACTAGTATGTCTATAATAAGAATTCAAGAAGAAAATAAAGAAAATAGTGTACAGATATATCGAAATAAATAATGGCCGAGAATTCCCCAGTGTTGAAGAAAGACAGGTGTCCTCAGGTTGAACATTTACTTGGAGTCCTATATAGAATAAATTAAAATATTTTATCAGACACTTTGTGGTATAACTGCAGAACATCAAGATAAAAAGGAATATTAGAAGCTACTGGAGAGGAAACAGATTACCTACAAATAAAAGATAGTCAAATAAACATGCATCTTCTCAGCAAAATAAGAATCATATCTTCAAAGTAATGAAATGAACTGTTAGCCAAGATTTCTAGATCTAGTTAAAATACTTTTTTAAGAAAAAAGTTAAAATAAAGACATTTTCTGTCATAGGAAACAAAAAGTCTGTCATCTATAAGGACATACTAAAAGAACTATGAGATATAATTGACTAAAAAGAAAAATATATACCTACAAGCCTTAGAAAGAGGAAGAAGCCATGATAAGCAGAGATAAAATATGATTGTAGACTTATATGCATATTAGCTGTAAACAAATGATAATGATAATAACTTTTGCTCTTTAAAATGAAGAAAGAAAAACTTTAAGGTAGAAGTTTTGGAGCAGAAAGAAACGATTGGAAGATATGGTATGGTTTCCTAATATGCTTGATTTCTTTAGAAGGAAATAATTTTTTAACACTAGACTTTTTGGAAAGGTATAATGGCCATAAGTACTCATTGTTTTTAAAGGTAATTAGCCAAATAATGAAAATAAAATAGAAATAGAGGCACAAGAAGATGAAAAAAAGTTTGGTCAATCTTGTAGCAAAAAAGAAGAAAAAGAAAAAGCAAAAATCATGGTAAATAGAAAACATAATGCATAAGAAACAAATCAAAATAGATGATAAATGTATATATAATTATATACAATAGTTACTAGTTAAGGTTCTCCAGAGAAGCAGAATAGCATAGATAGATAGATAGATAGATAGATAGATAGATAGATAAAGATAGATAGATAGATAGATAAAGGAGGGGATTTATTATGGGAACTGGCTTACACAGTTATGAAGGCAAGAAAGTCCTATGATCTGCAGACTGCAACCAGGAAAGTTGGTGGTATAATAAAAGCTGAGTCTGAAAGCCTGAGAATTAGCAGAGCTGATGATATAATCCCCTGTCCAAGATTGATGATCTGAGAACCAGGTTGCCTGCTGGTAGAAGTCCTGTAGTGTGAAAGCTTGAGACCAGGAGCTCTGATGTCTAAGGCAGTGGAAGATGGACATCCCAGCTCAAAAAGACAGAGATAATTTTTCCCTTTTTTTACCTTTTTGTTCTATCTTGACCCTCAACACATCCTATGATGTCTGTCTACCAGGATGAGGGTGGATCTTCTTTACTTAGTATGCTAATTCAAATGCTAATTCAAATCTCTTCTAGAAGTACCCCCATTGACACTTCAGAAATAATGTTCTACCAGTTGTCTATCTGAGCATTTCTTAACCTAGTCAAGTTGACACATACTGTTAATCATCACACACTATATATATATATATATATATATATATATATATATTTACACATACACATATAATGAATATATATATATATTTTACACATATATATATACATGTACTTGAAATTCAAGCATTAAAAAATAAAAATCGGCTGGGCATGATGGCTCACGCCTATAATCCCAGCACTTTGGGACACCAAGGCAGGCAGATCACCTGAGGTCAGAAGTTCGAGACCAGCCTGACCAACATGGAGAAACCCCATCTCTACCAAAAATAGAAAATTAGCTAGGTGTGGTGGTGTACGCCTGTAATCCAAGCTACTGGGGAGGCTGAGGCAGGAGAATCTCTTGAACTCGGGAGGTAGAAGTTGCAGTGAGCCGAGATTGTGGCATTGCATTCCAGCCTGGGCAACAAGAGCAAAACTCCATCGAAAGAAAGAAGTGGGGGTGGGAGAGAGAGAGAGAGAGAGAGAGAGAGAGAGAGAGAGAGAGAGAGTGAGAGTTTTTAAAAATCAAGCTATGTATTTTTTAGTCCATTGTTCCTTTTTAAATTACTAATATTTTTGAAAAACAAATTATAATTATATACATTTATGGGACACAATATGATTTTTATATTTCAATAGCTTTCAGGGTACAAGTGGTTTTTGGTTACATGGATTAATTATATAGCATCGAATTCTGAGATTTCAGTGCACCAGTCACCTAGGTAATGTACATTGTACCCAGTATGTGGTTTTTTATCCTTTACCTTCCTTCCACCCTCCTCCTTCTGAGTCTCCAAAATCCATTATATCACTCTATATGATGCCTTTGCATACTCAAGCTATATACTTTCAAAGACACACTCAAAATATGCTTTAAAAATTGAACATAATTCACTAAACAAATGCCAAATTTAAAAATGGGTGCAATAATTCATCAGAAAATCCTCTAAATTTTTCTTTCAAAACAGATTCCATCTGACCATCTCTCCCTATCTCCACATCCTATATCTGGTCCAGACCGCCATCATTATACTTAGATCATTGCTACTGCCTTTTAACTGGTTCTTGTGCAACTATTGTATCTTGGAAGTAAATAACTTGTTTTTTATTTTACTACTCAGAGCCATAAGAAACTTGCCTCAAGTCTTGGATAAGACACTGGACTTTAGACTTTTAGGTTGATGCTAGAACAAGTTAAGAATTTTAGGAACTATTAGGAAGGAATGATTGTATTTTGAAATGTGAGAAGAACATGAGATTTAGCTGGGCAGGGGAGAATGCTTGAATGTTTGGGCCATAAGGCAGGATCTTTCATGAATAGATTAATGCCCTCCCTGGGGAGGAGAGAGTGAGTTCTTGCTCTATTAGTTCCTGATATGGTTTGGCTGTGTCCTCACCCAAATCTCATCTTGAATTGTAACTGTCATAATTCCCACATGTTGTGGGAGGAACCCGGTGGGAGACAACTGAATCATGGGGGCCATTTCCTCCACATTGTTCTCATGTAGTGAATAAGTCTCATGAGATTTGATGGTTTTATAATGGGTTTCCCCTTTCACTTTGCTCTCATTCTCTCTTGTCTGCTGCCATGTAAGAAGTGCCTTTTGCCTCCTGCCATGATTGTGAGGCCTCCCCGATCATCTGGAACTGTGAGTCCATTAAATATCTTTTTGTTTATAAATTACCCAGACTTGGGTACGTCTTCATTAGTAGCATAAGAACAGACTAATGCGGCTCCCCGAGAGCTGGTTGTTAAAAGTACCTGACATCTCCCCCTCCTCTCTTTCGTTGTCTCTTGCCATGTGATCTCTGCACATCTAGGCTCCCCCTTTGCATTGCACCATGAGTAGAAGCTTCCTGTGGCCCTCACCATAAGTGGATACTGATGCCATGCTTCCTGAACATCCTGAAGAACCATAGCCAAATAAACCTCTTTTCTTTATAAATTATCTAGCCTCAGGTATCCCTTTATAGCAACATGAAGAAAATAAGGCATTACATAAGGTTTGTTATTCATTATAGAACTCATTTTTTATATTGCTTGATACATCAAATGGGATGAAAACATCAGTTGAAATAGATATAGACTTCCTATATTATTGACAGAAAATAAACAGTTAACTCAAGTAATTTGGACCAAAACTTTTCCCTCTATTTAAGTCTAAGTGGACTGAAAAAAAAAATTGAATTCATAATATTTAATTATTTATACATATCAGTGTATTTATGCATGAAATGTATGTCTTAGATTTGCTTCAAAATAATGTGTGTGTGAAGGGGATAGTAAGCAGGGGTAGAGATGAAACTAGATTGGTTATGAGTTGTTACCTCTTGAGGCTGGCTGATGGTTACATGCAAATTTATTTTTACTACTATGTCTTCTTCTCTTATATATGTTGGAAAGTTTCCATTATAAAAAGTTAAAAACAAAGTAATTCTTTACATGACACTATTTCTTTACATAGAGACAGAATGCCATTTTTATGCACAATATGTTTTAGGATTAACAGATACCATGATTTGCACATTTATCAAAAAGAATTGTCTTATTCCAACTTAAATTCAGCAATAAAATGAGCAACTAATGTGCCTTTAATTTTTCTTTTAAAGTGCATATGATATAATCAGTTCTCTAAGGAACTTAAGCAAAATTGCATCATCCAGGATTTGAGAGTATAAATTTGACTGATATAAATAACATCATTTGAAGATAGGAGGATTGTGTGGAAATACGTAAAAATACACCTTCAGCCTTTGTTAAGAGCTGTGAGACCCAATGTGTTAGGGACTTTAGGTTTGGGAATTTGACTTCCAACACCAACCAGATTGAAAATAACACCATATTTTCTAGACTCTGTCTTGAAGAAATGAGTTTCCAAAGATCTCAGATGCCCACCATCAGAAAAGGAAAATCCCAGCAGTCATTACAGTCTGACTTTATTATAAAGTGACAGCCTTAGTGAGAGGTTAGTTCCTGTAAAAATGCTATTAAAGCTTTGGTTTCAGTTTGTCTTGTTTTATTCTGTTCTGTTTTGACTTATCATTTTTGTGGTTTGTTTTATTTGTTTGTTCCCAGTTGTGGTCATTTCTCCAAGAGGTTTCAATGAAGTTTCTTGTGATTATTTCAACATACCATGTCTGCTTCTATTCTGAGTTTATTTATACAAAGTAGTTAACAATAAAATATAATTTTCTAAGAGGGATTTGCATAGTTTTCACAGAGCTTCGAAGAGGAGATAGCCTAAAAAGGCAGATACCTTTTGTCCTGCCATCCTTGAGGGTGTTAGGATAAAGCCCCTGATTCTGGATATTGGCCTCTATCTGAGTTAAAATCAAAAGTCCAAGCATGCATTTTCACACACATGTTCATTCATGTAGCTTCCAGTGGAGATAGGTACAATTTCTTTTAACATGTATCACTAAATGATTCCAGGTGACATTTATAGTTATTGTTTTCTATATAAACATGAACCTCTATCTTGAAATCGATTTGACAACTATTGACCACAAATTTATTGCGTCAAATTCTGTACCAGGCATTGGGAATAAAACAATAAGACGGGTTTTTTTGGTTGTTTGTTTGTTTGTTTGTTTTGTTTTGTTTTGTTCTTGAGGAGTTCAGAATTCAAAGAAGAGTATGAGCAAGTGAAATTATGTTTAGATTGTAATGGGCTCAGTGATCCATAAATGTGGGCTCAAGGTACTATGTAAGCAAAGATTAGATTGTCTCTGATGAAACAAGTATGAGAGAATAAGAATTTCAGAAGACTTTGTATGAATAAGCAAGTACTTATTAGGTAGAGAAAGATAAGACATATGATTAAGGGAAGCATCATGTGCAAATATACAGAGGTAAAACAGTACAGAGCTCAGACAGGCACCTCCGTAACTCCACAGAGTTGGACAAAAGGTAAGGGGAATGTAGGCAAGCACTGAGAAGCAATATCTGACAAGGAGGGCAGGGGACATCGAGAAGTAGATGTTGGAAGAGTCCTGCTCCATAGGACTCCATGCAGGACTCAGATAAAGTACACGTTACTGTGTGTGAGCAATTCAAACATGCTCGGGCAGTTTACCCATTTCTAAACATATCTGAAAGTCTGGTCAGTAGATCTGCCAGGAATACATTCATTCAAGAACTGAAATAGAGGAACATTAAGGGAAACCATTTCTAAGGGAAGAAGCCGCCTGGCAGTAAGGGGTCAGCTTCAGAGCTGAGTTGCTGGAGAGGATTAGTGATTCCAAATCCAATGTGGTTTCCAGCAGATGATTATGTCATTAGTCTGGCCCTGAGGATCCATACTGGGTTGTGGAGTGGGAAAGAATGGTGGTAAGGAGATGATGGAGATGGAGCAGTGCAAAAAGTAAAACCTGATGATGATGTTTTATTTAATTGTTGGGGCATAAATTGTCCTACTTAGAACCCTCTCTAAATGCAAGGGGAGGCATTCTCCTACTGTTCTTTCACTTGGCAACAGGACATAGGACACACTGGCATGCTGAAGTGTAGGGCATTGATGGTGCTGCCCGTGAGGATAGCAGTGACAGCAACAGGAAGGGTGCTGGAGTCTTGCAGCAGGGGCAGTGGTGGGAAGGAGGAGGCCATTGAAGCCTGGGCATAGACTTGGTCCCAAGCTCAGGTGAACCACCTCATGGGATTTCACAGAAATATGTGGTTGAAAGGAGTTTTATAGTAGATGCTGTCTGGAGAATGCAGGCAGAATCACAATCCGATTCAATGTTAACATGCCTCATCTGGACTTACATGTGAAGCCAGATAAACCTCCGATCTTGGGGTTGCCATACATCCTTCCTGGTATCCCTTGAGCTGATCCTAGTGCCAAGCACTTGGTAGGTACTCAATAAGTATACATTAAATTAAGTGTGATTTACTTTGAAATTTACTGCAATTAAATAGTAATCCAATATGAACTGGCAAAGCCTCAGCACTTTGTATTTTAGATTGAATTACCATTTGCAAGCTGCTCTCTTGCAAGATGAAAAAGGTAACAGTCCAGGAAACTGCCATATCGCTTCTCCCTCCAAGGATATATTACACTGTGCTGAATTCATCTGCTGTGAACCTACTAATTCAGTAACTAGTTGTATTCTCTGGTTTTTGTTTTTAAGAGACAGAGTCTTGCTCTGTCACCCAGGCTGGAGTGCTGTGGTGCGATCATGGCTCACTGCAGCTTCAAACTCCAGGGTTCAAATGATCCTCCCACCTTAACCTCCAAGTAGCTGAGATTACAGGCATGTTCCATGCCATTACACCCAGTGAACTTTTGTTTTGTTTTGTTGTAAAGATGGAGTCTCACTATGTTGCCCAGGTTTCTCAAATTCTTGGGTCTTCCAAAACACTGGGATATATTCTTTTAATGTTTCTACCCAAATCAGTCACTGAAACATTGGACTGTTTGGCACAAGAAGTGGAAGTCTCCTCCAAGGCCTCTGTGAGAGAAACAATATCCATGTGCCTTCCTCACTCTTGGTCTCAGATGCCCTCTGCAAATTTCAGCACAAACTTTTCAGTAGGATATCTAACTCATCCCCAAACCCAGAATAAAACAGTGAACACTTTGAAACATATAAGATGTGCCTAGGTTTAACCTAATAAAGGGAAAGCCTCCTTGATTCAACCCAGCTCATATAGTAGTGAGGAACAAGGGAGGAGGAATCAGACAAACCAGCTAATAGTTAGAATAAGCTCTCCAGATGTGCTGCATTTATTAGACTCACCCCAGGCTGTCATCAACGTTTCAACATTTAATGTTTGACTTCCTGCTTTCTTCTTGTCTGCCATAGAGATTGAACTAAAGTTCCCCTCTTCGAAGAAAATATCACACATATTTTTCTGTGTGCTCTAATCCGTGAGCATTTTAAGTAGGGTCTCCTTCACAGATTGCAAGTCAATATCACAGAGGGAAAGCTGACATGTGAGTGCTGTCATATGTCAGTCATTACCTTGCATTTCACACTGTGAGATGTGCATTGACTATTTTTACTTTGCTGCATTTCCTTCCTAAACTTCTCTGGTAAAGGGAGAAGGCACTTCTCTAAATAAGAAAAGTTTAAAAAGAGAAGGGGCTTTTTACAAGGGGAATTACAAAATCTCCCCGTACTATCACCGATGACTTCCTGCTCCTTTCTGAGACACCCCAGCATCTCTGTCCCCGTACCAGCACTGCTCCTTTCTGAGACACCCCAGCATCTCTGTCCACTAACGTTACATCGTTCTCAAGCAACATCTTGATCCCCTTCATGAATCTCAAACCTATTCCGGGATTTCATTCCCAAAGTGTTCATCTATCAGTAGCACTGCAAAGAGGATGAGAAAATAATTTGCATATTGTGAGAACTGAATTGTGGCATAATGGAATTGACAGGGCAGGAGTAATTGAGGGGAAAAAGTGTTTTTTTAAGAGATGTCATGTCACCAGCCAGGAATGGTGACTCACGTCTATAATCCCAGAACTTTGGGATGGCAAGGCAGGTGGATCACAAAGTCAGGAGATTGAGACCCTCCTGGCCAACATGGTGAAACCCTGTCTCTACTAAAAATAAAAAAAAATTAGCTGGGCGTGGTGGCACATGCCTGTAATCCCAGCTACTCAGGAGACAGGCAGGAGAGTCACTTGAACTAGTGAACAGAGATCGGGCCACAGCACTCCAGCCTGTTGACAGAGCAAGAATCCATCAAAAAAAGAGAGAGAGAGATGTCACCAATTTTACTTTCATATTCTCCAGCTCTGAAGTTTCAGGGGTTCATGGTATGCAATGAGGAAGCCAAAGGTTTTACTAGCAAAACTGTTTTTTCTCTGTTTCTGGAATAATTTATGCATCTTTTGCCTTAGTTATCAGCAGATGGGGTTTATACAACCTAGTCACAAAGCCTAGGATCACATAGAGCTTGTACTTTCAAAAGGTAAATTTACCCCCATGGCATATACTATAAACCTTAGGTGATCAGTTCTACAAGAGCATACCTTTGTAAATGGTGCATGGATGCTATTAGGTCGGTGCCAAAGTAATTGGATTTATTCCATTAAAGGTGCCTCTCGTAGCATCAGATGGGACAGTTTGATTGTGGCCAGAAGATCCACTTTGGATGTCTCATGCACGTGGAAAGTTAGTGCTGGTTGTCACCTGGGTGCTCTGTCGGGGCTGTCACCTGATGTCTAGATTTTCCTCCGCAGGCCTCTCAATATGGCAAGGTAGGCTTCTCACAGCATGGTGGCTGGGTTCTGAGAGTGTCCCAAGAACTAGCAATCCATAAAAACATGACACAATGTGCAAACACTTATCAAACCCCAGCTTACTTTACATTACTGCTATAGTTTTGGTATTTGTCCCCTCCAAACTCATGTTGAAATTTGATCTCATTGTTGGAGATAGGAGCCTAATGGGAAATGATTGAGTCATGGGGGCAGATCCTTCATGAATGGTTCTGTGTCTTCCTGGAGGTAGTGAGTGAGTTCTCACTCTTCTAATTTCCACAAAAGCCAGTTATTAAAAAGAGCCTAGTGCCTCCCAACTCTCTCTTGCTTTCTCTTTTGCTATAAAATCTCTGCACATGCTGGTTCTGCCTCACCTTCCACTATTAGTAAAAGCTTCCTAAGGTCCTCATTAGAAGCAGATGCTGGCCCCATCCTTCTTGGGAAGCCTGCAGAACCATGGACCAGATAAACCTCTTTTCTTTATAAATTACCCAGCCTCAGGTATTTTCATAGCAATACAAATGGACTAAGACAATTAACATTACACAAAGCTAATTGTATGACCAAGCCCAGAGTCAGTGTAGAATGAAACTACACAGGAATGTGGATATCAGAAGATGTGACCCATTCATTGGGTTCCATAGAAGTAGCAATCTATCACCAGAAGCATACTGACTTTGAGCTGAACAGAGGCTCTGACTAGGGCTTCCTTTGTAAACTTGAGAAAGTTTCTTAGCCTCCCTTCTCCTGTATTTTCCATTCTAGAAGATAAGATTAACAAAATCTACCTCACATATTTGATTAATTACTATAATTTCCACCTTTATGTGGGATCATGGTGTTTATCTCTTTAAGAATCAAGCTAGTCAGAACTAATTCCTAATAAAAGGCATCATGGCTTGATGACTGTGTGACCCAGAGACATAGGAGTTGAGTCCCAGTGGCCACATCAACCTCTGACCTGGAGAACCCTAAGGTAACTGACTTTGAAGTTTCTCAGGAAGAGAAACTAAGAAAGAGTTTTCAAAACACTTTACAGGGGATTGACATAGAAGAAGACTGACAATGTGGGAGTGCCAGGGCTGATTGCAAAGATTATAATCTTAGGAGTAAACAAAAGCAAATGTATATGAACTCTCACGCGCATCTGCTGAGTGAATGCCTCTCCCCGGCATTCTAACTCAATTGCCGCTAGCCTCCGTTTCTTCAATTCAAAAGTGAGATGTTGGAAATGCGAATGAAATGACCACTGACCAAAAATAAAATAAAAATCCCAAAAGATGCCAAACTGCCTATATCTTCATTTTCTTACTGTCTTTGGCTTAGGATTGCAGCTCATCTGCCCCATGCTCTGCTTTGGAATCAATCTTACGTTTCATCCAGATCACACAGTGTTCTGGCCACTTACCCCTCTAAATCCAGGTTTCTTCCTGTAAAACATGTAAGAAGATGTTTAAATTCAACAAGGAGTCATTTTATACACTATTGAACATTTTATAAATGAATGAAAAATTTTAATACTATCATTATTACCAGTGGTAGCATATAGATTCATGTATGGGAGCAAAGAGTGGGGAAAAAACCAGTGCCTTAAATAATCATTTATTTTCCTATCACTCTATGATGTGGTTTAGATCTATGTCCCTGCCCAAATCTCAGGTAGAATTGTAACCCCCAAAGTTGGAGGTGGGGCCTTGTGGGAAGTGATTGGATGATGGAGCAGTTTCTAATGGTTTAGCACCGCCTCCTTGATACTATATAGTGGGTGAGTTTTTGTGAGATCTGGTCTTTAAAAGCATGTAGCATGTCCCACAGCCCTCCTCATACTGAAAGACATGTCCGCTTCTCCTTCACCTTCCACCGTGATTGAAGGTTTCCTGAGGCCTCTCCAGCAGCCACCATGCTTCCTGTACAGCCTGAGGAACCATGAGCCAATTAAACCTTTTTTCTTTTTTCCTTGATAAATTACCCGATCTCAGATACTTTTTTTATATATATATATCAAGTGTCACTCTATTACCAGGCACAGTGGCACAATCTAGGCTCACTGCAACCTCTGACTCTCGAGTTCAAGCAATTCTCCTGTCTCAGCCTCCCAAGTAGCTGAGATTACAGGTGTGCACCACCACACTCTGCTAATCTTTGTATTTTAGCAGAGATGGGATTTCACTGTGTTGGCCACAATGGTCTTGATCTCCTAACCTCATGATCTGCTCATCTCAGCCTCCCAAAGTGCTGGGATTACAGGCATGAGCCACTGTGCCTAGCCTCAGGTACTTCTTTATAGCAATGTTAGACTGGACTAATTCACTCTATTAGTCTAAGGGTCAGCAGTTTTAACTGACAGGACAACTCCACGGTGGTGGGCCCCCACACTTCCTCTCTTGTTTTGTCAGTCTGATATGAAGCTCTGACCTCATAGTCTAGGGTTGCTAGCCCAGATTCCACCACTATATCTGCACTCCTGCCAGTGAGAAGTAGAAAGGGAAAGGTGAAAACAAGGCCCAGAAATTGTTCATATCCCCTCTGCAGGCATATCCTCGGCTACAACATAAGGATGTGGCCACACTAAGCTTCAAAAGAGGCTGGAAAAATGCCATGTCAGCAAGGCTACCTGACCAGCTAAAACTCAGAACTTCTATTACTAATGGAAAAATGAAGTGTGAATGTGAGAGACAACCAGAAGACTGTTACCCATGACTTATAATTGAATCTCCAGTTTTCTGAGTATTATTTTATTAATCTCTTGAAAGACACTTTTACATGCCAGAAACCTCTTTTGAAGAAAGAGTTGAACACTTGGCCTTAGATACAATTAAATTCTAAAATTTTATTATAGTTTAAAAAGGAAGCATACTGGCTCTGCACTTAGATAATATGTAGTATGTATTTTAGTATTTTCGCAGTGAGGAAATCCTACATTTTAATAAAGGTTTTCTTGTGGGATGGGGAATGGGAGGAGAGGTTGCAGAGGAGATAGCTTAATTCAGGAGTTGACAGACTTCATGCTAAAGGGCCAGATAGGAAACATTTTAGGTTTCGAGTGATATTCCATCTCTGATGCAACTACTCGACTATGTCATTGCAATATAAAAAAGCAGCCATAGAGGCCAGGCACAGTGGCTCATGCCTGTAATCCCAGCACTTTGGGAGTCTGAGGCGGGTGGATCATGAGGTCAGGAGATGGAAACCATCCTGGCCAACGTGGTGAGACTCCATCACCATTGAAAATACAAAAATTAGCTGGGTGTGGTGGCATATTCCTGAAGTCCCAGCTACTCAGGAGGCTGAGGCAGAAGAATAACTTGAACCCAGGAGGCGGAAGTTGCAGTGAGCCGAGATTGTACCACTGAACTCTGTGAACTCCAGCCTGGTGACAGAACAAGACTGTGTCTCAAAAAAAAAAAAAAAAAAAAAAAAAAAAAAAGCCATAGACAACACATATATGGGTATTATTTTGCTCCCATAAACTTTATTGACAAACATAGGTTGTGGACCAGGTTTAGTTAATGGGCTGTAGTTTGTTAGTTTGTGTATCTCTGGTTTATTAGCTGCAAAGCTTAATATTCAACAGCAAGGAAAAAGATCTGTCTCCCTTAGAATCAGATTATTGAGGAAAACCCTCTGAGAGTTACCATTGTGATATATAAATTTATCTCTGATGGCATTGACTGACCAATTAGAGCAAAGAGAATACCTGGTGCACAGTGACCATTGTAACCTAGGTCACTTGGTCTTTGACTATAAATGAATAAAAATATGGTAATTATTGATACTCAAGATAAACTAGCTGTATATTTAAATCATACAATTTACAATAATAAAACTTACAGGTAGAAGAGATGATGTTTCAGATATCCCCCAGAACTTGCAACTTCTGTTACTCATTTATTTATTTATGAAATTAGGGAATTGAATGTATTTAATTATCAATAAAGTCCCTTCCAGTTCTAGACTTTTTTGGATTCATTGTAAAATTTGGTACCATAAATTCCTTGAGAAGATGAGTTCATTCACTCACCTAACAAATATTTATTAGACAATTACAAAGGCTTAGGCATTGTTAATTTTTTTGATGTAACAGTCATGGAACAAAATTGAACAGATTTCTGGTCTCATGGAGCTTCTATCCTAATAGGAGAGGAGTGAGGGAAGGAAGGGATGAAGGAAGGAAGGAAGGAAGGGAGGGAGGAAGAAAAGAGAAAGAAGAAAAAGTCGGATAGTAATAAGTGCTATGAAGAGAATTAAAATACAGTGTATGAAGTCAGAGAAAGTCTATTTAAGGAGGTTACATTTAAACCTCTAGATGTAAATAACACACAATATTTTCTTTTTTATTTTATTGTATTTTTTTTTCACAGTTCAAGTGATGCTAAGAAGGAAGATCATCATAAACAGAGGGACCAACTAACAGCAAGGAGCTGGGGAAGTTCAAGAAGCAGAAAATGTCCCCAAGAAAATGTGGTACAGTGAGTAGGAAAACAGTGGTGCCAGAGAACGCTGGAAATGCAGGTGACAACCATTTGACAGAGAAGCTTGTTGGTCAAGAGTTTAGATTCTATTTTAAATCCAACAGAAAATCACTAGGGGAGTTTTAAGCAGGGAGAGTATTGTGTAGACAGAGGAACAAACGATAAAAATAAAAATAAAAATAGTGTCTTCAAGCTGTTTTACATAGTTTAGGGCATTTGCTACAGTACAGAAATTATTCCAGAAGAAAATGTTGCCATGAGAAGAAAATGAAAGTAAAAGACATTGATAAAATGGGTGGGCATTGAGGAACCTGATAACAGAGAGGAGAAAGATGGAGAGTCATGCTAAACATTGTGAAACATTTGGTTAAAAGGTCTACTGACCTTTGGGCCAGTTTGTTGGAAAAAATTATGCATTGGTTACTATTGGCTGCCTTTCATAAAGTATTATAAGAAAGGGATGAGCTCAGGCAAGAACTGGCTGTTTGCAAGCAGAGGTCCGTTTATAAAAAGAATTGAGAGATCACAGACCTTTCAGGGTTGGATAAGCCAGCTGACTTGAAATGGGGTTGAAAGCTTCCAGCTGAGCCCAGCCAACAGATTTGTACAACAGTTAGCAATCCTGGACTTTGCCTGGGCTTTGTGTAAGAAGACAAGGGGGAACTGGATATTAGCTGACCTAAAAGGTGGACTGTGTCAAATACTCGGTGGTTGTTTGCCAAAGCAGTTTTCTGTTCATTCTTAGACTCCCTTGCAGTTTGGTGTGAAGTTTAGCCATAAAATGTAGTTAAAAGTGATGCATGTCACCTCTAAAACCGTCCATGGGACACTCCCATGAATGATCCTCCATGTACTGCACACTAATTGGGACAGGAATGGTGATCTTGGAAACAATATGTTCCAGATGGTAGAACAACAGCTATAGAAGTCAGGTCCCTGAGACCTCACAGGGAGAAGAGCCCCTGCTGATTAGGGATGCCCATTTTTAATTCTAAATGAATGAGAAATACACTTTTATGATATGTGATTGTGTTACAGTCATCATATATTTGGGGGTTTTTACATCTTTACCTTAACTGAAATTTCCTTAATTAACATGTAGGATGTGAAGCAGGTTAGGGAAGAGGCAGAAGTCTTTGCACTGTTTTCCTTTGTGTTCTTTCATGATAAGTTCTAGATCTCAGACAAGTAGAAAGCCACATAACCACTTGCAATGTCTAAGTCCAGGGTTCCAGGAGGAGGTCAGAGGTAGAAATTTGGAAGTCACTGAAACCTAAATGATATCTACACCCTGGAAAAAGTTTATAGTTAAGAGAAGGTAGCCCAGGGCTAATCCAGGAGTAGTCACCACTTAGGAGTCAGAAGAAAAGAAGGAGCCAGAGGGGGGAAAGAAAACGGGCAGGAAGCACCATCCAGGGAAGGAGGAGGGAAACCAGGAATGAGTGACGTTGCCAAAGGTGAATCTTGCCTAAATACAAATTTCTGTCTGAGGTTTCCAAAATACACATCACCCCAGGGGTCTCTCTGAGAGGCAACCCCAGGGATAGAATGTCAAAGTTTATTTCCACAGAAATCCACTGTAAAGGAAACCACCATCTCAGTAGACCGCACACCTGTGTTTTCTGAAGTCCTTCTCTCAAGGGAGTAGCGAGTCAGAAAATTTGAATTTAATGCTTCATTTTACAATCTCCTGAGTACCAATGGGGCTACATAAACAGCCTTTTCCTGTAACCTCAGACCATACATCCAGTTCTCACTCACTCTTGTCACCCACACACGCTGACAGGTTTCCTCCCACTACAGGTTTGAATGAAAAAGCAGGTGAGCAGGGGGAAAGCGCAGAGGTCCCCACTATGAGCATTTCACAGGCAAAGCACACAGTCTTAAGTATTTGCAAAGAGGACACAACAGGAATGGAATAACCGCACTCATATTTTCTTCACATTCAAAGGATGCTGCTGAAAGGGCAGTTACTTTCTCTAGTTAGGAATTACAAAAGTCAGGCCAGAGCACAGAAACACAAGGGAACTCTCTGGATCATTTCAACCTGGATTGTGGGTCATTTTTCAGAAAGTGTCTGGCAATAATGTGTTCACTGTTGGAGCAAAAACATTCCCTGAATAAAGATGATTCTTTAACTTTTTATTTTACTATGTTACATGTCAGTCTAAGTAGCTGTAACAAACAGCCTTCAAAATTCAGTGGATTAAATGAAATAATTTGTCTTTCTCTCTCACTTTCACCTAAGAGTTCACCAGTGAGTGATCTTTCCAGGACTGATGGGGTACCTCTTTTATCCTAAACGCGTGGCTTTCATATTAGAATCCAAGTTGGATAATCTGGTTCTCTTCACTTTTCACCAAAAGGAGATGAAAAGGAGAAAAATTGGAAAAATAAGCAATATATTTCAAAGAAATTACACTAAAATTAGACACATCACTTCTGCTCATGTTCCATTGGCAAGAACTCGATCATACCTCTAGCTGCAAGGGAAGCTGTGATATGTTAAGCCAAGTACTCTGATAAAAATCACATGTTATTTATAAGAGGAAGCTTCTATTAAAAAAAGGTCAGGAGAATGGATTCTGGGGAAAAGCTAGCAGTGTATGGCGTGACATCCAAAACAAGATCTAAGGTATGGAGTCATAAAGTGGACTGCAAGATGAGGCTTGCTTTTAGACTTCCATTCTCCTAACCTCAAGCTCCAGGCTGTCATCTTCTAACTTCTTTTCTCTTTCTAGGCTACCTATGGTAGTCTTTCAAAATTAATTTTAATGGTGTAAATGTCTTTAAGGAAACCTGTGATTTGTGTTAACCCTGAAATTCCCTGCATCTCAAGCTTATGAGAGAAATAAAAATTGAGCTTGCTTTGTGTGAGAAACTCTGTTCAAGGGATGAAGACATTTGTAGGAGGTGATCTAATCAGTAGCACAAAGTCCAGCTGTCAGAGAAGAAACAAATGAACCTTACACTTCAGTGTTCTCATATTGACCCTACCTAGCCTCTAGAAAAAGCCATAGACATGTAGTTAGAGGGTCCTGTAAGTGTTTACACATGTCAACATGAGGCAAATTCATTTTAGTTGGTTAAGATATCATGTCTTTGTGGCAGCAAGCATTCCGAGGGTTCTTGATTGTTTTAGTCTTTTCACATGTCAGCTCCAGGATGAAGCAGTTCTCTCTCTGCACCATAGCAGTCACTGTCTGCCTCTTATGTTGTGAATGTGCTTGCCTCTCTCTCCCAGTGGCAAGCTACGGGAGAGTATATGGGGACTTTCTTATTTGTTTTTTAATACTTGCAGATTTAATAGTGTCTGATACTGAGCAGGTGCTTGCTCCTAAATCTCCAACAGCACAGCTCCTAGAACAGGATCGGAGACTTCCTAGAGCACTCAAGTCTTCATTCTCATTTTTCGTTGAATTTCACTTAAATATTCACTTTCCCCCACCAGCTGGTTGACTTAAACCCTGGAATGTCTATTAGTACATATAGTAGGCAGAATATTGGCCCCAAAGCAGTCTACATCTCAGTGCCTGGAACCTAGGACTGTGTTCCCTTACATGAGAAAGGACTGCACGTAGAATTAAGACTGCTCTAGCTGGCTTTCATATAGGAAGATTATCCTGGGTCATACCAGTGGCCCAATGTGTGATCCTGAAAGAGCCAACCCCTCAAGATGAATCCTGAGAGGCTAACTGGGCCTGAATTCAAACCAAGCAGCCAATTTCTGACTACAGGTCACACACATACTCTGGCTCCTGAAGAAACCTCACACTCTTGTAACTTTGGGACTTTTATACCTGTCTGTTTCTGTTTATGTCATCTGAATTAACAGTGTCCGGAAAGCCCCATTTCATCACCTTGACCTAACTAATATACTGTGACATGCTTCAACTAATCAGAACAAAATAAGCATCAACCAATATGAACTAAACAAGCTCGCATCCCTCATTTGAGTGGTGGACCAGAGTGGGTAGGAAAGTCCCTGGGTAGGAACTTTCTCTGTAAAAGACAACCCCTCTTTTTGTTCTCTCAAAACACATCTTGGTTTATATGGAAGGCTGAATCTCCTCATTTGCAAACTGCTTGATGAAACAAAGCCTCTTTATTTTTTTCGAGAAAAATCCTTTTCAGTGTATATTGAATATGTTCCCTTCTATGAAAAAGAGGATTTAAGGTTGCAGGTGGAATTAAGAGTGCTATTTTGCTGACCTTAATGTAGAAAGATTATCCTGAATTATCTTAGTAGACCCAGTGTAATCTGAAGGATCCTTAAAGTGGAAGAGGAAATCAGAAACAACACCCAGAGAGATGGCAGCATGGAAAAATGACTCTGCCCAAAATTGCTAACTTTGAGGATGGAGGAAGGGGCCACAAGCCAAGGAATGCAGGCAGCTTCTTAACGCTGGGAAAGGCAAGGAAACAGTTTATTCCCAAGAGCCTCCAAAAGGGACACAGCTCTGCTGACACTTTTAACCAAGTGAGACCCATTTTGAAGCCGGCCTCCATAATCGTAAGGTAGTAAATTAGTGCTGTGTTAAGCCACTACATTTGTGTAATTTGTTAGACCAGCAGTAGGAAACTAATATGATCAGCCTATGTAATATAAGTTCTTATGCAACTGTGAATCATACTTCAGAGTATGGGATTTATTAGAATCAGTTTTGAAAGTACATTTTGAAATTAGTATGAGGGAAATAATTCTCAGTTTACTGAACAGTTTTCCCTTTAGGAGAAGCTTGTTCCTGCTCGTAATTCAGTAGGCTTTGAATTCAGCAAGAACCTTCAAAGAGCTTTGCCTAATTCAATGAGAGGAAAAAGCCCCAATGGGTTGTAAGACTCAGCTAAATAACCTAAATAATCAAGTGCTCATAGGACATCTTTCACTTTATAAGCTTCCACTTGCTAATACTGCCTTGGGTTTGGTGTGTTGAGTATTTACATCCTAAGAAAGACAAAACAGAAGTTTGAGACCAGCCTGGCCAATATGGTGAAACCCCGTCTCTACTAAAACAAACAAACAAAAATTAGCCAGATGTGGTGGCACACACCTCTAGTCACAGCTACTCGGGAGGCTGAAGCAGAAGAATTGCTTGAACTCAGGAGGCAGAAGTTGCAGTTAGCTGAGATCACGCCACCGCACTCCACCCTGGTCTGCAGAGACCAATGACAATAGATCTTTGGAGATGCATACACTAACAAAATATCTTCCAAAAGTCAAAAATCTTATTTAAGAGTGAGTAATTATATAGTTTCTTAAAAAATTTCTACTTTGGCATATACATTTTTATCATTCCATGCCATTCAAAATAGTAATAGACAAGTTATCACAGCTTTTTTTTTAAAAGGTGGGGGTGGAATTTTCAGCTATCGAAAGGATGAATTTAGGAAGATTTTCTCTTAGACTTGAGTGGGTTGCCTTTGCTCTTTCCACAATAGCCTCTAAGGATTTTAACAAAAGCAATAAGAAAAAGACTGTTGAGACTGGCATCTAAGGTAAGATCACTTGGACTGCTAATGAGAGGATATGTCAGAAAGATTGAGGTAAAAAACAAGAAGAGTTAAAAGGTTGTAAAAACAGCCCCAATAGCTACCAAGATGGGAAACCCATTCCCTGGCACACTTTGCTGCCTCCAAGGAAACAGAACTACTTCATGATCTCATTGACACACACTTATTCTATATATTATCTTTAATTGTATTAGACTGAAAGCTTTTTACAGATAATAGGCCTGATCTGCCTACATGTCTATCTTATATGTCAATGTTGTTATGAATGTGAGCAATACTACTGATCTTGGTAAATACTAATCACTAAAATGGTTACTATTTCCAGATTTGTGTCAATTTACATATTTATGGGGATGGTCTTTTCAATGCTTTGGCTAGTCTGGAAATCCAGATTAGAGTGGCAGATAAGAAAGAAAAGAACAGGAGGGGAAAAAAATTAAACAAACAAAAAAGTTTTACTCAGTTCTTCAGTCTTCCGAAGGCCTTTGGTTTTCCCACTTGTCTCTTGGACAGTTAGTAATACTTGACATTTATAGAGCTGCTTTCCAAACAAAGACCCGGAAAGTTTAATGCACTGTGCTAGGAGGCAGAGGGGGAATGACTCATCCGCCAGGTGCAGGGCACCACCTCTAGTGCAGAAGGCAGCAGCTGGGCCACAGCTGGTGGGTCATGAGTGCTCAGCAATGGCTCAGATCAGGAAGTGAAAAAGGAATCCAGGGTCTGGTGAAAACTTCAAGGGGAACAGGAGGCAGCAGCGTGAGACGACACGCTGGAATGTTGCTGGGGTGTTAGTCTCACAAAACATTCAGACCCCCTTGTCAAGGGCAGAGGGAGACATTTTCCAGCTTATCATGGCAAAGCGTCAGTGGTCAGGAACTGGGTCTTCCTAATCGGCCCTGCCCAGTTGGAAGAGAGGCGGCTTGAAGAGATGGGAACGCCATCCCTTGAAATGGTGCAAACGGGAAGCAGAGATGCCTCTGTTGTGGGGACCCTGTCTTGAGTGGTAGCAACAGAAAAGAGGGACTGTCTTCCCATTGTACCTCAGTGCACAGTATTGCACCCAGCAGATGAGGACAGAAATCATCACTTTTCACTTAAGGGTTTAAAATTAACCTTTGGTCAGTTCCAAATATTTTAAAGATTAGTTTCCTGGAGAGTTTGTCTCATGCCTGGAGGACTGAAACACTCTTTTCAATTTGTTCACTTTTGGCATTTTTAGTGCATCTCCTTAAATTATATGCAGGCAGTAAAATAAATGGGGATGAAGGCTCCAGGGCTCTCTGGTTTTGTTGCTATTCTTAGAAAAAGGTTTGAAGAAAATAAAGGGGCAAAATATGTCTGGTGCATCTGGACTTGTGGAGCCCTTTGGGCTGATGCAAAGTGAATAGTAACTGTGATAGAATCACTGTGGGTATGATCAATGTGAAGCCAAAAAAAGTCAAGAGTCACTGCAGTAAGATGACAGGCTCAGAGCAGGGTGTGTGATGGAATGGAGCTTAAGCTCAGCTTAGAGATCTTTTCTGGAAGAGAGAGCAAATAAGCTTTCAGCATGCGTGCCGTGTTAAGAAGGATTCTGAGACCACAGCTAACAGGCTCAGCCCAAAGAATGATACACATTGGGGCTGATACAGTCACCGTGCATTTGCCACCTCAATGGGAACAGGAGAGTGGAGACAGACATGGTTGATGGGTCATTTTTCTGAAACGTGTTACACGCATTTTCTGTAGATGACGGGTTGATGGGTGCAGCAAACCACCATGGCACGTGTATACCTATGTAACAAACCCACACATTCTGCACATGTTCCCCAGGAACTTAAAATATAATAAAAATAAGTAAATAAAAAATAAAACTCTTTCCACTTTAGGTACCCACTGAACACTGAGGTGCCTAAATTCTTGGTGGTAATGAAAAAGAAGGAAAGAAAGAAAGGAAGGAAGGAAGGAAGGGAGGGAGGGAGGAAGGGGGAGAGGAGGAGAGGGGAGGGGAAGGAAGGGAAGGGAGAGAGAGAAAAAGAAAAAAGAAAGAAGAAAAAGAAAGGAAAGAAAAAAGAAAGAAGAAAGAGAAAGAAAGGTTCTTATAATGTGACTCTAGGGTATGCAAAGTTTTCTGGGACCTCCATAGTCAGCCCTTTAGATAAAGATGAAGACTTTGCAGGCTTCCCCCTTTGTATTGAGCCCCGTTTCTGTGGCACTCACACTCGGTGCCTGGAACATCGGGGTGCTATGAGTTAATGTGATCTGGGCTTGTTAGCAACGTGGATTCTTTGAACAGGCCACTGGGAGTGGAACTGGGGATAATAACTAACTTTTATGAAGCATTTCCTATGTGCCAGGAAATGTTCTGGGAATTTTCTAAACATTAACATTTGCACTCACTCCCTACCACACCCCATGAGGTAGACAATTTTAAATTTATTTTATAATCCAAGATTTCCTGAGGTTAAATTCAAGCATGTAGCAGAGGGAGAATTCAAATCTAAGTCTGTCTGACTGTAAATGTAATTCTAATAACTGACATTTATATGTGTTGTCATTTAATTCTTGTTATAGTTCTGCTATGATCTTCATTTTACAGATAATGAAATTGAGATCCCCAAAAGATGAAGTAATGTTTTTAAGATGCTGTGGCTACTGCATGGCAAAGTTAGAATTCTCATGTTGTCCAGTCCACTCCATGGCTCAATTCTTAATAGTCATGATAAGCATACACCCAATACCATCCCCTTCACCACACAGCCTGTCACTTAAGGGAGAAGTTTCACTTTGTGTATGGGAAGAACTTTTAAATGAATTGCCTGAGAACTCTTATTCTGTAATATGTACAGAATAAGACGAGTGTAATCATCTTAGCAGATGGTACCAAGAGTGCTGGAAAACGACATAGGAAGGGAGCAGATATGTAAACTTGTGTAGATTCTGAGAAGAAAAATTGTGAACAGAAATTTCTACTAAAGTGAGAAGGCTGGATCTAGTATAGAGTGGGAATGATGGCGAATATCATGAAACCCCATTTCTACTAAAAATAATTTTTAAAAAAATAGCCAGGTGTGGACACACACACCTGTAATGTCAGCTACTCAGGAGACTGAGGCAGAAGAATTGCTTGAACCTGGGAGACAGAGGTTGCAGTGAGCCAAGATCACACCACTGCACTCCAGCCTGGGTGACAGAGCGAGACTCTGTCTCAAAAAAAAAAAAAAATTAGGTCTCAGAACTCTAGACTCCAGCATTAACAGATCTATTATTTGGTAATCTGTGCATAGAAAGATAAGAAAGATTGAAAAATGGAAGAAAAAAAGGGGGGGGGTCACATGTCATGTCAGTGAAAATGGCTGATTTGACTGAATAAGCTAAGAAATAAGCCAAGTAATTAGGAAAAAGCATGCTTGCATTTTTTTCTTTAGTTGAAGGAAGTAGAGCAGTTTTATAAAAATATGGTCCTCAGATAACTGGCATCAAAATCACATAGGGTAACAGAGGGTTCTGTAAAATGTAGATTCCTGGGCCTTTTCTTAGATCCACTTAGAATACACAGGTAGGGACCCTCAGCATCCCACAGGATTGGTCTGTTCCCTTGGACCTGTTTCATTCAAGGTAAGAGTTATGTTTTCAAGCTCTGAAATCAGGATGGATTGAGTTCCACTCCACAATTTTGCCACTTCCTAAATGACCTTGGAAAATGACTTTTCCTACTTCAGTCATTGATAGTAGTTATCATCCTTGGGATTTTTCCACTTTTGCTGTATTACTATGCTCTAGAATCAATAATAAAATATTTTTTAAAAAAGAGAAGTTTACACTAAATTCTGAGGTATGGGCTGTGGCCTGGAAATCTGTATTTTAGGAAAGGCTCCTTTAGTGTGGTATATGGCCTGAACAGAGAGTTATTGACAGTGACATAATGAATTCAAAACAATGAACATGGTGCTTAAATATATTACCCAGTACCACTATTGTATCATTCCATTGTTGTTATGTGGCCACTTACATGCACAGCCAGGAAGCTTCCAGCCAATCAAGAATTTCCAATGAGAACAACTTTTAACTAAAGCCCCATAATAAACCTAAGATATAAATCTGACAAATAATATTTTTTCCCAAAGAAAAGTTTCTTTTTTTTCTTTTAAGCTGAAAGCAGAATCTAATCTAATATGGCATCAGGCATAGAACCAACATGAAATTCATAACCTCCAACTCTTCAGGTTTAAAAGTGTACTTGCTGATTGGAGCAACAGAAAGAGACCATTCGGCAGTTATCATGTGAAGTGTGACTGCATGATACAAACTGTGCACTTGTGATGTATCCCAATCGCATATTGGGTGGCACCTTGCAATCTTCTGACCCCATTCTACTGCCCTTGGTAGGGTGTAGGAAGTTACCAAGACAGAAAAGTATAGAAAGGTCCTTCCTAGGAACACAGACATTGGAGGGCATAGTTTTCCTCTTAGATCCCTGGATTATGGTTCAGAAATGTTGACAAGCAAAGGCTTAGAAATAATTTGTGAAAGTGTGTTTCAGAGCTGACTCAGAAAGGATCCAGCTTGACAGAGACACAAGGGTCACACCTTTGCAAGTATAATTCTTACCTCATTTCCCTGAGAACGACAGAGAATTGTTTCAAGCATTCACCCCAGAGAAGACTCTCAGCAGGAATGGGAGTCTCTTCCCCTAATCTGAGTACAATGATGGAAAAACAATAGCTAATGTTCATTGAGTATAGATTGTATGGCAGGTACTATATTAAAGGCTCTGCTTTCCATTGTATTTCAATCTATCTACAAATTTTGCAAGATATGTATGTGTGTATTTTTATATCTACCATATATTATAACCTTTAAATTTATGCATAGAGTTAACTAATTTGGTGAATATTACGTAGGCTAGTAAACAGCCAGAATTTGAATTAAGAATAGTCAGATCCTAAAACTCATGTTCATTCAATGACAGCATGTTGACTGTAGTCTAGAATTTAGATAAGCTGATGAAGCTACAGAAGAAATAGAAAATGCAAACCTGCCTTGATGAAGGTTGATTGGTTAATTCTCTTCATCAACTCTAGCATACCGAAAAAATTAAAAACAAAAAAGTGTATGATCATATATCTTCCTGGAGAACCTGCAGGAGAGAACAACAGTAATTATGTATGTAATGGTTCTGAATCCAGGTCCCTGGGTTTCAGTGCCTACACTGTGCCTTAGTTTTTTCAACCAGAAAGTGAATTTACTATAACCACTCCCATTTTAAGGCTGTGAAACTTACACATAAAGTTGATGTGCTACAAAATCCAAAAGGCACCATCATATTGTCATCTCTGTCTATGACACCCCTGAAATGGTACACACAGAAGCCCTGTATATGAATCTTTCCTATAGACAATCTAGTAGCATACCTGGCTCACAGGAGGAGCTTATTAAGCATCATGTTATTATTGTGGTCTCTAGTGTGCTGACTGGGATGTGAAAAGTGCTCATTATGTACTTTTTGAATAAAAGAATGAATAAATGGAGTGTGTTATGCAATTAGTAGACAAGTTTTGATAAAGGGGAAGAAGGTATGTAAAAAATAGGAAAGATGAGAATTAGATTGTACTGGATCTTGGCTGCAAACTAAATATCTTAGGTTTTATTTTGTAGTTAATGGGGAGCCACCAAATATCTCTGAACAAGGAAGTGACAGCCTCAAGGCAATTTTAAAGTTGATTAAGGGGTAGGTGACTTATAGAATGGCATGAAGAAGGAGACCAGTGAAAACAGAGGATAAATATCCCAGACATGAGCTAGACGGCATCTGACGGGATGGGAAGAAGGGATTAGTATGAAGACTGGACAATATGTGCGTAAGCAGGCATCTCTGAGGCAACCAGGATAAATTATCTTCTAAATGCACATCAAGAACTCTGGGGTTTGGCCCCAGTTCTGCCCTTGATGTGTTCTGTGATTTCAGTAAATGAGGAAAACAAGACCTCCTTAGGGACTCCACTCTCTCACAGCCAAAATGATGTCATTGGTTCTGCTGCTTGCTAAAATCACTCTAGCTCAAGAATCCCATCTGTGCAATTCAGAACAAGCTTGGGTGGACATAGAATGTGTTGTGAACTTGCCTGCAGGCTGTTCCACACATACATACACATACTCTCTCTGTGGAGCCTGTGTAGGAAGCTGAATGGGACAACTACTTCATTATCTTGTTTTCTAGGGAATCTTGTTTGTCTGCTTTCCCTTATTTATTTAAGGATGGTGAGGTGTGAGAGGGAGATGTGTTTTCACTGTAGCCAACAGTTTTAGCTCTGCGCTTTTGTATCCGTCAGGTCAGGGGAAGGTTGAGCAATCTGTCCATTCTGGTTTCATTCTTTTTCCCCCCATTCCTCCTCCTAATGCAACTAGAGAGACCATAGCAAACACACATGCACACACTTAAACACATGATCACTCACATGCACACTCAAAAGCTCACTCAGTCTCATTCAGTCAATACAACTCACACTCATACACACTTAGGCATGCATACACAAACACATGCATATGCATGTTTATACACTCATACACTCATACTCACATTCTCATTCATGCACACATACACTGACACTCCAATACACAAACATATTTCTTCATGCTTAGACACACATGCCTGCACACTCACCCACCCTCATGCACTCACACACACAATCACACGTACACATGCTTACACACATTCCCACTTTCATGTATAAATACTCCAGAACACACACACACTCACATACAGACTCCTTAAATGGAAAGTGGGCCTGAGGAGTTTGGAATTTTCCAGCAGAAGATTGTTGAGCAATCTTCTTCCAGCAGAAGATTGTTGCTCTGACCTAGGGCTATTGCAGACCAAATAATCAGCTCTGTAGTTGCCCCTCAGCTTCAGCAGACTGGAAGCTATATCACATTGCTGAAACTAAGGTTCAGAAATCCGAAAATAGCTCTACCAGGCTGGAATTTAGGATCGAATGTGGTAGCCAGTCCAATGGTGAGGAATGTCCAAACCAAAGCTCCTTTTCTAATTATCTGCTCAAGTCTTCATTTGCACAAGCACCAGACTCCCAAGGAGACACACTGCCAGGAAGGCAATTAAAACCAGCCTCTATCCAATTAAAGAATAACTGCCCTACCTTTCTTCCCAAATCTGTTTGCAAATTTCTTGTAATTAAATTTCCTCCTCAAGGAAAGACTGCTGGATTGCTCCAGGGAGAGAAAATCAGTGGCATGTGGCCAGCCACTTCCAGACCATTCTGCTCTGATGAGGTCTGAGATCCCTGCTGTGAGGCAGGTGAGGGTGTAGTAATGTGGCCACAGTGCTCCATGTCCCTTACCTTCCCATCTGATAGAGTCGGCCTCTTTGTCCCCACCCAAATCTCATTCTAATTGCAATCCCCAATGTTGGAGGTGGGGCCTAGTGGGAGGTAATTGTATCATGGAGGTGGATATCTCATGAGTGGTTTAGCACCATCCACTTGGTGCTATTCTTACAATAGTGAGTGAGTTCTTGCGAGATCTGGTTGTTTAAATTCAGGTGGTATCTTCCCCCACATTCTCTTGCTCCTAGTCCTGCCATGTAAGGCACCTGCTTCCCCTTTGCCTTCTGCTATGATTGCAAGTGTCCCGAGGCCTCCCCAAAAGTAAATGTCAGCACTATTGCTTCCTGTACAACCAGAAAAACTACAAGCCAAACCTCTTTTCTTTATAAATCATTCAGTCTCAGATATTTCTTTATAGCAATGTAATAACAGACTAATACACCATCCCCCAGGAAGCAAAATGCATCTTGTGCTAAGGATCCTTTAGCAGAAATGCCAGACGAGACCGTATGGTGATGTGGAAATAAATTTGGAATCAGGAGGTCTGTCTTGGAGGTTGGCTGTCTCACATTTTTGTTTGTTTTTATTATATTTATGTGTTTATGGCTGTCCTCCGTTCCTAAAGAATCTAAAGTTTCTGTATATAAACAAGTTAATTAGAACAAAAGAAAAATTAGCTCAAAGAAAAGAGAAAGCAAATATACCATGCTCAAGGGCTCACAGAGTTGCAAGAACTTACCTCTGTTGGTTGCTCTAGTCTTCCCGGAAGCCAAAAAGGAGAAGCCCCATGACCCATAATCCTTAGAGACAGGGACCCTGACTCCAAAGAATAGATGATCTCTTGTGGGATTTTTTTTTTCTGTGCAAAAATTCTTAAAAGATCTAACACAAAGTATATTCTAGGCGGTATTGATAAACATACTGGACAAATCTATCTACATTGATTTTTATGCCATTCATTCCTATGCCTGTCGGGACAACTACTTGGATGTTTTCTTTTGCTTTTTTGTTAAATGAGGCTTAAAAGCACCACACTCAGGTTAGTTGTAAATATTAAATGAGATCATACCTAAGATAGCACCTTATCAATGATAAATGTAGATACACAATTACAAGTATAAAGTGTGAGCATCAGTTTATATTTTGTGAGCCACATAGAGTTGGGGGAGGCATCCTGAGCTTCTGTGCTTTAACTCGTATTCCAGCAAGCAGCCTGCCTTCCTGTCAGGAGACCATTTATTTGGTTGTATAGGCTTTCTGGACAAGGAGAAGCAGGTCTTTAGCTGACTCCACAACAGCTAAGCACCTACAGATTTGCTTTGTGAAGCTGGTCTCCATTCCAGCTTGGATGTTGTTAGAGCTCTTTTGCAAACCAGTCAGCCTATGTATCTAATACAATGAGTTCTCACTTAATGTAATCTATCGGTTCTTGGAAACCACAGCATGAAGCAAAAGGATGTGTAACAAAACCAGTTTGACTGTAGGTTCATGGATATAAACAAGAGTTAAGTTTCTACAGCATATTTCTGGGTCACAAAAATATCCCCAAACTTCTAAATAAAGACCAAAACACTTCTAATATTCAACATTGATATACATGTGAGTTATACATACACTTATGAAAGAGTAATAAATACAAGTACAATGATTGATTACCCAGTTATGCCAGTTCAGAGTCTCAGGTGGCTAGGGTGTATCCCTACAGCATAGGACTCAAAGTGGAAGCCATCCCTGGTCAGAACACCATCCCATCCCAGGGCGTACTCACACCCACACCCACGCTCCCTCACACTGAGACCATTTAGATGAACCTAACATGCACATCTTTGAAATGTGGGAGGAAACCAAAGTACCCAGAGAAAACCCAGGCAGAAATGGGAAGAACTGGCAAACGCAGACGGTAGCCCTGGCCAGGAATCGATTATTTTTTTATTTTTTTTCAATGTTATAAAAAGACGTTGAATGAAAAGATGTTATTTGAGGACCTGCTGAAGTTTTATTAGAGTTAACAGCAATGTATTTCTAGATGCTTAGAAAAGAACCAGAGTGACCCTAGCACGGCTTCTTGCAGCTGGAAGCTTTTCTGGTACACCCTCCCCCTCTTTTGGTTTTTGGTGACCTGTTCCTCAGCTCAGTAATCAACCACAAAGCTTTCACCCACAGCAAATTGCTCAGCTCTGACACCACACCCTTCAGGGAGGGCTCCAGCCAGGTTCTAAACCAAGTTCAGCTGGTAATTTCACTACAAATTGCTGCAAGTGTTGAACCTCCTGGGGCCTGATTTAATAGCTCCCTCTCCCTACTCCCTCCTCCTGGGCTAGTCAGAATCCGCCTTGATAGACAGCTGGAAAGGCGGGGCTGGAAGGCTCTGGGCTATGTGGTGTTCTTTTTTTAAAAAAGTTCCTATTTGTTATTTGGAAATCTGTGATTCATGCTTATAAACAAGTATGTGTGCATAGGAGAGACAGAGGCATTGAATGGCTTTGATTTTACTTTCAGTGCTGGAAGATGCCAGCAAGAACCGTTCTCCACTCTCAAAGCGACTTTTCTCCACTCTCAAAGTAAGCGAGTTTTGCAGCCTTTCTGAGTGGAATCCAGGTGACTGCACCATGAGGCTGCACACTGGTTGGCCTTTCACAATTTACAGATTCCTTTCATAGGCATTATCTAGAGCTTTGTCTGAGAAACTAAAGTTAGCACTTGGACTGTCTCTTGAGATTTAAGTCGAAAAACAGGGTCACGTATTAGGTTCACACAAAAGTAATTGCGATTTTTGGCATTCAAACTAATGGCACAAACTGCAATTACTTTTACACCAGCCTAATAAATTCCACCTCTGCAAACAGGACTCCCGGTTCTGAAATAGCACCACAGAGAATCTCCCTGGCCAGGACCCCTGTGTGGGGATCCACAAGAACTAATGAAGCACAGAGAGACAGTCTCCCTACCCCAATCTGCTATTGGAATGTTCAGGGATTCCATCCCAGAAGGAAATGAGTAACATCCCCGATTTAGGGATTAACATCTTAATGAAAATAGCACCCCTGAACAAGCAATGGTTGCAATGTGGCTTCCGTGTCAGGGAGAGGCAGGTGGCAGCAGGGCTGGGTTCTGCTGACTCACTGTGGGCTTTTGGCAACTTGTCCCTCTCCTCTGGGCCTCAGTTTTCTTCTCTGTAATGTGGGAATTACAATAACTGCCTCACAACATTGTTACAAAAATTTAACGTGTTTTTTTTTTTTTTAGTTGCTTAACAAAGAGTCTGGACCATGGGGCACTCAATAAATGACAACTGCTTTATTAAGCATCCGTGATGTTAACATGTTTTCCAAACAGCATCTCAAATACTTTTTTCTTTATTTCCGACTAATTGCCTTCAACACAGCTCTTTTTTTAAATCACTCTTTGCAATGATGCAATGCCATGTGGGTCACATAATATGGCATCCATTTACCTCCAGTTATTGGAACAGTGTTTATACGGGATGCCAGGCTTAGCTCCTTCCCTTTAAAGCCACAGTCTCCTATCCTCCCCTGCCTATCTGGTTGGCCTGTCCTTCAGTGAGGAGGAGATATGGTCTGCTAGTTTCCTTTGCTTCTGCTCTCTCTTCAGGGTCTAAAAGCTCTGAGAGAGGACAAATATTCTCCCAAGAACTTCTTCCAACAGTGCTAGCATCAAAGCAGGTCTGCAATTTTCCACAGCTATACAGCACCTGGCAAGGGGAAACTTCATTCCCCATTGGTTCAGACACCCCCGATCTTTAAACTTCACTTGGCTTAGGGTGGAGAAACCTTATTTCTTCCCACTAAGCCACACTAGACCCTTGATATCCCAAACACTTCAGAATCCAGAGATTCCCTCCTGTGCCTGTCCTCCCCATAGTCAGCATTATAAACTGTTGTCTGAGAAAAGAATGGGTTGGGGGGAGTAGACCCAATTGGCCTCCATCAGGAGTTTGTGGTCCACTTTGGAGAGCTCTTTGGAGGTTTATTCTAGATCCATAGAGCAAAGGTTTTCAAACTGGCATGCATCCTCTGGAGGGCTTGATAAAACACAGATCACGTGTTGCCATGTCCAACATTCTGATGCAATAAGTCTAAGCTAGAGTTCAAGAATTTGCATTTCTGACAAGTTTTCAGGTGAGGTTGATGCTGATGGTCCCAGAACTCACTTTGAAAACTGCTGTGATAGAAAAGGTCAATTTCTTCACAGTTCTTTTTGACCTCACTTTTGCGCATGAGGAAGAGTCCCACCCAGAATCCTTTTAGATTGACAGTGCTGCATGGCCTAAAGTTTTATAGATGAGGACACTGAATTGTGAAGAGATGTGGTAATTCGTCCAGAGTTACATAACTAATAAGTGAAACAGGTCTGATACTCAGATTTGCCTGACTCCAAACCCCTGACCTTTCTGATCTATTATGTATTTTCATAGATGGAGAGGGATTCCAGCAAGAGGCAAAGTAGTATTCACTTCTGCAGGCAGAGGAGACCTGAGCCAGGTGAATCAAAATCCTTCCGCAGACTCTGTGCCCATCCACAATTGATTGATTAGGGGTCACACTTGACCTGGAAACTCCTGTTTCTTCTCAGCAAGACTGGGATGGAAAGAGAAATCTCTTTAGTCCGTGGACTAAAAGGCAGTAGGGACTATAGGCTCAGCTCTGACACCATACCCTTTAAAATTCAGGAGCTCTTGGCCATCCTTTTCTGTCCTATAGACCTATGTACAGAATACTGAGCTACATCTAAAGAGGAACAAACCCACAGTCTGGGGAAAAAGTCACCAATCCATGCAGGGCTTCCCCATGCTTCAGTCCTGGTTCCAGTCCATATATCCAGTGGCCTTTCTGTTCTTGGGTTCCATGAAATGCTTCTCCAACTTCTAACCCCTTTTGGCTTTCCCATAGGTGCCTTGAAGTGGCTCTTCTGTTACCCGTAGCCTGTAATCTTTGCTAACATGGTATATATTGCACTCATATTCCACACATCATCATAGTTTGGCATTCTGTTTGAAAGATCCATAATATCCTAGAAAAATTATAATGACTGTTTAATTAGTTATTTTTGGCAGCAAAGAACATAGTAGTCAATTTATTTTTATTGATTTTGGGTTTCCCATCCTTGGAAGAATGGATGAGCATGTGTAAGTGTGTATGTGGGGGAGGAGGGCACCAGTTCGCCAGTATTGTGCAGACAGCCAGGACCACTCTTAGATCTGTGCCTCTGCAGAGCCTAACTGTGCCTGCTGCCAGTCAGTCCCTGCTGACTCAAGTCCCTTGAGTCCTGGTCTACCAGATGATGCTCTTAGGTGTGCCCTAAAAGTCTGGGCACCTGACATTCTCTCCTCCAAAATCCTCCCTGCATTTGCAAGCTCTGAGCACCGCAAGTGTCTGTTTCCCTATACTCCCAAATTAAATTCCTTCCCACAAAAAGAGCAAAATAACACCATCAATCAACTGGGTTTGTTGTTCTTTTTTAAAAGCCATGTCCAAGTTGGTGGGATTAGCACTGTGTTATTGCCCCATTCAGAGCCACCCACAGAGTCTTCCTTAGGCCTCCTGGCTGCTCAGGAAGCCATGACTCAGCTGGGGAATCCAACTGAGTGGCAAGGTCTTTTAAGGGTAATTTAGCTGAATGTAGAAGCACTGATTTGTTCTTTTTCTTTCCCCAGATAATGAACACTGTGCCTAAGTGTTCCTGGGCCCATGACAAAACTGTGGGTATCCTATGCCTTCTCTACCCTTGCCTACCAGACTGTGTCCTGAAACACATCTGCATGTAGCTGATGAACACGGCTTTCAGATATCCCCATTTCCCTCTTCCTGATTCCCCTCTAGGCTTGCTCAGGTAGCCTGTGGGAAGAACCACCAGTACTAGATGGAGCCTGAGTAGACACACATCAACGTTAGAATGGAGGAAGGGAATGAGCTGGAATAATAACTGCCTAGCACAGAGTAGGAGATATGATGCAATCCACCATTAGTTGCTGGGCGTGTGTGTGTGTGTGTGTGTGTGCCTGTGTGTGTGTGACAGGTGGTCAAGTCAAGCAGATGAAGCTGTGGCAGGGCACCACATATAGCTGTGCAGGCTCTATCTTGCACAACTCCACAGGGCACAATCCACATAAACTATCGTATAAATGACACCCTCCAGGTTATACCATAGGCCACTTTTATCCAGTTTCTCCTTATCTACTTCAATCCAATTTATTCTTATATCTCTGGTAAGAAAACGAAAGAAAATATATTTTTTAAATGATTGCCCACAGTAAGACTTTCTGTTTTATGATAAGCCAACAGGATAATAAGGCATAGATGAGCCAGCTCTACTGAGAGAGTCAGTGGTGTGTTAGAGCCCATTTTGCAAGAGGCAATTCTTAGTGCCTCTACCCATCTTTGTGTTCCGTGATTTCATGCTGGTAACTTAAAATCAGCCATGGTGGTTTCTACACCACAGAAATTGGCCTCCCACCTATCCTCTGAAAGAGCCAATTGTTTAGCCTTTACCCAGCATGCTACTGGCATTAGTCACCTCTTGCTCTAAGTTTCCAATTTCTGTCAGGGACCAGGGTTACTTTAAAATATCTTTATTTTCACCATTGCTCCCCTGAAATGAATCTTTGCTTGGTATACCCCATAAAAGCTGCTGTTGTCATACAAGAGACTAACCTGAGACACGGCACGATGGCTTCTCCAGTCCATAAGTCAAACATGTGAACTCTTTGTCCACCTTAAGCATATAGTCAAATGGCATGTGGCAGCTTGACAGTATTCTGGAAATGTTTTCGAGGGGTTGGTTATCTCATAATCTTTCAAGCTTTATAATTGATGAAAACTTTATAAACCTGAAAAAGTTTACCCATAAAGACTAATTTAACTTTTCTAAAATTCTCCAACTCTATGAAAGTAAAATTATGTTACTTGTGTTTTGGAATAACTAAAAAGTCACCGATCCTGGTAATATTTGATCCCCATTAGATCTAACAGCATATCTTGATGTTTTTAATTCTTAAACTAATATCTCTGTTTAGTATGTAAGAATTTTTCATGGACTCATCCGTAGAAGGAAGCTCTTATCTTTGCTACTGGATTTAGATATTATATTTTTTCTTCAATTTATTGTTAATGTGGTAAGCCATAATTGTGCTGGTAATAAGCATTTACATGATGATTTGCAAGTATTAATAAGTAAATCTACACAACCTGCCTTTAAGATGCTTGAAAAGAAAAGAAGGAAGCAGTTTAAAATGTTTCTTAATTTCAGAACCCTATGTTCTTTACCAAGAATAGGGCGGGAGAAGGCCTTTCCAATGACCTGTATCAACTCCACTCATCAGTTGGTCATAAACATATGTAGTTTCCCAGAATAAAGAAGAAAATTTCCAGAGCAATGTATTGTGTCAAACTTTTCTTCCCCACCTACAAGCATTTATTAAGTTAGATTATAAAATATTATTTAAAGTGGTTAATATGATTCAGAAATTGAAAACATGTTTCTCCATGAGAAAATAAATGGTCATGTAATTTGTTGAGTATACTATTTGCCAGGCACTGTGCTATGCCGCAGTTCACATACATTCCCTCTTTTGGTTCTTACAGGAAAGTTGTGAAGGCAGTAGTGCCTCCTGCACAGATGAGGGATTTGAGTCTCCAAGAGGTCAGCTAGCTACTGCCCAAATGTCCCACAGGAAATCAGTGTCCTTCTTTAGTATTTGCGCAATTTCCATGATACACGTTTATGTCATATATATTAATCATACTATGGCCCTAAACAATTGTAAAATTATATATGGTAATAGATTAATATAATTCCAAAGTAGAAGATGAACAGAAAAAACTATTCTTTTTTATATCAAAAGCAGAACAAACTTAGGTCTTCAGGGAGTACTGAATTTTTTACTTGAGAACCCAGAAAAAGAAATTCATTTTTTTTTTAGTTTGTGAACTTCTATTGGCTGCCTTTTCTAGCTGTTGCCTTTAAGAAGGGGGAAGAAAGTAACAAGTTGAGCATGTACCATCACTCAAGCTCTATAGGAACTCCCTAGGGAAGAGTCACAATGGCCAGGAGCGGACAGGTGCTTACTAAAGAAGAATAAATAAATAAATAAACTTTCTTCATGAAACAGTAATCATTGGGATTCTTAAAGTATCTGGAAATATAACAAACACTGCAATCAATGACGATGTGTTTGGGTTCAACCGTCAAACTTCCTGAAGATGATAAAAATGGCATGCCTTCAGCAATAACAATATCTGAATCATACAGTGTACATCTGGCAGATGTTCTTTCCCAAATGACCCAGCTAATCCAAGTGCATCTCTTCTTACAAGTATAAAGCAAAACCAAGTAAAAAGCCTATTAGGAAAAGAGAATAATTTTGCTATCAGAAAATTCGTACTGCTACAAATCTCTAGGATTCAAAAAAGGCACAAAGTAATGAAAATGAGCCTCCACTTCTACCACCTTTGAAGGGATTATGAATAGGCAGGACCTCTCAGGGTCTGATGCTCTGAAAGTTACTTTTGAAGGTTAACAACTGTTGGACACTTCTAAGGGGTCTACCCAGGAAAGCAGCTGGCCCAGGACAGCAGAGATTGTAATATTGTCTTGGGTTCCTTTTCTGTTTTACTTCAGAGACCTCCAATTTCTGTTTCATGTAAAGTTTTGTATCTGTGCTTGGGAATGTGCAAAATTAAGAAATAATAAGCACGGGGAAGAGCAGATAATTAAAGTTGAGAGTAAGAGAGACTTTTTCAGCCTATCTAGATGTAGCCCCTCCATTTGAACATATGAAGACTAAGAGTTCTCCTGAGCTTCAGGGATGGGCCCAGGTCACAGAACCCATTGGTATAGAACTAGATTCCAGGTGTCTCCCCTTATGAAAAGCTTCTGTGTACTTTGCCTCTATCAAACAAAACACAGTACATCAGAAATTGATAAAAACTGCAAAGATGCATCGAAAAAGAACTTTGATAGCAATAGCTAAAAAATGAAGCTGATTAAGCAAAGGTGACTTAAGTTTATATACTTTTTCTTCTTTAACTTTGTTACTCAAAGTTGTTTTACACATCTACACAACACTGAAGAGAAAAAGCGCTCAGAGTACTTTACTACTACTTAAACTACAATGCCCAAGACATATTCTACAATTCAGTTTTGTGTGTGTGTGTGTGTTTGCTTTGTTTTATTTCTGAGACAGAGTCTTGCTTTATCACTCAGGCTGGAGTGCAGTGGCGCAATCTAAGCTCACTACAACCTTCACCTCCTGGGTTCAAGAGATTCTCCTGCCCCAGCTTCCTGAGTAGCTGGGATTACAGGCATGTGCCACCATGACAGACTAATTTTTGTGTTTTTAGTAGAATCAGGTTTCTCCATGTGGACCAGGCTGGTCTGGAACTTCTGACCTCAGGTGATCCACCTGCCTTGGCCTCCCAAAGTGCTGGAATTACTGGTGTGAGCCACAGTCCCCAGATTCTAATTCAGTTTGATTCTCAGAATATGGCTGAGGCTTCCAGCATAACAAACATGAAATCCAATGAAAAGCCAGTTCACTTTGAAAAGCTATGCTACAGTAAACAACAATATATTGAAACATACTTCTAAATTCAATATGCCCAATATTAGTAAGGAAACCATGTTTTACAACTTTTATGTTTCTAACAAGCAAACACAATAGTTTTTACCTTTTTGTCATGTTTTCCACACCTCTCAAGATTGAAAATCAAGATTTTCTTTGCCCCCATCACTTGACCATTTCTGTATGCTTTAGGTGTTTAGTGGAAAGTGTTGAGGTATATATCTTTATAGTGGAAAACACAACACTGTGAATATGTGGCTCACCTTTACAGCTAATTTGTCCTGCTACACATGCAAATCAAGAAGTTCTATAAAATTTAGTCATCTAAAGGGATCCTGGCCAAAAAAAAAATGTGCAGGTGTATATATTATTACATGTATAGTGAAGCCAAGATAGTTATGTAGCTTGAAGAGAATGCCTCCATCCTAAGGGCATAAAAGCAATGAACATAGCAGTCATTTTTCCTCTGTATACCTTTTACCAAATGTCCATTAAAATGCATGCTGAATGCCATAAATCCATTCCATTCTTATGCTATAATTAAATTTATCCAGTTATTTTTCAACAACAAACATCTTTATAAAGGTCCAGTAGAGAGAGCTTGGATTATTGAAAGCAAATTTTGACAATTCTGTATTCTTATCTAGTGTTGCATAAACCCAGGTCATCAAAATCCTCAATAGAAGCATGTTTTCCCTTAAGTCAAGAATCTGGAGCTGGTAGCCCAGAGAAAAATGCTGAACTTCATGAGCTTCAAAGGTCCTGTGTTTATTCCTCTATCCTGAATTTTATTACTGTCACATTAACTCTGCCTCAGCCTTGTGAGTATAGGACAGCTTTTTAAAATCACACCAACTTTGCCAATAGAAAGTAGACTGCAGTCAGTGCCCAACACCCCAGAAACCTTATTAGGTAGGTGCCCCGATGCTGCAAGGTAGGAAACAATGGATTGCCACACAGATGAAAAATTGCTAACCTTTGAACAGTGCTTTGGGAGTTTACAGGGCACTTTTACATTAGTTAGGTGCTTTGATGCTCATCTTCTCCTCTACAAGGCCTCAGCTGAGCCTTAGTGCTGAGCTAGTCTCCTCCAGTCTAGCTGGAAACTCTTTGCCTCAGTGCCTCTCAGGGTCTACCTGGACACCCTGCCTGATTCTGATGACAGCTTGATGTTCTCGATTTATTTTACTCTTGGCTCCTGTCTCAGGTGAGTTCTCCGGGACCCAGACACTGAGATGAAAGTAGGTGTGAGAAAGGTTTATTAGGGAAGAATACCTGTGAAAGAAAAGGGTGGAAGCAAGATTGGGCAGGTGCAGCTATCAGAGCATTGGGCAGGTCTCCACCAGCCTTGAAGTATCTTCAAGCAAAGATTGAAATTTCCTGAGGGGCAGAAATGGAATTGGACAGCCCCTTGCATTGTCACTTCCTCATGCACTGGTGGGAATCACCTGCAAAGGATCTGCCCCTGGCTATCTCCACCTTGCTAGGTCATTGCTCAGGAACATCTGAGGATAGCAAGGCCTCAGCTGTAAGGTAACTACAACCCTGGTGGCTGAGCAGCTTGGACAGGACCAGGGCAATGCGTTGCCATGTCTATCTCAGCTCCCAGACTCCGGGTCTTTTAGAGGAAGTGACTTTTCACCCAGATTTGATAGGAG
Source organism: Saimiri boliviensis (assembly GCF_048565385.1). Taxonomy (NCBI): domain Eukaryota; kingdom Metazoa; phylum Chordata; class Mammalia; order Primates; family Cebidae; genus Saimiri; species Saimiri boliviensis. Next base: position 138,230,382 of record NC_133453.1, read on the forward strand.
CTTGCAAGTAAACCTGGAAATTGAGGTAGGCTGGTCAGACTTAGGTATCTACATCTTTTTAATAAAATATTAAAGAACAATAAGGTGAAGTGACATGCCCTATAGCATACAAACTAGTAAGGGAAAGAGCCAGAATAAAATAACGTAGAGCTGCAGAACTACTTACTACACAATTTACTTTGTAAAACAGTATTTGCCAACTGTTATTGAGGCTGTTGACAATATGCCTGGCTCTAGGCTACAAGCATTATATATAGGTATATCATTTAATCTTCACAATCACAGTGAGATAATATTCATAATCTCTATATCACTGATGAGAAAATTGACTCTTATAGAGGATAAAGGATTTTTCCCTAAGTATATAGCCAGGAGTGGGAGAAGTGAGACTTGGACCCAAGTGTGGCCCCAGTACCTGTCACTTTTAGTAGCATGCTGTCCTTCCTCACCATGGCCATCATATAGCTGTACATGTGTATTTCAAATGTAAGTGCCCAGTTCCTTGGATATTGTTTTCAGAGCATATTCTTTTGGCTTCTGTCAAATGTAACATTTTGAAAGCTAGCCGTTCAGGAAACTGTTTGTATACTACAAAACAAACTAAAAGAAGGCAAATGGCCACCTTCTATTTTAAGAAAAATAGCTCAGTTAAACACACCTTAAGATTGAGCCGGGCGCGGTGGCTCAAGCCTGTAATCCCAGCCCTTTGGGAGGCTGAGGCGGGCGGATCACGAGGTCAAGAGATCAAGACCATCCTGGTCAACATGGTGAAACCCCGTCTCTACTAAAATTACAAAAAATTAGCTGGGCATCGTGGCGCATGCCTGTAATCCCAGCTACTTAGGAGGCTGAGGCAGGAGAATTGCCTGAACCCAGGAGGCGGAGGTTGCGGTGAGCCGAGATCGCCCCATTGCACTCCAGCCTGGGTAACAAGAGCGAAACTCCTCTCAAAAAAAAAAAAAAAAAAAAAAAAAAAAGATTGTAGCAGAAGTCAGCACGGTGGCTCATGCCTGTAATCCCAGCACTTTGGGAGGCTGAGGTGGGCAGATCATGAAGTCAAGAGATTGAGACCATCCTGGCTAAGGTGGTAAAACCCCCGACTCTACTAAAAATACAAAAATTATCTGGGTGTGTGGCAAGTGCCTGTAATCCCAGCTACTCGGGAGGCTGAGGCAGGAGAATCGCTGGAACCCAGGAGGCAGAGGTTGCAGTGAGCTGAGATCACGCCACTGTATTCCAACCTGGCGACAGATTACAGCAAAAAGCGCACATTCGGCTGGGCGCGGTGGCTCAAGCCTGTAATCCCAGCACTTTGGGAGGCCGAGGCGGGTGGATCACGAGGTCAAGAGATCGAGACCATCCTGGTCAACATGGTGAAACGCCGTCTCTACTAATGGTGCAAAAAATTAGCTGAGCATGGTGGCGCGTGCCTGTAATCCCAGCTAATCAGGAGGCTGAGGCAGGAGAATTGCCTGAACCCAGGAGGCGGAGGTTGCGGTGAGCCGAGATCGCGCCATTGCACTCCAGCCTGGGTAACAAGAGCGAAACTCCATCTCAAAAAAAAAAAAAAAAAAAAAAAAAAAAAAAAAAAAAAAAAAAAAAAAAAGCACACATTCACATTTTTCTAGACACCAAAAATAAGTAAATAAATAAACAATAAAACCATTTCAGAGATAATTAAAGTGCAAAATACTGTGTAGCATATGAGTATGCCAGTTTCCTAGTATCTGTCATAAATTTGTTAACATCTTTTAATAACAATCTACATATGATATAAAGGTGAAACAATTGAACTTACAAAGATGCAGAGTTCAGATCCAACCACCTTCATAGAAAGATCTACACGTTCTTCAAGGTTGGTCTCAGAAAAACGGCCAATAGAAAATAGGCATTTGTCAAGCATTGATAAGAAATCAACCCAAACTTAAAAACGGAGTAAACATTTCGGGAGTTTACTATATTAGCATGATCAGAAAAGTGAAGACTGAAAAAGGAAAGCTATTGTGGAGAAAGGTAACGTAGCATTATAAAAAAAGATACGTTACTTTATGTTTTAATTAAGTCTGAAACATAGATTGTATTACATCTCATAGGACTGGTAAAGGGTTATGTTTGTCCTTTGAAGTACAAGAAATAATTCTGACTGTTTAAAATGAATTCTCTCTTTTTTATGTTTTTACTAACTCTATCCTAAAATGTATGTATTTCTAAAATTAAGAATTCACAAATCCTCTTCTGGGTTCATTCTATACTTATATTTATTTCCCTTTAATTCGATGGAGCTAAGCTGTGGTGAAAACAGCTCTTCCTCCCCCAAAAAGGAAAAGATCCGCAGAAGGATCATATTGCAAAACTCTGGTAACACCCAACAATACCAAAGTGTCATTTAAGCAGAAGATTCAATCATGCTAAAGTGACTAAAGCATTGTCTCTAAGGTGGATGCACAGATACCCCCTTGTCCCTACAGTATACCATAGAGAGCCCCACATAGGAGGAACTGTGCATGGGTTCCTTTTCATTTTAGGCACAATTCTAGTAAAGCAAGTCTCTGATTCCTGCTTATTGACACACAGCCAGGACCTTGTCCTGTACTCAAAGCATATGGTCTCTTCCATGAGCACTCAATGTAGAGCTGTGTTTGTTAGTCCGTACCATGGCATGGATAGTAAATCCCTTGAGGCTTGAGATTATGTCTAATTTCTCTATATATCATCTGAACATAGCTCCCTTTCTTGCATAAACAGATGACCAATAGTTCAATGAATGTTTGCTGACTGAATGTGCTGGTAAGCTAGTAAATTGAAAGGAGCTACGAAAGATGGCAAAAAGGAGAATATGACATCGTCAATCTGATGAAAATGGGAGGCAGAGGAAAACCATTAGAAGTGCTCACAAAAACTCTTTTCTTTAAAAGGAAATATGTCTAGTTAGAAATTTAGAAAACAGATAAATGTAAACTAAAAATAAGTTCAAAACTCACTTCTCAATTCTGACACTTGGAGGTAATTTCACATGTTGGTATTTGTTCTCCATGTTGGTATTTATGGTTTGGTCTTATTCTCTCTTTTTCTTCTGTGTTTTCATAATTCTGAAAGAATACGTTGTACTTCATCCTTCTTCCTCTTCTACTTACACATTGTGAGCATCTCTTCATGTTATTACATAGTCTTTCATGTCAATTTTTATGGATATATTTCATTACTTATTGTGATATAATTTAGTCAAAACCACCTCCTGTTTGGGGACACCATTCTAGGTAATTTTTACTATTTAATTATTATGAAAACTGAGGTAGATACTCTTATGGGTGGTGGTGTTATTTTTAATCATCATTGACTGAGTCTATTTAATATGAGACAGATAATTAGAGCCACTGAAGGAGTCCTTCTTCTATAGTTCGTTTAAAGTCATGCACCTAATAACAACCTGTATCCAACAAAAACAAAAATGATTACATTTATTTGAACTACTCATTCTTTCCTCCTTTGCTATGCACTGGAAATACCTAGATGGCTATCAGAAAGACAAAAGGTAAATATTGGTGAGGATGAGTTCTACGGTCAATCCTCACATTGTACTCCATGATCAATAGAGGAATGCTATGTATTCCAAAAAGCTTTCTACTTAAAAATACTAAAGTGAAGAAGACCACATGTCTTAGAACCCTGGAAGGATAAAAGAAGACATCATGGCGTCTATGAATATATGAAATAGGAAGGAGTGATTCCTTAAGTGAGAAGAAGGAATCATGCACTAATGCTAAGGAAAGTTAAAATACCAAGTATTCTTTTATGTTTCTTTCAGCTTTATTGGTGTATACTCTAGAAACAAAAATTGTAAATATTTAAAGTATACAACATGATGCTTTGATATATGCACATATTGTGAAATAATGACCACATCAAGCAAATTAACACATCTAGCACCTTAATTAGGTTTTTTCCCTTTAGTGATGAAGATAGCTAAGATAACTTTTGTAGCAAATTTCAAGTATGCAATACAGTATTGTTAACTCTAGATGCCATGCTGTACATTAGATCTCCACAACTTATTCATCTCTCGTAATTGAATCTTTGTACCATTTGACCAATACCTACACCACTTACCCCTTCTTCCACACCCTAGAAACCACAATTCCATTCTCTTCTTTTATAAGTTTGTCTTTTTTAGATTCTACATATAAGTGAGATCATGTAGTATTTGTCTTTCTCTTTCTGGCTTATTTCACTTATCATAGTTTCCTTCAGGTTCATCCATGTTATTCCAAATGGCAAGATTTCCTGTTTAATTTCAAGGTTATTTAGTACATACATACAGTACTGCAATTTCTTTATCCATTCATCTAGTTATGGATATTTAGGTTGACTCTGTATTTTGTAAATAATGCTGCCATGAACATATGAGTGCAGGTATGTCTTTGACATACTGATGTTATTTCCCTTGGAAATATACCCAGAAATGGGACTGCTGGATCAGGTTGTTTTGATTTTGTGAGGAACCTCCATACTGTTTTCTATATTGACTATACAGATTTATATTTCCACCAACAGTGTACTAGGGTTCCTTTTCCTCCTCATCCTAACCAATACTTATCTTTTGTCTTTGTCTTCTTGTTAACCCCTGTCTAACAGGTGTGAGATGATAATTCATTGTGGTTTTGATTTGTGTTTCTCTGATTAGTGATGTGGAGCACCTTTTCATATACCTGCTGGCCATTTTCATGCCTTCTTTTGAGAAATGTCTATTCAGGTCCCTAGCCAATTTTTTAATCGGGGATATTTTATTTTATTTTTGCTACTGAGTTGTTTTAGTTATATATATATATATATATATATATATATATATATATATATATATAACATCATACATGCATATATATGACATTAACTTCCTATCAGATATATAATTTGCTCTTCTATCTTGAACAAATTGTGTGGCTCATTGCAATTGGTTTGCACTTTCATCACATCGGGTTAATAGTATCACTCAGTCTTCCCAGGTTCGGATTATCCCAACGGAATTCCTGCATGTAAAACCTGAGTTTTATGCTCTCATGCTTCTTAACACTCTTCACCTTCTATCTTGCAGGATTAATTACAGATATTTATTTGCACATAAATATCTGTAATAATAGTTGAAAGGAGTCTTAGAGATACTCTGTATTTTCTCTATTTTAAAAAGCCTTCTTTTCTTTTTTGTAAAGGTTCAACAACACAAACAGCCAATCTGTGACAATAAGACAGGCGTTTCTTTATTCAGGAAAGAATGTATAGAAGGCACAATTCATCTTTAAGTGAAATAGAGATTTATGGTATGTATTATAGACCCTGAGAGTAAAAACAATGGCAAGCATTACATGACTCATTCACTTTGAGACATCTTTCTTCTTATTGTTAGTGCTGTTAAGGGACTAGAATTGTATTCCTTTCCAGATCCTATCTAGGAGTTATGGGGGAAGCCACATCCTTGAAAGCAGACATGAATACATGAAAATCTGCTTTGTGTACATTTGTGGAATATTGATATTTGACACAGACAGTGGATATTTCTTCAAATTCACATAAAATGCTATGCAAACAGAGCTGCTATACAAGTCTGAGAATAGCTCCTACCATAATCCTGTCAGATTATCGTCCTCATCTCTTTCATATAGACTTGTTGGAGCTCTAGCTGAAAACCAAAAATACTGGGGGAATCAAAAAAATATAGAATGATATTTTAAAATTTTAATGGAGATAATTTCTATACAGAAACACAAATTGCTAGAATTACAAAAATTTTTTTTAAATATATAGATGAAAAAGAATAAAGAAATCATTTAATTCTTCCAGGAAGTAGCAGAAAGAGAAAACTTCTAGACAACTTTTACGCCACAATAATGCTGATAACAAAACTTCATATATATTGTCTGGTGAAGAAAGGTTAAAGTACATCATGTCCCTGATTGGGTGATTATTTTACTAGTATATATGAAAAACCAACATCAGAAAGAAAGATATACTATTGAGGTTCACACCCGAAATGTGAAGGTACCCATGATCTAACTCTAGAAATTCCAATTCAGCTGGTTCAGGATCTGACTCAAACACATGGGAGATGCTGCTATACAGCCACCCTGGAGACTACTGGGACAGTTAGTCTGATAAAAGTCACACTTCACGTTTTTTAAATGCAAAGTATTATTTTTAAAATGAAATTATCACATAAAATTAAATCATAGAGAAACATTTTCTAATATATCATTAAAGCCAGAAATTCTAAAAGGAAAAAAAAATACTGGATTGTACTATATAAAAATTGTTTTATTTGTCAAAGAAAAATCACCATTGACAAAGATTAGAAGCCCTGAAATATAAATGTAAAAGATTCTTATGAGTAAATCAGGGGAAGATTAAAATCTCAACTTAGGTTGGAAAAAATGGAGAGCAAAGAACCTAAAGTTGTATTTCATATTAAGATATATGCAAACGGTCACTAAATACACAAAAGTCTCTCTCTGTGTCTCTCTCTCTCAAACACACACACAGACACACACACACACACACACACACACACACACACACACACACACACCAGCAGAAGAAGCAATGCAAAATAAAATAACCATAGGCAGCATTTTTTTTTTAAATGAAGTTTTCCTCTTGTCACCCAAGCTATAGTGCAATGGTGAGATCTTAGCTCAGCACAACCTCTGCCTCCTGACTTCAAGCGATTCTCCTGCCTCAGTTTCCCAAGTAGCTGGGATTACAGGAGCCTGCTACCGTGTCCAGCTGTCTTTTGTATTTTTAGTAGAGACAGGGTTTCACCATGTTGAGCAGCTGGTGTCAAACTCCTGACCTCAAGCGATCGACTTGTCTTGGCCTCCTGCACCTGGCCATAGATAGCATTTTTAATGGAATAATGAAGTTGTAAAGTAAAATGGTTAAGAACATGCGCTTAAGGTTTGCAGCTTCGTTCTCCCACGTACTAGCTACATGGCCCATGGGCAAGTCTTTCAGCTTCTCTGTTTTCTTATCAGTAAAAGGATTGTTAAAAGGATGAAATAAGTTTACATACATGTAGCACCTATAACAGTACCCAGTCCATGGTAAGTACCATTTAGCATTTTCTGTTGCTCAGACAAACATTGAAAGCTTACTATTGTTGGTGAGAGTAAGGGAAAATATTCTCCTTGTGTGCTAGGTGTCAAAGTCATGTATTTATACTGAAACGCTAATTTATTCATTTACTCAATGATGATTTATTGGATAATTTGCATGCCACGGGGACTCCTCTGAACACTGAGTAGTCCGCAGTGAACAATGAACAAATAGCTGAAGCATTTGATCTTATTATTTTGAGACAAGATCTGACTCCATCACTCAGGGTAGAGTGCAGTGGCATGATCTCAGACCAGTGCTGCCTCGGACTCCTGGGTTCAGGCAATCCTCCCACCTTAGCCTTCTAAGTAGCTGGGTCTACAGACATGAGCCATCACTCCAAGCTAATATTTTGTGGGTTTTTTGTAGAGACAGCATTTCACCATGTTGCCCAGGCTGGTCTGGAACTCCTGAGCCCACGGTATCTGCCCACCTCAGCCTCCCAAAGTGCTAGGATTACAGTGGTGAACCCCCATGCTTATATTCTAATAAGTAGTAACTAAATGTTTACATAGGTAATATAATAAAAAAAATTGTAAGGGTTATAAAGAAAAAGAACAGGGAGATAAGAGAGTGACGTCGATATTATTTTAGATAAAATGGTCAGGAGAGACTTTTCAAAGGATATGATATTTAAACAGAAACTTGAAAAAAAAAAAAAAAAAAAAAAAGAAGAAGAAGAAAGAAATCCCGGAGAATGTGGAGGAGACTTTCAGGCCCTGGGAAGGGATGGGATCAAGAATCATTTTAGTAGAGACCATGAAGCAAGGCAAAGAGAATGGAAATAAGTTTTGAGCTGTAACCAGGGTTCAGAACACTCAGGGCCTTGTAGGACACAGGATGGCTTTCAGACCTTATTGGAAGTGTTGTGAGAAGCCTTGGAGGGTATCAGTCAGTGGTGTGCTGGTAAATATTTTAAAAACAGCTTTCCAAGAAGAAAAAAAGTGATTTGTAAAATTTGCCAAACTCTATGGTGTGTAGATCCTACCATGGCCAATTTCAATATACTACAGTGAAGTCTCTGGAGGCGGAGTTAGTAAGAGATGAGCACTACTGGCTGTCTCTCCTAAATCAGCGCAGGGCAGCTTTAGCATATTGCAGCCACAAGAAAGTAATATGAGTTACGTACATTTTTAAAAGGATCACTATGAAAACAGGATGGATAATAGCACTAAGGAAGAAAGAGCAGAAGCAGAGAGGCCAGGTAGACAGTGCGCTGTTAAATAATACGGACAATAAATCATAGTGGCTCAGACTATGGTGGTAACACTGGAGAGTAAGAAAAGCAAATGCCTAGATAGTGTTTCTGAGGGCTAGACCCTATTTTTAACCTTTTACATATTAACTCATTTAATTCTCACAGCTTCCCTAAAATTGAAATGCTTTTAGCCTCATTATATAAATGAGAACACAAACATGGAGAAGTTATAACTCACTCAAAGCTAGAAAAAATAAAAGTGATTCGACTTCAAGTACAGTTGACATTTGAACTACACAGATCTACTTACATATAGATTTTCCTCTACCTCTGCCACCCCTGAAACAGTAAAACCAACCCCCACTCCCAACTTTCTCCTCCTCCTTGGGCTACTCAGTGTGAAGACAGCAAGGATGAAGAGCTTTAGGATGATTCACTTCCACTTAATGAAGAGTACATAAATTTTCTCTTTTTTATCATTTTTAATGACGTTTTTTCTCTAGCTTTTTAAAATACAGTAATACGTATAAAACACAAAATATTTGTTTATATCATTGGTAAGGTTTCCAGTCAACAGGAGGCTATTAGTAGTTAAGTTTTGGGGAAGTCAAAAATTATACACAGATTATCAATTACAAGACACCCTAATCCCCATGATGTTCAAGGGTCAATTGTTTGGTTGGCTCTACCATATTGCCTTTCCAGTGTATCCAACCAATTTTGTGGATACACCAATTGTATCCACAAATTCAAGATGCCTTTAAAGGTAGAGTCAATAGAACTTCCTAATGAATTGGGTAAACATTTAATAAGTTCAGTTCTCATTGCAATCCTATAGTTGCAGAGCTATTGTTTTCATTTTCAAGATACTGCACTGGACTATGGGTTGATGTACTTTATCTCCCATGGGTGATAGGATTATACACCTCTAAATCCCACTAATAACTATAAATTATTATTTTTAGATATTTGGGATAATCATATGCACAATATTTTTTTCTAATACATGGGGAAAATAGTTACACTTCTCTATTTAACACTCTAGAAACAAGTCATTGCATTTTCAATTTTTCTTAACCCTACAATAAATAGTACTAAAACCTCCAAACTGAGAATCTTAGACATCAGTACGTATTTGAATGCTTCTCATTTAGAATTTCTGGAAATCACCTAGACTGCTGTTTATCAGCCTTATTATGCATACAAATCACATGAAACTATTTTTAAAATGTGGTTTCTGATTCTGTAGGTTTGGAGATAGGAATTTTAGAATGGCCAAGTGATGGGATTGAAAAACTGTTGCATAAAACAGTGTTAAAAGTAAAAAAATTTGTCAAAAATTACTATTTAAAAACTTTGGAAATTGACCAAAGAATATATAATTTATAAGCACTTGTCTAAGAAAATCTACTGTGGCATTTTAGCTAAGAACTTTTACCATCTCTGCACCCTCACTCACCAACAGTATGAAGCAGATGTTCTATCCAGACAAGCAGGACAGAGCACAAAGGCTGCAAGCTCTGCTCCCTGCCAGAGGAGAACTTGCAGCATTTGGAGCAAATAGTGGAAAATCCTCTAGTTGAAAACAAGAAAGATATGAGTGGCAAACATAGCAGGGAAAGGATATAAAATATATAAACAGGGAAAGATAACATAAGCCTCAGGTCCATCCTAGTTTGGAGATTCAACAAAACAGCATACCAGCCAGAAATATAACAGGAAGATTTAGCAAAATGAGATAGACTAAAGGAAACTTGTTGAGATCCCACTTACACATGGTCATCTGGAAGGCCACACAAATGCACAGGGCTGTGTGTGTCTGCTTAGGAGAAACAACAGAAGGATCCAGTGAGCTACCCAACACTGGCTTCAAATAAGACTTTGAAAATGCAGAACATATAAACCAAGGCATATTTGTAAGCTCCCTGAACTTTGAAAGCATTCCGCAAAATGGCCCCAATTATCCCTAACTTCCAGTATTCACATTCTTATGTGATCCCCTCCCTTGAGTATGGACATGACTTGTGAATTGCTTCTAACAAATAGACTATTGCAAAAATGACAGAATGTCACTTCCTTGATTATGCTACATAACATTTTAATGTCTGTCTTGCTAGAAAACTCTCTCCCTTTCTGGTTTTGATGGAATAAGTTTCCATGTTGTACACTGCCCTGTACAGAGGCCCATGTGGCAAGGAACTGAGGAAAGCTTCTAGCTTATTGTTAGCAACAAACTGAGGCCATCAGTTTTGTAACCCACAAGAAACGAATTCTGCAGCAATGATGTCAACTTAGAAGTGTATCTTTCCCCAGCTGGCCTTGAGGTGAGACTTCAGCCCTAGCCAACACATTGATTGTCACTTTATGAGTTTCTAAAGCAGAACATACAGCCAAGCCAAGTCCAAACTCCTGACTCACAGAAACTTTGAGATAATAAATGTGTATTGTTTTAAGTTCCTAGGTTGGTGGCAATATTGTTACACAATAATAGATTACTAATATACAAAGCCACGCAGATCTAATAGCAGAGGGTGGAAGATTTACTGGCTCAAGGTGTTTAAGCATAAGTTCCGAGTAGTCATTGGCTGGCCACAACGCTGTACTGACATAGAGAAAACTCCTAAAAGCTAGTCTTAAAAAATAAAAACTAGATTAAAAAAATATTGAGCAGAGACCACAATTGAGGGGGAAAAAAATCCACAGAATTAATTTAGGCAAGTCAATAAAATAAACAAATAAGTGACAGCTAGCCCAATGAGCTAGTTGGGAAAGGGTTAGAAGGGAGAGATCAAAATCCAGAGTTGCTGCGGTTAGTTACCTAAAATGTCTAGTTTTCAACAATAAAAAAATTACAAGACATGTAAAGAAATAGGAAAATGTGACTCATCAGTAAAAACCATCCCTGAGGGTACCCAGATATTAGACTTATTGAACAAATATTTCAAAGTGTTAAATATAAATAAGCTTAAATAATTAAAGTAATTTTTTTTAAAAAATGAAAGGAATGTATGATAGCAATGATACGTTAGAGAATGTTAATAAAGAGAAATTACTTTAAAAACAAATGAAAATTTTAGAAATAAAAAGTAGTATAACTGAAATAAAAATTTACTAAACAGTCTCAACAGCATCTTTAAGAAAACAGAAGAAATAATCAGCAAACTTGAAGATAAATCAGTGGAGATTATCTTATCTGAAGAACAAAAAAGTAAAAAGAGAAAACTAATGATTCTGTAATCTAGTGTGAGACTCAAGGTTCAACATTTCTTTCCTTTTTTCTTTTTTCTTTTCTTTCTTTCTTTCTTTTTTTTTTTTTTTTTGAGACAGAGTCTTGCTCTGTTGCCCAGGCTGGAGTGCAGCAGCATGATCTTGGTTCACTGCAACCTCTGCCTTCTGGGTTCAAGCAATTCTGCTTCAGCCTCCTGAGTAGCTGGGACTATAGGTGTGTGCCACCATGCCCAGCTAATTTTGTTGTATTTTTAGTAGAGTTGGGGTTTCATCATATTGGCCAGGCTGGTCTGAAACTCCTGACCTTGTGATCCACTCACCTCAGGCCCCCAAAGTGCTGGGACTGCAGGTGTGAGCCACTGCGCCTGGCCAAGCTTTAACATTTCTAACAAGCTCCCAGCTAAGATTGATGCCACTGGCCTATGGACCACTCTTTGAGTAGTAAGACTTTATACTCAATTTTCTTTTGAGCAGTAAAATAATGCAAAAATGTGAAAGTGAAAGTATTTAAATTCCTAAAGAGTTCAGACTATTTTTAAATATTTTAAGAGCAATCATGTATATCCTAACTATAGCATGAAATCTAATTTTTTTCAACAGTTTCTTAAAACGTATTTAGCAGTCTGTCTTTGGTTAAAGAAACAAGTAGATTCTGTCTTCCATAACAGTAAGTTTCTCTTTCAAAACACTTATAATTGACATCTTTACTAATTCAACCTTTTTCCTCATCTTAATCTAAATATCTGATATGCTTATTATGCTTCTAATTTGGTTTATATTCACCTTTTCCTCTTGTAAGATGAATTAATTAGTCTCATTGAGATGACAGTGATCACATTCAATGACATCTGCAAACGAGCATGCAGTAACAGCCAGAGGATATCATAAACATAAGGGATGATTCCCATAAGCAAAAGCTCATTAGTAACTTTGACCAGTGGCATGTTCTGACTTGGATTTATCTAACACAGAGAGGCAGGAGGCAAGTATGAAGGAGATCACCTGCAAAAATTACTGTCAACAATTTTCCTGCCAAGAAATGAAGTTGCTAAAAATTAACACCCTCCCTTTGAATTATTACCTGTTTCTACTAATGTGCTATGCATTAGCCCCAAGATACTTGGATCAATAGTTTAGTTGTAAAGATTATGAAATATTTTGTGTGTTCTTTTTCTGCTTGACAATTTATTTTTAGAATTGAAGTTAAAGTGACTTCAAATTAGAAGAGACTTGTCCCCTTTGAATCAGAAACATTTGTGCAAAATTGGTGTGCATGAGTTGATACATCTAGTTTATCTTAGAATCACTTGTCTTGGGCAGTAGGAGATTGTGCAGAATATATTAAGATGGCTTTCTACCTACCTTGAAGGGACTTTGATAATATAAGTACAGCTAAGGAGAGTCTTGATCTCTCATCTTATAATAATTCATGATGTTAGAATATTTCTAACCAAAATTATGTAGGATCAGAAGTATGCAGCAACATGAATATAGAGAATGTTTTCTAAGCCTTGCCATTAAGTCTAGTTGAAAGTTGGTACAATAAAAATAATTGAAATTTTGTAAGAGGGAAATAAGAAGGAAATTAGTAGTTCTTAACACTCCAAGTGGACATTTTATCATGATATTTCTTCTTTTATTAGTAGGATAATGAACCATCCTGCTTATTTCAGAATCTCATGATAGTCAAATGCAAAAATACATAGAAAGATACTTTGCAGATTCTAACTGTACACATCAAGAATATGATTATTAGAACACAATGAAATATTAACAGGAAAATCTAAAGAAAAAATATTAAATATTATTTTTAATGTATTTATTATACTTTAAGTTCTGCAGTACATGTGCAGATCGTGCAGGTTTGTTACATATGTATATATGTGCCATGGTGGCGATTTGCTGCATCCATACCGCATCATCTACATTAGGTATTTCTCCTAATGCTATCCCTCCCCAATCCCCCTACCCCCTGCTATTTATCCACTAGTCCCCCACCCACTGAACCCCGGTGTGTGATGTTCCCTCCCTGTGTCTGTGTGTTCTTGTTGTTTAACAACCACTTACGAGTGAGGACATTTGGTGTTTGGTTTTCTGTTCTTGTGTCAGTTTACTGAGAATGCTGGTTTCCAGTTTCATCCATGTCTCTGCAAAGGACATGAAGGCATCCTTTTTTATGGCCATGTAGTATTCCATGGTGTATGTGTGCCATATTTTCTTTATCCAGTCTCTCATTGATGGGCATTTGGGTTGGTTCCAAGTCTTTGCTATTGTGAACAGTGCCACATTAAACATACATGTCTTTATAATAGAATGATTTATAATCATGTGTCTTTATAATAGAATTATTTATAATCCTTTGGGAATATACCTAGTAATGGGATTGCTGGGTCAAATGGGATTTTTACTTCTATATCCTTGAGGAATCACCACACTGCCTTCTATAATGGTTGAACTGATTTACATACCTGCCAACAGTGTAAAAGCATTCCTATTTCTCTACATCCTCTCTAGCATCTGTTGTCTCCTGATTTTTTAATGATTACCATTCTAACTGGCGTGGGATGGTACCTCATTGTGGTTTGGATTTGCATTTCTCTAATGTCCAGTGATGATGAACATTTTTTCAGGTTTGTTGGCTGCATAAATGTCTTCTTTTGAAAAGTGTTGTTCATATCCTTTGCCCACTTTTTGATGGGGTTGTTTATTTTTTTTCTTGTAAATTGATTTAAGTTCTTTGTAGATTCTGGATATTGGCCCTTTGTCAGATAGATAGATGGCAAAAACTTTTTCCCATTCTTTTGGTTGCCAGTTCACTCTGTTGATAGTTTATTTTGCTTTGCAGAAGCTCTTTAGTTTAATTAGATCACATTTGTCTATTTTGACTTTAGTTGCCATTGCTTTTGGTGTTTTAGTCATGTCCTTGCCCATGCCTATGTCCTGAATGGTATTACCTAAGTTTTCTTCTAGAGTTTTGATGATGTTAGGCCTCATGTTTAAATCTTTAATCAATCTAGAGTTAAGTTTTGTATAAGGTGTAAGGAAGGGATCCAGTTTCAGCTTTCTGAATATGACCAGCCAGTTTTCCCAACACAATTTATTAAATAGGGAATCCTTTCCCAATTGCTTGTTAAATAATTCTTAATAATGAAGGATTAATGTATGCAAATCATCCTTAAAGCAGGCTGGCGCTGGTGGCTCACACCTCTAATCCCAGCACTTTGGGAGGTAGAGGCAGGCGGATCGTGAGGTCAGGAGTTTGAGACCAGCCTGGCCAACATAGTGAAACCCATTTCTACTAAAAATACAGAAAATTAGCTGGTCATGGTGGCATGCTTCTTGACCTTTTGGTTCCTCTCTTGAACACATTTTTTCCCTCTCTCCACATCCTATGACTACATACTTGTAGAATGCAGGTCTAAAGGGGTAATGGCTTCCAGACGATACCTGTGCTAGGATGCTGCACTATCTTTTGTGGTTTTCCTATGCCTTGCCCATATCTTCATAAATAGTCCCTTAATTAAGCTCTCTGAAAATTACACATTTTGAGTGTATCAACAGTCTTCTTCTACAACCTAACTAAAACTCCCAACAAGTTCCAGACTCTAAACTTTGCCTGATTAATAATATATCTAGAATGTATATATATAAGCCACCAGGACAGGGTAAAAAAATGGGGATTTTGAGAGCATGTGTATTCCAGAAGATGAAATATAAAATGTAATAAAATTGATATAGAATTTTAAAAATATGTATTTTTAAATAATCATTTAATAAAATAAATCATATAAATAAACCAGATAATGCATTAAAGTCCTATCCTTATTTTTCCAGATTGGTTTTTCTGAAAATTGAGATATAACATATTACATAAATATTAGCATTTTGCTATATAAAAATTAGTTTATAACTGGAAATCTTCAGTCAGAACATCTGAATTTATAAAATAAACACATTGTCTTAATTGTGACCAACGGATCATGCTGCAATTAAATAAATGTTTATCGATGTTATTATTAAATGTTTGTTAATGAAGCAGTTTGATCTGTACAAGCAAAAGAAGTATGTAAATGATCACTTTTCTTAAGTTCTACCAATGACATCTGTTTGTTTCTGCTCTATCTGTGTTTTGAAACACAAAGTTTATGAAATATTCACAATATGAAGTAATCCTAAATCCCCAAGTTCATATCATAATGACTAAGGGATTTTGACATCACAGACTAGACCGCTGGCCCATGCTTCCTCTGTATAAATGGTTCTTATATTTAGATTCCCAGCTGAGTGATCTTCCATTCCTACAGTGTACCTCATTTGTTTTCAGTTACTTTTTCATGCTGTAAGATTCAGTTGAGTAAGATTTATATTCCAGCCATTTCTCTGAAACATGCAATGAAGACACTGGCCAGAGTCAGAACCAGTACTAGCATATAACATCAAATATCAAGCCTATCAATTTCTTGTAAGTATAACCAAGAAGACATTGATGACATTTATTGAGCTAAATCATGTAAAGACTGCACCCAAAGACTTTTATCCTAAACACTTGTGGGACACATTTTCAACTCAATTTAATGAGGCCTTTTTAGAAGGTCCCAGTATTGATCACTGATCTCTTTCTCTTCAGTGTCGTATTTCTTGTGGTACCCTGAAAAAGCAAAAGCAAAAGTTGAAAATGTTTATCCCATGGCTGTTTTGTCCCCATTGGATTAGTTGAACAAATTTTTGTTTCCCATCATTTTTCTTCTGAGGAAACATTTACAGTCTTTTGAAAAGCCAGGATTTCTGTCTTGAGTTTGTTTTGGCTGAATCTTTTGAGAAGTCTCACATGAATTTTGGTCTTCATGATAGCATCCCTGTGAGTGTATTTCACTCTATGCAAGGCTTTTGTTTAATCAATTTGCAGGGAATTTGAGGGCTCTCAGCCTGATCGCTGGCACTCAGAGGACAGAGAGTGTAGCCCTCATTTGGTATTTAACAGCTGGCACCTCAGGATACAGAATGGCAACCAATACTGCAATAGCCAACCTCAGGAGTCAGGGGTTTTTCTTCTGAATTTCTGTAACGTTTTGAAGTGTCTCCTTTCCACACAGAGCTTAAAATACAGAATCAAGCAATCTTACATGATGCCCAGGAAAATGTGATACTCTGACAAAGACAGAAATAGTTAATTACAGCTTTCTGGAGATACAAATCCATACCTTGATCATGTATCTATTTCAAATAGGAAAGATACATACGATATATACACACATATTCAATACTTTTGTTACATAGACTTCCTTCCATTATTCCAGGGTCACCCACTCACTTGGAAATGGGTGATAGGATCCTTGGGAATGATTAAAAAAAAAAAGTCAAATCAGCTGAAGCAATTTGGAAGGGGAACAAATTAAAGGAAGTGGAGGAATGAAAAATTGGTGAGCAGAGAGAGCTTTCAACCAAGGTAGAGTAAACATGGAGTGCCATTTTTGCACGTTGGCTGAGATCATGATGTTTAACTCGCTGGGGGATATTTCCACTGGAGGCAAAGGAAAGAAAAAGAATGGATAGGCCACATAGGGGTAGGAGTGGTGGGGAACTGTGGAGTGGAGCCTCTCCCAGATACAAGGTCTCCTGGTTCTGAAGTGGCACCCTGTTGAGGATTTACCTTTCATCCATGGGGAAGTAGAAGCCAAGGGTATGTTCTTTAGAACAGGGGAACTGCCTCTTAGCTTGAACTCAGGGTTCTAATCATTCCTCAAGTCCTGCCATACATCAGAGGCCCTGTGGGGAGTAAGCCATGCTGCCTTTAGGTTCATTAGTGTTTAGCCAGGAAGAGTCACACATGACTCACATGTGCTGGACCAAGGAAATCCTGAGTTTCATATTCTAGACGGTGTGTGTGTACACGGACTCATGCACATACCACAGAGTGAATTAAAAGGGCATCAGTCATGGAGTAACTATGTTGATATCTGCTGGGAAAGGCAGTCTTATGTGTACAGTCTTCCGACCTTGCATAGCCACACAAGAATAGGCCATGAGCCTGGAACACTTCCCTATCAAGTGTGGGACTATTTCTCCTGTTTCAGACTCATTTAGTATTCCTTAGTTCTGCTTAAGTAAGTATGTCAGTGACCCTCAGGCATGTCTCCAGTTTTCTGAATTTCATATTCCTCAGGGTAGGGGTCAGGGTCCTTCTGTTGTGATGGGAGAGGAGTGTGTTTAGCTAAATTGCCCTACTTCAATCCCAGGGGTTGTGGAGTGGGAACCTGCTGGACATAGAGGACTGACATACTATTGAAGCTGACCTGACTCTGTCCCTTCTCTGTGTAAGTAAAGTGTTGTTTCATCCACTGCTTTACTGCTTTGTTTTCCTTGGCAACTTCAGTACCAAAATGCAATGGACAAGAGTGTTTGGATGTTTATTCCCGGTGGTTGGTGTCGTGTTGATGAGCTTTGCTATTCTCCATGTATTTGGAGTGTTTCCCTGGGATTGGTAACTGTTTCACAGTGCTCTGCTCCATGATATCAGTTTGTTTACTGATGCTGGTAGTCAGGGACAATATCTCTTCATTTTAGTTTGAATTCATTTGTTCAAGAAATTTTGAGAAGCTGTCTGGTTGCAGCAGGCACACTGTGGTATAGCTTTATGCATAAACCCAGAATTCTCTACCTGGCTAGTCTATCCCACGACCCATGGGTTAGAGCCAGGTTTGGGAACTAGCACAAGGCAAATGAAGCACCCAGAGTGTGCAATTTAAGAAGGCGCTTTCTCTCACGTGGTGCAAAGCTAGTGTCTCACTTGCCTAACTCTACTCCCACCCTGACTAGTATAAAATTTTCCAAGAGAACAACAACGCTTCAAGTCACTCCAAGGAAAAAAAAATGCTCTCAGCAAATAAATTTTTTAAATGTTACATAACTTGTACCCCATGAATAAACTTACTTGTCAAAACTATTTAAACTTTGAGAAGCCTAATAAGAAATCTGCCTAACTTTGCATAAGCCAGCACCTTCCAAACTTTTTTTTGTTTTTGTTTTTTGCAAGGAAATTATATTGAAATCCATTAAGTATACTCTGGAAAGTGCTAGGTTTCAGTTATGTTAATATTGCTCTAAGAATCATCAAACAAATGCCTTCTAGAAGCTATTTGGTGTGCTGCCAATTTTGAATAATTTACACTTAACCTCCTATAAAATCATGGAAAAAGGGACTTATTTCCATTATTCCAGGGTCATCCATTCAGAAGTATCATTCCCTTAGATCCCCCCATACCACTCTGATTAGCATATTTCTTTAACTCTTATTATAGGTATCTGTATGTAATGAACATTCATTCTCACTGGATTCCAGCAATGCTGAGCAACTCCAAATCTACCCCAAATTCAGCTCTCAGACTTGTTTTGATCAGCATTTTTATCCATGATGAAATAAAGAAGTTGAGTTTATGTTGAACAAACTTGCCAATGACATGGATTAGGGAGAAACCAAACAGCCAGTTCATTTGATTCTTGGTTATAATCCTCTGAGGTGCAAAATAGCTGAATCTAAGGAAGAAAATAAAACCATAATCAAGACAAAGCTGTGCTATTGGTTCCAGAACCAGTAAACCTATGAAACAAGAAGAGTGGAATCAGAATCAATATGCGTAAGATATAGGAAGGTCTAAATATGGCTGAACATATGGGAACCTTTCTAAGAATATAGTGCAAACACACCATAAGGAACTAGGGCTCTTCTATCACCAGAAGTGTTCAAGCAAAATATTGTCTGCTGGACGAATAACATGATGCAAAGGTTAATGAATGAACTGGATCTCAAAGGATAAATTTTGAGAAAGGTAGTCTAGTGTAAAGCATGACCCTCAGAGGGGCAGGCAGAAGCCCCTTTAATAATCATTATACAAGAATACAAAAGAGAAATCAAGAAGAAAAACTAGTGAATAAACAAAGTTCTATGGTTGCTGACAGGGTTGGAGAGGAGGTGCACTTTCTCAACTTAATTGCAATATTGATTTCCATTAGCAGGCATGCATGCAAGTAGGACAGAAGCAGAAAAGGCACAGTTCACAGAGATACCTTTTATGTACACTTAGGGAACTAATTGTGCATAATTTATCTGAGAAACGTTTTCATGGAATGGTTCTAAGAATTGCTGTTGAAATTCTCACTTCTTTCCCTCCCTCCCTCCCTCCCTCCCTTCTTTCCTTCCTTCCTTCCTTCTTCCTTCCTTCATTTTTCTTTTTCTTTCTTTCTTTATTTTTCTTTCTTCTCTCTCTCTCTCTCTCTCTCTCTCTCTCCTTCTTTCTCTCACCCGTGAGTCAAAACTAAAGTCTCCAACATAGTTTCTTTGTGTGATGAACTCCTCTCCCTGATGCTAGACACATTGTCAGTCTCTGGCAAATGGACCCAGATGCTGAATACTGTGCAGATGCTGAATACTGGGCATGGAGCTCATGCCAATGGTATGGTAATAAAGGGAAGAATCAGAATTGCACAAAGAGAGAAAAGGCCCTGCTTCACAAGCTCAATGATTTCTAAGAAGAGAAAGTAGACCTGTCATTCTCCATTCTCTATTGCCAGGATGTCTAGAACAAGAGAAATGGGGCTTAGGTGGTAGAAGAGACTGAGTTAAGTTAAAGGAGAATTTCTTTATTTAAAAAAACTGTTACTGCCCCATGTTCCTGGGTGCCTTAGGTACAAATTATCAGGTTATCTGGATAAAGTGCAGACCATCACTTAGGGATTAATTTCTGGAAGTTTGCACATTCCTTCAGCATTGTTTGTGACATGCTAGGATTCCAGTTCAAGGGCTCTAAGAAAGTAGATAATTTCAATATAAGCCTCTTTTTTTAAAGGAACTTCTAGAGATAATTCTGTGTCCCCTGAGATCACATGAGATGCAGCTTAAACCATTCCACCTCTGGAAAGAGAGGGGTAAATAAATTGAATCACAACCATTTGCATTTTTTTTGAAACAGATGATTCCATAAGATTGTGTATAAGATGTTTTAACGAGGAAGTGTGAGGAAGAGAAGCCATAAATCACAAGCAGAGTCTATACACCAGGATCCTGAATAACTTCAGCCTTGTCCTCAGAATGCCTGGAATTCAATAGCACTGAGTGTGTGTGTGTGTGTGTGTGTGTGTGTGTGTGTGTGTGTGTGTGTGTGTCTGTGTGTGTCTATGTGTGTGTCTGTGGAAGATGGAGGATAGGAAGACAGATAATTGGAGCATCCCTCATATGGTTTGGCTGTGTCGCCACCCAAATCTCATCTTGAATTGTAGCTCTCATAATCCCATGTGTTGTTGAAGGAACCCAGTGGGAGGTAACTGAATCATGGGGGTCTTTCCTGTGCTGTTCTGGTGATGATGAATAAGTCTCATGAGATTTGATGGCTTTATAAAGGGAGCTCCCCTGCACATGCTTTCTTGCCTGCTGCCATGTAAGACATGCCTTTTTTTCTCCATCTTCCACCAAGATTGTGAGGCCTCCCCAGCCATGTCGAACTGTGAGTCCATTAAACCTGTCTTTTCTTTATAAATTACCATGTCTCAGATATGTCTTTATATTAGAATGAGAAAGGACTAAGATGGTCCCTCAAAACTCTTACATACTTCTTTTTTCTGGGAGGAAGGCACAGGTAGGAAAGGGAGTGCTGGACCTCCTAGGTAAGCATCAGTGCACATATTGCAAGATGATCCTGATGTGTGTGACAGTGTTATAACTGGAAGAAGAAAGGATGTAGCATTGAACTGTGGCCCTATGAGCAGAGTTGGCTACCTACAACTTATGGGCAGCTCAGGCAGTTGAGTCATAGTGAGAGTCTCAGAGGATCTGGTCTCAACAGGAGAATCTGTAGTTCTAGGAGGCCTGTGTCTTCAGGGGTGTTTCTGTGTGCAATACTTGGGAGATTCCATTGCCATGTTTTCCCAGAAACATTCTATCTACTCAATAAAAAAGAAAGTGGGGATTTCCTTAGGGAGCAAGGAAAATGTCGCTCAATATCCTTGGTCAGGGCTACCCTGGAAAACCCTGAACTGAACCTTTTGATGTTGTCTAGGCTAGCAATATCTATTGAGATTCCTTTTTGCAAAAGGAGATAGCAATAATAGATAGATAGATAGATAGATAGATAGATAGATAGATAGATAGATAGATAGATAATATGAGTGTGTATGTATACATAAGATGTATATATATTTATATATAATTACATTTTATATGTAACTTTTCTCTGCAAAAGGATTACTTATTCTATTTAGCAAGGAGAGTGATAGATTTTTTTTGGAGAGAAAAGTTACATGTAAAATGAGTAAAATTACTACCACACATAAAAAGGTAGCTGCCTTTCTTTCCCATTGAATATTCCTGGCTCATGTAAAAATGTATTTTGAGGCATCTGTGACCATGCTCTAACATCAGCTGTATTCCTGATTTTTTTCCCCCGTGTATTAAATGTTCATGACTCTTAACAGAGCTAGGGGTTGCAAAAAAATTAAAAGTGTGCACTTGTTCAAAAATGATTTGAAGGATAAGAAGAAATCCCAAAAATAATGATCATCAGTATGATTTTGCTTTGGGGTACAAGAGCCCTGAATTATTGCCTGTCCTTGAAACTGATGCTTGAGTGTTTATTAGCCTGAGCGGTGCATGCTCCCTGACTAAGATGTTTCCTGAATGCCAAGGAGTACAGTCGCCTGTGCACAATCCAATCTTCCCTCAATATTCCTAGAAGATCCTTACAATCATCTCAAGAGCTCTTGTGTTTCTCAGCCCAGCAGCTCTGATTTCCTTGTTCTGTCACAAGTCAGATCTCTTCCCTGAAATGACAGAGTCGGGGCAAGCCATGAGGCATGTTGATAAAAGGGCACGTTCCTATTTGAGCAGACAGGATGAAGGTGATGAAATAGAAAGGCATCCATTCTGCTGCTCTGAATACCAAGCAGCAAGTCAGAGAGGATCAAAGGCAAATGAAGTCCACAGGATTTGTGACAGGCATGCTCAGGAGAATAGAAATCAGGAGGAGGAGACTTCTTACTCAGGGCTGCAATGGTGTTGGCAGCAACGTTGGGGTCAAAAATGAAAACAAAGAAAAAGCCAGAATGGGCCGAATGTGGTGGCTCGTGCCTGTAATCCCAACACTTTGGGAAGCCGAGACGGGCAGATTGCCTGAGCTCAGGAGATCGTGACCAGCCTGGGCAACATGGTGAAACCCCATCTCTACTAAAATACAAAAAATTAGGTGAGCATGGTGGCAGGTGCCTGTAATTCCAGCTACTCAGGAGGCTGAGGCAGGAGAATTGCTTGAACCTGGGAGGTGGAGGTTGCAGTGAGCTGAGATTGTGCTATTGCATTCCAGCCTGGGCAACAGAAGGAGACTCTGTCTCAAAAAAACAAAACAAAATAAATAAATAAAACAAAACCCAGAATGAATACTGCTAGGCAGAACAATGGAGGAGAAAAATATGTTCTTATGAACGAAGTGATCTTAAAAGAATTTGAATTCAAGATACATGAGGATGAGTAAGGACTCATTCTCCTTATTGGTGGACGAATCAAGAAAAGAGAAATGAACCATAGACTCTCTCCGTGGAAATAAAGTAACAGTGCTGTTGTTATTAAGGAATAGGAAGGAGTACAGGCTTCTGACTTTAATTCCAACAAGGAAACCCTGGAAGCATTACCAGGATTTCCATTTCTTTCTTGGTTTGCAACCTAAGACTAGGATGAGCTTGAAAATATCCTAATTTCTCCATAGAATCATGTAATCTATGTCCTGTTAAAGGTTTGAACATTCCTGTGTGTGTTGTGGGGGGCATGTTTTACTCATTGAGAAAATATTCTTCAGTAAAAACACCAATTTGCAAACCACGTATCAAATAGCAAACACCACAGCACCAGTCATGAATAAGAATTCCTGCTTTAGGCCGTCACGCCAATCAATAATTGTGAAGGATCTGAGTTTTTATCCTACTTGGAAGCTAACAAATTTGCCTGTACAGTTTCATGGATATTGACAGAAAACACAAGACTCCTTGGTCAGAGACAAAAGACTGTTTAACTCACAGCACAGCAAGCATCATCATCGGCTGCATTATTTGCATCAGCTTCCCTTGTCCACCAAGTTCCATGGGGCAGTGCAAATGAGACCAGATAGCTTTATGCATATAAAATGCTCTTATCACTGGAAAGAAACCCTGAACTGAAGATACCTAAATGTATTATAATAAAAAGTAAGCATGTCTGTTCTTTGCTTGTGAAAAGTTACTACCTCTTTCTTCCAAGGCGGACACTTCCAATCAATGATAGTACAAAATGAAGACACTCAATGTTTCTTCTCACGAGAGGTGCAGAAATGCAAAAACTCATGCAGGATGGTCTTCCAAAAGCTCTTATGTTCGAACTTCACAGAAATTACTTCCCGTTCCTGGATCTTATATTTTATATCTTTGAATAAATAAAGGTATTAAACTGGGTTAAACTTAAGGTCATTTTATGGCAACAAAAATAAAATGATTGTTTCTTTCTTTCTTTTTTTTTTTTTTTTTAAGACAGAGTTTCGCTCTTGTTACCCAGGCTGGAGTGCAATGGCGCGATCTCGGCTCACCGCAACCTCCGCCTCCCGGGTTCAGGCAATTCTCCTGCCTCAGCCTCCTGAGTAGCTGGGATTACAGGCATGCGCCACGATGCCCAGCTAATTTTTTGTAATTTTAGTAGAGACGGGGTTTCACCATGTTGACCAGGATGGTCTCAATCTCTTGACCTCGTGATCCGCCCACCTCGGCCTCCCAAAGTGCTGGGATTACAGGCTTGAGCCACCGCGCCCGGCTGTTTCTTTAATTAAAGACCAATCTTGTAAAGATTCTGCTCTTTAAGGTCTTATAATCTCAGAAGGCCATGCTTACTTTCAAATGATCACTGCTGGTTGGCATTTTAAACATGCACACAGAAATTCAAAGTATCAGTACCTCCACAAGAGTTATGTTTCATTTCTAATTTTTTTGTGGGAAAGCCCAGTGAAGTGGAAGGTGATATTAGAAGGAAACCTGAGCTGTGATTGAAGCAACATATAGAGCTTATTTCTTCTACCATCTCAGATTAATTGTAAGTGCATTTTCTTTAATCCAAATGGAAAATAGTCTATGAGTTTAATTTCTGTCGAAAATTTCCTTACTTTCGATCTTTTCCCTTCACTCTCATTGTGAACTTGTTCTGGGAGTGAAATAATTTGTTGAAATAGAAACTTTGCAAGAGAAAGTTTGCTGATTCTTGCAAAAGAAGCCAGGTCATTAGGCAAAGACCTAAAGCATCTGCTACCAGTGGCCTTGGTAACCTGCCAGTGTCAACCACAAAGTGCTCATGATGGCGGCGGCTCTCTGATACCTGTAATCTGGATAGCCATGTAGCCTGCTGACACTGGATTCACAAGGGTCACCTTTCATGTCTGGGTTTCCTCCACAGCATCAAAAATGCCACTGTTCCAGCTTTTATTTTCATAGAACCCTTGTCTATTGGGATTTCAAAGCTCAATAGAAATAATTTCTATTGGCCAGTTGCAGCAGATCATGCTTGTAATCCCAGCACTTTGGGAGGCTGAGGCAAGTAGATCACCTGAAGTCAGGAGTTCGAGACCAGTTTGATGAACATGGTAAAACCTCGTTTCTACTAAAAATACAAAAATCAACTGGGTGTGGTGGCAGGCACCTGTAACCCTAGCTATCTGAAAGGCTGAGGCAGGAGAATTGCTTGAACTTGGGAGGCAGAGGTTGCAGTGAGCCAAGATCGCACCACTGCACTCCAGCCTGGGCAACAAGAGCAAAACTCTGTTTCAAAAAAAATAAATAAATGAAAGAAATCATTCACATCTGTCATACCTTTCCCCAAGGGAATATTAGCAGAAGGTTACCTAGAAGCAAGCACTGAGGCCTCTGAATATATAACATTGCCAGAACAGCTCTGTCCTTTATAATTCTCAAGCTAAGCTCAGATACACCAGCCCATGAGGCCCGCGTTTCATTTTTCGGCTCTAGTTCAGTATTGGTGTGGGTGGGCCATCATTTTACCACCTACCACTCAATTATAGCCGTCTTCTCTCTTTTTTCTATATATTCTCTACTCTTATAACAAGTTTCTGCCTGTCATCCTCACAATGGGTACCAGTTATTACTTCTTACTACATGCCTGCCAGAGCCAACATATACAGATATGCAGATTTAGAACTTCAGAATTCAGCAAGGCACCCTCAGACTCCTCCCAGGGTTTTACAGTGCCCAATCTACAGAACCACACCTGGTGGCCTTCCTGGCATTTGTAAAACAGTTTACATGGCTTTGCTCATATAATCCTCACAGCCACCCCATTAAGGTAGGTGTTATCTAAATTCTCATAAGGGAACACTAAGCACAGAGAGGTTACATTCCGCAAGGATTCACAGCTACTAGATAATCAAGCTAGGAGATATGCCTGGACAATACATCTGAGACTTTCAAAAAAATTTAAAGCCAAATCAACTTTCGCTCAATGAAGCATAAGCAAAAACACAACTAAAATAGAAGAAATTTGAGCAGCTTCCCTGTGATTTGTCTCATCTTCTCTTCCTTCCTCCGGCCATGCATTGGAAGCCCACCAGAGATTCCCAGGGGCTCTCATGTGATCCTTGGTGGCCGGCTTTTTCTGGGCTAGACAGAGGAATCCACTGACCCCTTGTAAGGTTATTTTACAAGACTATGTGTACAGCTCTTGATAATCTCCTTTCAATGCAGTCTAGAACTTTCTGCCTTCTCCCTACAATCAATGCTTCCTGTCTCCCAGTTGCTGGCTGCACCTGTTCAATAGACTCCTTTTGTTGAGTTTCACTGAAGCCAAGATAAAGGTACTTCTTTGTCACCATCGTCTCCTTACAAATCAGACAGAATTCTCCAAGCCCCTTTGAACGTGAACATCTGGAATACAGCCTACTCTCCATGCCCAGAGAGGGGCCTTTAAGGATACAGATCCCTCTAACTCCAGCTGTTTGGAGTCCCAACTACATCTCTCTTTGCTCCTTTTCTTCTTGCTTAAATCTAAACAAGCCTCTTGGTCAAAAACAGAGCCATAGTATATCATCACCAAGCTGCTCACTAAGAGAAGGCCATTTTACTAATTCACAGAGCTCACTTAATGGTGAGGTTGGTGTTACCCCTTCTGAAGTGCATAAGGCATGGAAACACTTTCCCCTTCACTTGGTTACCTCCTGACAACCCACAGACCCAAACAGTCCACTAGTCTACCACTTCTCTGACTCTACCTGATGGGTTGGGCACCCCTTGGTAAACTCAGTCCTTCTCTCATCATAGCAATTAACTCTCTGTCTTGTGGCTCTCTGCTTACTTATTCCTCCCCAACTAGACTCCTAACTCTGGAGAAAATGGATTTTATCTTCTTTGTTCAACACTCTACCCATGCCCCTTGCACTGAACCTGACATATCATAGGTTCTTATTAAAGATCAGTTGAGTGAATGAATTACTGTGAATTATTGTTTTACAAAGTACTAGCTGATTACTTATATCTCTCATGGTAATAAGAACTATGTATTCAGATTGGATTTATTTTTAATTTTAAACTTGTATTAAATTTGAGAAGATAATTTTAACTTTTTTCTCAAAAATGTAAGTAACATTTGTTCTTTACTGTTAAAAATAATATAAATGGGTTTAAATTCAGTTTGCAGTTCAAGAATTGACCACCTGTCTACATCTGGTTGTAATTTTGAATTTGTCAACCATCTAAGCAGACTTTAGTAATCCTTTAATTAATCTTTAATTTGCTTTAAAGAATGTGTCCTATTAAACTTATTCTATCATCCATTTTTAAAATTTATTTAAATTTTGATGTAAATGTAATGTTTGTGCTTTATTTAAAGGTCACCACTCAACATTTCACTGTCTAAAAAACAAGTCTGACAGCAAGTATCTATTTTTGTTATCAAAGGGTTTCTTTTTACTTTAAAAATATTGAACTTAACTACCAAAATTGTAAGTAACTTTAAATTTGGCAACATGTACTTTTGTCTTGATGTCACAAAATTTTATCTCCTCAAGTTTCTTAAATTCCCCAAACTAAAATCCTAAGGTTTTCTTCCTCTACCAAATGTGACTGAGGTATAGAGTTTGAATCTGGAGTTACAGTCTTTGTTCTTTGCAAAAGAACCACAGGTGTTATAGGTAGTCTCTTTGATCTGTTCAACTCGTAGCCCCTATTTAGGCACCCATGGAGAAAAATATTTGAGAATTGAGTTTTGTCCACCTTGACTTCCCCTTGACAAACTGGTTCTCACATTATTTCCAGAGACAAATATTTTGAAAGTGAAGAACACAAGAGGTTACTAAATATTAGCTTTCAAAGACTTCTAGTCACATGATATTTGCTTGGGTTACCTCTTTTTGGAGTCTATATAAAGAATGATGTTTACTCTTGAACACTCTTCAGTGCTGAGGTGCTGCTGGCCTAAGAAATATGCAGAAAAGAATGTAAACATGGTTGGGGCTTGCTTGGTTTTGTAGATGCAGAAACTTTTGCTTGATTTAGGCAAGTCAGAACACTGAGAAGCAGAGAATGAGAAACGCGTAAGACTTTAAAGATAAAAATGGTATAACGAACATCCTTCTTAGTCCAGATTTTAAACAGGCCTGAGTTGGTGGCTCACTACAACTTAAGAGTTCAACTACAACATTTTCCGTTGGTCTAAAATAACTGATAATTATTTAATTTACCTTATCCAACAAGCATGAATTCATAGGCCTAGTGAATCAGTTTTAAGTCAATTAAGCGTAATTTGTAACTGTCAGCAACCTAAGTTAATCATTCAGCTCCTCTCCCTGAAAGTGTTAATGGATAAGGTAAACTTGAGAAGCTTCCAGTAACGGAGTTGTCCCAGCTTACCTCAATTAACACTGCAAGTGTTAAATGCTTATAAACTTTTACCTAAGATTTTTCTAAGGTGGTATGTGCGTTTTGCTGTCTTCCTTACACACAGCATTTGGAACAAACTTAACCTTTTATGACAATTCAAGCTGAAATTGGTATTGTTCTACTGAAGGCAGTATGTTAAGATCTCAACCGGGGTCCGGTCTCAGAGATTTCTCACCTGTGTGATAGTTGACAAATTATTTAATTTCTTGATTCTCTACTTTTGTCTTAGTAAAATGAAAAATACACTTGCTTGCCTGACTACCAAAATGTCTGTGAGGACATGAAGCAAAAATGTGAAGGAAATGTACAAACAGGAAAGTATTGTGCAGATACGAGAACAGGGAATTATAGGGAGAAGCAAGTACATGGAACACGTTATTACAGATAATATTTTGACAAAACTTTCAACGGTTTTTCGACTTTCATTGCTCTATGTAGGATTGTTTTCTTGATAATCTTACGTTAATTTTGTTTAACAATTATGCCTTTAATTAAAAGAAACTTTGCCCTATGTTATTGTACTTTTTCTCATTTGTCAACAAACATATTTGTGTTTTCACCTAAGAATGGTGAAAATAAGCATCCTTATCTTGTTCTAGTTCTCAAAGGGAATGCTTTCAACTTTTCCCCATTGAGTATAATCTTGGCTGTGGATTTGTTGTCTATTGCCTTTATTATGTTGAAATAGATTTCTTCTATACCTGGTTTATTGAGGATTTTTATCATGAAGGGATGCTAAATTTTATTGAATGGTTTTTTTCTGCATCTATGGAAATGATCATATAGTATTTGTCCTTAATTCTGTTTATGTGATGTATCACATTTATTAATTTACATATGTTGAACAATCCTTACATCTTTGGGATAAATCCCACATGATCACGATGTATTATCTTTTTGATATGCTGTTGGGTTTAATTTGCTAGTATTTTGTTGAGGATTAATCCTCAACAAATTAAAATTAATAATTTTAAAAATTATTAATTTCGTTGAAATAATCAGCAGGACAAACAACCTACAGATGAGGAATGTTGTCTATGTTCATCAGGAATATTGATCTGTAGTTCTGCAGCGTTTGTGTGTGTGTGTGTGTGTGTGTGTGTGTGTGTGTGTGTTGTGCCCTTGTCTGGTTTTGGTGTAAGGGTGATACTAGTCTTGTAGAATGAGATAGGGAGAATTCCCTCCTCTTCAATTTTTTTGAATAGTTTCAGAAGGATTGGTATTAGCTCTTATATGTTTGTTTTGTAGCTTTAAGCTGTGAATCCATCTGGTCCTGGACTTTTATTCTGTTGGGAGGTTTTTTATTACTAATTCAATCTTGCTACTCAATATTGGTCTGTTCAGGAGTTTCTTTCTTTCTGGTTCAACCTCAAGAGGTTGTATGATTCCAGGAATGTATCCATTTCTGCTAGGTTCTCTGGTTTGTGAACACATAGTTGTTCATAGTAGTCTCTGATGACCTTTTGTATTTCTGTGGTATCAGTTGTAATATTTTCTTTTCCATCTCTGATTGTGTTTATCGGATCTTCTCTTTTCTTGGTTAGTCTGGCTAGTGGTTTATCAATTTTGTTTATCTTTTTGAATGACCTCAACTTTTTGTTTCACCAATCTTTTGTATGGTTTCATAAATCTCTGTTTCATTTAGTTCTGATCTGATCTTTGGCATTTCTTTTATTATGGTAACTTTGGATTTGGCTTGTTCTTATTTTCTAGATTCTTGAGGTTCAACATTAAGTTGTCAGCTTGTGATCTTTCTACATTTATGATGTAGGTATTGAGTGGTATGAACTTTCCTCTTAACAGTGCTTTTGCTATATCCCACAGGTCTGTGTTTGTTAAGTTTTCACTCTCATTAATTTCAGATATTTAAAAAATTTTCATCTTAATGGTCTATATTGAGAAAACCCTGAAGACTCTGCCAAAAAAAAATCCTTAGATTTCATAAATAAATGTAGTAAAGTTTCGGTATACAAAATCAATATATAGGAATCAGTAGCATTTTTTATTGCATTTTAGGTTTG
The DNA here is from genome assembly GCF_048565385.1 of Saimiri boliviensis. Taxonomy (NCBI): domain Eukaryota; kingdom Metazoa; phylum Chordata; class Mammalia; order Primates; family Cebidae; genus Saimiri; species Saimiri boliviensis. The sequence continues at coordinate 138,260,910 of NC_133453.1, forward strand.
GGGGTACATGTGAAGAACATGCACGATTGTTGCATAGGTGCACAATTGGCAGTGTGATTCGCAGTCAGTAGCATTTTTATATACCAATAAGAATCTAGTTGAGGATAAACTCAACAAGACAATCTCATTTGTAATAGCCAGAAAAAAATGTATTAACCAAGGAGGTGAAAGATCTTTACAAGGAGAACTGCAAAACACTGATGAAAGAAGTTGTAGATGACACAAACAAATGGAAAAAGATCACATGTTCATATATCAGAAGAATACATATCATTAAGATAATCATACTACCCAAAGCAATCTAAAGATTTAACACACTTTCTATTGAATTACCAACGTAATTTTCATGGAGTTAGAAAAAAATTCTAAAATTTATATTAGACCAAAACAAAGCCTGAACAGCCAAAGCAATTCAAGGAAGAAAAAAAGTTCCAGGTATCACATTACCTGACTTCAAATTATACCACAAGGCTATAGTAACCAAAACAGTACTCATATAAAAATAGACACATAGTCAGTGGAACGGACTACAGAACCAGAAATAAAGCCACATACCTATAACCAACTGGTCTTTGATAAAACAAATAAAAATATATGGTGGAAAGGACACCTTATTCAATAAATGGTGCTGGGATTATTAGATAGCCACTACAGAAGAATGAGACTGGACTTGTACTTCTCACCATACACAAAAATAATTCAAGATGGATTAAAGACCTAAAAGTAACACTTGAAATTATAAAGACCATAGAGAGAAACCTAGAAAAAACTCTTCTGAACATTGGCTTAAGCAAACAGTTTATTCAAAAGGAAACACAACCAAACAAGAAAAAAAAAAAAAAAAAAAAAAAACTTGACGGATGGGACTTAATTAAGCTAAAAAGTTTCTGCAGAGCAAAAGAAGAGAAATAATCAGTAGAATAAACAACCCTACAGATGAGGACAAACATTTGCAAACTATGCATCTGTCAAAGAGTTAATATTCAGAATCTACACAGAGCTCAAACAACTCAGCAAAAAGCAAATAACTCCATGAAAATGTGGGCAAAAGACATGAACAGGCATTTTTCAAAGAAAGACAGGTAAACAGCCAACAAGAAAAATTGCTGAACGTTACTAATCATCAGAGAAATGCAAATTAAAACCACAATGAAATATCACCTTACACCAGTCAGAAATGCCATTAATAAAAAGTCAAAAAACAATAGATGTTAGCAAGAATATGGAGAAAAGAAAACTCATACAATGTTAGTCGAAATGGAAATTAGTACCTTAATGGAAAACAGTATAGAAATTTCTCAAAGAACTAAAAATAGAACCACCATTTGACCCAACAATTATACTACTGGCATCCACCCAGAGAAAAAAATCACTACACCAAAAAGATACCTGTATGCATATATTTATTCCAGCACTATTCACAATAGCAAAGTCATGAAATCAAATTAAGTGTCAATAAATGGTTGAGTGGATAATGAAAATGTATTACATATACATGAAGAAATACTATTCAGTCATGAAAAAGAATGAAACGTCTTTTGCAACAACATGATTGGACATGGTGGCCATGATTTTAACTGAAATAACTCAGAAACAGAGAGTCAAATGCTGCATGTTCTCACTTATAAGTGGAAGCTAAACAATGGTTGCACATGGACCTACAAGGTGGAATAATAGATCTTGGAGACTCAGAGAAGTGGAACATTCGAAAAATTACCTACTGGGTACTTTTTGAGTTATGGTACTAAAAGCCCAGATGTCACCACTACACCATATACGCATGTAAGAAATCTGTGCTTATATCCTTAAATATATGAAAATAAGAAATTAAAAGACCAGACTCAGTGGCTCATGCCTGTAATCCCAGCACTTTGGGAGGCTGCGGTGGGAGAATCACTTGAGGTCAGGAGTTGAAGACCAGCCTGGCCAACATGGCAAAACCCCTTCTCTACTAAAATAAATAAATAAATAATACCTGAGTGTGCTAGCACGTGCCTGTAGTCCCAGTTACTCAGGAGGCTGAGGCAGGAGAATTGCTTGAACTTGGGAGGTGGAGGTTGCAGTGAGCTGAGATCATGACAGTGCACTCCAGCCTGGGCAACAAAGTGAGAAGCTGTCTCAAAAAAATAGATAAATTAAATTAAACGTAGGTAAATTAAAACAAATGAGAAATGTTGAAAACATAACAATAAGTGGACACTCCATGTAAGTGAAGGCTTAAAAAATAAATAAAAGGAAGAATCTCAATACTATTATCAGATAAGAAAAAATAAACCATACATTTTATAATGAAAAACTGTTTAATACACAGCACAAGTATGTTGAACATGAGTCTTCAAGTACCAAGTTACAAAAACTTCACAATACGTGAGGCAATGTCTACAGGATATAAATAAAAGGAGAAATTAACAGAAAAAGCACTGGGTATGAAAGATAGAAATAACACAATGACAGTGCACAGCAAAAAGACAATATAACTTTCTTTCTATGTATCCATGGAAAAGTTATAAAAACTGACCACATTAGGGTACAGAAAATTATTAAAAGGAGAACTACAAAACAAATTATTTAAGCAATATAAAATTGGAATACAGTTTTAAATGCAACAAAATATTTTGAACCATTAATTTTTAAAATTGATTTTTATCTTAGGTTAATAAAAAACAAAAACATTAAACTTCAAATCCCAAAATATCAAGGAAATAAAAATGACAACACTAGAATATGACTAACACTGTGTGGAGAGCCAAATTTATGTTACACATTGACATTATTGAAGAAGAATGTGAGAAAGTAAATGAACTAAATAACCAGCTCAATAAGAAAAAGACAAAAAATAAATGTAAGAAAAGGAAAAGGAAAAATTTAATTAAGATTAGGAGTACATAACTAGATTTAAAAGAAAAAGAATCCATTACTCCTAGTGCTGGTTCTATTTCTATTTATTTATTTTTCAGAGACAGGGTTTTACTCGGTCCCTCAGGCTACAGCACAGTGGTAAAATCATAGTTTATTGCAGACTTGACCTCCTAGATTCAAGGGATAATCCTGCCTCAACCTCCCAAGTAGCTGGGACTACAGGGCATACCACAGCACCTGGCTAATTATTTTTACTTTTATTAATTTTTTTAGAGACAGGATCTTGCCAAGTTGCCCAAGCTGGCCTTGAACTCCCCTTGCTTTGGCCTGTCAAAGCACTGGGATTACAGGTGTGAGCTACTATGCCCCGCTTGGCTCTATCTTTAGATCCAGATCAACTACCAACAAATCTGACTTAAAGAAAATCTGCAATACAAATGCCACAAACACATATCTATGCAGCGGTATGCACAAAAGACAGCAACTAAACACAGATGAAATGGATGAACTTTCTATTTATTAAAATTGACTCAAAAGAGGTAGAGATCTAGAAGCATTTCTCAATCCTTGCTGCACATTAGAATTGTGGAAGTAGGAGGAGGTTGGTTTAAAAATAAAAGCTTAACCAAACTGAACTAATGTATGCACATATCCCCAGATATTCTAATTTAACGTTTATGTCAAGCTTGAGCATCCACATTTTTGAAAGAAATCTCTAAGTGACTGCAGTATGCCCCAAAACTTAATCTGATTTCTGTAAGAAATTTCTTTTAAAAAATTAAGAAAACTGTCTAAGAGCTTTATCCTAAAAAGCACCAGGCCCACTGATACAAATCCTTTTCACATTATTACAGAAAAGGTTATGCTGATGCCATTTTAAATGTTTCATAGGAAAAGAAAAAACATCCAAAATCATTTTTGTAAGACCAGCATAATAATCATGCCAAACCTTAAAAGGTCTGCATAAAAACTGAAGAAATAAAACTGTATTGTGATCTCAGATCCTATCAAAGAGTTGAGCAGAACATTATAAGAAAAATATGGTACAGTGAAAAAAAGTTTTTACCAAGATGCAAGAATAGATTCTTAATACAAATCTATTAAAATAATTCACTATATTGAAAGGTCAAGAAAAAGTCATAAATATCTCAACAGTCATCAAGATGGCGTTTAAGGAGTTGATGGTCATGCATGATTAAAATTAAATTAATCACTTTATTTCAATAGCGATAAGTGAACACTTGCTTCACATGTTAAAAATAGTATGCATTTTAACTGAAGCCAGCCTTATGCTTAATTGTGAGAGACGAGAAATATTCATAGTAAAGACAGAAACTAGTTGAGAATTTCATCTAACACTACCAGTAGATGGTGGGGCTCCAATTTGAACACAGATCTATTCTGTGTCATTGTGGATAATGATTTCCAAGAAGAATCAAATCAATGTATCAATCAGTTCATCAAATGATACTATATTGTGAAAAGGCAGATTAAAAACCATCATATGTCTTTGTAAAACAAACCCCAAAACTATGAAAACTTAGATTTGCATATTTATTTCATATCGATATGTTTTTATATGCACAGAAAAAGTCTGAAAAATCACACACAAACTTGTTAGCATGATGAGAGGGAGGGGGAGCATTGCAAAGGAATATTAATTACTTTTTATGGTTTATAAAGTGTTTATATATTCTTTGAGGTCCCCCACTTCCTGTCCCCAAGGGGTGTGTTTTACTTTCATAATCAGAAAAAGTGACAAATTTCCGGTATAGACAAAAAATTAAATGAGTCACCTAGAAATATTAAGGCAATTATTACTTACAAAAATATTTCTATGGCACAAGTAGAAGCATGATTCCCCCACCAGTAAAGCCAAGGAAAATAATCTAAGGAGATGTTTTAATACTATTTAAAAATTCAAATAGTGGATACTTCTTTTGCAGACTCCTTTGAATAAAACAATACATCCATTAAAATCTGTGTTCCCTCATGGTGATGAGTGTTTGAGAGATTATTTAAACGTACTTTTCCCTGGGAGAAAACCAAAGGCAAACACTGTTGCTGTCCTGGCCCCCAGACATCCCCTTCTGACCCCTTCCAGCCCAACTTCTGGTCTTCCTAACTCTTCCAGGAACACAGGAGCTGCTAGCTGGCAGGCCAAGGTTGAATTTGGCCCACTGTTGTATTTTGTTTGTCCTGCTGTAAATTACTGGTGTTAGTTGCCAATATTGGACATTTGGGAGACTCCACAAGAAAATATCCAGTCTTCTTAAAAACCTGGAGACTCTGGTAGGGCTGACCCATAGTCTTGCCTGGGATGGTCGGAGCCCGGGGTGAGCGCAGCTGGCTCAGCTACTGATGTCCTTGGTGCCCTGATGGACCACACCCTTTGGGAATGGATTTGTGTCTTACAAATCGTTACAAACCTTTCAAAGCCTATATCTAGCCCTCCTCTGAAGTCACTAACCATTGACAAGGATGTATTGTGTCATCCTATTCATGGAAAATTTTCATTATATGAGAAGGCAAACCTGTAAAAAACATTTCTGCTTACATTTCAGGTACTAACCTGTCAAGAGATATGTTTTACCTGAAACAATGCAAATCCCATAGTGGATGTGATCTTTTAAACACTCACCTTTAGAAAATTCCGAGAAAGTAAAGCTTGCTTTTAAATCAACTTGGGTTAGGAGGCTTTTCAACTAGAGAAACAGTCTTTAAGCAGTTTTTTGAGCGGCTAGTCAACTCAGATCCCCATGCAATGCTGTCGCCTTGCGGCTAATTCCATGAAATAGCCTCAGCACCGTTTCATGAAGTCATGTTGCCATCTTCTGGTCTATTCTAAGACTGCATGACGTGTACTTAAGAGCTCAAAGGCCCAGAACTTAAATTGACTGCAGAAATATCCAGCAGATTGTTTACATGTTACTGCAAACAGTGGTTAATTATCTGTGGATAGCTGCAACATTACCAATTCAATGTCTGTGATGTCATAGAATCTTGGTGCTACAAACAAATGCAGATTTTTACCCAATAAAGTTGAAAACCCATTATCAGGAATAAGATAATGCAATTGTGCATCTGAGATGGATTAATGATCCTCACATGTTTTTTGCCGGCTGCTTGAGAATCAATGGGGATGCTTGTTAGAAACCCGTGTCTTGAATTCCAGCTCAGAACTTCTGATTCAGTGTGTCTCACGATAATCTCCGATATCTGTATTTTTAAGAACTCGTTTGGTGACTTGATGAGCACTCTGATTCGTGAAACTGGGTGACATGCTAGCCAGTGGCATCAGATTATATTCATTTGTTTGTTCAGAATTTGCCAAGTAGGTGCAATGTGCTGAGTTTGTTTTGATTTCAAATTAAAGAGCCCTGGGGCCGGGAGCAGTGGCTCAAGCCTGTAATCCCAGCACTTTGGGAGGCCGAGGCGGGTGGATCACGAGGTCAAGAGATCGAGACCATCCTGGTCAACATGGTGAAACCCCATCTCTACTAAAAATACAAAAAATTAGTTGGGCATGGTGGCGCATGCCTGTAATCCCAGCTACTTAGGAGGCTGAGGCAGGAGAATTGCCTGAACCCAGGTTGCGGTGAGCCGAGATCATGCCATTGCACGTTACCCATTGCCTGGGTAATGAGCAAAACTCCGTCTCAAAAAAAAAAAAAAAAAAAAAAAAAAAAAAAAAGCCCTATCTGCTTCAACGTGTGCACTCTTAAATGAGGATCTATAAGCATGCAATTAAAGTAAGAAAGGCAACTTTGATTATGCAAGAATGTCCAAAGGGTAGCAGAAGAGAGATCCCCACAAGTTTTCTCCAGTGAAAACACAGTGTCTATTAACAGAATGGGTACTGAGCTACTAAGAGAATTGTGCTCAGTACTATGATCTTTGTCTTCACCCAGCTCTAAAGAATCTCTATGAACTTGGCTATCTTCTGAAATCCATTTCATTATCTGTAAAGTGAAGGTCTAGAACCAAAAGCTTCCTTGGCTCCTTGTCAGCTCTAGCAAGCATATATCTATAACTTACTCAAAATCATACATGCATCTCAAGCTGTCTCCCCTCTCTCCCAGATAATTATTGTATGATATTAATAGATAGAGAGTAAGGTAATGAATTTGACAACCCTTTGAGGGAGGTACTATTGTGATCCTGTTTTATAGATAAAGAAAGTAAGGCTCATAAAAGTTAAGAAAATTCTTCAAGTACACACAACTAGTAAGTGGTAGAGCAAGGTTTTAAACCCAAGATAGTATGGCATCCAAGTACAGGGTTTTAACCATTGGTCTACACTACTTTCCTCTAGAAATGATAAAAGATTCCAAAGAAAATGTTGAGAAGATCTTTGAGAAAGAATTTCATTCAGTTTGGAAATTTTTCCTCCAACAAATCCTACACCTCAAGTCTTGGTTTTAAAGTAGATCCAAGCTGAGTTACCCAAATTTCTTAAAAATTAAGCCAGATAAATTTAATGAAAGCTTTGGTGCTTTCTCTAAATTGACACAAACCTCCAGGAACCTATCATCATATTTGGACTCCTGTAGTTGGAAATATAGTAGAGAATGAACATCTGCATGTGTTACTAGTTAAAATATTTCCTGTTATATCTACTTTCTAGAATGTGGCTGCAATTTCCTAAATGAGTCAGCTGAGTTGTATAATTTTTAGTTTCTTGGTAGAATCTCCTTCTCTACTTTACTCCAAATCATGCTGGAGTGAGGTGTGATCAAGGAGAAATACAGGTATTCAAGAAGACCCTTGAGATCATTCATGATAAAACCAGTAGCCCTCAAGCAGAAAGTGCAAAGCTTGTAGCTTGCAGTGAATGCCAAGAATGAAGTATTCATATAATTCCAGCTGAGTGGGGATAGGGGGTAGCTTTTCTTTCCTTTTTTTTTTTTTTTTTTTTTTTGAGATGGAGTTTTGCTCTTGTTACCCAGGCTGGAGTGCAATGGCGTGATCTTGGCTCACTGCAACCTCCGTCTCCTGGGTTCAGGCAATTCTCCTGCCTCAGCCTCCTGACTAGCTGGGATTACAGGCACGCGCCACCATGCCCAGCTAATTTTTTTTGTATTTTTAGTAGAGACAGGGTTTCACCATGTTGACCAGGATGGTCTCGATCTCTTGACCTCGTGATCCACCCGCCTCGGCCTCCCAAAGTGCTGGGATTACAGGCGTGAACCACCGCTTTTCTTAGAGAGTCCACCCCAGTATCCACCCACCAAGTGTTTATTGAAAGGGCTTGTATTAACTACAAACATCCACTAGATGGTTGTCTGAGGTGGGTTACTGAGGCACCTATAACCTTGTACACACTCCAGCTGCATTCTCAGGAGGCTGTTTTCAGCGTTCCTTACCACACCACGCACTCCACTGTTGGTCCTGTTTTCAGGGTCAAGGAGGTTCATTCCCACGCACAAATGGCATACACACAGTGCCTCAGTATTCTTCCATGCCTGACTTCAAATATCATGTACATAAGCCTGAATGTGTTGTCATGTGCCCCCGTATCTCCCCCTCCTTTAATTCTTAGAGCATGCTGGTCATCCAATCCAAGGTAAGCTTCTATCATTCTTCTCTGGTCATAGATGCGTCGGGTGGCAGCACAGAGCCATCTGCAGATGGCTAGAAAACAGATACAAAAAAAAAAAAAAAAAGTATGGTGGCCATCACCCAAATGTGTATGTTTAACACAGACAACCAAGTGTTTGGGTTTAACCATTAAAAGCCTGCTTGTAATTGCTGAAGGGTACTTGTTTGTAATCACTGCAACCATTCTTCAAGTTGTTTCTTTAATTCACACTCAAGAGTGGAAACTTGAGAAGACAGATAGTCGTGATGAGCCCCTTGCAGATGTGCTTTTCTAAATTACTGCAAGGTGGAATCTCCCTCCCAGCTCCAGGTTAAATTTACAGGCAGCCACAATTCTGCTTGCCATTTTAAAATCATGACATAGGTTATATTTAACTGTGTAACCTTTTGATGAGACAAGTATGTAGCATACCAACTACTGGAAGAGACTTTAATACTATAAAAGGATTGATTCTGCTCTATGTTAGGAACACCTTGATCAAACAGAAGTATATAAGGGTGCACAGGTCAAATGAGGACTATCAGTAACACTATTGTGCAAAGAGAGGGCATAGTTGCCACCCCTAGTAATGTACTCACCATGTGAAAGAACCCTTTTAAAAAAGGAATACCTGGTCTCCAAATTTGGGTATGAGCACAGCTTAAAACTTGTTTCCCTTTTAGTTGTAATATTCGTCCTGAAAGCCCATACTCTGACCAGGTGATAGAATTATTGGAGGGACCCTCAAATCCAGTAGTCTGATTTGCAGGCATAAGGTAACCATGGGGACCCCAATCAAGTAAGGTACCCTTATCAAACAGAGGCCCTTGGCATGGCACAGATTGTCTGCACAGAGACCAATGGATGAACTCAAACTTATGTTGCTAGTTCCTACTCAGATGGCATAGAAGATCAGGCAGTTGTGTCGCTTTATAAGATTTGTAGTAACGGCAGAAATAAAGGTCAAGTTTGCAAGCTTAGCATCCCTTTTGGGCTGATAGTCAAGATACTCCTGAGGAATGACAGTAACACACTTACCATGTGATATTGAGGAAAAACAAAGACAGAGATTACTAGACAATAAAGTCAAGGAGCCATTAAGTTTAGTCTATCTGAAATTTTTAATTAAGGGGTAAGACAGGGGCATCCATAGACCTTCTGTTCAAGAAGTATCATTAGATAGCAAAGGTGGGTCAGCATCCCACCATGTAATAACATTAAAAACAGGGGGATTTAGAACATCACTCCAACAAACATGTTTTTGAGCTGATCCCACTTGGCAAAGGACAAGAATTACCAGCCACCCTAACATTCATGTCTGTTTTACTTTCTCAGAAGTTTCCCCAGTTACCATCAGACACATAAGAAAGCGGTTCTTTGCAGTTGCAGGGACTTTCTCAGAGGCAAGCCGGGTAATTGCTTGTTGATCCAATATCTTTAGCTGTCCTCAAGGAATATCAAGTGCCTTCCTAGTCATCACCATCATTGCTGGTTGATTCTCCAACGACAGGTTCTGTTCTCAAGGAAAGAGCCCCATATTCCCCCTCTTTTTGTTGTTTATTAGGATATACTTTAAGAGTTTGTTGAGTTTATTTAACAGTGGCCTAACCGGTAGAGTTATAGGAGATGCCAGTCTTATGTTGTATGTGTAAAAGTTGCAATGCATATGTAAATTGAGCACTAAGATAGTAAGGTCCATTATCAGTTTTTATAGTTTGTGGAAGAACTGAAGTCATAATAGATTTAAACAAATGAATAATTGCATCTTTGGGATTTTTCTTCAGTCCGGGAGGTAGCATGTATCCAACCTATGTAAGTGGAGAAATTAAAAACATCCAAAAGGTAGATACTGAGTAACATCAGTTTGCTAGATAGCATTAGGAACTAGACCTCCTGGGTTGCACTAAGCTTTAAAGAAAGAGGAGAGAGCCGGGCGCGGTGGCTCAAGCCTGTAATCCCAGCACTTTGGGAGGCCGAGGCGGGTGGATCACGAGGTCGAGAGATCGAGACCATCCTGGTCAACACGGTGAAACCCCATCTCTACGAAAAATACAAAAAATTAGCTGGGCATGGTGGTGCGTGCCTGTAATCCCAGCTACTCAGGAGGCTGAGGCAGGAGAATTGCCTGAACCCAGGAGGCGGAGGTTGCAGTGAGCCGAGATCGCGCCATTGCACTCCAGCCTGGGTAACAAGAGCGAAACTCCGTCTAAAAAAAAAAAAAAGAAAAAGAAAGAGGAGAGAGAGAATGCTGTTGGCAATCAAAACAACTTTTAGTAATTATGTGAGCTTGAGCAAATGTTAAATGAAACTGTTGTTTAAGACTGTGGGCATTCTGATGGAAAAAAAAAAAAAAAAAAAAAAAAAACACGATCAGCTTGAGCTCGCAAAAAAGCAGAAAAGTCTGCAAACCACATCTGTGGTTTAACAGAGCATCAGCTCAAGCATTCCCTTCTGACAAGGGACCAGGTAGCCCAGAATGAGAGTGAATATGAGTGATATAAACAGGGTGATGACAGACACAGAGGCACTCTTGTGCTGCAAGAAACAAAGCTAGTAAAGATCCATTAGTAATGCCTTTCACATGTGCAAGATTTAAGTGAGTAATACTATACACTGCATAAGCAGAATCACTAACTATATTTATGTCTTGGTGAGGAAAAGTTTGTAAAGCCAATATTAGGACACCTAACTCTGCCTGTTGGGTAGTTTTGCAATGTTCTTGGATTTTGTGTTACCAATTTTGCATGGCATCTTGCCACACTATCGCTGTCTTACTTTTTTGTTTTGATGATTGTTGGTTGTTTTTTTTTTTTTTTTTTTTGAACCATCTGTAAAGATAGTAATGGCATGAAGCAAGGGTTTAAAGACAACAATAGATACAAATTCAACAGTTTGTAAAAAGTTCAGGAACTTAGAGGCTGGTAAATGGAAGCTGATGTTACCAGTAAAGTCAGCCATTCCTACATGCCAATTAAGATCACAAGCTAGGAGAATATGAGATTGTTCCTTGCTTAACCGTAGGAAAAGAGTAGCAGGGTCATATCATGATAATTAGACGCAACATCGCGCCCCTTTATGAGAAGAGATGCTATTAAGTCTGTAATCTTTTGTGTATGTTTAGAAGGATTGTCAGGTACATAACATATAAAATACAGAAATGGCAAAAGATAAGGCATGGAAGGGATGACTATTTTAAGTGATTTTTACCATATTTTGGCCCTTGAAAGTCATTAGAATGTGACTGCAAGTGGCCAAGATAAAAAAAAAAAAGCCTGCACTAAATTAGCTTAAATATGTAAAAAAAGAAAAAAAAAACTTTTTAAAAATGTCCTTAGTTGGTGGCCATTCTCCTGCATTAGCCTTTAGCTGGAGTGTCTTAGAAGTGAGCTTGGGAAAGCAGAGCTGTGGCCAGTTTCTTCCTATCTGCTCCGGGCTCCTTAGACAGCTTCTTTTTTTAAACAGCATGCCACCTGTTGCTGCCCTTACCTTGAAAGGAAGGAAGGAAAACTACAAGTGGCAGCAAGAGGCCAGAGAATGACCAGGTGGTAACGTATGGGTCTAAGTGCGGAGGCAGGAGGCAGGAGGCAGGAGGCTAACGGGCTGAGAGAATACCACTCTCCTCATCCTCCAGGGCACCTACGCTTGGAGCCAACCCTGTTAGGTAAGGTACTGAAAACATACTGGGCTTATTATTATTTTTATTACTCCCAAGCAGAGAGGTTCAGGGAAGAGCAGACATGCAGCGCAGGGTCTGCTTCAAAGTTTCCCAGCCACAGTGTTTTTAAACATTTTATAAAAAAAGCAAAATGAACACTCCTTACTGTTATGTCTCGCTTCTGAAGATGACAACAGCTGGCAGAGCTCGCCCACCCCAGCCTCATTAGCATTTAACATGTGACTCCAGGGGAGATCGCCCCTTCTTAGCGGGCTTCTCCCCTAGAAGAAGTAGGCTAGGAAGGTCGGGGTGCACATGGACTGTTTCTTAGCCCTTTCCCTAGGCACCCAGAGAAGACAAGGAATTGCTTGTCAGCTGAGACATGTGAGGGGTGGCAGGAAAGGGTAGAAGTAGGAAAAGCAGTGGCACAGCAAGCAGCAGGCCACTGTCTGGGCGCCATTACTAAGGCATTTGACCACGGTGAGGATTCTAGGACTGGGCTGGAGCTGCCTGCAGCCACCCAGGGACTCAGTCTGTGTCTCTTGGCCTCCCCTCTGTCACTGCAAACCCAGAAAGGAGCAACTTGCTCAGACTACCAGTGACCAAAAGGGCACGCCATGACATCTTGGCAACTCTTCTGCCCCAGGCTTCTCTGGGCAGCAAGAAAGCCAGAGCTTTCTGGAATAAACTCGTGAGGCTGCATGCAAATTTCCCTTGTACTCCAAGGAAACAGAAAAAAGGGCAGAAAGGCTGATGCTAAAACTAGGAAGTGAGAACTTGCATATTAGGAAGATAATTATAATCAGCCACTTTCTTTCCCTCCTGGAGGCACCCGGGCGGTCTTATCCAAGAACTGTCCCTTGGGTGGCCTCCAGTCTCCTCAAAGGGAATAGGAGGAGCTGTTGCCTGAATGAGGCAAACAGATGGGTAAGGGAAAGGAGGGCAATGGCTTTTCTATAGGGGAAGGGAAAGGCTCCTGTCTGTCCTTATCCTCACTAGAAAAAAATCCCTTCCTTATTCCCCCTAGAATGGAATGAAGTAGGAGAGAAGTCACTCCCTGTTCTGGTTTCTGTTTTTCCTTCTCCTTTAAATCGCCTGAATTCCCTTCAGGTGGAGAAGATGGGCGGTTTGACTCACCGCAATCTGGTAAATAAAGAGGATACAACTCAGTGCTTTAGTGCCCAGGTGGTCAAAATAGGAACATTAGTAAAATAACCTTGCTCATATCGTCTTTTCAGGCAGTGACCTACCTGCTGCATAACTCTAAAAAGTTTCCTTAATAAGGAAACCAAGGGCATTCCTGCCGAATTCAGAGCATAAGCTTGTGTAGAACTCCAGGCTCTACAGCGCACTAAATAGACTTAAGTAGCTGTTGTACTGTTTTAAAAAATACTCTCTGCTCTTTGGTCTTTCCTTGACCCATGATAACCTAACCCCTGATATTTTATGTGTGTGTTCCATCCTCCTGATGGAAGTCAGGACTCTCCCTTACTGGGATTCCCAGAAAATTGATGAGCTCTCTTCCTTCATGCATAACTTCAAGGCGATCACGTCGGGGGCTCCACTTGCAGAGCTTATAGCTTGCAATGAACTCCGAGAATGAGGTACTTAGACAATTCAGCTGAGCAGGGATAGAGGGTAGCTCTACTGAAAGAGTCTGCCCCAGCATCTGTCCACCGAGCATTTATTGAAAGAGCTTACATTAACTACAAAGATCCACTAGATGGTCATTTGAGGTGGGTTACTGAGGCACCTGTGACCTTGTACACACTCAAATTGCATTCTCAAGAGGCTGTTTTCAGCATTCCTTATCACACCACACACTCCCTGTCCTGTTTTCAGAGTCAAGGAGTTTCATTTCCATGCAGAAATAACAAATACACAGTATTTCAGTATTTTTCCATGTTGGACCTCAAATGCCATGTACATAAGCTTGAATATGTTGCTGTTCACCCCCCACAGAAAGCTTTCCAAGTCCTCCAGAACACAGCGTGACATTAGCCAAACAATCATTTGTCCTAACCAAGTAGTATGCAAATGGTCCTTTCATCTGGAACCTTAACCTCACCATCTTTCCCTGTAGAGAGTTGTGTCGTTTTCTGTGCATTTCAAATGCTACTTTCTATGTGAAGTCTTTGCAAGTACTCTGAAACATTTGAATCTCCTGTTGAGCCCCTGTATCACTTACTTGTAAACATCCATTACGATGCTTATCACTATTTGTGTCTGTGTCTTCTTTCTGTTTATGAATAGGGTTTCATTGCCACAGAAGCATAAGGCAGGTTGGGACGTTATCAGTCTGCAGGCCAGCTGCCAACTTGCCACCTGAGTCTACCTGCTACCCCTGTGTACTTAGCTAGGTCAGCACTTTCTGGACTCTGCTTCTTAGCCTCAGAGGCCCAGGAAATCAATTTTCTAAGTACTCCGGTTCATATACTTCTTAAGGATGCTTTCTGATGATAGCCAATTCCACCAAGTTTTAAAAGGTGAGCAGAATGGCAAGTTATTAATAAATTATACACTGGCATGCTCAGACACTACTATGGTCAAAGGTCTGCATGAATCAAGGGTAGAGATGGGAATTAATAGGTAAATCAATGGAATGTGTTATTACTGTCAGCATAGGCTTCTCAAACGAATCCACCTCTTCTGTAGGGCCTTATCTGTCAGAGGCAGAGAAGACCCTTCTATGGGCAGAGTTAGGAAGTCATTGCTGTCAACTTCCCTGTCTGTGCTGGCCATCTTTCTTCTGTCCATGTGTTCTTTCTCCCAACAGAAGATGAAACCGTTGACCAGGGCCTCTCTTTCTACATTATCACCTGTCTCCTTTACTACCATACCCTACTAATGCGGTATCAAATGTTCTCAAACTCTCTGCTCCTATGGTCCCTAATGATCTTTTTGTTTCCTTCCACAGCTGGTGTGAATCCCATCCACTGACTGAGGATTTTACTACTGTGACTCACTGAGGCACCATAAGGTATGGTCTCTACATTGTAGGTTTTCCTAAGAGCAGAGTCTTCTTTTTGGGTTCATACCACAGTGCCTTGCTCAGAGTCAGTTCTCAAATATTTGAATTGACTTTAATTTGCCCATTCAGCTTTTTTATTTCCTTCATGAAGTAACCTTGGTAGAAATGTCACGATTTTGAAGAATGTTGCTGCCACTACTAAACTGGAACTATAGTAAATAGTAAGTTTAACTCATCATTTAGGTTGCTGTCTTCAAACAAAATGACTGTCAGTATTTTCAAAGGTCTGCATGAATCAAGGGTAGAGATAGGAATTACTAGGTAAATTAATAAAATGTATTACTAGCATCAGCATAGCCTTCTCAAATGGATCCCCCTCTACTGTAGAGGCAAAGAAGGACTGCCTCTGACAGATAAGGGAAAAAATTGCCGTGGTCACACTGGGCAAGTGATGCTGTTACTGCATCATTAATTCTAAGAGAGTGGTTCTCAAAGTGTTGTTCCCCAGAACAGCAGCATTCATTTCACCTGGGAACCAGTTAGAAATGCAAAATCCTAAGTCCCTTTTCAGACTTAATAAATCTGGGTCTCTGGGAGCAGGGATCAGAAATCTGTGGTTTAACAAGCCCTCCGGGTGATTCAGACACACACACACTCAAGTTGGAGAGTCACTGCCCTAATTTGTTCAGCACCTCACACGTGATTTGGATGGCTCTCACCTGCAGATAAGCAGGCACTTTAAACCTAAAGCCAACTGAGCCCTATCACATGTCAGATGATAAGCAACCTTTATCAAGGCAGTCCCTATTATATGCCAGTCAGTTGACTGTATTTAGTACAATGCTGCATGCAAGAGTCACCTTAAATCAAAACAACATTTGATTGATCCTATAAATAAAGATAGCCTGGTTATCACATACTGGGAACTATCCTCAGCCAAAACTGCCTTTGAATGATTAAGTCATTAAGAGCAAACCTGTTTGCCAGCTATAATCCTAGTTTTAAAAACGTCAGAAAAGAGAAGTGATGGCGAAAGTATCACCAATGCTTTATAATGAGGTTAAGTGTCCCAGGGTTGGAGATGAGAATCCATTTGTTGTTGGTCCTGGGAGGAACAACTAAGTAGACATATTCTGGGCACCAGACTTTTACTAGCCTTGCTAAATCACAGCTCGTTCCAGTAGTGAGGGGCAAGTGGAAGATCTGCAAACTATACATGAGGAGAAAACTGAATCACTTGGGGTCAGATGTGCAATGCAGAAAGAAAAAGAACTTAGGATTCTAGTCATGTCTTTGCAGTGCTTCTCAGGTGCCTTCTGCTGCTGCTGATTTTTCTGTTTGTTTGTTTGTTTGTTTTTTGAGATGAGTCTCACTCTGTCACTCAGGCTGAACCCGCCTCCTGGGTTCAAGCAATTCTCCTGCCTCAGCCCTCCCACAAGTAGTTGGGATTACAGACACGTGCCACTATATCCAACTAATTTTTGTACTTTTAGTAGAGATGGGATTTCACCATGTTGGCCAGCCTCATCTCGAACTCCTGTCCTCAGGTGATCCACTTGCCTCGGCCTCCCAAAGTGCTAGGATTACAGGTGTGAACCACTGTGCCCAGTCTCTGCTCCTTTTTCAGGTGGCATTTTAAAGCCTTCCGTGGTGATAAGTAACAAAAAATATCTTCTGGGCCACATCCAGAAAAGAAAACATTTCCCTGTTACTAGGGTGAATGTGCAATTACTGTTTGTCCAGAACAATCCTGTTTTATTTTAATTTTTTCATTTTAGATTGAGGAGGCATATGTGCAGGTTTGTTACATGGGTAATGGTGAGATTTGGGCTTGGTGGGTAACCATCACCCAAATAGTTCGCACTGTACTCAGTAGGTGATTGTTTTAACCCTCATTCCAACCCCATACTCTGCCTTTTGGAGTTCCTGGTGTCTCTTACTTTGACCTTTATGTTCGTGTGTATACGTTGTTAGCTCTTACATAAGAGGAATAACATGCTACATTTGATTTTCTGTTTCTGTATTATTCCAATTAGGATAACAACCTCCACCTCCATCCATGTTGCTTCAAAGTACATGACTTTATTCTTTTTTATGACTAAGTTGTATTCCATCGTGTATATATAACACATTTTCTGTATCCAGTCATTCAGGACATAGTTTGATGGACATAGTTTGATTGATGGACATAGTTTGATTCCATGACTTTGCTATTGTGAATAGTACTGCAATAAACATGACTGCAGGTAGCTTTTTAATGTAATGATTTTTTTTTTCCTTTTAGAAACATGCCCAATAGTGGGATTGCTGGGTCGAATGGTAGTTCTATTTTTAGTTCTCTGAGAAATCTCCATACTCTTTTCCATTAAGGTTGTACTGATTTCCACTCCTACCAACAGCGTGTCAGTGTTCCCTTTTCTCTGCTGATGGTCTTTCTCTGGGGAAAGCACAACTCCCCAGCTGGAGCAATGGAGTCTGGTAGCCATGGGGCAGGTGATCTGTTTGCACTTCCCTCCTGCAAGAGCAGCGGTGGATTTTACTGTTGGGGGCATGCAAAGGTGCCCAGTTTTCTCTGCTCCCTCTCTGGCCCGGGGGTGGCAGGGGCCCTTAGCAGGCTCGGTGCTCAGGAGAAAGCCTGATCATAATCAAAATACACACACAGTAGTACAATGACCTGACACAGAAGTCAGGCCCCATTTAGTGGGGACAGCTGAGGCAGGTGGTTATGCAGTACAGTCCTATTTTAAATGTTATTCTTGTGTAGTTATGATAGTTTTTCTTTCCCTTTTTCTTTGAAAAAGGATTTAGCTTGACAGTCAACTGTATGATCATAGTATTACTTAAGTGTCCTCACTCTCCTCTTGCTTCCATATTTCTTTCCTTGACTATTCATATGTTCTTGCAATCCATCTACTGAGAAGCCCTGGAGTATTATACAACACATCACTGCAGAGGTGTCATTTATATAAACATTATGGGAATGGTGTCATTGGAATTTTTTAGTTCACAATCTATACTCCCAGCTGTTTTCATCTGTCTCATTTATGAATCTCTAAATGATTTGCTTTTCTGAGACTGATGAAGACTGGGGCTCAAAAAGACCCAATCTTGGAAATGGAATTTTATCTGCAAAATTAATCAGAACCATGCCCTATACTGATTTCCCCCACTGCTCCACACCCTTGGCTTGTTTCATTCCTCTGCCTGGTTTTTTGACTTGTGGCCCTTTAATTCTAGGTGGCCTTTGGCACTTCTATCTTATGCAAGGTAAAATCCCTATTATTAACTTCTTTGCTTCATATGTGATTTGCTGGTCATCTATTCTATGTGTCCCCAAGAAAAGGAATAGAATATAGAATATGATAAATGGGACAGCAATTAATCCAGTGACCATTCACACACATACACCCCCACCAACACCCCAAGCCCCTAGGAGATCAGATGTGCTTACATTTCATGGTCCTGGAAAAGGCTGACTCATTTCTCTGGTACAATCTACCCTAGCTTTAGATCCTTTAGAAAGTCCTTGGAACAAACATGATTATCTCCAGACAAAAGATCAGAGAAGCTCCAAGAATAATTTTAGCCTCTGTAATACTTAGGGAGCGGGGCAACCAAACACCCCAAGTGGCTTCATGGAAAGAGCCCTAAAATGGGAGTTATGGGCTCTATGGAGACCATCTAAGGATGCAACTCTGAAAAATACAGCTTGGTAATCCACAACCTGATAACCATGTCTTATAGTCCCTGGCTAGGGCTGCACAACAGACCCCTGAGAGAGGCTAGGGCACACGCTGCATTGTGGGCACAGCATGAATTCTGGTTGCCTTTGCCATGGGGAATGTCCTCCATTGACTAACCCAGGATCCACACTGGGCTCACCTTCTTAAGCACAAGGTCATTTACCTATTCTATTTTGTCTTTAGCCTTGTTAGAGGTCTGCTTTATGTCTCTACTTATCTTCTATGGCTTTCCCATAGAGCAAAGGTCTAGGATAGTATTATACACTCTTGAAAGGGAGCTCTTCTACTTTCACTGTCCTTAGCTTGAGCTCACTACACATCCTACAGAACTGGCTCAACCTTGCTACCCTTACCAACCTCAACAAACCATTTCTGCTAAGATCACTTCCTAATTGGAGAGCCAAAAGATCCTTTTCCACTTATACTGTAGTTATATTTTCAGCTTTAAAAACCACTTTCTTTTGTTTTGCTTGCTTTTATTACTTTAATTTTTAAAACATTACATACTGTATTATACTGTACTTACATAGAATTATGTGTATTCTTACACATGCAGAGATCAGTATGTATCAGTCTGTATTCATCACAGAGAGGATATGAAACAATTCTGATGCCCTAAAGAATTCTTTTTCTGTCTCTTTATATTCAGTCTCCCCCTTGCTAATTCTTAACAACCGTTTTCTGTCTTACATTTTTTTTTTTACTTTTTCATAATGTTATATAAATAGACTCATATGAAATGTAACCTTTTGAGACTAGGTTCTTTCACTTAGCATGTTGAGAATCAGGGACATTTGGCAGTATCTAGAGACCTTTTTAGTTAATTTGTCAGGGAAGAGTGTTACTGTCATTTAGTGGATAAAGTCCAAGGATGCAACAAAATAACCTCCAGTGCCCAGGATGCCCTACGAGTCATTTGGCCCAAAAAAGAGCCCTGCTATTAAGAAACCTAACTTAGTACAGTGTACTTGAGATTGGTTGATATTGTAGTATGTTCAATCGTTCATTCTATTGCTGAGTAGCATTCTATTGTGTAGATGTACCACAGTTTATTTACCCATTTATCTCCGAAAGACATTTGGATTATTTCCAGGTGTAAACAACTATGAATAATGCTGCTATAAACCTGCCTGCACAAGTTTTGAATGACGTGTTTCCTTTGTCTAGGATACATATCTACAAGTGTGATGAGTGTATCCTAGACATAGGATACATAGGCTCACATGAGCGTATGTTAGCTCTTTAGAAACTATGAAATGGTTTCTAGTTTTGCATCTCCACCAGCAATGTTTGTGGGTCCCCATTCCTCTTTATTCTCAACATAACTTTTGCCATATTCCATTTTATGCCAGAGTGTGACACTGCAGATCAAGGCAGAGAACAGCTCCAGCACCCTAGAAGCCCTCTTTGGGGCTCTTTCTATTAGAACTCCACACTCAAAGGTGAATAGCATCCTCACTTCTAATAGCAATGTAAATGTTTTGAATTGCATATAACTGAAATCATAAAATACAAGCTCTTCTTTGTCTAGCTTCTATCTCTCAATATTTTGTGAAATTAATGGATAGTATTGTGTGTCGTTGTGACCACTGATACTCATGAACACATAGGGCCCATTTGTGTAAGTATATCATATTTTAATTTTACATTCTCTTCCTGATGACTCTTTTGCCATTCTTTTTAATGAGTTTTAATTTTTATTCAATAAATCATACCCATTTTAAGTGTACAGTTCAATGGGCTGTGACAAGTGTATATACTGGTGAAAATATCACCACTATCAAGATATGAGATATTTTCATAACAACAAAAGTATTTCCTCATTCCCTACACATACATCTACTCCCAGGCACATACTGGTCACTTTTTTCTGTAGCTATAGCTTAGCATTATCATTTATAGAATAGCATGTAAATGGAAACATATATACTCTTTTGTGTCTGACTGCTCTGGCTCTGCATGTGTTTCAGGTTTGTTTATGTTTTTGTGTGTATCAGTAATCTGTTATTTTATTTCTTAATATTTCAACTACAGGAATGTAACAATTTGTTTACCTATTTACTTGATGTTGGACATTTTAATACTCCAGCTTTGGCTTATGACTCATAAACCATTAATTTATAAAAAGTTATGCACAAGTCTTTGTGTGGACATGGATTTTCATTTCCTTGAGTAAATAAATAAGTATTAAATGACTGGATCATATGTTACATCTATGTTTAACTTTATAAGAACTGCCAAAGTCACTTCCAAATTGATTGTTGTATTAGTCTGCTTTCATACTGTTATACGGAACTTCCTGAAACTGGGTAATTTATAAATGGAAGAGATTTAATTGACTCATAATTTAGTATGGCTGGGCAGCCTCAGGAAACTTACAATCATGGCAGCAGGTGAAGAGGGGGCAGGCACCTTCTTCGCAGGGTAGCAGGAGAGAGAATGAATCCAGGAGGAACTACCAAATGCTTATAAAATCATCAGATCTTGTGAGAACGCATTCACTATCACGAGAATACTATAGGAGAAACCACCCCCATGATTCACTTACCTCTACCTGATCTCTCCCTTGATGCGTGGGGATTGTGGGGATTATGAAGATTACAATTCAAGATGAGATTTTGGCTGAGGGCACATCCAAACCATATCAGTTGTGCCATTTTGCACTTTCAATAGTTCTGTAACCGGATCCACAACTTGGGCTCTGGGGGGGCTTAGGTTCTTGCTCCCCCTGCTCGAAGAATTGAGCAGACAGCCTTACCCCAACAGTGAGTGTTCCAGCTCCAAACAAGAGTTCACGGACTGTGAGAGTGCGCAGTAATGCAGCTTTTGAGCAAGCCAAAGTCAAGGCTTCCGCAGCACAGAAGGGTGGAATGGGACCCGAGAGGGTTGCCATTGCTGGCCGGGGCTGTCTGGGCTTATATCCCCAGTTCTGAGTTGCTGAGTGTTTGTCACCTAGTCCTGTGTGGGGAGAGGGGGGAGCTTGTGACCTTGAGTCACCTAATTTCTCTTTCTGGTGGTTATTTCCTAGTTTCTATTGAACTTCCAAGAAGTATTGGAATATGGTTGAACAGCTGACTGATACTTTGAACACAGCCTCCTAATATGGTTGAAGTAGTCGTGTTGACCTTTTCCCATGCTAGGATTTCAAAAAGGTTCCCCATTGACCCAAAATACTTTATTCCCTCAGTTGCACCTAAGAATCCTAGTTGTTTAACATCCTCACAAACAGTTTTTGGCAAGCTATTGTTTGGTTTTTAATTTTAGTTATTCTAATTAATGTCTAGTGGTATCTTGTTAAGGTTCAAATTTGTTGGTTGTAGTGTTCTGTATGTGTCAGTTTTGTATCCTTTATATCCTTATTTATTTCTGTTTATTTTATCAATTACTGAGAGAGAACTGTTAAAATCTCCAGCTATATTGTAGACACGGCTATTTTTCCTTTCTGTTATGTAAGATTTGTTTCACATATTTTGAAGCTTTACTGTTAGGCATATATATATATATATATGATTATTATGTTTTCTTGACATCACAACTCTTTTATCACTATATGGTGTTCTTCTTATTTCTGTTTGTTACCTTTTTCTGGAAATTTTTAACTAATACTAAAATAAACTACACCTAGTAGAAAAAAATACTTTTTGAACCAGAAAGCAAGGCTTTTGAATTAACCCAATCATACAAAAAAAAATTTTAAAAAGAATTAAAAGAAATAATCAAAGTCTCCAAGAAATAGAAGATTATGTAAAATGGCCATAAGAAACGTAAGAATAATTGGTGTTCCTGAGAGAGAAGAAAAAGCAAAAAGTTTGAAAAACGTATTTGAGGCCATAACTGAGGCAGACTTCTCTGGCCTTGCTAGAGATTTAGACATGCAAATAAAAGAAGCTCCAAGAACTAATGAAATACTCATTGTAAAATAGACAATACCAAGACATATAGTCATCAGGCTATCTTAAATAAAGATGAAGAAAAGAATTTTAAGAGCAGTGAGACAGAAACATTAGATTACATATAAAAGAGAATCTGTCAGACTAATGACAGACTTCTCATCAGAAACCTTGTAAGCCAGAAGGAATTGAAGACCTATCTTTATGATAAAAGGAATTCTTGAAACAAAAGTTGATATGCATCAGATAAAACCTCTTGAAAGCACAAAACTTACAGAGCCTATAAAATAATAACACAATGAAGAAAACCAAATATCTAGGTAACAATATGATGACTCAAATAGTACCTCACGTATCAATATTAATATTGAATGTAAATGGTCTAAATGTTCCACTTAAAAGATACAGATTGACAGAATGGATTAAAAAAATCACTAACCAAATATATGCTGTTTTTAATAGACTCACCTAATATGTAAGGATTCTTACAGACCCAAAGCAAAGGGGTGGGAAAAGACATTCTATGTAAATAGAAACCAAAAGTGAGCAGGTGCAGCTATTTTTATAACAGATAAAACAGGCTTTAAAGCAGGCGTCCCCAAACTTTTTACACAGGGGGCCAGTTCACTGTCCCTCAGACCATTGGAGGGCCGCCACATACTGTGCTCCTCTCACTGACCACCAATGAAAGAGGTGCCCCGTCCTGAAGTGCGGCGGGGGCCCGGATAAATGGCCCCAGGGGGCCGCATGCGGCCTGCCGGCCATAGTTTGGGGACGCCTACTTTAAAGCAACAACATTAACAAAATAAGACAAAGTTATTATATGATGATTAAAAAGAATCAATCTAACAAGAAGATATGATAATCCTAAATTTTTATGCCCCTAACACATAGGCTCCCAGAATCATACAAACATTACTACTAAACGTGAGAAAAGAGATGGACAGCAAAACAATAGTAGTGGGGGACTTCAGCTCTCCACTGACAGCATTAGATAGATAATTGAGACAGAAAGTCAATGATGAATTACTGGACTAAACTGCACAAGAACAAATGGAACTAACAGATATCTAGAGAACATTCTACCCAAGAACTGAAGGATATACATTTTCATCAGCACATGAAACATTTTCCTAGATAGACCACATGATAGGCAAGAAAACAACTTCAATATTTTTTTTAAATTGAAATTATATCAGGTGTCTCCTCAGACCACAGTAGAATAAAGCTAGAAATTAACTTCACATAAACCCCCAAAACTGCACAAATATATGGAAATTAAACAATCTGCTCCTGAATGATTTTGGGCTGAACAATAAAATCGAGATGGGAATTTAAAAATTTTCTAAATGAATAATAATGGTTATTAGAATGGTGATTATTAAAAATTAAGTAATAGATGCTTGTGAGGCTGTGAGGAAATAGAAATGTTTTTACATTGTTGGTTGTAACATAAATTAGTTCAACCATTGTGAGACAGTGTGGCAATTCTTCAGGGATCTAGAACCAGAAGTACTATTTGACCAGCAATCCCATTACTGGGTATATACCCAAAGGATTATAAATCATTCTACTATAAAGACACATGCACAAGTATGCTTATTGCACTGTTTACAATAGCAAAGACATGGAACCAACCCAATGCCCATCAATGATATACTGAATAAAGAAAATGTGGTACATATATATCATAGAACACTATGCTTGCATAAAAAGGAATGAAATCACATTTTTTTGCAGGGACATGGATGAAGCTGGAAGCCATTATCCTCAGCAAACTAACACAGAAACAGAAAACCAAATAGTGCATGTTCTCACTCACAAGTAGGAGTTGAAAAATGAGAACACATGAACACAGGGAGAGGAGCTA
Source organism: Saimiri boliviensis (assembly GCF_048565385.1). Lineage (NCBI taxonomy): Eukaryota > Metazoa > Chordata > Mammalia > Primates > Cebidae > Saimiri > Saimiri boliviensis. The sequence goes on from NC_133453.1 coordinate 138,285,479, forward strand.
TACATGCTGGGGCATGTTGGAGTGTGGTGAACAAGGGGAGAAAACCTAAATGGTGGGTTAATAGTGCAGCAAATCACCATGACACATGTATACCTATGTAACAAACCTGCATATGTATCCCAGAACTTAATGTAAAATAATTTTTTAAAAAGAAAGCTGCAAAGCAATGATGAAAGAAATTGAAGTGAACATACACAAATAGGAAGACATTCCATGCTCATAGATTGAAGGAATTAATATTGTTGAAATGACAATACTACCCAAAGCAATCCACAGATTTAATGCAATCCCTACAAATTTACCAATGACATTATTCCCATAAATAGAAAAATCCTAAAATTTGTACAGAACCACAAAAGGTGACCAATATTCAAAACAATAATGAGCAAAAAGAACAAAGCTGGAAGCACCATACTACCTGACTTCAAAATATACCAGAAGGCATAAGTAATTAAATAAGTAATTGGTATCAAAATAGACACATAAACCAATGGAACAAAATAGGGACCCTAGAATTAACTCCACATGTACACAGCCAACTGAGTTTTTGACAAAGTTGCCAAGAACATGCATGCAAGAAAGGATGATCTCTTTGATAGACGGTGAAGGAGAAAACTGGATATCTATATGCAGAAAAATAAAACGTGATCCCTATTTCTCACTGTATACAAAAATCAACTCAAAATGGATTACATATCTAAATATAAGGTCTGAAACTATAAAACTACTTTAAAAAGTGGGGGGAAGCTTCAAGACATTGGTTTAAGTAATAATTTTATGGGAAAAAATACAAAAACACAGTCAACAAAAGCAAAAACAGATAAATGGTAGTATATCAAACTAAAAAGCTGCATAGCAGAGGAAACAATCACCAGAGTTATAAAAAAAAAAAAAAAAAAAAAAAAAACAAAAAAAAAACACCTAGAGATTTGGAGAAAGTTTTACAAACGATTCATTTAACAAGGGACTAATCTTTAGAATATACAGGGAATTCAAACAACTCAACAGCAAAACATCAAAAACAAAACAAAACAAAATCTGATTTTAAAATAGGCCAAGGATCTGAATATACACTTCTCAAACAAGAATATACAAATGGCCAACAAGTATATTGAGTCTTACATATTACTAATCATCACAACAATGCAAACCAAAACTACAGTGTAAAACCTAAAGACTACACCAACAGTAATCAAGATACGAAATCAACGTAAATGTTCAACAACGGATGAATGTATAAGGAATATATAGCACACAAACACAATGGACTACTATTAAGTCATAAAACATAATGAACATAATGTCAGTCATAAACATAAAACATAATGTCATTCTTGCAACATGGATAAACCTTGAGGATAATAATGTTAAGCAAAATGTCAGGCACAGAAAAATAAATACAGCATATTTTCACTTGTATGTGGAAGCTTTAAAGATTGAATTCATAGACTTAGAAAGTAGAATTACTGTTATTAGAGGCTAAGAGGGGTAGAGGGCATAGGATAGGTAGAGGTTGGTTAGTGTATATAAAATTACAGCTGAAAAGGAGGAATAAGTTCTGGCGAATGGACTATATGTCCATTAACATAGATTTATATAGTTGCAATTCTAAATAATATTTTTGAATCTTAAATTTCATTTGGTCATTACTGGCATATAAAAAATTGCTTTTTAATATTAACTTTGTATCTTATGACCTTGCTGTCATTTATCTTAATCTGTATACCTTTTCTTTTCTTCTCTCTTCTTTTCCTTTCTTTTCTTTTCATCATACCAGCTGGGACTTCTAGTACAGTATGTAGTAGGAATGATAAGATAGGATCCCGTTTGCTTTGGTCTAAAACCAAGCATTTAGCTTTTTACCATTAAGAATACCATTAGCTGTAGTGTTTTTCTAGATGTTATTCAAGTTGACAAAGGCCACCCCCCTACTTCTAGTTAGAGTTTTTATCAAGAGTGAATGTTAGATTTTGTCAAATACTTTTTCTGCATTGATTGATATGATCAAATCATTTTTTTCTTTACCTTATTGATATAGTGGATTAAATTCATTTATTTTTTATTGCAGAACCAGCCTTGTATTCCTGGAGTAAATCTCAGTTGATTGAGAGATAAGTGTCTGCAGGGTTTTTTGTTGTTTGTTTTTTTTTTTTAATTTTAATGTCTACCTGGTTTTGTTATTAAGGTTTCACTGGCCTCTTGGATAAGTTAATAAAAGTTTATTCTGCTGTAGAAGTGTGGAGAATTTGTATCATGTATTCTTTAAAAGCTTAGTGGAATATACCACTAAAACAATCTGAAAAACTGTCTAGGTCTGATATTTTCAGGTTATTAATTATTTATTTAATCAAAAAATATATATGGAGAGAGAGAGGTCTATTAATAATGTCTATTTATTCTTGCACAAGATTTGGTAGTTTGTGTCTTTCAAGAAATTTGTCAAATTCATCCAACTTACCAGATTTTGAATGTAGTCATTCAGTTGTTCATAGGATTGTTTTATTATCCTTTCAGTGTTCATGGGATCGTAGTGATGACTCTGCTTCATTTCACATATTAGTAATTTGTGTCTTCTCTCTTATTTATAGTTAACCCATTTAGAGATTTATCAAATTTATTGATCTTTTCAATGAGCTACTTTTTTCATTTTATTGTCTTTACAATTTCCTGTTTTAAATTTCTTTCATTTTTTATTCCAATTTTTAATGTTTTTAGTGTTCTAAGTTAGTTATTGATTTTAGATATTTCCTTCTTTCTAATCTATGCATTTAATGCTATAAATTTCCCTCTATGCACTGCCGACACTGCATTTTACAAATTTTAGTAAATTGTATATTAATTTTTATTCAGTTCAAAATATTTTTAATATTTCTTTAGACTTTTTATTTGAGCCATGTGTTATTTAGAAGCATATTATCCAGCTGTCTTCCGTTATTGATTTCTTGGTTGATGTTACTATGATCTGAGACAACACTTTGTATGATTTTTATTCTTTCATATTTCTTAAGGTGTTTTTATGGTCCATAATGTGGCCTGTAAGTGGTTTGTGTGAGCTTGAAAAGTATATACATTCTGCTGTTGGCTGAATATTTTTAAAATGTCAATCAGACCAAGTTGATTTATAGTACTGTTCATGTCAATTGTATCCTTAGTAATTTTCTGCTAGCTTCATCTAGTGTTGATATCTCCAACCATAATAGTGAGTTTTTCTATTTCTCCCTTCAGTTTTATAAGTTTTTGCCTCACATAATTTGAAGATCTGTTGTTAGTTGCTCCATACATTTAGGATGGTTATGTCTTTTTGAATAAATCATTGCATCATGCAATGTCCCTATTCATTCATAATAAACTTTCTTATTCTGCAGTCCGCTTTCTCTCATATTAGCATAGCTACTGGAGCTTTTTTTGACTAATGGTAGCATGGTATTTCTTTCTTTATTTCTTTACTCAATCTATGTATATCTTTATATTTAAAGTGGATTTCTGGCAGGCTAAAATATCGTTGGGTTTTATTTTTTAGATCCACTGTGACAATTTCTTCTATTTGTTTCATTTAGACAATTCAAATTCAAAGTAATTATTTATGTAGTTGGATTAACAACTACCATGTTATAAATTTTTTTCTCTTTACCTCATTTTTACTTTGTTCCCCTCACCTTTTCTATCTTTTCTGATTTTAATTGAACATTTTATATTATTCCATTTTCTATTCTCTCTTAGCATATCAATTATACTTTGTTTTAAAAAACTAATAGTTGTCTTGGATTTCAAAATACGCATTTAGTCTAATCTAAGCCTTTCTTCAAATAAGACCATTCCACTTAATGTGTAGTGTATATACCTTATAAGAGAATGTGTCCAATTTTTTTTTTCCTATCCCTATGGCATTGCTGTCATTCCTTTCACTTATACATATGCTATAATCACCTAATACTTTGTTACTTTTATTAATTTACAGTACTATCTTTAATAAGTACAAGAAAAAAAAGATGTTATTTTATCTACATTTATTCTTCTTTCTTTATGTAGATCTCGCTTTCTGACTTACATTATTTTGTTTCTACCTGAAGCACTTCTTTTTGAACATCTCTTGAAGCGCAGGTCTGATGACAATAAATTCTCTCAGGTTTGTTTGTCTGGGAAAGTCTTCATTCTTAACTTTTGAAGGACAATGCTGATGACTACAGATTTCCACTTTGGCTTTTTTTTGTGTTTCAGCACTTTAAATATTTAATTCCACTCTTTTTCTTTGCATTGTTTCTGATGAGAAGTCCACTATGACTCTTAAAATTTAAAATGTCTTCTATTGATAAGGTATTTTTCCCCCCTCTGGCTTCTTTCTACATTTTCTTCTTGTCTTTGGTTTTCTACAGTTTAAATAGTATATGCTTAGATGTATTATTTTGGTATTTGTTCTGATTGGTGATCTCTAAGTTTCCCATATTTCTGATTTTGTGTCTCTCAAAATTCTTGGTCATTACCACTCAAATAACAATATTACTCAAATATATTCTCGCTTTTCTTTCCTTCTGGCTTTCTGTTTTTCTTTCTAGCATTCCAGTTATGCTTATGTTGTACATTTGGAAATTGCCCCCACAGTTTTCAGATGTTTTCTTCTCTCCTCTCTTTCTTTTCCTCCTTCTCTCTCTTCTGTTTCTCTCTCTCCATTATTCCCTCTCTTCTTCCTTCTTTCCTTTCTTCCTCCCTTTATTCCTTTTTCTTTTCTTTCTTTTTTCCTTCCTTTCATTTTCAGTTTTTGCATTCCTGTTTAGGACATATCTTTTGACTTATATTCAAGAATTTGACTCTTTTCTCAGCTATACCTAGTCTACTGGTGAGCTCTTCAAAGGCATTCTTTATTTCTGTTGTAGTGTTTTTGAGTTAGAGAGAGGAGAGACAGAGAGAGAAATATCTAATTTATAATTGTCTGTTTCTCTTTGCAGTTTCATCTATTTTTGTTTCATGTATTTGGAACTCCATTATTAGATGTATAAACATTTATAATTGTTATAACTTCTTGATGAATTGAGCTTTTTATTATCATGAAGTGACTTTGTATGTCCCTTTGTATATATATTTGCTCTGTAATGTGGTTCATTATATATTAGTCTAGTCATTTCAGCATTATTTTGATTAGGATTGGCATGGAATATTGTTTTCTATAATTTTAACCTATTTTTGTATTTGTAATTAAAGCATGTTTATTATAAACAGCATATAGATGAATCTTGCTTATTTATATCAGAAATTACATCAGAGATTCAGCATTTACTTCCCCATTCTCTGTGATTTCACCCCTTGCATATTTTATCCATTTGACAATTTCAGACCTATAATTGGGGTATTTAGACATTTTGTATGTAATGTAATTGTTAAAATGGTAGGCTTAAACCCACCATCTTGCTATTTTTTCTAATCGTCTATTATTTGTGTTCTTATTCCCTTTTTCTGCTTTACTTAGATTTAATTTTTTTATGGTTCCACTTTATCTCCTTTCTTGACTTAGTAGCCATGACTCATTGTTTTGTTATTTTAATGGATATTTTACGACTTATAGTAAACATTTTTATTTAATCACCATCTTACTTCAAGTGATATATCCCTTTGCATATAGTGTAAGAAACTTATAACATTACCTTCATTTTTCCTCTCAATTTTATTGTTATGGTTTTTATATACTGTACTTCCACATATATAATAAATTTCCACACTACATTGCTATCACTTTATTTAAGCAGTCTATTCAATCTTTTAAAGGATTAAAATATTTTTAAATTTTATATATTGACATTTATAGAAAACTTTTTTGGTGTTCTTTATTCGCTTTTGTAGACTGACATTTCTCTCTTGTATTTTTTTCTTCTGCCTGAAAAATTTCCATTAAAATTTCTAATAATCCAGTCTTCCTGGCTGGAAAAGTGCTATTCACAGTTGATGCTCCCATTATGTTTCAGTTAGATCATGTTATTAGGCACATGTGCCTTGTCTTTTGTGTTTTCTTTTTATCTTTTGATGTCATTTTGTCTTTCAGTTTTGATAATTTTCACTGACTTATCTAGTAGCTCAACAATGATCAGTTCTGTTGTGTGTAATCTTCTATTAAACCTATAAGTTAATTTCTTACTGTCAGATACAGTGTTGTCAGTTCTAAAGTTTCAATTTACAGATCCCTTCCTCAATAAAATTTATCATATTTTCCTCCACTTTTAAAAGCATTTTTATCATAGTTATTTTAACTTGACTATCTGGATCTCCTGTAAGTCTTTTCTATGGTTTTCTAAAAATTTTATTTCGGTCAGTTGCTCCAGTGCTAATTCTCTTGGTAATTTTTATCAGACAGCTGACATTCAAGATGAGATATTACAGAGGTTATGGGTTTTACCATCTTCCTCCAACAAAAATGCTATACTTTGGATGTTTATCCCCTCCAACTTCATGTTAAAATTTTATTCCCAATGTTAAAGGTGGGTTCTAATAGATGTGTGTGGGTCATGGGAGCTAATTCCCCCATGACTAGATTAATGCCCTTTCTCAGGAGTAAGTAAGTTTTCACTCTACTAGTTTCCACAAGAGCTGATTGTTAAAAAAGAGCCTGGCATCTCCCCCATCGACTTGATTCTTCTCTTGCTATGTGATGTCTCCATAAACCATCTTCCCTTTGCCTTCCAGCATGAGTGGAAGGAGCCTGAGGCCCTCACAAGCAGCTGAGCAGACGTCTGCATCATGTTTCTTGAACAGCCTGCCATACTGTGGGCTAAATAAGCCTCTCTTTCTTATAAATGACCCAATCTCAAGTATTCCTTTATAGCAATTCTAAACAGACTGAGACAAAGGGTTAGGTTTTCTCCTGGGAGCATCTAGGAAGTTCAGATTCCCATAATCTAATGGATGTTTGATTTTACTGTTTGGGGTCAGTCTATTTCCATTTTGTGATTACTCCTAAGCCACAGTTCTGTCTTCTAATATGTGGTCCCTATTACAAGTTTGTGGCCTTTATTCCTAATTCATGGCCCTTTTTGAAATTCAACAGAAAGCCTAGGGTGTGTTTCAAAGAACTTCCAACTTGTCAGGCGTTGAGCTTCAGTCCGTTTTCCCAGCAACGCAACATACAACTACTGCAATCTCAGCTTTTCTGTTTGGCCTCCCAGATGCTGTAGTCTGCTGAACTGTTGGGCTCTTACTCTGCTGCATTTAGCGTAGGAATCAGCCAACAACTTTAAATAAATTAGATCAGAGATTTCCACGTTTACTTCTTATTACTTCCCTATTCTCTGTGATTTTTCCCCTTGTATCCCAGCCAACATGGCCACTTGGAATCCTGACTTTGGTATCTTTATTGCAGTAAGACAACCACTTTTTGCTACATTTTGGTTTTCCTCCACAGAAAATTAGAAAATACTTTCATGAAAATACCCAAGATAAATACGGAGTCCCTTCTGTGCTTCTCTCTTCTCGGGAACCAGAGTTGTTACAAGCCTACCTCTGTTAATTTATCTTCAATTACTTAAAAGAGTTGTTACATACATAGTTGTCAGTGGAAAGTCTAATCTTACTGAAGCCAATCCATATGTCCCCTAAACAGAATTATGTGATTTTCCTTAGGTATTACCTGGCAATTTGAAATATCCTTTATTGGGAGATGTTTCTTTAAAATTCTAATTTGCCTTATTTCTCTCCAAGACCTAAATTTGTAATAAACCTTGGTACTTGAAGAGACCCGTCTATAAAAATAAATGTAAAATCATTTTTTCTTCTTAAATTTCAAAGCTATATTTGATCTTCACTGCCAGGTATTTGATCTGTGCATTGACTTAGGAAGAGTCACATGTTTCCATTTAGTAACCTACATTTTTTTTAAGAAATCAGAATAAGAAAAAAATAATGTCACACAATATTTTTGTGTGTGTCACACACACATATAGAAAAAATTATGAGATTAGAGTCAAATAGGACCAATGATGTCATCATTTTCATGTTAGTAACTTAGCTGTAGCTTTCTCATTTTACAATATCAATAATAATTATTCCTTTTCTGAGTTGTTGCTATGGTACACACATTAAGATTTTTATAGTAGCATTGTCCATAGGGGCAAAATTTTTCAAACAGAGTAAATATGTTTTAGTAGACTTATGGCTGAATGAATTATGGTATATCCACACCAGAAACTAGTTTGCAGCCATAATAAAGAGTAGTTATGCCACTTGATTCTGAGGGCTTATTTTTAGATAATAAGTGAGAAAATCAAGATGCAGATACATGAATATAATTTTTACAATCTGTAAATGTGCTGATGTGTCTACACATTTTATGTAATACACTGACGAAACCGTGGAGGGGCATATATGATGTTAATGTGGGTTCCCTGGAGACAGGAAGATGGGAAGAAAAGATGAAAGTATGCTGACATGGGAGAAGGAGACGAGGGGAATGTAAGCAAAAATGGGTCAAAAAATATTTATTTCAAGAAATTAATGCCTATGATGATGATTGTTCTACATTTTTATAAATTTGTGTTTACATTTCTTATAGGAATAAATTAATTTTTAGTGTTGACTTTCAATTCTAGACGCACAGTATACATTTAATACAAATTTATGTACGTTTTAAAATAAGACATCTGAAGGCTGGGTGTGGTGGCTGACGCCTGTAATCCCAAAACTTTAGGAGGCTAAGGCAGGCAGATCACCTGAAGTCGGGAGTTTGTAACCAAGCTGACCAACATGGTGAAACTCTGTCTCTACTAAAAATACAAAATTAGCCAGGCATGGTGGCACATGGCTGTCATGCCACTACTCGAGAGGCTGAGGCAGGAGAATTACTTGAACCCGGGAAGCTGAGTTTGCAGTGAGCCAAGATTGCAATTGTACTCCAGCCTGGGTAACAAGAGTGAAACTCCACCTCAGAAAAAACAAAAAAGACATCTGAATTATATGAAAGTTAGTGATGAGTAGAGTAGATCCTTAACCTGAAGACTGCAGTCGTTCAAGGGCTAAATATCACACTTGCATACAAAACAAGTCTATGCTCGTGTCAAGATATACTACTAGAGCTAGTTGACATACTGGTTCACGTAATCTGGCTTTCAGTTTTAATGTTCTTTTTTTTTTTTTTTTTTTTTTTTTTTTGAGACGGAGTTTCGCTCTTGTTACCCAGGCTGGAGTGCAATGGCGCGATCTCGGCTCACTGCAACCTCCGCCTCCTGGGTTCAAGCAATTCTCCTGCCTCAGCCTCCTTAGTAGCTGGGATTACAGGCACGCGCCACCATGCCCAGCTAATTTTTTGTATTTTTAATAGAGACGGGGTTTCACCATGTTGACCAGGATGGTCTCGATCTCTTAACCTCGTGATCCACCCGCCTCGGCCTCCCAAAGTGCTGGGATTACAGGCTTGAGCCACCGCGCCCGGCCAGTTTTAATGTTCTTTATAAAAATTTTGATGACAGAAAGGCTGATAATTCAGGCCAGCTATCTCTTTACAATAAGTTCCCTCTTTGTTATTTGTTCCTTAGTTCCAAATGAATAGATGACAAAATATTTTCACACAGTGAATGCTTAGTAGATGGGCACAGGTATAAATTTAGCCTAATCCCTAAACAACACTTCCATGAAATCCTACAAACAAGCTCTTACTTGCCTGAACCTTTCTAGTTTTTCTTCTACCCCTACAATGCTTTATAAGTTTCAAGTAGTCATTTGAATAAATAATATTTGCAAAACACCTGTGGAATTTCTAGATTGTCATTCAGTCAGCAGTTTTAGGCAAAAGAACAGCTGTGACCAGGGAATGATGCTCGTGCCCTGGAGGCCAGTCCAGAAACTCTGTCCTGCCTGTCTTAGGAATGTGGGGAACAATTCAAGTGGTAGGTGGGGGGCATGACATATAGGCAGAAAGGACCCTAGAAAGCCCACCCAGACACCCTATAGATCTTGTGTAGGCCTCTTGGCTGAGAAAGTATTTCAAGAATATTTTTTCCTGGAACCTAAAGAGCTAGGAGTAAGATAACAGCCTCCTTGTGGGAGATGCAGGCAGTAGGAACAAAGTGATCTGCTTTTCCCTGCCCTGCTGCTATGATCCCTGTCAGGAGGCAGAAGAGAGGAAAGGTATGAGATGGAATTGTGAGCCAGATGGTGATGGGTTTAATAAACACAAATCACTACCCATGATTGAGAGAAAACTTGGAATATGACCAAAGCAGTAATCTAAAGTGCCACAGTAAGTGGGGAACATTCCTTTTACTAGTGTTAGTATCTCTTGTTTCTCTCCGACCTTCCCTACTGTAAGACCCCTGATTCATAGCTCATCTTCTTCCAACCTTTTAATCCAATTGCTGGATTCAGATAAGTTTAGCTATATTTACTCTAGAATTCAGAAAGAATTCAGTGAGGTTTCTTCCTGGAACAAGATTCTTAGAATCATTAGGTTAGTGCAGAACTAATTGTGGTTTCACCATCAAAAGTAATGGCACCAACATAATACAAGAGTTTTTTTAAGTGTGTGTGTGTGTGTGTGTGTGTGTGTGTGTGTGTGTGTGTGTGTTGGGGTGGGGAAATGGTGTTATGTAACCTGTTGCTCCTAGAAATTTCTTCAGAGTATATGAACTGAATGAAAATCTTTTTTGACTTTAGCACTGGAAAAACGTATTATCTTAGAAACTGATAAAATTCCTCACAAACAATCGCTTAAATCATGTGAAACATTTTACCTTAAAAGGGAACTCTTGATTTTTAAAAAATAGAGGCCCCAATAGTCTAGACTCTGTTGGATACTAACATTCCTGGGAATGTCTGTAGTGTATATTACTTTCTGCAGGATGTTGATTGTATTTTGATTTGACTAGTTGAATGCTTAGGAAGGAGTCCCCCAGTTCCATGGACTATAACCATAGCTCCCAAAAATGTCTATGTACTAACAATGATCTGCTTTGTTCAATGATCCATCATATTGCATGCCAACTCAGCGAGCTTGTAGGTGCCATTCAGGCTAGTCTGACAAATAAATGTGTAACAGTCTGAGACCTTAAAGTTATAGACTTACTTAATGTAAACTTCAGCTGTTAACTATTTTCTAAATGGTTCTTCAGAATTCCAAAGGCTTTTGTTTGAAGAGCGATGGTGAAACATATGATATCTTTCCCTTAAAGACAATCCTCTGGTAAATCTGGGAATGATGCTTAGAACCAAATGGAAAATTAAAACATTGGGAGGTGATGGAAAACCTTCTAGTCACTATCCGTTCAAAGTTTGGATGCTTAAATGATGCAAAGGACACTGTTATAGATATTATACAGGACAGATTATAAAAATAAAGAGTTGATAATATCATTTATGTAAACAAAAAGCAGTCATACGAAGAAAACTATGGTTATAAAAGTGTCCTTATGGAGATAACAAATTTCAAATCTCCTAGTATAAGTACTGCAAGAAGGTAAATTTAGCTGTCATGTCATTTATAATGTCATATATATGGTCTACTGGTATATCATTATATTTGTTCATTCTTATTTGCTAATAAAGACACATCCAGGACTGGGTAATTTACAAAGGAAATTTTAATGAACTCTCCATTCCACATGCCTGGGGAGGTCTCACAATCATGATGGAAGGTGAAGGAAGAGCAAAGGGATGTCTTACATGGTAAAGGGCAGGAGTTTGTGTAGGGGAACTATAAACGCCCCTTTATAAAGGAGAGTTCCCCTTATAAAACCATCAGATCTCCTGAGACTTAATCACTATCACAAGAACAGCATGGGAAAGACCGCCCCTGTGATTCAGTTATCTCAGGTACCTCCTATGAGACGTGGGAATTATGGGAGTTACACCTCAAGATGAGATTTGGGTGAGAACACAGCCAAACCATATCAATCATAAACTGAAATTTTTGGGTGGGTGAGAAATATTACCAGAAATACAATCCTCACACCTAGGACTGCACAAAACCATGAACGCCTATTTCACAGTGTGCTACTTTTCTTTTCTCTTATAAATTCTTTGTTAGGAGTTTACCAAGATTGAATGTATAGTTTTATCTGAGACAAGCAGCTCTGTGACATGTGCAAAGTAGAAAGATAAATACTAAGCATCTCAACTAACAACATTAAGGGGAGAATGCTGAGGAGAATTAGAAATGAGGTTGAAAAGGGAATATCATTAAGGCTGCCATCTTGTCTCAAACTGTACCTCTTGATTCAACCCCATACTTGGTTGAATAATGGACAATTTTTGAGAAACTATTTTGACACCTCTGTCTTTAGAAAATGCGGATGGCATGAGTACCAGTTGCCTCACTTCAACTAATGTGGAAACAGGGATATGTAGCTCACTGGTCCTATTGTGCAATTGCAGTTTAATACAGGCTCCCAAATTTGACGATGATCAGTGTGTTAGGATATTATACGCTTTGTTAACAGAAGAGAAAAATGCCTTTATCTGTAAATTTTAGGCAGGAAGGAGTAATACATTCTCATTTTGTAACACTTATTTCCTCAGAGAATTGGCTAAGTACTGTACTCAGCTTTTGTATCAGATTTAGTCAATAAAAACTCACTGATAGTCCATTACTACTTGACAAATTCCACTGTAAGGACCTCAGCTAAATTGTCCCAAGCCCCTGCTTGGTTGATACTTTTCTCCTCTCCATCTTTTCAACTTCATCGGAAGTGATATATTATAAACACACGTATTTATCTTCCAGCTAATCCCAAATGGATGAAATAAAGAGCTTGACACCAATTTTAAGCTTTTTTCTTTTCCTCTTGTAATCATTTATTGCAGAAGAAAAATGGCCCAACAAAAATGGATTTTTACAACATGCTCAATAAATTCTAGGTGCATTTCTCTTATTCTCTGTCTCACTACAAATATACCTCTATCAAGATTAATATTAAACTCAGCCCAAGGCTGAGCATCAGATTTCAGCAGTGACAAATTTCTCACCATTTTCTCACAGATCTTTTACCTTTTCTGCTATGTTGTGCATTTCAAGCTTGCCCTATAACCACTCACAGAGGAAAAACCCTCCTATCAATGACAGTAAATCGAACTCTTTTGACCTCTGATTGACAGAGGGATACAACTGGAGTTCTTGATGTGTTACTTGATTTTTCATTCTGTGAAAAGTTTTTTTGTGCATTCCACAAAATTTAGATACTTCATAGTGAAAGTCCAATCTAGTGTCTTGAGAGGGGAACAAATAATCATATAAACATTTTTAGGTCAGGTAACCAAATTTTAGATTTTAATCAGTAAACTACATTTTTTAAGATAATTTAAAAGTAAGCTGCAGATTCAAATTGTGTCAAGTAACTCACATAAAATCCACCATCAAGTATCAATTATACGATACAAATATCAGAACAAAGGATAGTTTTAAAAAATGTTAGCTTTAAGTGTAGCTCATTACATTACCCTTTTTCCTCTTATTACAGATTCAATATGGGCATATAACCGTTTGCATCTCTGTTCTTGGGAGCAGTGGCATCACTTGATACAATAGAGCCTTCTGCTCACACAGGCACTAAGCAAGTAACCAGCAGACCTCGATTGTGATCCCAGCATTTTCTTTGTTAAATACATGACAATTCCATGAACTTGCCTTTTAGGCAAAAGACAAATCACTTTCCCTTCAGAAGCTCATTATTTTGTTTATATGTCATGATCCTTGTAGAGATCAAAGAAGATCATGACATCCTAATTGGGTAAAAGAACATACCTGCCAATAGATAGATTTGATGGGACAACTATCTTAAGTTATTTTTAGTTATTTAGGTCGACTTCGATAAAGTGTCCACTTGACTGGCAATCAGAAAACTGGAGATGAAAACAGTCTCCATTTAAGCTCTTATCATCGCCATTTAAACAGCATAGAATTATTGTGGACATTTTCACTTGTATGTTTTAATAAGTTAGCTGTGAAGTCAAAACACTAAATCACAAAGAAGCCATTAAAAAATCAATCTGTTAAATTCCAACTACAAAACTATCTATTTGTATTCCCCCTTTGCTTTTGAAAAGATTATTTTACCTCATTTGAACATTTATTCCTGGAATTCTCAACATGACCTTGATAGAGAAGACAATTTTTTCACTGACAAAAATTTCTTTGAGGCTTTGTGTACACGTAGTGTTTGAGCAAGGCAAAATGTTCACTCAGGAAAGCAACAGTAAAAGTTAATGACATTTTACTCAAACTCAATAAATTCCAAGAGTACCTGCTGAATGTGAGGCCCTATGGAGAACCTGTCCCTCATTTTTCATATTGTCTATTCTGTTTGGAGAGAACAGTTCCTCTTGTTCATTTTCCTTTTATTTGAGAACATATCTGATCTTCTCTCCCAGTCAAGAACTCTGAAGGTTGGATTTGGCTTGAACCACCTTGCATTTCAGCCCTTTACTGGACTTCTCTGAGGTTCTTTGGGTATGGCATGAAGCCATGTGTGGTCTCCTGTGTAATCAGGTTATTGCCCTGGAAGACTTTCCTTAATTGTGTTAATCTAGTGAGATTGATTACAGCCCTGCAAGTGCATATCTGGGCATCATGGAAATTGGTATTAGTATTTGATTGCTGAGTTTTTATTCATGTATTCTTTAATTGATTAGAATTTGTGGACCTTGTAAGCAATGACCAGATAGTGTACATGCTAGTTTATGTGGTGATGGAGAGATGCTTCCCCCTAACTCCAGATACCTAAAAGGCAATGAAGACTTACTAAGTAGTAGAGAGATCATGTATGACAGAAAAGGACAAGGGATTCAAGTTTATGTTCATTCTATTACTGAATGCATTGCCTAACCAAAGTCCATTTGATTACTCTAATATTCACACTCTAGTTTTCAATCCTAGTTAACTGAAATTGTCACAACATACACACATACACACACACACACACACACACACACACCTCTTTAAGTTTTTTCTGTTGTACTTAACATCTTCATATACACTATGCATTTATTTTTGTTGAAAGTTTAACTATAGTGCTTAATAAAAGAGACACTTGCAGCTTTTTTCAGCTGGAGGTGCTAGGAAAAATAATTGAGACAATAAATATGTAATGAACTGAGAAAATATTCTGTATATCCTAATATTTTCATACATTCATAACATTAAGGATGACATATTTCTTGATTTTTGGAAGAATTAGCTCCTAAAACATCTGACCCAATAGTAAATTTGAGAGATAGTCTTTTATTTACTGATTTGCAAATTTAATGATTAAAGATCAATTCTGTTTTCTGTTTCATCTAGAATCACATTTTTGGTAAGTTGTATTTAGAAAATTGGATAAATATAGCTAGAAATAATTTCTAGAAATGTGTTCATTTGTCTCAATTTAAAAGTAGTTGGTACAAATTTATTCATTCTTTTCTTATACCTGCATTATATCTCAAATTGTGTCCCCTTTTTAGTGCATGTTTATGCCTTTTCTTTCTTAATCACATCAAAATTTTAACTTCATTAATCAATGCAAATTAAGCAAGCAACTTTGATTTTTGTATGATTTTTAAAAAAATCTCTGTGTTCTAGTTTATTAGTTTATCCCATTTCTTTTTCTTCTTTTTAAGAGACAGATCTTGCTCTGCTGCACAGGGTGGAGTGCAGTGGTGTGATTGTAGTTCACTGTAACCTCAGATTCCTCAGCTCAAGACATGGTCCTGCCTTAGCCTCCCAAGTAGCTACGAGTACACAGACACATGTCACCACAACCAGCTGATACTTACTTTTTCCTGAGACTGGGTCCTTGCTGTGTTGCTCAGGCTGGTCTCCAACTCCTGAATTCAAGTGATTCTCCCACTTCAGTCTTCCGAAGTGCTAGGCATGAACCACCGCACCCGATCTGTGCTCCTTTTTTAATTCCTCCTGCCTTCTGTGGGTACAGTATCTTCTCCCCAAAATTCCTTGAAATGGAGACTTAACCCATTTATTCTTTCTTTTCCAATGCAAACGTTTAAGACTCTAGCTTTAAATGTATCCCACAACTTTTCAAACGAAACATTTCTGTTATTGTCCATTTCTAAACAATTGCTTGATGAATTCTTCTTTGACCCATGAGCCATTTAGAAGTATGTTTCATGTGAATAGTTTTATTATTATTATTCTCTACTTTATTGTTATTATAGATCAAGTTCTACATTACATGAATACTGTAGTAGCTGCTTAAATTTGCTTTCTGGCCTAATGCGTGTGCTTGAGAGAAATATTGCATCTTCATTTCCCCTGTCACTTTTTTCTAGTGATTTATGCATCTCCTTCTCATCAGTTTCAAGATCTTTTGTACACTTTCAAAATTAACACTTTCTCTGTTGTCAGGGTTGCAAATATATTTCTCCAAATCTGCTACTTTCTATTGATTTTTTTGAAATTATCTTTTACTATATGAAAGTTTATATTTAATAGATACAGAATGAAATTGGCCTAGTTCTTTTTAATGCTTTTAGAATTCCATATTGCTCCAGCCACCTCTACCCCCTTAAATATACACACAGTCTTCTATGTATTCTTGTGGAATTTTCTGACATTTTTTCATTGTAAGATTCAGGTTTAGGAAATAAATTTTATATCATTTTGTATATTAAAAGACTTCTCAAGAACAAAATGCAAACAGAAATATGAAACTGAGTGCAAAAGTGAATATTAGCTTAGAATGTGAAAAAGAACCATAACAGATACAAATTTTAATGTGCTGACAAATACCTCCAACATCCAGCAAATGTAGCGAGATGATATAGTTTTACTAAATAACAGCATGACCTTCATCCACAGTGCTTTTCTCTCCTTACAGTTTTTAGCTTTTCATTCTTTGATTATCTCTCCATATAATTGTGATTTCATAATATTTTCCACAGAGAGAATAAAGAGCTAAGTTGGTATTTCCTCTAGCAGAGTTGATCCAAATTTGTTTTATTATTGATAGTTGGGATGAATAGACCAACAGGAGTTTGGACACAAACACAATCACTGTTTTCAGCCCATAGCACAATTGTGTCCTTCAAACAGGAAATTTTTAAAATGACACTAAATTCCCAGAAACAAATAAAAATATATATGGTACATTTAGGGCCGGGCGCGGTGGCTCATGCCTTTTATCCCAGCACTTTGGGAGGCCGAGGCGGGTGGATCACGAGGTCAAGAGATCGAGACCATCCTGGTCAACATGGTGAAACCCCGTCTCTACTAAAAATACAAAAATTAGCTGGGCATGGTGGCGCACGCCTGTAGTCCCAGCTACTAGGGAGGCTGAGGCAGGAGAATTGCTTGAACCCAGGAGGCGGAGGTTGCGGTGAGCCGAGATTGCGCCATTGCACTCCAGCCTGGGTAACAAGAGCGAAACTCCATCTAAAAAAAAAAATATATATATATATAATATATATAATATATAATATATATTATATATATATGGTACATTTATAATTATATACATTGTATTCCCAAGTTTATTCTTGAGAGGGTTATTTTCACTAAATGTCAATGGGAATTCCATCAATTCTGCCACCAACTGTGTACATTTGAAGATTTGAAGACATGACCACGAATTGACTTCTGTTCCATATATGCCAAACCTTGTTTCTCTTCCACTATCCTTGTGCTTCTGAAGCCAGTTGCAGTAGAATGTGATCAGAGTATGGTATAAGCAAGGTCCTGTATCTTCATGAGAGAATGCTGAGTTGGATCGCCAGTGTGAACAGTACTAACCTTCTGGAGGCCATTGTTACCCTAGGGTGGTTACCGGTAATTAAATGCAAAACCCCAACAAAGCACAGACACATACCTCAAGTCCAAGCTAAATGTATCACTTTTCAACCTTTCTACTGCCAGATCCCATAAGCCCTGGTGGTGTTTCCAGTGCCTTCTTTGAAGAGAGACACGGAAAGATGAGTTTTACCTTCGCAGTAGGTTTGCCAGGGACGTTGCTGGTTGTAGGACTGAATGTCCCACATTCTGGGAATTCTCTCAGTCCTAAACACACCAGCAAGGTTTATTATTCTAGAAGAAAGAGACAGTAGTCTTAGCCATTGGTGGTTAAAATAACTCTGGCAACTTTTTTTTTTTTTTTTTTTTTTTTTTTTTTGAGATGGAGTTTTGCTCTTGTTGCCCAGGCTGGAGTGCAGTGGTGTGTATCTCTGCTCACCGCAGCCTCTGCCTCCCAGGTACAAGCCATTCTCCACCCCAGCCTCCCAAGTAGCTGGGAATACAGGCATGTGCCACCACACCAGGTTAATATTTTTTGTATTTTTAGTAGAGACAGGGTTTCTCCACATTGGTTAGGCTGGTCTCAAACTCCCGACCTCAGGTTTTTGCCTGCCTTGGCCTCCCAAAGTGCTGGGATTACAGGCGTGAGCCACCAAGCCCAGCCAACTCTGGCAACCTCTTATGAATGTATAACCTGTGGATGCACTGCTGGGGCTCTTCCTAGGGTATTAATAGTGACCCATGCAAGCAGAGGGCTTAGCTTTAAGTGAGGGCCTGCAGCTGAAGTTCCAGTAGCTTCCTACTCAATCCGTTGCATTTTTAATTCATCTTTATCTTTAAATCTTTAATTTAGCTACAATTTCTTTTTAGCTCAGATTCTTTAAATTCTACCTAGACTTCTTCCCTCTGGCTTTTGTGCTCCTTGGATGGCTACATTTCTGTTCTAGTGTTTTCTTGACTCGGGTACTGCCTTGGAGTCACCATGTGATGAAGATTCTGTCAGAGATGGGAGATGACACAGTCTCTCCCATTAGGGCTAGTGGAGTAGAAGAAAAGTTGCCTCCCTCCCACTGAGGCACCTGGGTAAGCCTCTCTGCTCCTGAGACCACCAGCCTTAGAGAACCCACTCTGCCACTCAGCAGCGTCTTAGCGTCTTGATGTCGGGAAACGCAGAACTCACATCCTATGCCCAGGTTGCCCAGGGGTCCCAGAACTCAGAGGTCCACAATCTCTCGAGGATCTGCCACTTTGTCACCTTTGTTGCAGAGATCTCTGAGGCTCATTTTCAAGAACCCACATAGTCCAAGAAAGAGGAATCCCAGAGCAATTTGGCTTTGGTTTTTCTACAATAAATCAAACAGAACATAACAAGCCTTACCTGTACCTGACTAACTTTTGCCCTGGGTGTGCATATGCCTGTGTTTGTGTGTGTGTGTGTGTGTGTGTGTGTGTGTGTGTGTGTGTGTGTGTATTAAATACATTTTCCTGCTGTTTCTAGTCTTTCATTATCATAACAGGGAGATAACAGAGCCACACAAGCCCCTGGAGACCTGTTATATTAAAAGTTCATGGAGCCGGGCGCGGTGGCTCAAGCCTGTAATCCCAGCACTTTGGGAGGCCGAGGCGGGTGGATCACGAGGTCGAAAGATCGAGACCATCCTGGTCAGCATGGTGAAACCCCGTCTCTACTAAAAAAATACAAAAAACTAGCTGGGCGTGGTGGTGCATGCCTGTAATCCCAGCTACTTAGGAGGCTGAGGCAGGAGAATTGCCTGAGCCCAGGAGGCGGAGGTTGCGGTGAGCCGAGATCGCGCCATTGCACTCCAGCCTGGGTAACAAGAGCGAAACTCCGTCTCAAAAAAAAAAAAAAAAAAAAAAGTTCATGGAGTGCTTTAACCATTTTTAGAATTGTTATAAAGGTAAAGAAAACATTCAGAGAGATAAACACGTGTGTGTGTGTGTATTTATATATATATATATGTACAACTAATACATGTATACCCACACACACACATATATATATATATGCCCTATGATTTCTTATTTATAAATGAGACCCATTATTTCTCATTTATAAATGATGCCAATGGTTTTTTATCTCGTCAGGCTGTTTTGAAGCATACATAAATGAGCAGATGTTCACATACCCAATACATACATAGTATTAGTATAGATATAATACTACATGCAACAAAATCTATCAGAGTAGGTGAATGTGAATTCAGGTGTAGTTTCTGCTTGGGGCAAAGGAACATGGGGAGGCTGTACTGTTTCATGGGGGAAAAATATACAGGCAATGATGTCACATCAACCTGAATTAAAACCATTACTTTACCAGGCGCGGTGGCTCATGCCTGTATTCCCAACACTTTGGGAGGCTGAGGTGGGCAGATCATCTGAGGTCGGGAGTTTGAGAGAAGCCTGACCAACGTGGAGAAACCCTATCTTTACTAAAAATACAAAACTAGCTGGGTATGATGGCACATGCCTGTAATCCCAGGTACTTGGGAGGCTGAGGCAGAAGAATTGCTTGAACCCAGGAGGTGGAGGTTGCAGTGAGCCAAGATTGCTCCATTGCACTCCAGCCTGGGCAACAAGGGTGAAACTCCATCTAAAACAAACAAACAAACAAACAACCATTACTTTATCACGTACTAGTAAGATTTTTTTTTTCTCTTTTAATCCTAACCACTAGACCACCAGGGAACTAGTAAGATTCTTAATCTATCTGGAACCCCTGTGTATCAAATAAACTTAATACCTACTTAAGAGAGTTGTCATGTAAAGCTTTTGAATGCCCAGCAGCTGAAGCAGACTGCCATAGAAGGGCAGGGCCTGGGCAGAGCAAGCATCTGAAGATCTTCTTCTGTGCCCCTTCAGCTCCTTGTCTCTCCATAAGCCCCAGAAATTCAACAATGCTACCAAGAAAGCGTGCAGCAGCCGCCATGAAAAGCTTTGATTTCCTCCTTTTTCTATTGCTGCTTCTCTCTCCTTGGGGCTCATGCTAAGAACTTGAACTGTACGATTTCATATCACTTAAGAAAAAAAAAAAAGGGAATATTAGGGAGTTCAAGGGGCAGCCACTTGGCAAACATGAAAGCTTGCCTCAGAACATCTTTATAAACCCCATTTTCATCCAGGTGCTCCTGAGAGCCGCCCCCCTGCAGAGCTAACAGTGGCTTCAAGTCCATGCTGCTTATATCCCTTGGCAGCAATTAGAGAAACTGCCCTTCAACACGAGCTTTATTTTATCCTGTGATTGCTAGGGAGAGCTACAAACAGCATCCAGCAGGCAGCGATAGCATTACCTGTTATCATTGTCATTTTCTATTTCATTTATGTTCAACCACCTTAAATACTGGAGAAGCGATTTTACTTAAAAGGCTGGACCCTTCACTTCCAGGTTTATCAGAATAAAGCAGAAACCAAGCTGGAGAGTTTTAAGGGCACAGGAAAAAAATAAACACCTTTTGGAGACAGGAGGCTTTGAATTATAGTGGGCAGAGATAGCCGGGTGCTGCTTAAGACTTTAAGCATCCAAATAGGTGCATTTAAAATAAATGCTCCCACCGACTCCATCTGAACCCTCACGCCTTTTGTGATCAACATAAAGCAAACTGCTCAGCAGTAGCTCTCATAAATTCCAAGGATTAATCCACACAGATTGCATTTGGGATTCAACAGCAGGTTCTGAGAATGAGCGGTGATTTTGTCTGAATGCTTTTTGCTCAGTTAGTAGCAGGAGCAGCTATCTGTTTGTGATACTTTCATTTGAAAATAATAACAGCTATCATTTGCTGGTTTCTTTAATGTGCTGGGTGAGGCATGGTCAAGGACTTTAGGCAGAATTTCACTTAAGTCATACAAAATCTTATAAGTAGCATTAAAGATGATGAAGTCAAGACTCAGAGATCATTAACTTGCTGAAAATTAAATAGTAAGTGATGGAGAGCCAACATTTAGGAAAGACATGATATCAGAGTCAAGGTGACAGCAGATGTTTCCTACCCAAAAACGTCATTTCTTTTCCATCAGGCCACCCTCTGACACACGCAAAATAAATATTGCCAAGTCTAAGATGCCATCAACCGCAAGATGCTCTGTGATGTATCATAAAGAAAAGGCAAAAACCTGTCGATGAAACTGATTCCAAGACACATTCTAATTTCAGATGTAAAAATGTGAAGAAAAAAGTATTCTTAAAGCACCGTGAAAAATGGAAATTTAAAAAACTAGACTTAAATGTAGACAACAAAGAAGTAATACGCAGGCCTACCTGGAGGGCAGATGGATGATACACAAGGCACATTCTGGTTACCTCTTGCTTTCTCCAAAGCCAAGAATGAAATCCAGATTCGATCACTGCTGTTTCTAGATTCTACCTGCAGGTGGCAGTGCAGGCTACTGGATGTGGCCTTTGGCCTCACTGGGGAAGGGTTTGAGAGGATGGGGCAATTGGAAAACTTGTTTTCACACTTTCAATTTTTATCTGCCATTTCTGAGCTGATCTGAATCACAGTGTCATTTCCGTCACACATTCCTTCTTTTTTGTCCTCTCTGATGTCTTCTTTCTCCCAATTAACTCTTTTTGCCCCAAGATTCCCAGAGTCTGAAACAGCTCTTCTTGGCAGTGAAAAGAAATGTCTGTGTCCTCCTTTTTCTTTGCACGTTTTTATTTGTTTTAAACGAGTCTCGCATTGTCACCCAGGCTGGAGTGCAATGGAGCACTCCCGGCTCGCTGCAACCTCCGCCTGCCGGGTTCATGCTATTCTCCTGCCTCAGCCTCCCAGGTGGCTGGGATTACAGGCACACACCACCACACCCGGCTAATTTTTTGTATTTTTAGTTGAGACAGGGCTTCACTGTGTTGGCCAGACAGGTCTGGAACTCCTGACCTCATGATCCGCCTGCCTTGGCCTCCCAAAGTGCTGGGATTACAGGCATGAACCACCGTGCCTGGCCTTTCCTTGCACTTCTGATCAGATGTTCAGGGATTAGCTAAAAGGGAGGAAGCTGGTGTCCTGATTATTCTATGTGCCCATGTATCTAGACAATGTTTCCCAGGTAGCTCTTCCTACCTCTTAATTTACTTGATGATGAAATCTATTTCTATCACTTTCCTCCTAAAACCCTCATATCACTTTCCTCCTAAAACTCTCAAATCCCCCCTCAAATCCTATAGGATAAGTCTAAGCATGAAAGTCGATTTTAACCTATTTCTCCTACCCTGTTCCCAACCACCCCACCAGGTTACAGCACGTGAACACATACTATGTCCATTCCCAACTCCAGGACTTAGCTTCTGGCTGCCTTCTCCCTGAAATATTCTACCCCTATTCTATGCTCACAAAATATCATGCTCATTCATCTCTCACAACTAAATTCAAGTTCCTTAGTGAAACCTTTTCTCACTTGAACTTCACAGCCTTCCACATACATCCCAGCCATCAATAGCAACTTTCTGTGCACATGCTCGTTGGCATTCTGTCACTTTAGCAGCTGTCAATGTGGCAATCTTCCTCTCTCTGTCTTATTTACGTGTGTTTTCCTATTACCTAGTGCAGGGCTGGAATTATGGTAGATACTCAATTCATATTTATTGAATTAAAAATTGAATGCCTCTTTTCTAAAATATGCTACTTTTGATATATCCTAGGGAAGTTATTTTTAACTTATACTCATTTGGGTCACCTGAAAAACTCCTGATAACCAGACCCCACCCCAGACCAATGAAATTAGAACTTCTGTGGATGGAGATGAGGCATGAGCATCTTTGAAAGTTCTCTGTATTTCAAGATGCAACTGAAGCTGAGAATTACTGCCATTGCAGTGATTTACAAAATGTGATCCCAAGACCAGCAATATCAACATTTTATTGGAAAGGCAAATTCTTAGGACTCACCCAAAACCATAAAAGCGGAAATGGCTGGAGAGGTTGGGTTGGGGGTTGGCAGCAATCTGTATTATAAGAGGTCTTTCAGGCAATGCATACTACAGTGTAAGAACCACTGCTTTGGCCGGGCATGGTAGCTCACACCTGTAATCCTAGCACTTTGGGAGGCTGAGGCAGGTAGATCGCCTGAGGTCAGGAGTTCCAGACCAGGCTGGCCAACATAATGAAACCCTGTCTTTAGTAAAAAATACAAAAATTAGCCAGGTTTGGTAGCATGCGCCTGTAGTTCCAGCTACTTGGGAGGCTGAGGCAGGAGGATTGCTTGAACCCAGGAGGCAGCAGTTGCAGTGAACCGGGATAGTGCCCCTGTACTCCAGCCTGGGTGACAGAGTGACACTTTGTGTCACCAAACCAAACCAAACAAAACAAAACCCACTGCCTCAAGATTCACTTTACTTTAAATAAAGCTGCAATGTTGTATGCAAATGAATCATTCCTCCACTTTGTTCTGATGTTATTCTGGGCCCTAGTTCTTCCATATACTTACAAACAAAAGACAGGCTCATATTAGTATACTTCTTCTTCTAACCCAGTTTGGTCTTGCAATCTACATCAATGCATCGATGCGTCTTGTGATCAATATCAATGCAATAGCCCAAAAAGATATTTTCTATGTGTATTTCAACCCTTAAAACAACCGGGGTAGTAGTATTATCATGGCTATTTTTCAAATTATGAACTAAAAATTGACAAAAATGAACATACATTGGACTTCCACTATGTGCCACACATGTTAATACACTTAACATGTATTATGTAACGTGTAACATGTATTATGTTAAATGCTTAATTATCTGACAACTCTAAAAAGTGGGTACCCTGGCACATCCCTTCCACAGATCAGAAAACAAAGGCTAGAAAAAGACGTGATGAGTCCGGGGGAAGAGCAGGGATTTGAATTCAGATCTGTCCTAATACCAAGCTCTTCTTTGGAATTTCACGATTTTCCATTCTGTATTTTGCGCATAGTCATGCAGCTGTAGAGTGAAGAAAATCTGTTGCTCTTGGAAGTTCCTGGCTAATTCATGAAGAAATGTTACTTTAAACACATTGATATGGTTTGGTTGTGTCCCCACCCAAATCTCATTTTGAACTATAGCTCCCGTAATTCCCACATGTCAAGGGAGGGACCCGGTGGGAAGTAATTGAATCATGGGGTGAGGGTCTTTCCTGTGCTGTTCTCGTGATATCACTATCACTATCAGTCTCACGAGATCTGATGTTTTCATAAAAGGGAGTTCCCGGCCTGGCGCGGTGGCTCAAGCCTGTAATCCCAGCACTTTGGGAGGCCGAGGCGGGTGGATCATGAGGTCAAGAGATGGAGACCATCCTGGTCAACATGGTGAAACCCCATCTCTACTAAAAATACAAAAAATTAGCTGGGCATGGTGGCGCGTGCCTGTAACCCCAGCTACTCAGGAGGCTGAGGCAGGAGAATTGCCTGAACCCAGGAGGCAGAGGTTGTGGTGAGCCTAGATTGCGCCATTGCACTCCAGCCTGGGTAACAAGAGTGAAACTCCATCTCAAAAAAAAAAAAGAAAAAGGGAGTTCCCCTGCACATGCTCTCTTTTTTACTGCCTGCCATCATGTAAGACCTGACATCGCTCCTCTTCTACATTCTGCCAAGATTGTGTGGTCTTCCAGCCATGTGGTAGTGTGAGTCCATTAAAGCTCTTTCCTTTATAAATTACCCGGTTTCAGGTATGTCTTTATCAGCAGTGTGAAAACAGAGTAATACACACATTAAATAATTATGCTTATTTTTTTTTTTTTTTCTCATTTGGAGTGGTATACACTTAAGGGCTTTCTCTTTTTTTTTCTCATTTGGAGTGGTATACACTTAAGGGCTTTCTCTCTTTTTTTTTTTTCCAAGCTTTAAAAAGGGGTACGATTTCAACACCCACAGGATTGGAGAGGAAATTTTATTCTAAGATGGTAAAACTCTTAAACTTACCCTTGGTTCTAAACCTACGGTCTGAATTCTTGGAGTCATTATTCACATTGTCATTTTGAGTCTATGAATATTACTAAAGTTATACCAGGCCCTGTGCTAGGCTCCGGGAGGCAGAGCAGTGAAAAGAGATAAATAAGGTCTCTGCTTTCCTTTAAACAAGCCAGGGACCCTGCTTGCTCACCATCAAGAAGAACCATATCTACAATACATAAATCAGTGAAGTAACTAAGCTTAGGTGTTATGCTTGCATTGCCCAGGGCAATAAGGAGGTGGCCAGTGCAGTCTCCATGAACTAAACTGTATTGTGTGTGTGAGTGAATGTGTATGTGTGTACATGTTTTCTCTTAAGGGTACTAACAGGTCTTTTTACCTGTGTACCTCTATTAATAACTAGTTTTAAACTATGTTGAAGAATGGATATGGATGCTACAGCTAGATTAAATAGGTGTGGCCTATCCGACAAAGCAAGCCTGAGATTCTGTTTTCTTTCATTTCTTTTTTTTCCTTAGGTCTACTTGTGCTGTATCCCCTAAGTAGTGTTTCCATTTTCAATTGTCTCAAAATATTTTTTAATTTTCCTTTTCATTTCCTCTTTGACCCATTGGTTGCTTAGAAGTATGTGGTTTAATTTCTACCTATTTGTGGATTTTCCTCTTTTCTTCCTGTGATTGGTTTATAGTTTTATACCACTGTGGTTGGAAAAGATACTAGGTATGATTTCAATCTTCTTAAATTTGTTAAAACTTATTTTGTGTCCTAAGATATGGTCTATACTGGAGAATGTTCCATGTGTACTTGAAAAGAATGATATTCTGCTGCTGAAGAATGGAGTGTTCTTTTGTAAAGCATGACCACTATAGTTAATAATAATGTATTATTAAGTTGGTGCAAAAGTCATTGCAGCTTTTGCCAGTGTGCCACTGCACTCCAGCCTGGTGACAGAGCAAGACTCCATTAAAAAAAAAAATTATTTGCAAAAACCGCAGTTATTTTTGTATCAACCTAGTAAATACTTGAATTTCTAAGGGTATAAATCTGACCTGCTTTTACCATAAAAACATATATGCATGTGAGGTGATAATTAATTAGTTTGAGTTAATCATTTAATAATATATAAATATAATGTCACAGTGCACACACAAATACATAAATTATCTTTGTCAATTATAACAATAAACCTGGGAACATTTTTTTAAAAGCTGAAAGCATTACACATATGTTAAAAAAAAAAAAAAGAATACAATGCTTAGGAATGAACTTTTGTTGTGGTTTCGTTTTTTCATATTAAAAATTTATTTCATTTTATTTTTTAGTGATACATAATAGATGTACATATTTTGGGGGTACCTGTGATAATTTGATACATTCATATAATCATATTAGGTTATTTGGAATATCCATCACAGTAGATATTTATTTTCATGCTAAAAATATTGGAATTAAGGAATAAACATAAGGAGGCAAATATCTTGTACACTGAAAATTATAAAACATTACTGAAAAAAATCAAAGGAGACACAAATAAATGGAAATAAATCCTATGCTCATGGATTGAAAAACTTAATTCTATTACAATGTTCATAGTACCCAAAAATCTAGAGATTCATTACAATCACTATCAAAATCTCAATGCCATTTTTTGTAGAAATAGATAAAACCCATCTTGAAATTGATAGCGAATCTCAGAGGACTCTGAATAGAGTCCTTTAAAAAGAAGACCAAAGTTGGAGGTCTCATACTTCCTGATTCAAAACATAATAGAAATAACATAACATAACAGTAATCAATAGAAATAACATAACATAACAGTAATCAAAACAACACAGTAACAGCAGAAAGACAGACATATACATCAATAAAACAGATAGGCAGCCCAGAAATAAACTCTTACTTACATGGTGAAATCATTGTTGACAAGGGAGTCACAATCACACAATAGGGAAAGGAGAGCTTCCCAAATAAATGGTATTGGGAAAACTAACTATTCACATTCAAAGAAATAAAGTTGGATTCTTACCTTAAACTGTATACTAAAGCTAACTCAAAGTGATTCAAAGGCCTAAATATAAGATTTAAAACTTTAAAACTCCTCAAAGAAATCATAGGGGGAAAGCTTCATGACATTGGAATGGGCAATAATTTCTTGAATATGACACCAAAAGTACAGGCAATGAAAACAAAAATAGACAAATGAGACTATATAAAAGTTACAAACTATTTTGCATCAAAAAAATCCAACAGTGAAAAGGCAACCTATGGAATGGGATAAAATATCTGCAAATCATCTATCTGATAAGTTAATATTCAGAATACAGGTAGACCTGTTACAACTCAACAGTGAAAAATAGATAACCCATTTCAAAAATGAACAAAGAACTCAGCTAGACACTTCTCCAATTGGCCAACAAACACATGAAAAAATGTTCAATACCACTAAACAGAGAAATGCAAATCAAAACCACAATGAGATATCATCTCACACCTATTAGTATGACTATTACTGAAAAAAAAAAAAAAAAAAAAAAACCAGAAAACAAGTACTGGCAAGGATGTAAAGAAATTGAAGCCCTTGGACAACCCTTAATGGGAGTGTAAAATGATGAATCTACTATAGAAACAGTATGAAGTTTCCTCAAAAACGTAAAAATAGAATTACCATATAATCCAGTAATGCCACTTCTGAGTATATGTCCAAAAAGATTAAGAACAGAAATTTCAAGAGATATTTGAACACCTACATTCACAGCAGCACTATTCACAACAGTCAACATTTGGAAGCAACCAAAATGTTCATGGATGGATAAAGAAAATGTGTTCTTCACATTTAATGGAGTATGTAATTCAGCCTTAAAAGGGAAGAGAATCTTGTCATATGCTACAACGTGGTTGACCCTTGAGGCATTATGCTAAGTGAAATAAACTAGTCACAAAAAGACAAATAATGTATGATTCTACTTATATGAGGTATATGAATTGTCAAACTCATAGAAAGTAAAATTGTGGTTGCTAGGAGCTAGGGGCCAGAAAACAGGGTGGTTTCATTCAATGAGTCTAAAGTTTCAGTGCACAGTTAAAATTTCTAGACATCCGTTGCATAACTGTGTGAATACAATTAACACTACTAAACTGTACAATTTAAAATTGTTAAGATGATAAATTATGTTAGAGTGTTTTAAGAGAAAGAAGAGCAATTATTCTGGGGGTATAGCTACAGTTAGTCAAAAGTCACTGCATTTGGTGCCTTTGGTGTTACAGAAGTTTGTGAATAAGGAAGAAGAGACCCAGAAAGGGAAGTAAACAGGAAAAAGGAATACATGAAGAAGATGGAGGCATAAGAGACCAAAGAGCTAGTGGGCCAAGAGAATGCCCTGCAGCAGAAGGCAGAAGAAAGTGCCAGTAGTGGGTGTTGGTTAGTGGTATTCCGTACTGAAGATATGTATGAGAAAAACAATACCCAAAGTGGGAACATTTCAGAAAAGTCAGAATAGAAAAGGTTTCCATCCCCAGATGGCAGAATTAGCCTTGGAAAATTAGGGGGGAAAATGAGAGAATTAATATAGAAACAGAGCTTATTAATCAGAATTTAATACTACAAACTACAGCAAACGAATTTGGCTAACTCAAGCAAAAAGGAATGTATTTGGAGGGTCTTGGGTTAACTTGTAAAATTCACAGGAAGACCAGATAACCAGAGCTCACCCAACAAAGACTGGGATCTAAAAAGACAGGCAAGTTCAAACCACAGGATAAACCGAGGTTAAGTCATGGGCACTGGTACCACTGCCAGTGGACACTAAGCTGATAACACTGGTGTTTTCAGGCTACTGCTGGTGAAAACTTAAAGCTGTGAATTTGTCAACTGCTCCCCAAGATTCAAAAGCTTGGTTGTGCATGTCTTACTGGCCAAACCTTCATCACCTTCACACTCCTGCACATCATGACTTTCAAGAGTATCTGGTTACCTGCTCTGGGAGACAGCCTAGTCACAGCATCCCACCAGGACACACAATGCAGGGAATTCCTGCAAAAAGTAAGGCTCTTATGATCATGAGTTGCTAGAATAAAACATGTATACCCACCACTCTATACCCCACCACTGCCTAGACATAAATGAAACATAATACACAATAAAAAGGCTCCTACCAAAGATAAACAAGCTCACCCTTATTCTGCTGAACATATTCCACTTCCAAAGGGAAGCCACTATGCTCTGCTTTCCTCAAGCTTCAACCCTAAGCCCTCTGTCTGACATCTATTTCTTTTTTCAGTTTTGTAGCAATTCTATTCTATTTCAAACCATAAAATAATCACAAAGTCAGATGATACCAATGCATATGCAATCTTTGTGGAAAGCAACACAAATAAGGAAGTTAGTTAAAATATTTACAAGGCACAATAAGGAAGGAAGTTCTGAGTAATGGCTTTAGTCATCTTTTCTGCACAAGTCCCGTGGCTGTGCATGATATTGATGGCTTACCGACGCTATGGCTCATTCTGTGGCTACTTCGCCTCCTGCCAACACTTCAGCAGTTGGGGTGCTTAATCAGTGGGATGACCCAAAATGTCATACATGAGTATTTCAGCCTTTGGTGGTCAAAGACTTTGGTCAAAGTCTATAATAGGTTCTATAGATCTAATATTACAGTACTAATGTACAATATGGTGACTATATTGTATTATTAACATATACTCATATACTTGAAATGTGCTAAGAGAGTAGATCTTATATGCTGTTACCACACACACACATACACACACCCAAAATGGTAACTGAGGAGATATGAACACGTTAATTAACTTGATTGTAATATTCAGTACACCATGTATATGCATGCCAAAACATATTGTTTATATTTAATATATATATATTTGATTTTTTACTAAAATTCTGGACATTATCATATAAAACAAACAACAAGACTGACTAGAGATCTCAGGACCTAAGGAATGACATTATAGTGAGTTCCTTGGATTTTCTTTTGCCTCATATTTCTTAAGATTGGAGCAGAAGGATCTGGACTCCAATAGGCACAGCCAAAAAATAAAAATAAAAAAGAGTTCTAGCAAATAGCTTGGTTTCTTTAGCCAAAGGCTAGGAAAAGGAAAACTTACTGAGACAGAAGACATTTAGACAATAACTACTCTAGCCAAACACCACAGAAAGAACTATAGCCCTATCCTACCCTCCATGACAGTCAAAACCAGATGGGGACCCTAAACTTTACCCTTACCAGGCTATATGGAGATGTCTAACTCTGAACCACATGATGGTGTTACAGAAGACAGAATAAAAAACTGACAATTAACTTCATCCCTGAAGGTGGTAGTAAGATGTGCCCTCTTCCTGCAATAAAAATAGAGACCACAGAGGAAAACTGGATTTCACCCTCCCAGCAAAGGTGATACCAGAGAAGACTTAGTTTCAAGTCAGGACTTTCATCATCCCTCGGTGTTAAGGAGGCCACTCCCTGCCCTGTGGTGTCAGGGAAGGCCATCTGGTGAGTCGTCTGGAGGCATTCCTACCTCTCTTAGCCAGGGATGTAACAGTGAAGGTCTAGTATGGAGATGGAATTCCCACCTCTTCGCACCAGTTCTCTGCTTGGTTAACAACCTAGGCCTAGTAGAGAACTGGACTTCTGCCCCTACTGGAGACCCCTGTTTCTTGCTGGAGTGGTGTTAGAGGAAGTCAGCCAAAATAGAAAGTTTAAATGGCTTCAGAAGTCTCAAAATATAAATAATCTCAATGTCCAGGTTCAATGGAAAAATCAGTTATCTGACCAAGAACCAGGAAGATCTCAAACAGAATGATAAAGGACAATCAATAGATACCAACACAGAGGTAACAGAAATATTAGAATTATCTGATGAAAAATTTAAAGCAGCCATCACATTATTGCTTCAGTGACCAATTATGAATACAGTTGAATCAGAAAAAAAAAATAGAAAAGTTCAGCAAAAAATGATAGATATAAATAAGAATCAAATTAAGACTTTTATGGCCAGGTACAACGGCTCATGTCTGTAATCCCAGCACTTTGGTAGGGCAGGGTGGATAGATCACTTGAGATCAGGAGTTCAAGACCAGCCTGGTCAACGTGGTAAAACCCCATCTCTACTAAAAATATAAATACTAGCCAAGCATAGTGATGAGCGACTGTATTTCCAGCTACTTGGGAGGCTGAGGCAGGAGAATCACTTGAACCCGGGAAATGGAGGTTGCAGTGAGCCCAGATTGTACCACTGCACTTCAGTCTGGGCAACAGAACAAGACTCTATCTCAAAGAAAAAATTGAGGTAAAAAATACAATAGACACACACACACACACACACACACACACACACACCAATTTTTTTTTTTTTGAGATGGAGTTTCACTCTGTTACCCAGGCTGGAGTGCAATGGCGTGATCTCGGCTAACTGCAACCTCTGCCTCCTGGTTTCAAGCAATTCTCCTGCCTCAGCTTCCCAAGTAGCTGGGACTACAGGCGTGCGCCACCATGCTCAGCTAATTTTTGTATTTTTAGTAGAGATGGAGTATCACCATGTTGACCAGGATGGTCTCGATTTCTTGACCTCGTCATCCACCCACCTCGGCCTCCCAAAGTGCTGGGATTATAGGCGTGAGCCACTGCGCCCGACCAACAAAACAAATTTAAAAAGCACCTCCATGTAACTATGGAGAATTTAACAGAATTCTATGCCAGTGAAAATATCCTCTAGGAATGGAGGGAAAATAAAAATATTTTCAGATGAAGGAATACTAAAAGAAGTAGTCACCAGCTGACCTATGCCAAAAGAATGATAAGGGCTTTTCTCCAAACATAAAATAAATAATGAAAAAAAAACCTTGGAATATCAGGAAAAGAAAGGATAGAGTAAGGAAAAAATATGGGTAAATCCAATAACCTTTTCTCCTCTTGATTTTTAAAAATTATCTTTCACAATTGAAGCAAAATTATAACATTGTCTGATGTGGCTCTAGATGTATGTAAAGAACATGTTTAAGAAAGGAGAAATTAAAGGGACATACAGAGAGATAAGGTTTCTATATCTCATTTGAACTGGTAAAATGATGACATCTATAGACTGTGATAAGATATACATCATATACCTACATACCTTTGATATATATAATGTAGATGTATATATGTATGTAAATATACATGTATATTTTTATATGATGTAATACCTAGAATTACCACTCAAAGAACTACACAGAGATACACTCAGAAACATTACCGGGCTGAGTGTGGTGGCTCAAGCCTCTAATCCCAGCACTTAGGGAGGCAAAGGCAGAGGATTGCTTAAGTCTAGGAATTTGAGACCAGCTTGGGCAACATAGTGAAACCTCATCTCCACAAAAAGAGAAGGAAAAAAAAAGAAACACTATAGATAAAATGCATTTTAAAAAAATGTTTAAGTGACCCACAGAAAGACAAAGAAAACAGAAATGAAAAATAGGGATAACAAAAAGCAAATGAAAAAAAGCTAGACATAAACCTAACATTAATATTACATTAAATATAAATGGTCCTAATAAGCCTATTTAAAGACAAAGATTGGCAGAGTAGATCTAAAAACATTACCCAATGCTATAAGAAATTCACCTCAAATATGGTAATATAGACAGGTTGAAGGTAAAAGGATGTAAAAAGGTACATCATGCAATCAAAAGAAGGTAAGTATGGCTATGTTACTATCAGATAGTGCATTTCAGAGCAAATAAAATTAACAGAAACAAAAAGGTACATTATATCATGGTAAAATTATCAATCAACCAAAAAAAACATAGTAAAACTAAAACAAATCTCCAAAACATGTGAAATAAAATTTGTAGGCATTATAGAAGAAACCAACTAATCTGCAAGTACATTTGGAGACTACAACACTCCTCTCAACAACGAATGAAATAACTAGACAGAAAATCAGCAAGTGTGTAGAAGAATTCAACATACCATCAACGAAAGGTATCTAATTGACATTTATAAAACACTCCACTGCACAATAACAGAATACACATTCTTTTAAATTGCCTATAAAACATATACAAAATTAGACCATAAACTTGGCCATTAAACAAACCTCAGAAAATTTAAAATAGCTGACCATTATAGTGTGTTGCCTGAGCAAAGTAGAATAAAACTAGAATTCATTAACAGAAAGATAACAGGAAACTCTTCAAACACTTAGAAACTCAAACCACACTTCTAAATAATATATGAATCAAGGAGGATGTCTCAAAGGAAATATAAAATATTTAACCTGCATAAAAATAAAAATACAGCATACCAAAATGTGTGGCATACAGACAAAGTAGTGCTGAGAGGTGAATTTGCAGCTCTAAATGCAGCAGTCTCCAACCTTTTTAGCATCAGGGACTGATATCGTGGAAGACAATTTTTTCCATGGACTAAGGGTGGGAAATGGTTTTGGGATGATTCAAGAGCATTCCATTTATTGTGCACTTTATTTCTATTATTATTACATTGTAATGTATAATGAAATAATTATATAACTCACCATAACGCAGCACCAGTGGGAGTCCTGAGCTTGTCTTCCTGCAACTAGACGATCCCATCTGGGTATGATCGAAGACAGTGAGGTGACACCTGAAGTGTGGGCTTATGTCCAGTCCACTAAGTAATCTTGTTTTGGTTGCTGTCATTGCGGAAAACCCTGCTTCACAAAGACAGGATGTTGGAAATGGAAGCAGGCTTTTCAGTGCTTTTGTGGCAATCTCAGGATATTTCACTTTGACTTCAATCCAGAATGTATGGAGATCTGAAGTAGTCTCAGGCATACTTTTATTTATTTATTTATTTTATTTACTCATTCATTCAGTTCTGGGTACATGTATAGAACGTGCAGGTTTGTTACATAGGCAAACACTTACTTGCCTTGGTGGTTTGCTTCATCCATCCCCCATAATCTATATTAGGTATTTCTCCTAATGTTATCCCTCCCAATCCCCCACCACTGCTCTCCCTCCCTCGGCCCCTCCCCACCCACAGACAGGCCCCAATGAGTAATGTTACCCTCCCTGTGTCCATGTGTTCTCATTGTTCAGCACCCACTTATGAGTGAGAATATGCAGTGTTTGGATTTCTGTTCTTTTGTCAGCTTGCTGAGAATGATGGTTTCTAGCTTCATTTATGTCCCTGCAAAGGACATGAACTCACCTTTTTTATGGCTGTGTAGTATTCCGTGGTGTATATGTGCCACATTTTTCTTATCCAGTCTATCTATGATGGGCATTTGGTTTGGTCCCAAGTCTTTGCTATTTTAAGCAGTGCCTCAATAAGCATATGTGTGCATGTGTCTTTATAATAGAATGTTTTATAATCCTTTGGGTATATACCCAATAATGGGATTGCTGGGTCAAATGATATTTCTATTTCTGGATCCTTGAGGAATTGCCATACTGTCTTCATAATGGTTGAACTAATTTACACTCCCACCAACAGTGTAAAAGCCTTCCTATTTCTCAACATCCTCTCCAGCATCTGTTGTCTCCAGATTTTTTAATGATCACCATTCTAAGTGGCGTGAGATGGTATCTCAATGTGGTTTTGATTTGCATTTCTCTAATGACCAGTGATGATGAGCTAAGGCCATTGTCATTTGCAGTGTCAAGCAGTTGATTCTCTTCCAGCACAGACACCGTCAGTTCACCTGGCTTATTCACAGATGGGTCATGGATCCATTCCTTCCCAGTTTGGGGGGCTTTTGTGGTGGGAAGTAATGTGCAGACTCTTGAAAGCTGAGATAGGTGTCATGCACCACCCAGGTAAGAAAGCCCTGGCTCCATTGCTTTCAAAATCTGGGCTAGTGTTTAAAACATGTCAGAAATCCCAGTGTTCACTCATTGCCCCCATAATTCCACTTTGGCTTTGAATGCTGCCACTTTATCTACTGAAATGAACACAGTTGTCATTCTTCCCTGACATGACAGATTGAGTTTGTTTAGCAGGTTGAATATATCACACGAGGAAGCAAGTTTTTAACTTATTCTGTGTCAATTAAATGTGCTGTCAGTGGTAACTGTTTTTCTAAAAGAAATATCTGGGGTGGCTTTCATAATTCAGAAACTCTGGCCAGTGATCTACCTTTAGAAAGTCATCTCTCTGTGTATAAGAGAAGACATGTGTGCTTCGTGTCCATCTCCTTACAGAGCTGCGTGAACAGATGTGAGTTAAAGGCGTATACTTTAATGTGGTTGATAATTTTAATCACATCATGCAAAATATTTTTAAGTTCAGGTGACATTTTTCAGCTAGCCAGCATTTCTCTGTGGCTGACACAGTGCATAAAGTCACATTCAGAAGTGACCTCTTTAACCCACGTGGTGAAACCAGAAAGCTGGAAATCACGGAAGGGACACCATCCATGCATATACTGACACAAAATGACCAATTCAGTTTTCCTGACACGTAATCATTCAAAAACTTGAATAGTTCTGCAGCTGTGGTGTTGGTCTGCAACCAAAGTATGCGTGACATATCCTTGTGCGCATCCTCCTGAAAATGTATAACACAAAAACAACCATTTTTGCCTTTTTGTAAACATCGGTAGGCCCATCAACCTGGATTGTGTATCATGGTGACTCATTAATCTTCTCTAACAATTGTGCCTCAATATCCTCTGCTATTTCATCAGTTCATCTAGTTACAGTGCCAGCCAAAAGAGGAACACATGTCCCCTTTTGAACTACAGCCTCTCCTAAAAGTTCATGACAGATGTCCTTACCAGCAGGCAGAATGAACTCTTCATCAATAGTAATGGGCTTCTCATCTTTAGCAATGAGGTCAGCCACTAAAAATGATGCTCTCAGCGCAGACACATTTGATGGAGTGGTAGCCTTCGATAATTGCATCTGTTCTTCCTGTTTTTTGGTTTTTTTTTTAAACCCCAAAGTCTTGTCTTTTGATGCAGGGTGCTTAGTCTTTACGTGGTGAAGCAGTTTTGAAGGTTTTATGGCTTTGTTGGATGGCTGGTCACCACATATTATACAAAGCAGGCTTGGAGAATGTGAATCACCTGTTGGAATCAACCTGTACTTTAAGTCGGACTCTTGGTATTTTCTTTAATGCAACTTTCTTTTTGTTGGCAGTCTCAGAGTCTTCTGCTGTCTCATCATTGGGTCTTTCCCCCTTTTCAAAGACACTCTCCAGCGATGTTTGCTTTTTACTCATTTTGGCTAGGGTTAGCTTGTGGGCTTACCAAAACTGTGATGGAGACAAGTGTGCAGTGAAGGAAAGAGGCACAGATGAAAGTGATACATAAAATAATCTACGGGCCACACATGGACTAAAATAAGTATTGGATTCTGATTTAAGGCCTGCCACCAGATGTAGCTATACAATTGAAGTACGTCAACTCACTTGCTACTATAAAGTCTGCCACTGGACGCAACTTAATTGTCACTTGCCACTTGCTGATAGGGTTTTGACATGAGTCTGCAAGCAATTGATTTATTATGGTCTCTGTGCAGGCGAACCTCTCTGCTAATGTTAATCTGTATTTGAAGCTGCTCCCCAGTGCTAGTATCACCACCTCAGCTCCACCTCAGATCATCAGGGATTAGATTGCCACAAGGAAGACACAACCTAGATCCCTCATGTATACAGTTTACAATAGGGTTTGTGCTTCTATGATAATCTAATGCCACTGCTGATCTGAAAGGAGGCAAAGCTGAGGTGGTAGGTGGTAATGAGAGCAATGAGGAACAGCTGTAAAAAGAGAAGAAACTTCACGTGTTCACCCACAGCTCACCTCCTGTGGTGTGGCCTGGTTCCTAACAGGCCACAGACTAGTACCTGTCCATGACCCGTGGGTTGGGGACCCCTATCTAAATGCACACATTAGAAAAGAGGGAGGAGGCAGAGCAAGATAGCAAAATAGAAGGCTCTATTGACCGCCCCCTACTTCCTGGTCCCACTCGTGGCAAGGATACCAAGTTAACAAATATCTACACAGGGAAAAAAAAAAAAAAAAAACACCTTTATAAGAACCAAAATCAGGTGAGCACTTACAGTATCTGGTTTTAACTTCATATTGCTGAAAGAGGCACTGAAGAGACAGAAAATACATTTCAAAATAGACAAAGCTCTAGCCAGGCTAACTAAGAAATAAAGAGAGTGGGGCTAAATCAATAAAATTGGAAATGAACAAGAAGACATTACAACTGATACTATAGAAATTAAAAGGATTATTAGTGGCTACTGTGAGCAACTACATGCCAATAAATTGGAAAACCTGGAAGAAATTAACAAATTCCCCAAAATATACAAACTACCAAAATTAAACCATGAAGAAATCTAAAACCTAAACAAATCAATGAGTACTGAGATTGTATGCATAATAAAAAGTCTCCCAGTAAAGAAAAGCCTAGGATCTGATGGTTTCCGTGCTGAATTCTAACAAACATTTAAAAAACAAATACCAATCCTACTCAAACTATTTGTAAAAATAGGAGAGAAGGGAATGGGAATATTTCCAAACTCATTCTATGAGGCCAGTTTTACTCTGATACCAAAACCAAAGACACTTTAAAAAAACAAAGCTACAAGCCAATATCCCTGATGAATTTTGTTGTAGAAATACTCAACAACATATTAGCAAACCAAATTCAGCAATACATTAGAAAGATCATTCATCATGAACAAGTGAGACTTATTCCAGAGATGGAAGAATGGTTCAACATATGCAAACTGATGTGATACATCACGTCAACAAAACGAAAAATTAAGGTAATATCATCATTTCAATTGATGCTGAAAAACCATTTAATGAAATGTAACATACCTTCATAATAAAAACTTTCAAAAAACTGGGGATAGAAGAATATACTTCAACAATAATAAAAGCCATGTATGACAGACCCAAAGCTAGTATCATACTAAATTGGGAAAAACTGAAAGCCTTTTCTCTGAGATCTGGAACACAACAAGGATGCCAGCTTTCACTCTGTTATTCTATATAAGTCCTGGAAATCCTAGCTAGAGCAATCAGACGAGAATATAAAGGGCATACAAATTGGAAAGGAGTAAGTAAAATTCGCCTTGTTTGCAGACGATATGATGTTATATTTGGAAAAACCTAAACTCTCTACATAAAAACTATAAGAACTCATAAGCAAATTCAGTACAGTTTCGAGATATAATGTTAACAGACAAAAATCAGTAGTATTTCTATATTTCGAGCAAACAATCTGAAAAACAAATCAAAAAAGTTAACTCCATTTGCAATAGCTAAAAATAACATATCTAGGAATTAACTAAGGAAGTGAAAGATCTCTATAATGAAAACTATAAAACACTGATTAAAGAAATTGAAGAGGAGAGGACACCAAAAAATAGAAAAATAATTTGTGTTCATGGATTGAAAGAATCAATATTGTTAAAATATCTATACTACCCAAAGCAATCTACAGATTCAATGTAATCCCTATCAAAATACCAATTACATTCTTTACAGAAATATAAAAAAAAAAATCCTAAAATTTACATCAAAGCACAAAAGGCCCAGTATAGCCAAAGCTGTCCTAAGAAAAAATAACAAAACTGGAGGAATGACATTATGTTACTTCAAATTATACTACAGAGCTATAGTAACCAAAAGAGCATGGTACTGGCATAAAAACAGACACACAGACCAATGGAACAGAATAGAGAACCCAGAAACAAAGTCACAAACATACTGTGAATTCATTTTTGACAAAAATATAAGAAACACATACTGAGGAAAAGAAGTCTCTTCAATCAATGGTGCTGGGAAAACTGGATATCCATATTCAGAAGAATGAAGTAGACCCTATCTAGTCATATGCAAAAATCAAGTCAAGATGTATTAAAGACATATCTAAGACTTAAACTATGAAACTACTACAAGAAAACATTGGGAAAAGTCTCTAGGACATTGATCTGGGCAAAGATTTCTTGAACAATACCCTATAAGTATAGGCAACCAAAGCAAAAATGAACAAATAGGATTGCATCAAATTAAAAAGCTCTCCACAGCAAATGGTACATCAACAAAGTGAAGAAACAATCGACAGAATGGGAGAAAATATTTGCGAACTACACATTTGACAAGGGATTAATAACCAGAATATTTAAGGAGCTCAAAGAACTCTATAGGAAAAAATATAATAATCCAATCAAAAAGGTAGGCAAAATTTTTAATAGACATATCTCAAGAGAAAACATACAAATGGCAAACAGGCATAAGAAAAGGTACTCAATATCATTGATCATCAGATAAGTGAAAATCAAAACTACATTGAGATATCATCTCACCCTAGCTAAAATGACTTTTATCTAAAAAACAGGCAAAACAAATGCTAGAAAAGATGTGGAGAAAAGGATACTCTTGTACACTGTTCATGGGAACATACGTTAGTACAACTACTGTAGAGAACAGTGTGGAAGTTCCTCAAAAACCTAAAAATTGGACTACCATATGCTCTAGCAATCCCACTGGTAGGTATATGTGGAAAAGAAAGGAAATCAGTATATTGAAGAGATGTCTACACTCCTGTTTGCTGTGGCACTGTTTATTTACAATAGCCAAGATTTGGAAGTAATCTAAGGGTCCATCAACAGATGAATGGATAAAGAAAATGTGGTACTTATACACCATAGAGCAATATTCAGCCATAAAAAATGAGATCTAGTCATTTGCAACACTATGAATGGGACTGGAGATTTTTATGTTAGGTGAAATAAGTCAGGCACAGAAAGACAAATATCACATGCTCTCATTAATTTGTGGAATCTAAAAATTAAATCAATTGAACTCGTGGGTATGGAGAGTAGAAGGATGTTTACAGAGGCTGAGAAGGGTAGTGGGAGGGTTGAGAGGAGGTGCTATTTAATGGGTACCAAAAAATAGAAAGAATAAATAAGACCTACTGTTTGATAGCATAACAGGGTGACTATAGCAAATAATAACTTAATTGGGTATTTTAAAGTAACTTAAACAGTATAATTGAATTGTTTGTAACACAAAGGATACATGTTTGAGGGAATGGATATCTCATTCTCCATAATGTGCTTATTTCACATTACATGTGCTTATCAAAACATCTCATATACCCCATATATGTATACACACACCTACTATGTACTCATAAAAAATTTTGTAAAAACTTTCCATTTAGACCAAAGACAAGAAAAGAGAAACAAGTCTCAAATGAATAAGCTAAATACTTCCACCTAAAGAGTAAATGAAGGTCAACATAAACCCAAAGCAAGGAAAAGAAAGGAAGAAAGAAAAAAATCAGAAATCAATGAAATAAAAAACAGAAAAATAATAGAGAAAATTAACAAAACAAAGATCTGTTTTTTTTTTTTTGAGAAGATCAATAAAATTGACAAACCTTTAAGTAAGTCTGAGAAAGAAAAATAGAAGACACAAATTACCAATATTAGGAGTAACACAGAGGATAGCATTACTATGCCTTCACACAACAAAAGGATTATGAATACTATAAAAAACTCTATCCAGATAAATTTAATAACATAGATAAAATTGTTTAATTCCTTAAATTACAGAAACTAGCACTCTTTACCTAATGTGAAATAGATTATTTGAATAGCCTTATAAAGAATAAGAAAATTGAATTCATAATATTAAAACTTCTCCCCAAAAATATCTCATGGTCAAAATTGTTTTACCAGAGAATGTTACCAAAGGTTTAAAAAAAATCAATTCTGATTCTATACAATCTTTTCCAGAAACTAACAGCAGCTTCGTTTTTTGAAACTTGTATTACCTTGAAACTAAAACTAGACAAACTGTATATAAAACAAAAAAGAGCGGCAGGGAAAGGGAGAAAAAATAGGGGAAGGAGAGAAGAAAGAAAACGGTAGAATAACGCTCCTTGTAAACATAGATGCAAGATCATTAGCCAAATATTTGCATACAGAAATCAACAATAGATACAAAGAATCATATACTATATCCAAATAGAATTTATTTCGGAGATGCAGACCTAGCTCAATATATAGAAAACCATAAATGAGCCGGGCGCGGTGGCTCAAGCCTGTAATCCCAGCACTTTGGGAGGCCGAGGCGGGCGGATCACGAGGTCGAGAGATCGAGACCAACCTGGTCAACATGGTGAAACCCTGTCTCTACTAAAGATACAAAAAATCAGCTGGGCATGGTGGCGCGTGCCTGTAATCCCAGTTACTCAGGAGGCTGGGGCAGGAGAATTGCCTGAACCCAGGAGGTGGAGGTTGCGGTGAGCCGAGATCGCGCCATTGCACTCCAGCCTGGGTAACAAGAGTGAAACTCTGTCTCAATAAACTAAAAAAAAAAAAAAAAAAAAAAAAGAAAACCATAAATGAAATCTAGCTTATAAAAACATTAAAGAAGTAATTTACATAATTGTATCATTCCATGCAGAAAAATCCCGTAACAAAAAACACCTGTTCTGGGTTTTTTAAAAAAACTCACAAAAATAGAAATAGAAACTTTCTCACCTTGATGAAAAGCATCCACCACAAAACCTACAGCGAACAGTATAATTAATAAGAGAAGATTAAATGCTTTCCTCTTACTATGGGAACAAAACAAAGATGTCAACTCACAAGACTCTTGTTCAACATCATTCTGAAAGTTCTATCAAGCACAATACATCAAGAAAGCAAATGAGAAGTATACCAATCAGTAAGGAAGAAATAAAACTGTCCCTCTTTAAAAATGACATGACTGTCTATTTAGAAAACTCTAAAAAATCTACAAAAAACTTATAAACTAATGAGTTGAGCAGCATTGTAGAGTACACAAAAAACGTAAGAAAATCAATTATATTTCTTCATACTCGCAATGAAAATATGAATGCCAAAATTAAAAATACCATGTAAT
This sequence comes from Saimiri boliviensis, assembly GCF_048565385.1. Lineage (NCBI taxonomy): Eukaryota > Metazoa > Chordata > Mammalia > Primates > Cebidae > Saimiri > Saimiri boliviensis. The sequence continues at coordinate 138,327,944 of NC_133453.1, forward strand.
TTATAGTATCTAAAAATGATATTTTAGCTATAAATCTAATAAAATGTGGATAAGATATGAATACTAAAAATGAAAACAACACTAATGCAATAAATCAAAGACCTAAAAATGGAGAGACATACCAACAGCTAAAACAAAATTTTGATAAAGAAGAATAAAGCAGGAGAAATCAGTCTATCTATTCAAGACAGTATAAAACAGGAGACAAAACTGTACAACATCAGTAAAAGGACTGACATGTAGATTAAATAAACAAAATAGACAACCCAGAAATAAATTCAATCCATTTTTGACAAAAGTCCAAAAGCAAATTTATGGACAGCTTGTTCAACAAATCATGATGAAGCAATTGAACATTCTTGGGGGGGAGAAAAAAAGAACCATGTTGTAAACTTGACACCGTATGTAAAACTTAAGTCAAAATGGATCACAGACTCAAGTATAAAACATAAAATTACTAAAAAACAACATAGAAGAAAATCATTGTTACCTAGGACTAAACACACAAAAAGTCTGAGGCTTAGCGCCATAACCATGATCCATAAAAGGAAAACTTTTTAAATTGGACTACATTGAAATTGAAAACTTTTGCTCTAGAAGATTCCATTCCTCTTAGAGAAAGAGTGGGAGGAAGTATTTTCATACCACATATCTGAACAAAAAGTATCTAGAATATATAAGGAATTCTCAAAGTTCAGCAGTAAAATGAATAAACAATCCAACTAGAAAATGGGCAAACAGTCGGGCGCGGTGGCTCAAGCCTGTAATCCCAGCACTTTGGGAGGCTGAGGCCGTGGATCACGAGGTCAAGAGATCGAGACCATCCTGGTCAACATGGTGAAACCCCGTCTCTACTAAAAATACAAAAAACTAGCTGGGCGTGGTGGTGCGTGCCTGTGATCCCAGCTACTTAGGAGGCTGAGGCAGGAGAATTGCTTGAGCCCAAGAGGCGGAGGTTGCGGTGAGCGGAGATCGCGCCATTGCACTCCAGCCTGGGTAACAAGAGCGAAACTCCATCTCAAAAAAAAAAAAAAGAAAAGAAAAAGAAAATGGGCAAAAAGACAAAAGGATGTACAGCTGACAAAGTAATTGAGCAATATCATTAGCCATTAAGAAAATGCATATTAAAGTCACAGTGAGATATTACTACACACCAAATGGAATGTCTAAACTAACAAATAGCATCAACACCACATGCTAGTAAGGATGCAGAGAAACTAGATAGATCATATGCTGCTGCTAGAAATATACAATGGCATAATGATACTTCTCTCCTGGAAAACACTTTCTGATGGTTCCTTAAAAAACAAAATCTGCAACTGTTATATGACCCAATGTTTGTTTTCCAAAGCATTTATCATAGAGAAATAACTGTTACATTCACAGAGAATTTGCACATAAACAAATATAGCAGCTTTACTTGTAGTAGCCCCAAACTGCAAATAATCCAGATATCCTTTAGTGGAAAAATGATTACACATATGTGGTACATCCATACCATGGAATGCTACTGCTCAGCACTAAAAGTTTATAAACAATAGATATATGCATCAACATGAATGAATTTCTAAAAATATTATGCTGTGAAAAAAAAGCCAATACCAAAAGGTTATATAATGTGTGAATCAAAACTTCAGAAGTATAAGCCTACTTTTCTTCTTTGTTTATGCTGCCCAGTGGTTTCAAAGGCAGCTACCTCATTCTACCTTCCTTGAAGACCCTATGCCCACCAAACCTTTTAATTTTAGTGGTATCACAGCCTCCACCCTGGCCCTCAGTGGACACTTTTTTTTCCTGGTTACCACATGCAGACATTTAATTATTTCATCAACAGAAAATATTTATTTGAATGTGCCTTCCAGAATCCTATTCTTTAATATAAATAATTTTAAAATTATCTACAGCCCCAACTAAATCCAACAGTCAATCCCGTACTATTGCTGATATCTAGACTCTACCACATGCCTTAGAGTATATGGCCTTTAAGACACTCCATCTCACACAGTAGACGTCTGTGTCTGGAAAGATGCTTGGTTGTATACAGTAAAGTCCAATTCTGTCACGGGAAGGCTCTCTTAGGAGGAGATCCAGTAACTCCCAGGATTTATGCGAAGCTGAAGATCTAAGCTTAGAGAATAAACTAAGATGAGAGACCAGACAATAGGAAATACAGTCTAGGTAGCTTCCTTTACAGGGACTGTCTGGTTAATATATCTCTGCCAGGAGCACCATCAATAAACATAAACATGATCATTGTAGGATTCTTGATGCCACCATAGCACCCTGAATAATACCTCAACTGTCACTATATAGGACAGGGACACTTCTTCAGGGATCTAAATCCCAGACAAGAATCCAATTGGCTCCAGTGTGACCAAGTCATGAGTCTTTAAGATTTATTTGATGTCTCCCTAATAATTATGCTATCTTGCCTCCTGTGCATAGCCGTTAATATCTCAGTAAATTAATGTCTGGATAGAGGTAAGAAATAATGAATGGGTGAGATGGAATTGTTGGATTAAAAGGAGTGGATTAAAAATAATCTATTATTAAGTTGTTTTATTTGCTACTATGCATTGATTGACAGAAGCAATGGAAATATCAGTCCAAACTGATGCATTTTACCTGAAATGTATTGGATTACCTAACTGAAAAAGTTCAGGAATCAAACTGAGTTTAACTGCTAATTAATCAAGAGGTCAATGACTAGGCCTTGCTTTTTCTTTACTTTTCAAAACCCATTCCTGCATAAATCATTCGGATTCCTTCTCAGAGGCCACATAGTGACAAGAGGGATGCTGCTGCTCAGGGACCCTCAGCGTTCTGCTTTGATTGGCCAGGCTCATCCCACTCCTAACTCTTAGAGTGGTCCAGAGCAAGACTATAGATGGAGGTCTATATACCATATGTTTAAATATTTTAATGTTATAAATAAAGTTATCTGTAAAGTAAAATATCTCCTATTTTCTTTCCTTGGCAATGTAGCTTCATAATAACATTTTGCATTTGGAACTCCCAGACTGTTTGGGGTCTTGCTCTGGAATGCAACATCACAAAGCCTGACTCATTCTTTTTCCTTCCCTGGCTCTGTTCTACAGCAGGAGGGGCCTCACATGCACATATGTGGACAACCCTGCCTTCACAACCATGCTTGGTCCACAAACCCACGAAAAACACCTCTTGCCCACTCCTGAGCCAAGTGTAAGCATGCTAGCTGAAGGATCTGCCTTCAGAAGGGGGAAGAGACCACTACATTGCTTGTAAGCAGGTGAGGATGTTTAGGTAGGTAATTTTGGAAGCCTAGGCACTTAGATATAGAACACCTACTATAACAGGAAGTGGGGGCCCCAGTGGGGCTCCAGCAGCTTTAGCCCATTGGGTGCGCTGCACCGTGGAGATGAATGTGCTAGAAGAAAGGCAAAGCAAGTCCCCCTGAGCACAGGGTGCATGGTAAGACCTTCTTCCCCAGATCCAAGGGCAGTAATGAGCAAAGTGCAAGCTGCTCATCCTCCCCTGTTGCTAGGGGTGGAACCAATGCCATCAGAAGCACAGGGCCTGAGAGTCTATGGATGTAGATATAGGAACCATCCTCAGAAAGGTATTGGAAGAAGTTTTTGGAAGTAAGATAAATGGATATTGAGTGGCTAAGAAGCAGCAAATATCAACATTTGAAATCTAATTTGCTTTAAAATTAGAATCTTTTTTAAAAATCTCTTCTGCATGATCTGGGCAGGACTCTCTCTATTCTCCCCCTTGGGTCCCTTCTTCTCCAGTTTATGTGATTTCTTTTACTTCATTGAACTTCTCTCTCTCTCTCTCTCTCTCTCTCTCTCTCTCTCTCTCTCCTTGTGTTAGCTTTTCTCATTGCTGTCTTTACAAAGGCTTTTCCATCTTCCAAGCCCACTTGTGCCTCTCTTTCCCTTTTCCTTTATTTAAATAAACATTAATCATCCTTTAGCTTTTAACAGAAAAAGTAGTTATTTTTAGGATGCCTTTTAAGAGTCACCAAGGCAGGGTTAGGTCCCCTGGATATGCAATCTCACAAGAGGCTCTGGCATCATCTAAAGCCAAGGCATTTATACAAGAATGTATTCTGGCAAATTCGAATTCCATGGACCATCATCTTTGACTCTTATCACAACTTTATAAAGTGCTTGGTGTTATTACTGTTTGGAAGATGAAGATATGGAGTCCTCAAGGCTTTGGGGATTTGTCCAAGGCTACAGTGAGTAGCAATGGTAGGTGCCAGTTTTCTGATTCTAAGTACCACAAACTTCTTATTCTTTGCAGGTCTGCTATGCTGGGGCCTTTCTGACAGTAGAGAAATAACATGATGATGGTTTCAGTAATTCCAAACATTTCATTCTGAAAATCCACACAGGAGCTAGCTGAAGCTGCCAAGAAAACATTCAGTTAGTTTTCTGTTTAAGGTTGCCTTTGCTGTACTACATCAGTCTCTAAAGATTCTCTTTGGTTTATCAACTGAAATTCAATGGACTCTCTGGGGCTCACTTGAACATGGTAATAATTAGTCCAAGAATAAAAATTCTATTATAACTTGACTTTAATCTCTTGAGATGTTCAGACACCTTCCAACACTCAGTCTGTAGCTTTGTCTAAAGACAGGACAAATTGTGAGAGGGAGAGAGAAGTCCCTCTATGGAAGCAGATGTAGAAAAGGAAAATTGTGATCTAGCACCATTACCTTGTTTGTGCGTAACACTTGAGAGTTTACAGAATATATATGTCATGTATAACTTTATGCTGACAGATAAAAGTTTAGCCAAAGTAATTTCAAGGGAGAGTGGGAGATTCTTATCGTGCTTGGTGTGTTTAATGTTTCAAGTTAAACTTGAAACTAACAGTCTATGATAAACCAACATAAACTAACAGTCTATGATAAACAATCTTCCCAGATTGGAATGAGGGATTTCAGGGACATTGGACTTTCAAGTGCTAAACCTGATAAAGTCCCAAATAAAATAAGATGAGTTGCACACTACCAAATAAAAATACCCAGGCATATAACGGGTGGACAAATCATCTGTTGACTATTTTTGCAAATAAAATTTTGTTGTAACACAGCTATGCCAATTTATATATAGCCTATGGGTGATTTCTTGTTAGCCTGGAATATTGAGTAGTTGTGAGAGACTACAATCTGGAAAGCTGAACATGTTTACTATCTGCCCCCTTATAAAAATGTTTGCAACATCTGATCTATATCTAAGCTGAAGATCTTGAACAGGAGTTGTGCAAAGATAGCTAAAAGAATCACCAAGGGGAGACCAGGAGAGGTGGCTCACGCCTGCAATCCCAGCACTTTGGGAGGCCAACGAGGGTTGTGTCATGAGGTCAGGAGTTTGAGACCAGCCTGACCAACATGGTAAAACCCCATCCATACTAAAAATACAAAAAATTAGACAGGTGTGGTGGTGCACACCTATAATCTCAGCTACTCAGGAGGCTCAGGCAGGAGAATTGCTTGAACCCAGGAGGCAGAGGTTGCAGTGAGCCGAGATCGCACCACTGCATTCCACCCGGGTGACAGAGTGAGATTCTATCTCAAAAAAAAATAAAGAAAGGATTCACTAAGGGGGACCAAACCCACATTTGGCCACATTTGGCACTAAGACCTATACGTATTTTATTACATAATTGACAGCCATAAAATGGTTTTCTATAGTGAAGTTCTGATGTGGATATTCATTTACTCCTAAATAAAAAGATAATAATAACTTTTAACAAGAAAGACCAAGAGAATAGCTACTAGCATCCTATCTAAAATTTTCCTTTTTGTCTGTTCTCTTTTCCCTGGGATTTAGCTGTTTAACATTAGGCTAAAACATATAACCTGCTGGGCAGAAACATGAATGTGGTGATAATTCCTGTTCTCACAAGTTTTTTGTGGAGCAGCATTTGATGGAAGCCATGTAAATTTAATCTCCTGGGACCCACCCAGTGGGCTACACTTATGTGTGGGTTCCAGGTAGCATACTGCTTCATTTGTCTCAATAGCTCAGTGAGAAAGGCAGAGATGGCCATTCAACTCTCACTTCACTTAGGAGCACAGTCATCCAGGGAGGTAGGTTACCACCTGATGTCACATAGTCAATGGTGTTGTGAGCGTCCAAGTCAGCCTTTTTTTTTTTTTTTTTTTTTTTTTGTCTAAGAACACAGCTTTCTCAGCTATACTGTATTTCCTTGTGCATCTTTTGGTATAATCTCCAGTACAGTCATAAAACAAAAAGTGCTATGTAATATTAAATGTTGAAATATTACCCCATTTCTTTATACTAAGGGCAAAATTATTTATTGACCAAAAATAAAGATAAAATTAAATCATGTAGAACCTGCTGGACCCTAGAAAACTATGACTCTGATATTGTTCTCTCAAAAACCTCTGAAACCTCATGGAGGTGAGAGGACATTTTAAGGTAAACACAAGTCTTAGGATAGGATGTGAGGGCATAGATACTGACTTAGTCTTGAAATAGTTCTTTAATGTGAATATTTAACTGATAGAATAGTTCTTTTCTTCATCACATGACTCTTGTGGCACCTATTTTCACTCAGAAGATGTATGTTGAAGGATCAGAGAATTTTGTGTTAAAGGGAGCTTTGGGGGTAATTTTGAACCATCTTGTTATATTTTCAGTGGTGACTGAGGCTCACTAAAACTAAGCAGTGAGCTCAGTGCTGCATCATAAGGAAGCAGAAGTATATTGATGGGACCTAGACCCCTTGACTCTTGCTTTAGTGTTCTTTCTTCTGTGAGCCTTACCCTATATGTCTTGTGTTATATTTTGCTACTGGCTGCAAATGACCTTCCAAGTAGTTTTCTCAGAGAGCTTTGACCCTTGGACATTCACTACATGCTGCATACACATAAATCAATTGTCAGACCCACCTCTTTGGCCTGCCTAGTCCTTGTCTTTCTTAAGATCCAAGTTCTAGATTCCATCCTGACTTCCTTATGTTTTTTTCTTTCCTCTGTGACTGGGTTTCTTTTAACACGGAGCGAGACTAACAAAGTTTGTCTTTATCTGCACTCAAAAAAGTGTTTAATACAAGATCACTTGCATGAAAGATCATCAATATATAAGAGATTAAACAGTAAAGGAACAAAAGCTCATGGAAGAAAAACAAAAGCACCTTTTCTTCTGCCAGGCAGCAGTGCTAGCTGAGAGAGGCAGATAGTTCTGTATGGTATTTTGCAAATAAGTCTGAGGTACAGACTAGTGAAAATCCCAGAGTGAATCTGTGCACAATGGAGACAGAGCTGATAGAAAATAGAAAAATGGGCGATCTACAAAGCATTCTCTTCTTGTGGCATTGCACAGGGCTCCCCCATTTAGCTACATGAACCTGAGTTTGAATCTGGTCTCCAGCTCTTGTGACCTTGTTGATATTGAGCAAGTTGCAAAACGTCTTTGAGCCTCAGTTTATTTTCAGCAAAAAATGAAAATTAATATTTACTTCAAAGAATTGTGGTGGAGGTTGTAAATAGTTTCTGATACTAAGCTTGAGAAGTGAAGAAATGTTAACTATTATTATGACTATTACTATTATTATTATAATTATTGTTACCACTACTATCATCTTTATCATCATCATCCTGATCTAAAGTGTCATTCTTTATCCGACCTGGAAAGGATCAGTATTCAATGAAAACCCTCTACTCATTATTTCTGCAAACAATTCACATTCTCTCTTTCTTTCTTTCTTTTTTGAACCGGAGTCTCACACTGTCGCCCAGGCTAGAATGCAATGGCTCAATCTCGGCTCACTGTGACATCCACCTCCTGGGTTCAAGTGATTCTCCTGCCTCAGCCTCACAAGTAGCTGGGATTACAGGTGCTTGCCACCACATCTGGCTAATTTTTAGCATTTTTAGTATTTTATTTTCACCATGTTAACCAGTATGGTCTTGATCTCTTGACCTCATAATCTTCTCACTGCAGCCTCTCAAAGGTGTGAGTCACCGTGCCTGGCCAACAATTCACATCCTATCATCTATTTGTCTGCAAACATGGTTCCACATTTATTTATCCAAAATCATAGGTTAGATGTGTTTTGAAATTCAGAATTTGGGGATTTTAGAGAAGATACACAACTGTGCTGTATAGCACATGCTATACAGCAATCCCAGCATGTTTTGGAGCAACAGCCTATAATCAATTACATTCAGTCTTGTGTTCACGGTCCCCAAGACCACTTCCAGATCTGGTAATTTCCTAGGAAGACTCGTGAGACTCACCATATATTCATATTCCTTGCTATGATTTATTACCACAGAAGGATACAATGAAAATTGAGCAAAGGGAAACAGGTTAATGTGGTGAAATCCAGAGGAAACCAGCCATAAGATTCCAAGAGCCCTCTCCCAGTGGAGTCACACAGGATGTGCTTAATTTCTCTGGCAACAACTTGTTGCAAGCGATGTGAAGTGTTGTCTGCCAGAAAAGGTCATTAGGGACTCAGTACTCTATGTTTTTACTGGGGACTAGGCACATAAATACACTCTGCCTAGCACTTACCAATACTCCAGACTTCCAGAAGAAAAACAAGTTTTCAGCATAAACCACATTGTTTGTATGAACTGTTTAGGGACAGTGAGTCACTCTTATATCTTAAGGAATGGTAGTGACCCTCCTAAAATCCAAGTTCCCAGTTGCCAGTCAGTGGCTAATCTTGTAAGCAGGCCTTTCTAACAGTAGCAGGTTCAGGCCCGTTAGGTTAATTTTTGACACAACATTCTATAGAAAAATATATGAATAATTATACTGAGAGAGATAAAGGAAGACTAGAACTTGCATGATGGCATGTTAGGTCAGGCTTTGCCACCAAACTAACTCAGATTGTGTCAGTTATCCCTGTAAACTGTGTCATCAAATTCTTCTGTTTTTTTCAGAGCTTGTATTTCTGAAATTCAGATAAGGAATTACACTTCTATTTTGTTTTCTCTCTTTCTTCTCTTGCTTCTTTTCTTGATTTTCTTCCTTTCTTCTTTCCTTTACCTTTGCTCAGTTTTGTTATTAAGTAAAATATAGAACAATAGCACAAAAATTAGGAAGTGAGAAATAGAAAATTATTACAAAGAGTCTATACCAATATAAAGTGTATAATATCACTTGAAGGTACATTGTGATAAGTTCAAGACACATTCTAGAAAATGACTAAAATAGCAGAGCTAATCAATCAAAAAGAAGACAAAATGGAATCGTAAAAAAACTAATTCCAAAGAAGGTAGAAAATGAAGAAACAAATAAGGAACAGAGAGGACAAATAGGAAATAAAGGTAGAAAGATGATATATTGAAACCTAATAAAATCAATAATCACATTAAATATAAATTGTCAAAGACAACAGTTAAAAAGTAAAATGTAAAGTTGGATAAAAAAGCAGGAGCCACCTACATGCTGCCTAAAAAAATTAACTTTATAAAAATACAAACATATTAAAAATAAAAAGGATGGGCAAAAGACCCAGAATATTCAACATAATTCTGAAGAAGAAGAACGAACTTAGAGGACTGATACAACCTGACTTCAAGACTTACTTTAAAGCTACAATAATCAAGACGCTGTGGTAATGGTGAAAGAATAGAAAAATAGATCCACTGAACAGAAGAGAGAGGCCAGAAATAGACTCACACAAATGTAATCCACTGATGACTGACAAAGAAACAAAGGTAATAAAGCAAAGCAAAGATTGTTTTTTTTCAACAATTGACTCCAGAACAACTGGACATCCAAATGCTCAGAAAAAAAAAAACCCAACCCAAAACAAACAAAAACCCCAAAATTGAGATAAAGACCTAATACCCTTAACAAAAATTAACTCAAGATAATCCACAGAACTATATTTAGAATGCAAAATTATCAAACACCTAGATGACACCATGAGAGAAAATGAAAATGACCTTTGGTTCAGAGAAAACCTTTTGGGTACCCAGGACATCAAAGAAACAATCCGTGACAAAATGTTGTTAAGCTGGATTTCATTAAAATTAGAGATATCTGCTCTTCAGAAGACATTGACAAGAGAATGAGAAGATAAGCCATAGACTGGGATAAAATACTTGCAAAAGACAAATCTGATTAAAGAACAGTAATGTGAGAAAACATTGTAAGTGGTCCACTTTCAAGGCATGATAAATCTTAAGTACTGTCAGCCAGCCTGCAAATGTAACAAACTGCTTGGCTCATGTACCTAGAAAGTCACAATAAGTGAACAGAATATAGAGGAGGGGTCAGCCAGTAAAAGCGAAGAAAATTTCGTTATTGGGAAATCAAAACTTAAGTGGAGAAAAGGACGGGGTATAATCTTATTAGGGGAATAATAAAACAGGTGATGTCCAGGAAGATTGTAACCCCACAGTACTCGCCCAATGAGGAACTGGGGGAGGGACTTGTATGCTAGGAGATAAATTATCTGTTGTGACTGCCCTGGATGTGCATGCCCACCAGACACCTGATCTTGCAAGAACATTATTAAAAGTCTCACTTTTGCTATTCTTCGTGCCTCTATGTACATTCTTTGGATTTGGATGAGTGAGGGTGTTTCTCACAAGTAATCCAAAACATACAAAGAACTCTTAAAACTCAACAACACGGAAACAAATACCTGACTAAAATGTAGGTCAAAGACCTTCACAGACACCTCATCAAATAAGAAATTAGATAGTAAATAAGCATGTAAAAAGATGTGCCACGTCTTTTGTCACCATAGAAATGAAAATCTGAAGAAGCTACACGCTATATAATTCCAACTATATGATATTCCGGAAAAAGCAAAACCTTGGAAACAGTAAAAGGATTGTAGTTTCCTGGAATTAGGGAAGAGGAAGAGATGAAGAGGTAGAGCATAGATAATTTTTAGGGCATTGAAACTACTCTGTATGATACTCTAACTGTATACATTATACATTTGTCCAAATTCATAGAATGTATAATGATGCATCAATGTAGGCTCATCAGTTGTAGCACATATGCCACTGTTGTGGAGGGTGTTGATATTCTGGGAGGGTCTATGCCTGTGTGAATGCTCTGTGCTTTTTTCTCAGTTTTGCTGTGAACCTAAAACTGCTCTTTAAAAATGAAGTCTTTTTAAAAAATAAAGGAATGAAAGAAATATACCATGCTAGAACTAAAAATAAGTGTAATAGCTATATTAATATCCTACAAAGCAGATCTCAAAGAATATTACTAGTGATAAATAAGATAATTTCATGAAAATAAAAATGTCAATACGTCAGGAGTACAAAAGAATCCAAAATTTATATGTGCTACATAAAATAACTTATGTATAAAGCAAAATCTGCTAGAACTGTAAGAAAAAGACAAAGTCACAAAAATAGAGATTTTTATATTTCTCCCCAAATAGTTAGGGAAATGTAAAATATTTCCCAATAATATATCCCAATTATTTTCATTACTTATTTTATTTATTGTTTTTATTTTTATTATATATATTTCCCAATAATATTTCCCAACTATTTTGGGAGAAATATAAAATAGAATAAGTAGACTTTATGACTTTCCTAGGACATAGGAAAACTGAACAAATTTATAAATAAATGTGACTTTTTTGACATTATAGAATAATCCATCACCAAACACCAGAATATACATTTTTTTGAACTATACATAGAACATTTACAAAGACTGACCATAAGCTGAGAAAGAAAACAAGCCTCAATAAATTTTAAATGATTCATATTGTGCAAAGTGTGTCTCTGATAAATTTAGACTTAATTTAGAATTCAAAACCAGAAAGATCTCTTGAAAGTTCCTAAAATTTGGGAAGTGAATAACAAACATCACTACAATCAAGACAGAGAACATATTTGTCACTCCGAAAAGCTTTCATATGCCTCTTTGTAATTCCTTTCTTGATCGTAGTGATGGTTTCAATGGTGTAGAAATATGTCAAATGTATTAAATTGGACATTTATATATACGTACATACATACATACACTTAATTTTGTCAACTATAACTCAATTTCTTTAAATTAAGAGTTACAACAAATATAAGGTCTGGGATCCCTTTCTAACAACAACATATTTAATTGGGAGTTTGTCTCTTCAAAACACTTAAAATCAAAATCGATATTGATTTTAAGGTTTACAATGTTCTGCAGATATTAAATTGTCAAAGAGTACTTTGACAATTCCTTCTAAATTATTCTAACTGAAACTGAATTCAACCAGTTAATAGGCTTCCTATTTTTTTAACGTTTAGATTGAGTTAAATGGTTCTGTCTGGGCCGGGCGCGGTGGCTCAAGCCTGTAATCCCAGCACTTTGGGAGGCCAGGGTGGGTGGATCACGAGGTCAAGAGATCGAGACCATCCTGGTCAACATGGTGAAACCCTGTCTCTACTAAAAACACAAAAAATTAGCTGGGTATGGTGGCGCATGCCTGTAATCCCAGCTACTCAGGAGGTTGAGGCAGCAGAATTGCCTGAACCCAGGAGGCTGAGGTTGCGGTGAGCCGAGATCGCGCCATTGCACTCCAGCCTGGGTAACAAGAGCGAAACTCCGTCTCAAAAAAAAAAAAAAAAAAAAAAAAAAATGGTTGTGTCTGTACTAGTCTTCCTACTCTTCACTTATAACCTCAAACACAATAAAATCCCATCTGTAGAAATGACTGGAAAATGTGTCACTCAGTGAAGTAACTCCTATGGCAAATCCCTGCAGTTTGCATATCCATGGGCTCCTCTTTCCCCTGAGCTTCATGTTGGGACAAGCTGGTGTAAGGGACAGCCAGCCTGATGCCAAACTCACTTTATTTGTTCAAGCATATTTCTTTAACATGGGACAGTTTGCCTCCCATAATATCTTTCCTAAAAGAAAGTAGGCATATCCCATTTTAAGCCTCCAAGAAAATAAGCAAATAAAGAATTGTTTGCATTTTCCTTTGTTCTTGATCCCTTCCCAAACTAATCTAAAAATGAGTTTTGCCTTATATGAAAAGATCTATGCATCCAGTGATTTTTTTCCCTTTAAAATCTGGCATCTCTATAAAGAAAAACTGCCTATGTACAGACTATGCAAGTGAAGAGAGAAAAAATTTGAAAAGAAAGAGATTGCTATTTTTAGTCCATTATACATGCATGTTAGAAAACACATTTACCACATGAATTCATGAAGAGAGTCTGCAGTGTGATCATTTTATTCTCAGAAAGAGGGCAACAGAGACTTCTGCTAAACCTACCAATGACCACTGGGAGAGTCTGAAATGCTGGTAGAGCCTGAATCTCTGAGACCCAGCAGGGTCTCACAATTTCAAAACTTATACAGACGCTTTACATGATTGCCAAGGGGCCATGTATTATTTGCCCAGGAAATGCTCTTACACTTTACATGGTTTCCTACAGGAGGGCGAGGAATGACTTAGCAGAACATCTTCGTGAATTACTGGAAGCCAACATGTTCCTCCTGCTCTGGCTTGTGCAGGAATAAACCAAACACCACTTAACGGGGTTGGTGGTTTTTCTTGTCCCTTCCTGTTTGGAGAAGGACATTGACAGTAGAGGAAGCCAAGCCACTGACTCATGAACAGTAGAGACCAACAGCAGAGCATAGAACGATACCCACCTTCTAAACTTCCTATCCCCACACTTAGGATGAAACAACCAAACAAGAGCCAAAATTACTCTTAAAAATTCTGAGAAATTCCAGTGTAATGAAGATTAACATTACCACTGATGTCCTGTGGCTATCATATAGCCACTCCCCACAATACGACATGACAATTAAGCACTTTACCTATGTAATACCTTCCAAAAATGTAGACTCCAGTCTCATCTTAAGAAAAATGACAGATCAGCCTAGATGGGGAAGTATTCTACAGTATTCCTGGGTGGTACTTCTAAATACTGTTAAGGTAATAAATAATAAGGAAAGACAGAGAAACTGTCACACACCAGAGGAGTCTCGGAACCGTGCAAAGTAAATGGAATGTGGTCCCCCAGACTGAATCCTGGAGCACAAAACGGATGCTCATGGAAATTCTGATGAAATCCAACTAAAGCCCAGAGTTTAGCTAATAGTAAATATCAGCATCTGTTTCTTAGTTGTGACAAATGTACCATTGTATTTTAAGACATTAACCATGGCGAAACATAGATCAAAGGTATGCAGAAATTCTGTATACTATCTTTGCAATTTTTATGTCAATCTAAAGTTAGTCTGAAATTTAAAAATGATTTTAAAAACTCAAAAATAATTCTGAGAATGTTTACACCTTGTTGCAACTTAAATGTCTAAAATGAAAATTTAAAGCTCACAAGAATGATGCCTGAATAGATGAGATAAGGTTATCTAAGCAGATGATGTTCTAAATTATTGCCTCTGTGTTCTGAATTCTGTTGTTTTCTTGCCACTAGACCCCAGCCCAAGGTAAATAAAGTTAAGTGAAACTGACAAGTAATTATAGTTAAAAAATTTTTTCAAGTCTTTAGAAAAACATAATCCCCTACATCTATGCGACACGAAAGGCCATACAGTGAAGAGATCACATTGGATGTTTTCTGTGCTCTTCTTGTGCAACAGACATTGACATGGCACACAGTGTATAATTATTACTTACACATCAGTCCCCTGCCCTACATCTTGATTGCTTTATGACATAGTATCCCATAGGTAGAAAAGTAGTCTTTGATATAAGTATCAATAAATCCTAACTCCCCAAGTAATCATTTGTTTATTTATTTTTTTGAGACAGAGTCTCAGTCTATCGCCCAGGCTGGAGTGTAGTGATGTGATTAGGTTCACTGCAACCTCTGCCTCCTGAGTTCTAATGATTCTCCTGCGTCAGCCTCCTTAGTAGCTAGGACTACAGGCATGCGCCACCATACCTGGCTAATTTTTGTATTTTTAGTAGAGACAGGGATTCACCATGTTGGCCAGGCTGGCCTCAGACTCCTGCCTGCCTTGGCCTCCCAAAGTGCTGAGATTAAAGATGTGAGCCACTGCACCCAGCCTCCCCAAGTAATCATAAGGTAACTCTAAACATTGCAACATATTTCTTCAAGCTATATTTTTAATCATAAAATTAGGTACTAGTAACATATCTTCCAGGGTGTCTAGGAGGATCTCATGGTGTTTAATAGGCACCCAGTAAATGTTAATATCTTATTATTCTTAAGGTATTAAAAAATTGTGTTTCCAGGAAAAACTGTATTGTCTATAGCATACTGGCCCAGATTATCTGACTCTAGCTTTCTATTATCTTTGAACTATTTTATAACTTGATAAATGTTAGATCGGTAATAGCAAGGCAAATGATTCTAGTTATAGGTAGAGCAATTAGTTATGTGCAGTGAAGAGGTAGATCTCCCTCCATTGGAAAAGGCAGTTTGGCATCCATTTGCAAGTTCATTTCAAAATCCAGTTTCTCCGTATATATGGTACTTCTTTGGCTTCCTCCCTTTGAATTTGTTGTGACATTTCAATGGTCCTCTCATTAATAATAAGTTAAAATCTCTAACACATGTCCATTTTACATCTCTAATAGCCATATTGTACTTCTTGAACATAAATATTATTTTATTCACTTTTGCACTTTCTATTTCTGTCCTGATAATAAGAGGTGCAGTACATGTTAATCAAATAGAATTGGTCCTGGATTTCAAATATGTGGGCAGTCAGAGGAAATAAATCTTGCAATCTATAAAGTTCCAAAAAAGACACTGGGCTGCCTACTGAAGTCTTAAACGAGCTGTAGAGAAAAGAAGAAAGTTCCAGTGTAAAGTCAGATGCATCTCATAGTGTGAGATGCTGCTGTGGCCTTAGCCATTAGAGGCTGAACTCAGCAGCACTGCCGGCCTCTCACTTAGGAGGAAATGCAGCTCCTTCGTGGCTGCACAGCCAGAAGCAATCTTTGCCACTTACAGAATGCTAAGGAGGCTCTAGGCGGAGGTGGTTTGTCATCAGAAGCAGTAATCCTTAATGTGTACCCACAAACTCCCCAAAATAGGCCATGTGGAATACTGAAGATCACAGATTTTAGATTCAGACCATGTTACATTCAAATCCCAGCACATACTGGCTACATGACCTTGGGACTGAGAGTTATTTGCTTACATAGGAAGCTGGGTCAAGCATATAGTATCATTCGATAAAAGTAACCCTTACAATTATTGACTATTTGAGGTAAACTAATAAAGATTCAATAATTCTAAGGAAGTTCCAAGGGGAAGACAACGTAGAATCTAGTTGTTTCATTTGACTTAATATTCTAAAATTGCCCTCATTCTTTTAATGATCATGTAGTTCCGTTTTCTCATTAGACTACTGAAAACCTGGTATCATTACGGGTTATTGATGGGCTTCCCAAAGTGTAATGCTGAGTGCATAATGAGGGCCACACTAGGACTCGATTGCCCCACTGTCCGATGTACAGTAGTGCTGTTTCTGAAATACTGCACCAAGTCCAGTTCTCAACTAAACAGCAGCAGAAGAGCAACCTTCTTCAAAGAGCCTATCGAGCCACTTTAAAGAAAAAATAAAAAACACAATGAAACATAGGGGACAAGAGAGTCTATGCATGCCATTATCAGTGTACCTGAGACCAGGACTCTGGACCTGAGGTCTCTAGAATTTTGCACAATGCCACTTAGACTTGAACTGTTTTTGATCACTGACTGATTGACTCTTCAGCCAACAATTTTTGTAAAACTTATAACTAAGCAGTGATATGAGATTATCATGTTCAACAAAGTGGGTAAAAAATGCAACTATGTTCTCAGTTCATTCCAGAATCAAGACTGTAATTTTTTCACAAAATTATGGAAGAGAAAACTGACAATGGTACAAAAGTTAGCCCACAATGAGTCTTCTCTCTCAAGAACAATGCAAAATAACTGCTAACCTTTTCTTTGGTGATTTGAGTGAACTTCCAATGCAAAATAACTGCTAACCTTTTCTTTGGTAATTTGAGTGAACTTACTGTTAAATGTGTGTATGTGTGAGTGCAAAAACAGTACTAAGAGGGAAGTTTATAGTTGTAAGCCCCTACATTTTAAAATGTAGAAAAATTCAGATAAACAAACTAATGAGGCATCTTAAAGAACTGGAAAAGTAAAAGCAAAGCAAACCCTAAATTAGTAAAGAAAAGAAATAATAAAGATCAGAGTACACATAAATGAAGTTGAAACGAAGAATACAAAAAAAAATCAATGAAATGAAAAGTTGTTTTTTGAAAAGGTAAACAAAATTGACAGAACTTTAGCCAGACTAACTTAAAAAGAAAGAAGATACAAATAAATAATTAGAGATGAAAAAAGAGACATTACAACCAATACAGCAAGTATTAAAAAGATTATTGCTGGCTACTAATATATATCAATAAATTGGAAAATCTAGATGAAATTGACAAGTTCTTAGACACACATGCCCTACCAAGATTGAACTGGGAAGAAATCTACAACCTGAACAAACAGATAACAAGTAATGAGATTGAAGCCATAATGAATAGTCTCCCAGCAAAGAAAAGCTCAAGACCTGATGGCTTCACTGTTGAATTCCAGCAAACACTTATAGAAGAGTTAACACCAATCCTACCCAAAGTATTCTGAAAACTAGATAATGAATGCTTTCAAACTCACTCTATGAGGCCAGTATTATCCTTTTACTAAAACCAGGCAAAGATATATCAAAAAAGAAAACTACAGGCCAATATCCCTGATAAATATTGGTGCAAAATTCCTCAACAAAATACTAGCAAAATAAATTCAACAACATATTAAAAAGATAATTCACTATTACCAAGTGGGGTTTATCCCAAGGATGCAAAAGTAGTTCAAGATACACACATCAGTCACTGGGACGCATCATACAATGGAATGAAGGACAAAAAAATAAAAATACAATCATTTCAAGTGATACTGAGAAAGCATTTGATAAAATTCAACACTCTTTTATCATCAAAACTCTCAAAAAACTTGGTATAGAAGGAACACACCTCAACATAATAAAACCCATATATGACAAACCCACAGCTGGTATCATACTAAATGGGGAAAAACTGAAACACTTTTCTCTAAGATCTGAAACATGACAGGGATGCCCACTTTTACCACTGTTAGTCAACATAGTACTGGAAGTTCTAGCTAGAGCAATCAGACAAGAGAACAAAAAATAAAAAGCAAGCATCCAAATTAGAAAGGAAGAAGTCGAATTTTCTTTGCTTGCAGATAATCTTATACTAGAAAAACCTATACACTCCACAAAAAGTCTATTAGAACTAATAAACAAGTACAGTAATGTTGCAAGATACAAAATAAATGTGTGAAAATTAGTAGCATTTTTACATGCTAACAGTGAACAATGTGAAAAAGAAATAAAAAGTAATTTCATTAACAATAGCTAAAATAACATTAAATATCTAGTTAACTAAAGAAGTTAAAGATTTCTACAATGAAAGCTCTAGAACATTGATGAAATTGAAGATGACACAAAAAATGGAAAGATATTCCATGTTTATGAATTGAAAGAATCAGTGTTGTTAATATGTTCATACTATTCAAAGAAGTCTACGAATTTAAATTTTAAAATAACAAAAGCTATTCTAAGAAAAAAGAATAAAACTAAAGGAATCATATTGCCTGACTTCAAATTATATTACAGAGTTGAAGTAATCAAAACAATATGGTGCTGGCATTAAAACACACATAGACCAATAGAATGGAATAGATAACAAAGAAGCAAATCCACATATGTACACTGAACTCATGTTCAGTGAACGTGCCATGAATGTTTATTGGAAAAAGGACAGTCTCTGCAGTAAATGATACTGGGAAAACTGAGTATCCATATGAAAAAGAATGAAGCTTGACCTTTATCTGTCTCACCATATACACAAATTAAATGAAAATAGATTAGACTTACATCTAAATCCTCAAACTGTGAAGCTACTGTTACATCTAAATTCTCAACCTATGAAAATACTAAAAGCAAAGTTTGAGAAAACTTTCCAGGATATTGGAGTAAGCAAAGATTTTTTTTAGTAGCAACCCACAGTCACAGTCAACCAAAACAAAAATGGACAAATGAGATCACATCAAGTTAAAAAGCTTCTTGACAGCAAAAGAAACTGTCAACAAAGTGAAGAAACAACCCACAGAATGGGAGAAAATATTTGCAAACTTATCCCTCTGACAAGAGATTAATAACCAGGATATATAAGGAGCTCAAACAACTTTATTGGAAAAAAATCTAATAATCCAATTTAAAAGTGGGCAAAGGATCTGAATAGGCATTTCTCAAAAGAAGACATACAAATGGCAAACAGGTATATGAAAATGTATTCAACATCATTGATCATCAGAGAAATGCAAAAGAAAACCACAATGAGATATCATCTCACTCCAGTTAAAATGGCTTTTACCCAAAAGACAGGCAATAACAAATGCTGGCAAGAAACTGAAGAAAAGAGAACCCTTGGACACTGTTGGTGAGACTGCAAATTAGTACAACCGCTATAAAGAATAGTTAGGAGGTTCTTCAGAAAACAAAAAGTATAGCTACTATAAGATAACAGCAATCCCACTGCCAGGTATATGCCCAAAAGAAAGGAAATCAGTAGATTGAAGAGATATCTCTACTCCCATGTTTATTGCAGTACAATTCACAATAGCCAAGATTTGGAAACCATCCCTGTATCAATAGATAAAGAAAATATGGTATACATATACAATGGAGTACTATTCAGCCATCAAAAAAATGAGATCCTGTCATTAGCAGCCATATGGATGAAACTGGAAGTCATTATGTTAAGCAAAATAAGCCAGGCAGAGAAAGAAACTCCACATGTTCTCACTGGTATGTGGAAGCTAAAAATGAAAATAATTAAACTCATGGAGATAGAGAGTAGAATGATGATTACCAGAGGCTGGGAAGGGTAGCAGGTTGAGTGGGAAAGAAGTAGAGACAGTTAACGGGTTCAAAAAAGCAGTTAGAAATAATGAATAAGATATAGTTTTGATAGCACAACAAGGTGGTTATACTCAATAATTATTTAATTTTACATTTTAAAATAACAAAGAGTATAGTTGGATTGTTTATGACATAACAAATAAATGCTTGAGGTCATGGATAACCCATTTACCCCGATGTGATTATTGCACATTGCATGCCTATATCTTACATACCTCATTAATATATATACCTACTATGTACTCACAAAAATTTTAAAAATTAAGAAAGGGAAGATAATCAACCCTTAAGGCCTGATTTTTTTTTTAAGTCTGTGAAAATACTTGTTTAAAAATGTGCATACAAGACAAGGATGTCCGCAGTTAACACTCTTATTCAACATAGTATTGGAAGTTCTGGCCAGAGCCATCAGCCAAGAGAAAGAAATAAAGGGTATTCAAATAAGAGAAAAAGTCAAATTGTTTCTGTTTTCAGATGACATGGTTGTATATTTAGAAATCCCTATCATCTCAGCTCAAAAACTCCTTAAGCTGATGAGCAACATCAGCAATGTCTCAGAATACAAAATCAGTATGCAAAAATCACAAGCATTTCTTTACACTAACAAAAGATTGGATCATAGACAAGCAAGGAGCCAAATAATGAGTGAACTTCCATTCACAATTGCCACAAAAATATATAGGAATGCAACTTACAAGGGATGGGAAGGACCTCTTCAAGGAGAACTAAAAACCACTGCTCAGGAAATAAGAGATGACACAAATAAATGGAAAAAAATTCCATGCTCATGCATAGAAATAATCAATATTGTGAAAATGGCCATACTGGCCAAAGCAACTTATAGATTCAATGCTATTCCCATCAAGCACCATTGACTTTCTTTGCAGAATTAGAAAAAAAACTACTTTAAGCTTCATATGGAACCAAAAAGAGCCTGTATAGCCAAGATAATCCTAAGCAAAAGGAGCAAAGCTGGAGGCATCATGCTACCTGACTTCAAACTATACTACAAGTTTACAGTAAACCAAAACAGCATGGTACTGATACCAATACAGAGATATAGACCAATGGAACAGAACAGAGGGCCTCAGAAATAACACTATACATCCACAATCATCTGCTCTTCGACAAACCTGACAAAAACAAGCAATGGGGAAAGCATTCCCTATTTAATAAATGATGCTGGGAAAACTGGTTAGTCATATGCAGAAAACAGAAACTGGACCCCTTCCTTACACCTTATACAAAAATTAACTTAAGATGAATTAAAGGCTTAAATGTAAAACCCAGAACCATAGAAACTCTAGAAGAAAACATAGGCAATACCATTTAGGACATAGGCATGGGCAAAGACTTCATGACTAAAACACCAAAAGCAATTACAACCAAAGCCCAAATTGACAAATGGGATCTAATCAAACTAAAGAGCTTTTGAACAACAAAATAAGCTGTCATAAGAGTGAATAGGCAACCTACAGAATGGGAGAAAAGTTTTGCAATCTACCCATCTGACAAAGGTCTAATATCCAGAATCTACAAGGAGCTTAAACAAATTTACAAGAAAAAAGTAAACAACCCCATCAAAAAGTGGGCAAAGGATATGAACAGACACTTCTCAAGACATTTATGCAGCCAACATACATATGAAAAGAAGCACATCATCACTGATTATTAGAGAAATCCAAATCAAAACCACAATGAGATACCATCTCATGCCAGTTAGAATGGTGATTATTAAAAAGTCAGGAAACAATAGACGCTGACGAGGCTGTGGAGCAATAGGAATGCTTTTACACTGTTGGTGGGAATGTAAATTAGTTCAGCCTTTGTGGAAGACAGTGTGGTGATTTCCCAAGGATCTAGAACCAGAAATACCATTTGACCCAGCAATCCTATTACTGAGCAGATACCCAAAGGATTATAAATCATTCAATTATAAAGACACATCCACAAGTATATTTACTGCAGCACTATTTACAATAGCAAAGACTTGGAAACAACCCAAATGCCCATCACCGATAGACTGGATAAAGAAAATGTGGTACATATATACCATGGAATACTATGCAGCCATAAGAATGAGTTCATGTCCTTTGCAGGGACGTGGATGAAGCTGAAAGGCATAATTCTCAGCAAACTAACAGAAACAGAAAACCAAACACCATGTGTTCTCATTTATAAGTGAGAGTTTAACAGTTAGAATACATGGACATAGGGAACAGACCATCACACTCTAAGGCCTGCTGGGTGGTGGGAGGCAAGGGGAGGGTGAGCATTACGACAAATACCTTCTTTAAAAAAGAAAGGGGAGATAATCAACCCTTATGACCTCACATCTGTGGGGCTTAAAATCTAGATGACAGATTGATAGGTACAGCAAACCACCGTGGCACATGTATACCTATAAAAACAAACCTGCACTTTCTGCACTTGTATCCAAGAACTTAAAGTAAAATTTTTAAAAAGTGTACACAGCAATTTTATTTATAACATCCCCCAAATGGGCACAGCCAGGTGTTCATCAATCGAATAAACAAACTGTGATACAGTCATGCAATCAACTGTCACTTGCAAAAAGTGCAAACTACTGATACACACAGCAAAATGAGTGAATTTCAATAACATTAAATGATGTGAAAAAAAGAAAACCTTACACAAAAGAGTACATTTGTTTGAAATTCCAGAACAGGCAAAACTAACGTGTGATGAAATAGAAAGTCAGAAGTGAGGTAGATATGTGTCTTTGTGTGAATATGTGTGTGTGGAGCGGGTATTACCAGAGTAAGGGCTTTAAAGCAACTTTGGGGGGTGAAAATAATATCCTATATCTTTATCACATAAGTACCTTACTTCATCAAAACAGTGAATTTACACTTACGATTATGTGAATGTATGTAACATTTATATTGAAAGAAAAATACTGAACTGCAGTTAATTCTGTGCATGCAGAGCATGTAACAAGGTATGCTGTTTACTTTTAAATCTTTCAAAATTCATCAGATCAGCTGATAGAGGAATAGATGGTTGAACAACAAAATGGCATGCAACAAAATGTGTAGTAGAATCTAGGTGGTGGCTATACAGGTTTGCATAGTAAGTCTTCCAAGTCTGCTGTATGTTTCAGATTTCCTTCATAATAAAATGCCGTAAAAAAAACAATAAAGGAGATAAAGGTTACTTACAGGCATGAACTTTATCATCATCATCATCATCATCATCATCATCATCATCATCATTATCATCACTACTGCATCCACCAATTCAATTTTTTGAGAATCTGGCTTGGCTTAGATATATTCAAAATATGTATTATCCTCACACTAATCCTTTGATGTAGACACCATTTCCAAGTCACATTTAAGGCTCATGAAATTGCTTAAGGTCATCCTCAGTGAATAAGCACATACACTATACCAGGTAAGTTCTAGTAGTTTATTTACCTCTTATTGCTTAAGTTCTCATGCTTAAGACATGACCAGTCTATCTCCCCATTGTTGGTCAAAAAGCAAACAAAACCTAGTATAGGGTTCTAGACACTCAAATTTTTAACACTGTTATTCAGATGATAGAATACATTAGGTAAGTAGAAAAAGAAATGATTAGTGAAAGCTTGAGTAGTAATTCCATTAAAATATATAGACAAATTAGGAAAGAGAGCTAATTTGAAATGGAAATTTACATGGCTAATTTTGTTTATGCTGCAGGTGGTTCTAGAAGTGGTAAGGTCTTATCATATGATAGGAGACACTGAGCTGGATTTGGAATGAACGAGAACATGGTCCATCAAAGACAACTTGGAGGTAAGGAAGTTACTCATCTGAGCATATTAATAGAAAACCTGCCACTTTTAAGAAGTCTTTTGATGCTGGTCATTGCACCTTATTTTCACTTACAAATGAAAGATGCACAAGAGTGCTTGGGATCATAAGTTATGTCTTTAATTGTTTGCCAGTTGCCTTGAAAGATAAAGTTGCTTAGTGACTTTATGCTTGGTAGCCTAATTTCCAAATTACTTCAGGTTATATTAATCTAGAATGCAATGAGATCTTATCCAAGTGTCTTAAAGAAAAATCAGTACATCCTTGGCATATTTCAAAGAGAATGAGAAGCAGGGTCTTGACAGAGAAATTTTGATTGGTATCATAGAGACCTGGAACTCTGCCTGGTTGCTATTTAAAAAGATTGGTCAATATTGAGAGTGGTGATTCCTGTGTGAAGTGTTAATATTATTACTTTTGCAAAGATACTATTTAGTATTGAGGAAAAGATTTATAAAAGTTAGGTGCTAGACCTATAAAAGCTTACTCTTAATGGAAGTATGGAAGTAGACAATTTCCCATAGTAAGGACTGCACAGGCTTTCTAAGATGCTGCTGCTTTGCTTTTGGCTGGAATTAGATCAACTCAATGAATCAACACTGCTGTTATAGTCATCAGACCCCTGACTGAGTATTGGTGGCATTAAGAGAAATTTGGGGCTGGACCAACTTATCTGAGCTGCCAGTAAGATATTCAAGGTAACCAAATTAAAAATAATAATGGTAATACAGTAAATTCCTTGAATGAAAATTCTAAGAATCTTTGATCTGGTCTAATCTCTTCAGGAAATTGCTTGAAAAATACCACTATAATTTTCTGAAGCCAAGTTATGAACTCAGATATTCTGACTCCTGGTACATGTCTCTGTTAGCTTTAAAAAATTTAGTTGGCCAGGCTCTGTGGCTCACGCCTATAATCCCAGCACTTTGGGCGGCTGAAGTAGTCGGATCACAAGGCCAGGTGTTTGAGGCCAACCTGACCAACATGTGAAACCCAGTGTCTACTAAAAATACAAAAATTAGCTGGGCGTGATGGTGCATGCCTGTAATCTCAGCTACTCAGGAGGCTGAGGCAGGAGAATCTCTTAAACCTGGGAGGCGGAGGTTGCAATGAGCCAATTTCATGCCACTGCACTTCAGCCTGGGTGACAGAACAAGACTCTGTCGCAAAATACACACACACACACACACACACACACACACATATGTATATAGTCAAGTCTCTTCTCTCACAAAGAATAAATGCCATACAGGTCACAGAGAGGCTAAATGTTATTGAGCCAAATGCCTATAGGATTAGCCTTCAGCTACTGACCATGATGGACTAAAAGTGCTGGATTTATCTTCCTATATTTAAAAACAACAACAGCCAACCCAAATATATAAAACAATGGCATTTTCAGATATTAAACAATAGAAAATGCAGTCCTATGAACTTTAAGAATAGGAAAATACATGAAATAAGTCCTACAGCATTCTCAGCTTATTGACTATAGGGTTTCAGGAATAGGAACACCTAGAAAATCCTGGTGGCTTTTCTGACTTGAGGAGAGATTAGAAAGGCCAATGTGGCCATCATTTGTGGGAGAGAGTATAGAGAGAAAACATCTGCCCCCTCCCCAGAGCAAGAGAGAGAGAGAAAGAGAGAGAAAGAGAAAGAGAGAGAGAGAGAGAGAGAGAGAGAGAGAGAGAGAGAGAGAGATTGAGATTTATCAACAAAGAATTTATCTCAATGTTTAGCTTAATACCAATTAGTTGATGTATTTAAGGAAACCACCAGAAAGAGGCAGGTGGAACAATCCTTGAGGTTCATACAGGGTCAAGAATAGTTCAAGTTTCCATAAGGTAGTAAGGAAAGAGCTAACACATGCAATAGAATCCTTGAAAGTTATAACTTGGACTAAAGATTGTTCTGGATCCACCCAACCAACATTAAAGCCAGTCTCAATAAAATGAAATTTTTTCCAAGAAACGTATCTGCATTCAAGAAAAAGAAGCCCTCTAATATTTAAATAAATAATAATTCTAAAAAATGTTACATCTATTGAAATTCACATTGTATGACAATCAAAATTTACTAGGCATGCAGAGAAAAAATAAGACCCATAACAAGTAGAAAAAAAAAGTCAATCTAAAGAAACCCAGAAATAAATATAAAACTGATGATAGAATTAGTAGACAAAGAGGATAAAATAGTATTATTAATGTATTCTCTACTACAGCAAAGTAGAGGATAAGATAAACATAGGAAGGAGAAAAATAAAAGCTATATAAAAGATACAAGTCAAAAATCCTAAAAATAAAAGACAATTTCTGAGATGAAAAATACATTGTATTGAATTAGGAGAGAGAAGCTATTACGGAAAAAAAAAAAGTAATCCACTTGAACATGTAGAAACTATCCAAAAATGAAACACACAGAGAAAAGAAGCCTGAGGAAAAGGAAAACACGAACAAAGCATTAGTGAGCAGTAGGTTAGTGTCAAATGGCCTAACCATCTGTAACAGCACCCCCCAAAAAAAGGGGGGTGCGGTGGGGACATAAAAATTTTGAAATAATGGCTGAAACATTCTTCATCAAATTATGAAAACTATAAACTCATAGATTCAAGAAATTCAATAAACTCTAAACAGATTATTTTTTATCAGACATTTATTATATATCTGTTGTGCTAATTAGGTGTCATAGGCAGTTTCTAAATTGGTCCCCATTGATCCTATCCTCCTGATGTTCTGGCCCTTATGCTATTCCCTTTCTCTGCACTTTAGATGAACTTACTGATTTATGTCTAGTGAATGGCGGAAGTTACAGGGCATCATTTCAAGATTAGGCTATAAAATGATGGTACCTTTCATCTTGGTCTCTTTCTCTTGCAGTCTCTCTCTTTCTTTACTTGTTGCCATAACATGAGGACACATAACATTAGGCCACCTGTGTAGAGGTCCATGTTTCAAGGAACTGAATGAGTTCTACCAACAACCATGTGAGTGAGATTTGAAGCCGACACTCTGGATCTAGGTGGCCATTGAGATGATTGCAGCCCTGGTGAACAGCTTGACTGTGACCTCATGGGAGATCCTGAGTCAGAAGCACCCATTTAAGCCAGACCAGCATTCCTGTCCCACCAAAACTCAGATAATAAATGCTTGTTCCTTTAAACAGCTAAGTTTTGGGGTTGTTACACTAGATAACTGGTATGTTGATAAGTGTGTGAAATCAGAAAGCTTGCATTCTGCCAAGACTGTCTAGCATAGAGTATTTCAGAAATATTTCTGAAACAAATGTTTGAAAGATAAGAAAGGTATTCAAAATAAGTATTTTGTAATGACAGAAGCAGTTGTTCTTGATTGAAGCATTTTAAAACCGGTAGTATTGCTATGGGGATTCTTCTTCTTTTTTTTTTTAAATGGAGTCTTGTAGACCAGGCTGGAGTGCAGTGGTGTGATCTCAGCTCACTGCAACCTCTGCCTCCTGGGTTCAAGCAGTTCTCTGCCTCAGCATCCTGAGTAGCTGGGACTACAGGCACCCGCCACCATGCTTTGCTAATTTTGTGTTTTTAGTAGAAATGGCGTTTCACCATCTTGGCCAGGTTGGTCTTGAAACTCCTGACCTTGTGATCTACCAGCCTTGGCCTCTCAAAGTGCTGGGATTACAAGCATGAGCCACCACGCCCAGCCACCATGGGTATTCTTAAGAGAGAGCGAGAGATCTTTTCTGGTTGAGGAATGAGGGGATTCTTTGTGAAGGAGACAGTAATTTGTGTGGGCTTTGGGGGAGTTAGAATTTGGATACATGTTACTGACAATGAGTCTATCTAGATACTCAAAAATGAAAGAATAAGTGGGGTGGTAGGAAAGGTGGTAAGCCAAAGGCTGTGTATTGGAAGCCAACAGCAAAAGACAAGGTGAGAAAACAACGAAGACATTAATGGAATAAAAGATATATTTTCTACAGATATAATTGCAAATTTTATTTTGGAAGTTTATGTTAGGTAGATGCTACATATTAAAACAAGACATTAATTCTTACAAATAACTCTTTTTAACATTATATTCTTCTTAATAACCATAGGCTTATGCATTCACCTGAGTTGCCTTTATAGGAATGAACTAATGAGTTTTCATATTCTCAGAGAATAATATAGTCAGATAAGGTACATTGGTAGTTCATTAACCAGAGTATTGCTGTATTTCTAAAAACTGCAGTGACAGCCACACCTTGAGGAAAGTGTGATTCCAAAGAAAAAAAATCAATTTTCTTGTCTGACTTACATTACAGCTATATATAGTACAAACTTTGATTCTATTGGGCTCATTATCATCATTACTTATATAATCAGACCATTATTTTTTACTTGTCTACCTTATTTATCTTCACACTTTCTGGTCTTCTTGTCCTGATGGTCCATAGTAGTTTTGCCTGGCCAATTTAAGTTCCAGCTCACTTCCCCCACTGTTCATTGATCACTTGATTTTTCATTTTTAATTTCCACTCTTTTGACTTTCAGTCACACTCTTCTTGGTGCTGCTAATTCTACCTTTTATTCGCCTGCCAGGTTTCATCATTAAATGACCATGGAAGTTTCTATCTTGCAGGGGACACAAGCCTCCCTGAGCACACCTCACTAAAATGTCCACTTTAGAGCTACCCAGAACATGGGCAGCCAGCAAGATAATGTCTCCACATGCATTGTAAACGTGGGTTTCTGAGCCTATTCCTTGTCACTTTACTTATAGTTCTCAAAGAAATATTTCTTAATAAATTGTATTTCAAAGGCCAGGCGCAGTGGCTCACACCTGTAACCCCAGCATTTTGGGAGGCCGAGTTAGGCAGATCACAGGGTCAGGAGATCAAGACCATCCTGGCTAACAATGGTGAAATTCCATCTCTACTGACAATACAAAAAAATTAACTGGGCATGGTGGTGCACACCTGTAATCTTAGCGCCTCAGGAGGCTGAGGCAGGAGAATTACTTGAACCCTGGAAGTGGAGGTTTCATGAGCTGAAATTGCGTGAAACCGAGGCAGCACCCCACCCGGCCTTGGTTTGCCCTTCTTGGGCTTCAGCCACTGTCCAACTAGTCCCATTGAGATGAACCTGGTACCTCGGTTTACATGAGTAAACAGAATAGAGACACAGGAATGTGGCGTAAACAGATGTTTTAAGGTAGGAAAACCTTTTATCATCCCTGTCTCTTCCCTAATGTAATTGACTGGCTGCCTTCCACCTCTCCCAATAAAACGTTTCATCCTTCCAAAAGGTTTAAGACTACAATCTACAACTTTCCTTAATATTTCCCTAATACTTTGCCAGCTACCCTGAGTGAATCGCAACAATTTTGCATGAAGAATTGATTGTTATCTAAATATTCTTGTCCTGAAAATTCCTCTAGTTTCATCTCCCATTTAGGGAAATAAAGGTAGAAAAAAAAAAGATAAAAAATGTAATGTGCAATGTACAAATAAGCAGTTCTGAATACTTGCCAGAGGTGGTCCACTCTGTGCATTCTAGTGGCTCCATTAAAGAGGAAAACAAATTCAGCTGTGATATTTGCAGAGCCCACCGGATGCAAACAAACAATTTGCTGTGGAAAAGCCCAAGATTTTTGTATCTGAAATGAATGATAACTTCTTCCTTGGATCACCTTAAAACAGGCAGTGTAATTCTAAAAAACAATGACCCTGACCAACATTGCAAAAGCATGTTCAACAGCATATTTCCCAAGGTTGATTCTAAGATACCCCTCACTACTGCCAATGACAACACATTAGAGAACAGTTAAATAAAAGTGAATTAAGGCGAGAAATTCTGTACAGTATGAAACTCTCCCCTGGCCTAGGGGAAGGTTTAAGCAATTAACTAACTGAATGGAATTCAGATCATCAGGTAAAAATGTTGGTACCAAGGTAGTAATCTTGGGGCAAAGCTAACCTTCATCTGAAGAAATGAATTTGGTTCCATTTTACCCATCTGATGAATGGCAGACTAAGTCTTTTAAGAGTTAACTCCAAGCCTCTAATAATTTAACTTTTCAGAACCCATCACTACCAGAGGTTCATTTTGGCCATAAAAATTCTCACCCGGTAAAAGTATAACATCCATAAAAATCTATCTTTGAACAATTTACTGTGAACACTTCCAGCTAATCAGCTTGTGTTAAATACATGTCTAGGTATTTGAAATAACTTTATAAGTAGAATTGTCATTAAGACAATTCAATGTTGATGTTGGTTTCCAAAGAGATTTTATAACAATTATTTCTGAATAATTAGAGAATAAGACTCATTTTCTGTCAGGGCCATTCTTTTGTTCAAGAAAGTAAAGCCACAGGAAAAGCTTATAGCTAGTAAGTGGCAGAGCTAGGTCTGAAGTGAGTCACTAAATTTGGTCTCTCCACACCTGCCTATAAAAAGGGGATAAGATGACAATTATGCCAAAGGAAAAAAATCCTGAGTAAATATAATAATGAAGATTATTTGCACTAACAATAAAAGAAATGCAGTTTCTCAATGCCACATAACAGAGTATATATACTCTCTTAAAACACACCTAAAATAAACATTTGGACAATGGACTAAATTTTGCTTTAACCATTATATTTGTTTTAACCCCTGGTAGATCTAGATTTACACGTTCATGTGTCAGTTGTTTTTCTACTTCTGCTCTTATTGGCCCAGAAAAGATGAGAAGTACCAATGAAGGAAAATGTGAGGGAAGCTAGGTACCAAGCCCTTACATTGCTGCTAGCAGATCTCAGAAAGCTTTCTCTTTGACATCAAGGGACTTGTCCTAGCAGGATTAGCCTTGTGTCCTCCAATTGGAGCCAGATTGCTTTGATTGCATGGCCAACTCTGATAGTATGACCCAAAGAGGCTCCCTCTGAGCAGAGAAGGTATGGAACTCTGGTTCCTGTGTATTTACAGACAGGGTCTTGTCTTCTTTAGAGAAGACTGCTTTAACCCTCATTGTCAGAGATTCTGAGTAGCTACAGCAATTTCACTTGTTCTATTTGAAATACTCTGGCTCATTCAAATGGGCACAGGGATATTGCCAGATAAATGAACTAATTGTTTTCTAGCCTCTGTATGCACTTAACAGTGCTTCTGCACGTATGACAGGTAGTATAGCTGTGATAGCCAAGGGGTAAACTGGGCCTTCAGAAGACACATCTTCCATTTGCAATTTAAAAGAACAGGTGCTGATATTAGATTGTCCTGCAACCGAACATACATTGTTCAAGATGTAAAAGCAATCATATCTAAAAGTGGGAAATATCCATCTCAATTATCACATTGACAACAGGGGCATTTCTTCAGAGGCCAAATATCTGGTTGCTCACAAGAGAGAGAAAGCTGCCTGTGATATGTGCAGGAGATTTTATTTTATTAAGTATAATTATGATATCACTAACCATTGCCCATAATGTAAGACCTGGTTCAAAATCTGTTTAGAGAAATTCAATACAACAAAAGTGTGTTAAAATTTTATCAGCTACATGTAGGAGTCCAGTTGCCATTCTAAATGCTGAGGTGGTTATGTAGTAAAGTTTAATTGGTATAAGCAACAATGTTATTTCCTGGGCGGTACATATCCTGGGTGGAACATACAAGGAGACAAGTAATATGTTTGAATAATTAAAAACAAAAAACAGGCCGGGCGCGGTGGCTCATGCCCACAATCCCAGCACTTTGGGATCAAGAGGTCAAGAGATAAAGACTATCCTTACCAACATGGTGAACCGCGTCTCTATTAAAAATAGAAAAACTAGCCGGGGCATGGTGACACACACCTGTAATCCCAGCTACTCCGGAGGCTGAGGAGGGAGAATCGCTTGAACCCGGGAGACAGATGTTGCAGTAAGCCAAGATGGCTCCACCTCACTCCGGCCTGGGAGACAGAGCGAGACTCCGACTCAAAAACAAAAACAAAAAAACTAGGAAGCTGGACAGATGAGTGTATTGTGGTGGGAGGGGGAAGTTGTGACCTTAGATTTCTGTATCTTTAGTTGTTTCACTTTCTATACCATTTAATGATTGAAAACTGCGGTTGGACTGCCAGAACCACAGAACAGGAACTTCACTAGTGCAGGAATTAAAGGCAAAAAGCTTTTTGTGTGGGTTCACTTACTATTTTAATTCATTTGTATTCTTAGTCAGCTTTAAAGGTATGATTGCTTCTTCTACCTACTGCTCATTCTCTTCTTCCTTTTTTTTCTTTTTTTTTGAGACGGAGTTTCGCTCTTGTTACCCAGGCTGGAGTGCAATGGCGCGATCTCAGCTCACCGCAACCTCCTCCTCCTGGGTTCAGGCAATTCTCCTGCCTCAGCCTCCTGAGTAGCTGGGATTACAGGCACGTGCCACCATGCCCAGCTACTGTTTTGTATTTTTAGTAGAGACGGGGTTTCACCATGTTGACCAGGATGATCTGGATCTCTTGACCTCATGATCCACCCGCCTTGGCCTCCCAAAGTGCTGGGATTACAGGCGTGAGCCACCGCGCCCGGCCCTCTTCTTTTATACTGTTTTCCCCTAACCTCTGTTCTCTTGTAGGGGATGTAACTGTCAGCATATAGGCCTCAGCTTGCTCTGACTTGACTACTAGACTCAAAGCTTCAGGCAGGTTATTTCATGGTTCTGAGGCTTAGTTTCCCTATCTTAAATTAAATTCACAATTTTTTTTTTTTTTTTTTTTTTTTTTTTTTTTTTTTTTTAGAGACGGGATTTCACCTTGTTGGTTAGGGTGGTTTCAAATTCCTAACCTCAGGTGATCCACCCACCTCGGCCGCCCAAAGTGCTGGGATTAAAATTAACGACTTTATTAACTGTCCACCAGTGTGTGAAAATTCAGTATGACCGCGTTTTACATGACAATCGCAAACTGGTGTGAAGTTGTGTTCCTCAGTGGTAGCTATTGTTGTATTAGGAATTGTGTTTTTTATTATGTCCTCATGTTTTCTAAATTTTTATCCGCCTTTCCTTCATTTCCTACCTTAGTGTTGTTATTAGCTAACTTTTATTAAGTGGTTAACATGGCCCAGGACACTGTAATGAGGACTTTATGTAAATTACCTAATTATTTTCTCAGAAAGTATGCGCTAACTAATATTTTAAGCTATTTCATAGCTTAAATGACCAGTTTGTTGAAGTGGAAATTTAGAGAGGTCAAGTGAACTCGTTCAGTTACACAATCAGTTGCCCAGGTAGAATTTGATTTGAGCTCTTTCTGACGCCAAAACCGGAGCTCTTAATTACCAATGACACCAAGTAAACGCTTCATTTCTCAGCCCGCCTATTCCCAGAGGTCCCATTCCCATTTTAGGATTATTTTCTATAACTCTCTTGCATGTAATTTCAAAAATGCTATTTCCCAGGAGGTGAGTCCCTGATCTCCCTGAAGGCACGGATCATACTCTGCATTTCTCCTCCTAATCCACCCAAATTCCTGCGGCGCACAGACTCAGGCTCATTAACAGACCGGGAAAGAAACTGACCAGGCAGTGAAACAGCAAACGAAAGTGCAATAAGACAATTAGGGCAGGAAACAGGGGGAAGATAAAGGGAGAAAAACAAAGTAAGGGAAAGCGGGAAGAAATGGCAGTCACTGAGTGCCAACAATCGCGCGGGACGGTCATTAGGGGTCTCTGCTGAGTACTCGGACTCGGGACGGCCAGTTGAGCAGCACGCCGACCGTAGCTCATAGATGAGGCTCGGAGGCTCAGGAAACAGTTCTGTGGATCTGGCGGCCACGTTCCACCCACAGTCAGGCACACGTGGCACAGGTTTAACAGGCTGCCTAGCTCGAGTGCCTCTTCCCAGGATCAGGGAGTTACAAAGGGAGGCTGCAGTCTTCCCAGAAATCTATCAGGGACCCACAGGAACGAAGAGAACCCTTGTGATTATCCGTGAAGACGACTTATTATGATTTGACGAGTTTGCAAGCTCATCCTCGTCCTGTTTCCTCACTCTGGACTTTTTGGACACACCTTCCCCTTCCTGTGAGCCAACCCAGACGAATGAATTACAAGCCACCGCCTTCTATACGGCCAGCCAGTGCCCAGCGCCAAGCAC
This sequence comes from Saimiri boliviensis, assembly GCF_048565385.1. Taxonomy (NCBI): domain Eukaryota; kingdom Metazoa; phylum Chordata; class Mammalia; order Primates; family Cebidae; genus Saimiri; species Saimiri boliviensis. Next base: position 138,361,776 of record NC_133453.1, read on the forward strand.
CGCGCCTCCCTGCAACTCCAGGCGGCAGCGCGCGCGCTGGGGTGGGAGGCTGCTCAAAGGTGACGCGCGGCCGCCTCCTCCCCTTGAAGGCGGGGCTCGCCAGGGCGTGGAGGGAGGTGGGGCCGAGGAAGTCCGGGGGCCTTCGGTGATGCCTCCGCCCCCGCCGCGTCAGGGTTGCTCCCTGCGCTCCCGAGCGGCGACTGCGGGTCCCTTGCAGGTGAGGAGCGCGCGCCAGCCCGGCTCTGCAGCCCCCGAACGCGGCCTCGCACAGGTGAGGGCGGCGCCGGGTTCACCTGGCAGCGCGCGTGGGCCGGGCAGCAGAGTCGCCGCCTGCTCTTTCCTGGGGGTGGGCGTCTTCTCGCAACCAAAGCTAGGAGTTGGGGACCTGCAGGGTCCAGCATGGGAATTCAGTGGAGCCACTACCCCGGAGCTGCTTGCTGGTTCAGAGATCAGAAACGTGTCCTGAGGACTGGAGGCAGAAATCCAGGCGTGGCGCACGGGAAGGCGCACTAGGGGAGGGCATCCTGCCCCCGGATTTCTGATTTTAAAGGCCACACATTGGGTCTCCCCGGGGCGCTCCGGAGTTAGTCACCGCCACAACCCGGACTCCTCCTGCAGAGGTCAGTTCTTCAGCTGGGTGGGCTTTGACACGCTCTTTTTGTACAGACCCGGAGGTTCAACTTTCATTCTTTGCGCTGACATTTGCTCAGCGACCCAAGAGCAGAAATCCTTGGGATAATTGCGTAGGTAACAGTGTCTCAATCCCACTAAGAATAAGTAAGTTAAAAATAAAGACGGTGATGGTGGTGGTGAACTTGAGAGGCGATTAGTTTCCGCAATTAGTTCCTTAGTGCACTGTACATTTCTTAAGCAAATGGTGAGCTGACGGCTTTTTTTTTTTTTTTTTTTTTTTTTTTTTAAGTGTTTGGGTTGCCAACAAAGAGGTTTTCTCGGGCCTGAATCAACTTCTGGGCGACGCAGAGGGTTTCAGCCTCCTCTAGATGCTTACAGGAGCCTGGTCTGGAAGGTACAAGAGTGTAAACACTTAAGGTACCAAGCAGCTTCTCAGTGAACCGTGAGACGTTAGAACACCTGCTTCAGAACGCACAGAATTCAGACACTACTTATTGAGGGATTTCTATGGATTATGATTCCCATTAGCATTCATTTTTTGTTTGAGTCAGCAAAGTTTCAATTCGACAGATATTTGTTGTATATCTGTTAAAGGACAAACCTCTGAGAGCCGGGGTGGTGCCCCGTTGGGTAGCACAGGTGTTGATAATACAAAGGGGAATTTTAGAGCACTTACTCCTCACAGGTGGGTGTTTAGAAAGAGACCAAGGGCGCTGCGCTTTGCCTCAGCAGCACCTGTTTAATCGCTGGTTACAAGTATTTAAATGCAGGAAGGATGTAAATCGTTGAAGAGTATCTGTCATTAGCCTGATCAATCATTCCAAAGCAGTAAGAATGATGAAAACCATGCCTAAAATAAGATGATTAAGAGTTAACTTTGTATCAGGCACCATGTTAGGCACTTTATCTTGTCTATGAAATATACAAAGTAGATTCTCTTCCCCTGTACAGATGAGGAACACTGAGGCAGAGAGGAGTCCAGTCATTTGCACAAGGTTAGTGATGAATTTGGAAATGCATGTGGCTGTTTCTGTGTACAGAACTCATACTGTTTCACTATTTCATGCTGTCTCTAAGATGGAGAGTGTAAATCTGGCAGATTTAATGGACATTAGAATTCAAATTTATGTTCATAGACCCTATCTCCTGGGGATTAATCGAGTTAAAGTAGTCCTCAGGAATAAAGTGAGGACTGTTTTCATTGCACTTGGGTGGTTAAACTATGACCTACCTGTGACAAGTAGATGAACAGCTACTTTTACAAGATAAAATTTATTATGTGTCTCACCTAACATATTTTGAAAGGCCTGATATAGCCTAACAGGACCGATTAATAAAACTGCATATGTATTCTCTCTGTGTTACACATGGAAGGAACAGCTAATTTTTATATTATTCATATGCTTTAATACAGACTCCTGCAGAGATGAGTTTCTCAGCTGGACAGGCTTTGAAATCAATTTCAGCTTGATTTCTCCTTATAACTACAAGATGATTAGAGGTCTCTGTTGTCACCTGGAAAGAACTTTGTTCAAATCTATGGTCACACACAAATATATTTTTAAAGAACTATATATATTTTTCCTTAAACCTTTTTTCCAGAAGTGTAGAGTACTACAATGTGGTGATCTGGTGAAGAATCACGTTCCTTATATGACTTTTGAGTAAAGGATTTATAACAACTCAACTGTCAATTTAAGTGCATGTAAACTAGAAAAGTAATTTTTAAATTACAGTTATACTGTGGACAATGGAAGGTGAGTGAAAATAGTTCTCTGAATTCAAATAATATATCTTGTCATGGAGAACACTTGCTTTGTTAAGACTTTTTTTGTAATTGTTGATAATTACACACAAATGGAAGGGGTTTTATATTTAAATTACCTTGAAATGTTGCCAGTTAACTGTTCAGAAAAGGCTTTGCTTGTGATGGCAGGATCAGGTATAATGTTTTGCCTCTATCAATCTCTGCACAGATTTTTTTTTCTGTATCTTCACCTGATGGTGAAACTAATGAGACACCTTAAACTTCTCTTTAGGAGAAGAGGCGTTAAATCCTTCCTGGGAGGTATTTTAAAAGTGGGCCTGACTTGGTTAGGTGTTCTCATGGGGAGCCAGGGCCAGTGATGAAGGAGCAGAGTATATAGGGATTGTGAAGCAGGGGCAGATCCAAGTTTTGGGAGGCCTGAAAGGTAAACAATTTGGAGACGCTCTTTAAGAAAATTAATACAAAATTAGGTGTGAAAGTGAATATGTGTTTAAAATGAGAAAAAGAGATGATGACAATTGGCTGGAGATTTCTGCCTGTTTCTGTGGAGATTTTGAGCAGTTTACCAGAAATGCTTACAAAGACAGGCATGCTGATTGCAGCCTGGCTTCCCCTCTCTCTGAGAACACTCAGCATCTCCCAGCAGCTTGTCATACCCATGGGGGCCCCTGCTAGTGAGAAGCCCAAAAATGAAGCTCTGCTACCTTCAAAGAGTGAGAGGGAAAGTTGTGGTAAAAGGCAAAGGACTCATGCTCCCTTGAGCAGAGCAGAGACAGCTGGATGGGATGGCAGAGACACTCTGGCACTCTGGATGGGATGGCAGGGACACTCGGGACACTCATGTCCAATAAACAATTCTGAGAGCTGGTCTTCAAGGCATTCCAGGTTGGTTGGTTTCACAGGGATGCCTTTGGCCGTTGACTTTTCTATCTATCAGTCACCATTTATTGTGAGTTTTCTGATGTCCCAAGTCCTGAGCCAGGTCAGGTCCTGATTGTTGGGAACTCCCAGTCTCATGGAGCTGATTTCATTGATCATAGCACATCGTTATAGGCTTGCATAGAGATGCCATGGGAGCCCTGGAGGGCTTCTGATGCTTGAGTTGAGTTGGGAGTTACTGAGATGGAGTCCAGGAAGACCATTCTAAGTGAGCAGAGAGCCATTAAAAGCCCTGGTGGTAGCTGGGCAAGGTGGCTCATGCCTGTATCCCAGCACTTTGTGAGGCTTAGTGGGGTGGATCACCCGAAGTCAGGAATTTCAGACCAGCCTGGCCAACATGACTAAACCCCGTCTCTACTAAAAATAAAAAAAATTAGCTGGACGTGGTGGCAGCACCTGTAATCCCAGCTACTTGGGAGGCTGAGGCAGGAGAATTGCTAGCACCTGGGAAGCGGGGGTTGCAGTGAGCCGAGATCACACCATTGCATTTCAGCCTGGGCGACAAAGCAAAACTCCATCTCAGGAAAAAAAAAAAAAAAAAAAAAAAAGCCCTGGTGGTTTGGACCCATGCATTCTCCTCCACTGATGCCGTGATGTCCTTTAGTCAGTGTTTCTTAACATATCCTTCCAGTCCAGCAGCTCCTGCACACCTGAGATTAACTTGTTAGAAATGCGTGTTCTCAGGCACCCCACATTAGGAGCTCTGCCTCTAGAGCACAGTAATCTGTGTTTTAAGCCCTCCAGATGATTCTGGTGTATGCTAAAATCTGAGAACCACTAGTCTTAATATTTAAAAGAACAGATAGGGCATGGAATCCCTTACTGAGCTCACCAGGAGGGGATTGAAATTAATACTAATATATTAGTGTTGTAATATAATAATTTGTATTACTATCACTAACATTTTTTGAGCACTCAGGTTGTGCCAGGCATTTTGCTAAGAAATACGAACTCTAAATTTTCATCACAAACCCTGGATAAGGCAGGGCTACAATCACCTGGACTTAACTGTGAGAAAACTGAAAGAGAGAGATAGGAAATTATCCATAGTCACACAAATGGAAAGTGGTTCAGCCAGGGTTCAAGCACAGGCTGTCTGGTGTTAGAACCTTCCTTGTCTTTTGTCTTGCCTGGAAGAGTTCTCACTGATGCCACTGTTGTGTGTTGGCATTGGGCGAGAAGTCTGGAAGGCAGGCTTGGGATTGCTTGGGATGCATGTATTGAATAATCCTAGTCATTTGCTGGCTGCTGTGGTTAAGAAGTTTTTTATTAGAGATAAATTCCCAAACTAGGAAGGAGGAACGTTACTGTCATTCATTCCTAGTGCAAACTTTTAAAACTTTATGAGTGAATGGACATGATTCCATATGAATAATTACATCACATGGAAATACCATTAAGGGCCCATATGGATTATTCAGCGGAGAGTGATGCTGATGATTATGGAAGGTGGCCTTGCTTAGGAATGCTGAGATTTAATCTGATTTAGACAGAGGCCTGTCTTCTAGAGGCCAAACCCCTCCCCAGGCCACAGAGGACTTGACGGTGATGTTACGTTTGTTCATTACGTCTTGGAAGGTATTCAGAAGAGCTGTGCCTTATTCTGTTGCGGTTTTTTTTCCAGTTAAAAAAAAAAAAAGTTGCCCATGATTTTTTTTCTCTGTGTGTGTGTGTTTTCTTTTTTTACAAAATAACCCCATGGTGTCAGGCAGTATGAGTAAGAACATATTGACATGGATGTGTGTGTGAGTACATAGATTGATGGTTTGCTCTTGGTTGTAAATCTAAGGTTACTGTGCATTTACTTCCCCTCTGGAAAAAAATGTTTAGGCAAACATTAATTTGAGTTTATGGTAGGCGGCAAAATCTAATTCTGAGAATGCCAGCTGTCTTATCTATGCATTCATTCATTCATTCATTCAGGTGGTCACTGATTGCCTGTCTACGTTGTGCTAAATATTATGTTAGGCCCCAGAAGAGATACGATGTGACCAAAACAGACATGATCCCCATGGACTGGAATAGAAGTCTTTGTAGTGCAGTGTTATGGGAGAACAGCATGGATGCACTCCCTCTGGCAGTGAGTCAGCAGGAAAGAAGCTAAGAAGTTATTGTAGGTCAGGAGGGAGGTTATTGGGCTTGATTAAGACCTTAAGGAAGTGGAGGTGTGGTGGGATTTGAGCGGTAATTAGGAAGATTACACAGGTGACCAGGTGGAGATGGGTGATGAGAAAGAGGGAGGTGCTGGGCCTGAGGATCAGGTTTGAGCCTTGGACTGCTGGCTTGGTGCCAATAATATCAATGAGTATTGGAGGAGGAGAAGCCTCTGTTCGGAGAATGATGACCTTTATGGACACTGAGTCTTAAATGTCTGGATGACCCCAAGGTAGAGATTTTAGGTGGATACTTAGATAGGATAAAGGTCTGCACTCCAGGAAAGAGGTTGTCAGTATAGAGATTGGAAAGAACTAGTCTTTGGATGTTAATTGAATAATTGACTAATTATCAACTGATTGAATAATGCAGTTGCTATAACAACTGAATAATTCAATAGACTGGACTCATTCTTTAGAGGTAGAGGTGAATTCCCCGCTCCCTAGGCCTTTGATATATTTGAGCCTGGAATCTGGTTGGTGGGAGAAAAAGCAAACAGCAGCCTTTGAAAGCAGTTGAGGATAGGACTAAACTCTGATTTTATCTTGCCCAATTTCCTATTTAAAGGGTCTAAGGGGTCATGCCCTATAAACTATAAATTCTTATCAGATGAGTTTTATTTAACCATGTATATTATGGCTTACCTTCCAACCTGAGTCTGGTATGACATTACATGACAAAGAAGTAGAAATATTTTACCCCCAAAACATGTTTCTTTGCCATATTTATAACTGGTCCTACGAAGCTGTCCTTTGTGGGGAGACAAGGGCATCTGTAAAAATTCTCTATGAACATAGCTAGATCTTTTTCTTCCATGCCCTCCCTATCCTGAAGAGATTAAGTAAGAGTCTAGCACCTTTTAAGGCCTGAATAGGAAATATTGGTCATCTATTATCTCTAAGGGCAGCCACTATAAGACTTCACACTTTTTTATCTTAGTCTGAACATTTCCTTTCTATTGATCCCAGGTCTTTAGACAAACTCAACCAATTGTCAATTAGAAAATGTTTACATTGATCTATAGCCTGGAAACCTCCCTGCCTGCTTTGAGTTTTCCTGCATTTCTGAACCAAACCAGTGTATTGCTTAACTGTATTTGATTGGTGTCTTATGCCTTCCTAAAATACATAAAACCGGGATATACCTCAATCTCCTTGGGTATATGTTCTCAGGACCTCCTGAGAGCTATGTCACGGACCATGGTCACTCACATTTGGCTCAGAATAAATCTCTTAAAATATCTTAGAGTTTGACTCTTTCCTTTGACACAGTGGAGTGAGGAGTGAACAAGGAGGTTGTTGAAAGCTAGTGTTCAGAATTTGAGCCCATATAATTTTTATGAGGTAAAACCTTTATCATATATCCTTTTAACTTGTTATTTTCTGTTATAAAAACACATAGTTTTAATTTATGTATATCATATATCACAAATAAATCATATCATTTTGTATATTGTATAGATTGGCCAGTGCTGGTTTGGAGCAGATGTTAGAATATTAATTTTTATATAGAATAGATAGGTTTTCTTAGGTGGTCCAAGTAGAAGGCTTTTTAAAAATACGTGCTCAAAAGTAGCTAGAAGGGAAAAATAATACACTTTTATCCACAAACTATTCACTAATATGTGCTATACATGTCATGTGCTGAAATTTTAGTTGTGAATAAAACAAATAGATCCCCATTTCCTCAGAGCTTGCAGTTTAGAGGGGAGGCCAGACAATTTCAGAAGTGATTACGAAGAAGTGTGCTGTTTGTTAAGGGTGAGGGACAGGGTGCTATGAGAACAGGTGGTAAAGGCCACTTCCAGAGGCAGCACCACCTAGGCCTGGCAGGAAGGAGTTGGAGAAGCACAAAGGGAGTGTTTTTAGAAATCAGTGGATGGATGCCTTTGAGGAACTGAAAATAAGCTTTGTTAATGAAAAGTTGTTAGTAAGTGGGAATAATCATGACAGATCTGCAAACTGATGGGGAAAAACTAAAAAGGAAGTATTAAACCTCTCTGCATAACCATGCCTATGTTCTGTGAAGTGTTTTGAAGAATCCCAGATACAGTGGAGCTGACAGTGCAAAAAAACAAAAACACAAGAAAACCTAAAAACAAAAACACCAAAATTATAAACAGAAACCCCAAAATCAAAAACAAAAATAATGATTGTATAATGCTTACTTTTTTTAAGGTGATGGTTAGGGAACTACTTTTAGCATTAGGAAATGTGTTTGGATTTAGTCTGAGAACTTGGATAATATTACCATCATATGGTAACTTACACCATTCATATTGAAACTTATAACTTTATAACTTGAACGAAGTAACCCAACTGGTTCGAAATCAAGCCTGTGTCTTTTTTTTTTTTTTTTTTAACTTTCTGTCAAAAAAGAACATTCTATTTCTTGGACCACAATAACCATTATTGCTATAATAATCTGGCTTAATGTAAAGGATCTGTCTGTCTCTCTGTGCTTAGCTTCCTCAGTTTACAGTCTGGAAATGACCTTTGGGTTCAGCTGTTCCATCTCCACTTGCCCCTCCATGAATAATCGGAGGCCCAGGAGTGCTGCAGGCTTGATTATTGTTTTCACTGGGTGAATGAGTGAAACATCTGTCGGGTAGAATTTGTCCTGAGTTCCTTGTCCTACAGCAACAATGCTTCCCTTGAAGCCTTCTTGTTTGTTGTTGAAATAGACCCAGCAATTAATGTTCTCCAGCTCCTTTCAGTCTTTACTTACCTAAGTTCCCTCCCCTGTCTTCTTTATCTCCTCTTTGGTATGTTTTTCATCTACTTTTTCTGACATTGTGCTGTTTTGAATTCTGTAAAAGTCCTTGGCAAAAATTGCCTTCAGCATTTTAGGCCTGTCTAAACAGGTAGAATTTATCTGACATTTCTTTCACTCCCTTAAGGCTCATGTGAGCTGGCACAGACATGCAGGTTTGGCAAAGAATGAGAAAGAAGGTTCTTCGGAAGTTTTCTCTGTTAACATTTGAACCAAAAGACATGGTGGGGCTTGGAAAATATCTGGTGAATTGTCTTTAAATGTCATGAACTATTTGTGTGCCCTCAAATAATGTTTGATCAGATAGGTGTGGCCCTATTCAGTAGCAACAGATTGGCATTTGGTCCTTGTATTAACTACTTCCTCCAACTTCCTTTCCAAAGCCATGTGTCAATTTCTAGTATTCTCACTATGAGCCCAAGATCAGCAGTTATTACTCTATTGTTTAGTTTTTGTGTTCAGTTGTCAGGCTGTGTCATTTCATTGGTAGTTTTTTTCTTCTTTTCTTTTAGTAGAAGTTTTTGCTTTTCCTAGTTTACAAGACCCACAGATTTAGCTGCTGTATATTTTATTTTGTGTGCCAGTTACCTGTTATTTCTGAGCCTCTACGCAGTGGTAGCATTACCTTAGTCATGCTAATCCTCTTAGGAAGCCTACTAGTTACGAATCATATCCATTTTACCACAGGGAACACTGAGGCTCAGAAACCTCTAACTTGTATAAGGTCACCCAACTGGTTGGAAATCAGGCCTATGTATTTCTTTTTACTTTCCACCCCTGTTATTTGATCTAGTGCTGTTTCAACCATTTCAACCATTGCATTCTGTTTTGCATCCCAGGGAAATTATTTCACCACAAAACTTGAGAGGTTCCAAGACCTATTTCAAAGAAGATTTCAGAAATTCCTCTACCTCCTGAGTTTGACCTGTTCTTTGCATTCCCAGGTTCAATACAAAGGTGAAATCCTTCATGACAGGCGAGGCTTTAAATCCACATCCTTGTAGCCCTGGAATCCTGCTAAACCCTCTTGAGGAGATAAACGCAGCATGGTCTTGATAAATGTCATTTTAGAGCAATTTCCTGCCAGATGACTGTGTATATATGAAGCTGGGTAATCTGGAAATGTCTTTATCTGATCCAAGTGATGCTGTAAACATGATTGTTAGATTTATGTAACAAAGCTAGCAGTCACGTCTAAATATTACTACACTTAATTCCTATGTCTTCATGTGAGAACAACTTCATTGCATTTTTTTTTTCTTTTTTCTTTTTTTTTTTTTTTTTTGAGACAGAGTTTCACTCTTGTTACCCAGGCTGGAGTGCAATGGCGCAGTCTCGGCTCACCGCAACCTCCGCCTCCTGAGTTCAGGTGATTCTCCTGCCTCAGCCTTCTGAGTAGCTGGGATTACAGGAACGCGCCACCATGCCCAGCTAACTTTTTGTATTTTTAGTAGAGACGGGGTTTCACCATGTTGACCAGGATGGTCTTGATCTCTTGACCTCGTGATCTACCCGCCTCGGTCTCCCAAAGTGCTGGGATTACAGGCTTGAGCCACTGCGCCTGGCTTCATTGCGTTTTTATGTTTTTAAATGATGTCAGCTTTTAAATATATTCAGATGTTGTTATTTCAAAACCCAGGAAAAATCCTTGTGGTGCTATTGATTAGATCAAGGTACTTTTTTTGTGTGTATTTATTATTAGCACGAGGACACACTTATCACATAAGATGTTTTCAGGATCCAGAGTATACAAACGTGGTAGATGTTTTGGTTATCGTGGTCTTGGAGAAGCTGGGGTTACTTCTCTGAATACTCCACTTAACCCCAGCAGAGCTTCTGAGATCTCTCCTGGGGACTCTCCTTTAGTTTTGCGTAGAGTCTGTGGCCTTTCTACGATGTGACAGCAGATGCCGAAGCTGGTGTGAGTGGTAGTGGAAAGTGGTGGGAGAATGTAACTAATACCCCCTGGCACCCTATGATCTGATGTCACAGGCCCAGCCTCATGTGCTTTTGAGAACTCTCATCAGTGTTGTTTATATTCATTCCAATGAGATGCCAGTCCTCGTATAATACGTTAGGAATGGTCATTTTATATTTTTAGTTCACCTATTTTCTAGTGTAAATTTTGCCGACCAATCTGGACGTCTTGTTTGTGCGATTTTGGTTGTTTCCATGGTTTGTGGTAACATTCTAAATCTTTCCAGTCAGAAAACCAGCTATTGCCTGTCTATTTTTTTTTTTTTTTTTTTTTTTTTTCTGAAACGGATTGTTGCTCTGTCACCAGGCTAGAGTACAGTGGTGCGATCTTGGGTCACTGCAACCTCTGCCACCCAGGTTCAAGTGATTTTCCTGCCTCAGTCTCCCGAGTAGCTGGGACTACAGGTGCACTGTACCACACTCAGCTAATTTTCTTGTATTTTTAGTAGAGACGGGGTTTCAGTGTGTTGGCCAGGATGATCTGGATCTCTTGACCTCGTGAACTGCCTACGTCAGCCTCCCAAAGTGTTGGTATTACAGGCGTGAGCCACCATACCTGGCCCACCTGTCAATATTTTTTTACTGGTGGCTGTGGGTCAAAGCTGACTGACTCAGTACTTACAAAGCATTTGTATTATTGCTGCTTTTTAAATTATGTGATTAAGCAGAGGATAAAAATAGTATAGAACAATCTTTTTTACATACACATATAATTTATACTAGGTGCTGATGTATGAAAAAAATATATATATACATATATATGTATATATATATGTATATATATGTATATATATGTATATATATGTATATATATATGTATATATATGTATATATATATGTATATATATATTTTTTTTTTCTGGAAATGAGTGCTAGAAACTTATTAGCGGTTCGTTTGTGGAGACAGCCTAGTTTGAGCTAAGTCACTTTTCATCCTGTGCCCCTAGGTACAGTTACAGTTTCCTAAGGCATACCCACCTTAAAAAAATGTTACCAGCTTTAATTCAGTGGTGAGATAATAAGGCTTTTTATTTTTGTCTTTAAAATGTCATTTAAAAAATTATCCTTGGACCTGAGAATATTAAACAGACTTTGAATTTGTTTAACATTTTATGGTTTTTTAAAAGTCTGGCATTTATCATCAGATTTTATTAGGCAGTTTCTTTATTTGAGATCAGGAGAATTAGAACTACAACATATGGTTGTTGAAATGATTAAGGAGAGAAGAGGTTCCAAGTTATTCTCTCCATTCAACAAGCTTTCCTGGAGGCCACTTCTGATGAGGTAGGCGCAGAGTGGGACCACTTAAAAAACTTCTACCCCAGTCATCTGAGGTCAGGAGTTCAAGACCAACCTGGCCCACATGGTAACCCCATCTCTACTAAAAATATAGAAATTAGCTGGGCATAGTGGTGTGTGCCTGTAATCCTAGCTACTCAGGAGGCTAAGGCACGAGAATTGCTTGAATCCGGAAGGTGGATGTTGCAGTGAGCCGTTGCACTCCACTTGGGCAATAGAGTGTGACTCAGTCTGAAACAAACACACAAACTTGTACCTCAGTGAGCAAGTTATGAAGGCCTACACTATGGCTCCCTCAAACCACCTTGTTACTGGGGAAAGTCTAGGTTTTGAATTCAGACAAACCCCGGTTTAAATATTAGTTCTGCCATGTATTAGCTGTAGGACTTTGACATCTCTGGAACTCGGGTTTCTCATTTGTAAGATGGAGATGAAAATACTTTGGGATGCCTGTGGATGTTAGTAAAAATACATGTAGACTGCCTTGCACATATAGATACTTCATAAATTTCTATTACTAAGGAAAAGAGGGAGTCTGGATTCTTCATAATAAGCAGATCTACAGAGGTTTGGATAAATGTGTGCCTGCGATGTTATGGCAGCTTTCCCAATGATCAGACGTCTGTGCACTGCTGAGGTTTTGTTCTACATTACCTTCTAACCAGGATAAGGCTGAGAAAGCATGGCAGGACCTGATTCTAAATTACAGTATTAAAAGAAAAAAAACAAGAGGCACATTTTTATGCCCGTAACAACTTTAAAAAATCCGGTCTGTTTACCTAATTTGAGGCTATTATTTTTAGAGATGAGATACTAGATATTGAAAGGTTTTTTTCAGTTTAGATTTTTATTTTCATTTTTAAGATTGTTTCTTTTGCATTTTTAACTAAGTTTTGAGGTCAGAAAGTGAGTGTTGGACATGCACATATCACATGGGCAGTGCTGGGTTTAGAGGTTTCTTGGTAATGACAGTATAATTTGATGAAAGTCTGGCCACTTCTGGGGTTAACTGACAGTGTTTCTCATATATATATACACAAATATATACACATATATATACACACACATATATATACACACATATATATACACGTATATATATACACATATGTATACACACATATATGTGTATATGTATATACACACATGTGTATATGTATATATATATACACATTGTGTGTGTGTATGTATATATGTATACATGTATATAGTCAAGAGGACCTTTGAAAGCTTTGGAAAGTGAAATGTAATCAGTGGCATAATTGGAGCACATACCTCCATTTCTGATTGCTCCCCTCGCCACCCAGCCAAAAATATTGATTAGCTGTGGTTTCACATTTAAATGGGGCAATAGAGCACAAGGAAATGATTCCTAGTTTCAAAAACTTGTCTTCTTGGAGTGTCAAGCTTCATCTTCATGAAAAGAGTATTAGCGGTAACCTCTTGGGAGCGGAGAGAATTTTAAAGGCAGACGTGGTCTGTGTAGGCTGAGAGTGGGGAGGGGAAATGTGACTTGAGTCTGGAAAAACGGGAGGGACTGGCTATCAAAGGCTTGGTGAGCTTGAGAGGGAGAGGTCATCACTGTTATCTCTGTTCTTCTCACATTGTGTAGCCTCTTGGAACTTTGCTGTACGACCCTTTGCAATGCTCTATGTATTTGGAATGGACACAGAAACAGTCACCCACAGGAAATGAGGTGTCAGAGACGGAAGGGCAGGTGGCTTCAAGGTCAAGCATGTGGAGCTGGGCTGATGGGCCTGAATCTTAGCTCTACTGTGTAGTAACTGTGTGTCATTGGGAAAGTTACTTAAGCTTTCTGTGCCTCGGTTTATTCATCAGTGAAATGAGGCTTCTGATAGTACCCGTCCTGTAATCCTTATAAGTGCTTAGTAGCTGATGCCCAAGACATCGTAGGCTCCTTTTAAGGAGTAGCTGCAGTGGCTGATGCTCTTGTTGTTTGGTAATATTGATGGTGGAGAGACTCATTTAACTTTAATATCCTATAATGTGTCATGTTTACCTTCCTTAATAGAACCCAATAATTGTTTCATATTTAAAAACTCCTTTGCAGCATTTTGTCTCAGTGGGAAGATAGGTTGGGATTTTTTAATCATTTTAAGCTTTTGTTCTAGCTGAAGCTCTGAAATGGGTTGCAAAATCCACAGACTGGAAAATGATAGAAACTAGGGAAAGTTCATTTGGGAATTATCAATTTAAGCTGTTACATGATAATGTCCACTTCATCATGCTGACACTGGCATTGATGGAATCCAAGTGGTGGAGGAAAATCGATTTAACCTTTTTAAAAGATGATGGTTTTAATATTGATAAGTATTCTTTACCTTTTCATTTGAGAGATGCTACTATAATGGAATGCCTTATAAATACTAATGTGTGCTGACTGCCATCTTTGATCGTAACTCCTTTGACTATTTTGAGACGGAAACTCCCATGATCTGGACAAATGTCACGTTAATGCATCCCAGACAAGTTGAGGAATATATTCATTAAATGAACTATGCTTCACACAAGTGTAGGAAGTGTTCCTTAATTTATATTTTAAAAACCTTTGTAGATTCACAGGCCAAAAAAAAAGTGGGGGTGGTGGAGCTTAGGAAGTGTGTGTGTGAGAGCGCATATGATTCCTTTTAATTTTTCTGCAGCTGTTTTTTTCCTCATTTGATTGAGACGTGGATCATTTCAGAGGTCATTGGATGCACATTAATCAGCTCCTCATGAGTGCTTCCTGGGTGCCTCACCTGCTGTTCTTTCTTTTTTCTTCTTCTTTTTTTGAGATGGAGTCTTGCTCTGTCACCCAGGTGGCTGGAGTACAGTAGTGTGATCTCGGCTCACTGCAACCTCTGCCTCCTGGGTTCAAGCGATTCAACCTCCTCAGTAGCTGGGATTACAGGCATGTGCCACCACACCAGCTAATTTTTGTATTTTTAGTAGAGACGGGGTTTCACCATGTTGGCCAGGCTAATCTTGAACTCCTGACCTCCTGATCTGCCCACCTTGGCCTCCCAAAATGCTGGGATTACAGGTGTGACCCACCGTGCCCAGCCACCTGCTAACCTTTTTTTTTTTTCATAAATAAGATAAAATTTTAATTTGTAAAATGATCATACAGAAAAGGGTAGTTAATTTTGAATCACTTTCTTAGTCCCAGCATGCTGGGAAATTCCAACTGTCTCCATGATCCTTTTCAGAACTGAAAAGGATCTCTGCCAATTGAGATCCAAGTGTTAATAGAAACAGGGGAGAGAGGTCTTGGCTTTAGACTTCTGCTGCCATGCCCATTTCTAGGATCCTTCAATTTTTGGTTGACAGTGTCTGAGATCACTTATATGGACCTCAGTCTGTTGTGGAGTTCAGGGGCTTCATTGTACTCCGCTAGTCTCCAGGCAGGCTTGGATTTCTAGTACCTATTCAGTCATGATGTTAATAAAAGGAATCCTCTTCTGAATTCATTCATTTTTTCCTTTCATGAAAACTTAATTGCAATGTGCTGGGTAATGATGTGGACTAGGCAAATCCCATCTCTTCCCTTCAGGGCACTTACATTATTGCAGGGTGGTATTGAGGAGTAGATTAGGAGACTAAGTAAATAAACTAACAAGATAATGTTGGGTGCTTAGGGCCATGAAGAAAGTGAGGTGTGACGAGATTATGACATGGAGGTGCTGCTTCACACTAGAAGCTCAGGATTGAGTTAGGGTTGGCTTAGAACTTGCTAAGGAGGTGATTCCTGATGTGGGACCTGAAAGAGCAGCCTGGTTTTTGATCTGTGCAGAGGTCACATTATATAACTAGCAGCCTTGAAAAGAAAAAATCCGTCCACCTGCACCCCAAGTGTTTGATGCACCCATTTTCTCCTTATGCTAGGTCTCCAGCGTTATACATTGCACAGGCATTACCCTTCCACCAAGTAGGACTGAACCTTCTTGAAATAATGAGCCTCTCCCAGGCGAGGACTTGACTGTGGCTCAGTAGAGCCTACCTTTCTTCACACAAACCAAGTTGGTTGAACTTTGCTCCTAATGAGAGCTAGTTCTGTGTTTACTTTCCAATTACATTGGCCAGTCAGGTAAGCCTAGAGCTGTGGCCAGGCTTGCTTTAACTTTCCTTTCATGCCAAAAATATACTCTTTTGCTAGTTGCTTTTAGCTCTCTGTAAATGCCACACTGTCCTGTCAGTCTCAGGCTGTCAAGATACAACCTGTTTTGTCAAGACATCTACGGGAAGTTAGAGCTTCTTCTACTTTTAGTCTGAATCTTTTCAACACTGGATTCTTAAAGCCTTATTCTATGATTTATGAAATTTGAATTGTTTGGTGAACAATGAACCAGAACAGACAGTGAGGCTTTGCAAAGGTGCAAGTGTCTTAAGAACCCTTCCTGCTGGATCTGTGGAAACTTACCCGGTGGTGTAAACCCTGCCATGGTAGCTTACACAGGTTCTCTGTGTTTCCCCTTGATTAACTCAGTATAGAACAGTATGCTTTGGGTCCTTAGAGTCAGAATGAATGGTAATACAGAATTATTAGAAAAGCAGACATTTACTAAATTAAATGTTAAACTCAAGCTTACATGCTATTCAAGCACTGTGTCGTGCAGCTAGATGCCTGTACTGACTGTTCTTTCTCTGGAGCTTCTGTTGTGTGCAGAGACGATAAACATACTATTTTATTGCAGATAAGTAGGAGTTACAATAACCTATGAATAAACTCGTTAAATAGATATCAGTCTTGATTTCCTGTGATATGCCTGTACTATGTGAAGTGGTTTCGTTTATTTTGCAGAGCTCTGTGTCATTTAGAATAGTTTATACATGTGGACTTTTCTGTATCAACTGTTGAACAAGAACTAATTAGCTGTGCCATATCTTGAGTTACCAAGGCCTCTTGAATTGTCTTAGGGAAAGCTGTAGGATATTTCTGTTCCCTCCGTAGGATCTACGTTTCTTATATTTGCGCTGAGATGGAGATAGCAATACTGGCCCCTTCAGAAAGGGGCATGAAAAGGTAAGTTTCCACGCCCCTTTTCAAAGCCCAAGGCAGATAGTCAAGTGGGTGACATATTTCCCACTGAGTCTCAGAATCTTTTTTTAAATAATAGCTCTTCAAGTAGCTGTCATGAGTTGATCTGAGCTTGTCACCAGAAATCTGTGGTCCAAAAGACACACACACACACACACACACACACACACAATATCACTGAAAATATTACTTTTATTTTTACATTCATTTATTATACAAACGTTACGTCAGTAGTAACAGTTTTTTAAAAAAGCAAATATTATCTGCCTTGGAAAAGCATCCATCAATGGTTTTTTCATCCTTTTTTTTTCCAATTTAGGCCATATTTGTATATCATTTCACAGAGCCATAAACTTTGTTTTGGTAGAATTTTATAGTTTGTGTTTTTCACTTTAAATTATACCATAAATTATTTTCCAGGTGACTACATAGCCTTAGAAAATTATTTTTTAATGGCTGCATTAATGAAAATGGGTGGTTCATATTTCTGTTCCTCATGTATTTATGTACCTAAAAGTGCATCACTTAATATGCATTCTGTGCTAAATTTCCTAGGCTTATAGAACATTTATAGTTTACTAACTCAGTTTTCACTTTGTGTAAACTGTGCAAGACATTCTATTCTTCACCTGTGCTGATGGAGTAATTTAAAATTTCATGTTGTGAGCATGTATTGGGAATTACTATAGAAGCCTGTGAACCCTGTATTTTTGTATAAATTTTCTCTAATATACTGTAAATCTAAAAACACATTAAGGAAGAGCACCTGGCTCCTCAAAGAGCTAACACCATGAAATTACCTAGAAAACAAAATTTGACTAAGTGAATTTATACCTTACTACAGGGACTGAGGGTTATCTAATTTTTTCTATTAGCTGAACAGCGGTCTTTATCTCTGTTATGTGAAATGATATGAGCTGTGCAAAGTGAAATCATGCAGAGAACAACTCTGACATTAAGAGAAATGTGGTCTGAAATAATACATTTTGATTTTTATGCTACTTATAGAGTTCAGTATGATGGAACTAGCAAAATTGACAGTGGAGCCCAACAATTTTGATAGAGAAATTATCTGCTCTGGGAAACAGTTGTCTTCATTGTGTTATGAAATGTGAATTGGTGTTGAGTATTTAGAGTGAAAGGCAGCAGAAAACATCCTTGTAGTCAAGTTTAAGAAAATGTCTTATCTAAGTGAGAAGCAATACATTGATATTTATATGCTGACATAAGAAGCATGACTATGGAAGATGATTAGGTAATAGTGGCCCTTGAATGACTTCGTGACTTCTGTTTGATTGGTGGTATATAAAATGTAGTAGTTTCACAGAAATATTTGGGCTGAGAGCGTCTCTTGAAAGATCAGGGTGTGAGATGAGGTCAGGCTGCATTCTGCAGAGCTGCTGATAGCCACAATGAGGGTAGCACCCATGGTCACCTGGGATTTTGACTCCGGAAGAGGAACATATCTTTTTACTTTATCAAATGCATCTCCTTAAAATGTATCACTTTCTAGATCTGTACATTCATTCCAACTTGGCTTAAAATTAATTTCATCTTTTTTTTTTTTTTTTTTTTTTTTTTTTTTTTTGTAAGCTCTTTACCTTACTCAACTTAGATGGGCTCTGTGACAGCTTTGACCAAAAGAATGTGAGAGGTATAATGCTATGCCAATTCTGGGCATAATCCTTAATTGGCCTGGTGAATTCTGCTTCTTGCTTCTTGGAAGCTAGCTACCACATATGAAGTACACTCCTAGACCACATTCTTTAAAAAGCCAAATCACATGGAGAGGAAATGAAAAGTGTGAAAGCATGGAGAGTGAGGCAGCTGACTATGAATACAGAGGTTACCTTTTTTTTTTTTTTTTTTCTTTTTTTTTTTTCTTTTTTTTTTTTATTGCATTTTAGGTTTTCTTAATTATCCTAAAGTACACATAACCCAATAACCCAACATGCATTTATCTTTTTTTTTTTTTTAGACAGAGTTTCACTCTTGTTTCCAGGCTGGATTGCGATGGCATGATCTCAGTTCACTGCAACCTCAGCCTCCTGAATTCAAGGGATTCTCCTGCCTCAGCCTCCTGAGTAGCTGGGATTACAGGTGTCCGCCACCACACCTGGCTAATTTTGTATTTTTAGTAGAGATGGGGTTTCTCCATGTTGGTCAGGCTGGTCTTGATCCCAGCACTTTGGGAGGCCGAGGTGGGCAGATACTTGAGGTCGGGAGTTCAAGACCAGCATTTATCATTTTTAAATATAAAGTTCGGTGACGTTATGTTTATATTGTTGCACAACTGTCACCTCCATCCATCTCGTGAACTCTTATTTTGTGTAACTAAGACCGTGTCTATTAAACACTGACTCCTCATTGTCCTCTCACTCTGCCCCAGACAACCATCATGCTACTTTCTGCCTCTGTGAATTTTCTACTCTAGGTATCACCCATAAGTGGATTCCTACAGTGTTTGTCCATCTGCAACTGACTTATTTCCCTTAGCGCAACGTCCTCAAGGTTCATCCATTTTGTAGCAGTTCTCAGAATTTTCTTCTTTTTAAAGGCTTAATAATATGTCGTGTGTCTTTATCACATTTTGTTTATTTTTAGGCACTTGAATTGCTTCTTCCTTTAGCCTATTGCAAATATGCTGCTAGGAGTATCGGTGTGCAGTTATTCAAGTCCCGCTTTCATTTCTTTTGGACATATACCCAGAAGCGGAATGGCTGGATTATGTGGTAATTCCATGGTTATTTTCCTGAAGAACTGCTACATCATTTTTCCATAGCAGCTGTACCATTTCACCTTTCCACCAGCAGTGCACTAGGGTTCCAATCTCTCTAGTCTTGCCCGCTTGTCATTTTCTCTTTGTTTTTGTTGTTGTTTATAGCCTTTCCAGTGAGTTTAGAGTGTGTCTCATAATTTCCATGTACATTTTCCTAATAACTAGTGGTATTGAGTGTAACTTTTTTACAGAGTTTACTACAGGTGCGAGACATGACCTTTTGAGTTGTCATTGAAAGAAAATTTCCTGGCAGATCAAAAGATGTGGATTCAAGTCACGTCTCCATCTCTAATAAGCCATTTGACCTTCAATTCTGTTTAACAAATGTTAATTAGGCCTGTGCTAAAGGCTGATCACTGAACTCTGTGCCGCAGAAAGGAAAAAAATAAACCACAAATTTTTTATTCATGCCGCTGCTTTACAGATTTGGTTTTTTTTTTTCTTTTTGTCTCAAAAAAGAAGGTATCATAGCTAAAATTTTTCAAACTCTGAAGTTTTTAACTTGTCTCCTACAATTATAAGGGTAACTCAGAGTCTCTTCAGACCTAGGTAGGGTTTCTAGCCATCAAAATAAGACATGAAAAGTATGAGGTAGAGGGAAACAGGTAATTAAAAAATTTTTGGAGGATCTGTGGTTAATATCTGAACCTTATTTACAATTTCCACTTATTTATAAGTTGATTTAAAAATGACCATATCTTCATTAAATATTGTTTATTTTGTCTTGTCTCTTGTCATGCCTTGCTTTTGTGCCTTCCCAGCTTGTTAACATTCTGGCTTTAGTGTCTCTGAGGTGTCTCCTGCCCTCTCAGTTACCAAACAAGATGGGTGCACCTCCGCTGCCCTCAGCTAACTTTTGTGCAACATTTGCAAGTGTTGCTTACTCCTTGAAACTTCCTCTTTCTCTCTCTCAGCTTCCTTTGTCCTGTTCTCTTTTTTCCCCTGGCTCTCCTGTGCTTCCCTGGCTCTCCTGTGCTTCCATGCTTTTCACTTTATACACTTGTTTGAGGAGAGAAGGTTCCTGTCTTCCACGTTGCTATCCCACACTTTGCTCTGAACTCCCACCTTGAATATCCAGTTGGACTATAGTATGTCTCAACTTTGATAACTTATCAGTCTTCTGACTTACCTTCTGCAAATGGCTGTTGCTCTCCTTTCCCCGTGTTCATTGGTGGTGCCACCATATTACCTCTGGCCTATCCGGAAACCTTAAACACCTGCTACTGCCTCCTCCCTACTCCTCCCTGACACATATAATCAGCAAATCACAAAATTCAGCTTCTCAGTCCCTTCACTGTCATTCTAGTTACAATTTTTGTGGTCTAGGCCTTTATCACACTGGATTAATGCATCAACTATGTACTGTATTAGCATCTCATTCTTAACACCTCCTAGATCACAGTACACTATTGGAACTGCTTTGCTATCTGCTTCTCCTACTAGACTCTGAGTTCCTCAAGAGAATAAATGGGGTGTGTATTTTATTCCTTGAGCTAATGCCTAGGGGACCAAAGGATACTGTAATAATCTCTCTTTTTTAAATGCACAAAACATAAGTTCCACATCTTTGCATGTGACAGACCTAATTCTATTGCGGTATCACACAAGTGTAAGCGTTAAACTCCAGAGACTGAAATATAATTTTCTCATCAGCTTAAAAAAAAAAATCTAGTGGTAGTATAGCTCCATGGTGGGTTGAAACAAACATCTGCTTTTTACATGGTCCTTGATGCTCCAGAGCACACTGTTTACTTTCGCCTTCAATGACTCTGATTTAAAAGGGTCTAAATCAGGGTCACACATATGTGTACAAAGAGGATGAGACCATCATGGGTGACATGTTAGAAAGCTGTGAATACCTCAATATTTGATTGGCAACAGCAAATGTTTTCTTCATAGCGTTTGAATATTCTTGTAGTTACTTCCTAATTGCTTCTGTTTATTATCACTACTTATTTCATAGCATATTTGAATTCCACCACTTTCTCATCAGCCTTTGTAATTTTCTTTACTGTTTCCCATTGTGATGCACTAATAATTATTATTTGTTCTCTTCAGGTTTTTAAGTTCTTATTTTAGAATGATGACTGCTTTGCCCAGAGTAGAGATTTGGTGATCCCAGTTAGATAGGTATTGCAATCTAGCCTAAGGTATAACGACAGATGTTGTGGTCAGGGGTAACCTAGTTCGAATCCTGGCGCTGATACTTACTGGCTGACAAGTTGCTTCATGTTTGTAATCCTTGATTTCTTCTTACATAGGATTGGTATTTTTACTTAGTTCTGTTAACATTTGTGAGGATTTAGAAAACTTGGACAAAAAGACAGTGCCTGCACACAGTCACCGCCAAACAAAGCTCCAATATTTATCATCCCTAAATTATCCACTTCATTTGGAAATGTCATAAATGAGGCCACTGGTTTGATTGTTTTGTAGCAATTATTTCATATGTGGATGAAATTGAGATCAGTGCAACTCAGCTATCTGTGAGGAAGATACACATTTTATATTCTGATAAATACTGAGTTGTAGACATACTTGTTGTGAATGAATGAGTGAATTTAAACTTGATACTTGTCCTTATGAGAATAAGCATTAGTTTGTCATTGATCACAACCTTAAATGATTGATAAATACTTAGAAACTAATGACCTCACAAAAGAGAATTTGTCAGTTTGCTTAGAATTTAAACAATGTCATTGTATTATTCCCCTAAAGCTCGAAGTTTTCAGATGTGTTTCTTTTTACCTGGCATTTTAATAAAAGATGTATTATGCTTGGGAAAGATCAATGAATGTGACACAGGGCTTGACGAAACTGGGATTTATGGAGACACAATTTTTTAGAAGTCTTCTGTTGGAAGATCAGAGCTGTTCTTCTTCCTTTTCCTAAAGACAAAGTTTAGGATATAATGTCAATTAATATTTTTGAGAAATAATCCTTAACATTTTGATCATATTACTAGACCCCAATTTTTCATGAGATGACTCATCTAATTGGGGCATAAAAGATTTTAAATACATCTTTAGGGAATACAGCTAAGTTTCCAACTTGATCTAACAGGTGTTTTGGAGACCTAATATAGAAAGAATTTAGATCGAAGACAGAAGGAATATAATCTACATTGGAAGACCTTTTTAGTTTCATAGTATTTCTAGTATCAAATCCAGAGAAAGGGTTTTATTCTGTGTAAATGAGATCAATGGTATTAGCAACCATTTAGTTCTAGACGGCTAGTTAATTTTTTAGCAGTTTTATTTTTGTCACAGCACTTATGACTATCTGACATAAGTATTTTAATAATTAATTTTATTCATACTTGTCTTTCTTGAGTAATGATAAATCTTATTTACACAGAGACCTCTAAAAACATGCCTGTGGGCCAAGGAAGGGACATTGTATCTCGTGAAGACTCCTGGGATATTTGGTAGCAGAGAGTGGAGGAGGGCTCTGGGTTTATGCTGCCTGGTGTTAAGGATGGACCAGGGAAAGCCATGGTCAGCTCTGTACTAAGTATTCTTCTGAAGCCAAGGCAGTTTGACAATTGGGAATCCTAGTGACCTTTGTTCAGGAAGCCGGGGGAATGAAGCAGAGCTAGGGAAGTTGGTAGCAATGAAAAAAACCACTCAACAGTAGGGAGTTATCACATTGTTTGGCAACTATGGAACACCCTTAGGAAAATATTTTTTTGTTGACTTTACAGTTATACTTCTTTCTGTTACTGCAGCACAACCTGATTTTTAGCAGGGATGACTTTTATTTACTCAGATGTCCCATAAAAACTTTTGTCTTTTTCTCACAGCCACATTTTAGCACTCAGAAGAATTTTCTTGAGCTCTGTAGGTTGAAAATCAATACAAAATCAATACAAAATACAAAATGTTACAAAATCTAAAAACTTTTGAGTGCCAGCATAATGACATATGTAGAAACTTCCACACCTGCCCCGGTGTGATGGGTCATAGTCAAAATGGAGCCAAAACTTTGTTTCATGTGCAAAATTATTGAAATAATGCATAAAATTATCTTTAGGCTATGTATATAATGTATGTATGAAACATAAATTTCGTGTTTAGACTTGGGTTTTATCTCCAAGGTATCTCGTTATGTATATACAAATATTCCCAAATCTATGAAAATCTAAAATCAGAAACACTCTTGTCCCCAGCATTTTGAATAAAGGATACTCAACCTGTAGTAGAAATAAAATATACCACCCCCCCTCCCCATGCCTGTTGAATGAATAACAACTTTTATTGATGACATATTAAACTTTGTCCTGAAGCTGTTCTCCTACAAAATCTGGGA
The DNA here is from genome assembly GCF_048565385.1 of Saimiri boliviensis. Classification (NCBI taxonomy): domain Eukaryota; kingdom Metazoa; phylum Chordata; class Mammalia; order Primates; family Cebidae; genus Saimiri; species Saimiri boliviensis. The sequence goes on from NC_133453.1 coordinate 138,385,443, forward strand.
CTCCTTTTAGATAGGAAGTCCCAGTACATAGTTGCAAAACTTTGCATGATGTTGTTAGAATTGACAGGCTGCTGTGATATCACTGGTGAATATCAGGAAGACAGACCATCACAGGGATTGGTGTCTTTTCTGTGAGCATGAGACGTGGAGAAGTAAGGGACCTTTCTGAAAAGAAACTCAACTTCCCCATATTCTACTTTCCTGAGTGGACCCAATAGGCAGTGGCTAATATGAGATGTGGTGTATGGTTTTGTATTTCCAGCAGTGCTAAAATCTGAATAACCAGAAAGGTAAAAATGAAGAAACAAGTTGTAAATCAAAGAACCTTTGATACTTTTTTTTCCACTGGTCTTCTTCCTTGGACTCTTGCCCTACGTGGAACATATTCCACACAGCAGCCACTGCGATCCTTTAAAACTCCATGACAAGTCAGATCAATCCTCTGACCAACTTTCACCTCCCCTCCTGGCCCTGACTTGCCAATTCACTTGAAATAAAATCCCAAGTCTTTGCTGGCCCTCATCCCTTCTCTGATGCCATCTCAGCCTGTCACTGATGGAGCAGGCAGATCTGTCTGTATTAACCTCTTTGTTGTTAGAAGAAAGGAACGTGTTCTGGCTTTGGGGCTTTGCATGGAACCATTCCTGTTTTTGGACTCGTCTTTCCCAAATCGTGTTTCTCATTCTTGTCACTTAGGTCTCTGCTCGCATGCTCTCATCCTCTGTGGAATGGCTTCATCTCCCTCTCCAAGCATATATTTCCACTTGGGTACACTAGCTTTCCAAAGGCAGGGCCCTTGTCTGATTTGACTACTAAGTTGATGAATGTGTAAGAAGCCCAGTCAGGCTTTGAAAGCAGATTCCCAGCATCCATTGAAAGGAGGAACTTTGAGAGTAGATGCTGCATCGGACAAAATTCAACCTTATCTCCCATATACGTTTTGCATCTAGTAACAATGGTGTATGTTCAGTACAATGCCCTGGTAGCATTACAAAGAAAAGTTGTTTGGGCTTTTTTGGAAATATCACAGTTTAAAAATATTTGTTGTCATTTTCTTTCTTTCTTTCTTTCTTTTTTTTAAAGACAGAGTCATGCTCTGTTGCCCAGACTGGGGTAATAGTGGTGTGATCTCAGGGCTCACTGCAACCTCTGCCTCCCAGGTTCAAGCAATTCTCTTGTCTCAGCCTCCTGAGTAACTGGGACTAGAGGCATCTGCCACCATGCCCAGATAATTTTGTTTGTTTGTTTTTAGTAGTGACTAGGTTTTACCATGTTGGCCAGGCCAGTCTCAAACCCCTGACCTCGAGTGACCTTCCCACCTCATCCTACCAAAGTGCTGGGATTATAGGCATGAGCCACTGTGCCTGGCCACTTACTGAACTTTCATGTGCTCAAACCCTTTGAGGGTTTCTAATTCCTGTGTATTATTTATGATGTCACAACTAAATGAATGCTTCAGTTATCCAGATTTCTCCAAGCCCAGGTTATGGTAAATCGATGTACCTGTATTTCTCTATTATGAGTTTGAGTTATTTTTCTAATTATGAGTGACTTCTCTCTCAAAGGAGATGCAAATCTTTTTACCCTGCCTCTGCCTTATCACCTGGATCCACAAAAAGTCATCTGTGTCTACTTTTGAAAATGCAAATTATTTGAATATGTCAGAGGAAGTAAAAAGGAAGTAGTGCATGCATGATGTCGTTTATAAATGTAAGAGTGAACCTGAGACAGATGAGATCCTTTATAGAAATTAATAGGTACTGAATTTTCCCAAGAGAAACACCATTTAGTACAGGTAACAGTGGTATTTACTGAAAACCCTGTTTAAATCACACTTGCCTTAAAAAGCCCAAAACCAAAAAAAAAAAAAAACCAAAAAATATCTTGTCTATTTAAGCTTGTCTGGTTTACATTATGTTTGTTATCTGATTCTTCTTTCTAAAAGGAGAGATACGGTTCTGAAAATAGTTATTGCCTAAAGGGGAAAAACAAATTCTTTTCCTGGTATTGCAGTTTTGTTATTTGTTTTCCAGCAGATTAAAGGATTTAATTATTCAGGTGCTCTAGAAATGTTCTCTGCATATTCTTTTGATCATGCAGCCTATCAGCAGGTACTTTTTGAGCAGACACACCCAATATATAAGTTTACATATTTACTTATAAATGATATACATATGCTATGGTACTGATAATACATATATTATTCAGCATATACAAAAATAGAAATTAAAAGAACACGTTAAGTCAGTGTGAATGGAAGTTCCAATATTTTCTTCCTACGTTTTGTGGCTATGCTGGACTCTCCCTGAGGAACGCTCAGTCCATTCTGAGCATTCGGTAGAGTGAGGGAGGGTCCCCTCACTCCACCCAGCCTAGTCCAGGTCATGGGATTACAAGACCTGAATAAAATCACACCATTAAAAGGTGCTCAAACTCTGCCGAGGGAGGCTAAGAGGAGAAAAATTTGCTAAAGGTCCCGAGTAAAGCTCTTTGAACTCTAAATTCTTCATCTTTAAAGAGAGCATGTTAAAGTGCACAGCATGGCACCTGGGGCAGAGTGGTGATCAGGAAGGGGAAATTGATGTTCTCCTGTTTCTGCTGCTGTTCTGTTACTGCAGCTGTTAACTGCTAGTTCATAAATCTTTTATCTAAAAATTCACAATTCAGGAACTTTTGAAAATGGAAAGAATTTTGTACGAATCCTTACCAGAGTTTGGTAGCACAATCTTATTTGGACTCTTTCGTAACACTTTATGGTCTATATAGTATATATAGACCATTAAGTTTGAAATGTGGTATGTTTGATGATGAGGGACTGTCCCAAACCATTTCAGGCATTGTGTAATATATGATACACTCTCTAAGTTCTTAAATTTCTGAATTCCGAAAACAAACCTGGCCCAAGGTTGGTTTGACCTCATTGATGATTATTCCTATGTTGAAGCGTGTTGCCCTTTTGTTTGGGTTGTTGCTGTAAGATTATTTTGTAAAGGATACTGCTTTTTGATGGTCAGGATTACTTGTAAAGGCTTCCTCAAGTCCCTACTATAGGGAAGAATGCTCCTGTCCTGATTTACTCATTTGTAAAATGTTGTTATTGTTTGGATAGGAATAGCAGATGGCTTAGTCTCACCCTCGTGCACAAAACACCCTCTGCATGTAATTGCTCTTTCCAGGTCATACATTGGGTGAGGGACCTTCCGATCTCTGCCCTGTTCTTAATCTCCTTCAGGCACATTCTCTTCCCCTTTGGCTGTTCACCAGTGAGGTCATGTGCTTTATCTCTGGACTATATGAAAAGGCTCTACCTCTGCCTCTCATATTGTATTCTCCATCTGTGAATTCAGTTCCTTCCTCCTCCTTTCTGTTTGCTCGACCCAAGGGGACTTTGAGTATCCTTCCCGGGGATTTTGGTCACTAAAACTTCTCCTGTTCCTTAGGGGCAATAAGTCTATGCAAAAGTTCCTCCCCGACTCAGGATCCAGTGGAGCTTTCTGTGGTGTGTTCAACCCCAGAGGCTCTGCCATCTCTTTGTCATTTCTTTCCAGGCCTGCAGTCTGCTCAGCTGTGGCATCATCTCATGATTGGAGGGAGCAGCCCTCATTGCTAGGCTGGCATTCTTTCTAGAGTGGCAGTGTCAACTCTCCTTCTCCTCTGCCCTCTCATTTTCTCTCATGGTGGGCGGCAGAATGGCTGGGGATATGGGTTGTGGGCAGATAGTAAATGGGGCTTCCAATGTCGTATTAAGGACTTCAAGCTTTTACAAATTTTATCTGCAGGAACTATTAAAGGCAATTCCATCTCTACTTTGTTTATTTTATTTTATTTTTATTTTTTAAATAAGAAAAAGGATTTAATAATCACTAACATTATAGATAAGTTATTTGCAAGCAGAAGTTGATCATGATATAGTTTCCAAACCCTTTGCAAAATCCAGTGGTGTTTTGTTTACACAGATTTTCCTGAGGCACTTTCTGAACAAATGCATACAAGTATGCATCTCCTGTCCCCCAACTTTCTATATCACCTTTTGGACCTGGCAAAGTACTCTTTTTTTTCTACTCTCCATCTCTACTTTGAAAAGACCATTGCTCTGGTGGTATAAATGAGATTGTAGAGGAGAGAGGTGAGAAAAGGGGAGTGGAGGCTCAGAGTAAACTCTCAGATATCCTTTATTTCATTGCGGTTTCAAAATGTTACTTTGACTACAGTAAGCCAAAAATAAAATTCCAAGTCCCCTCCTACCCAACCATCTGAATGGACCCTTCTTCTCAGGCAATGGCATTCCTATGTTAACCTGAAAAAAGAAGTTCAGGCCATGATGGGAGGGGAGAGCCAGACATGCCTCATCATGCCCTCCTCCCTTTTGGAATTACTGGTAGAACAGATTCTTTAGGCTTGGTAAGAAACATTTACAACCTGTTCTCACTGAAGCCTGCTATAGTCTATTGTCTCTGAATCCTGCTATCTGGAAGCTTCATAAGCATGATAAAACCTTGGTCTCCACAACCTTTGATCATGACCCAGACCCTCCTTTCTATTGATAACTCTTTCAACCAATTGCCAATCAGAAAACTTTTAAATCAACCTATGACCTGGAAGCACTCCTGCCTCCCCGACCATGACCCCTGGTTCAAGTTGTCCCACCTTTCTGGACCAAACCAATGTACATCTTTCATGTATTGATTGTTGTGTCTCATGTCTCCCTAAAATGTATAAAACCAAGTGTACCCCCAACCTCCTTGGGCACATGTTGTCAGGACCTTCTGAGGCTGTGTCATGGGCTTGTCTTTAATCTTGGCAAAATACACTTTCTCAATTGATTGAGACCTGTCTCAGGTACTTTTTGGGTTCACACTACTGCTTGATTGGTAAAACACTTGGAGTGGAAAGCACATGGGTTCTGTGTTAGGCAGCTGTGAGTCTCAATGACAAGTCTACCATCAAAAATCAGCTGGTTGTCAGGCAGGCTTTAATGTGTAAAGTAGGGGCTTTTATGCCTATTCATAATTCTTGCAGGATGCTTCTGAGTATTAGATAAATTATGTCTGCAACATGTAACTGAGTACCAGGAATGCAGTACATGCTCAGTAAAGGTTGCTGTTTATTTTTTCCCCACACCATGAGATATTTGTATTGAGGTCTGAACTTTGAAATCCAGGCATATGAAGTTTATGTTTTTATATTCCAGATAGTGTCACTTTTAATTGGCACAGATAGTGTTTATTAGATCATGTTAATAAAAGAAATAGTTTTTTTCTAACCGTGTATTAAGCTATCAGAACCCCTGCTTGGCTGGTATTTATGCTGATTCAGAATGAATTCATGGCGTAGTTTAAACCTAGTGATGAACTCAGGTGTTTCTCATTATATGTTGGATTGAATATCTCACTTAAAACTATGTGATGTTGTATTACTTTGTTGATAAGGAAACTGTATTTCAGGACTTTTGAAAACCTTTAATTTCTTGTATGTGTCAATCTAGGCAAATATTTAAGTACTTTTGGAAAACTAATGTTTTATTTTCTTCCCTTCTAATTATCATCTTTACATATTTTATTACAGCAATATAATCTATTTTATTCAGGGTAACTTAGCTATGAATAATTAAAAATAAATTTAAATAGCTTTTAGTTGGTCACTTAAACTATTTTATTGTTTTAAGTACCAATAAATGAAACTTTATAATAGTCTTAGTGCACAGTTATTATTAAATGCAACATTTCATGATAGCTTTTAATATGTATAATGTTTGCTAACTGGTCTTCATTTGAAAAGTGTTTAAAGATTGCAGTTTTAATTTGGGGTGTGTGTGTTTTTCATAGTCCATCTTTTAGCAGTTTATAAAGTGAACTATTTCTTTTGCAAGATGACTAAGACATTGCCAAAACTATATTGGCCTAGGTTTACTTTTCAAAATCATCATTTGTAAACTCACCTTTAATTTTAATTGTTAAAGCAAATCTAACAGTGATTGCAAGATATACAAAAGTCATAGCTATGATGTCTATATTTTGAATTTATACATTTAAAATATCTGTTGCTTCTCAAAGCATATTTTAGAAGGTATGTGTTACATTAGTGGTAAAATAAATAGGGAGTTGGGCATATAACTCTCTATGGAAAAACCTCGATTTTTTTTTTTTTTTTTTTTTTGGTGGGTGTGGCTGGGAAGACAGTCTTGTTCTGTCACCCAGGCTGGAGTGCAATGGACTGATCTCAGCTCACTGCAGCCTTTGCCTCCCAGGTTCACACAATTCTTGTGCCTCAGCCTCCTGAGAAGTTGGGATTGCAGGTACCTACCACCATGCCTGTCTAATTTCTGTATTTTTAGTAGAGACGGGGTTTTGCCATGTTGCCCTCGAACTCCTGGCTTCATATGATCCACCCATCTCGGCTTCCCAAAGTGCTGGGATTACAGGCATAAGACACTGCGTCTGGCCTTAGTTCTTCTTTATAGTAGAACATACACTGCAGGAATCATTAAAGATGATTCCATCTCTACTTTGAAAAGACCACTGCTCTGGTGGTATAAATGAGAGATTGTTGAAGAGAGAGGTTAGAGAAGGAGGGTCAGACTCATGACCTCATAGTAGAAAATAGACTCATGACTTTGTGTCCATAAACCTGTTTGTTAAGCAGAGAAGGATACATTATGCACTTTGGTTTTCAGCTGAATAGTGAATGGACATTGTATCTACTGAGAGACACATACAGCTGAGTCACATTGTTCATGGGAGTTATGTTCTATAAAGTCGAAACAAACACTGAAATAGCAAACACTGGACCATTGTTCATAGGGTAAGGACAAAGTTAGGTTCCTTTCAGCCTCTGGTCACAATATTTTTGCCACCCTATTAATAGATAATCTTATTGTATATGTGTTTGTGTTTAAGGACGTGTCATTTAATATATATTGTTGACTCATAACTCTGAACTGATAGCAAACAACATTATGACTTATGCCTGAATGAAGCTTATCTAAAACATGTATCTTCTCCATAAGACACATCGCAGCCTTCTGTACTTAGGAACATTAGACAACACTCCAGCTTTATGTTCAGTTTGTTCAGGAACCATTTTAAACGGTGAAGTCACCAACCAAAAGCACAAAGATATGAAAAACACAGCACTAAATAAACAACCTCCTCTAGGAATATGCATGTAGAGTGATTCACATTTTTTTTTTTTTCGCACATGTCTGTGAATGACCACAAAAGTGCTGTGGGTTTATAAAGAAACTTTAGCAAGTATCCCAGTTTGCAAATGGGGATAATCTGTAGTCGGAGTTAGCGTTCATTTTTAAGGCTTTGAAATTGTCAGTTTAACAGTGAAACCACTTCTTCCCAAGAGCTTAGTCTGGTATGTACGAGTGGATTCAAATTCTCCTTCTACCTGGAATGCCAGTTTCTGTCTCTGGCACTCCTAGTTGGTGCTGACACATGAAACCTCTTAGATGTCCATCACTTCTTCTGGGTCACAGTCCCTACTTCCACTTGAACAACTAATTCACCTTTGCCTCCTCCCTAGGATCCTGGTTAGTTTACACATGTTGCCATATGTCTGGAAATGGGAAAGTGTGGTGATGAGGAAAGTGGGCTCTGGATTCAGATGGATTAAATCCCGCTCTATCACTTACTTTTTTTTTTGCATGGAGTCTAGCTCTGTTGCCCAGGCTGGAGTGCAGTGGCACAGTCTCAGCTCACTGCAACCTCTGCCTCGAATTTCAAGCAAGTCCCCTGTCTCAGCCTCCCAAGTAGCTGGGACTACAGGCACATGCCACCATGCCCAGCTAATTTTTGTATTTTTAGTAGAGATGAAGTTTCACCATGTTGGTGAGGCTGGTCTCAAACTCTTGACCTCAGGTGATCCGCCCGCCTCTCAAAGTGCTGGGATTACAGGCGTGAGCCACTGTGCCTGGCCTATCATTTACTGTGTTTGTGCCTTTGGGCAGGCAGGCATTGTTTTTCCATCTGTAAAATGGGTGTAATAATATTGCCTACTTGTAATGTCAGTAATTGAAAAGAGAATATATATTTAAAGTATGTAATATATAGGTTGGCACATAAGCCCTCAAATGTAAACTATTAATTGACTTAGTTACTCATATGTAACTTTTTTTTAAAGCCATCTTGAGAATTTGATTACCACCCACAAAAACAAAATAAGGCGAAGAATTAGAGTAAAAGATAATCATGTATGAAAACATAAAGCTGAGTTAACATTAGAACAAACTAGGAGGTTTAAAAGTTATAAACTCTCAATTTGTTTCTGAATTCTGACCAGTCCCGATAAGGAAAGCCTGATTCTCAATATCTTTTAAATGAAAGATTTTTTTTTTTTTTTCAGGAATCACACAGCTATCTCTGGAACTGAATAATTATCTTTTACTCTTTATAGGGCACCTTGATGTGCATATGCCTGTTGTGCTGATTTGTAATATGTTTGTATATACACGTGTCTCTCATTATACTTAGAATCTTGGAGATTTGGCATCATTTCACTTAATTTCCATCTCCAGGCCCACCTGTGAGACACTAACTCTGCCAAGGACTCCAGCTTTTGAGGATGGGATTGCCAGTACACTTGACTCCATAAGAACTCTGTGTTTGCCCATCCTCTCATTTTATCATGGGTCACTTACACATAACTCTTAGTGCAGAAAAAGGCATTAGGTGTTACATGACAATGGGAAAGGCAGACAGAGGCAGATTAAGGGATTGAGTCCAGTGTACTTTGTCCTGAGGGGCCATGTGGACTTGGACATTGTGGCTGGGACCTTAAACTCATCATCTCTATGCTTGTGGTTCATGGCACTCTAATATTAATATTTTAAAGTATTTACTCCATGTGTATGCGCTTATTTACCTGTAGATTGTATATACATCGTTCAGAGCTTATATAAGATAAACACTACAGGTGCATTGAGATATTAAATAGCTTATATAAGATACATACTACTGTTTGTGTTGATATTAGTTTATATAAGATATATACTACTGTTTACATTGAGATATTAAAAAAGGAAGGATGTCCTAAAAGTAGATCATAAAGATATTGTGCAACTCAATAACTTTATTAAATATTCACTTATACACTTAAAAATGGGTAAATTGTATATTATATAAATTATCTTAATGAAGACTTTTTAAAAAGGAAGAATAAAATGAAGGTAAAATTAGCAGTCTATAAACATTTTAAAACTTATTATAAAGTATGGGAAGGCTTTTGATCTCACCCAATTTATTTATAATTAAATACTAATTTCTTTAGCAGAAACTGTAATTAAACATGTCATTAACATTTTTAATCACTTTATTTCAGAAAGCTCACACTGGGAGTATAATTACCACGATTTCAGTATTATTGTCTGTGATTCATTATTACTATTGCTTTCAGTCCATATTGCTTTGCAAGATTCTTTTTTAGTAAGACAAGATCACATCTTTAAATCTCTGTAGCTAGCTGTGCTGGACATGTACATGCACGTACATGCACACACCATAGTCTCTCAATGCGGGCACGCTGGATGATCCTGAGAGTGTGTGGCCTGGGATCTGTATTGCTGCAATGTGAACATGACATTCTGGCATCAGAGCAGCTCCAAATGACTTGTGAGTGCCTGATCTATGGATTATGTGTGGGGACCACAATCTCTTCCATTTCCTGGTGCTGCATTATTCATTAGCACCTTTTACCATGTGAATTGCATGCAAATTTTTTTTGACTCGTTTTTATTTTTACTATTATAATTCTTTGTCTCCTCCTCCATGCTTCAGAAGGTCAGGAACTTAGTCTGTTTGGTTCAATTGTTTAACTTTGACTGGTTCTTGGCACAAATTCTTGGCTCAATAAATATCGCCAAATAAGGAAATCAATTTGTGTCTTAAATTTTAATAACAGGTTTTTCTCAATTTTAAAATGAAAATAAATACACTCTGAAGTTCTGATATTTTCTTTATTTCTACTATTTTTTTGAGATGGAGTCTTGCTGTGTTGCCCAGGTGGGAGTGAGGTAGCGTGATCTTGGTTCACTGCAACCTCTGCCTCCCAGGTTCAAGCGATTCTTCTGCCTCAGCCTCCTGAGTAGCTGGGATTATAGTCGAGCACCACCACGCTTGGCTAATTTTTATAGCTTTAGTAGAGACGGGGTTTCACCATGTTGGTCAGCCTGGTCTCGAACTTCTGATCTAATGATCCACCCATCTTGGCCTCCCAAAGTGATGGGATTACAGGCATGAACCATTGTGCCCAGTGGAGTTCTGATATTTTCTTCCTGCCCACACTGAGGTACTTACAGTCAATTTTGGAGACCATTGTGGTTGGGCGAGAATTGAACAGCAGAGAAGGAAATGAAGGGATCAGAGGCAAGACGCAGAGCCCATAGAGAATGTGTTTTATTGAATGGCCAGACTCACTCTCCTGGCTTTTGACATTTGGGTCAGACCCACCTTACCTGTCTTGCCTTATAAAAGAAAAGCAATGAAGAGTTTAGTCAGAAAATGAAGCAGATAAATGTAAAACTTGATTCAGAACAATGTAAAACATTTTTGCAATATTGTGCAACAGGGCTACTGGTGATGTTTGAGGGACTTGGAAATGTAAGAGTGGCACCATGACATGTGACTTGTTCATGTTGACAGGGCTGGTGAAGACAGGCAGTGCTCAGGGGAATTCCACCTTTTCAGTGTGTTTTGAAGTACTGTTTTGTAATGTAACTGAAATCCAGTTGATTCAGTTTTTGTGTTTGCTTTTTGAATAATGTACATACAGTAAAATTTATCCTTCTTAGATACATGGCTGTCCGAGTTTGAGAGATACATGCAGTCTTACCACCACTGCTGCAATCATAATGTAGGTGGTTTCCATCACCTCCTCAAAAGTTTCCCTGTCCCCATTTGCAGTCAATTCCCTCTCTTTCCCTTAGCAACCACTGACCTTATTTCTATCCATATAGTTTTCCCTTCCAGAATGTCATAAAAATGGTATCATACAGTATGTTAGCATTCTATGTATGAATTCTTTTATTTAGATGAATTTGCAAACGTTATGCTATGTTGTTTTGTGTATTAGAAGTACCCTTTCTTCCTTCCTCCCTTCCTTCCCTTCTTCCCTCCCTTCCCTCCCCTCCCTTCCTTCTTCTTTTGACAGTTTTGCTTTTGTTGCCCAGGCTGGAGTGCAATGGCCTGATCTAGGCTCACTGCAACCTCTGCCTCCTGAATTCAAATGATTCTCTTACCTCAGCCTCCTGAGTAACTGAAATTACAGGCATGTACCACCATGCCCAGCTAATTTTTGTAGTTTTAGTAGAGATGGGATTTATCTATGTTGGTCAGGCTGGTCTCGAACTTACAACCTCAGGTGATCTGCTCGCCTCAGCCTCCCAAAGTGCTGGGATTGCAGGCATGAGCCACTGTGCCCGGCCAGTACATTTGTTTTTATTGCTGAGTAGTTAGTCCATTGTATAGACACATGATATTTTTAAAAATTCATTCACGAGTTAATGGAAAGATGGATTTTTAAAAGTTTTTGACAAGTTTGAATAGTTTCTGCAAATGTTCATGTGCATGTCTTTGTGTGGAGATCTGTTATAATTTCTCTTAAATTCCTGTGAGATTGTTGGATTACATAAGAAACTGTCACATTTAATTAAACAAGAAAGTTATACTTCAGGAAACTTTCAAGCTGTTTTCCACAGTGTTTGTGCCAGTTTACATTCTTAAGATCATCGTATGAGAATTCCGCTTTCTTCTCATCTTAACTAGCACTTTGTATTGCCAGGATTTTCTGTTGGTTTGTTTTTGTTTGCTTGCTTGCTTGCTTTTAGCCATTCGAGAAGGCGGTTGGTTTAGTTTCTAATGTAATGGCATGGGTCTGGAGTACTTTCCTTTTCTTCTTTTTGACTCTTTATTTTGTTGTCCTTCTCTTTTTCACGAGAAAGTCTCCCCTTCTTTCTTCACCCTTTGGCTGGTTTCCTTTGTATAGACTATGTGATTAACACCATCAGAACTTCTATTTCTATATATTCATAGTATATGTTAAACACTGTCGTGCTCTCCATCAGTTCTTACCAGTAGATCATAAACTTCTTGTTTTTGTGCCACTCTTATAAGAACCAGTGGATACTCAGGTAACATTTCTATGTTGCCTTTTTTTTTTTTTTTTTTTTTTTTTTTTTTTTTTTTTAACTGAGAGGATAAGAAAGAGTAGAGTCAGCCCTGAGATGATTACTTTTTAAGTGATTCTTATTTTTAATCTTTTTGTTTATAATATTGGTAGTTTTTAGGACCTAAGGAAAGCATGTTTGTCAGATTTCTACTTCTGAATCAGGGATGGATTGATAGAATATTTTAATAACATTATTTTTGAAAGTATTAGCATAGGGTTTTTTAATTGCTGCAACAATGTTAGTCTTACACACTTAGCACTTAGTGATATTTATAAAGCGCCCTTTGAAGTATCTCATGTTGACAAACTGTGATTGGTTAGTTTGGGTTTCAAATTCTGCTAATTTTCAAGCTCGGTTCAAGTTCACTTTTAAGCATGAGTCATGAGTTACGCAAATAATATGGATTTATTCTTAAAACCTTCGTTATTTTAAGTCATTTTTTTCAGTTACTACATTATAAAGATTTGGGCAGGGTTTCAAGTTCTAATATTCAGGCTTTAGATATAAGAATAATTGATAGAATTTAGGGGTAAGAATAACTGATAGAATAATTGGTGTTTTAAAACAATAACAATTTCGATTTGTCTTTACAACTCCAGGTATCTGGAATCATATGTTTTCAATGATTGCCTTATGATGATTATTGAAAACTGATTCAGAACTTAAAGTATAAATCAATTTTTAAAAAAAGAAAACTGATATCTCAGTGTTAATTTTCAGTGTGTCTTGTATAAGCTATTTCATTTTGACATAGCAGCTTTTATACAGGTTACATTTATCAGGCCAACATACAGGTGATTAACCACTGCTATAGACAGTTTCCTAGTATTTCATGTTAGGAAATACTCAAATACCTTTTAATATAACCAAGGTACTGAAGAACACCTTCTTACCTTTATATATTTTCTGCAGAGCCTATTATATTCCCAAGTTCACGAACAGTTCTATTACTTGAAGGACTCTCAGGGCTCAACTCTCTAGCTAAAGAATATTATGTTATTCTCTGGGCTTGACAATTGTGTTTCAACTCTTATACTTAGCAGTGATATTGTTGTTTCAGAGTTGAAGTAAGGGAAGATATCTTTAAAAAAAAAAAAAAAAAAGGTTCGGGCCGGGTGCTGTGGCTCATGCCTGTAATCCCAGCACTTTAGGAGGTAGAGATGGGCATATCACCTGTGGTCAGGAGTTCAATACCAGCCTGGCCAATGTGGTAAAACTCTACTAAAAATACAAAAATTACCTGGGAGTATGGCACATGCCTGTAATCCCAGCTACTCAGAACGCTGAGGCAGGAGAATCACTTGAAACCTGGGAGGTAGAGGTTGCAGTGAGCCAACATCATGCCATTACTCTCTAGCCTGGGCAACAGGGTTGAAACTGTCTGTCGCAGCTTTCCCCTTTGAGGTCACCTCCTGACAGTCCCCCTCTCTGGCTCTGCTCCAACTACACTAGCCTCCCCTGCTCTTGCTCCATCTCCCCAGGTAGGCTGCCTACCCCCTACCCTTCTCTCCTGGCCTTCTGCCCCTGTTCTTTCTGCTGTGTGAGAGGCTTGGCTACATGTATTCCCCTGGTGCTCTCCTACAGTTCTTTCTTTCCAGGGTCTGCTTACCTCCTCTGACGGGTGTTTTCCTGATGCACCATAGAAAAATGGCTGCTTGGCTGTCCACAGCCACCTTTTCTTTTTTCTTTTTTTTTTTTTTGGCAGGGGAGATGGAGTTTTGCTCTTGTTGCCCAGGCTGGAGTGCTATGGTGCCATCTCGGTTCACTGCAACTTCCTTCGCCTCCCAGGTTCAAAGGATTCTCCTGTCTCAGCCTCCTGAGTAGCTGGGATTACAGGCATGTGCCACCACACCCAGCTAATTTTTGTATTTTTAATAGAGACTGGGTTTTGCCATGTTGGTCAGGCTGGTCTCAAATTCCCAACCTAAAGTGATCTGCCTGCCACAGCCTCCCGAAGTGCTGTGATTACAGGCATGAGCCACTGCGCCCAGCCCACAGCCACCTTTTCTTTCCACTCAGTTGTTTCTCTTCCCTTAGCATCACCCAATGTATGAAATTGTGTCTCTTCTAAGCAGTATGTAACTTTCATGTAAGCCAGTACTCTGCTTTGTTGACTGATGTATCCCTAGTGGCTGGAATTTCCCATGGTTACTTAGGTGTCCTGTATATCAGATTACTGGATCAGTATTTTAAAATAGCAGTGGCAAAGAAGTTGCCATTGACTGATAACACTTTATTGTATTACAAGTCAATCACAGCAGTACTGCATATGCTGTTTGGGTGTGTGCATGTGAGAAGAGAGTGTGTGCATAATAAAGTTATCCTTTCTACTAGTTACAAAGTTTTAAATCCAGATGATGGAATTAATAATTTACAGGAAACTTCCTATATAAACAATTTTGATAAGATTTGCAAGATACTACCACACATTGGGTTGTCCAAAAATTGGATTTCTCTACTCACTGCTCTTCCAATTGTATGCTTCTCTCATCACTTTTAATTGAAGGAAGCCTGATACTTGTTTTCTTACATGAGACTTAAGGGCATAATGATGTGATTATATTTGAATATATATTTCAAAATTGGTTGCAAATCTCTAGAGGTTATCAATAAAACTACTTGTAGTATGTTACAATTAATGCGTTTTCCTGTCTGCTTGGAGGAAGTGAAATTGCTCTTTGGATAGCTAATAGGTGTTTGCTGTTTCTGTTAATATGGGTAGGAGTTGGGGACATGCTTTGAATGATTATGTTACAAAAGAAACTACTGGCTTGATGTTTTGCAAGTGATGGAAAGATAAGCAGTGTAATATGCTTATTTGAAAGATAGGTATTTCAATTTAAATTTTCTTTCTTGCTCTTTGGTAGATATGATTATTTCTTTAAAATATTTTGCTTTGTTTCTGAAAAATTCGTCTTCATTTGGTAGCTTAAAAATATGCATTTTTAAAATTCCATTTGTGAAACATATTCTTTCTCACACCAGAAATGGCGTTGGAACATATGCCTAAAGATTGTTGTTCTAAATTAAAGTTTCTTTTGGGATAACCTTTCAATTACATTTAACATCCTAAAATAGCTTTTCTACCTAAGTTGGGCAAGATTTTACACTGGAAATTAATACCTTTGCCTCCTACTATCCTTCCAGTGAAGTCTTAAACATAGTTCAGGTGTTCTGCTTCTGCAGGAAGTTATTATAAAAGAAAAACCTGTAAATGTGTTGATAATGTTTGACAGGACCTTTGAAGTTGAATGGTTGTGTTCTAATGCAGGAACTGTTTTAAGAGATCCATCTGTGTGGCTTAACATAGGGCCGGTAAACTCAATTATGTGAAGAAGTGAATTGCCTTCTCTTACATTTGGTATGTAATGGTTAAGACTTTTTTTTTTTTTAATTGGGTGGTGCTTAATTTCAAAGCTTGGGTCTACAGCTGCATGGCAGATAATAACTATTCTTATAAAGAAATCAAGGAAGTGTGTCTGGGTGTGCATGCCTTGGGAACTGAGGGGGTAGAAGTCCAATCAGTGAGTCATTACTGATTGAACACTGAGGCCAGAGAAGCCTGTGCATTTAGTGTGGGTATTGTATCTGTCTACCTCTGTGATCTGATCTCTTTTGCTAGACCTTCAGCCAAATATTTTTTTTTTAGTTATCTAATCTGTTGCCTTCATTTCCTTCTTTCCCACTGTCTTCTGAACCTACTTTAGGCAGGTTTTCTTCCCCATTCTGCCATCAAAACAATGCATATCAAGATTGTCAGTAATCTTCATTTCATGAAATGGATACATGCAAGATTATTGTTACTGGATCTGCAAACAGCACTTGAGGCTGTTGACCACTTCCTCTATAAAACACCCTTCCTCTGGCTTTTCTGTTTGGGGTTCTATTTGTCATAAGATGATACCACGTATTTTTTTCCCCTCTCTGGCTGTATCTTTCTAGTTTCCTTTGCAAGCTTACGCTGCTCGAAGAAACCATTAAGTGTTGGAGTTCTTTAAGGTGAATCATCATCATATAAGGCTTTTATATTTTTCTTGGCAATGTCATCCACTACTGTGCCTCCAATTATCGTCTGAATTGCCAGTCTCTTCAACATCTTTCTCTAAATGTGCCTTCTCTCTTTACTTCACGATCATGTGTTCAGCTGCCAATGTGGCTTTTCCAGCTGGACTTATAAAACACAACTGATATCGGGATATCCTTTCAAAACCTGTATTTCTCAGCCCATTACCCTAGAACTCTCTAATTGGGATGGACTCAGTCCTGACATACCGTCTCTCATCCTCTTTAGTGAGGGCTGTCAATGCAACAACATAGCTTTCTCAATATCTGTCGTCTTTACTGATGGAACAAGAAGATGAGCAAATCAAAAGAACATAGATCTAAACAACACAGCCAAATACCTTTAACTAAATGGCATATATAGAACCCAACAACTGCAGAATTAACCATGTGCTAGGCCACAAAGGAAACCTCTAATTTCAGAGGACTGAAAACATACACGTTTGCTTTCTGACTTGATCCTCAGAATTAGGCTAGAACTCAATTACACAAACATAGACAATTCCCATATCGACATTAAACGCTGTATTTCTAAAATCCTATCTGTCCTAGAATAAGGTAGAAATCAGGAAATATATAGGAGCTACACAGTCACCATACAGTTCAATCCCTTGATGACCTTGGACCACAGCAAAATTCACAAATGTCCCTTCAGTGCCCCCTTGCAGGTACGTAGGAAGGTCATATCATTCCTGCTCTCCAAGGAGCTGAGCAAAAATACAGTGTCTTCCCCATGCCTATCCGCAAGGACAAGGTCCAGGTGGTTTGAGGACACTACAGAGCTTAGCAAATTGGCAAGCAGTCAAGGTGTACAGTAAGAAAGTCAGGGTGTATCCATCATTTCCCAATGCATGTACATCCAAACATACTTCCTTGTGTCCCTTGTTCAGAAAGAAATATGTCCTCTACATTGAGCGGGTGCAGCCTGAGAAGGCCAGTGGCATAACCGTCCCTGTGGGCGTTCACTAAAGCAAGGTGGCTCTCACCAGGCTAGAACTGGACAAGAATCAGAAAAAAATTTCTTGAACGCAAAGTCAAGTCTTGACAAGCTGGAAAAGAGACAGGCAAGTATAAGGAATAACTTGTTGAGAAAATGCAGGAATGAATATAACTTCCTGTGCAACTATTACTTAACTGTAGAATTTCAGCCTAGTATGTATTTCTTTAAAACTTTTCTTTAGAACTTTTCAAAATGTCTCTGGAACATTTCATTTCATGTTTTGTTACCAGTGGTTCTATAAATCTACTTTTGCATTTTGATTAGCAATTTTAAGAATGAAAATGGGAAATGCTTCCCCCAAAAATCAGGAAATGTATTGAACTGAATGGTAATGAAAATGTGACATATTACACTTTGTGGAATGCAACTAATTCAGTGCTTAGAGGGAGATTTATAACATTAAATTCATAAATGAGCAAAAGGTATGGTCTAAAAATCAGTGTCTAATTTTCCATGTCAATAATTTAGAAAAAGAATAGTAAATGAAACCTAAAAGGTGTAGAAAAAAGGAAATAGTCAAAAACCAAAATCAATGAATAAAATCAACAGAGGAAAAGTTAATTTTAGGAGCTAGCAATAAACTTGTAAGATTGTTCAGGAAAATAAGAAAGAAAGCATATTACCAATATGAGCAATAGAGTTATTTTTTTTAACAAAAGATGATAGAGAAATGAAAAACATAGGATATTATGAACAACTTTAGTCCAGTAAACTACCTTAACATGGACAAATTCCCATCCTCCCACCCCACAACAACAAACACGACAAAACTGACAAAAGAGGAAATAGAAATTATGAATGAATTGAATTGATATCTATTAAATAACTGGAATTTATTATTAAAAATCTTCACATATATACACATGCATGCCAGAGAGCTTTACCAATGCATTCTTTAACAACAAATACCACCAAATTTACACAAACTTTCTAAGAAAATGGTAAAGGAAGTCATGCTTTCCAACTCTATGGTTTCTACCAAAACATGACAGAAATAGAAAATTATGACTACACTCTTTCATGAACATAGGTGTAAATATCCTAAGGCACATTAGCAAGTAAAACTTAGTGTGATACATAAAAGTGTTATCCCAGTGGAATTTATTTCAGCAGTGAAAGGATGAGTAAATACTTGCAAATTGGTAAAATATCTCACATTAATAGAAAAGGAAGAAATCATGATCGCTTTGAAGGTTACAAAAGAAGCAATTGATACAGTGAAGGCTATTTATAATAGAAATTTTTATCAAATAGAAATAGGATTTTCATATATATATATATATATATATATTTTGCATTTTAAGTTTTGGGGTACATGTGAAGAACGTGCAAGATTGTTGTATAGGTACACATACGGCAGTGTGATTTGCTGTCTTCCTTCCCATCACCTATATCTGGCATTTCTCCCCATGCTGTTTCTCCCTAAATCCCCACCTCCTGCTGTTCCTCCCCTGTTTCTCCCCAAAAGACCCCAGTGTGTGATGCTTGCCTCCCTGTATCCATGTGTTCCCACTGTTCAACACCCACCTATGAGTGAGAATATGAGGTGTTTGATTTTCTGTTCTTGTGTCAGTTTGCTGAGAATTATGGTTTCCAGGTTCATCCATGTCCCTACAAAGGACACGAACTCATCATTTTTTATGGCTGCATAATATTCCATGGTGTATATGTGCCACATTTCCCTGTCCAGTGTATCATCGATGGGCATTTGGGTTAGTTCCAGGTCTTTGCTATTGTAAACAGTGCTGCAATGAACATTCGTGTGCATGTGTCATTATAGTAGAACGATTTATAATCCTTTGGATATATACCTAGTAATGGGATTGCTGGGTCAAATGGAATTTCTATTTCTAGGTCCTTGAGGAAGTGCCACACTGTCTTCCACAATGGTTGAACTAATTTACACTCCCACCAACAGTGTAAAAGTGTTCCTATTTCTCCACAGCCTCTCCAGCATCTGTTGTCTTCTGATTTTTTAATGATTGCCATTCTAACTGTGAGACGCTATCTCAGTGTAGTTTTGATTTGCATTTCTCTAAAGAAATAGGATTTTCGTAACTTGATGAGTCTTTATCTTAGAAAGCCTACAGAAAGCATCATAATTAAATGATGAAATTTTGAAAGATTTTTTTTGAGTGTTTATAACAGAAGGGTACCCCTTAGCATTTCTATAAAATAACAGAATAAGCAAGTCATAAGGATTAAGAAAAATATATAAAATTATTATTAGTCACAGGTGATCAGGTTGTACATATACAAAATCTGAAAATAGTTACCAAAAATATGTTAGAAGGAATAATAGAAGTCATGAAGATCAGGTACAGGTAAATTTTACTTTTATATGCTAGTAATAAAGAAAAATTAAATAAAAATGATATCATATATAGTAGCATTATATTTTTTCTTCCAAAAGTCGTGAAAAATGTCTATACTGAAAATTTCAAGGATAATTGACATAAATTTTAAAGTGAATTAAACATTCTTTTTTCCATATCTTTACATTTTTCTACACTGTCTACTTTTTTCTATTACATCGTCTATTTGTGCATCTGTAGACCAGAAAAGTAATGTTGTCATTATTGCAGTTCTCTGATAATCTTGATTATATCTTGCCTGTTCTGGGCCCTTTACATTTCAGAAACATGGAAACTTTATTAAATCTTAAATCAACTTAAATCAATTTAACCTTTCTTAAATAAACTTGTAAGAAAGAAAAGAGCAGGTGATAATAAAGTAGGAAAAAAATAAGTGAAAAAGATTGCCCGGATTTAGCCAACAAGAAATGGTATTGTTTTATAAGTATTTTTAAAGAAACAACTTTGGCTTCATTAATTCTTTGTATTCTATGACAGAAAAAATAATATTAAAAATAATAAGGACATACTTATAAACAGGGAAGAAATCAAAATATGATGAAATTTTTGTGTTAGTATGTTTAAAACCCTAGATAAAAATCTGTACTTTTAAAAAATACATATAACTTTTTAAACTGATACAAAATCTAAGAAACCTAAATGAGAAATCTAAAACAATGCAAAATTCAATTTAATCAAAAGTTAAATAACTAGTTTTAAAAAAACTTTTATGCATAGACAATTGTACAGGTAAGTTTTGGCAGTGAAGAACTTTTACACTAAGTCTTTCTTTGCTGAAAGTAGTATAACGCTTGACTCAATCCAAACAAAGAGCAAATGAAAAGTTTGAGGTTGATGTTGCATGTAAACATAATAATATATTTGTAATCTGAATTTAGCAATGGTATTTTAAAAATATTACAATACAAATAAGATATCTGGTTTTATCTCAGAATGAAAAAGATAATTTAACAGTAGAGTATCAATGCAATTTACTACATTAATGGAGAAAAAAAACATGGTTACTTAATCAGATACAGGAAAAAATCTTTTGACAAAATTTGACACTTGTCCGTCTTAAGAATTGTTAGTAAACTAAATAAAAAATGATATTTTCTTAGCCTAAAATATCTTAAGGAATATTAGAAAATGGTTAATATCACAACTACTGTTACATATTGAGTTACAAGCCCTGATTATAGCAGGAAAAAAATAAAAGTGACCTGAGAAAAGTGACACTAAACTGTCCTTATTTGAAAATAATTTGCTTGTCTACACTGAAAATCATAGATAATTACAGACACATTATGGGAGTTAAAAATAATTTCAACAAGATGGTTAGAACTAGAATCCATGTATGAAAGTTAATTGTTTTTTTACATGCTATCAGCTCATGATGAAATTATGATATTAATAACTATAAAATTATGAGATGTCTAGGAATTAATTTATCAAAATATGGGCAAGATGCCTAGTATGAAAATTTTAAAATCAGCTAGTCATTGAAGATTGAAGTTATATAGATACCATATGATCTAGTGATCATGCTTTATAATATTTACCCAAATGAGTTGAAAACTTAGGTCCACACAGAATCCTGCACATGGATGTTTCTAGCAGTTTTATTTATAATTGTCAGAAATCGGTAGCAGCCCTGATGTTCTTCAGTAGTCAGATGGATAAACTATGGTACATCTAGACAATAGAATATTATTCAGTGATAAAAAGAAATGTTATCAAGCTATGAAAAGACATGGAGGAACCTTAAATGCATATTGATACATGAAGTAAGTTGTCTGAAAAGACTATGTAATTGTGATTCCAGATCTATGGCATTCTGGGAAAGATAGAACTATAAAGACTATAAGGCAACCATTGTCTACCAGAGATTCAGTGGGAGATAAGAGAGGGATGAATGGACAAAGCACAGGAAATTTTTTAATGGTGTACAGAAACTACTCTGTATAATACTGTAAAGGTAGATACAGGACATTATATGTTTGTCAAAACCCATGGAACTGTACAACACAAATAGTGAACCTTAATGTCCACTGTGGATTTTAGTTGTTAATCATGTGTCAATATTGGTTTGACAATTGTATTATAACAAATATATCAAATAGTGAACCTTAATGTACACTGTGGATTTTAGTTGTTAATCATGTGTCAATATTGGTTCGACAATTGTATTATAACAAATGTATCACACTATACAGGATATAAATAACAGCAAAAAAAATGTTTGTTAGAAGGAGGGATAGAGGTGGTATATTGGAAATCTCCATACTTTCTTCACATGTCTCTAAATCTAAAACTGCTCTAAAAATAGTCCATATAGTAATGGACTATTTACAAACACACACACACACAGACACACACACACACACACACACACATATAAAGTATATTCATGGCAAGGGAGAAGGCAATATCATGATGCTGTCAAATGTCCTAATATTACTTTGTAAATTAATTGTCAATTAAAATGCCTGCTGCTTTTATTTGGAGGTACTATACCAGACAAATGGATTCTAAAATTTAAATAGAAGAGCAAAGAAAACAGGAACCAATTTGAAGGACTACGAGGTACACGGCTTGCTCAACCAAATATCAACACTTATGGTAAACCGATGGCAATTAAATATTATATGGTATTGACACAGGTATAGATAACCACGTACAGACCTCACATATAGAAACTTTGTACCTGATAGATCACAAATTACTAAGGGCTGAGTTGGTCTTTGCAGCAAAAGGTGCTTTAAAATTTGATTTTCCAAATGGATAAACAAAGAAATATCACCCCCATCTAAAACCATAAACAATTCAGGATAGAGTAAATGACTGGTTGTGAAATATTAGAGATTTCCTAAAAAGACATATGATAATATATTTGTGACCTTGAGGATTTGATTTGATTTGATTTTGATTTTTGAACTGTTATTATAGTTTCAGGGAGTACATGTACAGATTTGTTACATGGGTAGATTGCATGTTACTGTGGTTCAGTATACAAATCATTTCAGGCAGTGAGTATAGTACCGAACAGTTTTTTTTTTGACAATGCCCCTCTCCCTCTACACTCAAGTAGACCTTGGTATCTGTCATTCCCTTCTTTGTGCTTTGTGTGCTCAGTGTTCATCTCCTATTTATATTATAAATGAGAACATGTGAGAACACGCAGTATTTGGTTTTCTGTTCCTTTGTTAAGTCACTTAGGATAACGGCCTACTGCTTTATCCACTGTTATTGAATTGAGAGTCCTTTCTCCATTGCTTGTTATTTTCAAACCTTGTTGAAGATCAGGTGGCTGTAGATGTGTGGTTTAATTGCTGGGTTATATAACCTGTTCTGTTGCTCTATGTGTCTGTTTTTGTACCAGTACTATGGTGTTTTCGTTGCTGTAGCCTTGTAGTATAGTTTGAAGTTGGGTGGTGTGATACCTCCGACTTTGTTCTTTTTGCTTAGAAATTGCTTTGGTTATTTGATCTCTTTTTTGATTTCATGTGAATTTTTTCTCTAAATTTGTGGAAAATGCATGGTAATTAATAGGAATAGCATTGAATCTGTAAATTTCTTTGGACAGTGTGGTCATTTTTAGCAACAGTGATTTCTCCAATTCATGAGTAGGGAATGCTCTTCCATTTGTTTGTGTCATGTCTGACTTCTTACAGCAGTGTCTTGTAATTCTTGTAGAGATCTTTACCTCCCTGGTTAGCACATTCCTAGGCATTTTATTCTTTTGGTGGTTATTGTGAATGGGATTGTGTTCTCGATTTGGCACTCAGTCTGTACATTACTGATGCATAGAAATGTTACTGATTTTTTTTACATGGATTTTTGTATCCTGAAAATTTACTTGTTTATCAATTCTAGGAAAATTTAAGCAGGGACTATGGGGTTTTTTCTAGGTAAAGAGTTGTAGCATCTATGAAGAGACATAGTTTGATTTTCTCTCTTCCTATTTGGATGCCTTTTATTTCTTTCTCTTGCCTTATTGTTCTGGCTAGGACTTGCAGTACTATGTTGAATAGGACTGGAGAGAGTGGGCATCCTTGTCTTGTTCTGGTTCTTAGGGAGAATGCTTCCAGCTTTTGCCTGTTCAGTATGATGTTGTTTGTGGGTTTGCTGCTCTATTAAAATTACTTACTATGTTTCTTTGATGCCTAGTTTGTTGAGGGTTTTTAACATGAAGGGATTTGGGATTTTATCAAAAGCCTTTTCTGCATCTATTGAGATAATCATGTGGTTTTTACTTTTAGTTCTATTTATGTGATGAATCACATTTATCGATTTGCATACTTTGAACCAAGCTTGCATCCAAGAAATTGTACTATATCATGGTGGCTTAGCTTTTTGATGTGCTGCTGGGTTCAATTTGCTTGCATTTTGCTGGGAATTTTTACATCTGTGTTCATGACCTGAAGCTGTTGTTGTAGTGTCTGTGCCAGTTATTGCTATCTGAATGATGCCAGCCTCAAAGAATGAGTTAAGGAGCAATCACTCCTCCTAGATAGATTTTTAAAAATAATTTCAGTAGAATTGGTACCAGCCCTTCCTTATAGGTCTGGTAGGATTTGGCTGTAAGTTTTTCTGATCTAGGGCTTTTCCTGTTTAGTAGTTTAAAAAAAATTTTTTTTTATTAGTGATTCAATTTCAGAACTGTTGGTCTGATCAGGATTTCATTTTCTTCTTGGTTCAATCTTGAGAGATTGTTACGTTTCCATTTGTCCCTTTCTTAAATGTTTTCTAGTTTGTGTGCATAGAGGTGTATGTTAGTCTGAGGATTTATTGTTGTTGTTTTTTAAATATTTCTGTGGGGTCATTGGTAATGTCCCCTTTGTTTCTAATTGTGTTGATTTGGATGTTTTCTCTTTTTTTCTTCATTAATCTCACTATCAATCTTATTCTTTTAGATAACAAACTTTCGGTTTCGTTGACCTTTTGTATGGATTTTTGTGTCTCAATTTCATTCAGTTCAGCTCATACTCTTATTATTTTTCTTCTACTAACATTAGGTTTGATTTGCTCATTTTTCTGCTTCCTCTAAATGTGATGTTAGATTGTTAATTTGAGATCTTTCTAACTTCTTGATGTAGGCATGTAGCACTACACACCTTCCTCTTAAACACTATCTGTGTCCCAGAGATTCTTATATGTTGTATTTTAGTTTTCATTAGTTTCAAAGAATTTCTTGATTTCTTCCTTAATTTCATTATTTACTCAAAAGTCATTCAGGAGCAGGTTGTTTAATTTCCATGTTATTGTGTGGTTTTGAGAGGTCTTATTTGTTTGTTTGATTTTTTAATGGAGAATGTGGTTAGTATATGTATTTTAACTTGTTGAGAATTGCTTTATGGCCAAGCATATGGTAGATCTTAAGGTATGTGCCACATGCAGATGAGAATGTACATTCTGTTATTGTGGAGTATTCTGTAGATGTCTGTTAGGTCCATTTGGTCAAGTGTTGAGTTTAGGTCTCAAGTATCTTTGTTAATTTTGAATACTAACAAAGCTTTAATCTAACAACGTCAGTGGGGTTTTGAAGTCTCCCCCTAGTATTGTGTGGTGATCTAATTGTAGATAAAATCTTGTTTTATGAATCTGGGTGCTCCAGTGTTGGGTACATATAAATTTAGGAATAGTTTATTCTTCTTGTTGATTTGAACCCTTTATCACTAAGGAATGTCCTTTTTAATTACGGTTGGTGGATTTTGTCTGGAAAAAAATAGCAGCCCCTTCTTCTTTTGTTTTCTATTTGCTTAATAGATCTTTCTCAACCCCTTTACTTTGAAGCTATAGATGTCATTGCAATTGAGATGGGGCTCTTGAAGATAATACGCAGTGGGTCTCGCTTCTTTATCCAACTTAGCACTCGGGATCTTTTAAGTGGAGTATTTAGCTTATTTATGTTCAAGGTTTATATTGATATGTGCAGGTTTGATCTCGTCATCATGATGTTTGCTATTTGTTGAATAATCTTGATTGTGTAGTTGTTTTATATTGTCAATGTGCTATGTACTTCAGTGTGTTTTTGTGAGCCAGCAACAGTCTTTCATTTCCATGTTTAGCATTCCCATAAGGACCTCTTGTAAACTGGTCTGGTGGTAACACATTTCCCTAGCATTTTCTTGTCTGAAAAGGATTTTATTTCTCCTTCACTATTGAAGCTTAGTTTGGCTGGATATGAAATTATTGGTTGGAATTTTTTTGGGATGCTGAATATAGGCCTCCAATTATTTCTACTGAAAGGCCCATGTTAGCCTGATGGGGTTCCCTTTGTACATGACCTGCCCCTTCTCTCTAGCTGCCTTTAGGAATTTTTCTTTTGCAATGACTTCAAAGCATCTGAAGACTGTGTATCTTGGTGAAAGTCATCTTGTACAGTATCTTGCAGGGATTCTCTGAATTTCTTGAATTTATAGGTTGACCTCTTTAGTGGGGTTGGGGAAATTTTTATGGGTAATATAATATTCTCTTGTCCTCAAATATATTTTCTGAGTTGTTTTTTCTCTCTATGTATTTCAGGAATGCCACTGAGTCATAGGTTTGGTCTCTACATAATCCCATATTTCTTGGAAGTTTTGTTTATTTTTTAAATCTTTCTTTTTTTCTTTTTGTCTGCCTGCATTGATTCAAAAAAATTGTTTTTGAACTCTGAGATTGTTTTCTCAGCTTTGTCTCTTCTATTAGTAATGCTTCCAATTGTAACTCAATTTCTGTCATGAGTGAATCATTTTCAGAAGTTCAGTTGATTCTTTTATAAAATAACTATGATATTTTTCAGCTCTGGGACCATTTTACTGTTTTCCTTGGATTGAGTTTAACCTTCTCCTGTATCTTGATGAGTGAACTTCCTTGCTATCTGGATTCTGGATTCTGAATTCTGTGTCTGTCATTTCAACCATTTAGTCTGGTTAAGCATCATTGCCGGAGAGCCAGTGTGGTCATTTGAAGGTCAGAAGATACTCTGGCTTTAGAGCTGCCTGAGTTCTTGCACCAGTTCTTTCTCATCTATATGTGCTGATATTCCTTTAATCTTTTACGTTGCTGTCTTTTTGATGGAGCTTTTTGCTTTTGTAACTCTTTGATCCCCTTGAGGGTTTGACTGTGGTGTAAATTAGGTTTAACAAATTGGCTTCATTTTTGGATGCTTTCAGGGAGCCAAGGCTCAGTTTAGCACTCCTGTACTGCATGCCCTTATCATTGGGGGCTGGGACCAGGCCAGCAGCTTTGTTTTCTGGCTCCTCAAGGTTAAGCAGCTGCTATAATGGAGGAGCTGAAGTATTCACAGTTCACAAGCGGCAACACTCTGATGGGCGTTGCCAATAAAAGTGATCCAGTGGGGCAGTGGTGTGTCCTTACATGTGTGTGCACTGGTGAGGCAGTGGGAGAAGGCTGTGGGTGGGTGCACCCAGCCAAGAGAAGGCTGTGGGGTGGGTAGACCAGGCAGGAGAAGGCTGTGGGTGGGCGCACACCGGCAGGGGTCTTTCTGCAAAAATGCTCTGACAGGTAGGTGGGATCTGCTGTTGAAAAAACCTATGGCAGTGGCTCTTTACAGGTGCTTTGGCTGGGCAGCTGAGGCTGTGCCGTAAGTTTTTTATAGCCCGGTAGGGACCCTGGGAGAGGCCACCAGACAGATGGGGAACTCAGATCAGATTGTTCCTGTCATACAGCAAGGCATCCTTACTCCGTCCAACAGCTAACAAAGGCTAATGCTGCCTAGAGAAGTATGGCAAGCCTTAGGAGGTGGTTTGTGACCATGCTCCATGGCAGATATTCCCATGCCAACCCCCCAGGCTCTGCACATGCTGGAGTTTTGTCTCTGCTAACTCTCTGGGAAGTTCTCCCTGCCACCTTAAATGTCTCTGGGGGTTGTGGGGTATCCTGCAGCTGGGATCTCAAAAGTCTGTGGTGAAAGTGAATGGCTCCATGCCTATTTTATTCACTCCTTTCCTAGGAGCTGCTTGGGGCCAGGAATGAGTCCTGCTGCTTGGCAATCCCATGTAGTGTTCCCAGCTTCTTACCTTTCAGCCCAGGGTCTACATCCTCCCTCTGTCCCCTCTAAATACCTTCTTTCTGAGAATCTGTTCAGAGTATGCCAATCTAATTGATAAGTCTAGTCTCTCTTGGTGGCAGAAGCAATCCCTGGCTGCATTTAGTCAGCCATCTTGGTTCTTTCCCACCTTGAGTATCTTAAAACCATCCCCGTCACACATAATCCAGCCCCAAAACACAATACATTAAAAAATTGATATATTGAACTCACGAAATTTTCTTTTTAAATGAGTCTTGGTACTATATTAAGTCTTTTTAAAAAGCTGCTTATCAGATGTCCTTTCATAATTTCAGATTTACAAATATGTAGTCTTGCAATCGTAGGTGCAGGCAGGGATATTGCACAATGGGAACTCATTAACTGTCAGGAATATAGATTAATATACCTACTTTGGAGAATATTTGGCAGTATCTAGCTAGTCAGGTTTAAGATACACATAACCTACAAACCAATAATTATACCCTGAGATATGGTGTTTCTCAGTTGGAGCTTACTGATAGTTTGGGCAGGAAAAAATATATTTTTGTGGCATTTTTTTATATCCCTAATTTGCACATACTATGAGTTATGTCCTCTAAGATGGTCATTATAGCAACCACATGTTCTCTACCCATTACTAATCACCTCCAACTGGAAGTTTATACTTGATTGCAAAACAGAGAGAGAAACTGACATGTATATCAGAAAACAAGTCTAAGAATCTTCTTTTAATCCTTTTGTAGTGGTATAATAAAGTATCTTAAGTCACCATATGTGGAACATTAAACAATAAATATGCAACTCTTAAAATGGCTTTAGTGAAGCTACATTTATCACCGTGGGTAAAATTCCTGAAGGTAATGCTGATTGGAAAGCATGTAGTCATATACTACTTATATAAAGTTTATTAAAAATATGTTTATCTCTGAATAATATAGAATGCACGAATGCAGTAAATTCAGTTTTAGGACAGTGATTTCTTCTACTAGGGAATGGTGGAAAAGTCTTTAGAGATGTACATAGTCAGTGTGCTTGTACAGAAGCACATGTGAAAATGCATAACCAATGCTAGGAATCTTTGAATGGAGTTTATTGGTCCAGGGATCTGAAAATGATTATGGGCTGAAGTATATGAAAAACAGCATGGCTAGAATGCTAAAAGGCCTTTACAACTACATAGAGCTAAAAAAAAAAGTTTTTTAAAGGTCAGGAAAGAGTGATGGTTTCCAGCTTTATCCACGTTCCTGCAAAGCACATGAACTCATCCTTTTTTATAGCTGCATAGTATTCCATGGTGTATATATGCCACATTTTCTTTATCCAGTCTATAATTGATAGGCATTTCGGTTGGTTCCAAGTCTTTGCTACTGTGAACAGTGCCGCAGTAAACATATGTGTGCGTGTGTCTTTATAACAGAATGATTTGTAATCCCTTGGGTATATACTCAGTAATTTGGGCAGGATTGGAATTGCTGGATCAAATGGCATTTCTATTTCTAAATCTTTGAGGAATCACCACACTATCTCACCTGTAAGTGGCTGTTGAATAATGAGGACACAGGGAGGGGAACATCACACACCAGGGCCTATCGATGGGAGTGGGTAGTGGAGCGGTAGTAGGGGGTGGAGGGCCAGGGGAAGGATAGCATTAGGAGAACTACCTAATGTAGATGACAGGGTGATGGATGCAGCAAACCACCATGGCACATGTATACCTATGTCCTATGTAACAAACCTGCACGTTCTACACATGTACCCCAGAATGTAAAGTATAAAAAAAAATTAGGTAAGGTCTCAGTAAAGGCGGGTTGAAGCCCACTTTTTATTTATGTTAAAACTTTAAAATTTTGATCAGTATTTTAGGGTTCAGGTCCCTAAGATCACCCTCAGGTTTGGTGATTCTCTAGGAGGACTCAACATTTCCTCATACAGCTATGATTTACCACAGGGATAGGAGGGAAAAAAATAATACTGGCAAAGCAAAAAGAATATGGGGAAATCTGGAAGAACCCAGGCATAAACTTCTGTGCATTCCTTCTCTGTGGAGTCACACAGGACATGTTTAATTCCTGCATGAGTGAGTTTTGACCACATGTGTGAATTGTTTTCTATCAGGGTAGTTTATTCGGGAGCTTTTTATTGGGATTGGTCACGAAGGCACCTCTCCCTATCATGTGCTAAAATTCTAGACTCTCAGAAGGCAGGTAATTAGCATAAACCAAATTATTTGTATATACAATTTGTGCATGGTGAGCCACTCTTACCACTTAGGATGGTGGGAAGTCTCCCAATATCCAAATTGCCAATGCCAGCTAAGGCCAACCTTGCAGGCAAGCCTTTCAAAAAAATAGCAGTCTCAGACTAGCTAATTATCCTTTGCTTCACAATTTATTCTTCTGTTGCATGGTACATTAAGTTGGTCGGGGCTCCCTAAAAGTCACTTACACATTTTATTGAATTCATTGTGGTCATTACAGGGCAAGATAGTGACTGTAAATATCTCATCAGAGATTGGAATTAAAGTGGAAGTACAAGTATTTAAATGTTTCAGAAACCCTAGATCCTTCCTCCCTTTTCCTTTTCCCCAGACTTCTCCAAGCACACTATATGAATTTGGAAGGGTTGAAAAAGAGGTAAGCAGTTCTAAGGCCTTTTCTAATGAATGAGGTTTTTAGGTGACTAACTAGAAGTGGGGCAGGGTATGGCATTAACCAGAGGAGATGGGATCCACTTCTCTGTTACTGCATCATGTTTCCTTCCAAGAATGTGGATGTTGGGGTTGAAAAATTCATCCAGTTCTTTTGGTTGATCTTAATTTTGAAGGCGTTTCTGCCCACACTGTATAATTTTAAATAGCGTGTCTAGTATATGAAATGATACTCCACCTGCAATTAGATGACACATTGAGTAAAAAGTTGAAATGCTAGATAGGGAATCTGTATTTTGAAAGAAAAAGCCAGATTTATCTTAAAAGCAGGGAAATGGTTTGTTCATTCTCTGGAAATGATCTAGACAGCGTTTTTTGTGAAGGATGATCTCCTTTAGAAAAGAAGAGAGATTTGTTTTTGCATAATAAAATGCACTGAGGTATATAGATTCTTTTCCCAGTCCTGTTAAAGTGCAGAATAATCTGTCTATATAATTACATTTGCTTTTATCTTTATCAGAAGGTAGGCATACACAAACAGATTTTTAAATATCATTTACCCTATTTATATTATTTTTTCCCTCATGTTAAAATGATGTGATATGGAATTTTCTTTCTACTGGTAAGAAAAAAAAAAGATGGTTAATTAAAAAGATACTCCAGTGATGACATATTGTGACTAGTAACTGTTTGCTGCTCTGTTACTTGAATTGACGCTTAGACTGTGAAAGCAAGACCTTTTCGGCACATTTGTGTTAAGTGCAAGAAGCACAATGTGAGTCAATGTTACTGAATAGCTTTAAAATGCTCCGTAAAATTCTGCTGTTTCATTCTGAGAACCTCTTTCCTACCTTGTGGTTCTTATTCAGGTAATGTTGCAGTATGAGCTCAATCAGAAATTTGGGGGCTGGTATTTAAAAGGTTTGTTGTTCTTTTCCCACTTTGCCAGTTGCTAGCGGCCAGCTGGGGAGGATGTCTGGCTTAAAACCATAATAAATGAAGCTTCCATTAGGCTCCTCGGCTTGGGGCCATTTCCTGTAAAGACCTTGCTCTGCTGTTAGCAGTTTGGAGAAGCAGAATGCATATTTTTTGTTCAATAAATGAAAGCTGAAGATTACCAGGTAGGGTAGCATAGGTATCATGTTTTGTGAAGAGATCCTGCTCTTCAAGGCTTACATTTTATCTTGTAGCCCTTTGAGTGTTTATGACAACAACCTATGAACTTGCATCATGGTAGAAAACAGAACAAATACGTTTATTTTAAAATATCCTTTGAGAGGAAACAAACATATTCAGATAGTTGGAATTATCTCAGCAGGCTTTCCAAACCTGACTTTTTCTTAGATTTATTATATCTTTAAGTTTTGCCTTGTTCTGGAAGATACATTGTTCATTGGAGAAGTAACATTTTTCAGGCGTGAAAGAGACCAAGGGTACGTTAGCTTTACATACTTTAAGAATACTTTTTTTTTTTTCTGGGCACGTATCTTTGTGTTTATATGTTTGTAATTATTTACACATGGTTGTTTACTTTTTTCTGTTGTTTCATTCTGTATTTTATGCTGTTGTTGCTTATTCTGGAAAATATATTGTTCTGGAAAATCCACTGTTTATTGGAGAAGTGACATTTTCAGGTACAAAAGAGTTCAAGGGTGCATTAGCATTACACACCTTAAGAATCCTTATTTTCTCTGGGCATATCTTTTTTGTGTTTATATGTTTATAGTTCTGTGCACATGGTTGTGTACTACTCACATACTTGGAGAAACTACGGCCAGTATACTTTACAAAACTTAACTGAGATCCTGTTTGGAATAAGATATAATAAAAACACTTCAAGGTTTTTCTTCCACTGAACATGAAATCCAAATGAAGTGTATGGTAAAGCTAGTTGAAGTCTCAGGAAAGTAAAGCTACATCTTCAACAAACAGGAAAGCCATTCTCCTCATTCGTCAGATTGGCTCCTGCAGTTTTCCAGGCTCAGCTGCTTACTGCCTGTATCTATAGACTGCGTGGGAGCTGGGTCATGACAAAACTGGACCATTTATCCAGGGTGAACTTAATGCAGCCCCAAATCCAGATGTTAGCAGCGGATCTCAGAGAGAGAGAAAGAGATGACCTCTAGTTGTGGCCCAAGAAGAAAAGGGAAGTACTAAAGCTAAGAGGGGGAAGTCCCCTCCTTTGTGTGTCTCCTTTATCTCACTTTTGTCATGCCCCAGCTCCCCCACAGTCTTGTGCTGGAGGCAGTGACAGCAAAAGCAGCTGGTAATAGGAAACTGCAGGAGCAAAAATAATGGGCCCTGGAATGATCATAAATGAGGGTTGTTCCTGATTGTTGAATGAAAAAGGGTGAGTCTAGGGTGCCAGAAAGTATCAGAGAAGACAGCTGGGAAGGAAGGGCTTGGGAAATGATCAAATACATTGCGAATGTATGTACACACGCATAGCCTGAACATGCATGGATCTGCTTCTTATTAGCAGACTTTGAGAATGCAGTTAATGGGTAGAACTCAAGTCCCAGAATGACCTCTGCATCCTACACAAGCAGGGCAGATCTAAATGAGCCTGCATAGCTATTGAAAACTGAACTGGAGGCTGGGCATGGTAGCTCAAGCCTGTAATCACAGCACTGTGGGAGGCTGAGGTGGATAGATCACGAGGTCAGGAGATCCAGATCAGCTTGGCTAACATGGTGAAACCCCATCTCTACTAAAAATACAAAAAATTAGCCAGGTGTGATGGCATGCACCTGTAGTTCCAGCTACTCAGGAGGCTGAGGCAGGAGAATTGCTTGAACTTGGGAGGCAGAGGTTGCAGTGAGCTGAGATAGTGCCATTGCACTCCAGTCTGGGCAACAGAGCTAGACTCCATCTCAAAACAAAACAAAACAAAACAAAACAAAACCTCAACTGATACTGGGACCATAGCCAACAGAAGGTGGGCTGAAATTTATGGCAAGATGCTAACTAGATTAAGTGCTTGCTAAAACAATGATATAGCATCTTTGTAGATTTAAATAACATTCAAAATGTCCATGGTATAATTTATATTGGTTTATGAAGAAATATAAAAACGTTAACTCACATGGGAAAAGGGAATTAACAGATGAAAATACTACTTTAAAGAAGCTATTGTAGAATGCTCAAATGAATAATCATGAACCTTGAAATGAAAGTTAAGATAGAAACTATAAGCAAAGAAAGATAGGAAGTAGCATCAATGGAAACCAGAACTGAAAAGTACAATAGCTGCCTGCTCCACCCATTCTCCACCCATCAAAAAACAAACCTCACTGTATGGATTCAGTGGCAGAATGGGGATGATAGAGGAAAGAGTCAGTAAAGCTAAAGACACGTCAATACAGGTTATCCAATCTGAACAAAGAAAAAGAAGATTGAAAAATAATTAACAGAGGCCATAGGATTATAGAACAACACAAAAAGGCATGATATTTGTATCATTGGAGCTCCAGAAGGAAAGGAGAAAGTGAGTGAGGCTCCACAAGTATTCTAAGAAATGACGGTGGAAACATTGATAGATTCAAGAAGCTAAGCTAACCCCGGAATACATCCAAATGAACACACACCCAGGCATATCATAAACTGCTGAAAACTTAAAAAAAATATTGAAATCAGTTAGAGCAATGATAACTGATATGGAAGAACAATGATTCAAATGACTGAGATTTCTCGTCAGAAATCATGGAGGCCAGGAGAAAATGGCACATCTGTTTTTCAAGAAAGAAAAGTGCAGAATCCAATATCTAGCTAAAATATCCTTCAGAAATAAAGGTGAAATATCTATTCTCAGATTGGGGAAAACTAAGAGAATTTGGAGCCAGCAGATCCGCCATAAAATAACAGGGAAACTTCTTACGCAGATGAGAAATGGTACAAGAAGGAAATATAGAATATTTAAATTTGGTTTGTTTTTTAAATCTCTCTCCAAACACAAGGAAACAGAAGTGAAAAATACAATTGCCTTTCCATTTTAATTTAGTAGACTCTTTTAAAATTTAACAGACCATTTCTTTTATCTTGAATTTAAGTATGGCTTATGTCTGAGACAACTTATGTATTATTATATTATGGGAGAAGAGACCTATATGGTGGTATGGTAGATGGGATAATCTCCCTTTCCTAACCCCAGATACCCATATATTACCCCTGGATACTGTGAATATGTTACATTATGTGGCACAAAAGACTTGACTTAAGGAATCTAACAGACTTTAAGAGATAGATTACTGGTGGACTCAGGCTACACCATGCCTGTGTCCTCAGGTGAAGAATAATAATAGAAACCACATTGATAGGTACATGTACCAAGCATTAAATAGTGTTCACATGCCTGTAAGGTGGTGATTATTTCCCTCCCTCTTTCCTTTTATATGTCAGTTTGAGGCTTAGAGAAGATAATGTCTTGCCTGTGGTTACTCGGTAAGAGGCGAAACAGAGAAACCCAGGGCTTGGCTTAAGAGTTCTTTTTTCAATTAGACCTCATTGTCTTTTGGCCCATAAGGATATGAGAGACAAGATGTATTAGAGACATGTAGGGGTCATCTGGCCCGCTAATGACTCATCACCAACTCACAAGATCTACCATGGGCACCTAGTTTTTGTCTACTCTGGGGCCCAGAGTGCTTGCTCCTTTACCCATCACTACAAAGTAAAGTTAGTCAACTGAAGGCAGTGACTCATGTCTTTTACTAGGTCAGCATATTCCTAGTGGCTGGCACCTACTCAGGAAAGAACATGAGTATTTGGTTAAAAACAGTTTTCCTCAGAAGAGTGGTACCCTAAAGGGTCTTATTACTCACCAGCTTTAAAGGCAATAATGTGAAACTGTGCTGTCACTGACTGTAAGGGTGCCAAACCAGTACTGTGTAAGGAGGGGGCAGGGGGGCATCAAGAAAATACTGACTAATAGCAAAAATAATAATAATAATAATAATAAAATAACCTCTGTTTTCCTGGTGGGCCCAGTCAAATAACATGAGTCCTTAGAAGTGGAAGAGGAAAACAAAATAGTGGGTCAGAGAGATGCATCAATGAGAATGACTTTGCTCACTGTTTCTGGCTTTGAAGATGGAGAAAAGGGGTCAGGGAATGTGGGCAGCCTCTAAAAGCTAAGGTGAAATCCTCAGCTGACAGTGAGCAAAGAATGGCTGTCAATGAAAATTTTAAAAAAGATGGAATTTTGCCAAGGCTGAGAATGATGAAGAAATGGATTTTCAACTAGAGCCTCCCCGCCAAAAAAAAAGCATTATTGTCAGCACTTTGATTTTAGCCTGACAAGACCCACCTCAGAACTGAAAAGTAATAAATTTATTTTTTTAAGCCACTAAGTTTTTAGTTATTTGTTATGAAAGCAACACAAAACAAATGCAGGTGATCTGGTTTCTCTGTTCCAACTGAAGTAGTAAAATATTAATTCTAAATAGAAGGTGGAAAGTTAACTTCGTATACTGTCACCCCTAGAATAATCACTGAAAATTTATACGGAGATATAGTCAAAATCATAATGGAA
The DNA here is from genome assembly GCF_048565385.1 of Saimiri boliviensis. NCBI lineage: Eukaryota > Metazoa > Chordata > Mammalia > Primates > Cebidae > Saimiri > Saimiri boliviensis. The sequence goes on from NC_133453.1 coordinate 138,421,243, forward strand.
CGCTGTAACCTCAACAAATGAAGAAAAGGGGAAACATAAAAAATGAAAAACAGAATAAGAAGGAAATAATAAAATGGCAGACCTAAATACAGACATATCGGTTACTATGTTAAATGTAAGTGATCTAAACAAACTAAAAGCTAGAGATTGTCAGACTGGATTTTAAAAAATGTCCTAGCTCTATGCTTTCCATAAGAAACTCACTCCAAATATAATGATACTGTAAGCTGAAGAGCAAAAAGTACAGGGAAAATAAAACCCACAGAAACACAAACCAAAACTAAGCTAGGATGGCTATGTTAAAATCAAACAAGATAGGCTTCAGAACTAGAAAATCATCAGGGATGAATACAGACATTACATATTGATTGAAGAGTTAGTTCAGCAAGGAGCTGTAACAATTCCAAATGCTTGTGCAACAACAGAGCTTCAAAATACAGAACCAAAAACTGGGCCGGGCGCGGTGGCTCAAGCCTGTAATCCCAGCACTTTGGGAGGCCGAGGCGGGTGGATCACAAGGTCGAGAGATCAAGACCATCCTGGTCAACATGGTGAAACCCCGTCTCTACTAAAAGTGCAAAAAATTAGCTGGGCATGGTGGCACGTGCCTGTAATCCCAGCTACTCAGGAGGCTGAGGCAGGAGAATTGCCTGAACCCAGGAGGCGGAGGTTGCGGTGAGCCGAGATCGTGCCATTGCACTCCAGCCTGGGTAACAAGGGCGAAACTCCGTCTCAAAAAACAAAAACAAAAAAAAAAAAAAAAACTGACGTAAGTCAAGAGAGAAATAGAGAAATTTATAGCTATAGTTGAAAAATTACTCCTCTCACAGTAATAGAAGATCAGCAAGGACGTAGAAGAACTGAACTATCAACCAACTAAATCTAATGGACATTTATATGATACTCCACCTGACTATAGTAGTATATACGTCTTTCAAATGCAAGACAGACCACATTGTGGGTCCTAAGTCAAACCTTCACAAATTTAAAAGAATTAAAATCATTTGGAGAATGACTTCTGGTCATAATTGAGTTAAACTGGAAATTAATAAAAATATAGATACATCTTCAGCTACTTAGAAATTACCAATATACTTTTGAATAAACCATGACCTAAAGAAGAAGTTTCAAGAAAAATAAAAAATAATGAAAGTGAGGCTGGACATGCTGACTCATGCCTGTTATCCCAGCACTTTAGGAGGCCAAGGTGGGTGGATCACTTGAGGTCAGGAGTTTGAGATCAGCCTAACATGATGAAACCTCATTTCAACTAAAAATACAAAATTAGCCGAGTGTGGTGGTGCACATCTGTAATCCCAGCTTCTTGGGAGGCTTAGCAAGGAGAATTGCTTGAACCCTGGAGGTGGAGTTTGCAGTGAGCTGAGGTCATGCCACTGCATTCCAACCTGGGCAACAAGAGCAAAACTCCATTTCAAACAACAAAAAAAGTGAAAATAAAACATAATTTTATATAATACATGGCCCAAAGAGGAAGTTTCAAGATACGTTAGAAAATACTTTAAACAGGAAAACAGTGAAAATATGACATTTCACATCTTGTGGCATGTATCTAATATGTAGCCTTAAACCTTTTTTTTTTTTTTTTTTTTTTTTTGAGATAGAGTTTCACTCTTGTTACCCAGGCTGGAGTACAGTGGCATGTTCTCGGCTCACCGCAACCTCCGCCTCCTGGGTTCAAGCAGTTCTCCCTGCCTCAGCCTCCCGAGTAGCTGGGACTGACTACAGGCGTGTATCATCATGCCCAGCTAACTTTTGTATTTTTAGTAGAGACGGGGTTTCACCATGTTGACCAGGATGGTTTCGATCTTTTGACCTCGTGATCCACCCACCTCGGCCTCCCAAAGAGCTGGGATTACAGGCGTGAGCCACTGCGCCCAGCCTAAACCTTATTTTTAAAATGAAGGAAATGCTCAAAGCGATAATCTAAGCCAGTGGTTGTAAACTTTCTCTGTAAAAGTTTGCCATTACTCTGGACAGTAAATATGTTAGGGTTTCTGGGCCATATGGTATTTGCCACAACTGTTAAACTCTGCCATTGTGCAAAAGCAGTTTTGGCCAATATGTAAACACATTAGTGTGGCTACATTCAATATAACTTTATATATAAAAACAGGTAGTTGTATGGATTTGGCCTGTAGATTACCACCCTTTGATCTAGCTATCATCTTAAGAAAATAAAAAAAGTAAGAGCGAATTAAGCCTAAATCAAGAAGAGAGAAATAAATCATAAAGACAAGAGTAGAAATGTATGATATTGAAATAGTAAAACAGTGGACATTAAAAACCAAAAGCTGGTTCTTTGAAAAATAATCAGTAAAATTGATAAGCCTCTGGCACCATACTCCCTGGAGAAAGATTGGGTGCTTTCTAAGACTGATAGGGAGAAAAACAGATATTCATTCTAAAACTATTGACTATCTTATTTGATGTCTTAGTCCAATAAGGTGAGAAAAAGCAAATACATAACATAGGGAGAATAAGTAATAAAAATACCCACTTTTGCAGACAACATGATTTTTTGTGTGGAAGACCTGAAGGAATATAATAAAACCAAAAAATAAATTTAGGAAGTAACGGGATACAAAGCCAAAAAAAAAAAATTCAATTGTACATGTTTATGCTGAAAATACACAATTAGAAACAAAAATGAAAAGCCATTTACAGTAGCTTCAATGAAAATGAAATACAAATAAATCTAATAAAACATGTACTGGATATGTGTGCTAAAACCAGAGAATGCTAATGAAAGAAACTAAGGGAGACCTAAATAAATGGAAAGGCCTGCCATGTTCTTATATTGGAGACTAAACATAGTAAATACATCAGCACTCTCCAAAGCAATCTATTTATTTAAAACAATACCAATCAAAATGTTAGTAGTACCTTTTTTCTTTTTTTTTTTTTTTACTTTTTAAAATTATTTTTTTATTATTATACTTTAAGTTTTGGGATACATGTGCAGAACATGCAAGTTGGTTACATAGGTATAAACGTGCCGTGGTGGTTGGCTGCACCCATCAACCCATCATTTACATTAAATATTTCTCCTAATGCTATTCCTCCTCTTCCCCACCTCCCAATTGGCCCTGGTGTGTGATGTTCCCATCCCTGTGTCCATGTGTTCTCATTGTTCAGCTCCCACTTATGAGTGAGAACATGTGGTGTTTGTTTTTCTGTTTCTGTGTTTGCTGAGAATGATGATTTCCAGCTTCATCCATGTCTCTGCAAAGGACATAAACCTATCCTTTTTCATGGCTGCATAGTACTCCAGGGTAGATATATGCTACATTTTCTTTATCCAGTCTATCCTTGATAGAAATTTGGGTTGGTTTTAAGTCTTTGCTATTGTGAACAGTGCTACAGTAAACACATGTGTGCATTGTCTTTAGAGTAGAATGATTTATAATCCTTTGGATATATATTCAGTAATGGGATTGCTGGGTCAAATGGTATTTCTGATTCTAGATCCTTGAGGAATCAGCATACTGTCTTCCACAATGGTTGAATTAATTTACACTTCCACCAACAGGGTAAAAGTGTTCCTGTTTCTCCACATCCTCTCCTGCATCTGTTGTTTCCTGACTTTTTAATGATGGCTACTCTAACTGGTGTGAGATGGTATCTCATTGTGGTTTTGATTTGCATTTCTCTAATGACCAGTGATGATGAGCTGCTTTCATGTTTGTTGGCCGCATAAATGTCTTCTTTTGAGAAGTGTCTGTTCATATCCTTTCCCCACTTTTTGATGGGGTTGTCTTTTTCTTGTAAATTTAAGTTGTAGATTCTGGATATTAGCCCTTTGTCATTTGGGTAGATTGAAAAACTTTTTGCAAAACATTCTGTAGGTTGCCTGTTCACTCTGATGATAGCTTCTTTTGCTGTGCAGAAGCTCTTTTTTGTAGAGAATAACTCATTCTAAAATTTATACAGAAATAGGACTAGAATAGCTAAACAAATTTGGAAAATAATAAATTTGGAGAGGTCACACTGCCCAATTATAAGACTATCAGGCTTCAGAAATCATAATGATATTGAAATAGTTACATAGATCGATGGAAATGAATAATGAGTCAAGGTTATATACCCACACAAATGTGGCATAGCTTTTTGATGAAGGTACAAAAGCAATTCAGTGAAGATATTACAGTCTTTTAAAACAATGACATTGGAAAAATTTATTCACAAGTAAAAATGAACCTTAAACTAAATATAACACTATACAGAAGTTATCTAAAATAAATTATAAATCTAAATATAAAATGTAAAACCATATTTCTATTACAAAACATGGGAGAAAATCTTTATTAATTGAGATTAGACAAGGAGTTCTTATACATGACACCAAAAGTGTGTAACATAAAATTTTTTAAAATGGCTTGTTAGACTACATTAAAATTCAAAACTTTTGCTATGCAAAATACTCTGCTAAGAGAATGAGAAGACAAGCTACAAACTAGGGGAAATATTTGCGAATTTTGTATGTTCAACAAAGGACTTATATCCTAAATATTTAAAGAACTCTCATAACTCAACAATAAGAAAACAACCCAGTTTCCAAAAATTGTCTAAAAATCTTGAATAGACAGCTTATCAGAGTAGATAAAAAGATAGGAAATGCATACAAAGGTTTTCAACCTCACACATTATTAGGAGAATGAAAATTTAAAACCCAGATATGAGAGTACTATGTACATACCTATTAGAATGGCTAAAATTAAAAGTCCTGATAGTACTGTCTTGAGTAGGATATAGACAACTGGAATACTCATAATTGTTGGTGAGAATGCAAATTGGTACTGTGAAAGTCTGGCAAACAGTTGGTGGCTTCTTTATGAAGTTAAACATTCACTTACCATATGACCCAGGGATGTCATTCTTTGACATTTATCCCAGAGAAGGGAAAGCATATATTCATACACAAAACACGTATATACAAATGATTATAGCAGCTTGATTTGTAAGAATTCCAAACTGGAAACAACCCAAATGTTCTTCAAGGGGTAAACAGATAAATTGTGGTACATCCACATAATGAACTACAACTGTCAGCAACAAAAAGTTGAACTATTCACTTGTGCAACAACTGGATGAATCTCAAAGGTAGGGTGCTAAGTGAAAGAAGCCAGTCTCTAAAAGTTATATACTGCATGATTCCGTTTAGAAGACATTCCCTGAAAGACAAAATGACGATAGAGAATAGATCAGTGGTTTCCAGAGGGAAGAAGTGGGGGCCTGGGAGCACATGAGCCTATGAGGATAGATAGACCCCTCTATGTCCCAATCGTGATGGTGTAAACACAAATCTGTAAATGTATTTAGATTATAGAACTGTGCACCAAAAGTAAGAAGCCAATTTTGTTTTAGAATGATTTAAAAAATAAAGTGGAAAAAGTCATTTTGTATTGAAACAAAGATGGTTCCACTGTTGGTTCCACTGTCTAGGGGTTAGGTATATCCCTGACTTCTATTTGGAGTTTCTCTGGAATGTATTATAATGCTCCAGTAATGTGTGCATTCTTACCAGCTTCATCCTCTCAAATAAAAGAGAGAAACTCTCTTGGCACAGGACAGTGTAGTGCATGGATAAAATAAACATTTTTCCACATAGGACACATTATTTAGAAATGCAGCTTTTTTTTTTTTTTTTTTTTTTTTTAACAGCAACTCCTTTTCTCATTTTCTTGGAGTTTTTTTTGTTTTGTTTTGTTTTGTTTTTGTTTGTTTGTTTTTTTGGTTTGCTTAGATACAGGTATTACAAATGTCTTCATTTCATAAAAGACAAATTCCCATTCACAGTTCCCCTTCAAATAGGATATTTCCCTCAAGGGGGATTGTAAGCCTCTCCCCTAGAATTCCTACACTTTGATCTGCACAATAACACCAGGTAGATTTGTTGGAAGGCAGATTCCCGGGACTCAGGTTCATTTTCTGTGGTGGAGCCCAGGATTAGCTGTTTTAATTATATTTATTTATTTTGAATTTTTTTCCCTTTTGTTTTTATTTTTTTCCCTCCCTCCCTCTCTCTCCTCTCTCTCTTCTCTCCTTTATTTCCTTCCTTCCTTCTTTTCTTTTCTTTCTGTATTTCTGTTTTTCTTTCTTTCTCTCTTTCGAGGCAGAGTCTCACTCTATCACCCAGGCAGGAGTGCAGTGGCACAATCTCGGCCCGCTGCAACCTATGCCTCCCCGGTTTAAGCAGTTCTTGTGGCTCAGCCTCCTAGTAGCTGGCATTCCAGGTATAAGCCTCCACACCTGGCTAATTATTTATATTTTTAGTAAAGATGAGTTTTCATCATGTTGTCCAGGCTGGTCTCAAACTCTTGACCTCAAGTGATCTACCCGCCTCTGCCTCCCATAGCACTGGAATTACAGGCATGAGCCGCCACATCTGGCTGGGACTGGGTATTTTTAAAGACACTTTCTTAATGAGTCTGTTTTGGGTGCTGTAGGGAATCTAAGAAATTCCATAGAGCCAGGAATTTAAACTTGGAATATATCTGTCCATCTGTCTGTCTCCATCTTGATAACATTCATTACCTGTGTTGAAACACATGGCTCCACCTGACTGTTTTAAGCATTGCACAGTATCCCACTGTGTGAGTGCATCTGAAGTCTTGCTATTCCCGTGGAAATCACAGTGCTGCTTTGCTGGCTATGCTCAGGTATGCTTTATCTCACACATGTGCTGAGTCTTTACCATCAGACACTGCATGACATATGTGTCATTCCCAAACCTCAGTCTCATTGTTTTTGTCGAGAAGTTACTGGCCACCTTCTCCATTTTTATGTTTTCCATGTATATTACTTCCTTAACAACAGACTTTTCAGTTATTCAAACATTTTCTTTTTCTTTCATCTTCAGATGTTTAGTTTATCAAAATGTTTCTTCTGTCAAAAATTCTATCTATATAAAAAATTATCCCAGCATGGTGGCATGTGTCTGTAGTCCCAGCTGCTTGGGAGGCTGAGGTGGGAGTGTCGCTTGAGCCCAGGAGTTCGAGGCTGCAGTGAGCTGTGATTGTGCCATTGCACTCCAGCCTGGGAAACTGGAGTGAGACCCTCTCTCTCTAAAAAAAAAAAAAAAAAAAAAAAAAAAAAAAAAAAAAAAAATTCTATCTGGTTGTAATTAGTGTGGACTTTGTATACATTCTTGTGCTCAGATGTTTCAGTTGTGTTGTTTTAATGTCCACGTACATGATAAACTTTTCAAGGCTCTGCTCTGTGTCCTGAGTCTCTCATAGTACCTGTCACATTGTGGGTCCTCTGATTGTATCAGCTGGTGTGGCGTTTTCCATTTCTTACAGATTCTTTCTATGTCTGTAGAGTGTTAAGCTACTATCCTCCATTAAATGCTAATTGAAGGAAAATATTGCTGTATGAAAATAGGAGCAATGCCTTTTAGCATACTTGCAGGTCAAGCTAGGAGATGTGAATGGAATATACTTGTGTCTTGCTAATGTGAAATACAAGTTTCCGTCTAGAATAATGTTTTTAAAAGCTGCCAAAAAGTCGTAAAATATTTTCAACATTTAAAGCCAAAATGACCCAAAACAAAATAATTGAAATAATTTTAAAAGTAGCTAACACTGTATTAAACATTTACTCCATACCTAGCACTGTTCTAGGAACCAGAGCAAGGAAAATGTGTTTTGCGGAAGCTCTTGGCATCTTTTAACCTTCTGTGTATTAGCTCATTCAGGCTCCTGAGGAACTTAGTGTTGAATTCATCTGTAATGTGGGAATAATGAGACCCAGAGCTCTTACATAACTTAAGATATCCAAAGAAAAAATGATGACAATAATGATAGAGACAGCTTTCTGTGACTGAGCACTTTAAAACATCAGACACTGTGCTTTATGCTTTATCTCATTGTATCTGTAAACCAGTTCATTTCATCCCGACTGGGCAGGTGAGGCAATGGAGGCTTAGTGAGGTGACTTGCACCTGGTCATCCGTCTAAGTAGAACATAGCAAGTCAGAATTAGAACCTGTGGAGTCTGTTTCGAGAGCCCAAGCTCTTAATCTTTACATTCTCTACTGAAGACACCAAGTTCATCCTGGTAGAAGCTCTTGGCCATGTGCTGGTCTTAGGCAAGGGCTGTGGAGACAAAGTCCTGACCTTCAGCAGGAAAACGGCTGCATGCACCTTGATCTCAGGCTCTCTGGCTCTCTGGACCATTCTTCACAATGATGAACTGCCCTCTCCTGGAAGGAGCTGGGGTGGGGCACAAAAGCCAGGGTGCTTTGTTTTAGAAAATGTGTTTTGTGGAAGCTCTTGGCCTCTTTTTGCCTCAGCCAAATGTGGCAAAATACAAAGAGATCAGGTCTCAGTGGCTACCCATCCTGTTCTTTTTCATACCAAAAGGATTTATTATGAGGCATTGGACACCTCAAATAAGGGTTACTTCTGCAAATTTGATTTTGATTTGATCCCTGATGAGCTCAACCTGTTAGATTCCAAATCACCACTTTCCTGCACAGCGTTTACTATACTCTGTAATTACATATTTACTGTATGTGTGAAGCATCCTTATCCCTCATAACCAACTGTTAGTGAGTGACAGTTTCTCCTGTTCACATTCTCAGGCTAAATCTCAGAAGATTGCTTTTTTAAGGGCTCTATTATGGGAATTTTGTCATTTCTTCTGAATAAGAAGAAAACTCACGTTCATAATTTTTTTTTTTGCTATGATCACCTCTATGTGAATATACATTTGAAAGATACTAGATGAAATCCTAGTTGATAGGGCTATGATTTTGTTCTTCAAAATGTACACTTCGTTCTTGAAAGGAAGTTAACATGGTTAAAGCAGGGATCAATCATCCATAGTCTTCTGAGTTTGCAGAGTTTTATTACAACATAGCCACATTCTTTAGGTATTGTGTCTGTCTCCTTTGATGTCACAACAGCTGAGTTGAGTGGTAGCAACAGACACCATCTGGTCCACGATATCTAAAATACGTATTAACTGGCTCTGCACTGAAAGTGTTTGTTGATCTCCAGTTTACAGAAGTAGAAAGACCCCACCCCTTGGTCATCCTGAAGAACACCTGCTGTTATTGTTCTCGTGAAAGTCTTTAGCTCTGCTTTCTCTGGAGAGGAAATAAGAAAGTCATCTTTTCATGAAGCACTTTTTTTCTTTTTTTTTTTTTTGGTGCCAACCTTATAATCTCATGGTTTTAATGTTTCTACAGTTGCTCTGTTAAAATACTTTTTTAAAAAGTTCTTTAAAAATGCTTTTCCCAATATATATAGAAGTTACCAATCAAATATTGCAATCTTAATCACTTTTTGGAAAGTGTAAGATTTCTGAGTTGTGTTTCCCGCATTGATGTGCCCTACTGCCACCAGGAAGGTTCATATTCTTTTTTTTTTTTTTTTTTTTAATGCTCTTTCATAGGAGTCACTGCAGTTGTTTTCAGTAGAGGTACAGTCTTCTAAGAAGCGGCTTCTTGGGTCTTCATGCAGCCATGGATCTGGATAAACCATCTGTTTGGGGCTCATTAAAACAGCGGACCAGGCCATTGTTGATCAACTTGAGCAAGAAGAAGGTGAAAAAGAACCCAAGTAAACCCCCAGACCTGAGGGCAAGGCATCACTTGGACCGCCGCCTCAGCCTCTCTGTGCCTGATCTCCTGGAGGCTGAGGTCTTGGTCCCAGAGGGCCGGCCTTACTCTGGGCCCCAGTCTTCCTACACCTCGGTGCCCAGCAGTCTGTCCACTGCAGGGATCTTTCCCAAGAGTAGCAGTAGCTCCTTGAAACAGTCTGAAGAAGAATTGGATTGGAGCCAGGAAGAAGCCAGCCACCTGCATGTAGCGGAAACAGACTCAGAGGAGGCCCATGCCTCTCCTGCTGACCAGAGACAGGTGTCCAGCAACGACATCTTTGATCTTCAGAAAACTTCCCTTGGAGGAGATGCACCAGAAGAGCCAGAGGTGAGAATGGGGGTGGGCTTTCCCATTTCCCTCCCCTCCCATCCCCTTCTCCCTCCCTCCTTCCCTCCCTCCCTTCCTCCCTCCTTCTCCTCCTTCCCTTTCTTCCTTTCTTCCTTCCTCTTCCTTTTTGAAAAGTATGTTCAGTGCCCTTGGAAAATTTGGTTAGGAGTTATTTTCATGGTTAGCTCAGATAGGAAGAATATTGTTTACAAGAATTTAAATTAATGCAATATTGATTGCACCCCGTGTTCCCATTAGTTTTAGGGTTGACCTCTGTGTATTTTAAAGCTATTACAAATAACTCTTCCAGAATACTTTAGGACATTAAAAGCCCTGTTGGATGAATCCTTTTATCTGTCTCTTGGCAAAGAAATGAAGTGCAGAACTTTTCCTGGAATTTTTTGTTGAAGTGTAAGTTTGTCTTTGTCACTACACTATTGCCGGTCATACCTGTACACAAACTATGCATATTATTTTTTCTAAGAAGTGTATGAATGTATGTCCCCCTTTGACTGCCCAAGGATTTAAACTGCCACATGTGTGTGTGTATTCACCTATGAACAACTTCACATGCATTCTTTTAAAAAAATTAACAAAACTTTAGTATTTAAATACAATTAACCAAATATAATTATGACACAAATATTCTGTTTCAAGGGTGAATCTGATTTAAATTCAACCTCCAAATTACCAAATCATGATTTCAGTGATTGATATAATTAGTTGTTTTTAAAAATTCTTTCATTAATGACATTGAAGTAGATTTCCATGTGGAAATAAGGGGTTAATTTTTCCGTGTTCCAGGTTAGTGTTACAATTACATAGAAAACTGGTTATTCAACTTGGATTTTTAGTTTCCCTTTTAGAAACAAAACTTACTGATTATTCCATCTGGGGAATGGGATCATGGATGTTTGGAGGATATCATGTCCATATTCCTTACCAAGCATTGCTGTATTAAGACACCACTACCCATAAGTGACTTTAACTATTTTTTAATTTGGTATTAAACTTTATAAAATTCTTTTTGTAAGCCTTTTCTGACTGTTTACTTATTTATAAATTTGAAATACATGTTTCTACTAAACAAGATGCAAATGAAATAGATTATTAAATTAGGTCAGTAAGAGGAAGGTAACAGGTTGAATTATATAATGAAGTTAATCTTCATTTTTTTTTTTCCTGACCAGAAAATACAAGTGGACTTCTTGTCTTTGATTCTTTGATATGCTAGTATTTTCATACTCAGAAGGGTTTTTTTTTTTTTTTTGAAGCAACTGCTGTTAAACAATTTAGAACTTTTATTGTCTCTGTTGAGTAAATAGAAATATTTGAATGCTACTCTAGGCCAGGCAGTTGGAAATAGAGATGTGTAAGAAAGTGGCTCTGCCCTCTGACTGTTTTGTTGGGAGATCATATACTCCCAAGCAGAGTGTAAGAGGCAACTGGATATCAGAGCTGTCATTGCAAAATGTCTCATCCTGGTCTCCTGGAAGTTCCTTAGAAGGAGGGGATCAGTGTGTGGGAAATAAGGGCATGTTATCTGTGAAGCAGTGTCCGCATTGGCACAGAGGACAGTCTGCTCGCCTGGTGAGGGAATATGATGACCACAGGCCTGAAGTGTGGATGGGTGCTGTTGGGGATGGTGAGTGTTTTGCTTTACCTAGATTGGAGGCTATGACAGCTTTGTGGTGTGATGTGTGTCTGGAAGTGTGGGCTGGTCCATGGTGATAGGTGAAGCATTGTTGGGCTTGGCTGTTTTATCATCTCCAGGTTCAATGCAGAAAACTTACAATAGGCAGAATCCTTCCATAAAGAATAGGCTATTCTGGATTATTTGATTTTTCCCTTTTAATGCAGACTTTTTTTTAACCTTTGTTCTCAAGAAAGAATCTTTTGCTCCTCCTTTTCTGCCCTAGAAACTACAAAGAAAGCTGTAAAAAAGGAGGAGTTCATGTTCTTTATAGGGAAATGGATGAATCTGGAAACCATCATTCTCAGCAAACTGACACAAGAATAGAAAACCAAACACCGCATGTTCTCACTCCTAGGCAGGTGTTGAACAGTGAGAACACATGGACACAGGGAGGGGAGCATCACACACTGGGGTCTGCTGGGGGGAAATAGGGGAGGGACAGCAGGGGGTGAGGAGTTGGGGAGAGAAAGCATGGGGAAAAATGCCAGATGTAGGTGGTGGGGGGTGAAGGCAGCAGTCCACCTTGCCATGTATGTACAGCAATCCTGCATGATCTGCACATATATCCCAGAACCTAAAGTACAATTAAAAAAAAAAAAAAAAAGAGTAAGTACAAAACAGAGGCTAAGACTGATTCTTCCAACCAAGGTTGGGGTTCTTGCTACTTAAGTACTATTGATTTACTGGGTGGCATGCTTGCGGAGGATGAGGGAACAGGGTGCTGCTGGTCCCCTTGCATTCTAGTTCTGCCCACCCACCTCCCTCCTTGCTGGGCTGGCTCCTCCCCTCAGTCCTACCTGTTGGGGTTGGGCCTGTCCCACTACCTGAGGATCCAGAGTTTATCATATGGCAAAGAAGAAGGAGAGCTCCCTTACTTATCTTCTCCACTAGGGTGTGTTAGTTGGCATGGCTGGGGAGACATATTTGTCTGTGTATTCTAAGAGTCTAGCTTCATGCCTGGCACATAGCACATAACGTGTGCTCAGCTGATATTTGTTTAATACAAAAACAAGGATAGACACATGTGCATTCAGCTTACTCAGGTATTTGTTCATGTTTTCCCTGTGAGTTTTCTTTAGTTTATGTTTTAATTAAAATCAACATTTGTGGTTTTTGAAAAATACCCAATTTCACTTTGTATGATAATTGGAATTAGAGGTTTAGGCAGGCATAAACTTGTTAGCTGAAATTGGATATTGATTTTATTATTTATCTATTTATTTATTTTTGAGATGGAGCCTCGCTCTGCTGCCCAGGCTGGAGTGCAGTGGCACCATCTCAGCTCACTGCAACCACCGCCTCCCAGGTTCATGTGATTCTCCTGTCTTAGCCTCCTGAATAGCTGGGACTACAGGCATGTGCCACCACGCCTAATAATTTTTTTATATTTTTAGTACAGAGGGGGTTTCACTGTGTTAGCCAGGATGGTCTTGATCTCCTGACCTCATGATCCACCCACCTTGGCTTCCCAAAGTGCTGTGATTACAGGCATGAGCCACTGTGCCTGGCCCATATTGATTTTAAATCTGAATTTATCATTTCTGTGTTTTTTGTTTTTGTTGTTGTTGTTTTGTTTTTTTTGTTTTTGTTTTTGTTTTTGTTTTTTTTAAACATAGGGGGAAATTCCTGCAGAATTCATGTCACCTGAGAGTTTGGGATTCGGTTCCTCTGAATCTTAGATCTGGCTCATCTGTGTCTTCCTAGTTAATGGCCAGTGGCTTTCTATACCTTTTGTGGAATGGGGAAGAAATGAGGAAAAAAGGAAGGAATTGACATGTGACAAGCCTGGTATATAGCAAGGACAATCAGATTTTTGTCCAGTGTCCTCAGTTTAACTTACCTTGTTTTTAGCTTTCCAGAGGGGTCATGCAAGGAGTGAGCATCTGTGGCCCAAGGGACCCCTGGGGCTTTGCCTCCCTTGTTGTATACCAGTGCTGCTCTGGTGTCAGACTAAGCCCATGGCAGTGGGACAGGACCCCAAGTATCAGTCTGAATTCTGCAGTCACCTCCAGGCCCACCAGCATGGGCAAAGAAGGGGAAATGGAATGATGGAGCAAATGAGGAAAGTAAGGATGAAGGGCAAGGAAGAAGAAATGTGAGAAGCAGAGGACAGGCAGAGCCTAAAATATTGCAGGTGCCAAATCCAACTACATGACCAAAAGGTGAGAACATCCCCTTAGACGAAAGGATACATCGGTGGAAGAGGATTTAGCCAGACTCTCTCTTGAGCTCCGGATCCACACCCTACTGGACACCCCACAGAAACCTGGTTTCGACTTGTCTTGACAGAATTCACTGTCTCCCTGAAGAGCTGCCTCAAACAGAGACCATGAGTTTTTGGCAGTATCACCATTATTTGCTTAGTTGTTCAAGCTGAACACCTGTGAATAATGGTAGACTCTTACTTTCCTTGCTTTTCATGTTCTCTGGGGTCATCATTTATCATCTCATGTGTTTCCTGGTCTCTTACCTACGGTATTAGTCTGTTTTCATGCTGCTGATACAGGCATATCAAGACTGGGCAGATAGAGGTTTAATATGGACAGTTCCACTTGGCTGGGGAGGCCTCGCCATCATGCTGGAAGGCAAGGAGGAGCAAGTCATGTTTTACATGAAAGGCAGCAGCAAAAGGGAGCACTTGTGCAAGGAAACTTCCTATGTTAGGGTTCTCTAGAGGGATGGAACCAATGAAAAAAATAGATATAAATGGGAATTTATTAAATATTATCTTACAGGATCACAAGATCCCACAATAGGCCATCTATAGGCTGAGCAGCAAGGAGAGCCAGTCCAAGTTCCAAAACCAAAGGACTTGGAGTCCGATGTTCAAGGGCAGGAAGCATCTAGCATGGGGAAAAGATGTAGGCTGGGAGGCTAGGCCAGTCTCTCTTTTCACATTTTTCTGCCTGCTTATATTCTAGCTGCACTGGCAGCTGATTAGATTGTGCCCACCCAGATTAAGGGTGGTTCTGCCTTTCCCAGCCCACTGAGTCAAGTGTTAGTCTCCTTTAGCAACACCCTCACAAACACACCCAGGATCAATACTGTATATCCTTCAATCCAATCAAGTTGACACTCAGTATTAACCATCACACTCCCTCTTCTAAAACCATCAGATCTCATGAGACTGGGTCTCACTATCACGAGAACAGCAGGGGAAAGACCCGCCCCATGATTCAGTCATCCCCCATGGATTCCTCCGACAACACGTGGGAATTATGGGAGCTGCAAGATGAGATTTGGTTGGGGACATGGAGCCAAACCATATCACCTACCTCATATTCATTCTTTTCTACTGAAATCCTTCCCACACTTCAAGGCCTAGTGAAAACCTTCCTCTTCTGTGATGCTTCTTCCAACTCTGCAATGAGTGTAATCAGCCTGCTTTCATTTTCACAGCATGACACTTGTACTCTGACTGAGCATTAACCTTAGACGGCTTTATGGAGAAATCTGTAGAGAGAAGAAGGGATTACAGCAGGAAGAGAGGAGGTAGAGAGGGGAAGGCAAATTGGTCCTGGGCAAGGGCATCACTGAGTTAAGTCCTTGAGAAAATCAGCATCTCTAAGGCCTGCAGTAACTCTCCAGTGGTCATCTGGCTCAGACGACTAACTCATGGTAAACAAATGGTCATGAGTCTGAGCTACAAATGGCAATCACAACTAATTTGAGATTTAAATACATGAGAATTAAATACTTTAAAGACTCTAGTCCAGATGTGGTGGCTCATCCATGTAATCCCAGCACTTTGGGAGGCCGATGCTGGTGGATCACTTGAGGTCATAAGTTCAAGACCTGCCCGACCAACATGACGAAATCCCATCTCTACTAAAAATGTAAAACTTAGCCAGGCATGGTGGCACACCTGTGGTCCGAGCTACTTAGGAGGCGTAGGCATGAGAATCACTTGAACCTGGGAGGCAGAGGTTGCAGTGAGCTGCAATTGTGCCGCTGTACTCCAGCCTTGGCGACAGAGCAAGATGCTGTCTCAAAATAAAGACTCTAATGTTCTTTTGATGTAAACAGCTCATTCTTCATTGTGGTCAAATTACACGAAAAGTCAAATCATAATCAATGCCTACTTCATTAACCTGTTAGGAGAAATTATCTCAGGGCCTGGAAACACTTAAAATGCATTTTTTCCCCATGTGACTTTAGGAGAAGTCATATTAGAATCGGGAAGTTGGTACAGGGATGGGTGCACTGCAAGGAGAATGCATGGGCTCCATGCTCAATGGCATTTCATATACCATCATCTCACAGTAAGTACTGAGCCACAAATTAGAACTTGACGTCCTCAAACTTTTTCTGCTAGGGCCACCTTCATCCATCTCTGCATGGGAGGAGCCCTCTTAGCCCAGGAAACCTGGATGATTATTAAATTAAATTAATTAATTAATTTTTTTGAGACAGAGTCTTGCTCTGTCACCAGGTGCCAGGCTGGAGTGCAGTGGCATGATAATGGCTCACTGGGTTCAACCTCTGCTTCCTGGGTTCAAGCAGTTCTCTTGCCTCAGCCTACTGAGTAGCTGGGACTACAGGTGAGTACCACCCCACCCAGCTAATTTTTGTATTTTAGTAGAGACGGGTTTTCACCATGTTGGCCAGGATGGTCTCAATCTCTTGACCTTGTGATCCACCTGCCTCAGCCTCCCAAAGTGCTGGGATTACAGGCATGAGCCACCATGCGTGGAAGGAAGCCTGGATTTTTAAAGTCCTGTGGCGCAGGCTCTCCCTCCCTCTGCTGAACAAGTCCAAACTTTTACTGAGGCTTCCTGGCATGACCTCTGCCTTTTTCTGATTGACACATTATTTCATTAATTGTATGTTACCACTTCAGTAAGCCTGGTATCTTATCATGGTGGCCTGGCACCTATATTGTCTCCATTTTAGTGACTTTGTATGTCTAGGTGCTGATGGATAGAGAGTCATTGCTTGGATTGAGTTGTGTCCCCAAACCAAATTCATATGTTGAATCCCTAACCTTCACATGACGGTATTGAAGATATGGCCTTTAGGAGGTGATTAAGGATAAGTGAGGTCAGAAGCATGGAGCCCAGATCCAATGGAATTGGTGTCCTTATTCAAGAGAAAGAGACACCAGAGGTCTCTCATTCCTTACCGTATGAGGACACTGTGAAAATGGAGCCATCTGCAAGGCAGGAAGTGGGTTTTTGTTGTTTAAGACACCTAGTTAGTGGTGTTTTGTTATAGACGCCTGAGCTGACTCAGTGGTCTTCACAGTTTTAGCTTTGGACGATGAGCTCATTGTTCTTGTCACCAAGACTTGTGGCTAAAGAGGAGATAAGAACACCATAGACTAGTGCCACATACCAATACCTACACACACACGGATATATACGTATATATAGATATATATACATATATATTGATATCTATATATATGTGTGTATATATACATATACATATACATATACATATATATATATATATATGTATATATCCGTGTGTGTGGAGGATATATGTATATATCCGTGTGTATGTGTGTGGGCGTGTGTGTATATACATACACATATAGGTGTATGTGTGTATACACACACAGTTATTTAGAAGCCAGTCTCTTTTGTTAGAGTATAAGCTCCTGAAAAGTAGAAATGTCATTTTTCTTTTTCTCCCAGCCTTTCTGCCCACCTTGCTTATATGGTATGCACGTATATTGATTCATGTTATCACTGCGGTTGATGTTCCAGCCACCAGACACCGCCAATGGCTCAGAAAACTGTAAGAAAATTAGTTGATATGAGGAAGGGTGATACATGGAGGCCCTAGGTGGGTAGGGGGCCTTCTAAAGAAAGAAGCTTCCAAGTGTCAGACTAAATGTGGAGAATGTCAGACTAAATGTGAATAAGCTGAAGTTTAGGGTAACTTGGAGGGAGAGGAGGTTATTTTTTTTTTCTTATTTAGATTTTTCTCCGTATTTTCTCCTCTAGCCAGCATTCTCCTAGTACTTATCTTACAAGATGCTTATAACATGCCTTGTAAAATCAGCTAAGTATTTAGAAAATGCATATGGTCTATTCTGGTTCTTGCTGTGGGTGTTGATGGTGCAAGTGGGATTAGACACGGATGTTGGATAAAATGGCCAGCAATCCCAGTACCAGTCTCTATTTAGTGCTAGATAACCAGTTGAGATAAGTGGGGTCTGAGCAGGGTGGTCAGGAAAGGCTTGAAGAAAACTCCTTTTGAGAATGAGTAAGACTCAGTAACGTAGATTAGTTAAGGGTAGTTAAGCTTGTTTGTGGGGCTAACTGGCAGTCACAAGCACCTAACACATGCTCACTGCCATGATTATGGTTGTATTTATTAGTGTTTATAATTATTTTTACCATTGCTTATTTTTCAGAATGACACAGAGCCTTGGGGAATTTTAGTGACTTGCTTACAGGATCTAACTCCAGGACTGTCTGGATCCTGGGACTGTGCATAGAACTGTGTATAACATGAATCTGGAAGTACAGTTCTGCAAATGGTAAACCTCAGAACTGGAGATAAAAAATAGTTGATCACAAAAGGAAGACATTTATTCTTCTGTGTCCACTGTGTCCTTTTAAACACAAGGATCATTATCAAGATTGAATAGGCTCATTGTCGTGCTCAATAACTAATAATTATGAAAGAAAGGATCATTCCCCTCTTCCCATAATCCATGTAATTCCACGATGGATGTGTCCTTCCCTGACATTTCATTTGGCAGTTTGGGTTGTGAATAACTAGCTTTGGCGCAAGCTTACGTGGGTGAATTGAGTGATTTGGAGAAGCTCCCCATTGAGGTATTTCCAGAAATTGCTTGGCAGCTGCAGAGCGTCAGGTTGGTGTTCACAGAGAAGCAGGGTGAGAAACCACAGAGGAGAGGAAACGACCTCCAGGTTGCAAAATTAAACAAGCGCGTCAGTTTCTCTACAGTTCAGTGGTGTACTTTTTACTATTTTTGTGTGATCTCAAAAGTCGTACGTCAGTAGTGTGATGGTGTGTCAGAGAAGCAGGTGCGCCAGCCATGTCCCAGGGTCCTTCATGGGCTTGGTCTCTCTTTTCTTTTTTTCCCTCCTTTGCTTTGCACCTGTTGAACCTGCTTTGTGCTGATGCAGATCTATAAGCTAAGGACACAAGTAGTCAGCAAAATAGAAAAAAGTCACCTCCCTCATGGAGTTCCCATGAGGAAAAATGGCATGCTGTAGATAAAAATCAGAACATAAAGTGTCATGGAGAGAAATAAAGCAGAGAAGGTGCTTTATTTCTGGGGGTGGGAGGTGTTACCATTTTGTACAGAGTGGTCAGGAAGCATGTCTTCCGAGAAGACAACCTTCACACGAAAATACAGAGGAGGCGAGAAGCAGGTTGTGTGCATAGCTAGAGAAAAGCTTTCCAGAAAAAAAATAATAGCAACCATGAAAGCTCCAGGGTAGCAGGAATGTGCCTGATGTTTTAAGAAGAGCAAGGGAGCAGTCAGTCTAGAGAGGAGGCAGTGAGGGGGCAGTGGGAGAAGGGAGAGAAGTGAACAGAAACCACGTCACGTAGGTCTTTCCTATTTTGCCAAGCAACTCTAGCTGACCGTCACAACTGCTTAATGTACAGAATGAGCAGAATGTACAGGAACCCAACGGGCTCAATGCTGAGTCACTCGTAATTAGGGCAGAAGGAACTGGCGGCACGGGGGCAGTGCTTGCTCTGCCTTGTAGACACTGGGAATGGCAGTAAGTCCAAGCTCTGCCTTGGGAAAAAAGAATGGAGAAGTGGTGCACAGCCTGATGAGCTGTGGGCAGAAGGGAAGATGGCACCTTCTGAGGCTTCATCAGCCAGTCTCTGACTTTGTCCTGGCCACTTTCAGTAGGGAATATTGGAGGGAGCTAAGAAAGGCGCTCAGGTTGCTGACCACCATCGTCAAGTTCTTTTGATCCACCCTTCCCCAACATATAGGCTGTTTTACTGCTATTACTAGTATAATTAATAATAAATACTAGAACAGCAACATCAATCTAATACTGCTAACTGAGGGATTATGTGTAAGGAACTCTGCTAATTTCTGTATAGATATGATCAGACCACATCTATTTGGTTTCCTCTATATACAAAGAGCCCTCGCACTGTGTCTGTCTCAGAAAAGGCTTTCAGTAAATACCCTTTGAGTAATTTAGTTAGTCTAACCACCTATAAGACAATCTTTTTTGACCCACTGAGAGATATTTCCATGTTTTGAATTTGGGGTGTATTTTTCAAGGACAGAAAGCTAGAAAGAGCAGAGGTGGGACTCAAATCCAGGTCTTTTGGACTCTAGGGCAGGTGTCCCCAAACTACGGCCCACGGGCCGCATGCGGCCCCCTGAGGCCGTTTATCCGGCCCCCCGCCGCATTTCAGGAAGGGGCACCTCTTTCATTGGTGGTCAGTGAGAGGAGCACAGTATGTGGTGGCCCTCCAGCGGTCTGAGAGACAGTGAACTGGCCCCCTGTGTAAAAAGTCTGGGGACACCTGCTCTAGAGCCTTGTTCACTGCTGTGTGCAGCTGCTTCCTGGTATGTTAGGTTAGGTGTGCTGTTTTGGGGTTCTCTTGGCACAGGTGTGGTACAGTGAAAAGACAGCATACCCAGGTTACTCAGGGGAAGCCCAACCCAGAGTGCTCACCAAGGCCTAACTCTCCAGCTTTCCTGTGATGGCCATTTAACCTCCTGGTTCTGCTTTCCTGTTTGTCAATTGGGAAAACTAATGCAGCCTGTGGACTTGTTATAAGAAGTTACTATGAGTATATATTTGTAAATTGGAAAGTGCTCAGCAATGTACAAGCAACCTTTTTTTTTTTTTTTTTTTTTGAAATGAACTTTTTGCTTTTGTTGTGCAAGCTGGAGTCCAGTGGCTCGATCTCGGCTGACTGCAATCTCCACCTCCCGGGTTCAAGCGATTCTCCTTCCTCTGCCTCCTGAGTAGCTGGGATTACAGGTGCATGCCACCATGCTGGCTAGTTTTTGTATTTTTAGTAGAGACGGGGTTTCACCATATTGGTCAGGCTGGTCTCAAACTCCTGACCTCAGGTGATCTGCCCTCCTCAGCCTCCCAAAATGCTGGGATTACAGGTATAAGCCACCACACCTGGCCATAAACAACCATTTTTTAAAGAAGTATCTCCTGCTAATAAACGTGCAAAAAACTTAGGGAATGTCAGTGGACAAATATTAATGAATATGCACAGTTTTAGAGCATTTAAACAGGGGTTGGTAAAGTTTTTTTAATAAAGAGCTAGAGTTTTGTGGGCCACAGTTCTCTCTCACAATGACTCAAGGTGAGGCCCTGTGACATCAGCCATAGACAACATAGGAATGAGTGGGCAGCACTGTATTTCAATCAAACTTTATTTTTTTTATTTATTTTTTATTTTTTATTTTTTAAAATTAATTTATTTACTTCAGGTGCATACTATATCTGGCATTTCTCCCCATGTTATCCCTCCCCATCCTCCCCTCCCTTCCCATCCCCTGCTGTCTCTCCCTACCCCCCTCAACTACCCCCAGTGTGTGATGCTCCTCTCCCTGAGTCCACATGTTCTCGTTGTTCAACACCCACCTATGAGTGAGAACATACGGTGTTTGGCTTTCTGTTCTTATATTAGTTCGCTGAGAATGATGGTTTCCAGATTCATCCAAGTCCCTACAAAGGACACAAACTTGTTTTTTATGGCTGCGTAGTATTCCATGGTGTACATGTACCACATTTTCTTTGTCCAATCTGTCATTTATGGGCATTTGGGTTGATTCTATGGAAGTCTAGTATTTCTTTTTTTTTAGAGACAGTTTCCAGTTGACACTCAGAAACAGGTTATTCAGTTTCCAAGTGGTTATGCGGGTTTGTGTGTGTTTCTTGATCCTGAGTCCTATTCTGACTGCGCTGTGGTCTGATAGACTGTTTGTTATGATTTCTGTTCTTTTGCGTTTGCTGAGGGGTGATTTGCTTCCAATGATATGGTCAATTTTAGAGTATGTGCAATTTGGTGCTGAGAAAAATGTATATTCTGTGGATTTGGGGTGGAGTGTTCTATATATATGTATTAGGTCCACTTGGTCCAGCTCTGCATTCAAGTCCTGGATATCCTTGTTAATTTTCTGCTCATTTATCTAATATTGACAGTGGAGTGTTGAAGTCTCCCACTATTATTGTGTGGGAGTCTAAATCTTGATTAAGAACTTGCTTCATGTATCTGGGTGCTCCTGTGTTGGGGACGTATGTATTTAGGGTACTTAACTCTTCCTGTTGGATTGATTCTTTGACCATAATGTAGTGTCCTTCTTTGTCTCTGTTGATCTTTGTTGAAATCCATTTATCAGAGACTAGGATTACAACCCCTGCTTTTTTTTTGTTCTCCATTTGCTTCGTAAATCTTCTTCTATCCCTTTATTGTGAGTCTATGTGTCTTTGTATGTGAGATGGGTTTCCTGAATACAGCACACCGATGGGTTCTGACTTTTTATCCAGTTTGCCAGTCTGTGTCTTTTGATTGGAGCATTTAGGCCATTTACTTTCAATGTTAATATTGCTATATGTGATTTGATGCTACCATTTTGTTACTGACTGGTTTTCTTTCCCATTAGTTGCCTCATTTTCTTCATTGCATTTTTGGTCTTTGCCAACTGGTTTGCTTTTGCAGTGACTGGTACTTGTTTCTTTCCATGTTTAGTGTTTCTCTCAGGAGCTCTTATAGGGCAGGTCTGGTGGTGACAAAATCTCTCAATAATTCCTTGTCCGTAAAGGATTTTATTTCTCCTTCACTTACAAAGCTTAGTTTGGCTGGATATGAGATTCAGGGTTGAAAGTTCTTTTCTTTAAGGATGTTGAATATTGGCCTCCTCTCTCTTCTGGCTTGTAGGGTTTCTGCAGAGAGATCTGCTGTGAATCTGATGGGCTTCCCTCTGTGGGTGACCTGGCCTTTCTCTCTGGCTGCCCTTAGCATTTTTTCCTTCATTTCAACCCTGGTGAATCTGACGATTATGTGCCTTGGGGTTGCTCTTCTTGAGGAATATCTTTGGGGAGTTCTCTGTATTTCTTGAATTTGAAATTTGGACTGCCTTGCTAGACTTGGGAAGTTCTCCTGGATGATATCCTGGAACATGTTTTCCAGCTTGGATTCATTCTCGCCGTCATATTCAGGTATACCGATCAAGCGTAGATTAGGTCTTTTCACATAATCCCATATTACTTGGAGGCTTTGTTCATTTCTTTTCACTCTTTTTTCTCTTGTCTTGCCTTCTCTTTTTATTTCATTGAGTTGATCTTCAATCTCTGATATCCTTTCTTCTCCTTGATCGATCTGGCTATTAGAACTTGTGTTTACTTCACGTAGTTCTTGTGCTGTGTTTTTCCACTCCATCAAGTCGTCTATGTTCTTCTCTATGCTGGTTATTCTAATTAACATTTTGTCTAACTTTTTTTCAAGGTTTTTGTTTGCTTTGCTTTGAGTTAGAACATGTTCCTTTAGCTCAGAAATGTTTCTCACTAGCCACCTTCTGAAGCCTTTTTCTGTCAATTCGTCGCACTCCTCGGTCAAGTTGTGATTCTGTGCTGTTGAGGAGTTGTGATGCCTTGAAGGAGAAGAGGTGTTCTGGTCTTTGATGATGGTTTCATCTTTTTTGTACTGGTTTTTTCCCATCTTTGTGGATTTACCTGGCTGTGGTGTCAGGGAGCTGCTTGATGAGGTTGCTTGTCTGCCCAGGAAGGCCAGGTTTCTGTAGTTCTCTAACATCACATTCCTATATAAATTCCGCTGTGCAGGGTCCAGGCATTGCCACTCCTCCAGAGAGAATTCTATGGCCATATCCCTAAATGTCAATGGTTCCATTTCTAGGCTTCTAGGGGGTCCCGGCATCGTAGCTGTAGATCTCCAATACCTGCAGGTCACAGGGCCACACAAGCCAGGCGTCTAGGCGAACAGGACACAGAGCAGTGGAAACTCAAACTTTATTTTTAAAAGCAAGCAGTGGGCTAGATTTGTCTCATGGGCTGTAACTTACAAACTTTTTTATACCGTCATATGCTTGAGCAAGGTATATGGACACACCCACACGATTTATATCTTGCTGTTAGAATTAGCAGTCAGTATTCCAGGGTCATCACTTTGAGAGACCAATCTTGGAGATGAGATTTAAATTTATACACCTTGATTGTATGATCCATAACCTCCTGAAAAGTAGTATAAATATTGAATAAGATCAGACTGGCCATTTGGTTGGCTTGATGTCTTCAGAATACACCTTACAGTTTTGACCTCTTGTTGCCAGGTAGTTCCTTTTTCATTCTATCACTGCGTCCAGTTACTGCTTCATCGTTATTGAAGCCAGCTGTTTCCTTTTGCTTATTTTGTCACTTTGTCCTCTAGGTATTTGTGTTTGTGACTCCTGTATTCTTAAATATACATATTCTCAACAGATGAGATATGGGTTACAGATTAAATATGCAGTATGTATATATTTATATACTTTAATGGGGCAGTTTTTAAAAATTGTACGTTAGGTTCTGGGGTACATGTGCAGATCATGCAGGATTGTTACATAGGTACATACATGGCAAGGTGGTTTGCTGCCTCCATCCCCCCGTCACCTGTATCTGGCATTTCTCCCCATATTATCCCTCCCCAACCTCCTCATCACCCCCATGTCCCTTCCCTAGCCCTGCCCCAACAGATCCCAGTGTGTGATGCTCCCCTCCCTGTATCCTTGTGTTCTCATTGTTCAACACCCACCTATGTGAGAACATGTGGTATTTGGTTTTCTGTTCTTGTGTCAGCTTGCTGAGAATGATGGTTTTCAGATTCATCCATGTCCCTGCAAAAGACATGCACTCATCCTTTTTTATGGCTGCATAGTACTCCATGGTGTATGTGTGCCACATTTTCTTTGTCCAGTCTATCATCTTTGGGCATTTGGATTGGTTCCAGATCTTTGCTATTGTAAACAGTGCCGCAGTGAACATACATGTGCATGTGTCTTTATAATAGAACGATTTATAATCCTTTGGGTATATACCCAGTAATGGGATTGCTGGGTCAAATGGAATTTCTTTTTCTACATCCTTGAGGCATTGTAATGGGGCAGTTTTTAAAAAGAATACTATTGTTTGGTTCATCTAACTTTTTACTCTTATTTAGCTTTTCTGGTCGTGGGTTTATATTTTCTTCCTCTGAAATTTAAACAGACAGTGACTGCCTGCATGATTTTTAATTTGGCTTCCTGTGTGTGCTTCCTAGTGAAATCCCTCAGACAGTCACATGGGAGGGGATATTTGTAGAAGATCACATTTAGTGTATATAAAAGAAAAATGTTGTTTATTCACAACAGCATCTTACCCTCAATCTCAAAATCCTTGGTAACCAGAGATGATTTTCTTAAAATAATTAATCTGCCATGCCAGTATCTCCCCATATCCTGCTGAATTTTAATATATTTGAATTCTTATGGATGGAAAAGGGAATGCAAAGTATGCATGACCTTCCCATAAATTTCAGTTTAGCAAGGCAAAATGGAAATATCAATGCAAACTCACTTTTACTTAAAAAACACAAAGGAAAAACAGTTATCTGAAAGGCAGTAGTGAGAGTTGTGTGAGGGAAGACTAACCTCGTAACAGTGCTCATCCCACAGTGATAATGCTGTATTTCTGAATGCTAGTATGGAATTAGACAGTTTTGTCATATTCATTTTTATATTAGTTTTGATAATGTTTAAAATTATCTCTCTTCCTGAGTATATAGTTGTAAAAAATTTGTTTGAAATGTTAAAATGATGCTTATTAGGTAAACAATCAATAGATAGTCCATCACAGGATGGAATACTATGCAGCAATAAAAAAGAATGACACAAATAACAACGTTTATGGATTTCAAAGGCATTAAGTTGGCTGAATGATTCCAGTCTCAAACTTTAAATAATGTATGATTTCAATGATATGATATTCTAGAAATGATAAAACTATACGATGAGAATATACAGTTGCTTGCCATGGGTCTAGAGTTGGAAGATTTGACCATAGATGGGGTCAAAGTGGGATGGCACAGAGGCATTTTTTGGGTGATAAAACTATTCTTTTTTTTTTTTTTTTTTTTGAGACAAAGTCTCACATTGTTGCCTGGGCTGGAGTGCAATGATGTGATCTCAGCTCACCGCAACCTCCACCTCCTGGGTTTAAGCAGTTCTTCTGCCTCAGCCTCCCAAGTAGCTGGGATTACAGGCATCCACCACCATGCCTGGCTAATTTTTTGTATTTTTAGTAGAGATGGGGTTTCACTATTTTGGCCAGGCTGATCTTAAAGTCCTGACCTCATGATCTGCCCAGCTTGACCTCTCACAGTGCTGGGATTACAGGCATGAGCCACTGCGCCCAGCCAGAACTGTTCTATATTCTGATTGTAGTGGGGCTTATATAAATATATACAAGTGTTTAAAATGATGGCAGTGTACACATGGATAATGTCAATTTTAGTGTGTTAATTTTTTAAAGTAAATTCTTTTTGAAAAAGGCCAAGCACAGTAGCTCATGTCTGTAATCCTAGTGCTTTGTGGGAGGCCAAGGTGGGAAGATCATTTAAGGCCAGGAGATGAAGCCTCACCTGGGCTGGTGTGTGACAATTATGGTGGCTGTGGGAATGCATCCCTACAAAAATAAAGTTTGTCATAAAATTTATAAAAGTATATATTTTATCATAAAGTATCATTGTATAACACAAAAAGGTTTATAATACTATAAAATATATCTATTTTAAAAGTTTATACAATAAAACAAGAAGGCAAAACTTAGCCAAGTATGGTGGTGTGCACCTGTAGTCTCAGCTACCCAGGAGGCTGAGGCAGGAGGATGGCGTAAAGTCCCAGGAGGTTGAGGCTGCAGTGAGCTATGAACATGTCAGTGTACTCCAGCCTGGATGACAGGGGAGCAGGGGAGACCTTGTCTCAAAAAAATAAAAACAAACAAAGGCAACCCAGAGCGCTTGGTTACATTGATTGGTTGGGAACCTTTTTTTTTTTTTTTTTTTTTTTTTTAAACAGAGTTTCATTCTATTGCCTAGGGTGGAGTACAGTGGCACAATCTTAACTCACTGCAACCTCCACCTCCTGGGTTCAGGTGATTCTCCTGCCTCAGCCTCCTAGGAAGCTGGGATTACAGATGCATGCCACCATGCCTGGCTAACTTCTGTATTTTTAGTAGAGGTAGGGGGTTTCTCCATATTGGTCAGGCTGGTCTCCAACTCCCAACCTCAGGTGATCTGCCCTCCTCAGCCTCCCAAAGTGCAGGGATTATAGGTGTGAGTCACCATGCCTCGCCTGGGGAACATTTTTAAAAAATCTAATAATAGGCTGGACATAGTGGCTCACACTTGTAATCCCAGCACTTTGGGAGGCCAAAGCAGGTGGATCACAAGGTCTGGAGTTTAAGATCAGCCTGGCCAATGTGGTGAAACCGCATGTTTACCAAAAATACAAAAATTAGCTGAGTGTGGTGGTAGGAGCCTGTAGTCCCAGCTACTTAGGAGGCTGAGGCAGGAGAATCTCTTTAACTTGGGAGGTTGCAGTGTGCCAACATCGCACCATTCCACTCTAGCCTGGGTGACAGAGCGAGGATCTGTCTCTATATAAATAAATAAATAATCATAGTGGTGTTCTGGGGGATTCCTGATGAAATAAATATTAATTCTGCCCTTTTTAATGAAAAAATAAGTTGCTGATATAATTCCTAGGTTTACAAAGCAGGTGAAAATAATGCAACTTCTACTCAATGAATAATATCATAGGCACTATGCAAGAGTGTGGGGGGAATATCCAAAATTATGTGTCCCCCAGCGGCTGTAACTCAATCCTCCTGTGCATATGGAACATTTGGCTATTCTTTATGGTAATCACTTTCCATCTTGGTATTTATATATGGTGTGTGACAGTTATGGTGGCTGTGGGAACTATAACTTTAGGTTCTGTGACTTTTCTGTGAGTAAAACCAGCCATAATGTTGAATTAATGTCATTCCTCACGTTGAATTTCCTTGTTGTTATAAGTGGAAGACTTACTACGTATTTGAATAAAAGCTCCCTTTTCATTTTTGATAGCATGGAAATGGTGGCGGTTAGGTGGATTAATTTTGTCATTTAATTAACATCATCATTCAGTACAGTGAGGCCAACTGGGGATAATATATATGGTCCAGTCTGAGAGGTGATATGGTTTATTCACACCTCTGTTCACTCCTTCCCTTGAAGGTAGAAGATACAAGACCATAATTATCCTTGGCTAATGACATAATACTTTAAACAAAAGTGTTATGATCCATTTTAGTGGATCCCAATCGTTTTGTGGAATTATCTTCAAATATGATTGATTACATGGAGCATTGATTCAGTTAATAAAACTGGAGACCATAGCACGTGATTTTCAGGCTTCAGAGCATGAGCGCTGGTTACTCTTGGCTCTGTATGTGAAGGCCTGGTTATTGATATTGGAAATCAGGCAGAAATTGATTACATTTCCAGGAAATGATAGTGTATGGTATAAAACACATGCAAATAAATCCATTGGCATTGAGAAAGTCAATAAATTGAATAAAGTTCTGATTATTGTCATAAAATAGTTTTCAGAGAGTCCTGTCCAGCTCACCTGCAGGTCCTTTTATACATAACACATGCAGGAGATACCAAGAACCAAGGGAGGGGTTGTTTGGCAGTGGACTTTTGGCCTCTTTTCTTGTCCACCATCAAGCCACGTTGAGAGTCAGGGCTGTTCTCCTACCTAGCCAGGGTGGTACTTCCAGGGCCAGAGGCGTAGAGTGGCTAAAGTGTCAGGGCCCGAGATAAAGCTTGTGTCTGAAATCACTTGATCCTGCATGAATTAACCTGAACTGAGCACAATGTATCCATAGTCTAGGGACATTAAACCTGGGACTGATGGGGAAAGAGGGAAGGGCAAGAACTGCAGATTTCAGAAGCCTAGGGCCTCTGTTCATCCCAGCTCGGGCTGCTTGGGGCCCGAGAGGCTTGCATGCCTTCTTGTGCTCAGGGTCCATTTCTGCCCAGTTGCAGCCTTTCTCGATGTCACTGCATGCAGAGGCCAGAAAGAGCATTCTTGTTTGCAGCTCCTCACCACTTCTCCTGGGTGCCAGAGGTTGTCCTCCTGGTCTGGATCTGGTGTTTTGTTGGTTCTTGAAGCTCCACTGGAGAGGGCGAATGTGTGTGTTGGAAGGTAGCCTGCCTTCAGGTTGGATCTCAGACACGTCCAGGGCCTCCCTGGTGGTCACTGTGTGTGGAAAAGACTAATGTCCTCAGTGCCTGTACCCCTAGTGGCTCTTGGTTTCCTAGGCAGTCTCTGCGGGGCTGCTTCTCATCTCCAAACTGGCCCATAGAGTTGAAGTTACCCAGTCATCTTTGGAGGGGAAATATTCCCGTGTTTTTCATTGAAGCAGTCAGTCCTGGATAATGTGCCAAAACAGGAACCTCCTCAAATTGCTGGGAGGCCTTTGCTCATGTCCCCTCCAGTCTGCCTCTCAATGCAGGCAGCTGTCATCACATTGAGCGCAGAAACTGTGTTAAAGTTCCAGAAACACGTAAAACCTCCTTTGTGCGTATAAAACCCAACACAACTGAGGAGTCTGTGCCCCATACTAACTACTGCATGATGCAGGTTTCATTGCCCTGTGGACTCATTTCCTGGGTATGGGAGGCATTTTAAAATTGGGAAACATAGGGGCTAGCCGTGATGGCTCACGTCTGTAATGCCAGCACTTTGGGAGGCCGAGGCAGGTGTATCGCCTGAGGTCAGGAGTTTGAGACCAGCCTGGCCAGTGTGGTGAAACCCCATCTCTCATTCTGCTCAGAATTTGCATTTCCCAGTTTTGGTTTGGCAATTGAACAGTTGCCCCATGCAGGCATGGCTTGAGGAAGGTCTTTCAGATCACACTTTGAAACGTTTCCTTCCTGAATGACATGCTCATTTCTCTGGATCCTGAGATGCCTGTTTCACATCAGGGACTGGGGCTGGACTGGCCCCCCGGGAGGGATCTTGCACAGTGGCTCTGCTGCCCCACTTCTTTCACTGGAAACAAAGCTATTTGCATGCTAAGCATGTGGGTGAACTAAGGACGCTGTGTGGCCCATCAGGTGTGTGCAGTTCCTCTTATCCATTGACCTAGGTGGCAGAGGACACAGCTGGATTGACACCACTGAAATCACATCTCTTTGCCACACAAACAGGAAGGCAGTGCACATTGAAACTGCGTATGCAAATATCAGATTTCCAAAGGGAAGACCTGACAGAGGGTATCTTCCTGAGTTAATATTAATTTGCTTTTGTAAAGCAGATTTATTTTTTCTTTTTCTTTGCAGAAGCTATTTGGAAGCAGTGACCTGAATGCTTCTATGACATCTCAGCATTTTGAAGAACAATCTGTGAGTAACATTCCTTAAAAAGAAACATTAAATGTTGTAGATATTTCTTACCAAATGTTTGGATTTGTATTTCTCTGCCTCTTTTATTGCTAAAATTACCAAACCATATATCCACTTACAAAAACAGGCCTTGCAAATTTTGGCTGAAGGAGATTAATTCAGTGTCTATTGATTTGTCAGGCTGGGATAGATTCTTCTAAAAATACAGAGCAACTATGAAATTGAGTGAGATAGTATGGGAGATAAAGCCATTTTGAAGTGCTTTGAAACTTTGAAAAGAAGGCTGTCAAGGGTAGCCACAAGATCGATTAATTGAATGTCCAGTAAGTGAATGATAAACGATTTTATCTGTCCTTTCCCTATAAGGACAGTCAAAAGTTTGAAATGGCACAAAACTTTAATTGGGCTCATGTAGTAAATATTCAAAAATAGACTGGAATTCACCAGTATGGTCTGCAGGAGTTAATGCATTTCTGGAGGAGGAAGTGATTGAGTTGCGGGGAAGTGAGACTGTGAGGATTAATGTAAGAGACACAAAGAGTGGATGCCAGAGAATGAAAGAGAAGGATGGGAAAGCTGGGAGAATACTGGACAGAGACAGTGTCCTCTGGGGACCCAGGCAAGGAGCATGTGTCAGATGGACACATGGACTTGAGAGGGATCAGCTGAGTGTCCAGAACTGAAATTTTACTATACATGGAGGAGGTCCACAGAGGTGATGGGTGTTGGTGGCAAGGGTGTAGAACACGACAGGCCTTGTTACATCTAAACTTGGAAGTGGGGACACGTGTTCTCGGGAGCTGGCCCAGCAGCTGCACTTCCTCCTCTTGCCTCTCTGGGTCTCTCCCCTGAGTTTTGTAACAAGGGATCCTGCTGTAAATTAATGAGGGTATTTCAGAGGTTGCCGTCCTGCTTATCTTATTCTTAGAAGGTTAACCTTGCAAAAATGTCGTATTTGCTTCTGAATTCTCATAAAATCCCACTGCGGAGAAATATAAGGGACTTGTTAATAAAGCAGTATCACCAGCTGGTCCCAGTGAGGAGGAGTGGGATGACAGCTGATCATCATAGCGGACTTTCTTTTTTTCCTCCAAAATTAAGATGTATTTCTGAAATTCTCTTGCCTGGGCCCAAGACATAGGGTCTTAACTGCCTTCTCCATCTGAGCAGATGCCCAGGGAAGCCAGCGATGGCTTGAGTAACCTCCCCAGCCCTTTCGCATACCTTCTCACCATACACCTGAAGGAAGGCCGGAACCTGGTTGTCCGAGATCGCTGTGGTAAGGCCTGGGTCCATTATACTGGATATTGCCTGGAAACGTCTTTCTCTCTGTCCTTGTATGTATATTTTTAGTCAAACTTTGACATCAGGGCATGGTTTAGGATAGACAGTAGCTCAAATCTAAGTCTCTCCAGGTATAAGACATTTGCAATGAATTATTTAAACACACTGAACCTTACTACTCTTCCTTATTACTAATAGTTAATAATACTAATAATCACATAAAATTGTTTTAGAATGAAATGAGGTAACTCTGATAGCTTTATGCCTGGCATATAGCAACTGTTAAAGAAAATGTTTCCTCAATCCTACTTTAAATTATTCATGGGAAAAATGTGAGCCCATTTTTAGTATAAGGTCATCTGACGTACACATTGACAGAAATGCCTTTGAAACTACCTCCCCTTTGCTTTGAAATCTCACTGGACTCCCTCTAATAGTTAGTGTCTGCCTGTGATTATTTTACTTACTTTTTTCAAGTCTTTGTACCTAGCTGTAAATATATGCCTGTATATTTTTAAATTAAGATGGTTCTGTGATATCTATCTTCTGCAATGAGCTTTCTTTCTTTTTCTTTCTTTTTTTTTTTTTTAAACTTTACAGGTCTTCACAATTGACCGTGCTTTTCATGTACATATCTTGCCTTTTTAAAAAAAAATAACATGGTATTCCATAATATAATACTTTATTTCTCTACTGATGGTAGCTGTTGTTTTTCTTCTGTTTCTGCACCGTAAATGATGCTGTCATGAGCATATTGTATATGATTCTGTGCACAGATAAAGCTAACCTATATATTTAAATGGCATGTGTTTAAGGGCATACAGTGGAGCCAGACTGCCTAGGCTCAGATATTGGCTTCTCTATTCATTGCTGTTTGATTAAGAAATGTTGCTTGACCACTTGATGCCTTGGGTTGTTCATGAAACTGCTCATGTAAAGCAAGGATAGTATAGTCAACCTGCCTTACAGGACATCAGAAGGAGGGTGGGCATTCACATATACAGTGTCCACTTTTCAATTGAGTTTTTCCTTCTAAGTTTTTATAATTCTTTATAATTTTCAGCATTGATACTTGTTATACACTGCAAATATTTTTCTCCCAGTCTGTTGCTTACCCTTAATTTTATGGCCTCTTTTTTCCTTCAGTAGGTCTACATTTCATTGTAGGCAAATACATCTTTTTTTTTTCCTTTATGATCTTTATTTATTTGGTTTAATAGCTGAGATCCTTTTATTCTAAAGAGTTCTTTTTCTTGCTTTGGTGTCTGGACAGTTTCCCTGGTTGCTTCCTCTCTCTTCTGTTTTGGAACATCTTTTCAATAAAGGTGTCTGTTGACCCTTTGATCTGTCTTCTGTGTCTCTTAGGTTTTTCTTTTTCATTTTTCCCTTAACTTTTTCCTCTCAGAAAGAATTCTTCAGCTTGCTTATTTTCTTGTCGGTTGTTTACATTGTACTATTTTGTTTGCTAGTTGTTCTGTTTTTCTTCTTATGACCTATTTTGTTTCACGATTTCATCTCTTTTTGAGAAGATTAAGTATTCATATAAAATATCTTGTCTGGTGCTCTGTTTCATGGATATCAGTTTAATGGATTGACTGTTTCTCATTTGGGACATTATTTTTTTTTTGCATATTTTATTCTCTGGAGCATTTTGCTTATCATTTTATTTGTGTTTTCTGTTCCCTCCTCTATGGATGTTATTTTTGCTTACTGTGTCCTGCTCTGGGTGATGATAGGGAGAGCTGGGGCATGCTGCAGGACAGGGTGAGCTGGTAGTTCAGGCTGAGTTCTTCCCATTCCTTCTGGTTATCACCTGCTACTTATAGCCTTTCTCTCTGCATATGCCAGTGCCATCTGCTTCTGCTTATCTTCAGGTGCCTTTGCTGGGCATTGCTCAGCCTCAAGGCATAGGACAGTACTGGCCCATCCAGCTCTCTCTTTGTGCTGAACCCACCAGTCACACTGACTTGCGTCGGCTGTCTTATCTCTGCTGCCTCCAAGCCTGGAGCATTCCTGGCTCACCTGCCACACACCCTTCCACCCTCCAAACCTCCCACTGCTCCACTGCCCCAAAACATCTTTGCCATGACCCTCTTACTGCTCATGTCTCTGGATATGGATTCTTCTGTGAACTGATCTCACCTGGTTTTCGTCTTTTAGACCCGTATGAAGTATGTCCTTTTTCTAATAAAAAATTTTCCTCTCTCTCTCTCTCTCTCTTTCTCTGTCAGTCTCTCTCTCTGTCTCTCTCTGTTTCTCTCTCACTCGCTCTCATGTTTTCTCAGATGTAGCATTTTAAAATAATGAAATAATATTGCCCACTTGTTTTTTTTTTAAATAAAAATCATAATTTTTTATCAAGTGTGACCCTTCTCATTTCTATTATTGTTATAAATGCATCTATTTTTACAACTACCATCTCTTATGTTCTTTTTAATGGTTTGGGGCAGATAGCATTTTATGCCTGAAAGAATATCTAAAAGATGTAACCATAAACCAGTGTAGGGTTGCCTCCCACAAATATGCTGACTCTAGCCCTGAACTGGCACGGTGTCCAGTGAGTACTTCTGTCAGAAATGATAGTGAAGTTCATTTTTTGACAGTTTCTCTGGTGAGTAGAAGAAAGTGTGTGTTTAACATTACTAGGAAGAAAATGTTCTGAAGCCACATGTACTGTTTTAAATTTATGATATTTCCTCAATAGCTTTTTTTGTTTGCTTGTTTTTCTTTGTTCTTTCTTTTTTTTTTCTTTTTTGACATGAAGTCCCACTCTGTGCCCAGGCTGGAGTGCAGTGGTGCAATCATGGCTCAGTGCAACCTCTGACTCCCAGGTTCAAGCAATTCTCCTGCCTCAGCCTCCTCAGTAGCTGGGATTACAGGTGCACACCACCATGCCCAGTTAATTTTTATATTTTGAGTAGAGACGGGTTTCACTCTACTGCTGGCCAGGCTAGTCTCAAACTCCTGACTTCGTGATCCGTCCGCCTCGGCCTCCCAAAGTGCTGGGATTACAGGCATGAGCCACCACATCCGGCCAGTAGTTTTGTTTTGTTTTGTTTTGTTTTGTTTTGAGACGGAGTTTCACTCTTGTTACCCAGGCTGGAGTGCAATGGCGCGATCTCGGCTCACCGCAACCTCCGCCTCCTGGGTTCAGGCAATTCTCCTGCCTCAGCCTCCTGAGTAGCTGGGATTACAGGCACGCGCCACCATGCCCAGCTAATTTTTTGTATTTTTAGTAGAGACGGGGTTTCACCATGTTGGCTTGGATGGTCTTGATCTCTTGACCTTGTGATCCACCTGCCTCGGCCTCCCAAAGTGCTGGGATTACAGGCGTGAGCCACCGCGCCCGGCCCCGGCCAGTAGTTTTTAAGTTTAGGGACATACACAGGCCCTGGACCTCTTCTGCTGGCCGGCTACTCCTTTTCTAGTTCTTTCTCCCTCACTGTGTCAGGCATTACTATATTTCTCTATCAAACTGATGAAGTTACAGCAGATTCCTAGTAGATGGTCAGTACACCCGTGAGATGATGAAGCCATTGCACACATCAGAAAATGATACAACAGGACATATGTGCTCTTGTTCCACATCTTGTTTCAAGACCAAAGTCTGTGCTCCAGCCCCAGACGTTGTCCTTTCTCACTGCAGAGTTTCATCACAATTAAAACATCATTTAAGAATTTGGCTTTTTTTTTGGGTAAACCTAACATAATCCAAGTATAAATACCTAATAAGGAGTCTAGGTCATAAACTGCGCTGGTTCAGCCCCTCTTTCTTTTGAAACCAATAGTAATTGTTCTTGTTTTTTTTTTTTCTTTTATTTTGGGGAACAATTTATCATTATCTATTAAGAAAATAGCCCACTCTTTCAACAAGTTCATTTTTCTTTTATTTTGAGACAGAGTCTGACACTGTCACCCAGGCTGGAGTGCAATGGCACGATCTTGGCTCACTGCAACCTCTGCCTCCTGGGTTCAAGTGATTCTTCTGCCTCTGCTGCCTCCTAAGTAGCTGGGATTACAGGCGCCCATCACCGTGCCCAACTAATTTTTGTATTTTTAGTAGAGATGGAGTTTCACCATTTTGGCCAGGCTGATCTTGAACTCCTGACCTTGTAGTCCGCCTGCCTCAGCCTCCCAAAGTGCTGGGATTACAGGCATGAGCCACCGCACCCAGCCAACAAGTTCATCTTTCATACCTTGGGGATGTTGAGTATGCTTTCCTATGCTATGACTATGTTAATTTCTGTTTGATTATCACAGGTATTTAGTTAGTGATCAAGGTATGGTCTTGAGCCTGCTCAAGGCAAGACAGCATTTGAGAGTCTACTATGGGTTCAGGAAGGGGTCCTCATTACTAGTCCGTGTGCTCCCCTGACTCCTGTGCCTATGAACAACATCACTTCTCAATACAGAATTGTTTACTACAAAATCCAACCCAGACTCAGAATCATTATCTAACACAATCCTTTGCACCAATAGTTCTCAAAATCGAATGAGCCTCAGAAACCTCTTGGGAACTAATAAAAATGCACATCACTGAGCCCCGCCCACAGACTCTCTGATTCAATGGGTCTGGGGTGGGGCCTGAGAATTTGCATCTCTAACAAGTTCCCAGGTGATGCTGATGCTGCTGGCCCAGGAACACTTTGAGAACCTTTGCTCTAGGCAGCCCCTGTCACAGGTGGTTGTCGGCACATGAGAAGAAACACATACTTTTCCTTAGAGGTAGAGTTTCAACTTTTGATTATGTTAGCCAGGACACTGCGTTTTCCTGGGTTGTCTTCTCATTACCTGTGTGCTTTCTGTCATTGGCCTCAGCTTTACTTAATTTGTATTCTTGGAATATAATTTAATTTAGCATTAACCCAATTAAAATAATTAGGTCCAGAAACTGTGATATGCTAAAGTACTAACTATGAAATGTTTTTGGCTTATCTCTGCGTTTACATTATTTAGTCTGTATAATGTGTTCTTCAATTCTGTATATACTAAAACAATAGCTTATTGTTGCAATAGGAAGTATCCTTCAGTCTAGACTCAGACGGCGCTTCTCCTATGCAACCTTTTTATGTTTTTCACAGGCGTAAGCTCTCTCTCACCTCCCATCATACACAGATTATACCTTTATAAAACATACACCTTTATCCTTAATTGGGTAAATGACTGATCTGCCCTATTACAATATGGGTGCTCTATTCAGTAGAAGAATAGTTTTTTAATTTTTGTATACCCTCCTGTGCTATGCTGATGGTTTATACACAGAATGTTTTTAAAACATTTTAGTTTTTCATTGAGGAAATCCAGCTTCAGTGCTGAACTTAAAGGAGCATTGAGGCCTGTTATAAAAGGGAAAGTATCTTTGCAGAATGAACAGGATTTACTTACTCCCTTATTGAAGAGGCATATCTTGGGTTTCCCCAATGACGTGAGCATTATACTGGTATTCTTCTGGGGTCTGGTGATTAAAGTCAGCAAAAAGGATTTATATGATTTCAGAGATAAAGATGACTTTCATACAGATCACCTGATTGAGCTGTAGATTTAATGGAAGCTTTAATTCAAGAAATTGAAGCACAAAAATTAAATGACTTGCTGAAGGTCACATTGGGAGGCAAGATTCAGAGCAGACTGGGTGGCTCAGTGGGACAAGAAGGGGATTTGGAGTTGGTCTGCTACTTGGCTTTGTGACCTCCTTGTACAACGCACGTAACCTTTCTAAAATGGGTGGGACATAACTTGCCTCATAGTGTGATTGCAAGGACTGAAAAGAGTACAACAATTTGGATGAGCCCGGGGGACAAAATGTTAAGTAAAATGAGTCAGGCACAAAAAGCCACCCCATGTTCTCACTCATGTGTGAGCTAGAACGTTGATGTCATGAAGGTAGAAAGGAGAATTGTAGCTACCAGAGACTGGGAGTGTGGGAATGGGGGAGGTGAAGAAGGGGTGGTTAAGGGGTACAAATTATAGTTAGAAAGAATGAGTTCTGACTGGGTGGGTGGTTCACACCTGTGATCCCAGCACTTTGGGAGGCTGAGGAGGGTGGATCAGGAGTTCAAGACCAGCCTGGCCAAGGTGGTGAAACCCAGTCTTTACTAAAAATACAAAAATTAGCTGGGTGTGGCGGTGGATGCCTATAATCCTAGCTACTTGGGAGGCTGAGGCAGGAGAATCACTTGAACCCAGGAGGTGGAGGTTGCAATGAGCTGAGATCGCTCAGAAGTTTGACCATAGTTAATAATTTATTGTATATTTCAAAATGGAAGTGAAAATTTGGAATATTCCCAACGTGAAGAAGTGATATGTTTGAGATGATGTATATTTCAGTTACCTTCATTTGGTCATTATGCATTGTATACATGTATCAAAATATTACATGTACCCCATAAATATGTATTATTATGTATTAATAGAGAAGTATATATGACATAATGCCTCTACATGTAGAAAATAGGCAGTAGATGAAAAGATATGTTGTTACAGTGATTAATAAATGATAATAATGCAAGCTGCCCATGTTATTGGCTCCCAGAGCAGAACTTACTGCTGTGTTCCATGCCACCTGCCCCATTATTGAACTTGGCCACTTAGTCCTTGTGTCAGTTTGCCAATTTCTCTGTGCTCTCTTAATGATCTGTCTTTAGCATAGGTTTTTTAAAATACAGCTAATCCATAAACAATACAGGAGGTTAGGGGTGCTAATCCCTCATGCAGTCAGAAATCCACATATAACTTTTGAATTCCTTAAAACATAACTACTCATGGACTACTGTTGACCAGAGCCTTACTGATAGCATAAATGGCCCATTGGCACATATTTCATATTTGTATTATATATTGTATTTTCATAATAAGGGAAGCTAGACAAAAAGTGTTAAGAAAATCATAAAAAAGAGAAAATAGATTTACTCTTCATTAAGTGAAAGTGGATCATCATAAGAGTCTTCACCCTCATCGTCTTCATATCTGATTGGCTGAGGAGGAGGTGAAAGAGCAGGGTTTGGTCTGGCTGTCTCAGGAGTTGCTGAAAAGGAAGAAAATTCTGTATAAGTGCATCCTTGCAGTTGTTCTAACTCATAGTGTCAAGAGTCAACTGTATTTTGTTTTCCTACTGTGGAATCATGAAGTTCATTTTAAGTAAAAAATATACAGATCAAATTAATCACATATTTGGTATCATGCTAGAGGCTCCTTCAAAGTGTTACTCAAATGTGTTGCAACCCTGACCATGGAGGAACAGCAGCTGCAGCATCTTTAATTCCAATTGCACAATCTCTGTTTTTGAAAGCTTTTTAGAGGAAAAACTATTTTTGATGACTCACTCTCTGCTAAGGAAGGAGTTCAGCATTTTCTTTGGATTGTTACGTAATCATTACTGTCTATGTCATGTTCTGTCTAGAACATGGATTAGTAAACTTTTTATGGCTTTATGGGCTATAAGTGAAAATTAACTGCTGACATAATGAAAAAGCCGCCGTAGGCAATAAAGAAATAAACACACCTGTGTTCCAATAAAACTCTATTTATAAAAACAGGCAGTGGTCTGAATTTAACTGGCGAACCAAAGTTTGTTGACCTCTGCCTAGAATATCATGGTTTGATTTTTGGATTTTTGCTTTTAAAAATTCCTCCAAAATTACTATCTACAACAAATAATTAGGCAATCATCAAGAGTTGAGTCTCGTGCTTTCAGCAAAAGCGTTTTGGAAATATGACATGAAATAATGCAGGACAATCAGAGATATTGAGTAATAGAAAGTCATTTTCTTGATATTTAACTGAGCAGTGGAGTGGAAGAATATGGTATCTCTAATAGGAAAAGACAGCTCACAAATGCCAAGAAGGGGTATTAAAAAGTTCTTAGAGGGTTTGTGATTGAGCATGGTTTCGGTGACTTTGCTCACAAGGAAATACATGCAGACGAGGCCTCCCAGATACCAGAGTTCCCTCGTCTCTGCTGTGATGCCATCAGCCAGAGGCCGGAAAATAGGCTTCACTGGCATAAAAAGCTGTGAGTGTTTTATCTAAATCACTCCCTTCCCTGGTTCAAACAGAGCTGCTTTGTTAAGTAGGCTATAAAGGTGGGATTTTGAGATCTTTCTGGGAGTTTTAGTGAAGATTGCTAAACTACACAATTGTTAATTGTTCTTTTGAGAGAATCACAAGGAAGTCTGGCTTCAAAACAGTTGGCAGGTTTAGCAATGGTGTTGGGAAAGGGATAACATTGAATAGTTGCCACCAGGACACCCCAGGCCCTTCAGTTGTCCGCCTTTGTGTGTATGTATGTGTGCATACTTAAAAAAAACAAGGGAAAAACCTGTGGGTAATTAAAAATGAACTCCCTGTCTTAAGCATGCTTATACACCCATGAATAATCATGGACACAGAATAGTATCACGGGAAGTTTGGATTAGGTAGCTCTGGAAGGGTGGCCACGTTTAGAAGATTGTTCCTTGCAGGTCATTTTCCAGTTCTTCAGGAATTTCCTTTGAATCTTTGGCATGTGGTCCTTCTGCCTTGACAAGACTGGGTCTGGTGTTGGGGAGCTCAGGAGTAAACTAAAGCAGCCCTGTTATATTACTGTTACTATTTATTGTTGGATGCCTTTGGCTGCCGAAGGTGTCTTTCTAATAAGGAGTCTTACTTCAGATGCTGTCATCGGCCCAGGCATTGTGTTGAGCGCACCTTTGTTAACAATAGATGCAGAAAAAGGAATCGCCACCATCTGCCTGCATCTCTGCTGTCTCAGCCATTGCCTGACTGTTGCCCTCATCTGACCCTCCCTGTCTCCTCTTCCATTTCTCTCATCTCTCTTTGCTCGTTCTGCTCTCCTTTTCCTCATCCTAACATTTTCCTTTTACTTCTTTATATTCATTTCCTTTCTATTATTTTCCTGGATGTTATACAGGATATGTTGTCTTCAACCAAATAGGACTTAGACTTGCTTTAAGTTCTTGATCTGAGTAGCTCTTGGCAGTCTTAAACGTTGAGACTGGTAAAGCAGAATAAATATGATGTGAGCAATTGCTTTTACTTCCAACTGCTTCATGACGTAGTTGATACATGGAGGAAATTGGACCCTGGCTCAATTACCCCTGGGAAAGCATGTGGTGGAGAAGAAGGTGCTCTGGTGTCTTAGAGCTGGTGCTCTGCTCCAGGCCTGGCTTGAACTTCAGCCCTGTGATACGGCCAGGTCTCTTGTCCTGTGCAAAATGCTCAGCTCACACCCTGCTGCCTCCTACAGCACTAATACGTGGAAAACAGTAGTCCTTGCATGAAAACCCCGTTTTTCTGTAATGTTAGGCAGTTGTAGTAGTTTACTGCTGTGGGCTGAGGGAATACTGTGTTGCTTCTGCCCTCTTGTGGCCACTTTGCAGTGTTGCAAAAGGAAAAGAAAAAGTTGAAGTTCACTGTCACATTTCTAGGGCCATGAAAATCACTTCAGCTGTAAGTAGAGGTTGAATGGTCTTCCTTTTTGATGTGAGTTTTAGTGGATGAAAATTCATGACTACTCATGCAGGAAACTGGTCTCTTTCAAAATTTCCAGCACAGGTAGATATCTAACATTTGTTTTTAGAGCAGTGGCAGCTTTATTTGCAGATAATGGGAAAACATGTATAAGATAAATCATGCTCATATGTAAAAGGAGTAGTTCAGAGAAAAAACTTAAAGATCTCTTGATACTGTGAAATTGATGCTACATAATGAGTGTTTAATAAGTTACTAAATTGATACCAAAAATTAAAATGACTGATTTAAATCCTGGTTTTCTTCTGCTATTTAGAAGGCTAATTTTATGATGTTGCTAGAACTTTGTATTGTATACTGAGCAGGGGTACAGCTTCCCAAGTGTGTTCTGAATGGGATGTCCTGAAGTATTCATTCTGGCAGCCCTCGGGGCATCTCTGTTAGGCTTGAGGTCAGCCCCCCAGCAGTCTCTTTCATAAACCCTGCTATGCCTTACCCACGTCATCTTCCTTGGTGCCACGATGTGAAGTGTTGAAGAGTGCTGAATGGTGGGCCAGAGTCATGTGTGCATAGGCTCTGGCCGTGGACCACTGGCGTTTGGATTCTAGTTCAGACATGGTCTTGCAGCGTGCCTGCTAGGCTTGCAGTAACATTGGCGTGTGTGCTTGTGGAGACTTGGTGGTGGTGGTGGTGGGGTTTGGGGGCAGGGCAGGGCATAGGGTGGGTGGAGCTGAAACAGTAGTATACAATAAACATTAGCTATGATTATTGCTGTGTGAATTGTTATAGTTATTCTTGGTATAATTATTCTACTTTGG
The DNA here is from genome assembly GCF_048565385.1 of Saimiri boliviensis. Classification (NCBI taxonomy): domain Eukaryota; kingdom Metazoa; phylum Chordata; class Mammalia; order Primates; family Cebidae; genus Saimiri; species Saimiri boliviensis. The sequence goes on from NC_133453.1 coordinate 138,462,878, forward strand.
GTTTTGTTCTTGCATTTTGCCTGTGGGCACAGGAATGGCTTTGTGACTTTCTCATCCTTTTTATTGTGGGCCTGTCTTCCCAGCGTCCTCATCAGTTTGGGCACCTTTTCTGTATCTTTTCGTTCTTCTACTTCTTTTGAGATAGATGTTGCTCCCCCTGCTGCCACCTCCAAGCGGGGTGGTGTGAGAGTTGTGAAAGGTGTTTTTTGAGATTAGTTCTTATTTTCTGTGAAACAGGAGAAATGAGAGACTCTTTTAAAAGCCACATTATTTGAATAAGGACGCTGTTGTGGATTGAGGTTTTATTTTCCCCATCATAAATTTCATCTAGAAAATGCCCCTGCAGATACTATAGTGACTGACCTGAGTGAAACGGGTGCCACTAGGCCTTCCTGAAATTTAGAGCCTGCTCCGCTGCATCGCCCAGATTTAAAAAATCCGTTTTTCTTTCTTAAGTGAAAGAGAATCTGGCTTTTAAATTGTTTGATCACCTGCTGTTTTCTTTCTACATATTTTTCTCTGTATTATAAAAACTTTATTTTGGGCTGGGCACGGTGGCTCACACCTGTAATCCCAGCATTTTGGGATGCCAAGACGGGTGGATTACCTGAGGTCAGGAGTTTGAGACTGGCCTGGCTAACATGGGGAAACCCTGTCTCTACCAAAAATACAAAAATTAGCCAGGCCTGTCGGCACATGCTTGTAATCCCAACTACTCTGGAGGCTGAGGCAGGAGAACTGCTTGAACCAGGGGGGCGGAGGCTGCAGTGAGCCGAGATCGCATCACTGCACTCCAGCCTGGGCAACAAAGTGAGACTCCATCTCGAAAAAAAAAAAAACAACAACTTTATTTTGGAGAAGAAATTAAAAGCTTGGTAGGGCACCATACTTTTTTCAATCAACATTCCAAATTGTTTTTCAAAATTTTTAATATTAGGAATAATGCCGTAACAAACGTTCTTATGCCTAAATGTGTGTGCACAACTTACTTTTTCATATATTTGCAAGTTATTTATTAGGGTGGATTGAATTTTTCCTGTTACATGACCTGAGCACTTCAAGATTCTCATTACAAAATTGCCAATTTATACTCTTGAGAAGGACCTATTTTGTTGACCTACTGGTATGTGAAAATGGGCCACTTTTTGTTTCTCACCTACCTTGTATGTGGAATATCATTGTTAATTATTTTTCTTTTGAGGCGAAGTCTTGCTCTGTCACCCAGGCTAGAGTGCAGTGGCATGATCTCGACTCACTGCAACCTCTGCCTCCTGGGTTCAAGCGATTCTCTTGCCTCAGCCTCCTGAATAGCTGGGATTACAGGCATGTGCCACCACATCCAGCTAATTTTTGTGGTTTTGGTAGAGATGGCATTTTGCCGTGTTGGCCAGGCTGGTCTCAAACTCCTGACCTCGGGTGATTCCCCCCAGAGTCAGCCTCCCAAAGTGCTGGGATTATGGGTGTGAGCCACTGCACCTGGTCATATATTTGTTAATTTGATTGAAGGCAAGTGTTGTATTGTTTTTTTCTTGAAATTGTGTTAATTAATTTGGACCTTTAAATATGTTTGGTTAATGAGATAGCCGCTTCTCTGCGTAGTCTGTTCCATGCATTACTGTTGTTCATTCTGTCTCCTGGACATGTTGACATGCATTTTTCTAATTTATCACTTGCCTTTAAATTTTATAAGTTTGCAAAAATATTTTTAGTCTTACAGTTCTATTCTGAAAAGTGTCTTCATTTTTTATCTAGAAAGTTTCTTGAGAGATAAACACCTTTACCTACATTTATTCTTTTTTCTATCTGGTTTTACATTTTTCATTTATCTCTTTGATCTGTCTCAAGTTTACTTAGTTTCTGGCCCAGAGTAGGATCTTAGTTTTATTCGACCAAATGGCTGTCTAACTAACTAGGACTAGATATTTATTTTCCTAATGACGTGACAGACACTTTTAAGTATATATTAAATTGCAAAAAACGTACTGGGGTCTGCTTCAACAATTTCTCTTTTATTCCTGTTGATGTTGTTCTCTTGTTCAGCATCAGCTCCACACCAGAGATTTATTGTTTTGAAAATTCAGTCCGTTTTGTTTTACATTTGGGATTTGCTTCTCATTGGAGTACCTTCTCTGAACAGCAGATGGCATGAGATCATTGGCCACATCTGGGCCAGTGTATCAGAAACTGTCATTCAAGAGCAAATGTGAACCTTTCAAAGATGCAGACACTCATTCTGTAACCCAGGAGTGGTTTTCCTTCACTTGTTGAGTTTTGGTAACTCACGGATGTCCTGCAGTAGGTGACTGGAGCTGAGTTTTAAAATTGGTTTCTGTTTATTCCTTTGCCACTTGATACAGATTATCATTGGACATGTTTGTCCCAGCAGTCTTACATATATTCCCACAACGGAGCCCTTTCAGATTCTTGTTGTATGGTTTTGTTTGGGGCTCTGTGCATAGTTGTGGATTGATCAGAATGTCTCGATGCTCTGCTGCTTTATAGAGTCAGTTTATCTGTTTCTGTGGAATCCCATCTCAATTCCTATGCAAAATTGGGGTGTTTTCTATTCCTGCCGCATGTAAGAAAATTGCCTTACACCCAACCAAAGATCATTGGCTTGAATTAAATGTAGCATATCTTCTATTTGCTTGATTGGGACTTCTCTAGAGGGGGTAGTTTTTATCAAGTGTTTATTTCTATACCAAAATGAGACATGCTGTATTTCGAGTCATTCTTTTGATGTATTTGTTTCACTGTCTGTAAAGTTGATAAGAGATATCCTGCCTGTGAGCATGTTGATATGTATCTGTGTATTCCCACACATCCATGATTTACTCCTGGCTGAGTTTTTATTTCAGCTACATTTAGTCCTATCACGCCATCACGCCTTGCTGAGTTTGAGGCAGGGAATGTGGCATGTCACAGTGAAGGGTGTTATTCTTGAGGCTCTATGTAACAAATTAACTCAAATCTCAGCAACAACCACATGTTGATGAATTCTGGGAGTGTAAATTTGGACAAAGCCCAACGGAGATGGCTTGTTTTTGCTGCACACTCTCTGGGGCTTCACCTGGGAAGACCTGAAGGTTGGGGGGACTTGACTATTGGAGACCTAATTTTGGAGGCTTGAGGGTCTGTTGATTCCCATGCTGCATAGGTGGAATCAGGCATCTGGAAGATGAGGTTGGTTCCACATGAGGCCTCTCCATGCAGCATGTCTTCCTTGTGATATGGCACCTTCAGAGTTATCAAGCTTTTTATGTGGAAGGTCAGGGCTCCAGCCACAAGGGTCACAGCACAAGGCAGAAACTGTATCACCTTTTATGACACAGCCTTGGAAGGAGCATCACACCACAAAAGTTGAAGCAGTCACCCAATTCAAGAGGAATGGAGACAAATACCCTATTTTTTTTTATTAAGTATCACATAATTTGGGGTCTATTTTTAAAAATTAATGTAGTTCTGAAGCCTTTAGAGTGAAAACAATCTAAGGCTCAGCTCTGAACTTTCTAACTTTCATCATCCTTTAAAAAAAGTTTGAGCTGGGCATGGTGGCTCATACCTGTAATCCCAGCACTTTGGAAGGCCAAGGCAGGTGGGTCACGAGGTCAGGAGTTTGAGACCAGCCTGGCCAACATGGTGAAACCCATCTCTTCTAAAAATACAAAAGTTAGCTGGACATGATGGCGCACGGCTGGAGTCCCAGCTACTCAGGAGACTGAGGCAGGAGACTTGCTTGAACCCGGAAGGCAGATTGTGTCACTGCACACCAGCCTGGCAACAGAGCAAGACTCTGTCTCAAAAAAAAACAAAAAACAAGACAGGGTGGGCTCGATGGATCATCCCTGTAATTCCAGCACTTTGGGAGGCCAAGACAGGCAGATCATCTGAGGTTAGGAGTTCAAGACCATCCTGACCAACATGGAGGAAACTCTGTCTCTACTAAAAATACAAAATTAGCCAGGCATTGTTGCAGGCTCCTGTAATCCCAGCTACTCAGGAGGCTGAGGCAGGAGAATTGCTTGAACCCAGAGGATGGAGATTGCAGTGAACCACTGAGATCGCACCACTGCACTCCAGCCTGGCAACAGAGCGAGATTTAATCTCAAAACAAAAAAAAAGCAAAAAATTTTATTACGTATATTTAAGGCACAACATGATGTTTTGATATACATAGTGTATTAGAAGTCTGTTCCTGCATTGCCATAAAGAAATACCTGAGACTGGATAATTTATGAAGATAAGAACCTTAATTGGCTCATGGTTCCACAGTCTGTAGAGAAGCAGGATGTTGGCTTCTAAACAGCTTTCAATCATGGTGGAAGTTGAAGGAGGAGCAGGCATGTCACATGGCCAGAACAGAGCAAGAGAGAGAGAGAGAGCAGGGAGCTGCCACACGCTTTTAAACTACCATTCCTCATGAGAATTCACGCACTGTCAAGAAGGCAGTACCAAGAGAAATGATGCAAAAGCATTCTTGAGAAATCTACCACCATGACCCAATGACCTCCCACCAGGCCCCCCCTCCATCATTAGAGATGACATTTCAGTATGAGGTTTGGATGGGGACACACATTCAAACCATATTACATAGTGACATACTTACTACAGTGAAGCCAATTAACATATCCATCATCACATAGGTACTTTTTTGTGCCTGGTAAGAGCACTTAAAATCTACTCTTAATAGATTTTTTTTTTTTTGAGATGGAGTCTTGCTGTGTCACCAGGCTGGAGTGCAGTGATGTGATCTCGGCTCACTGCAGCCTCCACCTTCCATGTTCAAGTGATTCTCCTACCTCAGCCTCCTGAGTAGCTGGTACTACAGGCATGCACTAGCAAGCCCAACTACTTGTTTTGTATTTTTAGTAGAGACTGAGTTTCATAATGTTGGCCAGGATGGTCTTGATCTCCTGATCTCGTGATCACCTGCCTTAGCCTCTCAAAGTGACGGGATTACAGGCATCAGCTGCAGTGCTCCAGCCTCTCTTAATAAACTTTTAGAATACAATACCCTTCTACTAACTAGAGTTTCCAGACTTACTCATCTTATGTAACTGTACCTCAGTGCCTTTGCACTGCACAGTGCCTATTTCTCTGCACAGGAAAAGTTCCTTCTTTCTTAGATGACTGAGGAGAAATGCCCTGTTAATTTCTATAACATCCATTAGGATGTTATAGGATGTTATGGAATAGCAGCCCCTGTTCAAAACTCAGAAACAACTTATTCATTTATTTTTTTTCTGGTGTCAAAGTCAGAACTTACAGATTCTATATAAAAGAAGCTCAGGCTTGATTCTTTTCCCAGCAAAAAGAGAAGATCCTAAATATGTGTATATATAGAGAATACTATAAATGTATATGTATGAATAGAATAGTCAGTTATTACTCTTACTATTACATAAACAATTTAAAATATATAGTTTTTATGTTTCCAAATACCATTTTTTCCATTGAAGTTTCATATATGCAGCTCAGTGTCCCAAAAGAGCTGGTAAATAATTGTTGACTTGAATTTGAAATATTAAGCTCTCCGGCAGAAAGTTATCAGATATTACAAAATGCTAACTTAGTGTAAAATATGGTGATAATTTCCTTTCATGAGCAAACAGCTACTTTGGTAAATACATTTAATTAAAAAACTTTTCAAGCTAAAGACAACATTTATTTTGGAGAAACTGCATGGCTAAATTTTGGGACTTGGCAAGCATGCTTTGCTGATAGCAAACAAGTAAGCTTTTCCTACAAATAATGCTTTTGTATTCAATACAGTGGATGTTTAGTCCAAATTAAGAATGCTAGTTTTAAAAAAAGTTACATAGTAAGTTTATACATATATATGAACAGACATACACATAATAAAGTGAACATTAAACTGAATTGTAGAAATATATTTATGCGCTGGGTGCAGTGGCTCATGCATGTAATCCCAGCACTTTGAGAGGCCAAAGTGGATAGATTACGAGGTCAAGAGTTCGAGACCAGCCTGGCCAACATGGTGAAACCTCTTCTCTACTAAAAATACAAAAATTAGCCAGATGTGGTGGTAGGCATCTATAATCCCAGGTACTTAAAAGGCTGAGGCAGGAGAATTGCTTGAACCTGGAAGAGGTTGTAGTGAGCCAAGATTGTGTCACTGCACTCCAGCCTGGATGACAGAACAAGACTCCATCTCAGGGGGAAAAAAATTATGGTCATATAAGGATTCTGATATCTTATTAATTGAAGTAAGTAGGTAAATAATACTGTATAGTGATCTCTTTGTGATAAGTGTGTGTGTGTGCATGTACATTTAAGCATATAAAGCCTATGTATCCACATATTAAGCTTTTCTAGATAGAAATTCTTTTCTTATAAAAATTTTTTTCTTTTTCTTTTTTTTTTACCATAGCCATGAGTTATATCAAAAAAAGCAAAAAGCAAAGATAAGTTGTTTGTAATTAGAGCTGCATTATAGCTTCATTTTATTTGCATATTCCAATTGTTCTTGAGCCATTCAGTGTGATATTGTCTGTTTCTATTTACCATTTCTGTTGGTACCAGCCATGTTCTTCATAGCACTCTCAGGGTGGTAAGAGTTCCTAAAGATGATAAGTAAAATCAAGGGGAGAACAAAATCTTCCAATTCTATGGTTCTTGGTTACTCTTTACTCATGATAGACTTGAGTAGCCGTGTGTCCTTACTGAGCTGCCTGTTGTTTTTTATCAATCATATCTCCAAAGTGCTCCAAAATCCTCAATGAATACAACAGTAGGTAAGGAAGTAGACAGTCCTTATGAGGACTTAGTGGTTTTAGTTTTTATACAGCTCTTTCCTTCTAGGACAGCTCAGATTATTTTATAGAAAATTTCCCAAATCACACACAAACCCTGCAAGAAGTAAGATAAAAGAATTTTGCAACAAACTTAAGAGAAGAAAATGTCACACCTTTAGAGGTGGCAATAAAAACAATACTATAGAAACAAATTAGTGTATGTATATTAACTTGGAAAATTAACATAAAATAAATAAATATTTAATTACTGCTACATGCATTGTAATACACTCTTCCCCTTTATAATTTAAGCAGTAATACTAAAAATAGTAACACTAGTGAGGCAATCTCAGCAAATGGCTGATGCCTGCTATCATTGAAGTATACTGGTTTGTTCAGTTCTCAAAATAATCCCTTAAAGTTGGTAGTTATCTGTCTCACAAGTGAAGATACTACGGCATAAGGAAATGGAGTAAATGGCCCAAAGTTATACAGTTAGTAAAAGAAAGGTCTTGAGATTTTAATTCACCATGCTCATCTAATTTCAAAGTTTATTCATTCATTTGTCCATCACATTAGTATAATCCATCTACCATGCCTATTAAGCACCTCTGGGCATTAATCTTACCTTTCAGGAGCTTTGATTTGCAGATATTTAATAATACACTCACAGGTGGTCCAAATAATGTTTTCTCTATTTAAATAAATTTGTAAAATATGGAGTAGAAAAGTTTAAGGTGTTTTTTGATTTTGTTTGTTTAGAGAGACAGGGTCTTACTCTGTTAGGCAGGTTATAGTGCAGCAGCATAATCCTAGCTCACTGTAAACTCAGAATCTTGGGCTCTAGTAGTCCTCTTCAGCCTCCTGAGTAGCTAGGACCACAGGCACATGCAACCACAGCCAGATAATTTTTTGAAACATTTTTTTTTTTTTTTTGGTTGGAGGTGGGGTCTCACTGTGTCACTTAGGCTGGTCTCAAACTCCTGGCCTCAAGTGATCCTCCTGCCTTGGCCTCTAAAAGTGCTGGGATTATCGACATGAGCCATGCATCCAGCTTGTTACTTGTCTGTACTGCGTTTCTTAGCATAGTTTAACATTTTACTCTACATTATCAATGTTGTAGGCTAGGAAGGAGCAGCTTTTCTAAATGGTTTAGGTCACATACCTTCCTGTTCGTGGACTGTCTCTCGAGATGAAGTTCTGTGGGAGTGCTTTTTAGGGCACGTCCCAAAACCTGAGTAGGTCCTTCTTGTGGTCTGGTCCCAACATTCTCCTCAGTCCTCAGCTAGCTCTTGCTATATTATCTCAGCTACCAGGTTTCCTAGCTTTACCCTCTTTCTTCTTTATTCTCAATTATAAGCTGCTGTCAGATTTATATGTCTAAACTTTGGCTGTGAACATTTTACCCTGCTGCTCATGAGTGAACCTGAATTTCCTTCCCTCTTTATACTAAAATAATTCCAGGTGAGCCAAAGGCTTAAATGGTGTAAAACAAAAAGAAAGACTATAAATTCAGTGGAAGAAAACATAGCTGAATTAATTTAAAATTTTGTAGTGAGAGATTATTTCTAAACAGGATGTTAAACTATAAAACCATAAATCCATAAATACATCATAGGTAAATTTGACAAAATAAAAATGGAAATCACTTATTGCCAGAAATAACATAAGTATAAACAAATTCTGACCAGACTTATAGTCAGTGGCTGCTTGATTTCCATAATGAAGGGGCTCATTTAAGTCCGTAAGCAAAAGACAAAACCATGGGCTCTTCATGTTTACTTCTCCAGCAGTTTCATTGTTAAAATTTTCCTGTGAATATAATCATTTAGGAACTCCAAGATTAATTATAGAAGGATGCCTATTGCAGTATTATTTGTACTAGTTAATAAAATTGGGAAAGGTATTAATATCCATTATTTAGTAACTAGTTACATAAACTAAATGTAGTGAATACATACTCAGTTGGTTTTTAAAAAAAAAAAAAGTGGCTCTATATTGCTGTTATGAGCAGAGCTCCAAGGAATGTTAATTGTGAAAGCATGAGACCACTAAAAACAATTTTTATGTTTTTTTTTCCTGTAAAATGCCCAAGAAACTATTTATGGTGGGTATATCAGACAAATGAGAGTCGGTGAAGAGGACTAGCACAGAGATTTTACTTTTCATCCCTTTGAGAGTTGTGTGCATATGTTACTTTTCTTAAAAATTAAATAAAGAAGAGGAAAATAAAAATAAAACACCTGTATTTATTCCAGATGATAAACTAAACTCCGTACTTTGCTTTTATAGTGTACTTGAGCTTCTGACCCAAATCTGGTTTTTAAAACTTTATTTCTCATAATCTGTCCTTCCCTTAATCTCTGGATAGATTGAAATGTGTGCTTTGCATCACACCACTCTCATCGTTTTTTTCTTGTATATATATTTAATTATACTTTAAGTTCTGGGACACATGTGCAGAACGTGCAGGTTTGTTACACAGGTATACATGTGCCATGGTGGTTTGCTCCATCACTCTTCCTTTGAGGTATTGCTCCTAATGCTATCCCTCCCCTATCTATCCCCTGCTATCCCTCCCCGAGCCCCCCACTCCCTGATAGGCCCTGGTCTGTGATGTTCTCTTCCCTATGTCCATGAGTCTCCTTTTCTCCTTCGCTTTTAGAGCAAATGTCTCCTACTGGAAAGACCTCCTCTGCCTGCTCTGATCCACCCATATTTCAACACCCATCTTCTTTATTGCAGCTTCCACTGGTACCTCAGCTAGAACTAGTTTTCCCATAATATTATTTCCCATAGTAATAATGAGCCATCATTATTCCCAGGTTCTGTTCTGTTGGGACACTTCCTTCTTGGACTTCGTGTTTTATTTCTGGGTTGCCTGCTGCCCAGTAGGTGAAGAAGAGCAGGATCTGGGATCAGTGCACCTTGTAACCCCCTGGAATGCCCAGCAGGGAGCCATGCTTGGAAATGGCCAGAAGCTGTTCATGGCCCATTAGCATGCCTGACAGATGCAGCATTGAGAGAGACTTGATGACCCACAGTGTCAGTGGGCAGGAGTAGAAGAAACAAGGGCAGTCACACGTGGTCATTAGAAGGGAGGTTGGTGCAGTGTTTGTAGAGGACTGATGATGACTGGCTGTTAGTTTTGCTCACATATGTGTGTGTGTCTGTGCGTATACATCGATTATATTATTATATGTAGTATATTATTATATATATTATGTATATTATATATACATCATTATATATATAATAATTATATACGTATGCTTTATGTATGTGTGTATATGTGTGTGTCTATATATGTATGTATTTATGTACATGTACACTGCTGTGTGTTTGGAATGAAGCAGGACACTCGGGCCACAGATGTTTACATCTTGATAGTCTATGTCTGAGGTTGAGAGATTCCATCAGGTCCACAGGGCAGAATTGGTAATGGCCTCAGAATGGAAGCACCGTCTCTGAGCTCCTGGCTTCATTCTCCTCGCCAAGCGCCACACTGCCACAAGAGCCTCATTGTGTCTGAAGCTCCCAGCGAACAAGGTTAAAGTCCACCCATTCAGGTGTCATCTCATCATTTGTATAATCTGGGAGTTGCATTCCTGAGTGGCCGACCCCTTTTCAGAAGCTGCCTAGTTGAGATGTCACTTCCCTGACAGTGAGGCACTTAGGCTCAGAGAGAAAATCACAATGTGCTCCCGCCTCTCTCAAATTTTCCCTAACAATTAACGCTGCACTAACTTGACACCCTCTTTCCTTGTTTGGCTTTGTAAACCCCGGTCCCTTTTTCTATTAATTCCAGACATTAATATTTTCTTTCACGCAACTGCCGCCATTCACCCGTGAAACAGTTTGAACATTATGTAGCTGTCAAGATGCCTGGGGATTACCCAGTATGCCTTGCCTGTGAGAAACTGACACCACCGAGGCCTCGTTTTGAGATGTTTATTTTGAGAGTACGCTGACAAGCATGAAGGCCGGATCCCACAGTGGCAATTTCATTTAATTAAAGGCCTCTTTTTATTATAGTTTTCCCCCACTTTTTTTTATATATATGTATCAGAATGATTGTTAAAGTCTGACTCACCAGAGGTGCTCTCTTCTGCTGTAAGGGGAGGGGGTGGGTGGATTGCACTCTCACTAGTGAGCATTTCACTGAATGGCTGTGAATGCATTCGTTTTTACTGTTCTCAGAACTGCCTCTGAACATGGCGTGTGTATGTCTGTGTGCGTGTGTGCACTCGTGTGCGTATCCAAGTTCAATAAAGACTGATGAGTGTCTACTCCTGTGTCACCAAACTTAAAATGTGAGATTTGGCTACGTATGTGTATATTCGCAGCTTATTTAATTTTTTGTTTAAAGCGAACGCCCTCGCAATATTGGAAGGCTGACTTCTCAAAATCGTGCCTTACTTAATCTAGTAAGGCTTTTCAGCCACGGCTGCAATTTTACTTCACAGTGATGTTAATTTCAGTTCAAATAGCTGGGAAATGTATTGCATTCCATTTTCAGTAATTTGTAGTACTGGAGCTAAATAGAAATATCAAAAGGAGCTGAAGAAAATAAAAGATTGAAGTAATGTATGATGGATAGTAATGATTTGATAAATGTTGTGACAGAATAGCCTAATTAATTTTTGATATAATATTCTTAGACTATATTGGCTTGATGTTGAGATCAGCAATTCATTTTAATAAATATTCTGGGTGGGGGGCTATCTTGGGTACTGTCCAAGGCACAGGGAATGTATCAGTGAACAGACCAGGCTGTTGGTCTTTGTATGCTTATTCACTGTGCAGTGCTTCCAAATTAACTATAGTATCACAACTCCCCAAATTAGATTTTCTTCCTTTGTAGCGTTATCATCTGGCCTTCATTTATCTCCTCATTGATTGCTCATTCATTTAAGCCTTCTTCGTTTACCGTTCACTAGGTAGTCATGAACAATTGTATTCCAAGCTTTGTATCATGAGATGCACATGCATGACACACACACACACACACACACACACACACACACACACACACAGAGTACATAAATTCATGTATTATGTTGGCGGGCATTTTTGTTTTTTGGTTTTTTTTTTTTTTTTTACTTCAATTGATCTGAGAAGTGTGGAGGAGGGTCTGCCATCAGCCCTTCTTTTTGCTTTGGGCAGAGTGACTGGAGGGACATTATTCATTTCTTTTGGCATCTGTTTCAAAGCTCCCAGGGAGGAGCCGGGCGGGTCAGCGGTGTCAGCGCTGAGGCCAGCTGAGGGCCCGGCTGACGTGGCGTTCAGCTGGCCGGGCTGAGACAATGTTGGCCGCTTTAGTGCAGGTGCGGGGAGGCGGTGAAGAATGGCAACTTTGTCAATTTAATCTCCACGCCTCCAGTTTCACTTGTAGCCCCATCGTGCCATCTTTTGAGCCAGTGATTCCAGAGATTTATTTATTATGATTATATTTTAAAGTACAGGATTCTGTTGAATCAGCCATCTGGCTAAAGGTTTGAAACTGATTTCTTTCACTTTTCACTGACTCGCTGTACCTCCTAGGAGGGTTGGGCTTCTCCCTAGGACTTCTGACCCTGTTAGCTGGTGCTGATAGATTTTATTTCTTGAATTTTTGCAGGTAGCATAGGGGTGACCTGCCCACAATGAAACAAAACAAAAAAATGCTCAAGGAGCCCATTTATATTCTACCACTAAAGGGAAAAAACAATCATTCATTTACCCCGAATTGTTCCATGTCTCCTTCCATCTTGCACCTCCGAGGCCTTTAATCTCTGTGCAGGGAGACATTAGTTGGGGGAGGGGGGAAAGGACCTTTATTTAATGGAGGTCCCAGGCTTTTACATGTATCTTAAAATTCTGTCTTGTTTTCTTTTTTTTTTTTTTTAAAAAAAAGGCACAAGTGATCCTTATGTGAAATTTAAGCTGAATGGGAAGACGCTGTACAAAAGTAAAGTCATATATAAGAACCTGAACCCAGTTTGGGATGAGATAGTTGTATTGCCAATACAAAGCCTTGATCAAAAGCTGCGTGTGAAGGTAATCACCGATGGCTTTCAAATCTGCTCCTTTATTAAAAACATTTCTCAGCATTTTCTCATCTCCTCTTAGGAGTGAACTGGCCAATATTCTTATATTAGGCCAGATTAAAAATATGAGTACAGGAGAAATTTCTTATACTATTTGTTGACACTCTGTTTCTCTTCAATCAATGAGATATACTCCAGTGAAAATTAGAGTGAAAATAATATCTGCATTGATTGTATTTAAATCTACAAAATGTGGAAGAATTATTACTGGTAATACAGTGGTAACAAGTACTAAAGCCTTTCTTATTAGGAGTATGTTTATAGTTAATAGAGCTGCAAGCCACCAGTTGTATCAGTTGCTGCAACATCTGAGTTAAAACTGCATGAGTTGAGTGCAGGATGAGATTGCTATAGAAAATTTAGCAAATTTCTATTTAATTGGCAGATCTGCTCACTGGAAAATACTAAATTTTAATGACAGACTATTTAAACTACAGAGAGTGGTCCATTGTGCATAACATTTCAATGGCTATAAATACAGCCTTGAAAGAAATTGTTGCTGTTATTTTGATCATAGTAGGCAAAAATGGGCAAGATTGAATAATTTTGTTCTGTGCATTGTCTTGACTAAATTTGTCTGTAACTGTACTATGCAAAGTATTTCAAGATCTGAAAGATGGATTTCAAAATTTCCAACCTATTGCATTTGTTAATAATTTGATAAACTCGGTTGGTTTACCATAATGATGTGTTATTGACCTCTGTCCTCCTTGTAGGTATATGATCGAGATTTAACCACATCTGATTTCATGGGTTCCGCATTTGTCATTCTCAGTGATCTTGAGCTGAACAGGTACCGCATTTTTACTTTTTAATTGTTTTATTGATGCCATTTTCAAGGGAACTCGTGATAATGTTAAATGGTGCTTGGTGAGGTCAAATGACAGAAACAGCATATCTGAACAAAGGAAAGAGAGCTTTAAAGTGTTATAACTCTCAGTGTATTTTTAAGGATTTTTTCCTTTCTAGGTGCCAAATATATTAGTCAGATGTTAAATATTTTTAATGCATTCTAAATTACGTATTGGATTTCGTACTTTCATTTGTTAATATTCAGTTTCATTAACTTAAAATTAGAACAAGTGTTTACATGTATTTGGGTGGTAGAGGAGGGGGATCAGTTAACGAACTGTTGAATTAAACAATGCCAAACCATTTCACTACCGTTGATATAATTGTTTTATTTTCACTAAGTTTTGTGCTTTCTTCACGTTGTGTCTAATCCTTATTCGAGGGTAGGAGACTTTTACCATAAACTCCTGATGGCTGTAGGTCAATACAGTCCTGTCAAGAAGTGGTAGCATTATTTGTTGCTTTTTGCTTGTAGAACCACTGAACATATTTTAAAACTGGAAGATCCAAACAGTTTAGAAGATGATATGGGAGTGATCGTCTTAAATTTGAACCTAGTGGTAAAACAGGGTGATTTCAAGAGACACGTAAGTGGGACCTTCTGTTCTTTTTAAATGGCTCATTTTGTCCTTTTTAAACGGATCATGGCAATTGTCCTTTGATAGCTAGCAGACAGCTGAGAGTTTTACAGTTATTTTAGGAGGGGTGAAAAATTTTATGGAGTCTTAAACTATCTGTGTTTTAATACAGTGCTCTTTTTGAAACACTGGAAAGGAAATTCATTAAGGAATTATTTTTTGTGTGTTATTAAAATGAACAGGTATACATTTGCAGGATTCTGGTTTCTTTCTTTCTTTACTTTTAGCTGCCAAGTTTTCCATTGGGAGTTCTTTTGGGACAATACAAATTTTAATGTTTGTATCTAGTACTTGGAAATTTACTAGTACATGGAAAATTCTAGTTGATATAGTACCTATCAAAGATGTCTGTAGCATCAGTGAAGCATTAGATTTTGTCACAGTATGATTGGGACTCTTCTTATGAGCAAAAATGTGGATACAAATCATAATCTTATTTTATTTGGGATTATATTTTATAATTCTAAGGCTATATTAGAACAAAAGTATCTTTGATAATGATTTTTTGAGAAGTATTTTTAAAGCCAATTAAAGGACCTGCTTTTTCAGATGTGTTATGATTTAGCATATTTATCATCCAATATAAAAGTATAAAGCCTACTTATAATTAGGTCTCCGGTCATGCTTCTTGAATTGAGGCAGTGGGGTGGATGAGGAGGATACTTTTGATTCTGACATCACTTACGCTTTTAGTTGTAGTTTTTATGATGAAAATCATGATTGATTTACTAGTAAACTCATGGAAGACGGCTTAAAGTGGTAGGAAAACTGTAGTGGAACTTTTCAATTGCCTTTTCAAAGATTCAGCTAAATATCTGCTATTTTTAATTTGAATTCTTTTTATTACATCTTTTTAAAAAGTGGCACTGTTGACACTTGCAACCTCAATAAAAGAGATAGTTTAATGTTAAAGTGTTTTAAATCAATGTTGAAAATAAAAGTATTTTTTCTTATCCCAACTACAGAAGGAGGGATTTTCTTTAGCTTCTTCTTAGTCTGGACAGCATTGCTGCTGCATCTGTGACTCTGGATTCGGTGTCAGTGGTACAGCAGGTGACCAGTGACTTGAGCTGGGGGCCAGGCAGTGTAAACAGGTATTATTTGTCACGTGGTTGACAACTTGCCAGCTGATATCTTCAGTCTCTTATATATTCAAGTGGGGTTTGTAAAGGTAGTTGATTTCACCATGAAAATAGCTGCATATTCAATTGACTACCTTTGTGAATTTTTCTATAGCATATTAGATTATGTTTAGCAGTAATGTTGGCACTTAAAACATGTTCAATATTGCCAAAATTTGGAGTTTTAACATAATGCCATTTTAGTTTTTAAATTTATTTCAAATTGCAGAACAGCAAATACTAGATGCAGCTTGGAGTTGCTTTTGTGAAAGATCTCAAAGAGACTGTCTTTTCAGGGCTTGAGAACAGCCACAGTTTTATTCTGAGTATGATCCTGGTTTCCTCCGACCCCCACCTCCCATGTTGAAGACTTTGTCAAGATGTCTGTTTGCTCACTCATGTGCTTCCTTCTTTTCTTGGGTCTTTGTCTGGCAGAAGCTTAGTGTACAATATATTATATATATACACACACAAATATACTTTTATCCCCATGTATATACACACACATATTTTATCTCCACATATATATATACATACACACACACATATTTAGCTCCCTATGTACAGATATATATTTATCTCCATATATATACACATGTATTTATCTCTGTACATACACACGTATATTTATCTCTGTATATATACACACGTATATATATATATTTATCTCCATATTGAGATAAATATGCATGTGTATGTATATGGATACATGTATATACACATATAGACATATAAATACATATACATATGGAGTTAAATATGTGTATATAGATAATATACAGTATGTAATATATATATAATGGAAATATAGAAAACTCTGCCTACTCTTATATGTTCTGATTGGTAGTTTTTTCCCATTTATCTTTTTGATTAAAGAAAATTAATTGAGGAATAATTTATTCTGGGCCATGTGTGGTTATTCAGCTAACTGCATATTGTGAGGCCTTGGGGTATAATAGATTATCAGAATCTTTGTTCTTTTCATTGAGTTTGAGTTAATATTTAAAGACATTTTTATATTGAGATTTTAAGCGAGAATGACTAGCACTTGGGACTGGAAATCAGATTATTTGAGTGAGATAATTTGTTTATAAATTTCTATTTTAATTTAAACTCTGGTGGACAGATCTCGGTTTTTAATCTATTTTTTTCCCAGTCATTTTTGAGGTAGCCTTTATTGCTTTGGAACCAAGCTGACAAAAATCTCAGTATGTGCAAAGTGTTTACGAATTGACTCTTGTGTCCAGGGACTTAAGTGTATATGAGAATGGTACAGGCAGAAGGGAAGACGCCAGCTGGAAGGCTGACAAACATGCTCTGTGTTCTTTTCCATGGCAAAAATAGGAAAAAGAAGTAGCTAAAATTATGGACTCTGTTTTCAGACTGCCTGGGTTTGATTCCTAGCTCCACCAGTGGTCTGGTTAATTCAAACACTTATTTAACCTCTCTAAGCTATAATTTCCTCGTATTTGAAACAAGGATAAAAAGAGTGTCCATTTTATAGAATTGTGAAGATTGAAATTATCAATATGGTGCTTGGAATTGGGTAGCAACACTCAATATATGGTAGTTGGTAGCATTGTTGAATAGTAATAGTCATTTTTCAATAATTTTTTTTGCATTCTTTGTTTATCTTGTATAATTGTTTCAAAAAAAAAAGAAATGAGTTACTATATGTCAAATATAGTTACTATAGGCCCAAATTGCCCTATGTGCCTAAAAGTTGGTAATTAATTTGGGTGGTTGTTTTGGGTGAAAATATCTGTTACTATTTTGGGGAAAAAACAAACCAAAAAAACCCACCAAACCCCCTGATATTAATATCCAGGTAGTAGTACCTACAACTCTGTCATATGCTGAATGTTGAACTCACAATTTCACTAGGGGACGTGTAATTAATGAAGAATATTTTCCAGTCATTTCTGTATCAACATTTCTAGTTGCTGGTCAATGCAGTATCGGTGGATTTACCCTGAAGACTATTAATTTTCTGGTTTCTAATGTATTGGGAAAACATTGGCAAAGTGGATTGGTCATTTACCTAAAGATACTTTTTTCTTAAGAAAAATAGTAAATGTGGTCTGCTTGATTAGGTTTATAATTGAGTTGTAATCTCCCAAATTTATCCAAGTTGTAACAACCAGTTAGCTGGTTAACCAGCCAGAGTAGAGCTCTGCAGTACTGAACAGTTACAGGAGTAATGACAGGGTTTTGCTTGGAGAGAATTTATAGGCAAAATTCAGCAGCCTTAGTGTGACAGATGAGAGATCAAAAGAGAATAGTGGTGAAGTTTCTTGCTATTCAGAATTTTTTTTCTTTTCCTTAGACTGTATTATCACATTTTCTTAATTATCCAATAATTAGTCAGATTTTTTCCATTGTTTTGAAGATTGAAATTTACTCAATGAAAGTAAATGGATTTTTTTTTTCTAGCATCTAAAACTATGGTAACCTAAATATGAACTATCAGTAGTCATGAATTTATTAAACATTTTTATAATACTATCTGAGTATTTCAAACAGAAGAAATCTTTCTATTTTTTGAGAGAGAAAAATATGGTGTTTTAAGGTAATTTTTAAAAATGTACTTCTAAAGGTCAAACAGTATTTTTATGTCATTGTTTTTTCATACTGAACACTTAGAGAAAATGACGTAACACAACCACATATGTGATTTTTTTGCTGTTGTTTCTATTTTCTTGCTGAAACGTGCTTTCTCTGTAACCTCAGAACTTGGGTGTTAATTATCTCATGTAACCTGGATCATCTAACATAATATAATTGCATGGATGATGATTCTATTTTTCTCTGTTTTATTTTGCCGTTTTCACCATTCCATGGACACAATCTTCAGCGTTGGTCAAATCGAAAGCGGTTAAGTGCCAGCAAGGTAAATATACTTTTCTTCTTTAGATCATTTGGTTAAAAACTTTGTCTTTGTAGCAACTACAAATGACTATGTGGTAGATATTACCCAACCTTTACATCAAACAGAATTCTTTTCTTCTTACTGCTGTTAGGAATAAGAAAGCAAGCTTCCTTTAAAAATTTATTTAATAAGGGTATTGCCAGATGTTTGAGCTGACTGTTGTTTTAGTGGTGACATTTTATATGTACCGGCCATGTTAGAGTGTTACACTTCATTAAGCTTGGATTATTTAGAGTTTAGCATTGTTAGATTTAGTCCCTTTAGGAAGTTATTTGTCCTGAGATAGAAACTAGTGTCTGTGTTGTAGGGGCAACGTAAAGGTTGAAAGAAATACGTGGTATACTTTTTAAGTCTCTTTAATATCTTTTGAAAAAGCCATTTGTAATTTTTTTAGTGAAATTTCCTTTAAACCTTTCTTCGTGAAATGCTGGTTACTTATTTTTTTACATTGCTAGTGTCTTTTTAAGCAATTACACAATTTTGTCTGATTTATAAAAGGTGCAAGAATGCATTATTAATTTATGAAGTTATTAAAGTAGCCAGTTGTAACATAAATGACTAATTGTGAAAATTAGTGTAAAAATACAACAAAAATATATTTGTAACTTAATTTAGCAGCACCACTGTTTTGTAACGAGCAGTAACAACAAAATAATTCACATGAAATTATGCAACATTTGAGACTCTTCCTTCAGTTTCTGAATTGTAGTGGAGTTGGTGTGTGATGGGAAGATGTGTAGATGACCTCTGTGAATGCCTGTGTTTGCACACCCACAAATATGCCAGCTCTGTCTAACATCACTGTACCTCAGTTACTTATTTCTCTACATAATAAAGATTTTGAAATTGGGGGCACTTCTAGCTAAAAGATTATGGTTTGGATATGAAGGACAAACAGAGAGAGAGAGAGAGAGAATTTTAAACTGACCTTTACTAGTCACGTAAGAAGAAAGCAAACTTTCAAATCTTACTTTTGCAAATACAAATGAAACAAAGTTCTGACTCATACTAAAATACATACCCTTTGCAATTTGAATGCTTTAAAATCATTCTCATAAGGTGTTTCATTGTCCTATGAGTTCACTTGGTTCCCAAGACTTTGATTCTTTTTAGAAATCAAATTAATATGCAATAAATACTAACATGGAGCCATCTCAAACATTTCTTCAACGTCTGCCTTATTCCTTTATAGTCACTAGGGGGTAGAAGAACATCACTTCTCACCACAAGACAAAGCCCAGCTCTCCTCTCCCATATTAAGAGTTTCTGTAACCACCCAAAGCAGTAAAGTTTCCCAGAATGCTTTGGTGAAGCCTGACAAAGCAGTATTTTCTCGTTTATTGATTCTGCTGCTGCACTAAAACACTGGTACTGTACATCAATAACCATCTTTAGTTAGGGAGCTTTGGTCTGTGGAGGAGCACTGGCAGTTTGTGGAAGAACATAAAGGCTGGAAAGAAAAATTGTGAGCTTGGGGAATATTGGAGTCTAGGGAGGACAGGAGAGGTTATGGAAGAACAGCCAAACGAATGAGGAGGGATAGAAAACATGTTGACGGCCTGGATAAAGTGATCAAAAATATGAAGGGAACAGAAGATCCCGGGGAGCGGTATTTATATGTATACTTCAGAGTTGTGTCTTACAACTGAGCTTTTTTTTTTTTTTTTTTTTTTTTACTTTTTTCCCATCATGGTAGTTGCTCGAATTTGACTTCAGCATTCTGGGCTCAGGGAGGTAATACATGCCCATCCTGAGTGAACGTGTTTAATAATATCCTAGATAAATACAGTTCATTGAAAGCTACTTATGCTCTTATTCAAGGCATGAAAGTTATATTTTGCTGAGAAATTGCAATTATGTTGACTTTTTGTTTCTGCGAATGTGCAGTTTCAAAGAAAAAAGTCAGGTAGTGTCTAATTTGGCTTAGGGAAATTATTCACATGGAGACTTTATAGACACTTGATTAACAATCTTTAAAAGTAGTTAAAATGCCCTGGTTAGCCTGTCTTTTGGTATTGTTTAAATGCTAATGTTCTATTTTAGGATTTCCATGTTGAATTTAATATTATGTAATAATTTGACATAAAGATTACTTAACTATGAGTATCGAAAATTTTACTAGTCCCAAGTAATGTATTACCTAAAAACATAATTGGATTTTTTACCTAAATCTTTTTCTTAACTTTATTTAGATAATTGCTTCTTAATGCTATAAATCTATAATTTTCCATCATCCAAAAGGTTCCTGAATGGCCTTTGTAGATTCTTTTTTTCAACTATTTCCTTACTATTCTTCCCTGGATTTCAGTATAGTAAATACAATGAGATTGCCTTTATAAAATAGGTTCAGGTTTCACTTAAAAGCCTTTTGAAATGGGCACTAAATATGTACCGGGAATTTGATTTAATAGGGTTGAATTAGACACCTAGTTCTCTTGATGTATTGACTGTATATGATCTTTAGTGTGACTAGATTTGTTTCCAAGCCTTATTTCTCTCTTTTCTAATTTGTGTAATAATTAGAGAGCTAAAAAATATTAACAGTGTTTATTTATCTTATATCAAATAGTCTAATATAAAGACAAAAGCAATGATGAAAAATGGCTTTGACAAATTACTGTGTTCAGAAACTTGGCACAAATTCTCTCTCTCACACATGCACATATACACAGCCCCCCCCCCCACACACACCCTTGCTATTATTTGGGTGTATATAGGTGTTATGTCTGACTCCAATAGCTATTCAGTTACAGATTTTCTTCACTTTAGATGAATTTTCACTGAGATAAGCACATACTCTTACATAGCCTCTCTTCTGACTCATTGTATGTATTAATATGTCTGCTGTCTAAAGTAAGAGACATGACTTATACTACTGTCACTTTTTTTTCTGTGTGAAATTAATTGACTACTAGTGCCAATTGTTGGCGGTTTGGTTTTATAGTCTTTTATTTTGGTTCCTCTCTGTTATTGCAAAGGCTGACCTCTGCGAGCTACATTCTCTAGGTACTCCTATCAGCTGGCCTCCACCTGGCTACGTACACTGGAAGGACAGTCATAGAATTTGGAGGGAATGAATCCCCTCCCCCTCCTCCCTCCCCATTCCTCTCTCCTCCTCCGCCTTGTTCCCTCCTCCTCCCCTTCCCCCATCATTTCTCCTTTCCGCCTTCTCTCTCCATCTCCCTCTCCTTCCCCCTCACCTTCTTCCCCCTCCGCGTCTCTTCATTTCCCTCCCCCTCTTCCTCCTCCTTCCCCCTCCCTCCCCCTCCCTCCCCCTCCCTCCCTTTCCTTCTCCCCACTTTTCCTTCCCCCACCTCATCTCCTTTCCCTCCCCTCCCCCTTTCCATCCTCCCCGTCCTCCCCATTTCCCTCTCTTCCCCTCCCCAGACTCCTGAATGGCCTTTGTAGATTATTTCCCTCTTCTCCTCTCACTCTCCCTCCCCCTCTCCCCTCCCCCTCTTCCCCTCTCCTCTCTTCCTATTTCCCTCACCTCTCTCCCTCTTCCCCTCCTTTTTCTCCCTCCCTCTTCTCTCCTCTCTGTCTCCTCTCTCAAATGAACTGCTCTTTTACCAGAGCCCAGGTGAGAACCAGGAGGAAGTTTTCTGATTGCTTTGTCTGTAGTCATATATCTTTGGATTGAAAAGGAGCTACTCAAAGATGCCCCTTCTCTCATCACCTAGGTAAATGCCCTCTCTCACTGTACCACTTTCTGTAATTGAACTCACATATCTTATTTCTGTCAGCCCAGGCAGGTAGTACAAGTAAAACCTTCTTGTAGGAGGAAACATGGTCCATTTGAGGAATTAAAAGAAGTGTGTTTTTTCCTGGAATTATTCCCCAATTAATAAAGTGCTTTTTGTGTGCTGTACTGTTTTTCGGTTCTCACACATTCTTAACTGAATTCAAATGCCTATTCCTAGTAACACCTTTTACTTTTTTATTTTCTCAGTTAAATTCAAAGGATTGGAGAATTGTATACTCAAAACAGCCACATTTATCTATGTGCTTATACATCTATCTCTATCTGCTTGTCTAGTTTCAATCTATGATCTAATGTAGCTAATTTATCTAATTTATCAGACAAGATTGGGTGCATTCAGGGTGGTATGACCATAGACCATCTATCTAATTTATCTACCTGTTTCTATCTGTCATCTATCTCTATTTTATCTATCATCAATCAATTAAATCAATCAATCTCAATGTGGCACTGCACTGACCCACTGCTGAATGTCTTAACCCTAATTCTTCTGCTGCCTTATTATGAATTCTAGGTCAGTATTAACCTGGACAGATATTGCAGGCAGAAATCCTTGCATGAGAATATATGTACAGTCTTTAACTATTTTTTAAAATCTTCTCTTAATGATTCTAGAGGCTTTCCTCCTTCCTGGAAGCTGTATCCATGTTTAGGTGAAGCTATCAACTTAGGAGAACTTTCAAAGCCCCTATGTACTCCGTACCAGAGGGACAAAGGGACTGTCTTCTTTAACATTTCGTC
The DNA here is from genome assembly GCF_048565385.1 of Saimiri boliviensis. Taxonomy (NCBI): domain Eukaryota; kingdom Metazoa; phylum Chordata; class Mammalia; order Primates; family Cebidae; genus Saimiri; species Saimiri boliviensis. Next base: position 138,485,763 of record NC_133453.1, read on the forward strand.
AGATCTCTCCTTTCAATGATGTTCGGCTCCATTTTGCCCCCAAACCTCTACCTGAGCACATACTCTTATGGTAGAACCTATTTGGATACAAAGAGGAATCAGAATTGATGAGCATCAGAATTGATGAGCAGGTAGGAGAGATGAGGAGTAATGATGGGGGTATTCAAGGTGTGCAATGAGATCATCATCCATCTTGGCCTTGCAGGTGGGTGGAGTGGGTTGGTCACTGGTCTCTGTGTTGTCCTCAGGGAAGCTCTTAGATTAAAAAAAAAAGTGAATCTCATCAAATGAGAAGGAGGATGAAATGAATGGAAACATTTCAGGATAGAATAATGTGGCATATGGTAAGAGCTCCAAACTATTTGTTGTAGGGCTCTAAACAACTTGCTTTAAAGTGTGTCCCCTGGACAAGCTGCAGCTGGTAACAGTTAGAAATCTAACTTCCTGGCTCCCATTTTTTACTTCTTCAATCAGGAACTCTGGGAATGAGGCATAGACATCTTTGAACAAGGCTTCCAGGCGACTGTCAAGCACCTTCAAATTTGAGAAGCACTGGGAAGGACTAGGGTATACAGAAGGATGCTGAGAATTGTAGGACTAGGGTATAAAGAAGGATGCTGGCAATTGTAGGACTAGGGTATACAGAAGGATGCTGAGAATTATAGGACTAGGGTATAAAGAGGGATGCTGGGAATTGCAGAAGAAGCAAGAGATGTAAGGAAGGGCAGGCGTTGCAGGCCATGGCTCTGGCTCCTAACCCTAAGGTGATGGAGGTGGGCTAGGATGAAGAGGTGAGGCAAGAGAGGTGCTCTGGGTGCAAAACATAAAAAGGCATCCGGGGCCTGGTGCAGTGGCTTATGCCTGTAATCCTAGCACTTTGGGAGGCTGAGTCAGGTGGATCACTTGAGGTCAGGAGTTCAAGACCAGCCTGGCCAACGTGGTGAAACCCCATATCTACTAAAAATACAAAAAATTAGTCTGGTGTGGTGGTGCACTCCTGTAGTTCCAGTTACTTGGGAGGCTGAAGCAGGAGAATTGCTTGAACCTGGGAGGCAGAGTTTGCAGTGAGCTGAGATAGCACCACTGCACTCCAGCCAGGGTGACAGAGCAAGACTCCATCTCAAAAACAGCAAACGAAAGGAATCCAGGCGGAGGCAACAGTCCTGCACTTGGGGAACCTGAAGGATAAGCCCTGAGTCTCACTGCTTCACTCTACTCCCAGCACTGGGTAGGGGTGCTTATAAAGTATTTTAAGTAAAAAAGGTAGAGAAGGGAAGGCTAGCAGGATTATACAAGTAAATCAAGAACTATAAGATGATTAATAGTATTGCACATGAGCCCAACATTTAACTTTGAGCTTCCTGCAGGTCAGGGCAATAAGAAAATCTTGTTGAATCACTTGGCTTTTTTTGTGTTGTTTTGTCTCTTCGTTATTTTCTTTAAATAGCAGGAAATGTATCCGAAGCATTTCCCTGGTCCTAAAATCTGAGAGTCATTGGGTATGTATAGTCTTTAATTCATTTTTTAAATCTTCTCTTAATCTGATTTTTAAGTACAAAAATTGAGTGACAATTTTATCTTATAATTTAAAAATACTAAATTTAATGCAAAGCTTTAATAGCTAATGTGTTTGTACACACAGATTATTCATAGCTCTGGAACTGATACTGTTTTTATCTACAAGTATAAATCGCAACTCCTGTGGACTTTTACAAGTGGGAAATTTAAAAGTTTTTTTTTTTTTTTTCATATTCTCATGCAAGGATTTCTGTGTAGTTCTAGGATAATTTATGGGTCCAGTTTCCTCTTCAGATGATAGAGAGGAGCTACAGAGAAGGGTTTTCCCTGGGAGCCTGTTGCATGGATGTGTGGATCTTCTCATGTCATGCAATAAAAGCTGTTGACAAGAAACAGTAGTTTTACATGTTGAAAAAGCTTGAAAGGAATATTTCAGTGAAACATTTTATAGGCTCAGTGTTTTCTCTTGGTTTTCAAAGCAGTGGTCAACATAATTGGAATCTGACTTTACTACTAATTTTTCTTATTAAGTTGATTTTTTTAATGCATTTGTTTCCATTTACTACTTACTTTCCCACAATGACTTAGGAAAAACAATTAACAAGAGTCAAAATGGGATGGATTGGCACCATGGGAACACTGATAGGTTTACACTTCTGTCTCTGAGACTATGTATGAAGTAGCAGTGCCTTATGTGGCACCTGGGAGGTATACTCTGGTCAGTGCCTTTTCTTGCTGCCCTCTTTATTGGTTGACTGATTGGTATTTTGCTATACATGAGAGGGTATTTTGGATAATTATGTCATGGGTATTGCTTGGCATAGTCAGTTCTGGAGTGCGGCCTAGCTGAATGTCACCTTGCTTTTGACGGCCACAGGCTGTGCTTCAGCTCCTGACTTCTTCATGTGCTCCTTTTAGGATTTCTTTCCTCCTGACCTCTCTGCCACTCTTCCTGGCCTGGAAGAGATAAGAGGCACCAAGCTGACCTGTCCATCCTCCCTCAGTTTCCTTTGCAGCCATGCCAAGGAAAAGAGACTGGAATTCACTTCACTGTCTCCCCAGCATGTCCCCAGGCCACAAACATCAAATAATGCATGTCACCAAACTGTAGTCCCTTTTGTGTATTCCAGCAGTGACAGTACATTCACTGTTTCTAGAATGTATTCCCAGGTCAGAAACTTAGGAGGATTATCTACCTGTTATAATTTTAGTATCACTCCAAAGTTTCTTCCCTTCCTGCCTTGGGATTATCATGAACAAGAAGTAAATTAGTGTTTTCAAAGCACTTTTAGAGAAGTTAAATCTGTTTCTGAGTTGCACAGCACACTTTGTTTTCACTGTGAATAACCAGCCACTGTGCCTTAGATGGAAGTCACCCTTTCTGTTTTAGAGGAATGGGTGGGGATTCAGTGAGGTGGGGCCTGAGAAAGACAGAGCAGATGAATGAATCAACATAGGAGTAGCAAAAAGGCCTGATCCTTTGGGAGGAAGGGGAAAAATAACAAAACCCTGATGCACTATATTGTGTCCATTATGTCTGCTGAGAAATTAGGGTCAGGGCCCCAAAACTTTTTACTATCTCCTGGTGTCTGTCTCAATTCAGGTGGGATGGGTTCCCCCTGTGATGGGTCATTTCCTTCTCTCTTTTCACATTCCAGGCTGCATTAAGATGACAAATTTCACATATAGGCTCGGGCACAGGCATGAAAACCTAAGCTATTCAGCTGAGTGAGTGCAGATGAGTCGATTTATTGTGGGTGGAAAAAGGGATGTTTGAAGAGCACAGAAGATTTTTGCAAGCCCAGCTCTGCAAGAGAGCACACATTAGATGGCCCAGGCCCTACCCCCAACCCCAGACTCCCTGGTCTGAAGCCTCACCAAACCTATCAAGTATGGGGAAGAAAAATATTAAAAGAATTAGGAGACTTATTTAAAGTACACATACCTCCACCACAATGTGTGTCTCACAGATGAAACTTTATTTGGGAGATAACCTTATAGCAGTTTGCAGAAATATTTGGGGTGAAATAAGTAGAATCAAGGTCTTGTGTTCTTTTCTATCTGTGAGCTCTGCAATAAATACTTCTCCTGCCCTCCCTTTAGGTGGGGGGAACAAAAATCTTGGACAGCAGAAAGCAAGTCCATCAGATCAAACATGACTGCGTTAAATACTAAAATGTTCAAAGTCCGACTGAGATAGATAAAAGCTTTGATGGAAAGTGGATATTTCCCAGGGACATTACAAGCAATAATCCAGATGTTATGGTGTAATGCAACGAGTGTCCATGGATAGATCAGGAGCTCCAGCCAAGCCGCGCCTGATACAGGCCTCAGCCTTGCCCTCCCATGCTGTTCCGCCATATGGAACCGATCTCTAGGCCCCCTTAATAACCAGCTTTGGATTCCATTTTCACAGAGCTCATAGAGCTAAGTGGAGCTGTTTTATGGACAAGTTAGATAGAAGCCTTTCCAAGATAAACATCCAATTTGAAATTAGGACATACCAGGCCGCAAAATTATTTTAGGGCATATTTCATGGAAGTGCTGCCATTTTTCTTAAGCAGTTGCCAGACTGTAGGATGCCCTTTGATCTTTTGTGGACATTACTCCCTTTTTTGTAAAAAGGATTTTGAAATAGTTGCAGTGTTTAGGGAGGAATATATCTGTCGGAACTTTGAAGCATGGCCGTGGGACAGGTCATGCTTTAGCTTGTTGGTTGGCAAGTCAAACTTTAAGAAGAAAAAAGCAAAAGGAAGCATTGCAGCAGGATATATGAATCAAAATCTCATTTTTGTTTTAAAGTTAGAAGTTTTTAGCCCATGTATCTAATAAGCTAAAAAATGTATTAAGTATATCAATATCTATGTAGACGTTAATAGATATATGTGCATATATGCAGATACATCTATTTACATATTGTGATGGTGTGTGTTTATGACCAATAAAAAATCACTTAAACTGTTTTATAAACCTTTATTGAGTATGTCATATCTGGAATATATTATTTTTATATAAAATAATAATGATCATATATTCTTCCAGATGGAACACATACAATAATAAAAGTTTGTGATATAGTTAAAATATTTCTATATGTATATTCTCATATATATATGAATATGTATATGAAGTAAGAAGGAATTACTCATGTTCACCAGAGAAGAGAATATTTCTTTCCTTTTAAAATTATTTCCTCATTTGCCCCTTCTGTTCTGTCTTGGCACCTGCAAAACCTGTGTGTGTGTGTGTGTGTGTGTGTCTGTGTGTGTGTGTGTGTGTGTGTGTGTATGCGCGCGCACACGCATGCATGCGTGTGTTTTAAGAGAAAAGCTGCATGGATATTGATATGGTCAGACTTTGCGTCCCCACCCAAATCTCATCTTAAATTGTAAGCCTCATAATCCCCACTTGTCAAGAGAAAAACGAGGTGGAGGTAATTGAATCATCGGGGAGATTTCCCCCATGCTGTTCTCATGCTAGGCTTTGTAAGAGACTCTTTCTACTTCACTTGGCACTTCTCCTTCCTGCCACCTTGTGAAGAAGGTGCCTTGCTTCCCCTCCACCTTCTATTGTGATTAAGTTTCCTGAGGCCTCCCCAGCCACATGGCACTGAGTCAATTAAACCTCTTTCCTTTATAAATTATCCAGTCTCAGGCAGTTCTTTATAGCGGTATGAAAATGGACTAATGCTGATAAGAAGTCTGGGAATATGTGTTTTCTTGAATGTATTTTGTTTAAGGTTGTCATGCATGATCAAAATACCTAGTGTGGCATTGTTGCATCATTTATTAAGAGTGGTGGAGTGGCCTGGGTTCCATGAGGTAAGCTGGTCTATAATGACTGTGGTACTGACATGCCATTTGTTGTGATAAATTATGACTAACGGGTGTCCCAGCAAATTGGTGTCTAAATGATCTGGAAGATACAGTTTGCGATGACAGGAATGAATATATAGTGTTAGAAATTCATTGCTCGACGATGATGCTCAGCACCATTTACATTCTTCAGCCCATTTATTTCTCCTTCAATAAAGAAGCCTATGCTTGTGCCATTTCACTTACTGAACGGACAACGTAAATGAACTCTGCTAACTAAATGCAGCATGTGGATCATGTGAGGATCCCAACTCAGACCAACTAACCATGCAAAGACATGGTTGAGACCATCAGGGAAATGTGAATGTGCACTGTGTATTTAATATATTAAGCAATTTATGGTTAACACCATTGAGTGTGATCACAGCAGGATGGTTATGTAAAAACAAATAAGGATTTTGGTTTAAGATATTTCAGCCAAAAAACAATGAAGGCATAGGTAATACAAGATTTGGAAGACAGTGAATCTGGTGGTTAAATACTTGGAGATTCAATGTACTCTATGTACTCTTCTCTTTACTTTTGTGTATGTTTAAAAATTTACATAGTGGAAATTTAATGAAGTGTGGCTACTCTGTTTACAATTCAGTAACAGGACCTTTGCTTTTTCCTACAAGGTGTATATGAATGTGAGGATTATAATTTAGAAAAGGAAATAAAAGTTAAGTTACTGAACCCCTCCTGGGTCCCAGGTGCAGTGAGATGTACTTCATACACCCCCTTCCCTGCTGCTCTCACCCCCAAGGCTGTATTTGGAGTTGTGAATCTTACATGGTATAGGGCTTTTGGTAGTAGCCCAAGGAATAAAGAGAAGTGGGGACAGAGTCAAATGTGAAGGATAAATTCAGTCATTATTTCTCAATGCCTACAGATACTTTGCTTCCTTGCAAAGCAATACCTTGTTTTTGTATAAGATCTCTGGTTCCAGAATGCCTTTCTTCCTCTCAAACTATTAAAATAGCTAAAGGCCCATTTGAAGGAATCCCACCAAAGAGAGCATCCGGGTGGGAGTACAGGCCAGTGCCAAATCAAAGTGTTGCATATACTCATCCTTCACTATATTACTACAGCCCCAAAGCTTGAGAAGGAAGTCACGTAACTGACGGCAGGTTTGCAAAACCAGTGAAAAATAACACTTTTCACCAGGCAGGGAGGGATTTTTTTAGAATCAAATATTGAAAGTTGGAATTCCTATGATCACCAAAGTCACTCTTAGAAATTATAAGCAAGTTTACATGTCATCTTTATTTTTTGCTTTAGTCCTCTTTGATACGCAGTCTACGGCTGTCTGAGTCCTTGAAAAAGAACCAACTCTGGAACGGGATTATAAGTATAACTCTGTTGGAAGGGAAGAATGTCTCAGGAGGAAGCATGACAGAGATGTTTGTCCAGTTAAAACTGGGAGATCAGAGGTATAAAAGTAAGGTAAGTTCTATCTTTCCGTAAGGAGAACAATATCTTTAAAATGAAAAAAAAATTAAAAATTGTTTCCCACTTTAAATTTTACAAAAGTAGAAATGATTTCTGTTTAGCCCTCGTAACTACATCAAGGAGCAGAAAACAAAATAATTATATAGATGCAGTCAATTAATGTGGGTACTGTTTTAATTGCTTAGTATAGTTCATATTAATTACTGTATTAATATAGTAACCCAGAGCTAGAGAAAGCTTATTAAATCACATATTTGGATGCATGACTTATTTTCATTTTGAAAATAAGCAAACTGTGTTTCATAGAATGTGGGAAAAGGATAACTAGTTTTCAAAATGCTTCAAAGTAGAGTAGCATAATATGTGATATTTGGGTTAAAATACGTGAGATAATTAAAAACATTTTCAGGATTATAAACTCTTTGCTTTCTCTTGCTTGCTAGTCTTCACACCAAAAATAGTATCTAGTGCTGCTGGTTTTTTTTTTTCTGTGATTAAACATTATAATAAACTATCCAAAGTATTAAAAGCGATTCATTTTAAATGAAAGTAATGGCATTTTTAACTGTCTTTAAAAATAATTCATCCTATTCTGGCGATCCAAATTCCATTTAATTTTTAATCTTAGTAATTTGGTGTGGATTTTATTTTAAAAACTATAGTCTTTAAACCATGATAATTAATTAGTTTTACATAACCGTCAGACAGGAGTATTTCCTATTTATGGATTGAGGGAGCGCTAGAGCACTTAAAAGTTAAATCACTTGCCAAAAGCCACATAGGAAGAAAAAAAATCAGTGGACGATTTTGAAAATGGACCCGAGGATATTTGCAGTTTGGACTTTCTAGCATCGAGGATGTAGCAGATACAGACAAGTTGGAAAATGATTTTGGGAGATAAGAGGTTGTGCGCAACCTCTTTTCAGTGCAGAATCAAATATTAGATGTCATTTACTGTAGCACAAAGTAGAGAATTGAGGCTCATGTTGAAGAATAGTTTACAAAAAATGTGAAAATTGAGGGCTCGTTATGACAGAAGTATGCAGATAATTATTTTAACCAGGTAATTTCAGGCTGACGAGGGTATCCAGGGTAACCATCTCTCTCTGCTAAGATTCCTTTAGCTTGCCAGGGTCAGACCAAGGCTTTATGGAAAAATTATTCATCACTAAGCACACTTAGCCCTTTGGACTAAGGCGAAGTGTAGAATTAGTTCAGTGTCTGCTACATTCACCCTTCAGGAATACTGCATTTAATTTGTAGTCTAACAGGGTTCCCCCCAACCCCCAACCTAGTTTCTAAATTCTGTGATCCAATATATTAAGCCTGATGTGAAAAACAGCTGAAATGATTTTACTTGACATTGGCTGAAGCCGAAGTCTGAGTTCTCCATGGTGTTCTCATGCAAGAATAGTTGGTACCAGGATTTAATACCTGACACAGCACCCGTACAGCCTATTCCTCCGGGACCAACATTTTTGCTCACTTTGTAGTCACAAATTTAGTCTCGATGTAAATGAAACCAAAATGAAAATCCTGCCAATGAACCAAACATAGAAGCAGTTTAAATCACTTTTGAAGAACACAGAAACACTATTGAAGTTTTCAAGTCAGTCTTGTTAATTTTTAGGTTTGGCTGCAGTGGAATTTGCTAGTCTTCCTCCAATTCTAGTGACTGGATTCACTAACTTCAGATTTAAAAATAGGTGGCAATATGCAAGTCGTGGATTTCTCATTTAGCGCCTCTGACAGATGTTAATTAAGACCCCAAACTGTTAATTTATATAGTTGGTAAGCTGGCACTGAATGGATATGCCAACAAAAGTGTTACTTGCATTTGATTAAGCAATTAGTGTGATCTCCTGTAAGATGTCTGTTGATATATGTCCACTGTGTATGTGTGTGTATATATAATTTATGGTTTCTCGTGAGGTAACAGTATTCTTTGTAACTTGGTGGATAAATTATTGGATCCAGTGGGCAGCTAAGAGAATAGTAATGTTTTGCCAATTCTTGAACCCACCAAGTCCCTTTCATTCTAAAAAGGGAAGTTTACCTTTGTAAGGGGTAAGGTCCATCATCTTGATTTCCTGCAGTTTAATAATGAAATTAATGTGTAGCTTCTGTAGCAATGAATGACATTTTAAGAAAATAAATATTATAACTGCATGTTTTCTAGACACTGTGTAAGAGTGCAAATCCGCAGTGGCAGGAACAGTTTGACTTTCACTACTTCTCTGACAGGATGGGCATTTTGGACATTGAAGTGTGGGGAAAGGACAGCAAAAAGCATGAGGAACGTCTGGGCACGTGAGTCGCCTCTGCTTTCCAGTGGTGGGAGCTTGTTTCTGCATGGGGCTGGTTCTGAGAGATAATCTTTATCTGTTAAGGGCTGAGGGCACTAACTTGCATCTCTCACCCCAGAGCACCATCAGTGAGCTAGATGGCCAGTCCTAACTGGGGGAAAGTTTGCTTTGTGTTTTTGTTTGTTTCATTGGGAAATGTCATTCGATATTGATTAAAATTGTGCATGTAAGGAATTGTCTAAAGAAAGTTAACCTGCCATCTCAGACTATTTAAAACATTTTATACAAGTTTCCAATATACCCTATAATTTTGTTGGTTTTGCTACCTACTGACATGTTACATAATTTAGTAAAGGTCTAAGTAAGGCTAGGTGTTCCCATGATGGAAACATTTTTCTGTCCTAAGCAATGGAATTTGAGACCAATTCTGTTTTCTTTTATTTCTTTACTTCTGGGCCCTCTCAACTTAATTGAGATGCTCACATGTGTAATGAACAATAATATCAATATGATTGCTTCTTCCTAGGGTTGTAGTGAAAAATGCAATGGAATGAGGCATCATAGGTACTGTAACTGGCATACAGTAAGCAGGAAGGAAATGCCGGTAGAAGCATAGATCATCTTTGAGCTTCGGAAAGCACTTTGAGTTAGTGATATCATGCTCATTTTAAAGATGATGAAATGGAGCTTCAGAAGTTTAGACATGACTTGGCCTTGGAGTTAATCATGAGCTCCAGAGTCAGGATTTTCTGTTTTCAAAGACCAAGTAGTTTTCTCTATCAAATCACTTGCCTTGTGTTCATTCTGTACACATATCATTTGTGCACAGATCTTCAGTTTAGAACACAGATGTCAAATGAGATCCCAACCACTATGGAGTGTCTTTTTCAAAGCCAGATCTTGGGTTCAGAGAGATGCCTTAGGGTCACCCCTTGAGGGATGGGAGGGCCTCCCAAGCTCTCCTCTGCAGCCAGAGCATCTCAGCTTTTGCCTGTGCTCTATATTGGGATTCTATTTGAAGAAAGGGTTTTGTTGCTGAAAAATAAAGATTGAAAACCACCTATCTAGTAAAAATCCCTTCATTTTACAGATGAGGAGATGCAAAGGCCCAAGGAAGTGAATTTTTTTTTTTTCATCAGCCAGGTGTTTAGAGGCATAAACGGGTTGAGACACAGCTTATTCAATACCTGTGCCGGGCTTTTTCTCGGTAAAATACTAAGCACGGTGTCTGACTGCTTGCTGTCATTGACTCATCCCACCTCAGTAACATGAGATAGGTGCATGGGAAGTTCAGTACCTGTGGAATGTTGCTCCAGTGTTTCTCAATATTGGTGCCCTGTTGCGTAGAACTGTCTGGCATGCCACAGGATGTGTAGCAAACCTGGCTCTCACCTACTTGCTACCAGTAAATTTCCTTGATGACTGTGTAGAAGACATACAAGCATATGTACACAGACACATGCACACAGCATCCGTTTGTTCCATAGTACATGTCCAGACACCCCTAGGGGACCAGCACTGCCCCCACTTAAGACCTCTGGCCTCACCCTCCACATCTCTAGTTGTATTACTTTGCACCATCTGCACATCCTTAATTCTGTGCTTGTCTGATAGATTTGTAGTCATTTCTTCCTGGCCACCTCCCAGCCAGGTGTGCATTTAGAAGCAAAACCACTTCCTGTGGTCCAGTCTTTCGCAGACATAGCCTGTCAGATGTCTGAACTGACCTTGTCTCTCACTTCTCCACCTGCACAGGGTAACTAAGATAGCTCAGGTACTTCTCAGTATCTCTGACGTTGTCACTGCTGTGGTATACTGGGACCCTGCCAATACCGATGGTGGGAGGATTTGAAATTTTGTGCTAGTCCAAGGAGCAAAGATCAGTTACGCAAATGCAGAGAACTCTGTGTCCCAAATGTCATCTGGACAGTGGGAACTGGGGCCTCCTGTGATGAATGGCCAGTGTGTTGTTTTAGTAGGTGCAAAGAATAATGCCCTTGCATTTCACAAGTCATTGTGGTGTCATGCTTCCTTCACATAATAGGAAATGCTTTTCCAAATGAGTGTTGGGTTGCTTCACAGGGACAAAAAAAGCAATTTAAGATGTCGCTTGTAATCCATGTTTTGTCATTTGGACATTCATTTATTATTTTAGCTATTTCCTGTTTGTAACCGAGATGTATACCTGTCTTAGTGGTCATTCTGTTCTTCCTCTTCGTGAATTTTAAAGAATTTTTTTTTTGGGTATCCTTTTCCTTTTTCCTCTTCTGTAGTACAAAAGATAACAAAAGTATCTCTTGGGAGCTGGCTCCACTGCTTCACCCTGCAGCGAACTTGCAGGTGGGGGATATCTGTGATAAAATATCGACTGCTTCTCAGACTGAAAGATTGAGCTAGCATAGGCACATCACTGACATGCTACTTACAGTTCCTTCTTCATGGCTATTGTTTAAATATTTCAAGGTTTTTGTTTGAAACATATTTGCTTTGCTTTGTGATCTTCATTCTAAGGCCCAGCTATTTTATTTTTCAACTGTTGGAAAAGCCTTTTCGCATCAGGAGGCTCTCTGCTGGTGCAAATGTTTCTTAACTGCCTCTTCTCCAAGGCCTGTCTCATGATTTGTTTTTGGATAAAACCTTGATGTTCATAATGGAACACTGGAATTAAAACTCCGGATGGACTGTCTGGGGAAATTCTCTTCAGGGAAGCCATGTAGGCAGTTCAGTGGGAGGGAAGGAACATCAGCTCTGGGGTCACCCATCTTGAGATTGCTGGTAATCATGCCGTCTGCTTGCCGTGAGATTTAGTGGATTCCTGTGGAGTCCAACTCTGTATGTGTAGAATGGGCTCACTGGCCAACTGGCAGGGTCATCGTAGCTGGCAGTAACAACGTCTACTTGACATTGTTTATTCCCTTGCACACGCTTATGGTAGGTATTCATTAGTATTACTAATTTTGAGTTTTCAGCATGCAAACTATAGGTCCTCATACCTTGGCAACTCAAATTATGGAATTTGAGAAAATAAGATATGACTAGTAAAGTTCAACGTATTTTTTTCCTCCAAAATAGCATATAACTTTTTGGTATTTTTTAGTAAAAGCGAGTAGTGACCATCATCAAGGACATGGTAGAAGGGACATCCATGGATGGAAGGGTTGTGCAGTATAGGTTAGCCTGAACAATACTGTTTTATAACCATGTATGACAAGTCTTGAGTAGTGGTTGCTCTGTGTAGAGAAATCACATTGGCATGAGTAGGTTGTTAGCTTGGTGATTTTGAAAACGTGGACCTGCCCAGTAGGTCCTTCCTCCAGGCTCTCCTGAGTCATGTGGATCTTGCTGACTTTTCCTTGTTCCATAGTCCACCTACCTGCTGGTTTCCCCTGAGCCACAAGTAATTCCTAAAATCACTGGAGCTGGTGAGGTGAAGGTGCTTGGGTAAGATTCATTATCCCCTGAAACTGTGTTGCCTACCGATTTGAATGTTTTCTCATAGGCAAAACAAGCAAAAAACGCATCTGATCTTGAATAGAAACAGTGAGCTTTTAGGGGAGAGTAAGACATAAAGTGTCACTGGCTCCAGCTTTTAAACAAAATGTCAAGAGTATGAATAGAGAGTAATATAGATGATTCCATTTTGAGCCATTTCAAAGTAATCATATCGATTTCTTAAAGTATATTTTATATTTCAAGGTGATTCTAGAGATTAATTCATTATAGAATATTCCAGACTTAATTTAGTTTGGAAAGCTTGAGAATGGGAACCCACAAGCCCATTTGGACTAGCCTGCCTCAGAGACCCTCCTCAGGCCCAGATGGTGCTGTATAAAACAGCTCTGACATTCTACCCGTTTATTAGTGGCTCTGAGGCAGTGAAAAATCTGGGCTGGAGTATTTCTCTGGACAAATTGCACCCTATGTTGTTGATCTGCTTTTACAGCCAGGCTCGACACATTCACCATTTTCCCCCTGTTCTCCGGCTTCCTTAGCCTCTGAGATTTACAGCTTTTAAAACTCTAGCACTCTTTTCTGGCCCTTGTCTTTAAGTTAAAAGCTGACCAGTCTATAATATAAAACATAGAATTATGGTAATGAATAAAAGGTTAAAAGCTATCATGGCAAGTAAAACTTGAGCAGGTTTGTCTGACTGATATGGTAAAATTATGTGTTGAATTAAAACATTAAAATGCTGTGAGATTAATGGAGAAAGACAAGAACGGGAGGTCAGAAACAATGCTAAATCAGCACATTGATTGCCTGTGGGAGAGGTGGTTTTAATATATGCCTATTGCAGGAAAGAGGGAAAAAGGTAATTTAGTCTGTTTTCTTCGGGTGAGTAGAACAATGGCATTTTAAATCTGAGAGGCACCTAGTAAATACATTTGTTTCCATTTCTCTCCTACATAGGGGAAGAAACAGAGGCTGCAAAAAATTTAGTTCACAAAATAATTGTAATTTGGAGTTCATGACTTCATGAGTTTTGTTACAGCACTGACACACTCTTTGTGCATTCAATGTGTATTCAACAAATATAGAGCACATTGTGTGTTGGCAGAAGGCAAAGTACTTGAGGATTCAGTGGACAATGACACAGAAAAGGCTGCTGTGCTTGGGCATTAAGTCTTGGGCTGCTGTAACTAAGCAGGCAGTGCCAGTAGGTGGAATGAGGACTGCGGGTCCTGGCATTGTGGCTACCAGTTTGGGCTCAGAAGAAATGAGGCTTCCTTGAAAAACAGCGATCTAAGCTGAGACTTGTAGGAATAGTGGTAGTTAATGAAGAGACAGGAAGAACTGTCCAGGAAGATAGCACAACATAGGCAAAGGCTTGGAGAAGAGAGAGAGCCTTGGAGAAGAGAGAGAACTTTCCCTCTGAGAACCTTGATGGGATGAAAAGATCAACGGTGTCACATGATAAGGCTAGAGAAGAGGGTAGAGGGGAAAGCACAAAGCTACTGGGTTCCGTGTCCTGCAGATGAACAAGGGGAGTTCCTTTCTAGGCACTAACACAGCAGTGACTTGGCTGTTTTGATCCCGTAATCTAAATCTTGTTGTTGCAGTGGAGCTCCTATTGATTGAATTTTTTAAAAAGTTGACGTTGGAATAAAAATTTCCTGGTCACCCAAGGGCCAGTGTGTTGTACCTTCTGAATGACCATCCGAAGACTAAATATTTAGTCCCTTTGTGTGTGAAGTCATACATGATGCAAATGGAGCAAACCAAATTGATTCATGCTCGTTGACTGAATTCCTTATATAGATGCCCTGAGTGTGTGTTTTCCACATTGTTTCTATCAGACAGAAGAGAGCAATTTTTATAGGTTTTATTGCTTTATCCATTTCATTGGATATTTTGACCAGAGTTAAATTGAGATTAAAAAATGTGTAATTCACCACCACTAACTTACAAGTATTTCTGAGTTTAAAGGTCAGCAAACCAGGACTTGTAGGTAAAATCCATATGGCTGCCTGTTTTTGTAAATAGTTTTTTGGGGGGAATAAATGTCTTGTTCATTTGTTTACATTGTCTGTTACTGCTTTTATGGTACAAGGGCTGATTTTAGTAGTTGCTACAGAAATCTTACGGCCCAAAAAGCAAAAATATTTACTTATTGGCCCCTTACACCTGTCCATAAGAGGGAAAGGCTAATTCTGTACCCTACCAAGAAGACGTAGCCAGAGAGAGGACAGAAAAGAGCAAGATGTTACTGGTTTTCAAGAGTGACTAGAAAGACATAAGTGACCAACTAAATTATTTAGTATTTTTTCAGAAAAGAACCCAGTACACTAATGAAAAAGAAGAGGCCTAGATTCTTCTTTTGAGACTTTTCGTATTGCAGATGTCATTGATGAATGTATTATGGAATGTTTACATCTAAAAGACTTTAGATATTAGTCCTTTTGTTTTTTAACTTAAGAAAAACCACAAAAAGCCCTTTTGTTCATCTGATATTTCTCTATTGGAAGGTTGGATGAGTATTATGGTTAACAGTGTTTGCAATTCGAGGAAAAAAAGTCCTTTTGTTAAAAAAAAAATTCGCCTGCTTTTCTGATAACGCAGTAACCTCTTACTAGGTTGGGGTTAGTGAAACTAATTCTCTCAGTCTCTGGCTAATGTCCAGAGCCTCTGGTTTTCCTTTAAACTTCATAACAAAACTGGAGCAGTGTGGGCTGGAGTTGAAATCGGTTAAATATGAGGCCTGAAG
The DNA here is from genome assembly GCF_048565385.1 of Saimiri boliviensis. Classification (NCBI taxonomy): domain Eukaryota; kingdom Metazoa; phylum Chordata; class Mammalia; order Primates; family Cebidae; genus Saimiri; species Saimiri boliviensis. The sequence continues at coordinate 138,501,098 of NC_133453.1, forward strand.
AAGGTTTTGTGTGAAATACACTTTTTCTTTCTCCATCTTTTCTCCTTATTCCAGAATGTGGAAATAAATGGGGACACCAGGTGGGTAGAAGAGTTACAGAATGTTATAAAAAGTCATATCAAGGGGGACTTCTAGGGTAGCTTTATATTAATTCTTAAGACACTTAGTTCATGTGGTGGGTCAGGACCTCTAAGAGGTAGAGTCATAACCCATGCGCAAAAAGACTAAGTTTTAATTTGGTTGACATATGCTAACACAGTAGTTTAACTCGTTCTTTCTAGCCACTAAGAAAGTACAAGTAAATATTTGGCTTGTTTTACTCATTAGCTACCAAAGAATATAGACTCCATTAAGCTGATGGCTAAATCATCAACCTGTTGCTATAGGACACGAATATCTAAACTAGAAATGGTTATGTTGCATGCCAGTATTCATTCTAGTTAAGGGACTAATATTTTTTAAATGACATAAGTGTAAAACATTCACAATAGACAGAAATGAGTGAAAAGCTTGTAAAAATGTGTAATTTTGAGAAGAAACCCAATATTTACTTTGCATTTCATCTGGTATGTGGTTCAGCTTTTACTTAAAATGACAAACTACTCTGTTTCAATAAGTTCAGCACTTAAGCAGTCACTAGGACAAATTTCACAGTTATTCTAATTATGGTAATACTGTTCACAGCATTATTAGATTACTCTAGAATTAATATCAGGTTCATTTTGAATTATCCAAGAAAAAATGTATTAGTGCTTACTTATACATTATTTTTGACCCTCAAACGTTAATAGCTGTCAGAGCACTTGTGTCTAAATAAATTTCGGCTGCTTAAAGAACCGACAAAACCACCGTCCCAGCAAAGAAGGCAAACATTTAAAGGACAAAAATAAATTGTCATTATTAATGGTATTAAAATAATGTGCCATCAACAGGCTGTTGCTAATTTGTAACAATGTGATTGGCAGAGAAAATTTCTACAAATTTGGATTATCTGTTTTTTCATAAGAAAGAGCTTTATTAAATGAAAGTGTATATAACAATGTGAAATAATGCTTAGTAAAGTATTCCTAAGTAGACAAACTACTGTAATATTGGTTAAGAATTGGTAGGGACTTACTTTATTAGAAATAAATGGCTTAAAACACTTGACATTTCTTTCTTTCAAAGCAAATTCGGTTTCCCACTTACATCATGCTTATGTAATAAAAATATTTAATAACCTATTTTTTTCGTAGATAGTAATGCAATTTAACTTAAACACTTATTGATACAGAAAAATTGTTTTGATTCAAATCAGAGGATTACTTAAAAATACTTTTTTTTGTAATCTGTCTCCCATAGAAATATTTGATGAATTCATGACATGCAAAAGCTCTAATAGCCACTCCTTCCTATAATTTGGATCACTCTTGGTAAATAGGAAATAAATGTCCACTTATAATTAATTATATAGGCAATATTAGTATGTAAAATATTTTAAAATCTTACAATAAAGTCTAACAGAGTGTTTTAATATAATATCTATTTGGGAAACTGATTGCAAGCTTTCTCTCAAATTTCTTAAAGTGGAAGTTTTTGTCCACATAGCCATGTAGGTCAAAATTGCCGGTGCTTTATGTAGTATGTTCATTTATCTGTTTGTAATTAACTGTAAACGTACAAAGTCCATTGACGGTTTAGGGTAAAAATCTATCCTTATTGTTAATTCTGGGAAGCAGTAGTTCCATCCTTTTCTGAGGTCTTGAATATTCATCTTATTCTATAATTACGGAGGGTAAAGAAGAATGTAAAAAATGACGTCTGGGAATACCATGCCCCAGTTTACTCAGCCCCACCTATTTCACCCACCTGCAAACATAAACAGAGCAGGTGTGGTCCAGGCAAACGCAGAGTTGTCAGTGTTAAGGCAAATAAATGGCCTAGCACCTCAGTTCTCTTTTTGGTGTTTGCTTCTGTATTTAAATGTGTTTGAGGTTTTCAACGTCCCCAGAACATTGGCTGTTAAGAGGCGGAAAACGTACAATTTATAGCAGATGGGTACAGCCTTTCCTGGCAGTGCTGCTGAAATGGGATCAATCAACAACACTTCATGCTCCATTTGTCCAAAAGAAACCCACCTGGGGAAACCCTGTGGAACTGTGCCTATTAGGGAAACACCTTAACATGTTTTTTAAAATAAAAAATCACCAGTTGGCATTCATCAGGAAGAAACCGGTTTCTCCATTAACCCTCTCCCACTTGCGTTTCTCTTATCTTTTTTTTTTTCTTCATGTTTTGAACCATGATCCTTTATTCTCTTTACTTATAAAAGATACAGCCCAGGGAAGACACACAGAATGCTCACCCATAAGGCTTAGGCTTTCAAAGTTCTTTCTCCCTAATTTTTGATCTTATCTTTCTGCAGACCTTATTTGGCAAACACCTTACTCCTCTCTTTTCATTTTCCATCTGCCCATGCTGCCTTCTTTTTGATTTTCCTGGACTTCTTCCTCTCCTTAATTTTAGAGTGTGTTAGGCTGGGAGGAAGCATTATGAGTTGGGGCAACCTTCACTGCTCAGTACACCTAAGACCAGACAGAGTGAGTTTTGGGGGGAAGATGAGGTCAAAGCCAGGTGCTCTGGAGGTACTGCAGTGGCCTTGACTTAATAACTTTTCTTTGTCTGATTCCTGAAACTTTTCTAGGTGTAAAGTGGATATCTCGGCACTCCCTCTGAAGCAAGCCAACTGCCTGGAGCTGCCGCTGGACAGCTGTCTGGGATCTCTCCTTATGTTAGTCACACTTACGCCTTGTGCGGGGGTCTCCGTCTCTGATCTGTGTGTCTGTCCATTAGCAGACCCCAGCGAAAGAAAGCAGATCACCCAACGATATGTGAGTGTTTTACCTTGTTGTGCACTCCCCTTCCTCCCCACCTTCTCTGTTAAAACAAAGCCTTTATTAAAACAAAATGTCTGAATTGAAAAACTGCATCAAAAGAGATCTTTGTCCCGAGTTTCAGTGTATGTCATAAAACAAGACATCAGACTTAGGGGTTAATGCATTAGTGAAAAGGTGGCAGTAGAATTAGAGCTGGTCTTGCTCTTTTAAAAGCCAACAAGGTATTCTGAATTTTTAGCTTTTAGCAAGTCTTTGGAGAATGTTGAAATCCTCAGGGAAGCAGACTCCTGCTTAGCCGGTCTGTGTGTGTAAATAGGACTTTTAATGTAAGTTCACAAATAACTTTACCAGCCATTAATGTTTGCAGTGCTGTGGATATGTTTGCAGGACTTCTTAGGATCAAGTGAGAGCCTGCTCATGCCTTTTCAAGCAATAGCACTAGGTGGACATGAAGGACCGCTGACCTCAGGATGATAAGAGCAGTGTGTGATTTCTGCCTAAGTAGTTGCGATGTGCCTAACAGCCCACTCAGCATTTTTAAATGAAATGGCTGTGTCCTCTTTATTTATTTTTTGTACCCTGGCTTTCTAGGTGCCTTTATTTGCGTTCTGCTTTTATCCTATCTTCTTTATAAATCGATTATGTTTATTTTAGTGCCACACAGGGAAGGCACGTTTTAGGAAAGTGGCATGGAAATGAAGCAAAGATGAATCCTTATTCAATGGCAATACCATTCTCAGCATAAACTTTAGTGTCTTCAGAATCCTTCACTGTGTAGATGTATTGATTAATTGAATAATTCTTTATCTTCGGGAGTGCATGACCTAGCCACATAGCTCATTGTCAATGCAGATTGCGCATGTGAGCTTGGCATACTGTGAAGGAGGTTTGACACAACTCACTATTAACATTCTCTCTGATTAGGTAAGCAAATTAAAATTTAATGGTGAAAAATAAAACTTTCCCCCAAGCTTTCCAACGGATAAGTTGAAAAATTTATCAAATTCATGAGGAGTTCTGTATATTTATAAAGTAACACTAGATACCGCCTGCTTTAAAGAATGCTGTAGGAATTGAGGAGTAGTCATCGAAAAGACTTGAAGAAGCTATGATTAAAATAGAAATATTGAGTGCTTCTTCAGCTAGCAAGCTGGCCAGCACGTTGAGGGAACAAATGCTGTTTCAAAGCACAAGTTACAGCCCCCTGGATTTGTGTTTTAGATTGGAAAAACAGATTATCTTAAAAGGCATTTCCACTTCTAAATTGTAAAAGCACTTCATTCACATGCGTTCTCTTAGTTTAAAAACTAATTATTTTGTTTGTTTAGGTTGAAATACAGAGGAGAAAACTTTCAAATGTTTGTAGGAACGATGCATATTAGACAAACTGTTCTTAAGCTTGTGTTATTCTACCTGAAATGCCTAAATAGCAAGTATTTTAGTAGCCTTTTATAGATCCTTGGGGTCTATCACAGGTTTTTGACTATCTAATGACAGAAATAGCATATCCGAAGGTTTTGAGGCAGTATCTTTTTCAGTAGACGTGTTCTGGAGAACAGAGTTTATCTGCTGGTCTCTTTCATGCACAATTTCTTAAGGATATCATGAATATAAACATCCAAATATTGCTATATGTGTTTAAGAATGATGAGTAGATATATTCAGACTTCAGCTCATGCAAACTCAAGACTAAAGTAAATATGATTCCAGGATGATTATAGATGCTCAATCTGTAATTCAATGAACTAGCCAAAACATAAACCAGAAAATTCATTCTGTTTCCGCCCCAACTCTCTTTCCAGTGCTAATAGTCTATGATGGGTCCAAGTTTAATCCTCTGGTATCCATGAAGTTTGTACTAACAAGGTCAGAATAATGTTGTGTTTTAGAGTGATTTAAAAGTTGCATTAATGAGAAAAAACGGGGGAAAAGATTATCAGTGTAATTCTACCCACACATTTTCCTGGTGGGATATCTATGCTATCACCAGGGGGCGATGTTAAAAGTGGATTATGTGTGCTTCTAATTGGTTTATTTTAAAGCTGTAGTTAATTCTCAGTCACTTTTCTTTTAATCTGGCTGCTAAAAGTACCTAACTGTCCTGTTAACTTATATAATATATTTTGGGGAATTTGTTTTTAAAGATTTCATGAGAAAAAGGAAGATAAATCTAGTATGTACTTCTTATAGGACTTGATGACATTAAATAGTGTATTAAAAAGCTATTTTCATTTGTTATTTCCTTTTCAACCCTCAGTGCTTACAGAACTCCCTGAAAGACATGAAAGATGTTGGCATTTTACAAGTGAAAGTTTTAAAGGCAGCAGATCTCTTAGCAGCTGATTTCTCAGGTACAGAACATTTTCATTTTCCAATTCATCTTTATTTATGTCTTGCTTTGAAACAATCCCCTGGAAAGCAAATGCTTAATAAGTATATGTATGTATATAATAGTCATGATCCTTCAAATAGAGTCATAGCAAAAAAGAGGCAGACTTGAGCAATTTCTTTCACATAATGTACCTTTTTTACACAGTTATTTCTTTTAAATGAGTTTACACTGATTCGGTAAAACTCAAGTCTATTGAGCTTCAGAAATCTTTGTGGATTATAAGTCATGACTTCTTTATTTGGGAAATTAAGATTTTGGCCAAGCTTTTCTATGTAACTTCAAACTACAGTGATTAGACTTCTCGCCTTTCCTCTCCGCTGCGTTGTCTGCTGAATGGTTCGCATGGATCATAAATCTGAGCTGGAAGTCAGATCTGGCTGGCACCTCATTGTAACAATGACCAGAGCCTAGGCCCTGGGACTACTTTGTGGTTGACATTGTCTTATAGGAAGTTTCTCTTGGTGCTTCTCTAACTTGAACTTTTAGAAAGAGGCCAACACAGACATGCTTTGTGCTGAATTATGCTCTGGCGCACGTAGAGTAATCCAGACACGCCAGTGTCTGACAGCGGCTCCCCACTCATTGCCAAATTACCCCCTTGTGCTGACTAACAATTTAGCCGCCTCCATGACAGATGCTATTTGCCAAGTAAATTGATGAATACAAAGAGTATTCTACAGCATGGTTCTATCTATTGATTCAGGATTGCATAGTTTTTAAAAAATACATATCTCATATTTTTAGAATGTGGACTACTCTTTTTTCTTCCTTCTAGACAGGAACAATTTCACTATATTTGTACAACCTCTAAATTTCTGAGACTTGAGTTTGAGAAAGCTGAACTGCTGGAAAAGAGAACTTTAATTTTAAGCACATTATGTTACAGAATTTTTTGGAAATATAAACTTAGTTGATTAAAAAAAAAAAATGTTCCCCTCACCCTGCTAAAAAATGAAGCAATAGAAATGACTACTCTATAAGATGATCCTGGCCAGCGAGAAGTTCCAAAAATGGTTTTGGGGTCAAATAGAAGATATAATTTTTGAGGCTTGTAGGTGAAGTACTCAGATGATTTACTTTTTTTTCTTTTTTTTTTCTTTTTTTTTTTTTTTTTTTTTTTGAGACAGAGTCCTACTCTGTCACCCAGTCTGGAGTGCGGTGGCATGAGCTCTGCTCACTGCAACCTCTGCCTCCTGGCTTCAAGCTGTTCTCCTGCCTCAGCCTCCTGAGTAGCTGGGATTACAGACATGTGCCACCACATGGGGTTAAGTTTTGTGTTTTTAGTAGAGACGGGGTTTTACCTTGTTGGTCAGGCTGGTCTTGAACTCCTGACCTTGGGTGATCTGGGATCACTTGAGGCCTTGGCCTCCCAAAGTGCTGGGATTACAGGCGTGAGCCACTGCACCTGGCCTCAGGATTACTCTTAATATTCACTAGTGTTGTTGCAAATGTTTATAATCTCATGTTAAGGCCTTTTTCTTTTTACTTATATTTTATGAAAACGGTCAGCATTTCACATATGCCTTTTACATTGTTGGCTCTGTCATCCCTACAGCACATTTATAATTGCCTACCAGTTTTCCAGAGATAATTATTTTTACTTCCATCTAATCATTTACATGCAGCACTTTTTGAATGCACAACTGTTGTTCTCTAGGGAAATGTCTCCAGCTCCAAGAACTTTAAATGCCTTCCAGCATTAAAAAAAATTCTTTCTGCAAGTTGCATATATATATTTTATCTCCAGCAACTAATTGTAATGCATTAAAAGTATTTTTTGAAGGCTTGTTTACAAAAACATCTATATGTGAAAACCTGCATCCTCCTTCTTTTTTTTCCAAGATGGAGCCTTGCTCTGTCACCGAGGCTGGAGTACAGTGGTGCCATCTTGGCTCACTGCAACCTCTACCTATTGGCTTTAAGCGATTCTCCTGCCCCAGCCTCCCTAGTAGTTGAGATTACAGATGCCTACCACCCCACCTGGCTAATGGAAACTTTTGAAAAATGTAATTTGGTTAACCTGTCCTATCAAGTACCTCCATAAACCCCCTAAAACTAGTTTTTGTAAAGACTGTTTTAAGCCAGTGTATCATCTTCAAAGAGTATTTTGACTATTAAAGTGAAGAGGAGTGAGTACCTGAAGAAAGAGTCTTTGTAAATATGGAAGAAGAATTTGGGGAGAAATGTTTTTATTTTGTTTTATATTTAAGGTATTCAGTAGACAGTTTTGGAGTGGATGAAGAGAAGTACCAACAAATTCCCATAACAAAAAGCAGTAGTTAGAAATGAAATAATGCTGTGTGTGATTCGACTGAATGCCCTGGTGTTTTACTATTCTTGCATTTATGAGAAAATTATTGCTATTGTGAACTGAGGAAAAGTGATTTGTCATTAGCTAAACATGTGTTTAGACCGTAATGATCTTTGTTTTTAGAACTGAATTTCACAGTCTGTGTTCTTTATACATCATCAGGCTCCTGTGTGAATCCCCCACAGGGTTTCAACCAAGGCACTGCTTTAGGGCTACAAAATGGACAGTTATAATTTAATTTCTCTATGTTAAAAAAGAAATGGATTCAGATTATGGCGAGGTAACAATGAATACCTCTAAGAGGTTAGCGATCGTATCCTATAGTGGGGATCAGGTATTATTGCTGTTATCATTATTGCTATCAATTCAAAGTATGTAGTAAAAAATAAAACAGTCCTCAACAGTGTCATTGGATCAGGACCAGAAAAACTACCCATATTTGTCAGTGCCAGGAATATTGAAGAAATAAGTAACTATTTCTACTCTGTACTCTGCATTTTCCAGGTATATAGGAAATGAGTATAAGTATAAACTTAACTTTATAAATGAGCATTCATTTATTGCAATTGCTCAGGGAGTAAAGCATTTACCTACAAATTTCTTAAAAATGCATTTACCCTGGATAACCAGGGACAATCTCTAAAGAACGATGGTCATATTCGACATGGTGCAAAAGGGAACCTTTCATTCTTTCAGTTCTTTCATCATGTTTTTACTTTGTGGTAATTGCATGTTTCTAAAAACAACATGACATAACCACAATAACTGATGCTTTAATTTAGCTTCACCTAGGGTTCAGGAATCCTGATAAGGCAAAAGTCCATGGGGATTGGTCTCAGCAGGAGTCCATACAGAGGTCATAGTTCCTGTCTGCAGTGCACAGGGACATTACCCCTTGGGAGGAAGAGTGAATGCATATGGTAAACTGTGTTGTCAGTAGTCTCCTGACTTTAAAGCTATCCATCTCTTTTCGAATAACAATTAGAAAAAGAAAATATGGGTCATTCAAGCCACTGGGATCAAATTGGAAGGTTATTCCTTGTGAGTTGTTATTGATGTTATGATTATATAGTCATAACAAGAAGTTAAATTTTGTAAAAATTGAATACTCATTACTGTTAGTATTTTAGAACATTAGGATAAAATATATATACACTAAAGTAAATTTGTTTCTCATAAAATTGTTTTATCTATAAAGGAAAATAGTGTATACATTTTCGAATGTGTTAAAAGATATAAGTAAGCCTATGGGTATGTGCATTACCAGTGTTATGATATTTACAAATGATAAAGGCTTTAATTCTCTAATGTATAAAAAGTTATATTTAATTTTTTAAATTATGCTTTTATAAATATGCTATTTTATTATGTTTATATTATATATTATATAGCATTTTATAAATATGCTATTATTGTGATTAAAGCTATCTATTAATAAATTTAAATGTATAAATATCTTGTCATTTTTTAGTTTCTGACATTTGTATATAAGAAAGAATACTTTATTAAAAGAATCTTAAGTAATCTAACTTCCCTTGGAGCCAATCTCTCTAAAACTGGTGGAAGATATTTTTTCTCAAGTCTATGCCATCGTTAGACATGGATAGCCATAAGCAGTTATTCTAGTAGAAGAGCCTGTCAAATATTTTTTAAGGAATTTGCTTCACAAATACCTTGTGCCCAGCGTAACCTAACATTTTTAAGTAATAGGTGATGCAGCCTGATGTCATTACTTTTGTAGTAAACCAGGCCACAGCCTTGATTCATGAAACAAGTGATAAATTGTACTTGGAGGCTCAAGGTGAATAGCTGTGTGTAGTAATGTTTGACGAGACCGACATATTTCACTCAGCTACTGCTAGTCTTAAAACTTAGGTACTTTAAGAAGAAAATAACCCACATTCTAATGATTAACTGAGAAAGAGAAACATTTTATTCTGGACAGTGCTGAGAAATGGACAATGTAGCAGGTTTCATAGCTACAGTAGAGGCCCAGATAGAAAGTGGTGGTATAGGCTCCCCAGGGGCACATCTGATCATAAATTAATACTGTTGAAAGAAAATGCAAAGTTAATCTCATATACTGTAAAAAGAGAATATAGTAAACAATGGGTTAATGGGAAAATGGTTAAAGAATTGAAATGTTTTTCAGTCCAGATTGTAACACCTCTCAGTAGACATGACGACACCTATCTTACCCATTGAGAGAGATCAGCCAATGAAGAGTAGAAAATTGTATTGGTATGCTCAGCACATGTGTGCAGATTGTTCAGAGTAGGCTTATTATAATTGATAGAATGCTGCTGAAAGCTGCCAGAATTGTAATGTATGGGGGTCAATTCAGCACCCAGAATTGAAACCATCATGGCCACCATTGACCTATGCATATGCCAAGATTCCACACCAGTTCAATGATTCTTCCTTAGAATTCTTAGAATCCAAATGTGGTTTCATACAGCTACCTTCCTGTTACTTAAGCTTTCTCTTTATTGATTTTATTTTCTAAAATAATTATTGTAAGTTACTTCCTTCCCCATAAAGGATGTTCCAAAGGCAAGAGACCATTCTTCAGTCTCTTTCTGCTTCACACTCATGGCCCTTACCCTGTTCCTCCCAGGATGCCCCCTGCCCATTCAGAATCCTGGCTTAATAGGGGAGCTAGAAACGTATGGGAGTTTTCTTCAACTCCCCAAGCCAAGAGTAGCAACAAAGCAATCAGAGCAGCCTTCTACGCCTGGCTTGGTGTGGGAGGATATGAAGTGACGTAACAGCACAAAACAACACAATGCAGTATAGGCTTCAGTATCCTCTCTTTTTATAGCACAATTCTATGGTTTAATCCATTCTCACATTGCTATAAAGAAATTCCTGTGGCTGGATTATTTATAAAAACAAGAGGTTCAATTGGCTCACGGTTCTGCAGGCTCCGCAGGAAGCATGGCAGCTTCTGCTTCTTGGGAGGCCTCAGGGAGCTTTTACTCCTGGTGGAAGGCAAAGCAGGAGCAGTGGAGCGGGAATCTTACATGGCAGGAGCATGACCAGTGGGATGAGGGATGCTACGCACTTTTAAATAATCAGATCTCCTTAGAACTCTCTCAGGAGGTAGCACCAAGGGGTGGTGCTAAACCATTCATGAAGGATCCACCTCCATGATTTAATCACCTACAGGGCCTTACCTCCAAGGGATTACACCTGGACATGAGATTTAGGTAGGAACATAGATCAAAACCTTATCACTCATCTTCGTTTTTTATATTTCCATTATTCTAATAATCTATATGTGATGATGAGAAGCTAGGGAATTATCAGGAGGCAATGGAGGAACAAAACTAGAAATATCATCTTGACTCACAGTTTGGAGTTGCTTACCTTCCATAGTCTCATGGGGATTTTTATTTCACCTTTGAGACCTTTTTGGCACTCTGCCGTAAAAACAAACCAACCAATGAACAAAAGAAACAGCCACCAATCATGAAAAGTTTCCAAATATATCTGGATCCTCTTGATTTCTTGATAATAAGGGTGTCACTTGGACCCTTTTCTGTTTCCATTGTTAATAAATGAAATAACTCCCAAATTAGCATACTGTCAAAATATCTATCATAGAAAAAATAAACATGTTTCCATGCAAGAAATCCAGGGTATTAGAAAGGATCCTTATTTAATAAGCATGTTAGGGACTGTAGCAATTGCCTGATCCAGGAGAATAAAGATGCATTTAATTCCAGAACCTTCTGTTTCTTTCCAGGGAACCGGAAATCGCTTCCTTTACCACTTTTTAAGTATTTCTCAACTTCAGGAAAGTCAGCCTGGGGATAGTGCTAGTAACTGACAACAGATATTAATTGAGCACCACACTTGGTGAGCGACACACCCTTAGGGAGCTTGTGATCCCTAAGAGAAGGCTTAATCCTCACTCTACCCTCTCTCCTCTACTGCAGGACATCAGGTGTAGGGGGTGGTGTGCAGCTTTGAGATAGATGGAGACCTTCTTCAAAATCAGGGGGCGGCAGTTCCAGTTCACTGTTTCCTTGGCTATGCCATTAGGAGGAGCTCTTGGTCTGTCCCACACACAGATTTGAGCTATAACTGCAATAAAGTATTCCATTCCTTGGGTAGGTGCATGAGCCTTTTCTATGGGTCCTGGACTCAGCCTTAACTAAGTGAATGTCCAGTTCAATGATTTCTTCATTGAAGATAAAAATTAATGCCTATATTTTTGCCTTTTGTTTTTATGGTAGCCGCCTCTCATTTTAGTCTCTATGTATAATGATATGGAAGCCATATAGAAGCCACACAGAGACTCGTGTGTTATTCTCAGTTATCCCACATACTGGCCTTAGGCTCACTCTAAGCCTCTGTGTCCTCCTGGGTATTTTAAGGGTTACATCAAATTCTAAATGAATTTGCTTAATATATATTTTGTGCTTAATTAATGTTTTTCTCATTCTTTATGAAATGCATTATATTACAGTATATTTGATACATGAATAATTGTATAGGTTATTGTTTTGTTGACATATTGCTTATAATTTTCCTAATTTTAGATTGTCAGACGTATAAACTGATAACCACTTTTATCTCTTCAGCCACTTTTAGAAATCTAGTTACCACTCTAAGATGTTTCTTTTTGCTTCTATTTCTATTGCCTGCTTAAAATGAAGACAAAAAATGTGCTTCATGGAAGAGAAATTCTCACAGTGAACTACTTTAGTGCTCTAATTCCACATTTTGATAATCTCAATGTTAGTATAAAATAGCTTAGTGTGTTCATCTTTTTTGTTGTTGTTATACAAAAAGGTGCTATGGTTAAACTCTTGACCGAAATAGGGCACTTAGACCCCACATTAGAGAGTAAAAATGTTTCTGCCTTGTACTATATACTGAGTTTTGAGTTGTTTCTGTAAATTATTATAGTGACTACAAGTTTTTTATATTGCTGTTTTTGTTTTGAAACATAAGACTGCTTGTGTCAGAAGAGGAATAGTCTAACAGTTATTGTTCACTGAATTTTAAACCACATGCCCATATTATGGTTTCATTTAATTGTCTGTCTCTTCAAGCTGTATCCATAGCAATACTTCGTCTCTTAAAGATGCCCTATTTTCAAAGGGATGACTATAATTGCAATTTCTAGAAAGCTCAGTAGTCGTGATTGAATGTTTTTAATTTGCATGAGATCCTCGTGGATAGCTAAGCCCAAATCAAGACCAACTTTTGAAAAACACATGAAAAACTACATAAATCTGCCTCTGGCAGGCTGTCTGCTTCATCTGCTTGCCAGAGGACATGGACTGTAGTCAATGCAAAGTTTGGGAATATATGGAAGACTTAGTGGTTTCTAACTTAATGGTACCATGAGGGTGGATGAATTCAGTTCATTTGTGGCATCCTGAGAGTTAAGGGAAGGAATCACTTCCATGTTAATGAATGGGCTCTTGCTAACATTTTAATTTATTTAGCAAATACACATCTCCTATGTAATACCTTATGATTTTCTCTGGTGACATAGTGGAAAAGAGGAATTTGTTCCTGATGTCATATGAAGTGACTGATGTAACCAGTGGCTGCCTGATTTCAATTATACTACTAAGGTCAAGAACATGGCGTTAATTCTTATGGAAGGGACATCCACCTTGCTAAGAGTTGGTGAATAGTGGGTAGATCAAGACGGATTATATAAGGTTGTCGGGATTCTGCAGGAAGTGATGTTCTATCAGAGATGTCAAATAGAGACATGAGGAAGAGTTGGCACAGCAGAGATGAAGGAAAGAACATTTTAAAAATGAGGAAATGGCAGTGTCTCAAGGCCTGTCCAGCTTTTTCAGAGGCCTGGAAGAAAACAAGTGAGACTGGAAGTCGGAAAGAAAAAGGGACCTCTCAGGGGAGAGGATGTTCATGTCTTAGGTGGAACTGGATTACATAGGAACTTAGGAGACAGGTGAAGAAATTTGAGAAACTATTAAGGGAATGATCTGATCTGATATCAACTTAAAAAAGTTTATTCTGGCAACTGTGAGGAGCAGGGATTTTGAGGGGAGAATGAAAATGGGAAGATGCTAGACAAGATCAGTGAATGATGATATTGTTGAGGGGCTTAAGAAGTAGCAGGGAAGTGTGGTTAGAAGAAAACATTTAGGGCCAGGTGCAGTGACTCTCACCTGTGATTTCAACACTTTAAGAAGACAAGGAGGGAGGATTGTTTGAGCCCAGAGGTTCCAGACAAGACTGGTCAACATGATGAAACCTGGTGTCTACCAAAAAAAAAAAAAAAAAAAAAAAAAAAAAAAAGAAAAAAAGTGAATCAGGTATGGTGGCATGTCCTTGCAGTCCCTGCTAGTCATAGAGGCTGAGGCAGGAGGGTTGCTTGAGCCCAGGAATTCGAGGTTATAGTACTGTGAGCTATGATTGCACCATCGCACTCCAACCTGGATAACAGAGTGAGACCTTGTCTGTATTTAAAAAGTAATAATAAAAAAGGAAGCATTCTCATGTCACTCGTCTTGTTTGCTCTAGGTCTTAGAATTTAGGATTATCAGAGATTTAGATAGATAACGCTGAACAAGGTGAAGTTCTGTTCTTCCTTTGCTGTTCTTGTAGTCATAGTATGGACTTGTCTGCCCCTTGTTCTGGACATCTGTCGCAGCAAAGTGAGCAGGTCTTTGCCTGTGTGATGCTGAAGAAGCCGTTATTTGTCCTAGAGAAGGCCAGGACCCATCTGGGAAAGGCCAGACATATGTGAAAAGTTAGGCCTAGAAGAACAGAGATCAACATTTTATCTTCTTATAAAAGCCCTCTTGGCTCCTAGCATGGTACTTTGCACATTCTGAGGATCATAGAATAGTAGCTGAATATATGAACAGGTACATCAGAAAGGAGGCATTATAATCTCCAGACTCATTATCATGGGAGTCTGGGGTCTTCCTGGAGGGTGCAGAGAAAATTTCACAAAGAAGACAAGGTTAAACTAGGCCTGAGAAGTTAGTTGGGTTTTGTTGTTGTTTGTTTGTTTATATTTGTTTTCCTGTTTTGGAGAGCAAGGAGTTTGGAAGGGCATAGAGGGACAAGCTGTTCCCCATGGAAAGTAGGAAGCAGAAAAGAGCCTTGTTACTCTGTTTGCAGGACAGGATAGGGCAGCCTGGTGAAGTTAGGAGTGGAGGAAAGAGACACCAACCTTGCTGAAGAGTTGGTGAACAGCAGGTAGATCAGGACGGGTTATGTGGGGTAAACTGATAGAAAATAGAGATTCCAGAATTGATCAATGAAAATGTGCTTCAATGGCTGATAGTAAGGTTTTGTAAACAAATGGATTGGAAATAAGACATGAAAATAGAGTTTTAGAAATTTTCATCTGGAATGGCTCTGCTGTTCCCCCACTTCCCCAAGCCTCTCTGAGCTACAATGCTCCATACTTAGTTTCAGGAATTGTGTTGGTCCAGAAATGCTTTCTTCCAACTCTACTCCTTGTGTGGACAGTCTAGCGTGGTTCCTGGTTGCTGGGTGACTAGAACGTAACGAAAAGTACTGGTCATGGTCTTCAAGCCGATCTTTGTACCTAGCCACCTGTATCTTATGTTACCTGATTACGGCTGTTTGCGTCTCTCTCTGTCATATCTCTGATAGTAAGGTTTGTAAACAAATAGCTGGAATAAGACATGAAAATGACATTAGAAGAAATATCTAATGTAGATGATGGGGTGTTGGATGCAGCAGATTACCATGGCACATGTATACCTATGTAACAAACCTGCATGTTCTGCACATGTACCCCAGAAGTTAAAGGAACATATATAAATATATATATATCTTCCTAATATATTTGATGCTTTGACCTGTCCCATCTCCACAAGAAGGACTTATCCATTTCTGCTTCAAACACTCCCCTTGTAAACCTCGATTAAGAGTCTCCTCCACTAAGAAATCTTTCTGAACTTTTCTGAACCGAATTATGTTTCTCTGAACTTTGATGTTCTCATCTGCGTCTCACTGCAGCCCTCTGTCCTGGGCCATGACACTCTTCTTAGGGGATGGAAAGGGCATATATATATTGGATGTGCTTGCATGAGGACCCTTAAGTGAATCTGCATGCTGACTGCGGAGGGGAAATTTACAAATATGGGCTATAAGAGAAGTAAGGACAAGACGCAATTGGAGATCAGAAATGGAAACAACTCAGTTTGCTGTGGGATGAGAATGAGGAAAGTTTTCTTGGAAAGTACAGCATTTTTAAAATAGTAGAGACCATTATAAGAGTCCCTTGCAGGTAATAACTTAGGTGGTCATTGTATGTCAGGGTCGGTTTAGTGCTAGGAAACATTTATTAAGCTAGGTGCTTAATAAATGGTCATCAAATGGGCTGGGCACACTGGCTCATGCCTGTAATCGTACTTTGGAAGGCTGAGTTGGGTAGATCACCTGAGTTCAGGAGTTCGAGACCAGCTTGGCCAACACGGTGAAACCTTGTCTCCACTAAAAATACAAAAATTAGCAGGGCATGGTGGCACATGTCTGTAATCCTAGCTACCTGGGAGGCTGAAGCAGGAGAATCACTGGAACCTGGGAGGCAGAGGCGGCAGTGAACCAAAATTGCACCACTGCACCCCAGCCTGGGCAACACAGCGAGACTCCATCTGAAAAACAAAAATTATCGAATGAATGATATGACTCTTGTAATACATGTATTATTTGTCAATCAGCTTCTATAATTGATATAAAGGTAAAACCGTTTAACCTCCCTTACTTAGCATTCAAGAAATAAAAATTTTAAAGCATTGTTCAAAATAGCAAAGGCTACTGAGTGCAAGGTGCTAGACCCCAATGTGAAACTGAATTGTCAGTGGCATAAATGTGTCAAGATGATGTGGCCTCTGGACACAGAGGCGATCATCTAGATGTTTTACCTGTGAAGTGGGTGGAACAAAGGAAAGACGCAGCCTCAATTGTGTGGATGTCAGTCTACCTCATGCTTTTCTGTCATACCATTGCTGAGCATTTGGACTTTTCATTTATTTTGAGAGATCATTGTTATCTCAAATAAGAATATTTGTTATTTAAATTTTACTCAAGAGTTCCCATCTATCTGAAACTTTTTAAGAGAAATCAACCCATAAAGTGTGCGTACTCTGTAAACATTTTAATGTCTTTGTTTCTTCTTGCTTCTCTCTGTTTATTCTGTGATATTAATAAATGCAGCATTTTAATGAGCTTTGACTGAATTATCTTCAGAGAGTTGGTGCAATGTGCTCCTTGGAGACACATAACTGAAGTTCCTGGTTTCTGCAGGAAAGTCTGTTCCTCATTAGCTGGGACAGCTAAGAGGGGGCTTGCTTGAGAGAGTTGGAGCCACAGAACGGGCCCACCTGTGCCTCAACAGGACCAGGCAGCAACTCTGCCATGCTGTGGAATAACCCCAGGGTTTTCATTAAAAGTGTCAGACAGTTTCCCTGGAGCAACTGCTGATGGCATGTCATGCTGGTGTCTCTGGAGGAGCAGTGCTGACACCTACTAATAGTCTGACAAGCGGTTAAGTAGCTGTTTCAGCCTGGGTTGAGAAATCAAGCATGGTATACCTGAGCATTAAGCCAAAAGTACGTGGTCTCCTCTCCTTCACAGTGGCTGAAGAGGAAATGGGTTGTTGTGTGTTGGTAGGCTCTTTCCCAGCTAACTCCAGCCTCCCCCTGCAAATCGCATGACCAGAGTAACCTGTCTTTACATACACCAGACTTTTTGTGGGTGCAGATGGATTTTTATGTTTGATTTTTACTCCCTGGCATCTAAAACCCCTTCCGTGTTTGAGGCATTTCCCATTGTATATTTTGGAGAAGAGGTCAGAGCCTACTTTCATTCACAGAAGCTACAAAGTCAATATTCCCTTTTTGAGTTCTGGCACTTCAGGCCTGGGTACTTGGCTTTGTAACACATGCTCCGGGGTTCCTTGCATTGGCATTATACGAGGCAAAGAAGCAGGAGCAGAGAATTCATATTGGAAGCGAATTGTCAGGCCAGTATTCTGGGGAAGCAGAGGCCACAACAGACTTCCTGGTGTGAAATATGGGCTGAGTGTCTTGTGCTTAAGTATTCTTTGGTTTATAGTGATTGTTTTTTTAGCCCGATTCTCCAGCCTTTTTAGGAATTCAGAATGCTATTTGATACTATTTTAGTAAATTTCCTTTCTGTTACATGTAGACAGGGTCCATTTCCATTATTTGCAATTGAAAACCCTAACTCATTTATTTATTTCTGTGGCTTGAACATTGTCTACTAGTAACTGAAATAGTAGCATTGACTTAAAATCTTTGGCCAGGCATCTACGTGTCCAGGCCACTAGTCAGTGGGTGGGTGGAATCTCCTCATGTTTAATACTGATCTTCACCCATGTGTCTGCTCTTCTTCTCCTCCCTTTTTAAACAATAATCTTCATGCAGGCTTCTGCACATATCAGCATTTCTCTTGATATGCTGTACCTCAGAGCTCCTGGTTATTAAGTGAATTAGATAGAAGTTCAGTGACCTGAATGGTAGGCCAGCAGGTCAAGAGGCCTGAGCACTCTCTGGCTTAGGCCCTGGCCTGGGACTCCTTGGTCATTTGTTGGAACAGCATCTGTCCTTGTACCCCCAATTAATTTAGCAAGCACCGCTTTGTAAAGTGCCAGTGTGCTGCAGAGACAGGCAATGCATTAATGTCCTATGGACATTATGGAGCTATTCATTCTTTTCCTGACAGTTCTAATTCCAGATCCCTCTGCCAAACCCAACAAAAGGGAAGTGAGTTTTTTGCTTGGTAACACTCTAAGTCTAACTTTGGATTTGGAATTTTCTTACCTTTTTTGGTGTGCAAATATGGGAGATAGGGTGAAAAGAGAAGAGGCGAGAAGTAAAAGATGAGCTTAATTTTTCTGGTAAGTTAAAAACTTTGACCTTTATTGAGTTATGCATTTTTGTTTGTTTTATGACACCAAAAATGTAACTCATATATTTTCATAGTGTACTGACTGTTCAGGATCAAGACTGTTTTGGGCCATTTGTGTAGAGCAGAGCTTAACTCCTAAAAAGCCATTTTTACACTTTTTCTCACTTCCTCTTATAGCTATGTGGAAGCCTGTAAGTTATAGGTTTCCAGTTATAGAGTAGTAATTATACAGATGGACTTAAAGAGAATTTAGGAAGGAAACAGAGATGATCTCCATTTTAAAAACAGAAATGGACGCTCATGCCAAATGGATTCCCACTCCTGTGAAATGTGTGTGGCCACTGGCTTTCAAGGTCTGATTTTGGGTGGTGTATTAGTCCATGTTCACACTGCTGATAAAGGCATACCTGAGACTGGGTAATTTATAAAGTAAAAGAGGTTTAATGGACTTACAGTTCCACATGACTGGGGAGGCTTCACAATCATGGCAGAAGGCAAAAACCATGTCTTAACGTGGCATCAGGCAAAAGGGAATGAGAACCAAGTGAAAGAAAAACCCCTTATAAAACTACCAGATCTCATGAGACTTATTCACTACTGCGAGAACAGTATGGGGGAAACCGCCCTCATGATTCAATTATCTCCTACCGGGTCCCTCCCACAACCCATGGGAATTATGGGAGCCATAATTCAACGTGAGATTTGGTTGAGGACACAGACAGATCATATCAGGTGGTGTGTTTGTTCTAACCTGTTTACTATGCCAAAGGTACAGCACTCATAGCCTCTGCCTGTCTCCTGGATTCCCACACAGGGCCTCCACAGAACTTGTTGGGAAAGGAGTCTTGCCTTTTCTCTTTCAGGAAGCACAACTTTATATCTGACTTTTGTTCACATTGCCTCTGTCCCTTTTGAGATTCACTTGTCTTTGACCAATGTGGATGTTATCTTTCCAGGGAAGAGTGATCCATTTTGCCTGTTGGAGTTAGGCAATGACCGACTTCAGACGCATACTGTCTACAAAAACCTCAACCCTGAATGGAACAAAGTTTTTACATTGTAAGTGCCTTAGCCTCTGGAATTATTTCTGCTATGCTTGGAAGGTAGTCTGGGGTTCTTGAGTGGAATTTTCTGTCCATTTTTGTGGGCAAAGAGTAAATTTTATTGTTTTTTTTCTTTTGAAAACCTTTTATTCTTTCAATTTATGGAGTGTGGTGTTAATGATAGAAGAGATCATTTGAAACTGCAAAGGACTGATACAGGAGGCGTTTGTAAAGTAGATCTTTTAGTGACTAAATTAATCTATGAGTAAATGGAAACGTCCATATTTCTAGATTAATTCATTCATGGGTTAAGGAAAGTTACTAATGGAGACCTGCCTTAAATTCAAGGACCTTCTGTGTTCTAAGATTATGTTAATGCCTGAGCCTCATATTCTGCCAAAATCTTTAGGAAATTACAGATTGTTTGTGACTCCTTAGAGACTCCCAAAGGCTCCTTATGCTCCAATTTATTTGAGCAACCTGTCCCACAGTGATTCCCCGCTCACACTATCAAACTGGGGCATTTAGGAGGCTGGATATATTTAAGATCTCAGTTTGCTTTAGATTTCGAGGCACCTGAACGTTGAGGGGAGGCCCCTGTTGAATTTGGGTGAAATGGTGATCTTCTGCCTCCACAAAGCTAAATCGATGCTCTATGCTTATCAATGAAAAAATAAAGTTTATTTTGAGTAGAGTTAATGGTATTAGTGGAAAGTTCCCAAGGATCTATAAGAAATGGATTAACTCTGCTAAACAGCTTTGCCAATTGCCAGATTTAAGAGTCTCTTGTTTCCTTAACGCTTTGCCAATGGCCATGGCTTCATTTTTCATCGTCCCTGGTGTCTGGCTTCTGGTCAGTATTAAAAAAACAGTTTTAGGATATTTTTAGTATTTTGTGTTTCAGCAACAGAGACTGTCTATGTATTTCAGCAAATAATGATTTTCACCACCATTTTATTTTAAAGGTAATTCTTAATTTTAAACGATGTTAACTCCTCATTTGGAAGCTTTTTTGAAATGACTTTGGTTTGACACTCTGCTAATTCTTTCTCCCTGTCTCTTTCTTTATCTTGTTTCTTTAAAAGTCCTACACTTGAGTATAGGTATACGGTTTGAAAAATGTCATAGTAAAAAAGTTGACTTCTTTTTTTTATATGGATGTCTGAATCTTCTATGATGGAAGGTTTGGGAATACATTCAGTTTGATTTAATTTTTGGAATTTAATTAAATGGTAGTTTTATACTCTAAGGACATACAGACTTAATTAGTGAAACAGTGTTTCCAGACCTTCATGGAACAGACTTCACTTGTGTGTTTTTGTGTATAATACATGGTATTTTTGTTACAGTCCCATTAAAGATATCCATGATGTTTTGGAAGTGACAGTGTTTGATGAAGATGGAGATAAACCCCCAGATTTTCTTGGAAAAGTTGCCATTCCCTTGCTGTCCGTAAGTTCCCTTTATTAATAAACAATTTGTGAGTCATTTTATAATTGATGAGTTTCTGTAGTCTAGAGTTGCTTTGTCAGTTGAAGGGAAAAATCCTCCTAACTATAGCAGGAAACGACTGTTTTATTCTTCATTCTTATCGAGTATTTTCAGTAGTTTCAGATATAAACGGATATAATTTTTTTCTGTTTCAGTCCAATATTGATTTAACCAAAACATTTTAACCAGTTCTTCAATTCATTTCAGTCTCTCTACCCTAAGATAGGAATTTGTCTTTGGTTAAAAGGAACATAGATGGATGACTAATATTTTGTTTATTAATGAAAAACACACATACATTTCTTTATACCTCCTTACTGCACATTTTCTTAAAGATTAATTGTTGGTAACTGCACATTTGTTCTCAGTTCTTCTAAAGACTGTTTTCCCAAAAGTTCGATTCGTCTTTTAGTAGCCATGTTTGCTTTCGGTCTCAAAATTAAAAAATGCTTTGTGGAAGAAAGCAGAGAGCCTTTCTTGGAGAAGGAAAAGTGTTTTTGCAGTCCAGCTAAAAGATAATGCACCAGGGTCAGCAAAGAGGAAAAGCTGATGGAAAAATACTTACAAAATTCAGAAGACAAAGCGCAAAAGAATGACTTTACATGGGGAAAAAAATGGGGAGTGAATTCACCTCTTAATTAGACAGTAATGTTTCTACCAAATGTACTCTTTGAAGAATGTCAGTTTTTTATCCAACCATTAACACAATTTGTTTTAGGCTTTTTATGTCTTCATCAGCCAGTGAAACTTTATTTTTCCCAAGCTATCTGTGCATTTTTGTGGATGGAACACTCTGTAATTTAACCATGAGATTAGACTAGCTCACATGTTTATAGAGGGAGGACTGCCGTGCTTCTTAATCTCTTTTCTTCTGTGTTTGTGCGCTTGGTTAATTTCTCCCGGAGTTCTCATATCCCTGATGTTACTCAGAGAGCCTGTCTGGAGCATCTGCTCCCTGGTACGGCTGGCTCCTGCCACATGCTCTGAGCCATTGGCACCAGCCAAGCAACTCGCAGAAAGGAGACGGCAATTTGGGATTTCCTTCCGCTTTTTTATTACAACTTTGTCAGTTATTCCCATGAGAATACATGTAACCAGAATGTGGGGGACGCTTTAAAGAGGTCTGGGGCACTAGAAGCAAAGACTCTGTTTGACAGTTTTCCCATCTCACTTTTTTTATTCCTTGCTCAGTGAACATGAGTTTTGTTTTGTTGTTTTTAAATCTCCCTCTGTTTTGTACATAAAAGTTTTGTGTGTTTGGTCTTTCTGTAGTACCAACAGTTGACTTAGCCTGCCTGCCTGCTTTCCTTTTTCCCCTTCCTCCCTTCTTTCTTTCTCTTCTTCCCTTCTTATGGGCAACCTAAAAAAAGTCAAGATGTGATGGTTTGCATTTAAACTAGGCTTTCACAAAACATTCTACCTTGTATTTTGAAGGATCTGGTTTGTAAAAAACATTAGCTTGGGTTAGTGGTTCTTCCTTTTTGTCTCTGTCCCCTCCTCCCTTCCTCCCTCCCTCCCCCCTTCCCCTCCTCCCTCCCCTCCTCTCTCCCTCCTTCCCCTTCTCCCTCATTCCTTCTCCTTCTTCCCTCCCTGCCTCCCTCCTTCCCCTCCTCCCTCCCTCCTTCCCCTCTTTCTTTCCTTCTTCCCCTTCTTCCTCTCTCCTTCTCTTCCTCCCTCTCTCCTTCCCTCTCTCCCTCATACCTTAGAAGATCTAAGAAATTACCTCCAGCTTAATCAGGGTTTCTCAATATTGGCACTATTGATATTTTGGGCCAGGACGTTCTTTGTTACATGGATCTGCTCTGTGCATTGCAGCCTGTGCAGCAGTCTCCCTGACCTCTACACACGAGATAACAGTAGCACCCGCCCACATCCCTGCTGTGACAGCCAAATTTGTATGTAGATATTGCCAGAAATTCTAAGTGGGGTAGTGATCTTTTCCAGTCAAGAACCCCTGCCCTAAACTAATGCATATTTCAAAACATGTCTTTCAAAATATAAGGTAGAGTGTCTCATGAATGACCTGGCTTAAATGCAAGAAGCAGTACCCCATGAGTACTTTTTTTCAGATTGATCATAAGCTGCCTTATGATCTGCTCCACAAATATTTATCAAGTGTCCACTTTGTGCCAGGCACTGTTTTAGGTGATAGGGCTCTAACAATGACCAGAGGGAGGCTCCCTCCTCACTTGGAACTTGTATTATAGTGGCAGGAAACAAGGCATAAACAGGACAAAAGCAGTGTCCAGAATGTTAGATGGTGAAAAGTAAAGAGGGAGAGGGTTGCTGGAAATATGTGTTAGGAAAGGTGCTTTTTTCCAACTACTAGCCAGGAGGTGAGGGAGAGAACTATGTGGATATCCAAAGAATCACTCCCAGGCAGGAAATTCTCAAGTTCAAGGGCTGTGAGGCAGGACCTTGACTGTCAAATTCCAGCAATGGCCAGGCAGTCAGTAGAGATAGATCAAGTGCGCCTGCTGGCGAACAGGAAAGGACATAGGGGTAGGGTGGAGCTGGAAAGGACTCTAGAGGATGTGAAAGTGAAAATGGTTGAAGGACTTTGGCTTTTTCATAGTGGGGGGCGGGAAACCACAAAAGGTTTCAGGCCAGGAAGTGCTTGGTTTTGTTTGTTTCTAATATAAAAGTACTGTGGTACCTCCAGGAATAAGCCCTGATCTGCAAGGTCTCCATCTTGTAAAGCCGCACAGCCTAGACCAGCCTTCTCAGGGACCTCGGAGGTTCCTGGCATGGTGCACTGAATAAGATGCTTCACCTGCTGCCGTTCACTCTGGCAGTTTCCATCCAAGTTCATTTCCAATTCCTTGACTAATAAATTGGGGAAATGATCACATCTTCTAGTGCATCCGTGTGGGCTCTTCCTGAAACTCAGTGGTCCACCTACAACATTCCTCTGCAAATGAATTGACTCTCTGTCTAATATTAGATATAAATATGATCTTAAAATTGCCACAACCCTCAATTTAACTGGCAAGGTAAACATTATCAGTTATTTCATGGATCATTCTATTTTCAAACAATTCAACTTGTGATTTAGAGAATGTGTTTTAACTTACTTAGATCTAGTTTTTTTTCTTTAATCTCTCTTGAGTGATGCTTACACTAGAGTAGTGAACTAGCAAGTTCTGTGCCATGCACTTAGCATGTTCTAAATCATCAATTCTCTGAGGACTGGATGAGGTGGGCTTTGTTATGATGCCCATTTACAAATGAGGAGAGTGAGGCACTGAAAGGATCCTGCAGCTCGTAAGTAATGGAGACAGGATTTGAATTTAGGTGGTCTCATACTAAAGCCTGAGCTCCTAAGAGTTTGTTATATTGCCACGGTGAGTAACTAGTAAGTATATATTTTCCAAAAAACAAGAATCAAGAGGCTATTTGGTATAATCACTGTACTGTGTGCTGTGTGGCAGGGGGGTGGCAGGAGGGACGCAGAGTTGAAGAGAAGTTACGTATGTTGCGAGAAGGCACCTGTACAACAAACGCATAAGACCCACGTACATACATAAGAGCCATAGGAATGACAAGGGGCAGTGGGAAGTAGAAGGGTTGGGTTTCAGTTTAGGAAGATGGGAAGCAGGGAGTTTGAGCTGGGTCAGGGATGAGTGGCCTGTTGACAGTGTGTGGTGGGTGAAGTGAAGAACGAGGGTCATCCCAAACAGAGGGTCCAGGGAGAGGATGAGGGGAGCAGAGGTGTAGGGGAAAGGCCATGTCTGGGAATGAGCAGGGGCCTGGCTTCCGGGAGCTCAGGGTGGGCGTGGAGGGGAAGTGGGGCATGCTGTGGGCAGCCCAGGAAAGGATGAGGGAGGTCTCAGTTACTATTTTGGCAGGGAGCCATGGAAGATTTTTGACCTGGAGGTAGAGATATTGGAGCAGTTGACTAGGAGGAAAGTTTTGGCTCCAGTATGAAGCAAATTAGTGAGAGAGAAGCCTCTTCCCAGGAGACTTGGTTGAAACTCCCAGAATTAAGCATGAAAGAACACTCTTTTAGATTTCATATTGTGTGCTTCTTAGGAGAAGGACTTGTTTCTCTGTTTGTTTTTGTTTTTGTTTTTGTTTTTTTAACATGAGAGAGAATCATAAAAAATTGATTTATTGGTGTTTCACTCTAATCTTTATAGGCTTTGGAACCATAACCAATAATACCTTATTTTAGGTTTAAAAACAAAAATTGTATTTCTTGAAGAAGAATGTGAATAATTTTTTTGAGATTTCATTTTCTTTTATCAAGTCATAAATCATAACTTGATTTACGCTTTTAGAGAAAATGCAAACTATATTTTTAAATGTCTAAGTATAAAGTATAGAATGTACTTCAACTTTTAATCTCACTCAAAATAGTAATGTGCTAATGCATTTAAGTCTGTTAAATGAAGAGCCTGTTCTAAATTCACTATGTCTTTTTAATCAGGGTGAATGTGATAACTGACTACTGGTTCATTTAAAATCCCTATAAGTATGTTTATTATTGATGGTGACTTGATCAAGTCATATATATATATATGCATGCTTAGATGTTTATCATAACTGAAAGAATACTGGCCAGTGGGCTATCCTTCCTTTTATTTCATTTGTCTTCAATATTTTTTAGAAAAGTATTTATATAGTTATATAGATATGTGGTACTTTTTAAAGGTTTTATAGATATGCAATACTTTTTAAAATATTGGTAAAAACAGTGGGAAATTGAGATTGAAATGCATTATAATCTGAAGATTTCTAATATTTACTCATTTTCACATTGCCCCTGTAATCCTGTAATCAGTAACATAGTCTGCATTGGAAAACACTAAGCACCTTTTAGAGTCTTAAAACATGTCAGGCAGTAGACGTTATCTTCTGATAATTTATTGATTCCAATAGACTTATTTAATATTTTTTATCCTCAATTCAGTGATCTTAATTCTGTCCTGAAAATCAGGCTGAATTCTCTAGGTCTTTCCTTTTTATTTAATTGCACATTTACCCTGTCAAAATTACCCAATAGACCCACTTGAGAAGACTGAAAAATCAGCTTTTGTGGCAATCTGTAAAATAGGAAAAGCATACATACATTGATATTTCTTAATAACTATTAAGAAATCATCTACAGTTTGAGGAAGACCTGCCTTTTGAATCAAATGTAAGTCCTTTTGTGTAAGCCAGGCCAATTGACAAATGACTCCATAATCAGAAGCACGGTCCTTTCTGCGGCCCTTCTAGAGTCCCAGCATTCTCTTGGAATCCATATATATCCATCGATAGCTGGCTGCACCAGTAACAGCTTCACTTAATTAGTTTTATGGAACAAATTTTCTATAATGGCTTATACAAAGAAATGCCATGTAAATCTTAATTTGCATTTTCAGTTAATTCCACTGCCCAAGTTTCACCTGTGATGCATTGAAATGGACTTGAACAATCATAGGTTGTTTTAGGTTAATATAGAAATTTTTGGCCATTAAGGTAAATAATATTGATTTATAATCAAGCTTAAAAAAGTAAAAGTAATCTGTTGCCAAGGTTTGGTTTTCCAGGGCATAGGTTTGGTTGGGGAATTCCATGTGACTCAGGTTGGCATCATGCGGTGAGCATAGGTGAAAAGGAGAGAGGGATGTATCAACTAGGAAATTATTTGCTAAAGACAAAACCTGAGACCCAATGCGGGGCAAAAATGGTCACTTTGAACGCAAACTTTCAACTCTTCTCACTCTCTGCTCCTGGTCCAAAATGTCCATTGAAATAAATAAATGAAGACAAAGTAAGGCAAATTTCCTATTGGTCCTAGAAACTAGGAAAGAGTACCTTTAACACGCTGGAGAGATCATGAACCACATGTAGTAGACAGTGTGGATACTTGATTAGAACAGACAGGCCAAGAGAGAAAGAATGACTATATAAGTCTCCCGATGGCAAGTAGAAAGCTGAGTGAATCACACATGGTAGGAGATGTTAAATAGGCTAAACTTTTCTATTAAGTGGAAGAATCTCTTACATGGATTCAAAGAGTAAAAGCTAACTGCCGCTTCTTTGAGACACCTAAAACACAGTAATACAGAAAAAGATAAGCAAAAGTATCCTACACAACTATAAGGAAAAGGTGGGTCAGAAACTTGATACAGGTTTTAGGGGTAAAAAAGGGTAACAATAAGGTTATTATAAATAGGAACCTTTAAGTGGATCAATTCCCATAGAAGTATATATGCATGTTAAAACAGGGAAAAATAATAAAACTAGAATTGTCAAACGATAAATATTATGTATTCAGCTTTTTAAAAATTCAGAAACAAAAAAGACTTGGAATTGATGCTTCTTAAAGGCCCTAATATAGGAAGATCCAGGAAGTGTTAGCAGTGATGATTCCTGCGCACTCTTCTGCAGCCACTACATTTCTCAGCAGGAGGTCTAGACTGTCTCTCTTTTTTAAGGTGATTCTCAGATGATTTCTAAGCATACTAAGGTGGTGGTTCTCAAACTTTGGAGAAGTTAAGCAATTAAGCTTGATCTAATGTATGTGTATGTACACATACACATAAAGAATAGAAAATATTATGTTCCAGTACCTATTTAACATGTTTAAACACCAATCATGTTCTGGGTCCAAAATATTTCAGTAAATTCACAAAAAGCAGAAATTAGAAATTGATAACAGAAATATCAAGCTATTTGCTGGGGTGGGAAATCCCAAGTAACTAAGGTAGATACCAAAACTGCAATTATAAACTACTCAGAAATGGACAATTAAATACTATACATAAAAATCTGGATGAGGGCCAAAAGTATTATTCAGAGGAAATTCTTACCTTGAATGACTTTAGCATTAAACAAGAAAGGTTGAAAATCAATTAAACATCTGAACAACAACAAAAAAAACTCAAAACTTGAATATAAAAGCAGAGCGCAATAATATAGAAAATATGTGAACAGTAGATATGATGAAATTCAATATTAATTCCCCAAAAAACAAATGAGGCAAACCATTTACAGGGTTCATGGGAAAAAAAGAAAAAATATATATTAAGGTTGAGGAAAGAGCTGTGAGGAACACTAAACTTCCCTGAGGGGTCTGAGAGAAAACATGAATAATTCTAGAGATGTTCCTTGGGAGAACTTGGGTACTGTAAAGGTATAAAATCTCTCCATACAAACTATAAACATAACATAATTCCATGTTTGGGAAAATAAATGTTTATTTAAAAAGTAAAGAAAATTATCTTGAAAAAGTATAACTAGAGCAACTTGGATATACTGTTTAGTGAAAATAATTAATTATGGGAAGACTAGGAAAAGTTATGAAATTATTCCAGCCTTTTCTCCCTGCATCCACCCCTCCCCCAAATAAGGAAATAGCAGATCCAAATTATTTTATGAACAAGTGTTTTTCAATCCTTAAAGGGACAAGCCATTCTTATATGACTTAAATTTGTTAAGAACATGAAAAAATGAAAGACTTGGAGAAGATAGAGCTATTCCCTCTGTAATCTCGCCTTTAAATTGATAATAGTTCCTATTGCATAGGATTGTTTGAAACTTCTAATGAGTTTATATATTTATGAATTAACAATGGAAAATTAAGCCTTTTATGTCAGTTTTGAGCAATACAAAATTATAACAAATATGATATGCACATTTTAATGAAATATTTGCAAATACTATCTGCCTGATAATAACATATGTTATCTAGCAACATAAAGAAAACCTACAGGAAACATTTTGGAATACATAAAATATCAATAAGATCAACATTGCAAAAATAAGATTCATGACTATATACAACAGGAAGACATTTTTTAAAAGTGCAAAAAGAATTTAAGACTACAACAGAAAACAAAAGGAAAAATTATAATGTCTAAGATCTATGTGAAGAAATTCTAGGACTCTACTGAAGCGCTTGAGAGAGGACTGATTGGAAATCATTTAATTTATCATAGACTTGAAGGATGAAGTCATTGAGGAAATGATAAACTATTTAATAAGCAGTTCTGGGAATCTGGTTGCTTATCCACTGGGGAAAATCTATCAGTGTATTAGAGCAGATACAACAATTTCAGGGTGAATTAAAGATCAAACCTTCAAACAGACTTCATTAAAAATGTTAACATAGTGGGGAAATCCTATGCAAGTAACTTGAGAAGCAGGAATAAGAGAGAAAAAAATCTTAAGATGTCAGTATGGCCAAAACAAAAATCACCAGCAGAAATTGAAGACAAAGGATAGACTGGTGAAAAATACTGGCAGTAGCTAAACAAATGGATAATATTACTAGTACAGTATGTACATATTCTTTAATCAGTAAGGAAAAGACAAGTCACCCTAGCAGAAAACCTAATTCAAAGAAGTCAAAATCAACAAGGCATGGTGGCTCATGCCTATAATTCTAGCACTTTGGGAGGCTGAGGTGGGTGGATCACCTGAGGTCAGGAGTTTGAGACCCACCCGGCCAACATGGTGAATCGTCGTCTCTACTAAAAGTACAAAAATTAGCCAGGTGTGATGGCATGCTCCTGTAATCCCAGCTACTCAGTAGGCTGAGGCAGGAGAATTGCTTGAACCCAAGAGACAGAGGTGGTGGTGAGCCAAGATTAGGCCATTGCACTCCAGCCTGGGCAACAGAGCAAAACTCCATCTCAAAAAAAAAAAAAAAAAGAATAAAGTCAAAATCATGATAGCTGAACATATATGAATTGACTCATAATTTATTCATTTATGATCATGATGGTTGAGAATGCAAATGCTGTAGCCAGACCACCTAGACTGACACCCTGACGACTCCCTTAAACTGACTGTGTGATTTTTGACAAGTACTTAACCTCTCTGTCTGCATTTCTTTGCTGCTGAAACAAAAATTATATCCTTCTACTTGTATTGGAGGTATATGGTGAAGACCAGAGTTGTTAAGTGAGAGGTGGGCACAACATTTCTTGGCACATAGTGAGCATTTATAGTGTAAGCTGGCATTATCTTCATTTGCACTGTGTTAGCAATTGAAATGACCAAATACAAATACACCTCATAAACTTAATATGAGTGTTTGTTTAAAAATGTAATATTAACATTGTGGTTTTTTCTATTAAACACATTTTATAAATTTTACACAGTTTTTGGAATTAATGTGTATTGCTTTTTTAGGGGCAGCTTATATTTTAAGGGGAGTTGGTTTGAGTTTCAGGCAGTGGATTGTCTCAAGAAGGAAGAAGTGAGGTAGAAGTGGAGGAGATCTGGGGTGATGAATTCCCTGCTGCCTCTATTGGCTGGTAGCTGAGCTTCTTTGCAGGCAAACAGTGACCTAGTAGATATTTCTCATTATGTTTGTAACTGACGTCATGGGAACAAGGCCTGATTCCCAGCAGCGACAAGAATGTGAAAGGATACCAAATATAGTGTATGGATTTTCCTGTTGCTCAGCCACATGTCTGTCCTCATCACATTTTATTGGAGAGCCACTTTCCATGTGAATCAGCTGGGACTAGTAATATGTCATGGAGTTGTCACATTATTTTCCCTTTTATGTGGAGGGAATTGCAGCTGAAAGAACAATCCCTTTTATATGCAGTGTCCTCAGTTTCTAACTGGAAGGTCAAATAATGGGGAATCAGTATGACTCTTTAGTTTGGATTTTGATCTTAAGTGTATATCTTTCCTCTTGAAAGCCATTGATGGTTTTATTCCTTCATAATGATTCTGATTAACTTTGCTATTAAGTTTGAAACTCATTGCATCAAAGATCTTCATAGGAAAGCATAATAATGATAATTATTTTAAAAAGAGTTCAAGTTGAGAAGCTTTTTTTCTCTGTTCTCACATGCTCACCTCTGGTGTATGCTGATTGTAAAATAGCTTAGTTTTCTAATATAATGAGTGTATCATTTGTTTGAATGAAAAATTAGTTTTATCAACCAACATCTAAAAACTGGTCATATTTACTGTGCTCAAAGCTTGGTAAATATATTAATGTTCTTTTTATATTGAAAAAACTTGAATAGCTTAAGCATGATTGTGGGTCAAATTAAAAATTTTAAGCAAGACTATCTTCACTAACTTGGCTCTGGCTCCAAAATTCTCAATCATTACTTAGACTTCTTGTACTTTTGTTTGCTGACTAATTGAACCAGGAATTAACTGTTAGCATGTTCTATAAAAGCTTTGTGACATATTTCTGAAAATAATCTAAGGGACATGAAAATGTTAATTTTCCTGATTAGGGGTGTTTGCATTCTCAAGTTAAATCTATTATTACTGTTCTACATAGTTTTCTTCAGCTTTTTGCCTAATGTTATGCACTATTTGCCCATGGAAAGGCAAATATACAAAAATGGGTAGTAAGTCAATTTGAAGAGTTTATCCTGGAAAATTGAAGCTAAAGACATTATCATGTTATCCAAGACTCCTATTTGAATGAAATGAAGTCCTCCCAAATGTCAGCTCAGGAAATCTCTCCAGATGAATTGCATTCTCCTTCCATCACAAATTGAAAGCTATATCGTTCCATTTTGCCTTTGCTGACAGATCTCAAAATTAATGAAAAGTATATATGGATTCTCCTCTAAATTTTCTTTTTACTGTGCTTTAATTAATTATGGCTGTTTAATAGAAGCTTTAAAGTTATAAACATAGAAATAATTTTCACACTTTTAAATATAAATAATATAGTTAAGATATGGAATGTGTGTCTGTGTATGTATGTATATATCTATATATCTATATATCTATATATGTTTAGTTTTCATTTCCTCTTACATAAATGCTCCAAGGTAGGAGTTTGGCAACTTGGTTGATACAGAACTTTGACAGAACTTTGTATCTGATATTCTTGTTTTAGAGGTTCAATTATATAATCAGGGAGGAAAGTGAAAATATTTTAAAAAATAGTCTCTTCTGTTACTATCTCAGTGTTAATTACAACACTATTCAAATGTGTTCACCTGTTCTTAACCCAAACATATTCCAAATAGAAACTAGCATTTTTCTTCTTTCCGTTACTTTTTCTTTTCCTTTACCTTTTATCTTTTCTCTAAAGATATTTCTTGTAGCAGAGAGACTAGAAATGTGGAAACAACTAAATGTTTATCAATAGGATAATTAATAAATTGTAATTTATTCACTTTTTAAAGATTACATAGCAGTATAAATAACGAATCAGACCTAGATACTAATCTAAACAGATTACCAAGTTGTACTGATAGGTAGAAAACAAAATTACAAAATATATATAATTTGTCACTTAGGCAAAACAAAATGCATTTGTCTATTAAGGCTATTTTTATAAATATAAAATCTTAATAAAATTTACAAAGAATGCATGCCAAATTCCTATCTAATTTATGTTTAGGGTAAGGAATTTGGTGTTTGTGGAAGTTCAAGAGACTTCAGTTTCTTTTCGGTAATTTTTAAACTTTTTACACTTTTTAAACTTATATTCTATTTTTAAAGATAGTTAGGTACCAAACATGCATAGCTTTAATTCTAGCTCAGACTTTGCTGCTTTAATGTCCTTAGGTGGGTTCTGATTTTGCTGACACAATGTGAGGGACATTAGGAAACAGGAAATGGTCATTTACCAATTTAAAAAAAAAAATCCGTTTGCTATAAAATATTTCTCTTTATACTGATACCTCTTGTTCTTCTGTTATCCTTCGCCAACCCTTGAGAAATCGTGGAAATTTTAAGATAACAGTACAATGAC
Source organism: Saimiri boliviensis (assembly GCF_048565385.1). Classification (NCBI taxonomy): domain Eukaryota; kingdom Metazoa; phylum Chordata; class Mammalia; order Primates; family Cebidae; genus Saimiri; species Saimiri boliviensis. The sequence goes on from NC_133453.1 coordinate 138,533,799, forward strand.
TGTGGGTTGAAGCAAAGCTAAACTGGACCCAAGTCAGCTTGGCAAATTGTCAGGCTGTTTTTGTATTTATTTCTTTCAACTTTAACATCCACAATTTATTAAGTGAGACTGTGTATCAAAGCGGAAGCTCAGAATCCTGTTTGGACACCGTTTAGGAAGGAAACCAGGTCTTTATGGGGCACCCCCTTCCTCTTAGCTGCTGGCCAGGAAAACCATCCTTCTGTATCAAACCTATTCAATCAGAGAGAGGTGGAGTGACTTTGGGAAGGAAGATGACCTCTCCCTTGTAAAGTGGAATTGCTCTGTTTCCCCCCATGACTTACTCAACTCATTTCCACCACTGTTTATAAGAACACTTGTGTGAATGCTTGTAGTGACAGCAATAGTCATTTAAAATATGACTCAAATTTCATGCTGTTAGATTTCCTATGCTATTTAAATTTTTGATCATCACAGTCTAAAGTAGAGCTTTTGATTAACTCGAGTTTTGCCGAGGCCCTTTTGGAGTTAGCAGGTATGCTTCTTAAAAGCCCGAAGTTTAATCAGTACATATACTACTACTATGTAAAATCATGGCTGCCATCAAATCTGAAAAGAGAATGATTAAATCAAGCTAATTAACTTGTTTTTCATGGGAGCCAATTAGTTTCAAAACGATACTGAAGATGTTTTACTTAGATAACTTATATGTGGGATCCAGAGGTAGACCAGTGTATAGAACTGATGTGACATGCCAGCCAAGAGAGGATAGCAGAGAAACTTGTTTATTTTGAGGATTTGTTGGCACTTTGTGCATTTTGAGTGTTTTTAGATTTTGACCTCAGCTCTAGGTTGATTTATTTATTTAATTTGCATTGTTTCCTGGCAAGTAAGACACTATTAAAACCAGCTCCTTTCTTCATTTCTGTAAAATACAACCTTTTGGGGGGAATAGTTTCAGATTTACAGAGAAGTTCAAAGAGAGTACAGAGTTCCCCATACATGCCTTATCCAGTTTAGTCTAATGTTGACATCTTATAATACCATAATACATTTGTTAACACTGAAAAGAACTAACATTGTTACATTGCGATTAAACGCTGATCCCTATTTGGGTTTCACCAGTGTTTGCACCAGTATCTTTTCTTCTGTTCAAGGACCCAATCCAGAATACCGCATTGCATTTAGTTATCTTCTCTCTTTAGTCTCTTCTAATTAATCTATGCCAGTTTCCTAGTCTTTCCTCTCTTTCCATGACCTTTACCATCTCGAAGAGTGTTGGCCAGGAATTTTGTAGAATATTCATCATTTTTTAGTAAGTGGAAATGTGTAACTTACGATTTGTACCAATTATTTTTCATCCACACATCAGTTTCAGCCTGGTGATTGTCACTTTATCTTCCTATCTAGAGTGTCTTATAACAGCACTCTAAAAGTAAAAGGTGATTTGTGGTGGATTTAATATTTGCTTCATCTGTGATCATTCTACATTATCAGTTTTCCGAAAGTTAGTTTTGGTTATTTGCTTTAGATCACATAATAACTTTGCAACAATGTGTATTTTATCTTTTGTTTGTGACAGATTAAAGATGGACAACCAAATTGTTATGTACTAAAGAATAAAGATTTAGAACAAGCTTTTAAAGGAGTTATTTACTTAGAAATGGACATCATATATAATCCGGTAAGTGTAACTGGGTCATACTTCTCAGCTTTTCCATACCTAAAATAAGAGGTGACCAGCTTTTGGAGGCTCAAATCAATGTAAGATGTTTCAGAATTTTTGCAGCCAGAGGGAGGAAAGAATAGTATTATAAAACTGAGTCATAAAATGTGCTGGATATCCCAGCTCTCAAATGGTATTAAGGGAGAATCGGCATAATTGATGAATCAGCAGGATCAGCAGATTCTGTTGAATCTGTTGATCAATAGATTTGATGGTGAATCAGCAGAATTCACCATTTGTTGAATCAGCAGAATTGACGGTGTTTAATTCTCAGTAAATCTAAATGTCAAGGAAAAAATTTTAAAAAGGAAAATCGTTTTCTGTATAATCTATATATTATAAAACTTTATATAAAATGTATATAACATAATATGTTATATATAATTATGTAATATATAGTATATAAAATACATATTATATATCATGTAAATTAAATATATATAGATTTTTTTCCCTCACATTCTGAGTAATACTAGAACTCAGCACAGTCTCCACTATAAGAATGTGTTGTTTCTTCCCATTTCCTTCCCTTTCCCTTCAAGGAAATCATACATGCATTTTATAAGCAGGTCAGCCTCATTTCCTGCTTTCTCCTGGAAAACATTTGTATATAGAGTATGAATACCAGCAAAACCTGAGTTTAAGGGAAAAGGGGGATACAGGCTTGAAGAGAAAATGTTTTGGTTATGGGATTTTACAGTTCATTAGATGTGGAGAAGGACTTTAATCTGATTCTTTAAGGTTCTACTCAGTCTGAACAAGTGCCTAAGTCACTCTGAGCCTCAGTTTCTTTCCTGTAAAATGGGGCTAAAATGGCTCATCAAGTTATTTTTCCAGGCCATTGAAAGGAAATAAGATTCTCTGTGAAAAATGTGTTTTCATAAGCTGGAAATTGTTATTCATATGCTAGACATTACTGTTGGAAGCTTAACTTAAAAGGATTTAAGAAGGAAGTTTTATCTTTTACAGACGTTAGTTTGAAAAATTCATGCACTTCAATCTCTGCATTGGTTTAAAATACCTCCAGGGAATGAGCAAGTGGAGACAGTACCCTCCTAGACTCAGTCTGACCCATGCCAGGGACTCTTATCAAATGGGACCCCCAGAAACATGTACAGGACACAGGTGTGTCTACCATTTCTTTGGTCCCTGCTAAGGTCAGAGTCAGAAGCTATTGATTTGCATGATTTTCCCAGTCATTAAGAAAACTAGATGGATGAAGTTTCTATAAATGCTGCTTTTTTTAACAATGATGTCTTTCTAGGTCAAAGCAAGTATTAGGACCTTTACTCCCAGGGAAAAGCGCTTTATTGAAGACAGCCGCAAGCTCTCCAAAAAGGTGGGTCAGTACAGTAGATGGCTTGTTGATTTGTAACTCAGCACCTAGCACCTGAAGTGTTAACACTTGCCTGTAATTTCTTCCTTGAATCTTTTCCTCCCTCGCATTCCTCCTCTCTCCCTCTGCCCCATCTCTCTACTTCTTTCTCTTTGTTCCCTTGTCTCCTAAAATAAGGAGCTCCGTCAGCTCCATAAGAAGGGGATGAGTGGTTAGGCGCTGTGGCTCATGCCTGTAATCCCAGCGCTTTGGGAGGTCGAGGTGGGCTGAGGTTGGGAGTTTGAGACCAGCCTGACCAACATGGAGAAACCACATCTCTACTAAAAATACAAAAAAAATGAACTGAATGTGGTGGTGCATGCCTATAATTCCAGCTACTTGGGAAACTGAGGCAGGAGAAATGCTTAAACCGGGGAGGCGGAGGTTGTGGTGAGCTGAGATCCCGCCATTGCACTCCAGCCTGGGAAATAAGAACAAAATTTAGTCTCTTTAACAAAAAAAAAAAAAAAAAAAAAAAAAAAAAAAAAAAAAAAAAAAAAACTTAAAAGAAGGGGAAGACTTAAAACATAATTCTTGGATGAAACAGAAGGTCTCAGGCCCCCATTATTATCCTGATTCATTGAATAAACAAAAATTCCTAGCATCAAGACTGTCAATGTCTTCCAGAATCTACTTGTCCTCCCTACCCATCCTTTAATCACAGCCATTTCATTCTCCGCCCTTTAAAGTTTCAGGGAGGTGCAGCCTATGGAGTCAATAACATAATTAACCCAGCAGATCTTTAGAGACTTCTGGCCTGGGCTTCACTTGTGGATGTTCCTACCACCTAGGCATGGTCTAAATTTGGGGTGTGTTGGCATTTCAGCCCATACTTGAAGGCAAGATCTCTCTCTCTGCCTGTTGCCCTTAATTCTTCTCTCCTTCAGTTCAACAAAAAGTGAAGTTCAGGGCCTGTAGGGAAAGTTTCACTTTTCTTTCTTTTTTTTTTTTTTTTTTTTTTTTTTTTTTTTTTTTTTTTTTACTGTGACCTTTACATTTCGTTTTCAGAGTCCCTCCCTGTTGTACTCTTCACAGTTCAGGATTTCTCCCTGTACCTATCGTCCCTCTTCAATTGTGTAACAAAGAACAAAGTGTCCCCTTTTTCAGGAGCTTATTACTTCCACCACTTCCTTTGGGGTGAGCAGCTGTGGATTACATAAAGCAGTTACATATAAAGACCCATCTTATCCTTTTGTTTCCCATGAATTTCTGAGCATACTTGGGAAGGGCCTTAAACATCTTCCTAGGGGAAGCCTCCAAATATTTCGTTTTCGTTAGCCATAACATTGAGCGTAATATTTATTTTGTGTAATCTGAGCAAATGTCTTATTTTATTATTATTTTTGCCTTTTGCTCTGTTTACTTGAAAGTTAAAACCTGCATTGAGGTGGGTGGGGTAGCTGCTTTGCAAGCACATTGAAATGAATCTGCCTACAACTGAGAGCAAGACATTTCCTTTGTAAAACAAAACCTCCATGTGGGGTGGTTTTGGGCTCTGAGAGCACTGGCGAACAGCGGGCTGAAATCTGGGGTATGCTGTGGCCCTCCCCACATGCCTCTTCCTACTTAATGCCCCCAAATTTTGATAAACTTGAAACATTTCCTAAGGATACAAATACTTGAAAGCACTTACTATGTGACGGGCACCTTTCTAAGCTTTGTCATTCTCTCAACAACTAATAAGATTCGAACTAATAACAACTCTATTTTATAAGAGAGAAGTTAAGTAACTTGCCCAGGGAGAACTCAAACATCTTCCCAGAACTCCTGCAGTTTTGTAGACCTCTGGACTAGATAAGCTATAATACTTGTATGTTTTTATTGTAAATCTATTCGTTTGCTTCCAAACTCAACAACATGGACACGCATTTTGTGTCTGTATCTCTCTAGCTCTCTCTCTCTAGTTCTTTCTTACTCTCTCTCTCTCTCTCTCTCTCTGATTCTGTATGTGTCTTTCTCATACAAATTCACCAACATTAAATACCTGGTTTCTGTAGTTTCACCAGTTCCATTTTTGCGCTGAACGTGTTGAAACAGGCTATTCTTTTTCAGATGAGTGCTAAAATGCATTTGATTATCTTTTCCTCTGTGGATGTCCATATTTTAAAAAGAGTTTAGAAGTGTCAGCTCTTCTCCTTTCTATTATCGTTTTTTAAATTGGCATCTATATAGAACATAATTTAAATGATCAGGGTACCTGATCCAGAGGAAATATTTGGAGTATTTAAATCTAGTTTCCTGTTGGCCATTTTTTAAAAAATCAGATCTTATCAAGAGATGTGGACCGTGTGAAAAGAATCACTATGGCAATATGGAATACAATGCAGTTCCTTAAAAGCTGCTTCCAGTGGGAATCCACATTAAGAAGTACAATAGCATTCGTGGTAAGTTTCCTTTTATATTTTCAAATTATTTGCTTCTTATTTATATTCTATTCATCTTTCTGAAATATATTACAACATAGGTGACTGTGTGGGGGTTGTTTTTCTAAGACAGTACTTAGGTCAAATTTACCCTTGCAATCACCTTAAATTCCCCAAATCCCAGTCATGTACCATCTCTTGGTAAATTTAAGATCACCAGTGTTGTGCGTGTGTGTGTGTGTGTGTGTGTGTGTGTGTGTGTGTGTGTGTATAAGTGTTTCCCTCGCTACATTTGTGTAGTCCTGCATTGTGTTTATATTTTTTCTTTCTGTGCCAGTGACTGCCTGTAATTTTTTTAAAACGGCATCTGAAAAATCACATGACTAAATAATAACTGAATTGTTCAATTTAGATTTTAAGTAAATTATTCCTGAACTTTGATTTAAAGATGTTTATTCATTTCAAACCAGTTGGGACATACTCTTCATTACACATTACAATTTGATTCAGTCCCACAAAGGGGAACCACCCTTGTATATGAAATGTACTCCTTTCTCTGGTGACATTGGCCTATCCTTATGAAGCATAATAAAATCACAGAATCAAAGAGTTGCAAGAGATTTTAAACCACCTAAGTCTACCACTGAGAGCCCAAGAATCTTGGACGGACTTCACAGCTGGCCTCATGCCCTCACTTTGTGTCTCAGCACATTCTCTCATTTGTAAAGGGACTTGTCCTTGATCAAATTGGTAATGTCAGCCATGGGAGGAGAAATCAAGTCTCCCAACTGCAAATCTTCGTATGTTTGGTATCATGCCATTTATTTCTGTCATGTGCAAAGATCACTGTAAAAACTATTAAGAGGCATGAGTGAACTAAGAGTGTGAATATCGGTCATGATCATTGGTGAATCTGATTTCTGAACGTTATGTGGTTCTGTCTTCTACTGTCAGTATATCCTTAGTGTTCTCTCTTACCCGACAGGCATAGCCTCATTTAAAAAATGGGGAGGAAAAAACCGATTCATTAGCCCAAGATGTCAGTGGGTTCAAGGTCATTCCTAACATTTTTATGCAATCAAGTATATCGGCTCCAAAAGAGGCTTTCTCTTTGCCATTGGGGAGTATTTTGTTTGGTGGAGTTTATTTTAGTTCTCCACTGCTTCAGTGCAGAGGACCCATGCTGCCTGCAGGCTTGACCTTTCATATACTTTTTCTGCTGTCTGAAGTTGCTAAAACATTTGGCCTTAATAAAAACACTAATAATGGTTTTATTAATCTGTATCCGTCATTGTCTCAGCATTTGTTTATCTACTTCCCTTTCTCACGTTTTCCTCAGCTGGTGGCTTCATACATCGGGTTCCACTTCAACCTCCCCAGCACCGCTTCCCACCCGAATTCCCTTTCAAAACTTTCCATGGAATGTCCTATGCAATTCTGGGCAAAAGAGGAAAATGAACACAATTGGTGGCTTCTTCCAGTCAGCACCCAGACAGCCGCTGTGAGGAGGAGAGGATTTCCTCTTTCTCGAGTTTAGTTTCTGGCACTGTGATTTTAGAAAAACAGATCTGTTGCCCTGGATTCTGGAGGGAGATGACAGAAATGATTAATGGGCTGCTGGCTTGATCTGAAGAAAGATTAGAACAGATGAATAGAAATAGGTTGTCTAATAGAGGGTACTTCTAAACAGGAAGGGAGCCTTGGAAATGGAGCCACATCTCCACTGCCTGTTCTCTGAGGGATTCCTCCCTGCTGGGCTTCATGCCTCAGAGAAGAGCCCTCCCCAGCCTGGAGAATGCAGGTTGCCATGTTGTACCCTCACGTCTCTAAGGCCCACTGCAAGGAAGATCAATGTGGTGTTCTTGTTGCTGGTTTTCTGAAGTATGGTGTTGCAAGGACACATGGGTTTATGTGACTGTGTGTATAGGGACATTTCCCATTGGACACCACTGAAGAAAATGCAGAGCCAATTAGACATGCTATATGCATACATTCCATCATTTGGTTGTCCTGAAAGTACTAGAATAAAACTACTCACTTAAACTCATTTTGTTTTAATTTAAAACTCTACTTAAAAAAATTTAGGCCAATTGTTGACTGGCCTTGGTGATTCTCAGAAATACCACAGGTATAACATGGTAGATATGTCCCCTCCTTAAGCTGATGAAGTATAATTGTATTAAAAATGGTGTTTGTTATTCCTGTTGTGATGATTATTCCAAAACCATTTCTGCTATTAAAGCGAGAGGCTATACAGAAAATGCTTTCTTGGGACAGAATAAAACATATATTTCAGTTTCATCTTTTTTTTAATTGCATTTTAGGTTTTGGGGTACATGTGAAGAAATGCAAGATTGTTGAATAGGTACACACATGGCAAGGTGATGTGCTGCCTTCCTCCCCATCACCTGTGTCTGGCGTTTCTCCCCATGCTATCTCTTCCCAACTCCCCACCCACCGCTGTCCCTCCCCGCATGGACACAGGGAGGGGAGCATCACACACTGGGGTCTGTAGGGCAGTTTCATCTTCTTTCATTCTTCTTTTAGTAAGATTATGGGTAACCAAACCTTCATCTCATTTTTTGCTTGCATTCATGTACCTTGCCTGTAGACCTGTTACCTGTCTGGAGGGGACTGATGGGGTTGCACACCTGGGGGCTGCCCTGGCTGTAGCAATGTGTCCTCGAGTCTATGGGACTTCATGATGGGTTGTCTTTCTGCAAAATGTTGGATCCCCAACCCCAGGCTCTCCTCTGCCTTTCTTCACTCTGCACCTGCCGTATCTGTCAGAGGTGACACACACTGATGGATGTTCTCTTGTGACGTGTTGAAGACAGAATGTTGCTTGGTGTCTTTATTCATCATTGTGACACTTTGTTCATGTTCCAACTGCTCGCCTTGGCATTACAGGGCAGAACAGTTTGGTGGTGTCTGAAGCAAGGTTTTAAGCCAAGGATGTATTAAATGACCTGTAGTCAGGTCCTCTAATTGAAATTAGCGTATGTGTTGGTTGAAGGTTCAATGCACAGATGTGAAAGGTGCTATTTTAGTTGAATCAGTCCCTGGTTGGGCTTTTCTTCCTGTGATGGTACAGGAAGTGACGCTAACACAGCAAACTAAGGGCAGAACCAAAGGGATGCCTTTTTCTTCTGTTTTGTGAGAAAATATAAAGTAGCCTACTAACTTTATGTTCTGGACTCTGGTTCCAGGTGATACAAACATGAACATTGTAGAATCATGTTTAATCTATTCTTAAAATCAATGTTAAAGACTTTATGAAAGCAAACCATATGTTTTCCATGGATGCCTGTGTACATGTGTATGAACATAATCATACCTTGTTGAAGGCAGGAGTTAAAAAAAAAGCAGGCTCTTAAGATCTAGGTCCACAGGGTGTCTCATTAGAAGTGGATGGACAAATGTGAAAGAACTCACCCTGTTAGATGATCCAAGCCTCAACTTCCTCTACCATGAGATTTATCACTGCTACGCTTATGGGGATGGTTGTATTCCCAACATGAGAGAAGAAAATTATCTGTAATTCACCTGTTATGTGAATGTTGCTGCATAGCATTCAATTTATTGTTATAAGAAATTAAACGTGGGCATTTGTAGGGTGGTCAAAGCATTCCAAATCAACTTTCTACAGATTTAGTTCTTCTTGTTAGGATCAACATTGAAAATCTTTGTCTTTTGAATCTTTCTCCTTGCCCTGTGTTTTCTGGATATTTTGGTATCTTGCATTTTCTAAGGTGTACTTGATTGTATTAAGTATATTTTTTCTTTTTTCTTCCTTCAAAAATTCACATTCTTGGCTTTCCAGTTGAAAAACAAATTAATATGAGATACTCACTTACTGACTGAGGCCAAATAGAACTAAAATATTTTGCCTTAAAGTAAGTGCACCTGTATATTTCCTTATGAATAGATTTGTAAATGTATGTGATATTTTATACACAGCATATACACAAGACATGTACATGGCCATGTACCTGTCCCCCACAGATATTGATTCTAGGGATATTCATAGTTTGTTATTTCAGTGCTTACTATCATACACTGTCCCAAGGATTTTATAAATTCAGTTCTCACCACAACCTGCTGATGTGGGTGATGATTACTGTCTTCTTTTTGCAATTGAGAAAAATAAGCCTATAGAGGTCAAGTACAGTAACAGAGCTCATGTGTATGTATGAAGCAGAGGTGGCATTGAAACCCAGGTCATCTTGCTTTAGCCTCCACAGGCTTACCCCTTCCACCATTCTGCCTCTCACTGATACCCAGGATGTGGTGCTTGTTGTCCTTGTATTTAGATAATGACTCCAGGAGCAACCATACTGATCATATAAGATCTGTATTTAGATATTATGTGTGGCGATTAAGCCTTTTCCAAGCTGTGATACTATAGAGGAAAGAAACCCTCATTACATGGGTAGGAATAATTCTTTAGCTCAGTCATTTTATTCACAAGTGATGAGACTAAAATTGAAGAAGCCAGAGGTGGGAGTGCCCAGCCCCTGGGCATCACATGCATTTGACATCCTTGGGATCCAGCTGGGTGATCTGAAGAACCCTAGAGCCTTGATTCTAAACTGAGTCCCAAATTAGAGTCCGACTTACTTTTTCCCCACCTTTGAGGAATGCTTTTAGATGATGTAGAGGGATTTTCAAGGGGAGAAGAAAGAAAAAAGGAAAACAATTAGTGGAAGGGGTCATGGAAGGCATTTGTACTTTTCAGTTTTTTTTTTTTTTTTAAGTACTCCAAGTTGTTAAGAAAAAGGGATAGGGTAGAAGAGAATAACTATCCACAGTAATATGTTCCTTTAAAATATCTTGAAATAATGACTATAAAAGAAGTAGGCTCATATTTCTAGTGGGGATCTTTGTTTCATAGATCCAGTGTCTCAGTGCTAATACATTATTTGATCGTAATGAAGAATATTCTCAAAAGATAACTTTGCATTGTGATATTTATATTGGTAGCTTGAATCATGTATGGGTGTTTTGTTATGACGTACTTATATTTTATAAACCCCAGTGTTATCTATAAAAAGACCTGAAGTTATATTAGTATATAAATGCATTTTTCATATGATAAAATAGAATTTACTTGACAGATGGCATCATCGGAAGGTTATTTTAAACAGCAAAGGTTTCCTGATGCTTTTAACATAGAATTGCATTTGTGCAGTTTCCTTTCATTTTCCACCAGTCTTTCAGGCACACACCTGTGGCATCAAGGGAGGCTAGTTTGTTGGGCATTGATGGATTCTTCGTTTTATTAAATTTTTAGTTGAATGTTTGATCTTTAAAAGTAATCTAAGTGTACCATATATCAATGAGTATCTTCATAAAGCTATGATTTTAACATCTGACTTTTTTTCTAATTTTTTTTTGAGTGTAGGAAAATAAAGAATTTACTTTTCAGAGTTGACAAGGACTGAAATACGATACACAAATTAAAGCATCAATCAACCTCTGCCTCCATAAAGTTAACAAAATACAACTGTCCACTTGCTTGGTGATATCCCGTATTTAACATATATAAAATTCTTAGCTTTAGGGATCCTAGAATATTGAGAAAATGTAAAGTAATTTCACATAAAACTTAAAAACAACAGTAGCAGTAATAGAGCCAGTCCTTCCAACATACATGTCCTTTTGCACACACACACACACACACACACACACACACATATGCATGCACACAAAAAAGCAGAGGACATTTGAGAAATTAAAAGTTGCTCTGTTGGATGTTTTGTGAAAGCTGTTTGGTAAAAATTGAAGGCAACGCTTTGAAGACTGCTGTTTTCCATGATTGCTCTGTGGACCAAAAAACATTCAGATTCATTTTGCTTTGGTGGAAATGACAAATGCAATTACAACTTTGTTTTGAGATTAGACTCTTTAAATAATGCTGGTCGAATGTCTTTTTGATGCTTTCATTATTTATGTGTTAACTGTGTCTAAAAGATTTACTTTAAGTTCTGTTGCCAATTTATTCACAACAAAATGCACCTGCACTTGATTAAGCTCTTTCATTGGCTGTGACATCCACCAGAAGTCATAATTGGATGTGTAGAGCAGACATCGTTGCCCATTTGCTAGGTGTGTGTGCAGTTGGTGCTCAAAAATTAAAAGTATTTCAAGCCGGTCATGGTGGCTCATGCCTGTAATCCCAGCACTTTGGGAGGCTGAGGTGGGTGGATCACAAGGTCAAGAGATCGAGACCATCCTGGTCAACATGGTGAAACCCCGTCTCTACTAAAAATACAAAAAATTAGCTGGGCATGGTGGTGCATGCCTGTAATCCCAGCTACTCAGGAGGCTGAAGCAGGAAAATTGCCTGAACCCAGGAGGCAGAGGTTGCAGTGAGCCGAGATCACGCCATTGCACTCCAGCCTGGGCAGCAAGAGCGAAACTCCGTCTCAAAAAAAAAAAAATGAAAAGTATTTCTGTAAAGCTGAAAGAAAGAAATTCCACAGTTATAGTAACCAGAAGAAGAAGGGTTTTTAGACATCTTTAAAGTGTGTACATATAAGTGCACACACATATATGTAAAATGTATAGGTGTATTAAATGCTTAAAATATTTGGCATCTTATTATTTAACATATATAAGATAGTTTCCCTGTCTTCCTTTTCATGAAGGACTACATAATATACTTTCAAAATATTTAAAGTTTTTTTAGCACTTTAAAAAAAATAGGAACAATCCATCATTGCATATTGTAAGTATCATTTTTACAACATAATTGCACCTTCTATTGGCAGGTTCTCAGGCATTAACTAATTAGGCAATTTGATAAAATTACAGTAATTGCATTAAAAAGATTATCTGTTAAAAAATTTAAAAGGACACTATTAACTATTTTAGCTTATTTTCATGTTTATATTTTCAACTCTGTGAGTTGTGATTCCAGACAGAATCAGAGATTGACTGACTGAAATCACTTTTTTGGAGCATTCCAATTTTGACTAGTAAACATTAGCTCTCAATTATTTGAATCATAGCACAGCACACCCTGCCATATTCACACAGCCTGTTAGATATAAATGGTTTACACCCCTTTTGTATATAGAGGTCCAGACGCTGTGTGAGACCCAGTGTCACTACCACTGTCTTTTCATTGGTGTGCACTTGCAAGCACAGCTTTTCTGTCTCTTCTAAATTTTCTGTTTAGGATTCTGGGATGGTTAATACTGAGTATCAACTTGATTGGATTGAAGGATGCAAAGTATTGATCCTGGGTGTGTCTGTGAGGGTGTTACCAAAGGAGGTTAACATTTGGGTCAGTGGGCTGGGAAAGGCAGACCCACCGTTAGTCTGGGTGCGTATAATCTAATCAGCTGCCAGTGTGGCTAGAATATAAGTAGGCAGAAAAATGTGAGGAGAGAGACAGGCCTAGCCTCCCAGCCTACATCTTTCTCCCATGCTGGATGCTTCCTGCCCTCGAACATTGGACTCCAAGGTCTTCAGTTTTGGAATTCACACCACCTCTCCTTGCTTCTCAGCCTGTAGATGGCCTATTGTGGGACCTTGTGATTGTGTGAGATAATACTTAAACTTCCATATACACACACACACACACACACACACACACACACGTATTCCATTAGTTCTCTCCCTGTAGAGAACCCTGACTAATACAGATTCCTTGTCTTTTGCAGATTCCAAGTCGTTCAGTCTAATTCACTCTGCTTTCCAGAGATACCCTACTATTAATTTGAACTTGATCCAGATTTTAGGATCTTTAGTCTTAAAGAAAGGACTCTAGAGATCTTGTAGCCCCTTAATGCAACTGGTGTTTGACAACCACCTTCTTCAGGCTTGCTCCTTCTCCCTCCTCCCTGTACCTTCCTCTCTTGCCTCATCCCTCTTCCTTCTTCCTCTTTCCCCTTTCCACAAGAAGTGATGGGTTTGAGGATCTAATACACTGCTAGATATTGAAATGCAAAGATGAATTTTCATAATGAGCACTCATAAGTCTATCTGCCTTCCTCCCCTATTTTCTACTCACCCTTCCTTTTCCCCACTTCCTCTCTCTCTTCCTCCTCTTCACCCCATTTATCGATTCTACCCTGCCTCTCTCCTCACCTCCCTGGTTTCCCTGCTTTATTCCTCTTTCTTCTACCATCCTCCCTTATATTTGAAAACAAAAGGTAATCTTTTGATTATTCAAGCATATCATAAGAAAAATGTGCTCTTTGGGGATAAAATTAGGTCATAAGCACGGAAATATTTTTAAAATATGGAATGGTGGAATGGGCTGCAAGTGTGGGTAGGAATTGCTGTCTGATGTAACTATTGGTGGGTAATGGTATTCTTCGAATTCAAAGGCCTCACTAACACAGACACACTCTCTCACTCTCTCTCTCTCTCTCTCTCTCTCTCTCTCTCTCTCTGTCTCTCTGTCTCTCTGTCTCTCTGTCTCTGTCTCTGTCTGTCTGTCTCTCTCATGCTAATTTATTGCAAAGTGTTTTTGTGGACCTGGACTTGTTGAGAACCTCTTCAATGACAGGGTGGCAATACCAACCTTGCTGTTGTGTGCTGTGGTTAATATTCAGGAGTCAACCATTTCCAGGGCTACTTAGTGTATATTTAACCACCAGATGCCAAAGCCAGAGTTCTACCTCAAGGCTATGATAATACTCTTCATGTTTGACCTAATAAATTCAGTTCATGTCAAAAATAGTTCATGTATGCCTGTAGTTCTAGCACTTTAAGAGACAGAGGCAGAGTTTGAGACCAGCCTGGGCAACATAGTGAGACCCTGTCTCAAAAGAAAAAAGAAAAGGAGGTATTTTATTTCAATGATTTAATACTTCCGGCTAATGTCATATGTTAAATAGTTATGCAGTGTAACACAGCCTAATGATTGAAGGATTGTTTTAGTATATTGCAAGCTGCAGAAAGGCAAAGGCCCAGTCTTTGATTTTTGTATGTATTCTTACTGCTTAGGATAATGTTCTGTACACAGTAGGCATCTAATCAGTGCTTCTTGGAAGGGTGCTAGAACTAGTGAAAACCATCTGTTACCAGATGTTGCTTTCTTTTCCTTCCTGCACCTCCCCTGATCATAACAGTCTATGGCCGCATCAGTGGCTAAAACAACCCAGCAACTTCATATTCTTGTCTGATACACATTTTTTCCTGGCTTTTTCTTGATCCTGCCCATCCAGGTATAGTGCTAATTAGTAGCAAAATGGCCAAAAGGCAGCCAGGAGGAGGAAGAGTACTGGCAGCCATCATGCCCCCTGAATCTAAGAGTATTCTATTTTTGATGGTTTCTTAACCGAATCCCGTTTCTCCCCTTTCATTTGTTTCTATATGTGACACCTGGATGTGCAAACATTTTGTGTGATGGAAAAACAGAAAAGAATATTTAGAAATAGGACCAGACCTGGTGTGTGTGAAAACAGTTACAACCAGTTCCCTATGTAGGTTTTGACCTGTTGAAGAACCATGCTCAGCACTTAGATATCTGGCTAATTTGATATTGCCTTTTTTTTTTCCCCCAGTCTGAGCTTTGTCATTTGTTTCTAAGCTGTCATTTTTATTAGTCTCTCTGGCTGATCTTTTGGGGCTCCCCATCAGGTGGCGTGTGCTCGCCATTGTCTGGCTGCACTTGGCAAGCAGAGGGCCCTTTTATTGCTATGTGATGTGGGCGTGCTTGCTGGGGTAGCCTGTAATTAGACCCACCACAGGTGACAGTTACTAGAGAGCCCAGTAATCATTCTAGCTGCCTGATCTGATGTTTATGGAGAGAAACCTTTCTTGTGGTCTGGTTAGGGTTTACTATAGCATGTTGTACTTTTGCCATCTGATTTATGATTTAGAAAGGTGTGTTTTGTTACTGCTCCCTTTATCCTGGGGTTGTGTCATTGGCTGTGTGTGTGTGTGTGTGTCTGTGTGTGTGTGAGTCATTGGCTTTTTAAATAACATGCATTTTAGAGAAACATTTTTATTAGCCTGATTGTCCACATCTCACCTATACAAAAATAAAGATTTTGATATTGAATCAAAATCAGGTTCAGTTACCTGGAAACCATCATTCTCAGGAAACTGACACAAGAGCAGAAAATCAAACACCGCATATTCTCACTCATAGGTGGGTGTTGAACATGGACACAGGGAGGGGAGCACTACACACTGGGGTCCGTTGGGGGGAAATGGGGGAGGGATGGGGGGGTGGGGAGGTGGGAAGACATAGCATGGGGAGAAATGACAGATACAGGTGAGGGGACAGAAGGCAGCAGACCACACTGCCATGTGTGTACCTATGCAACAATCTTGCATGTTCTTCACATGTACCCCCAAACCTAAAATGCAATAAAAAAAAATCAGGTTCAGTTGTAATCATCTAAGCGTTGCTCTTGTACAGTGTTTAATGACTGTTTTAGTCTTGCTGGGATTCTCTTATTGCCTACATCTATATTGTTTTTGGCCTTTTAAAATGATTTTTCTGTTGCTTCCCAAGCTCTTTAAAGTTTCTGTTTTAATTCATTGTCTGGGATGCTTCATTTTGTTGAGGGAAAAACCAAAACAAAACAGAAATATACATCTGAGCCTCACTGGGTTAAGCAAGACTCAGCAGCTGCTGTTTTAGTTAGAAAAGATGGAGCCATAGAATGATAAGGTAGGAGGGGCTTTCATGGTCAGTCTGAGGGGAAGAAGAAAGGCTTTGGGAAAGTGATTTTCTCAAGGCCTCTTCACTTGTTTGAACAGAGGATTCTCAGCCCTACACTATTTTTACAATATGCAGCTTGTAGAGTCATAAACTTTGCAATTATGGTTTTAGTTCATGTGTACATATAAAAAATTCCTTGAACTCTTTTTTTTTTTTTTTAGGTACATTTTCCCTCAGGTCTTACATTTGAATAAAAATAGTTTGTGAGTCTTTGGAGTTGCTACTCTGAGTGGTAACATGCCGTAGGGAGACATAAATCTGTATCGTTTCTTCAGTGCGCACTTGGCTGACTCTTCCCATAGAACAGATGAATTTTCCTCATCAAAATGTTGCGATGACAGTAATGAAGATGATAACAGTGATGACAAGGATGATGTTGAACTGTGTTTTTCTCTTTGGGAGGTGTTTAAGTTTTGACTTCTGCTATATACAAACTTGTTCTTATTTTATTAGGCTTCAGTGACACTTGTAGTGAAGCTTTGTCTTACATTGTCTTCTCTTTAAGAAGCAATAAAATATCGCTTCTTAAACTAAGTATGCATTTGTTAATAGCCACATTTCTTCTGCTCTGGATTAAGCCAGGTACATGCAATTATAAACATTTTGTGGCCCGTAGCAAGAGCACTTTCCCTTGGAAATCACTGAGGCTGTCACCTTCCTTGTAAGGAAATATCTATAGGCTAATTCATTAACCCCTATCCCCAAATTCTACTTTTCACGGTAGAAAAATGCATAGTGTGTTCAGCTGTTAAAAAATGAGCTGACTGTGGCCTCATTAACTGCACCTCTTTGGACAAATTTGATTTTTCATTTCATTGGTGATTTTACATTTTTATTAATCTATATGTTTTTTTAAAAATTGACTGCCTGGAAATTTAATCAAAAATAGGGTTGGGGAATAGGAGGGAGAGAAAAAAGGAAAAAGAAAGAAAAAAGAGTAACAAATAGCTTGACAGTTGCTTGAGTTTACTTAAAGATAGTCCTGCAGGTGGCGATAGAAACTCATAAATGATAAAATCCTAAGGTAAATTTCTGTGGGTTACTTCTTGGGGATTTTAATTTCAGCAATTTATTTTTAATTTGATACAATCGTCTACAAGCAGAAATCATTACATTAGTAAAAAAAAAAATCAAATTTTCATGTTGTATAATTTTCTGTTCTGTTTTTATAATAATTTTCTCAGATATTCTATAGCATATTCAGATTATGCAGAAGAAATAAGATCCAGATTACTGCCCAGTTGGTACAGATTTAATTGGGAAAATAACCATATTAAGGCTTTTAAAACAATCATTTGTACTTTCTTTAACCTGTAGCTAAAATTTGATGCTTATGCCATTAGCTAGGTTTAGCTTCTATGAAGGCCTTTGCTCTTGGGTGTGACGTGGCTTAGGCATGATGCTGAGTGTGTGTGTTCACAGAGACATTCCTTCATATCATAATATCAAATCTAGTTGCTTCCAGAGGGGGCTTTTCCTCCCTTAGCTAGTTGTTTCAAGTTAGCTTTAATGTGAATAGGATCACAAATTTCTTGAAAACTATTTTATCCAGGGATAAAAACACATAAATATATACACACACACACACACACACACATACACATACACACACACACACACACGTATATTTAACATTAGGAAATGCATAGTGAATATAACATTTTTTTCCAATTCTTTTTGTTATTTTGGACATGAAGCATTGTCAAAGCAAAGTGAAAACATTCAGAAGATAGGAGCTCTTTCTTTTCTGCTAATTAAGGTTAAAGAGTTTTTAAATTGTTTTTTGTGACTATATATATTCATTTACCATTTTTTAACTTTGAGTCTGAAAATGCTAACTCGAAAGGATAAAGCTAATTTTCAGCTTTCCTATTTTCTTGTAGTCTCATTTAGAAAACCTTTGCAGTGTACATTTTCAAGTGGGAACTCCCTTGATTCTAAGAAAATGTAATTATTTTGGTTTAAACACTTTAGACTTTAGATGTTAAGTGTCATCAGCAGACAGCCGTGATGGTCTTCAGCAAATTATGTGAATTGCAGTCTTTGCCTTTCTTCTGAACATTTCACTAAGTCTTACAGTAAAGTTCAAACTAGTAATGTCTGGTATGCTCTACCCTTGGATCCAGAATTTTTTTTTATGATATAATAGAAGAGGCAGAAAAAAGAAACCTCTGGCCTTCTTATATTCTGTTTCAATTGTTCTTCCAATTACTCATGAGGTAGAGGAGTAGTCAGACACTCTGAAAATGTATTTTGCAGCCTTCATATAAAAAATATTCAGTTCTCTGCTCTGTTAGCAGCTGACCAAAATCTAATCCATTAAAAAATAGATTGTGGTAAGCAGTTCTTTAAAATGTTTATAATAAATGGTAAAACCCAAGCTTCCACTGTGAGATTAGCAGTTGGAACAGGATGTGTTCATCAGGAAATAGGTTATTGCCTGACTAGTATGTCCTGCAGAGTAACCTGCAGGATAGATGAAGATTTAAAAGCTTGCAGTGCAAGGATTTTCTTTGATTTTTCCCTTTGTTTTATTTTGCATTTTCCAGTGTTGTGTATCACTCATGGTATTTTTTTCCCAGTGACTGTATTATGAGGTTCATTTTACAAACAAAAAGTATGGCGTGTTTTGGGGGGTTGGGTTCATTTACGCCCGATGATCATCTAATGACTTAGGGGTATTAATGTGATTAATACACTTTTATATTACAGACTTTGTAGTTTAAAAATAAATGCAGAAGAATATTTTCCAGATATCTGGACCTGCTCCCAGCCTCCATCTTAAAGATACAGGAAATACTGCTGAGAATTAATGGTGTCTTTCCTGCTTTTTGCTTGACTGCAGTCCAGCCTAAGAGACAGTGGACAGTAGTGCTCATGAATAATGCCTTCTACACAGATGATACCTACAGTAACACAGGAGTGACTAAGATCAAATACACTGGCTAAAAAGCCTTGGGGAAGCATTATGTGTCTGAGGTCTGATCTATTGTCTGGAAGGTCAGAGAGTGTTAATGTACTCTGCAAAGATTACACTCCCTCTCTAATTGCTCAGACACTTCCTTAAAGGATTTAAACAGTCAAGAAAGGTGACACTCCTTGTCAATTTTTGTCTTTTGCCTGCAGTTGAAGTTTATCTGTCTTTCCGCTGAGACCACTAGATCAAGTAACCTAGATGGTGTCAAAGGCATAAACTCTGAATTAGGAGTGAAAGCAGTAAGAGATGTTATTTACAGTACCATTGTTACTTGCTCTTTAACTGCTCTGCATTCCATTTCTGGTGTTTACATTGTGAAAACCACAGCATCTCTGTGTCCCAGAGGGGGGCTGAAAAGGGTCCAAGGCTTCACTTGGACTTTTGATCAGATTTGTTGTCATAATCTTTTTGCAGTGCCATAACACCCGATGCAGCATTCTGCACTTAGGTTATTGCAACTAAACGCGTAGAAAATAGACAAAATTTACATTTGCTCTGTGCATCTCCCCAACACACCCCCATTATGAAAGGTTTCCTTTGAATTACGCATATGCAAGACCAACCCACAGTTAGGACCTGATAACTTTGTCCAGACCCATCACTGTAAACTTCAAATGATATACAGACATATTTGAAAAAGAGGTCTCCTCTCCGCATTGGAGAATCCTAAGTCAATCTTGTGTGTCTGAGAGCTGATACAGCAATTTTATCAGACTCTCTATCTCTTACATTGCTTTGATTATAACTCAGTGTTTTCTAAATGACACTGTAAAGCTTAAAGAAAGGTTTTAGTAGTTCTTTCCTGATGGCAGTTTAGGAAATATCGGGGAGCTGTCTGTTTGCAAAGAGCATAATGAATTCCTTAAATTCATAGTCTGTGTTGCTGTAGGAAGGAGTGGAGAGCACAAGCGTGCATTCCACCTTGAGCGTTTTCTACCCACTATGCGCAGGTGCATCATTGAGAAGTAAGAATTCCTCTTAGATCAGTTCAAATTGCTAATATATGTGTTCTAGAGCCTGCAATATAATATTTATGTAGCTTCCGAAAGAGACCTGGGAGGATTCCCTGTAACTCAAGATGGTAGTCTGACTGATGGGTGTAGAAGGATTTTTTTTCTTTTTAAAGAAATCCTTGTTTGTCCCATGGGATTTTCACACTTTTCAGCTGACGGCACTGTATTTTCCTCATCCTGTATAAAGCTGTCAGTGTATTCGTTATATGTGTCTCTTGAAGACTCTGAGCAGATGACGAGAACAATTGCTGGAGGGGGAAAACACATTTGAATCAAAATCTTCAGAACATTTCTGTAGTCTCTCCTGTTCCTGCTTCTGCGTGGACTGTCCCTCGCACTTTCTCTGATTGCATGTTATCTCACACTGTTGGTAGATTACACTGAATGTTTCATCTGTATATAAAAATTAAAAATTCAAACAAAAATCTGGCCCACATGAAGAACAGGCCCTTTGGGCATATGGTTCATTATGCATATTCGTTTAATTACTAAAACACTTGCGATGGCTTTAGTGCCCTTGCTTTCAACTTGCAAAGTTGGATCTCTTCTATTGCACAGAAAATATAGTGCAGAATTCTGTTCTGAAGGAGAAAAAAAGAAAAGAAAAAAATAGAGCCTTTGTAGAAATTACTGGAATTCACCAAAAGGAGGTATGATTCTCAGTATGAAATCAGTGGAAGGAGGGATTTCTCCCCTTCCTCGTCTTTGTCCTCTCCGCCTCCTTCTCATTTCTGCCACTGCCCCGAAGGCTGTTTTTACTGTGGTTAGTTTATAAGTAATGTGAGACTCAGGATTTAGGTTTCAAACGTGTTCCCTCTGAGCGCCTCAAGTCTCACGATGAAGCTACGTTTTATTGTTTAGAAGGGGACTGCTATGAAAGTGTGACTTTAATTGATTTTTCAGGGCAAACAGGTGGTGATGGTTTAGACATATCCTGGCCTGAGTGCCACTCCTAATTTGGGGCTACACATATAATAGCTTTATTAAAATAAACAATCCCGTGGCTTTGGTTTTACCTGAACATCTGCCTCCTGGTTTTTAAAGGGCTTTTAAAAATATTTTCATTGTGTGCTTAAAAGGATCTGATCCTAAAATAGCGAAGAAAGACTATTTTCTATTTATGCCGTCAAACTTTTTATTTTTATCTGATGTTACTAAAATTTAGAAGCATCTTTAAATGGGATAATCATTACTTCGGTAGCTTTTTTTTAAGAACACATTCATTTACAAGATGCAGCAGATTTCAAATACAACAGTTCAAAAATTGAATTTGTAGTTGCTGGGTTTGGATTTGAACTTTTTTCCTGGTGCACAAAATATTGTTTGAGTGAGTACATGTACTTGTGTGTGTGTGCACACATGCTTTAAGACCATATTTTGGATTTATTCCTGAGCTCTGGTGATGTCTCAGCATTGTAAGAAAGCTTCTTGGACTCCTCTTGATCAGAATAAATTCAAGACTCCTAACAGCATTTCTAAGGGAAAGGAGGATCCAAGCCTTGGCATCGTTCTTGTTTTTAGTGGCAAGTATGTGTGGCTCTGATACAAGCACAATTTTGCTTTTCAATTAAGCAAATAGGTAGTCTATCTGAGTAACGGGAGAACATCCAAGACATGCTTGATACGATTCCTAAAGGAATTGTACTTTGCTATAAATAGCATCACTCACTAATCCCGATTGGAGGGTTCCTGAATTAAGGCACCTTCATTGGTTTTAAGCACATTGAATATGTACAGAGCTATTGCAGGCTTAATGTGAACTTACTGCAAGCCTGCTTCTTTTAGTGCCAGAAATAAAGCTGCAAGTAGAGTAACTTAATACAGTGAACTGCTTTACTCTATCACTGCACTAATGCTAATTAGATACACTTGCTTTATTACCCAGAGCATTTTTTCTGTGTTCATTCTGATCTAATCTTTCTATGAACATAAAGGAGTAAGTCATGAAGGAGTAAGTCGTAAGTGTTATGTTTAAGCTTTTAGTCACAATTGCAGCCTGATGTTCATGTGAGCAAAGTCAAAGAACACTCTTAGAGAATGCTTTGTCCACTAAGAGTACAATTAGAATCCCATTGGACTTCTACCAGGGAGGGTCCCACAGTGCCAAAAATTACGTTTCTGAAATGAGTAAGACACTTATCGATACATTTAATGGAATTTTGTTCTTGACCTTTTCAGCTACCCACCTTTATGGAGAATAAATAAATGTGTGAAGATTTTTTTCCTCGCTTCCTTTAATCAGAGCAGAGAATTTGCTCGTGGCTTTGAAAGATGTATTTACCAAAATCAGACTTTCAACTGCTCAATTACCAGCTTCTGCAAAGACGCATAATGAGAAATTTATTGTCTGATTCTAGACCTGAAATTATGATCATTCTAAGGGGAAAAAGCCAATAGTGCAGCACATTAGATGCTTTTTTTGTTTCATTTAGTTTGGTGCTTTTCTACTTTTTAAACTACTTTTTCTGCCTTTATGAGTGGTGTGGGATTTTTATTGGGTCATAGGTGATTGTTTGTTCATTTATATAAAATCACAAAATGTAGAATGTAGTGTGGCCAGTAGTATCGTGCAAACATTAAAGGGATGGGATTTCAATAAATGCTTCACGTTTAAGAGAAGAAAAACTGTTTAATAAGAAATGAATATATGGTATAC
Organism: Saimiri boliviensis; assembly: GCF_048565385.1. Classification (NCBI taxonomy): domain Eukaryota; kingdom Metazoa; phylum Chordata; class Mammalia; order Primates; family Cebidae; genus Saimiri; species Saimiri boliviensis. Next base: position 138,556,578 of record NC_133453.1, read on the forward strand.
ATTAGAAGCCTGTTCCCTCCTTTTTTATAAAGTCCATTAGTATATTCCAAAGGGGAAAATGGAGTCAACAAAAACTTCATGTCTCAAAGAACACAGTCCAAAAGCCTCTAATTTACATTTATCATTAAGATAATATATTTTCTATATTTATTTTCTTTAAAATTAGAATGGATCAGCCATATTCTTCATAGAAATGTTCAGTATAGTGATACTGTGAAACTGACAGCTTGAAAATGATATGCATTCTTTATTTAAATAGTCATAGAGGATAATAAATGTGAGAAACATATAATCCAGATGTCTACCTACAAAAGCATTGGGAATAAATGGTCAGTTAGGGTTATAACCACACCAAACTAGAACTACTTGACGGAAATGTGTCTCTAAGAGCAAAATACAAAGTCCAATGTTCCCCTAATTAACTGACCAGGTCACTCTGTGACATATAGAATTAGTCAAAGACCATGTCAAATTAATGCCAGAAATAGTGCATTTCAGTGCCTATGGATCTTAGGAAAACAAATAGTGAAAGAATTTTGATTTGGTGACTTTTCTTTATACTATGGCACCAAGAGCATTACTTAGAGGTACAGGTGAAAATATGATGGTTTTATTTAGAGGGCAAAGAAGAAAAGGGAGGGTCAGGGCAGGAAAGGACATTTTGATTCTGGAGCTTCGTTAAGCTGAGATTGGCCAAGGCCATTTCTTGATTATTGGTGTGTCTTTCCCTCTCCCATTCTCTAGATAGGGCCTTGACTGGGAAGAACATGCCCCCTCCTGTACCCACTGGTGTCTTCCAAAAGTGCAGAATTGGTTTTCTGGTCAGTCTAAATAGCCTTTCATAGTTTCATGTTCACCCTTTTTATATTATATAGGCAAATCTCCTTTTATCAAGCTTCATTTTATTGAACTTTGCACATATTGCCTTTTATTCTTTTTTTACAAATTGAAAATTTGTGCAAACCTGTATCTAACAAGTTTTTTGGCACCATTTCTCCAAAAAGCAACTTAATCAGAAGATCTAGCTGAGACAATTGGTAAATGTGGCTACACTTAACAACAGATTTTCAATGTAGAGGAAACAGCCTTCTATTTGAAGAAGACGCCATCTAGGACATCCATAGCTAGAGAGAATGCTTTATTTTAAAGCTTCAAAGGACAGGGTGAATCTCTTGTTAGGGGTTAATGCAGCTGGTAACCTTAAATTGAAGCCAATACTCATTTAGCATTTTGGAGATCCTAGAGCCCTTAAGAATTCTACTAAATCTACTCTGCCTGTGCTCTATAAATGGAACAACAAAGCCTGGATGACAGCACATCTATTTGCAGCATGATTTACTGAATATTTAAAACCCACTGTTGAGACCTACTGCTCAGAAAAAAAAGTGATTCTTTTCAAAATACCTCTGCTCATTAAAAATGTACCTAGTTTCTCAAGAGGTCTGATGGAGATATACTAGATTAATGTTTTCATGCCTGCTAACTTACATCTATTCTGTAGGCTATGAGTCAAGGAGTAATTTCAACTTCCAGATCTTATTAAAGAAATGTGTTTTATAAAATAGCTGTCATTGATAGTGAATTTTTCTGATGGATCTGGACAAAATAAATTAAAAACCTTCTGAAAGGATTCACCATTCTAGATGCCATTAAGAATATTTGTGATTCACAGGAGGAGGTTAAAATATCATTATTAACATGAGTTTGGAAGGAGCTGATTGCAGCCTTCACAGATGACTTTGAAGGATTTAAAACTTCAGTGGAAGAAATAAGTATAGAAGTGACAGAAATAGCAAGAGAATCAGAAACAGAAGCAGAGCCTGAAGATGTGACTGAATTGCTATAGTCTCATGATAAAACGAATATATAAACAGTTTCTTCTTGTAGATGAGCCAAGAAAGTGGCTTCTAGAGATGGAACCTACTCCTGGTGAAGATGCCGTGAACATTGTTGAAATAACAAAAGACTTAGCACATTCCATATCTCAGTTGATAAAATAGTGGAAGGGTTTGAGAATACTGACTCCAATTTGGAAAGAAGTTCTTCTGTAGGTAAGATGCTGCCAAACAGCATCACATACTACAGAGAAATCTTTTATGAAAACAAAAGTCAATTAATGTGACAAACTTCATTGCTGTCTTATGTAAGAAATTGCCACAGCCACCCAGCCTTCTGCCACCGTCACCCTGATAAGTCAGCCACCATCAGCTGAAGGCAAGACCCTCTTCCACCAGGAAGAAGATTATGACTCACTGAAAGCTCAGATTGTAGTAATTTTTTTTTAGCAATGAACTATTTTTTATTAAAGTGTATTTGCTTCACCTTTTTAGACATATGCTGTTGCATACATAATGCTTCAACTTACCATTGAATATGTTGCTATACACTGTACTAGACTATAGCACAGTGTAACCATATCGTTTATTATGTACTGAGAAACACCCCAAAATTGTGTGACTCACTTTATTATGATTTTTGCTTCATTGCAGTTGTCTGGAACCAAACTCACAAGATCTCAGAGGCATGCCTGTACAATTGTACTAATTTTCTTTTGCTACTGTAACAAATTATCAAAGACATAAGTGGCTCAAGATGATGCAAGTATATTATAGTGCTGGAGGTTGGAAGTTTAACACTGGTCTCACTGGGCTAAAATTAAGGAAGGGCTCTGTTTCCTTCTGGAGGATCTAGGGGAGGATCCATTTCCTTTGCTTTTCAACTTCTGAAGGTTGTCCCCACATTCCTTGGCTCATGGGCCATTCCTCCCTTTTCAGACCCAGTAAGGCAGATTGTTGAGTTCTCCTGTCACATCACTCTGACATTGTTTCTGCTCTTATGTCTTTTCTGGGCTTTCTTCTGCTTCCCTCTTCAACTTTTAAGAACACTTGGAGTTGTATTTGTCCGACTCAGGTAATTTGGATTATCTCCCTATTTTAAGATCAGATGATTAGCAAACTTTACTCTGTCGGTAACCTCAGCTCACTTTGTCCCATAATCTAACAGGTTCTGGGAAATAGGATGTGGGTGCCTATTTGGGGTGCCAATATTCTGCCTACCACAATGAGGTCCTGAATTACTGTCTTCTGTTCATGTGGCTTTCTGAACAATGAGGATTTCCACAGCAAGCTCTGGTTTCTTGCACAGGAAATGTTTCAGTGAGAGGCATAAATTTGGGAAAAGGGAAGAGGTTGTATACTATAGACATTTGAATCTGAGAGTGGCTAGGAGGACAGCAATTTGACATATGTAGAGGTCACATGTTGTGGGCAACATGAAAGATATTTGATACTTAGTGTGTTCAGTCACCTTTCCCCGTGGCTGCTAGTATATGGCTGGAGGACAGGAAGTCTGGGAGGAAGTCGTGTACCTGTCCATACAGTGGGTCTTGGGCATCTGAGCTTTCCTGGGGACAGGAATGGATGGACTGGTTCCAGGGGCCAACCAAAAAGGAAAAGAGAATAGAGAATAACTTGGAGGGTTGTGTAGTACTCAGAAATAATTCCTAGTTAGTAGGTGAGTGTAAGGGCACACTAAATCCGTGGTGTTTCCCCACATGACTCTACACAGTTAGTCACACTTAAGCCACATTTTGAAAGTGAATAAAATCCTGTATTCTCTGTAAAACATCCTTTAGCATCTCAGACAAAAGCAATCTTACCCTTTCCCGCTGGCTGTCACAGTTTCTTCCTAACTTTTTCCACTTTGATTTCCCTTGCCTAGTTCCATGATTAAGGGTACCTTGTCACCTGATTTACCTAGTTAAACATTTGATCATATCATTTCTTTGTTTAAAAGTCCATTATTTCATTTCATTTCAAATCACATTCTCAACTTCTTACTGTGACATACAGGATTTTCCACAAACTGGTCCCTGCTGAGGTCTCCAACCTGATCGCCAGCATTTGCTCTATGAACCAGCACCGTCGGATGTTTTACTGTCTCCAAGCATGTGAAGTCTTTTTAAATTTTTACTACTGTTGTATCTTTTGCTTTTACTCACGTCCTCCCACTAAACTGTCAGTCACCATCCTTTTGTTTTGTAAAGATGGGGTTTCACTATGTTGTCCAGGCTGGTTTCTAAATCCAGGACTCAAGGGATACTCATGCTTTGGCCTTCCAAATTGCTGGGATTACAGGCATGAGCCACAGCACATAGCTTATACTGTTAGTCCTAACTAAGCACTTCCACTGCCTAGTATTGAGCCTAACACAAAGTAGTAACTGGGTATATGTCTTGTAATTGAATTCATGGATTATTGGAGGGCTTTTTTACAAAAATAATTAGTGAAATAGAGCCTAACAAATTTTATCTTCCAAGTGATTTTCTTCACATTTGTATCTCTGTCCTTTCACTTGGATGTAACCGCTTATCCAATTTATAAAATCATGACAGCAACCATTCAAGTTCATCAATGCATTTAATTCTCTCAATAGCCCTTGAGGCAAATCCTACCATTCCCATTTCACAGAAGGAAAGTGTTTGGTGGTGTTTTCAAGATAACACAATTAGTATGGTAGAGCCATGATTTAGATCCAAAGTGACTATTTTCTATACACCTTTAAATAAATATTTACTGTTAGAAAATTTTATTGCCTCAGAACTGTTGAAAATAATACAGAAAAGTACAGCAGAATAGTTAAAAGCATTTGACTTCATATTCAAACTCCCCAAATCAAACAGTTCTGATTTTGTGTCCTTATTTAAAAAGAAATGTTCCTTTGACTACTGTAGAATCATACATAATGAGGTATCCTGATATTTGTACTTAAAATGGCAAAATGGGGACTCGAATTTAGATATGTGTGCACATAGGTGCTTGTGTGTGTAAGAGTTTGTATTGGTGGCTGCTGGCTAATAAAACTCTGCCTTATTCACTGTAGAGCAGTGAGTGATAAAACTATGTCTTATTCACTGTAGAGCAGTGATTGATAAAACTGTCTTATTCACTTACTGGGTTTAGAGGAGCAGCACAGTGCCTCAGATATAGTAAAAGTTTTATAAATTTTGGTTGAAAGAATTTTTCTTTTATTATGCTCTAAGTTCTGGGATACATGTGCAGAACGTGCAGGTTTGTTACACAGGTATACATGTGCCGTGGTGGTTTGCTGCAACCATCCACCCGTCATCTGCATTAGGTATTTCTTCTAATGCTGTATCTCCCCTAGCTTCCCACCCACCAATAGGCCCCAGAGTGTGATATTCCCTCCCTGTGTCCATGTGTTCTCATTGTTCAACCCCCACTTGCAAATGAGAACACGGTGTTTGGTTTTCTGTTCTTGTGTTAGTTTGCTGAGAATGATGGTTTCCAGCTTCATCCATGTCCCTGCAAAGGACATGATCTCATCCTTTTTTATGGCTGCATAGTACTCCATGGTGTATATATGCCACATTTTCTTCATCCAGTCTGTCATTGATGGACATTTGGGTTGGTTCCAAGTCTTTGCTATTGTGAACAGTTCTGCAATAAACATGTGGGTGCATGTAGAAAGAATGTTTTAATTGGTTGATTAATTAGGTAGTTTTAGTTTATTCAGAAACTGTGATATATTTGATCACCTTGGCTTTTTGGGCATTAATGTAGAGTATAGAATGGAAATGAACTAGTTTCTCGAACTTTTCCACATTTAGACTTTCCAAGCCACTCACAAATGTGCACACTGAAGATGTATTAAGGAAATGTTTGGGATTTTGCATTTGGAGACTTGCAACCTCTGTCCTCTTGTATTATCCAAAGTCATAGTTTGGATTCCAATTTAAGGAGTCTTCCTCCCTAGGCCACTGCACTGTACAAGCTGCCTCGCTGTGACATTACCCAACTACAGTGTTGGATAACAAGTGGGATTTGGTTAGACCTTTATTTAAATGCTTAAATTTTGACTTGTTTTAATTCAACAAATGTTTGAGTAGATCACATAAAACTATGCTATGTTTTACAAGAAATATAGAGCTGAATTATATATGATTCTGGATTTCAAAGAGCAAAATAATTCTGGTGCATTCAATAGGTATGAACAAAAATAATCTTGATGCCAGGCAAAGTATGTGCCAGGTACTTATAGAAAGAATGGTTTGCTCCAGACGGGGGGATCAGCAAAGAGGAAAAATGAACATTACTAGAGACACTTTAACTCAAGGTATTCAGAAGAAAAACAGCGGCAGTTTTCAAGAATGGCAAATTTATAAACCTGGAATTTAAGAATTATGGTAGGAAACGGAGTGAGAAGGAATTGCATATGTGAAGGTCAGATGTATTTTGATTTGATGGGTCATGAATTGCAAACGAATAGTTTTAGACTGTCTATAGAGATGTGAAAAAACAAAAGGCCTTGAGTACAAGAACACTGAGATGAGACCTATGCTTTGGGTGATTCCTTTCACCCTGATGTGAATGGATAGAAACTAGAACAAGGCATTATGAACAGTGTACAAATTAGAAGTGTATTCACATAATCTGAGTCCTGTGAACACCTATGGGGCCACATTTGGCCAACTTTGAGAGTTGTGTGGGTGTGTTTGGGGTAAGAGGAAAGAGTAAACAAATTATGGTAAAGTGATTGAATTTGTTCTCCATGTTTAAAAATGGAAGGAGTTCACATTATGAACATTTAAAAAGTTCATTTGCAAATAGGTTAAAACTCACAAGAAATTAAAAAAGAAATAGTGCAAAGTTTCCATGCCCCCTTCAGCCAGTTTCTCCCAACAATAATATCTCGCATATCCATAGTACATTTTCAAAACCAGGACATTCATACTGGCACAATACTATTAACTTAGGTTTGGATCTGGTTCACATTTCATCAGCTTTTAGATGCATTCAGTGGTGGTAGTATGTGATTCATGTATCAGATAAATATCACCACAGCCAAGATACCTAATTGTTCTGTCATCACAAAGAACCTCACTTGTGTTGCTCCTCAATATTCACACATCCTTAACCCTAACCCTGGCAACCACTTAACTATTTTTCTTCACTATAATTCTCTCACTTTGAGAATGTCATACAAAAAGGAATCATACCGTATATAACCCTTGAGATGGGCTTTTTGCATTCAGCATAATGGCTTTCAGATCCATCCAAGTTGTGTGCATCAATAGTCATTCCTATTGTGAACTCTTTAAAACTGATAAGCCTGGGTAATGTCAGATCTAGTTTTGCCTGAAACAGTCAGCTGAAACTGTGTAAGACATAGTAAGAAATAGACCCCTTGGAGAAAGGATGCAATCTAAGCTTACTGTGGTCCCCACCACGCCCTATAGTCTTCCACCTGGGCTACATTTCAACTACTTGACCCTTGAGGGCATTTTAATTTGCTTTTCTTGGCAGTGGCTAACATTTCTGAAATGGATATAAGATTATCAGTGTTTCACAGCTTACCGTATATGATAGAGAAAAGAAATGGTGTCCCTTTCTCTGGTAAATTCAAAATACAAAGTCTCAAAGAGTAGGACGTGACATCATTATTTAAAAAATGTAGCATGCCCTATTATGTTTATGCAGTGTCTATACATTTATCAGGCCATGGATTATTTTTCAAGTGCTTTAGACTACAAAGGATTTTGTACAGGTATGGGGTGGAGGTGTCAGAGGCAGGGTGGGGCTGTTAGGAAGAGAGACTGTTGCCCTTTTCCCATGTCCGTCAATAAGGAGCAAACCACAGTGAGAACTGAGGATTAGGACCTCAGCATCTCTCTACAATTTGGTAGCCATCATTATCTCTGGTGTGTGCATGTGCTGTTTGGGTAATATCTGTTTTTCTTTTCTACTTTCTTCCTTACCCTGGCCTTTATCACTTTCAAAATCAGCACTTTGTCCTTCATGGCAGTTGTTAACCAATGACAGTGGCTGCTTGGGAACCCTGAAATTCTTGGCTTTTGAAAGCATTCCTAGGCCAGTGCAGAATCACACTCTGTGTTTCCAGTGGTACGTGATCTACTGTAAGGGAAAACAAACAAACGTAAAATAGGTCACATGTACAAGGGAGTTTGTAAAAAAAAAAAAAAAAAAAATGTGATGTATGCATACATATATGCAGTTGAAAGAATAAAGTAAAACATCTGTGTACCTACTGCCCTACTTAAAAACATTTTTTTTTTTTGAAATGGAATCTCACACTGTGGCCTGGGCTGGAGTGCAGTGGCACAATCTCAGCTCACTGCAACCTCTGCCTCCTGGGTTCAAGTGATTCTCCTGCCTCAGCCTCCTGAGCAGCTGGGATTACAGGTACACACTACCACACCTGGCCATTTTGTTTTGTATTTTTAGTAGAGGCAGAGTTTCACTATGTTGGCCAGACTTGTGTCAAACTCCTGACCTCGTGATCCGCCCACCTTGGCCTCCCAAAGTGCTGGGATTACAGGTGTGAGCCACCATACTTGCTCAAAAAAGTAACATTTTTTGAAGTTCTTTACTTCTTTGTAATTGGATCCTCCGTCCTCCTTTGTCCATAGGTGTAATGGTAATACTGAATACTGCATGTCACTCACTGTCACTTGCAGTTTTTCCATCTTTGTATCTATCTTTGAACAATGTATTCAATTTTACCTGATTTTTGAAGATTTTAGAAAAGAAATTATAAAATAATTATATATCTTATTCTGCCACTTGCATTTATTTACTGAGTATTGTTTTTGGTGTTCATTTTGTAGTTCATTTACATTCTGTATACAGTATAGCTGTATGAGTAATCATCCATTCAATTCTTGAGAGACGTTTGAATTGATGACAGGTTTGGATATTTTCATTTTGTTTTTGAGGCTTTTTGCCATTATCAAAAGTACTCTTGTCATCTGGTGGACAAGTGTTAAGAGTTTAGAGCAGTAGTTCCCAGTGGGGTGCCTGGACAGCAGCATCTAAAACTTTTCAGTAATGCAGTTTCTTGGGCCCCACTCCAAACCTGCTAAATCAGGAATTCTGGCAGTGGGACTTAGCAACCTTGTTTAAATAAGTCCTCCAGGTGCTTCTTATGCAGGCTCAAGTTTGAGACTCACTGCTTTAGGGTATATACCTAAGAGAAGGACTGCTAGATTTTGGGACATACACTTTCTGCTTAATTAGTTAATGCCAGCCATTTCCGAAGTGATTGTTGAACCATCAGCATCAAATGAAAGTTATGATTTTGCATCTTAGAAGACTCTCGGCATTATCTTACTTCTTAATTTTGTCAATCTGGTGTGTGAAGGGGTACCTTGGTGAGGTCTTAATTTGCATTTTTAATAATACTAACACATTTCGTATGTCTGGGGGCATTTGGATCCCTCCGTCTTTGCTCCAATTTTGCCTAATTTGCCGATTTTCTTCTCCCCCTCTTTGTAAATTTTTTTTTTGGTAGAAGTATTCAATCTAGATACAGATTGTTTTACTTAAAATTTCTTCTAGCAGTTTCTATTTTTTCATGCTGTTTTGATGAACAAAATCTTTAATATCAAATTTACCCATTATTTTCCTGTGGTTGGTGCATTTCATGACTTGTTTGAAGAATCCTTTCCTACGCCCAAAGTCATAAAATTATTCTTTAATTTTTTTTTTAAATTTTACATTGCATCTTTAAATCTACGTGTGATTTAATTTCATTTTTGTGTTCTGGACAGTATCCAATTGAATTGGTATCATTTATTGAATATTCTGCCTTTTCTCAGTGATCTGAAATTACTACAAAGTTGTAAATCAAGTTTATATACATAGGTTGGCTTCTTCATTGGTCTCTTGTCTATTCCTGTACCAATATCACACAGATATTTCAGTTTAGCACAGTTCTTCCCAGTTTCCTTTTCTTCTTCAAGAATGTCTTGGTAAGAAAGCTTGGCTCTTTGTTCTGTGTAAGAGGTAGAATTCACTCTTTGTGTTCCACAAAAACAGGACAAGACCAATATTGAAAATAGGTCAGATGCAAACTTATTAACTTTCAAAATCAGTACATTATAAAAAGAATAGCAGAATGAAACCAATTTGATTAGGAGTAAACATAAGAACAAAAATCGTATGTAAAATCAAAATTAAAAATTAAAAGTTATCTTTTTGAAACATTTATAAAACTGTTCTTTGCTCAGAGTTTTCAATATACAAAGAGAAAAGATGCAAACAGGTATTGGAAGTGGAGAATATTCAGATGAGGCAGAGAGTAAACATAAGAGGATATTATGACTAATTTTAAACTTAAAATGTTGAAACTAAATAAGATGAATAAAGCTTATACAACAAATTATCAAAGTGGCTGCAAAGAGACTTAAAAGGTACTAAACCCATTAAATAATTGGATCAGTAGTTCAATGTCATCCCAGAAAGCTAAACTTAAGACTCAGGCAAATTTAGAGGTAAGTTTTACCAAACATTAATGGATTAGGTAAATCTTATACAAATTCTTTTTTTTTTTTTTTTTCCTTTTGGCTATTACTGTTTTTTGACATGTCAGTTGTCAATTTTATTATTTGTCTATGGAAGGCAACGTGTCATTTTAACTCCTGTGCCTGCCTTTCAAACTTGCTTTTGGCCATTGATTATTTGCATTTTACTCTGAGATGAGATATGAGAGAGAGAGAGAGAGAGAGATTGGTTCTCTAGTCATCCTATTTGGCATTCCTTAACTTTATGACCTCATGTCTTTTATAAATTTTGGAAGATTCTCATTCAAGATCACTTATAGCTTTTTCCCTATTCTCTCTCTTTCTGGATACTGCATTTTTACATATAAATTAAACCTTTCTCAGTGTGAAATACTTATTATTCTATTTCTGGTTTTACCTTATTTATCTTGAAGTGTAGATATTTTCTACTAATGCTCTAAATTATTAATTTAATTCCCTATTCCAAATAATGAATTATTTTTCTTTATCTGTTCTGCTATTACATTCATTTATTGAGCTCTTCATTTTATGTATGAAGTTCTAGGTATTTATTTGACTCTTACAGATCTCAGTTCTCTGCTGATATTCTTTGTTTTCACCAGTTTTCATGAACATATGGATTATAATTATTTTAAAATTCAAATCCTATAACTCTGATATTTAAATCACCCATTTATTCTGGTTATCTTTTTTCTTTCCATTTTTGGTCATTGTTTTTTCCTTCTGACAATGCCTGGTTATTTTCATTGGAACATTTTTAAAGGGGGGCTGGACTATGTTATCTTCTACCACAGAGGATATTGAGTAGGCATTGAGAATATAGCAAGTCACTCTGATACCATCAAAAATGGAGATGATCCAAGGTAGGATTCCAGGTGTCTTAAGGATTCATCTATTTCTAGTTTTATCCCATGCCTAGTATGTACCCCTTTAGGATTCTCAGTAAAACCCTGAAGTATTTGCTTTCTTTTCAGGTAGTCCCTCACCTCCAATTTTTGTCTCCCAACTCTGTGACATTGCCAGAAGATTTTAGCAGCCACTTTCTGCTTGATTTCAACCTTCATCCTAAGCATGCATGACTTAAGAATTAGTAACTGTTTTAAGGAGAAATGAATGTAAAATGTCCAGCTTGACTCTGCTATTCTTTAATTCTCTATATTTTTGTTTTTTAAGTGCTAGCTGCTGCAGTTACCATGCATGCACTTCAGTTTTTGCCTTCCTAGATTTTTAAGGTTGAAACAAACTCTAGGTTAGTACTTTGAACTCTGTTGATTGCTGTGTTCTGCACAGTGAATTGACAAAAAGAAGTATAGTAGTCCATTCTCAAACTGACATAAAGACATACCTGAGACTGGGTAATTTATGAAGACAAGAGGTTTAACTAACTCAGCTCTGCAGGCTTAACAGGAAGCATGACTGAGAGGCCTCAGAAAACTTATATTCATGATGTGAAGAAAAGGGAAAGCAATATGTCTTACCACGGTGGGGCTGGAGAGAGACAGCAAAGAAGAGAGAAGTGCCACACACTTTCTGACAACCAGATCTCAGGAGAACTCACTCACTGTCATGAAAACAAAGGGGGAGGTTTGCGGACATGATTTAATCACCTCTTACCAGACCCCTCCCCTGACATGTGGGGATTACAATTGGAGATGAAATTTGGGTGGGGACACAGAGCCAAACCATATCAACAAAGAAACAGATAGGAATGAAACGGGCCCTGAAAGAGATGAAGCAATAGCAAACTAAGGGAGCGCATTTGTTTTTGATCCTGTGTCCTCAGGTCCTAGAAGTCTTGATTATTCTCAGATTTCTTCAAATTGTTTGTTTGTGTATATTAAGCAGTTTTCACAGCTTTTTTTTTTTACAAGGAATATTGAGAAAAATTTTCTCCTTCATACTAAAGAGCTGAAGTTTCTCTTTTACTTAACGTGCCAGCTTAATAACAATAGTATCAGAATTCTTTAGATCAAACCATCTCTCTCCCAATTTGTAGGCTTTTGCTTTTCCCTATTTAAATTCTGGACAGTCTTATTACAAATTAGACTTTACTTTTTGTAAGTCAATGTTTATTTACAGTGGCATACACATTTACCATTGTTTTTGAGCACCATACGTTTTTGCATTTCGCCTTTATGCTTGGGGCAGTTGTCTTTCTGTTTGAAGTATATCTTTGATATTTAAGTTCATAAGGGTCTTCTGCTGATAAGCACTCCTAGCTCATGTTTTTCTGAAAATGTCTCTGCTTCACTCTCCTTTAAAGATAATTTATGACATACATGATTCTAAATTGAAAGACTGAAAGAATATATATGTTAAATTATTCTACTGTCATCTTGCTTTCCCTGTTGCCTTGAGGAATAAAGTCACTTAAATTACATTTCCTTTGTAGTTGAACTATTTTTTCTTGTTAGCTGCTTTTAAATGTTCCTCTTCTCCCCGGTTGTTTTTTTAGTTCTACTATCATAGTTTTAGATACAGATTCTTCTTAATTCTGACGAATTTTTAGGGGAAGAGGAACTTCCTATATTAATCTTTCAGCATTTCTGGAAAATCCTCAGGCATTTTTTCTTTATATATTGCTACTTCTCCATTTTCTCTTTAACCCCGTCTCCACCCCAAACACCTATCAGACCTTCTCATTTCTACTTTACATGTGTCTTAACCTCACTTGTATATCTGTAAACCTGTTTCGATGGTCTGTATCCTCAATAATTTCTTTGGAATTATCTCTTAGTTCATTAATTTTCTGTTCAGTTGCTTTTAATCTGTTAATTAGTATACCCCTTGTGTTTATATTTTATTTTCTCTCCTATATACTATTCCTCAACAATAACTCAGCTCAGATCACATAGTCCATCTTTAAAATAATTTTCTTGCCTTCTCTACTTTCATTAAACTTGATTGGCAGAACCTCAGGTAAGCATGGCTCCAGAGAAACATATTTAGTGCATCCTGACAATTCTATTACGCTTCTGTAATCCACTCTCCTTTTCACTCTTCTAGACTATTTCATAACGTCTCTTCTGCTTTGAACTTTTAATACTTCTTTTCCTCATCCTCACTCTCATTGTATGACCATGATTGACATAAGTGCCCGTCTACTGCTACCCCACCCTCTCTATGTCTATCCCCCTACCAACATCTATGCCTCCGTCATCTGCTTTTCCTTCTGTAACTATGGATGACCTGAATTGTTGCTAAGATCAACCCTCCATTTTACAGTGGATTCCACCCTTACCACTGATGCAAAAGTAGTGCTCTGTTATTTCTTGTCTCTTGCCTCATAATTTTATTTCTCTCTCTTTCCTCATTTATTGCTATAGTCCCTTCCAGCCATCACCCTATTTCTCTAATAAACTCTTTCAAAGAGTTATGTCTCCTGTCTACAATTTTCCCCCTGTTCTCTTAAACTCACTCTTACCTAATTTTTGCCTCATAGTTTCACTAAACTGCTCATTTCAAGCCACCAATGACCACCTCTCAGTATCTTACTTGTAAATATAGTGTGGCCATCCTCTTTAAAATACCTTATCTACTTTCTTTTTTTTTTTATTATTATTATTATTATTTTTTTATTGCATTTTAGGTTTTGGGGTACATGTGATGAACATGCAAGATTGTTGCATAGGTACACACATGGCAGTGTGCTTTGCTGCCTTCCGTCCCCTCACCTGTATCTGTCATTTCTCCCCATGCTATCTCTTCCCACCTCCCCACCCCCCACCCCTCCCCCATTTCCCCCCAACAGACCCCAGTGTGTAGTGCTCCCCTCCCTGTGTCCATGTGTTCTCATTGTTCAACACCCGCCTATGAGTGAGAATATACGGTGTTTGATTTTCTGCTCTTGTGTCAGTTTGCTGAGAATGATGGTTTCCAGGTTCATCCATGTCCCTATAAAGGACGTGAACTCATCGTTTTTGATGGCTGCATAATATTCCATGGTGTATATGTACCACATTTTCCCTATCCAGTCTATCATCGTTGGGCATTTGGGTTGGTTCCAGGTCTTTGCTATTGTAAACAGTGCTGCAATGAACATTCGTGTGCACGTGTCCTTGTAGTAGAATGATTTATAATCCTTTGGGTATATACCCAGTAATGGGATTGCTGGGTCAAATGGGATTTCTATTTTTAGGTCCTTGAGGAATCGCCACACTGTCTTCCACAATGGTTGAATTAATTTACATTCCCACCAACAGTGTAAAAGTGTTCCTATTTCTCCACATCCTCTCCAGCATCTGTTGTTTCCCGATTTTTTAATGATCGCCATTCTAACTGGTGTGAGATGGTATCTCAATGTGGTTTTGATTTGCATTTCTCTGATGACCAGTGATGATGAGCATTTTTTCATATGTTTGTTGGCCTCCTGTATGTCTTCTTTTGTAAAGTATCTGTTCATATCCTTTGCCCATTTTTGAATGGGCTTGTTTGTTTTTTTCTTGTAGATCTGCTTTAGTTCTTTGTAAATTCTGGATATCAGCCCCTTGTCAGATGGGTAGACTGCAAAAATTTTTTCCCATTCTGTTGGTTGCCGATTCACTCTACTGACTGTTTCTTTTGCCGTGCAGAAGCTGTGGAGTTTGATTAGGTCCCATTTGTCTATTTTGGCTTTTGTTGCCATTGCTTTTGGCGTTTTGGTCATGAAGTCCTTGCCTACGCCTATGTCCTAATACCATAAAAACCTTAGAAGAAAATCTAGGCAAATACCTTATCTACTTTCAAGAATAACAACCATCTCATAGTGTATCCATTTCTCTCTGACACCCCCTCAGTCTCTTTTTCTGATCCCTTACCTTCTCAAACTCTAAATTTGGACTTTTTTAGAGATTACTTCTTGGCCATTTCTTTCTAGTTGCTTCTTTGCTAAGGTTATCTAGTCTGATATCATTAAATGCTGTCTGGAGTCTGATAATCCAAAAATTTATGTATCAAACCTTATCTTGTACCCTGAATTCCAAACCATATATCTAAGGTTTACTGTGTGTCTCCACATGGACATCTAATTGGCACCTCATACTTCCCTCCCCAAAACTGTTCTTCATACAGACTTCATCTTAATGCATGAACAAATCCATTCATCCAAGTTTTCAAGCTCTTCATCTTGGAATCATTCTCAATCACTCCCTTTTTATCTTCTCATCTGAACTGTTTGCAACTCCACTGTCCCTAATTTCTAACTAGTCAAAACATGGCCACTTCTCACTAATTCCACTGCTGTCACCTTAATTATAGGCCACAATTAACTCTAACTGGTCATTTTGGTAGCTTCATAAATGAAATCTGTGTTGTCTCTTTAGGCAACCACATTGTTCTCATTATGCAACCACGGTTATTCTTCTTAAATATGAGTCAAATCATATTGCTCTGCTTCCCACCTTCTTGCCAATCTAGCAGCTCCCTTAGAATAAAAGACAAGGACCTTATAGCCATCAACCAGGCCCCTTGTGGCCAACTCCTGTTCCTTCCTCACTTCTCTTTCCAATCTTCTTGCTTCAGACACAAGGAGTCCATGCTGCCTTTAAAAACAAACAAACAAAAACAAAAACCAAACACACACACACACACACACACACACACACACACACACACACGAAGGCCAGGCACAGTGGCTCATGCCTATAATCCTAACACTTTGGGAGGCCAAAGCGGGCAGATCACTTGAGGGCAGGAGTTCAAAACTGGCCTGGCCAACATGATGAAAACCTGTCTCTTCTGAAAACACACACAAAAAAATAGCCCGGTGTTTTGGTGGGTGCCTGTAATCCCAGCTACTCTGGAGGCAGAGGTAGAAGAATCGCTTGAACCTGGGAGGTAGGGAGGTTGCAGTGAGCCCACGTGGCACCACTGCACTCCAGCCTGGGTGACAGAGTAAGACTCAGTCTCAAAAACAAATAAACAAACAAACAAACACACTAGAAGACATACATCCAATTCCGGGCCTTGGCATTTGTTATTTCTTCTCCCTGGAAATATTATTCACCTAGATACCCACACCTCCTCTGAGGTCTTTGCTGACTTATTGCCCTCTCAGTGATGTCTTCCCTAACCACCTTACTTGTAATTGTAAACTGCGCCCCATTGCCTGATATTTCTTCCCTTCCTTTTTTTCTGTTTTGTTTTCTCATGGTGGATCTTTTACTGCCTGATACATATAGTTTATTTATTTATCTGTCTCATCTTCAATCCTCATATACAATGTAAGCAACATAAAGGCTGTCTTTAGTTTGCTTTTGTTTACTCTTGTGTCCAAAACAGTATAAGTGTTTAACAAATCAGTACTAAAAAAAAAAATGAGTAAAGAATTAAAGCAGGAAATAAAGTAGTGACAGGAAGATGAAGTTAGTTTGTATGGTACAGGGATAGAACACATGAGTGAAGACATGGTCAAGGAATTGAGAAAATAGCTTTTTAAATTAGAGAAAGGTATATTCAAAAGCAAAGTCCTGAACATCATGTCTTAGGGTTTGCAAAGGGTGCAGTGTGATTAGGAACCTAGAATGGATGGTACAGTTGGGTTATGATGTACAGCCAAGTACGAGCCAGTTTGTGAAAGTTCTTAACTGTTAAATTATGAAGTCTGGATGTCTTAAAGTTGGCCAGGGGAAAATGGAATATTTTAATCAGTTTGATGCATATGATAAGACCTAGTGGTATTTTGCTGTTGTTTTGCTTTGGTATAGTGATATATAAGACATGTTTTTCCTGCTTTAACCCCAAAAAAGCAGTTACAACTTCTTGAGAAGGGGCTACTTATTAGTTTGTTACTTTGTAAATGAATGTATACCTGGTCAAATTACAAATTGTTTTTCTAATTTAACCCTGGAATTTTTTCGAACAGAATTAACACAGCTTTGTTTCATCTTTACCCAATATGTTTATTCTAAAATAATCATGCTTATGTGAATCTTTCCCCCTCTAAATTATGCCCTGTACTATAGGATGATTTTTCATAAAGATTGTGTGGTTATTTAAGGAGCCACTGCTTTTAAATATCTAGACTTTATCTTTATTATGACAAATGAGTTGATGAACACCATATTCTGAAAGAGAGTGTATGTGTATGTGTCTGTGTATGTTTGCTGCCCTTTCTTATTTTCATGTCTCAAGGGCCACTCCAGTGATTTTTAAAGAAATTTAGAGGCCGGGCGCGGTGGCTCAAGCCTGTAATCCCAGCACTTTGGGAGGCCGAGGCGGGTGGATCACGAGGTCAAGAGATCGAGACCATCCTGGTCAACATGGTGAAACCCGGTCTCTACTAAAAAATAGAAAAAATTAGCTGGGCATGGTGGCACGTGCCTGTAATCCCAGCTACTCAGGAGGCTGAGGCAGGAGAATTGCCCGAACCCAGGAGGTGGAGGTTGCAGTGAGCCGAGATCGGGCCATTGCACTCCAGCCTGGGTAATAAGAGCGAAACTCTGTCTCGAAAAAAAAAAAAAAAAAAAAAATTTAGAACCTTCTTCAGTACTTTTCAGAGGAATTGGCTTCTAACCTCCTTAAGTATTCATACAGAGTTATTAGATTTCAAATTAGCAGTACATTACACCAGAAGAAATCAACTAGCCCCTCCTTGGACTTCCTGGGATGTTGCTCTTGTCTCAGTTTTAACCCAGGAATTTAGTAAGGTTGGAGTTTGGGTTGGTGGAAAGGAAGGTGGATGTTGGACCTGGCAAGGATATTGCACTTACGTATTCTTTTTCTTAAATTTGGTTTGTGGTATAGGAATGGGTAACATAACAGAAAGTGGATTTTTCATTAGCTGAAACTTAATTTATATGATGGCAAATATAGGAAACATATAGAGTTCTCTGTGACTTTTCCACCACAAAAGAACACTTAATTTTATTATTACATACCTAATGTACTTGTGTCATCTTAGGTGACTACAAAACAGAAGAGGAATTTAAGATCACCTGACTCTGACCAATGTTGGGTCAAAATTCTTTTCTAAATAATGGCCACATGAACTAGATCCCCAAATGTCTGTGCTATTTACAAAATAGAAGTATAAAACAACCCATGATTTTGTATGAGCAACCATAATGAAATATATTTATTCAAATGAGACTCTTGATTTCATTGTTCGGTTTTTTTAAACACTGCCTTCATGGACAGTGTGTTTGAGCCATAAAATGCAAACTCTAATCTCTATAATCATACTTCGTTTCAACAAAAGCAGTGTTTTTGAGAATTACTCAGAGACTTGGCTTCTTGTAATTTTAGCTGTTTCCTAATCTCAAATTCACTCTTGAAGGACAACAGGACAGAATCTTAAGATACTTTCAAATGAGGAGATCCCAAAGCATTATAGGAGAACAGACATGTCAATCATTGAACTTGGTATCTAAAGATAACTACTTTTTAGTAGAAGCATTCTATTGGATGTTTAGAAGATAGTTAATGGCTTGGTTGATTACTTAATTGGTTACAGACCACTTCATCATGAAACCTGACAGACATAACCTGAGTTCTTCTTTTAAATTTTTTGTGACATGAGATAACATCCTTTTCATGTCATACTTAAAAAAAACAATACATAGAGGATTTGTTAGAGAGATTTGTTCAATTGTCTATGGCAATGCTGGCTAAGTGCTTCAGTCACAGCTAGCTTGGAACCATGGACTCTTGAAGGTATTTTGATCTTCAGGGTTTTCCTCGGGGAAAAAAATAATCTTTTCATGAGTCACTTTCTTCTATCTGAGATTTAGCATGTATATATTTTCATAAAAACTATTGCAGATACATTTTAGGATAGAAAATAAAGAAATACTTGCAGTCGAAAATTTAAGGCAATTTTTTGAAATTTCACTTTTGGGGAAGGTATTCCCCAGAAGATGTGGTCACTTCTGCACCTGTGTCATGGAACACACTGGGGAGACATACATGCTAGAATAAGAAGTTTCCTTGATGCCAGAGAAACCAAGCTTTAAGCAATGGTCCTGACATTTTATATGTGATTGTTCTGTTTTGTTTCTGAGTATTGTCCTGTTGTATGGATATATTTACTTTTTGTCAGCATTTGGGCCATTTCCAGTTTTGTTATTTAGAATAATGCTGCTGTGCTATAAACATTTGTGGACAAGACTTTTGTGAGGCATATTAAACAGAAGTAGAAAGGCTTTGAATTACAAATATATGTGCAGTGTTTTGAGAAACTGCCATACAGTTTTTCAAAGTGGATGTACCATTTGTGCTTTCTTACCAAGGATGTGTGAGAGCTGCAGTTGCTCCCCATTTTGGTCAACACTTTATAATACCAGTCTTTTAAATTTTAGCCTTTCTAGTACATGTGAAATCACATTTCACATTTCATAGTGGTTTTAATTTGTGTTTTCCTAAAGCATAATCATGTTGGATATCTTCTTACGTTTGTAGGTATTCATACAGCTTTTTTGTGTTTGAAGGATTTGGGCAAATATTTTGCCCATTTATAATGAGTAGTCTTATTAAATTGTAAGAAGTTTTTTTGTCTTCTGGAAACACGTTCACTTTCAGTATATGTAGTGAAAATATTATCTTCATTTTGTGAGTTGCCTTTTCGTTTCCTTCCATAGAGCAAAAGAAGTATACTTTGATGAAGTCTATTTTTTTTTCTTTTATTTTGGTGGTGAGAGGTTTGGTGTCTTACTTTATCACCCAGGCTGGAATATAATGGTGCAGTCATGGGTCTCTGCAGCCTCTAGCCTCTGGGCTTGAGTGATTTCTTTGCCTCAGCCTCCCAAGTAGCTGGGACTTAAAGGCACATGCCATCATGCGCAGCTCATTTTTCACAGTGTGGCCCAGGCTGGTCCCAAACTCTGGGCCTCCAACAGACCTCCCACTTTGACCTCACAAAGTGCTGGCATTACATAGCACTGGGATAACAGGGGTGAGCCATCATTCCCAGCCTTTTTTTTTTTTTTTTTTTCTGTTTTCATATTACCCTTTATACTTTTTGTGTCCTAATAAATCTTTGCCCACTCCAAGATGGCAAGTTTTTCTCCAATGCTTTTTTCTTAGAAGTCTTAAAATTTTAGAATTTACCTTTAGATGTATAATCAATTAGAGTTATATTTTGTATCTTATGTGGTAAGAGCTGTTGATTTTTTTCCCCATACATGTATCCAGTTGTTCTAGTGCCACTGTTTAAAAAAAAAAAAATCCCATTTTTTCTATTGAATTACATTGGCAACTTTCTTAAAAATCAATTAACCACTTTTTAAAATTTCATTTTCTGGGGAACATGTGAAGAACATGCAAGATTGTTGCATAGATACACATGGCAGTGTGATGTGCTGCCTTCCTCCCCATCACCTATATCTGGCATTTCTCCCCATGCTATCTCTCCCCAACTCCCCACGCTCCCACTGTCCCTCCTCTATTTCCCCCCAACAGACCCCAGTGTGTGATGCTCCCCTCCCTGTGTCCATGTGTTCTCATTGTTCAACACCCACCTATGAGCGAGAACATGTGGTGTTTGATTTTCTGTTGTGTCAGTTTGCTGAGAATGATGGTTTCCCAGTTCATCCATGTCCCTACAAAGGACATGAACTCATCATTTTTGATGGCTGCATAATATTCCATGGTGTATATGTGCCACATTTTCCCTGTCCAGTCTATCATCGATGGGCATTAGGGTTGGTTCCAGGTCTTTGCTATTGTAAACAGTGCTGCAATGAACATTCGTGTGCATGTGTCCTTATAGTAGAACGATTTATAATCCTTTGGATATATACCCAGTAATGGGATTGCTGGGTCAAATGGAGTTTCTATTTCTAGGTCCTTGAGGAATTGCCACACTGTCTTCCACAATGGTTGAACTAATTTACACTCCCACCAACAGTGTAAAAGTGTTCCTATTTCTCCACATCCTCTCCAGCATCTGTTGTCTCCAGATTTTTTAATGATTGCTGCTCTAACTGGCATGAGGTGGTATCTCAAGTAGTTTTGATTTGCATTTCTCTAATGACTAGTGATGATGAGCATTTTTTCATATGTTTGTTGGCCTCATGTATGTCTTCTTTGGTAAAGTATCTGTAATGTCCTTTGCCCACTTTTGAATGGGCTTGTTTGCTTTTTTTCTTGTAAATCTGTTTTAGCTCTTTGTAGTTTCTAGATATCAGCCCTTTGTCAGATGGGTAGATTGCAAAAATTTTTTCCCATTCTATTGGTTACAGATTCACTGTAATGACTGTTTCTTTTGCTGTGCAGAAGCTGTGGAGTTTGATTAAGTCCCGTTTGTCTATTTTGGCTTTTTACCACTTTTTTGTGGATCTATTTCTGGACTCTACTATTCAATTGATCTACAAGTCTGTCTTTTCACCAACACTACTACTAGTTTCCTTCAGCTTCATAATGACTTGTGAAGTCAGCTAGTGTGTTATTTGCTAAAATTCTCTGACTATTGCATGTCATTTGCACTTTTATATAATGTTTAGAATTAGGTTGTCAATTTCTGTAAAATTAGGATTGCTTGAATCTGTAGGTCAATTTGTGAATAACTGCCACCTTAACAATGCCAAATCTTCCACTTCGTGAACTAGACATATCTATTTGCTTATTTACATATTCTGTAGTGTTTCTCAATAATATTTTATAGTTTCTAGTGATGGTATATTGCTCATATTTTATAAATTTTATTCTCAAATTTTGTGTAGCTTTTCTGCTGCTACTATAAATGGAAATTTTTAAATTTTATTTTTTAATATTTTGCTAATATTAATATCTAAAAATGGTTTTAATGTTTTAATAATTTTATACCATGTGACTTTGCTGAATTTAGTTGTCATTTCCAGGATTTGCTTTGTAGATTCCTTAGGATTTTCTACATTTAAAAAAATCATGTAATCTGCAAAAACACACTTGTACTTTTTATTCTTATATTTATGCCTTTTGTTTCATTGTTTTACTTTATTGTAATGGCTACAACATTCCATTCAATACTGAATAGAAGTAGTGAAAGCAGACATCCTTGCCTTACTCCTAATTTAAGGTGTACATGCAAGTTTCCCCATTATAAAATTGTTTTGTCTGTTCTAGAAATTGATATAAATGGAATCAAACAGTATGTGCTATTTTGTAGAAAGCTTTTTCTACTCAGCGTGTTTTCTTTCTTGTGTTGATCTTTTAAACCAACTTCTCAAGGTGTAATTTATGTACACTAAACCACTGCCAAATATGACCAACTATAAAATTTTTACAGATGTGCTTTAACAAACTGATAAATTCCTTCCAATGATTATTTGTTAAGAGTAGAAGTGTGTTGAATTTTTGTCAAATGCTTTTTCTGTATTTGTTTAAATAATCACCTTTTCCCCTTTATCCTGTCTATATTGTGAATTACATATATTTTTAAAATATGAAATCAATTTTTCATTTTTGGAACATGTTCTACTTCATAATTTAGTTTCATATATTTCTTGATTTAATTGACTACTATTTTCTTGAAGATTTTTGCGTCTAAGTTCATATTTTTTATTTGTCTGTAATTTTATTTCTTTGTAATAGCTTTGTCAGATTTTGATATTAGGGTAATACAGGCCTCATAAAATTAGTTGGTAAATATTTTCTCCAACATGATACTCTTTCTTTTCTCAGTGTTGAATATAATTCAACAGTGAAACCATTTGCACCTAAATTTTTCTTAGTGAAGACATTTTTGATCAATCAATTTATATATTGTTCAGTTTTATTAGGTTGTATTTCGCCATATATTTTTCCTTCATTTGTCTTTTTTGCTACAGTTGTTCATTATATTTTTATCTCTGCCTTTTTCTTTTTGCTTATAGTGTTTTATTCCATTAATATTTAATGTAATTTTTCGTATTGCTGGATTTCAAGTATCATTATATTTATTCACTCTATTTCTTAATCCTGTTTCTCTTCTTTTGCCTTTTAGATTTCCATTTAAATTTATTTATTTACTTTTACAATTTATTCCTCCATGCCTTTTTTATGTAGTTGCTCTGAGTATTAAAGTGTATGTGTGTGTGTATATTTTCTCCTTAACTTTTTACAGTCAATTTAAGATTAATATTATATCACTTCATCTGAAACATGGAAACTTTATATGTCACTTAAGTCTAAATGTCCATCTACCTCTAACCTCATTTATATTAGTTTTCGTGAGCATCACACCTAAATACATTATACACCTCACTAGGATAATGCTATAAGCTTTACTTTAAACATTTGTAAGCATTCTAAAAAATAAATAAGAATTTTTTTTTTTTTACTTATGTATCTGCCATTTCTGATACTCATTTCTTCCTGAAGTTTGCATTACCATCTGGTATCATTTTTTCTCACCTTGAAGAATTCCTTTAGTATTTATTGATGTGCAGGCCTACTGATAAAAAATAATTTTAATTTTCTCATATCTAAATCTTTAACTTTCATTCTTAAAGGACATTTTTACTGGATATAGAATTCTGAGTCTAAAGTTTTTGGTTTTGTTTCTCAGTTTGGACTTTAAAAATGCTATTGTATTATCCCACAAATCTATGGTGATTCAAATTGTTGTGTTTATGATAATGTCATTTGTCTCTAGTTTTTTCAACATTTTCATATTATGTCTGTTTTCCAGAAATAATATGGTGATGTTATTTATCCCCAAGACTGGTTTTCTTTAAATTTACTCTTCTTGACATCCTCTGGACTTCTTTAATCTATACATTTTGTCTCTTTCTAGATTTGAAAAGTGTTCTGCCAGTTTTCTTTAGTTTTCTACCTATTCTTTTATTCTGAAATTCCAAATACCTGTGTTAGAACTTTTGAAAATTTGATGGTCTGCAGACCTTCTATTTATTTTTTTTCTAATATTATGTCTTTTAGATTTCATTTCTCTTGATTTATCTTTATAGTGACTGACTTTTTCATTCTTAATTTTGCTACTAAAAATATCCACTGTTTAAATGTTTAATGTTGTATTTTTTAGTTGGGCAATTATTTAATTTTTACATTTTATGCTTATATTTATGGTTTTACTCATTGTGAGTTTATTTTTCATCACCTCACTGAACATATTTTTTATAGGTGCTTTAAAGTTCTTTTCTGATAATTTCAACATAGAGTTCACCTTGGAGTTGGCATCTTTTGATTGTCCATTGCTTGAAAATAGATTCAACTTTCTTGACTCTTTGTATTGTAAGTGATTTTTTTTTTTTTTTTTTTTTTGAGATGGAGTTTCACTCTTGTTACCCAGGCTGGAGTGCAATGGCGTGATCTAGGCTCATCGCAACCTCCGCTTCCTGGGTTCAAGCAATTCTCCTGCCTCAGCCTCCCAAGTAGCTGGAACTACAGGTGCGCGCCACCATGCCCAGCTAATATTTTTTGTATTTTTAGTTGAGACAGGGTTTCACCATTTTGACCAGGATGGTCTCGATCTTTTGACCTCGTGATACACCTGCCTCGGCCTCCCAGAGTGCTGGGATTATAGGCATGAGCCATCATGCCTGGCCTCCTGTTTTGTTTTCTGTTTGTTTGTTTGTTTTTAAGGCATGTAATTTTACTAGACTCAAAATGCACACTTCATCACGTCTTATGGTGATAGCGTTGACCTTAAATCAGACTACTTTGAGTGTGCTCTGCATGTATGCCAGCAACTTTAGTGTCATTCACATACTGAATGTGGGGTTTACCTTTGCTTGTACTCTCCTTTCAGTGTACCTCTGCACTGTCCAGTGGCCTTGGTTGTCCCTGAGTGCATTCCTTTTTCCTCCATTCAGAAGTAGTGGTCTATTTTTCATTGGAGTTTTATTTGACTGGTACCACAGAGTGACTACAGGTGCTCTTGGATCAAAGATGCAAACATTTTTAAGTAACTCCATGCAGATCCTTCTTTCAAAGTTACAACTCTCTTTCTTTGCAGATGCTCAGATAATTGTGCATTTTTTCCTAAATATATATATCTCAAGCAAGATATATAGATAGATAGATATGTGTGTGTGTGTGTGTGTGTGTGTGTGTGTGTGTGTGTGTGTGTATCTTTCCTAGGGTTTATATTTGCTTTTCCTGAAAGATATGTTTGTTAAGAATCAGTATTTCACTACAGAAGTTGTAATTATGCATTGATTTAAAAAATATATCTAAAGGCACTATGGTCTCACTCTAAAAGAGTTTTAGGCTATTTGAATGTGATAAATAATTCAATTTTTGTTGTAGAACATTTCTAGGGTTGCTTAACTATTCCTGATAGAGGCAAATGCTATGGCAAATGTGTTTACTTAACACAACCATCTCCTTAATACTGGTGGTGGTTCAAGTAATTTTTTCAAAGACATCATAGTTTTGTAATGAAGAAAAATTTAAAATGACATGTCCTGATTTTTCTCTATAGCTTTATGTCAGCCTGTTCTTACTGGAAGTTACACTTAGCAATGTAAAATAATGATAAAATCCCATTTACCCAGTAGACAGGCATTTAGAACCAACCACTACAGTTAAAACCCTTAATCCCCAAAAAAACTTAACAGGGAAAGGGAAATAGGTAACAACAGGGAAAGGGAAATAGGTAACAAATAGGAAAATCTCTAGCTTTACCTAGCAGATAAATTACTATTTGCTCTACTTTTTGCTATGTTTTATTTTATATAAAAAAAGAGACATTTGTAAAGATAGAAAATTATAGGAAAAGATTATATATTTGATATTATAAAACACTTAATAAAAGAAAGTTGATGGAGAAAGCCACACTGGAGGAAATCAGTGCGGTTTGATTTTTTTTATTAATACAGAAAGTATTTCAAAATTTCACACTTACACATTTAAAAAAATCAAAGAGGTCCAGCACTACGAGAAAAGTAACATATAGAATGGAAGAAAGTGAAGGAAAATTGTCATGATTTGCAGTTTATGTGATTTTCTACATTAGATCTACAAAAGAAGGAATATATTTGCAATCTCTTACAGCTAGTAAGAGGGCTCAGAAATAATGTGAATACATAAAAATTATTAATTCTATACCCAGCATTAACCAATTAAATGATAAACTTTAAAATGGCTCCATTGCTATTTATAATAGTGTTAAACTCCACATTACTTAAAAAAATGGAAAATCAGTACAGTGAAAGTAATAAAATATTTTGAGATATGTAAAAGAAGTCGTGAATATAGAGAAATAATCATGAAATATCAAGATACCAATTATCTTTAAATTATCAAGACAATCTCAGTCATAATTTTTTTCAGTTGTATACAAGTTTATAAATTAATTCTGAAATACCTATGGGAGAGTAAAGGGTGAAAAAAAGTCTAAGATAATTTCGAGTGTATAATAAGAGACTTGCCTACTCAGATATTGTATGATTACTACATTACAGTTTAAACATGTGCTCTTGGTAAAAGACAGGAAAATATATCAATGGAGAACTTAGAGGTGTCAGAAACAATAGACACTCATGTGGGAACTTGGTAAATTGACAGAAGTAGCAATGTAGATTAGCAGGAAAAACGGAGATCATCATAGGAATGTAGCTGTAAAAGATGGCTGTCTATAAAGAAAAAGTTCACATTGAATGTCTGAGCTAAAGAAATAATTAAAAACAACAAATTTGAGACAGAATAAAGGCCATACACACATACACAGTTATCTTTTAGAAGAAAACACAAATAGCTGTATTAACTCAAAGTAGAATATGATTTCTTAAGTAGAACACTGAACATTAAAGGCATAAATTGTAATGTAAAAGAAAGTCTTAATATATTTGATTATGTAAAAGCACTATTTCAGCCCATGTTTGCATTGATAAGGGGGTATAGTCAACAAATTGCAGAGCATTCATTTCAATGGGCACCATATTAATTAAAATAAATGTATTTGATTTATGCATATACATTTAAAAAGAAATATAAAACATACTAGTGGTTAAATTATTTGCAGAATGATAGGAACATTTTTATTTTGTTATTTCTAATATAAACCTAGGTTGTCCTCAGGTGGGAATAATTCACATCTAATTTAGGACAAAGTTGCCTTTGGAAATGAGAGGAACAGGAGTAAGGAAGATTGACAAAAAGGAACACTAGAGTCTATGCAAAACATCTTTAAGTATTAGAAAATAAAATACAAAAACAGTGTTTCACCTCAGTGAAAGAGTTTCTCCCAGAAATACAAGATTCCTTCAAATTACGAAATTATAAATACCATACATCACCATATTGATGTCTTAAAACGAAAAGGATAAAATCGTCCTTATCTCAGAAGATAACAGTTGGTTAGCTGCTAACCACTCGTGATTTTTAAAATTATACCGTTGTGAAAACTGTTGGACAAATTTTTATTTAAAACATGTTTTCATTAAGTTTTGAACAGATTCAAAAGAGTATAAAACATTTCAAAGATATATAGCATTATGATCACCTATATGTAAATTTTCTGGTGTTAAAAATGGTTTTTGTGTGTGTATTCTTAATATGATTTATATAGTTCAAACTGAAAGCCAACATCATGCTTAATGGTAAAAATATGAAAATCTGGAAGCATTTTGATTAAAGCCAAGAATTAAACAATGATCTCTCTCTAAACAGTTTAACATTGTTTTGTAGAAGTAGTTAAATCTAGCAGGAAAAAAAAAAGAAGTTACAAATATAAAAGAGGAAATGGGAGAGAATCCTTACTTGTAGATTATGTGACTAAATTCTTAGAAACCTTGCAGGAATGAAATAAACTATTTGATACAATAAAGAATGTTCAGTAAGACTACTAATGTTAAAAAACATATTTGTACATTATTTGCTTTTATATTTAAATAATGACAAGTTTGAAAAACATAATAGAAGTGATTTTATTTACAATGAAGACTAAAAATTTTAAAAGCAATATATGATAGTTACAAAGAGATAATTTTTTTAGCAATAAAACAGTATTGCTTTTGGAAAGGAAAATTTCATATTTAAGATGCAGTAATTTGCCTCTTCTAAGTTGATATGTTATAGCAGTGACTTTTTCAAGCACAGACAGCTGAAAACCACAAATTATCATATTTCATCTTCTAGACTACCTGTGCATTTGAAAAGAGAGACCTAAATTTTGAAGTAATTTGCCCAAGATTTCACTCCTGCCTCATGTTTTAATTAAAAGGTGTTCTCACCTTATTTATCCTAATTAGTGTGTTTCTTGGAAGTAGAACCATCTCGTTCTCATTCATGTCTCCAGTAATTATTGTAGTATAGGCAGTTGGACTCAAGTCTCAAACTGTCACTTGTCTATGTGAGGAGTCACAAATTTCAGAGGTTGACAGAAATTGGGCAGCTAAGAGAATACCTTTTCTGATCTAGACAATGCTAAGCAATCATTTTCTTGTGGACATATAGTCTCAAATTTGGTAGCTTTTTAGCATTTTAACCAGAGTTTGGAAATCCAAAATCTTTCTCTGAAATAATTGGAATTTTCAATATTGGCAGCCAACTGAAAAAGTAATGGTTCTCTCCTGTTCGAAAAAACCTCACTTTTGGCAAAATTTGGCCTGTGGCATGCCTCTTTGTGACCCTCGATTTTTTCATACTGCTTTCTCTAAATTCTTGCACACTAAAACCCATGAAGTTTTCAGATATGAAGCTACTGTATCTGTCTCTTCCAGAGTGTGACTTATCAGCTCTTTCTGTACTACCAGTTCTAAAACTGAGTTGATCATTGTTTCTATGTACCTGTTTGGAACTGTTTCTGAAAATGACTAGAGTGAGTCTAATTGAATCTCCTTAAGTCAACGAGTAGGAATTTGATTGCTCCTCTGCTGTTTTATCAAGCAGTCATCTATTCTTATTTGTCTTCCAATCAGGTATTTTTGATCACGGTCTGGAATTTTGAGCTATATATGATCCCCTTGGCATTGCTGCTGATCTTTGTCTACAACTTCATCAGACCCGTGAAAGGCAAGGTCAGCAGCATCCAGGACAGCCAGGTAAGCAAGGATTCAGAGTTATGACATGTGACTGCTGAAAAATGTGCTAACAACAACAAACTACCACCACCACCATATCATGACCCAAGTCCATTTTCTTCGAGATGTAAGGGGCAGCCCTGGAAATGCACTCATTTTGGAGTGGAGGTCTTTCAGGTACAATCTGGATACTTCTTTCTATGGCATCTTATGTTCTTGAGTCTTGACCTGAATACAGCCTTAGCATGAAGGGGAGCCTCTGGTTCACGGTTACCATTTCCATGCTGGTAGCACATGTCTGTGTGCTCATCTGATTCTCTGTAGGGTTCCTGTGAACAGCCTTCTCATTCACTAGCAAGAAACCTTTGCTGGCTCTGTGGGCCCTTGCTGGGCATGCAAAGAGTTCCGCAGGGCTAACTCCGGCCTCTCCATGAAGGCATTTCATGCATTATTCTCTCTGGCTTGAAGGCTCAGGAGATTCCCAGAGGCTTGTCAACTCCCAGGTCAATCAGAGATTGGGTGGGCATAGACCTGTCTATTTGCAGGTGCCCACATTTGTCTGAATATTCCCAAACTTCCTGTCCTGTTGAAGAAAGCAAAGACCCTTTCTCAAAGACATCTCTCCACATCTACTCATCTCACTTCCAGGCTGACTCTCCTGCCCCTGGCCCCCTCATTGCACCCCATAAAATCTTTTTCTGCCCTAGGTGGCCAGGAACTTGTATTTGTAGCCCCCTTTTAAAAATGCCCCTTTAATCTCGGCATTCCAGATTGAAGAACCAAGTTTTTAAAACAAAAATCTAAAGTTCTGAGGCTTAATTTCCTTTCTAGATAAATAACCTTCACATTGGGTTTCCCAAGAGTCAATCAAATCCTGACTGTTTTATGTTATTTTTCCTTATGTCCTCTTAATGGATTTAAGGGAAGTTTTTGGTTTCACTCAAGAAGGAAGAAAGGTGGGAAAAATGAATGTTGTGGCAAAAGGAAAAACCTCAGGCAATTGCAAAATTCTGTTCTGTTTGATTTTAATTATTTAATGCAATAGGCATGAACACAAATCAGTGAGAAAATAGAACCAGCTAATAAATGAATGGCTTTAACAGATCCATTTAAGGACTAGGTTTCACAGAGTTATAGATGAGGGAAATTTTTACAAAGAAATGTCTCTAATATCAACATTGTTAACTAACATTTTTACAATGTTTACTATTTTCCCCACTGTGTATATCATGTATGCTTATAGCGTGTGTATACATGTGCATGTATGTGTCAGCATGTACATACACTGGTACACATGTGTGCAATATACCCATATGCACGTAAGTGTGATGTGTGTATAACGCCTTTATAAAAATTGAAAATAATTACCTGATTTAGTTTGATAACATAACTATGAGGGAGACAAAAACTTTTTCTTTTATATCTGAAGAAGTGCAGTGCATAGTGGCAAAGTGATTTGCCTAAAGTCACAAAGCAAAGACTACTGGAACCATGTCCCAAGCTAAAGACTTCTAATTACAGTGTTTTTCTCTCCCGTAACCTGTTTCCATTACATTCCTGTTTATCCACTGGCTTTCATGAGACATGTTTGCAGACAACTGTGACTTGGTTAGTTTCCCAGAGGACCCATGAGCATCACACAAACTGCTAGCTGAATCTTGCGAGAATTCTAGGAGGTAGGGCCATACTGGCCCTGAAGGAATTTGTCTGCTCAGTGGTTTTATGGAATGTTACAGAGTATTCTCTGGATACTTCCGAGTTACTCCCTTTTAAGAGTGTGATACTGACAATTCTTTTGACTATTGGAACAATAACATTTGAACAGCATGCCTGACCTTTGCAAGGTTAAGCAGAAATGCAAGTGTTCAAGCTGAAAATAGACCCTGTTGTCTAATACTGAGCTTTCTTTTTGAACTACTGACCCTATTTGATTGTATACCAACAGATATTAGTTTTTAAATGTTGCAGTGCTATGATCAAAAGTGCTATGATCAAACTCTGGCTATTAAATACGCAAGATTTTTACATTAAACAAGCCCATTAGTGGTACAGCTGGTGCTGTGGCACCTGAGCTAAAGCCAGGTACCCTTAAGTCCAGATCTGAACCATGAGTCTGCTTCCCTCATCTGCCCCTTCTAACCCTAAACCCAGGATAAAATGATAATGCCACAGAAAAACCTGTAACTTATTCTTCAGATTGATTATATTTACACTAATGTATTTTATACTGTCTAATTTTCAGTAACGGCCCCAAAGGGAGAGAGCAGTCATTCTAACAGTGAGCCTAGCAGTAGCAGAGTATGGTATTCTCAGCCTTAACGTAGCAGTTGGTTCATTTGTCAGAATAAGAACAACACTGTTTACAGAAAGTACAACTCAGCAATGCATTTTTAAAGCTGGATGCCTTCAAAGGGCACTGGCCTAATAGCTTTATTTATAGTTAACAGTTTTATGTGGATTGTGCATATTGTTTAGAGTCCTGCCACAGCGTCCCTGAACTTTAAAAGAGTGATATTTTTAAGGGGTTATAATGCATTTCAAAATTATGAATGCTTAAAGTCTGTAGGCAAGCTTTAAAATGTGTCAGAGTTTAATTTGCATTTGTTAATTTCGGTTGATGTTTTCATAAACACGTTGTGGGATTTCCTTTCAGGAGAGCACAGACGTAGATGACGAGGAGGATGAAGATGACAAGGTGCGTATGTTCAAGAAAGAACACAAAAAAACACTAGTGTTGTCAACAGACAGGACTCCTCCAGCTTGAGTCTCTCTCTTCTTTTTTGTATTATGGCGTTAGCAGTGTAGTAATATTATTGTAACTTTTAAAAAGGATATTCCTTTCTAAGATTTTTAAAAATGAGGCTGAAAGGGGTGAAATAGGAATAATTGAAATGTTACAAAAAGCTTATCTATAGGAATCCTTCGTTGGATGCAAGCCAAGATTAGCCTTTCCCTTTCTAGATGAAAGGTAGCCTAGGAAGTCAAAAGTAAATCAAGTGAAATTGCTGTTCCTTCAGGCTCCTGTCTGCACTCTGTGGGGTGGTCACCCACTTCCGTGCTTGTCACTTTCCCAGCTGTTGCTGGCAGCATTTTCAGCTATATGTCTGTGTACATCTGTCCTTTTCCTTCTCCTGGGAGAATCTCTCAAATCTGCCACTTTTGTTGTCATTACGCTTTCAGACAAACCTTCTGGAATAAAATGAAACAAGTGAATTGCCAAATGAGATGCTACTAGCTTAATGGACTTCCAGTCCCTTTAACCTGTGGGTATCTGGGGCGAGGGATGGTAGCATGTCGGAGGCTTGTGGAGAGGAAAGGGCAAAAGGGGAAACCTTGCGAGTCAGTATCCAGGGTAAATGCCCAATGAATAGAAATGTATTCAAAAGACACTGGCTCTAGGATACAAAAAGCCTTAAAATTAATTGAGTGGACCAGATGGTTTTGCCCATTTGAAGCAAATGGGGTGGATTACAAAGTAAATCTTATTTGTTTTGTTAAGAGGCTCATTAATAGTAAAATAATAAAATCAAGTATAATACTTTTAAAGGAAAATGACCTTTTTCAGAAAAGGGTCTCACAGATGCAAGTTTCTTCTTGATGACTTGATGTGAGCGGTTTCTGAGTGATTAAGTTATTGAATATTAATTGCCAAAGGAAAGCTAAGTGAATAAGGTTTATAATGGGATGCTTTACCAAAAAAAGAGAAGTATTAATGAAATTATTTTAAACCTGTATGAAGAGATAACTGCAAGTCCAGGCCTCCTGTTCTTCAGACTGGCCAGCTATCAGGTAGGGGTTCCCACAACCCCTTCCTTAGATTTAGTAAATTTCTAGAATGGCTCACAAAATGTCGGGAAATATTTACTTACATTTACTGATTATTATAAAGGATGCAACTCAGGAAGAGCCAAATGGAAGAAACACACAGGGCAGTGGATGGGGGATTAGGCATGGAGTCTCCCACCTTCTCTAGGCACACCCTAGAGCACCTCCATGTGTTTGTCAACCCAGAAGCTTCCTGAATATGGTGTTTTTGTTTTCATGGAGGCTTCATTACATAGGCATAATTGATTAAATCTTTGAGCATTGGTGTTTAAGTCAATCTTTGGCCCCGTCTCCCTTCCCTGCAGGTCAGAGCTACGGAGGACTGAAAGTTCCAACCTTCTAATCATATGGTTGGTTCCCCTAGCCACCAGTTCTCCTATCATTAGAGGCTTTCCAAAAATCACCTCATTAACACAAACTCAGATGTGGTTGAAAGGGGCTAGTTGGCCGGCTGTGGTGGCTCACACCTATAATCCTAGCACTTTGGGAGGCTGAGGCAGGCAGATCACAAGGTTAAGAGATTTGAGACCAGCCTGGCCAACATGGTAAAGCCCCGTCTCTACTAAAAATACAAAAATTATCTGGGTCTGGTGGTGCACACCTGTATTTCCAGCTACTTGAGAGGCTTAGGCAGGAGAATTGCTTGAACCCGAGAGGCGGAGAGCTGAGTCTATGCCATTGCACTCCAGCCTGGTGACAGAGTTAGCCTCCATCATCTCAGAAAAAAAAAAAAAAAAAACACACACACACACACACACGAGGAACTTGTTATGAATAGCAAAACATGCTCTTCTCACCTTTCTAGCTCTGGAGCTAGTTTCGGAACTGGGAACAAAACCAAATATTGCAGAAAAAGATGTTTGCATCTCTTTGATCACTTAGGAAACTCCAGGAATTTTGGGAGCTTTGTGCCAGTAACTAGGGACAAAGAACAAACATACATTACTATTATATCACAACATCACATTAAGCAAATTCTAAATATTTATAAACCAAGGTCTGGATAGAAGGAAGATTTCTTCCTGTTTGGCCAAGCCTGTTTAAATGAGCCACCAGTAAAAGAGGATGTCCTCCACCCTTTAGGAATAACTATGACCATGTGTCTTTGGCCCATCTAATAAAGGAGAGTGTCCAACAATAAGATGAATTTTAAAAATGGTGTTCAGTGACTGGCAATCAACAAAATCAGGCCATAGTCCAGACTAGTGGTTGTCAAGGTCTGGTCCAGGCGTCCCCAAACTACGGCCCGCGGGCCGCATGTGGCCTCCTGAGGCCATTTATCCGGCCCCCCACTGCACTTCAGGAAGGGGCACCTCTTTCATTGGTGGTCAGTGAGAGGAGCACAGTATGTGGCGGCCCTCCAACGGTCTGAGGGACAGTGAACTGGCCCCTGTGTAAAAAGTTTGGGGACACCTGGTCTAGTCTAATTCAAGAGCTACCTGAAGGTCTGAAGAGAAAGGCCTTAGCTCTGTGCTTTCAACCTTTCTGGGCAAGGATGACCAAAGAAAGAGTTGGAATGGCAGCATCCACAAGGATAAGCCTGTGATCTCTTGGATGCATCCACTATGGCCCAACCCATACCAGCTGTGCCAACCTGTCCCACATTGAGGGCAGTGGCATAGGGTTGTTATTCCCTCCAGGGAAAGTGTATTCTTAACATGTTTTTGTTATAGTGTTTTAATAGCCCTTTTTAATAGACAAGTATAACCATGGTTTTGCTTTCCCAATTTTATATTTCTGTGAAATCTTCTAGAGGACTAAATCTAAAGTCATACTTTGACTTCTATTTATGCCTCTTCTGCTTAACACAGCCCTTCTATTCTAAGGGAAGACTGGCATATTTTTTCATCCTGTTCATCTCTTTTCATTCCTTCTATAAGGGATTTATAAACTAGAGGGATTTTCAACTTTCAGACTTTTTGAGTGTGTATCCACATATGTGTTACGACACTTGGTTTCTTTTCTGTGTGGATCAGCTTCTACTACTGAGATGTGCTTGTCATAGACCAGGACATAGAGTCACTGGGTGACTCCCCATCACAGTGAGCTGGAAGAAAGGTC
Source organism: Saimiri boliviensis (assembly GCF_048565385.1). NCBI lineage: Eukaryota > Metazoa > Chordata > Mammalia > Primates > Cebidae > Saimiri > Saimiri boliviensis. The sequence goes on from NC_133453.1 coordinate 138,591,663, forward strand.
TTACCCACTGAGCCCTTCTGGCTTCTGTTGTGTGTTAGTCATGACAGACCATGCTTCTGGGAACTGTAACACACTCAATGAGAGATGGACTGTTTACAAATTATAAACACACAGCCATTTTGTTCAAAACCAGAAGAGGAGATAAACCCCTTTCTACCCAAACCATCCGTCTTGAAGGTGACACTCTTTAATTGCCAGTTCTCCTTCCTACCAAATACCATCACGGACGACTGTGGAAGATAAAAGCATGCCGGGGCCTGTTGGCACAGCTTCCCCGGGAGATGAATGCTTTGCCATGTTCTGCCTGTCTCTGATGTACAGACCAGGACACAGTCTGGGGTCTGTCATACTTTTACTGTCTGGAACAGGGCTTGTTGTAAAATGACATCACTGTAACCTCTTGCTCCTTAGCATCGTGAAAAGTTCATGGTAGTAACTTGTATTAGAAACCAGATTAGACTTCACAATTTTGCCTTTTTCTTTTGTGGACTTTCAGTGATAACATAGAACTTTCAGGTAACTCGGTTTTTGCCTTTTAGGAGATGAAATGTACAAGCTAAACTTTGAAGAGAGGAAATCATCCTTTCTAATACCTGATGGCTCATGTTAAGAAATTGCTTGTTACAAGTCTGGTTTTCTAGGGACTCCAGAACAAACAGATAATAGCTAAGTTCAGCCAACAGCAATCAGTTGACATTTCCTATTTGTATTAGATTCCATATGTGGAATCCTTCCATGTGGACCTTATTTGTACGGATGGATTACAATGAAAATTGCATTAATTTTCTACACAGTAAAGGTCAGTAATTGAAGCATGAACCAAGAAACTATTGTGTAAAATGCTGTATCCCATACTTAGGAAAGGTCATGCAAGACAATAATATCTTGTTTTCATTACAGAAGGTATAAATACTTGCAGTAGAGTTTCTTTCTTTTTCCAGTCCAACAATCGCTTACATAGAATATTTCAGCATTTTCTATTAACATCAGGAAGAAGGAATAATAAGGGCATGTAATAAAAGAAAAAAAAAAGCTGTGCTTAATGCTATCAAAAAGAAATTGTGCTCTAAGGCTGGCATTGTGGGTTGGTTTGTTTGTAACTAGGTTGTCAGAAATAGGACTTGAATGATCTGTTCTTTTAGGATCATCAGTGAGGTCACAATTGCCTCACAGTGTTTATGAAAAACAATATGACCCTTTTATATCAGTTTTAGATGAAAAACAGATATGGACATTTTCCTTTAAGAAAATAAGACACATCTAATCCATTTTTGTTGATTGAGGAGCATAGTATAATGGAAGGATGCAAATGGATCTTGTATTTATACTCTATTTTCACAAATTAGTTTGTCATCATTAAAATTTAAGTACATTTTAAACCATTAATTTCAGTGTTTAAAATGATTTTACATCCTCTAAATTGATTAGTCCCTTCCTTATTACCCAGGCCGGGTCTTCTTAGTGGAAGAGCACATGGCATGTTGTTAGGAGTTCTCACTGTGAATTAACCTTCAGAGTCCTTTAGATGACATGGTTAAGTCCACCATGCCTCATTCCCTGTGTTTCCTTGCTCCAGAAAGAGATGAGATTATCTATAATATACTAACTGGAGGAAGTCTTACTTACACTCTAATGATGAGAGTAGTTCTGTACTTACCTTCTTTTCTTTTTTCTTTTTTGAGACAGAGACTCACTCTGTTGCCCAGGCAGGAGTGCAGTAGGGTGCAATCTCACCTCATTGCAACCTCTGCCTCCCAGGTTCAAGTGGTTCTCATGCTTCAGCCTCCTGAGTAGCTGGGACTACAGGCATGTGCCACCACACTGGGCAATTTTTGTATTAGAGATGGGGTTTTACCACATTGGTCAGGCTGGTCTGAAATTCCTGGCCTTATGTGATCTGCCCACCTCAGCCTCCCAAAATTCTGGGATTACAGGCATGAGTCACCATGCCGAGCCTGTTTGTGCTTTCTTAAGGAAGTGATGTCAAAATATACTAAATTGGTTTGATTAAGTAATCTTTTAAACTATGGCATAAGCAGTGATACTTACAATGATAAAGTGTGGTATTTTTAAGAAAATAAAAGCCAGAGAGTATCTTTGAATGGTTAACAGTAGTTGCATGTGCACACACCTTTTATATATAGGGCATGTTGTAAAAGACCTGCTTATGGATAATTTTCAGGGGGCTAAAGTGCATGGTCATTCTGATTTAAGTCCTTTTAACTTGATTTGATACGGTTTTTAGTGATGAAATGACTTAATTGCTAACATTTTTATCATACTATCTATCTTTCAAGCCTTTTATAGTGAAGTGGATTCCAGCCAATTCTTAATTATCAGTTTATGCATGTTTTGGATGAGTGAGAGGGGGTTGCCTTCCCAATTTCCTGTAGTCCTTTGGCAAATCAGTTGCTCAAATACTCTGTTTAAAAATCAAACTCTCATTCTTAAAAATGTTTCGACTTCATAACCTATAGAAGTCATCCAGTGATATTATCAATCTGGCCTTTTGGAACATTATTCAGAGCATCCTACTTATTGTCAGGCTAATTTTCCTGGTACATGCATATCTTTCTGATTTCTACAGATTGTAGTTAGTATGTTATTCTCAAATATTATCAAATGTGATATGCCAGACTCAGTCGGATGAATTACCTATCCTTCTCTTAGCTACTGTGCATTGTCTGATCAGATACCATCAGGGGCTCTGATTTTTTTTTGTAGTTTATATAGATTGTGTATCCCTAATCTAAATATTTGAAATCCAAATGCTCCAAAATTTGAAACTTTTTGAGCTCTGATTCTCAAAGGAAATGATCATTGAAGCATTTTGGATTTTTGATTTTTAAGTTAGGGATGATCAACCAGAATAATGCATATATTCCCAAATCCAAAAACAATCCAAGATCTAGAACACTTCTGGTCCCAAGCATTTTGGATAAAGGATATGCAACCTGTACTGCATCTAGATATTTCTTTTCCTATTGCTTAAAATTGTTATATCACGAGAAGGTAGAAGACATTGGACCAATCTACCAGTGATTGGTTTTCTAAAAATAGTTCTGTCTTTTATATTTAAAAATAAATCCCCCATCTATTTTAGTGTGGCTCACCCAATTATCCATTGAGTTTATGAGATAATAGACAGGTGGGGATACCACTTTTTTTCCTCAACAGAAAAGTACTCGCTGGAATAAAGTATTAAAATAAAAGTAATAAAACAAGGCCATTTTGAGTAGGAATTTAAGCAATTAGATTTATAAAAATATTAGTGTTCAGTTTGCAGGATGCTTTTATATGCAGTAGCTCATCCAGTACTTAAAACAAAATATTAAGTTTCATGGTACGTTACCTTGTCTACAAATGAACAAACAAAGGTTAAGAGAAATTAAGTAACATATCTAAGATTTCTCATCCAGGATAGTGGCAAGACTCAGACCCATATCTTCTAGTGTAAATTTTGCTTATTTTGACCATGCTCCATTGTTGTGAAGGAAGCCGGTCATTAACTTATTCATTCATTTTTCTGCATTATTTTGGCAACATTTATTGATGTTTCTGTACCAGAACCTCCATGAATACAAAAATTGCAACAAATCCCAGTGCCCTAAGATTGCTGCTTTCATCAAGGTTTCCAATGTTGTTGTATACGCTCTGTTGGGAAACAGAGGAGGAATGCTAGGTGAGTCAGGACTGCTAAAAGGAGATCATGTTTGAACTGAATCTTAAGGTAATAATAATTACTTAACTTGTTCCTTTGCTGAATCACATAAATATTTTATCTTATACCTGCTCCTTTACTGTACCTTGGAGAAAACTTAAGGCTTCCCATAGCTAAATCAGCAACTGCCACTCATGGTATATTTATCTACATTAGTTACAGTTTTGTAAAACCATTAGCCTTGTTTACCTTGTGGTAGCATGGCATTCTGTCACTTAGTGCAGAGAGAATTTTAACAGAATCGGTCTCTCAAGGGTCTAAGTTCCAAATTTTTTTGTCCTAAACTGTTGCCAATTTTTTAGTTATATTTTATGAATATCTTCCTCTTAAGCTGATTGTTTATTCCTTTTACTTTTTCAACCCTATTATTTGATACTAGATGAGATTCATGTTGCAGACCCTCCCCCCCCCCAAAAAAAATGTGTTGGTAAATACCAGTGCAGTATGTAAGTGCTTTATGTAATGAACAGATACAGCAATATAAAACTACTTAAAAAAGATATTGATTCAAAATCCAAATACTGTTTTATATTCATTTCCCAAAGCAAAAGAACTACTTGAGAGAGAAGTACACTCTAGAAAGAGTACATATCTCCCCACTCCATTTTAATAGCATGAGCTGTGGAGTTGACTCCGTGTGTGTGTGTGTGTGTGTGTGTGTGTGTGTGTATGTCCCTGCATGCCTATAAAGTGCCTCATGGGAAGAAATTCTAAATGACAGTTCCTGGAGCATTGCTGGGATTCCCAAAGATTTTTTAATTTTGTGTATCAGAAATATTGCTGCTTGTTCTTTGTTATGACAGATGCTGAGCTTTTTTTCATGCTAAATGCCACTCAATCAATTTCTCATGTTTATTATTTTTCAAGTTTTCAAATTAGAGGCTTTTGCTATTCTGTGGGATGAAACAGACTAAACATATTGTTGTTTAAAGTCTAAAGGTATGTTTTTGCATCTTTAGATGATTGGAATTACTAAGAGAATTTTGAGATTTTAAAAATCGCATTAATCTCTTTTGAGAATTTTGTTCATCCTGTGGCATATTACTCAGTTTTTAAGCATGTCAAAAGGATTTTTTTCTGACATGGTCAATTTTCAGGACTTTGTCTCTAGTTTTGCTTAGGGAATTAATACAGAAATGTAAAGTTTTCTAAAGCAGAACATGTAGGAAAGATTTAAAGGAACACACTGATTATATAATTCTTAGTTGTAAATTCATTTTGATGGTGTTAATTCTCTGCCAGAGGCTCAAAGCTAGTTTATTGCACCTACAGTGCTATATTCATTGGAGACACAACACAACAAGGCTTTAAAGAAGGAAAGATTTGCCTTCTGATTTTTAAAATTTCTTTTTTTAAAAAAAAGAACAATTGTGTTACAACATGGACACATTATTTGTTCTTAGTTCAACTCCTTACAAAAGTTAACAAAAATACTCAATCCTTTTAACATTTTATAAATTAATAATGAAAAAATGGTGGGCTTGTACCCATCTTCATATGATTTTTTTTTTTAGGTTACCAAGTTATTTGTTATTTTTCTTACAGTGAGTGTCACTTTTTTTTTTTTTTAATTGTGTGCTTAAAAACAAGGAAACCTTATGAAATTTGAAGTCTGGATTTGAAAAAGTCCATGCTTTTATCTCTTCATTATTTGGTGATGCATGCTTGCTCACAAAGTTGAACCCTAAAGCATATGAATTTTACTTATGCCTCCACATTTTTTCACATTTGTAGTGAGAAATGATACCCTTCTTTTTCAAATATAGGAAACGAAAACTATATATTTAGCCACAATTACCTTGTTCATTTGTTTAATCACACCAGTGCCCTCCACTATTTTTGTTACACATTTCCCTCTGTAAATTGGAAGCCTTGTATGTTAAGGGAAAATAGAAGCACATGTGACAGCACTTCTGTCTTTCTGAATGAATCACTGTTACTCTTCCTAGGCAGTTTGGTAGCAACAGCAGATGTAATGTTGTGTTTTCTAAACTGTGTTATCACCACATTTCCTGGTTCAATCTGAAACGTGTAAATAAAGCCAGCATGATGCAGATGGAACTGCAGATGATCTTTCATACAACTCAGGGCAACATGAGTAGACTTGTCCTGGAAGATCATTTTCTTTGAAACTTAAATTAACCCCAGTATTCTTTAAACCAGACGAAAGGTTGTTCCTTCTTTTGTAGCTTTGCTTTCTTCAAGGGAAGGAACTTGTGTCTATGAAGCACCTGGAATATACTAGGTACTTTACATATATGATAATATTTAATTTTCTTCACACTCCAATTAGAGTAATGATAATCTATATTTTCCAGATATTGAACTTAAAATTCAGAAAGCATAAAGCACTTGCCATGATCATCAAGCTAGTAGATGACAAGACCAGAGTTGAACTCATGGTCTGACTCCATGGTCTGGTGTATATAGACACATCATTTAACTTCCCTGGACCTAAGTTTCCTATAATAGAAATACTAATACTGAAGGCTATGTAATATATCCTATAATATGTCCCTTGGTATAGTGCTAGATATAATTAAAGAGAAAAGACCATATGGTAAAAGAGCATCAACACAATCAAGAATCTGCATCAATTAACCAACAAAACAGCCAGGTAGCATCAAAATGACAGTATCAAATTCACACATAACAATACTATCCCTAAATGTCAATGGACTAAATGCCCCAGTCAAAAGACACAGACTGGCAAATTGGATAAAAAGCCAAAACCCATCAGTGTGCTGTATCCAGGAAACCCATCTTACATGCAAGGATACACAAAGGCTCAAAATAAAGGGATGGAGGAAGATCTACCAAGCAAATGGAGAGCAAAAAAAAGCAGGAGTTGCAATTCTTACCTCTGATAAAATAGACTTTAAAGCAACAAAGATCAAAAGAGACAAAGAAGGACATTATATAATGGTAAAAGGATCACTGCAACAAGAAGGGCTAACGATCCTAAATATATATGCACCCAATACAGGAGCACCCAGATACATAAGGCAAGTTCTTAGTGACTTACAAAGAGACTTAGACTCCCACACAATAATAGTGGGAGACTTTAACACCCCATTGTCAATATTAGACAGATCAACCAGACAGAAAATCAGCAGGGATATCCAGGAGAAAAGACCATAAAAGCAATAGTATCTTATTTACAAAGAGATAAAGTTTGCAGTACAGAGAGTGAAAAGAACATTTGCTGTTAGGATGATTAATATGATAGAGGTATAATGCAAATTGAGAGAACAAAGACAGTAGTCAGCATAGACTAGCATCCTTAGAAAGAGGATTCACAAAAGTCATCAAGCTTGAGTTGGGCCTTTCAGTCATTCTGTTATATTTATAAAGCCTAGAATCTTCTCTCAAACCCCAAGCACTTGCTTATTTCTTGGGTTGATGTAAATAATTATTTAATACTACTATAAACCTGATAAACTATTTTTTCCTGTATACATTCATTTCTCCCTCAAATAAGCACTGTAGCAACACTGAGGATGTACCCACCACAATTGTTGGTGCTAAGAACACAGGGTCAGATAAAACAGCCTGGTCTTATCTATTGATCCCTTAGTTCAAGCAGGGTACAGCCAAAAAGAGGTTAATGGAAGATAATGAAACATCCGAGCTATGAAAATGTAACCTTTAGCATGGAAGCTACTGTACCTTGATAAATATACACTGTCCAGAGGCCATTTTTAAAGCCATTCAGATAACAAAAACTACATTTACTGCTAATCATTAAGATACCTGAGCTCAGATGGAAATTTTCCTCTCTCACATGAATAGCAAATGCCCAGTGCAGGGATTTTAAGGAAAGGGTGGAAACATGTGAAAAAGATTTTTTTTCTTCTCCTCACTGTCTAGAAGATTCTCTGGAAATAAATGGTTTGTTTACTAATTAATTTTAGAGAAAAGTGATTCAGGTTAATCACAGGGCCCTGTTTTCCCAGAAAGCTTTCATTTACTAATTATCCTCATTTTTAAACTATTGTATTTAATATTTCCACTATAACAAAGTGGGATGCATTGCTTTGGCTTTCAGTTTAAGCTTTCATCTTCCTCTGTGGTCATTTCTAGTAGCCCATGGGATGCATGCATGGTGACCAGGGTTCTCAAAGACTAACACCAGGCTAACTCTGATAGCCAGGAATGACCCATCTCTATTTTCCTGACTTTTCAGGGACTGAGTAACTAACATTCAGCTTTAAAGGAAAGCTTTTGCATGGTCCGTAATAAAACAAAGTGCTCTCAGATGAGCTAATCCCTTCTTGTTTCAGGCAGTAGTTGACAGCATGTGATGTCTACTGGCCCATTAAGCTGTGGCCATTGCCAGGGCCAGTAAGATTCAGGAAGCTTTCAAACTGCCTATTCAGAATGGTTAGGAGACATGAGAAATGTTAGGGTAGGTGTATGTTAAATGTTTGCAAAATTTAAGCCTTCCTGCTGATAAGAGAATAAAAAGTAGTCTGAACACTCTTAGCATATATTTTTTTAACTCATTGTAGTGAGTAAATGTGCACTTACCTTTTTTTTTACTTTTTCAATACGTAAATAATAAAAACACAAAGATTACATATTTAGTGAATGATCATGTACAGATAGTACATTTCTTAAGAGAGTTGTTGATAAATATTTTGTTCACATTTCCTCTCTACCCTGGGCCTTGACTTGATCACATCACTGACATGTATAAACCCCAAGTCACAAACCTGCCAAAGAAGCCTCAACAGCTACCAAGAGGAAGTACCTGAGAAAATTGTTTCCAAAAACGTTATTTTAATGCATACAGCTGAGAATTTATGTTGACATATCTCTGTGGAGCATGACTTTTCATTTAGATCAAATGACTGTTCTTCCCCATTAATTTATACATATATGAAAAATGGCCAAGTAGCTATTAATCTTCCTGCCATCAAGGGATGCAAACTCTATATCAGATGACTTTGTGAAATTATTGATTTTTTTATCCAATATATGAAAACAAAATAAAGCTTTTGCAAGTTAACTCTACAAATACTGTAATTTCTAACATCAACAATGCCACTGTAAATTTAAACAATACTGAGAATTATTTAACTTTATAATAATATGAATGCAAATTTTGATGGAGCAAATATCACAACTAATAAGATATTCCTTCAAAATGAAGAAATATATGAGGCAGAAATGTACTTAGTATTGGCTGTGATGAACTAATTATTAATAATTGCATCCAGACAAGTGATAATGCTCCAGCAGTTGAATTAGAAGTTGTAGTGTCCACACTTAACAACATTTTTATATACACAGTTGGGATATCAACAAGGTTATGTGACAAAATTATGTCACATATAAAAATAAACATCATTATAGCAGTATGTACTTTGTCTTCTTTACCCATCATCTTAGGAAGGTTTGAACATTTGAAGATATCTCAGTTAACTTAAACATTCTCCAAAACTATTGGACTCCTTTTGTGGAAAACATCTCTCTAAATTATGGTCATAATCAGTTGGAAAATTTTACTCAAAATTTTTTATGACTGAAGTACTAACTTTATTTTTGGAAGCTTTTTCTGAATGGGAGTGAATTTTTTTAAGTGGCCACAAACCACTTTATTTTTGTATAAAAGCAACACATGTAAGGTCAAATGCTAGGCATGATTCAGTTTTTGAATTCTGAAATTATACTCTAGGTTTTTAAACATTATTATTTATCTTTTTGAGGCAGAGTCTCACTCTGTTGCCCAGGCTGGAGTGCAGTGGTGTAATCTCGCCCCACCGCAGCCTCCACTTCCCGGGTTCAAGCAATTCTCCTGCCTCAGCCTCCCTAGCAGCTGAGATGACAGGTATGCACTACCACACCTGGCTAATTTTTTGTATTTTTAGTAGAGACGGGGTTTCATCATGTTGGCCAGGCTAGTCTCGAACACCTGACCTCACATGATCTAACCACCAAGGCCTCCCAAAGGGCTTGAATTACAGGTGTTAGCCACTGCTCTTTATCTAGATTATTTTAATTTGTGGGAAGAATCTTTGTGATTTTTAATACAATAAATATATATTCTGAATCATTAATGGAAAGAAATTTAGATGCCATTTTTCAGCATACATTTGTTAAATGTTCTAACCTATTGTCTTGAAAAAATATTTCACAGTAAAAGTTTCTGTGAATGAATACAAAATTTCAGTGCCTTTGAAAATATTTGGGATGAAGTATATACAGATTTCAATATTTTAAAAATAGATCAAGAATATTCTCCATGTATCACATTTTTGTTGTGAGTTTTCAAGGTACCTAAGTGCTTGTACAAAGTGTTGTTCATAAAAATTATGTTCTACAGTGGAGTCAATTAAGGTGTCAATTTAATGACCATTAAATGCAACCTGAAGATGATTAAGAACAATTTAGTGAAATATTAGAAATTAAAAGATGCTATTAAAAAGTACATTCTTTTGCAAAGTAATCCTGACATGGGTATATAGACAGATATAGCTAGTAATTAACTAAAGTATATGAATATATATCATTATTGTGTCATTTAAAAATATCCAGATAAGTTTATTTTAATATACAAAAATCTATTTTTTTTTAAATAATGTACTTGTGAAATAAAAATGGAATAGTTTTATAGGTCCACCAATATCATAAAACCAACTTATCAGTTGATCAGCATTTCAAAAATTAATTCTGACTACTTCTACTCCTAAAAGTAAACAAGTCCAGAAGTTATTCTGTTACTTAAGATAAAGTAAAACTCTGTAGCCTAGTCTTTGGATATTTAATATTCCAAACATCATATTTATTATTAAGGAAAAGGACTTGTGAAAATTGTTATTTTGGCATACTAACTCATCTTTTCTTCACAACCAGAACCTCACTATTTGGGCATTTCATAAGGAAAAAAATTAGACAATTGATATAAGTTTTTATGAAATTGAATGACTTGGAAACTTAAGTCATTTTCTAAGAAATTGGTTTGACCTCAACTGGATGCTGCCGAAAAGAGGAAGCCACTTTTGCCCTTTGGGTCAAGTTCCCTCATGCTTTCAAATGTTCCTTTATAAACATGAATACTTATGTGGCAGACAGAGATGGGTTTTCACCATTGTGCCCATTAATAGATGTCAGTAGATACATGAATTAGCATGTTCTGGCAGCATAACTAATTTTTAACACAAACTGCTTGAAGAATTAGAGTAAGGGAAAAAGAGAATACAAGTTAGGGTAAAAAAGTAAATGTGTCTTGAAAGTTTGACAAAAGTAAGCAATGAACCTGGCTTTCGTTCTGTACAGAATGATTGGATAAAAGAGTAAATCTTGATGGTAAGAATTAATTCAAACCATTGAGCACCCATTACTGGAGAGGAGGTGGCAGTGAGACATTCTAGCCTCTGTTCTTCCTTGGTCTGTTTCAGCCAAGTAGTTTCGTAAACAAGTACAGATGTAAAAAGGAAGGTTTGTGCTTTTCAACATTTCTCCCATTTTGGTGCTTTTACCAGCAGTCCCTATTGGTAGTGGGTTCTCTTTCATTCCATCCCTGGCTCCAGTTTGATGGAACAAAGGATACGAGATGAAAATGATTTTTTTTCTTTTGCAGTGCAGATGGTATTATAGGAATGTCCTCTTAAATTTAGAAGTATTGGCTCGGTGACTTAGTACAATTTTAACCCAACTAAAATTCTATGGAGGAAAAAGAGCTGTTTGAGGTTTTAGGCTTCATACAATAGGTGTGGTGACTACAATGACCCAGAGAGGCAGGAGTTGAGAGCTCGTGGGCTACATCTCAATTACAGCAAAGTTCATAAGGGACTAGAATATAGCATCATAATATTAAAAATAGAGTAAAAATACTACTCTTCAGGGAATCTTGACATTTGAGTGATTTCTGAGTAACCTGCATAAAGCTGTTAGTTACCTAGCATGGTAAAACACATGTAAGGTTTTCTATAAGCAGGAGGAGGATAATATTCTTAGAATGCTGAATTCCATCTCACTTGAAGCACTAGAAATTAAGGAAGATAAATTAATATTTTTTTCCAGTGTCATGAGGAGATCCCAATCAATTGCTGATCATCCTGGAAGGGAATGATCTGGGTGGGCTGCAGCCCCAGCAGTACACTGTGGGGTTACTCTGCAGCATGTCCAAATCCTGCTGCTTCCTTTGTTACTGAGGTGGGTGCCAAAGGATGGATGAAATGTCATCAATCTGGGAATGTTTAAAACATGCTTAAAAATGTAGCAGAGTTTGACTAAGATGCTCCAATACTAGGACTCATAACTACCTCTGTCTCCAACATGCCATGGCATTACCTGCCAGGAATATCTCTGAAGAACACTGTTAGGAGAGGGATAGGGTGAGCTTGCAGAAAACCTTGTGAAGACAGAGAAGAAGTCAGAGTTAGCCAGACTGACGGGGTTGCAGAGTTCAGTGAGGGACACAGCAGCCTCCACAGGAAAGTGAAACCCTTGGTTCTGTGGGGCTTCCCTTTATCATCTCATGACAATAAGGTAGAAACTGAGGCTTACACATTAGGAGTGGTAGCATCTGAGTGAGTGAACAGATTTTTCTGGGTCAGTAGGGGGGAGTCAACATTTAAGTTATAAAACAGTGATCTATCTTTTGTAGTGACTGTTGGTAAAAGCCATGTTTTTATAATGTTATAATTATATTTTCTATATCAGCATGATAAAAAAAATGAAGTAACAGTTAAATCTTGCTTTTGTGTTTTCTAGGAATCTGAGAAAAAGGGGCTGATTGAAAGAATCTACATGGTACAGGATATTGTTTCAACGGTACAAAACATCTTGGAGGAAATAGCTTCTTTTGGAGAAAGGATTAAAAAGTAAGTTCTAAATTTGTGTTGTGGTTTTGAAGTAGACCTGCTATTCTCAAGGACAGTGGGGTTGGAGGAAGGGCGGTCAGAAAATACAAAAACGAAAAAACCAAAGCTACACTGTTGGATTAGCCCTGTCTGACTTCGGTTGGCTCCTTAACTTCACAGTTGGGTGGTGTCTCAGAACTGGGGTGACCATATGGCCCAGTTTATTCCAGTCGCCCCAGCATCATTATAAATAGTGTCCACTTTCACTCAAAAATACATCAGTTTGGGTGATAAATTATAGATATTTAAAATGTTACCCTATTCAGAAATAAAAACAGAAGCACATGTGCTATAAAGGAGCCTTTTCTATCTGAACCACAGAACTCAGTAAATGCCTTGAGTGACTTTTCTCTCCAGTTCTCCAAAGAATGGTACATATCTAGTAGCATCATAGATGCTAAATGTGAAGTTAATTCGCCACATATATGGATGTCTTAGGACAGGATACTATTCTCTGGCCCTTTGTAGAGAATGTTGACAATATTTTCAGCTTTCTGGAACATACAGCTTCTGTCCCAACTACTCGACTCTGTTGTTAAAGTGTAAAAGGAGTCACAGTTAATACGTAAAGGAATGGATGTGATATGCACTCCAATAAAACTTTTTAAAAACAGGTAATACCCTGGATTTTGCTCACAGTCTACCCACAGCTTGCCACCCCCTATCTTAGGAAATAGTAGCTAAACTCTCTAATGGAACCCCAGTTAAGAAAGACTATAGATTCATATATTTTGTTTTATTATTGACTCTGTTTTGCCTAGTTTTCATTTGGCACCAATAAATAGGAAGGTTTTTAATTTTCTTTGAATTATTAACTACTTATTTATTTCCCCCTTTAATCTAGAATTGTGTCACCCATGTTCCAAGGATTGATTCTTACTTTATTGGTCATGTCTATGTGGATCATTCTAGTTCCTTTAAAGAATATATTGTTTTGGAATTACATGGGTAAGCGGATTATAAGTGGTGCTAAAAACCAAGTGCAAGTCCTATGCATTAAAATGCAAGAAAATCAATAAATGATATTGACATCAGGAAATATAAGTAGTTAATATGCAACTTTATGTAAATACCAATGTTCTCAGTTGCATAGCCAATGAAATTGCCCTTGAATGCCCACTTATTATAAGCATAGTAAACATGTAGGTTTTGTTTAAAAAATAAGTTATGGATGATTTTAAACAAAGTTGGTGAGTTTTTATTGAATTTAGTTATTTCCATTATTAATATCTTAAGAAAAAACATTTTTGCCACACAGATGATGCCTATATGCCTTATTCTTGTAGGTTTCATATAAATTGGGAAAAGATTGCTGAATTTACCCTCAAAATGTTTAACATAAACATCTGAAAGTAAACATGAATACTAAAATGAGGAGGGCATCATGATTCTTTATTCATTTCCTCACTCAACTGTCAGTTACTGAGTTTCAGATACTGACTTGGTCTAAGTATGAGAAATACATCCCAAATTACAATAATGACAGCAAACCCAATTGTTATCTCATGCCAGCCAGGCAGTCTTCTAAGCCTTGTAAACACACTAGCTCCTTTGAGGAGCTACTTAAAGGAGAATTAAATAATTCCAACAACCCCATAAAGTAAGGATGGTTAATATCCTCATTTTACGGATGAGGAAACTGAATCACAGAGGGATTACATTTGAAGTCCAGAATCACACAACTAGTAGCCATGTAGCTTGGATTGGAACCTGACCTCCTCATTAATATACTAAAATATCAGTATCCTCGAGGAATCTATATTTCAGTGAGGGAGAAACACAGTAAAAGCTGATTAGAATTCGGTAGCATTAGTGGTAGGGAGAGGTCTGATCAGCCCAGGAAGGGATGTAGGAGAAGGACAAACATTGTCAATTCTGAAGCAGCCGAAACTTATCAGCATCTCTGAGAACAGGCAGAGGTAGCTGGGCAAAGAATTGATGAATGGGGGCTTCAATAGTAGACAGCCCTCGTGCAAAAGCACAAAGGTCAAGACTCTGAGAGATGTACGGGATCTAGTGCATCCGTGCCATGGAGGTGCAGTTGGCAGTGCCTAGAGATGAGGCATGTCATGCAGGGGCTTGAGGAGATGGAAAAAGTCAATGGAAGAGAGTTCAGTGAGGGACGTTGTTGGCAGTCAGGAGGATAAAAGGACAGAGTGGGGTCAACACCCGGGAAGGAAGATCATGTTGTTTGGTAAAACTGTCTCCATTCTTGAACATCTCTAAAAGACAAATGTGGCTGTTGTGCAGTTGAAAATGTGAAAGGAAATGTGTCTGAAGAGAGAAGAGGGCAGAGTGATTTAAACAGGGTCCCAACTCCCCAGTGCTTTTGCGGGGCAGCTGTGCCCAGCACAGCTGTGATGGTCATGTCTGAGATGGGTCTTCAGCCCATGAACCAGAGTACTGTTCTGCCCAGCTGCAACACAGGAAGGCTCCTAAGGCTCGACTCCTATTAATTCTTGGCCATTCATTATTACAGTGACCTTAAAGTCCCTGCTGGGCATTCAAGTGGGATGCATGTGTAACTCTGTTGGAATTCCATTGTAACTCAGTGCTTAAGAACCAGGACAACTTTTATTCAGCTTTTGGCAACTGGCAAAAAAAAAAAAAAAAAAAAAAAACACAGACAGACATAAAACTCTCAAAGCAAAGCTTCTCTGACACTGATGGGAGTGGGAGCAATGATGTTACATTTATGTGGAATGAACTGTATTCCTTTTTTCCTACTCTTCTCTACCTTCTCTATTTACCTTCCCTAATATTATACAAATTTTAAATCTATGTAAATATGAAGCCAAAACATTTTACTCAACATGTAGCATTTGGCCAGGCGTGGTGGCTCACATCTGTAATCCCAGCACTTCGGGAGGCTGAAGCAGGCAGATCACCGAAGGTCAGGAGTTCGAGACCACCCAGGCCAACATGGTGAAACCCCATCTCTACTAAAAATGCAAAAACTTGTAATTTTTTAGGGCATAATGGCATGTGCCTGTAATCCCAGCTACTCAGGAGGCTGAGGAAGGAGAATTGCTTGAACCCAGGAGTTGGAGGTTGCAGTGAGCCGAAATGGCACTACCACACTACAGCCTAGGCGACAGAGCAAAGCTCTGTCTCAAAAAAACACAACTAAAAAAACATGCAGCATTTATGCTAGACAGCAGGCAGAGTAATGCAGGAGAAGGAAGCATATCATATCATACGTTCTATCATTAGGTAGTGAGGGCTCTAACCCTTGTGCCCTTGAGTGGCTAGGGAAATCTCCACAGAGGAAATACTGAGATTAAGATACACCTAGACTGCCTACAAATGTTTCAGGGTAAAGCTTAGAAGCCACCTTTTTAAGAAGTAAAATTGCCCTGGCTAGGAACTGATGTGAAAAATGCTAAGCAATGAAGATGGGCAAGCAGATTAAGTGAGGCTGGAATCCTATGGGGAATGAGAGATGAATGCATTTTGTGTTTAATTCAAGAGTCAGCCTCCTGTATTTACGCACCCATCAAAAACGATGAGTTCACGTCCTTCGTAGGGACATGGATGAACCTGGAAACCATCATTCTCAGCCAACTGACACAAGAGCAGAAAATCAAACACCATATATTCTCACTCATAGGCGGGTGTTGAACAATGAGAACACATAGACACAGGGAGGGGAGCACTACACACTGGGGTCCATTGGGGGGAAATGGGGGAGGGGCGGGGAGGTGGGGAGGTGGGAAGAGATAGCATGGGGAGAAATGACAGATACAGGTGAGGGGACGGAAGGCAGCAAACCACACTGCCATGTGTGTACCTATGCAACAATCTTGCATGTTCTTCATATGTACCCCAAAACCTAAAATGCAATTTAAAAAAAAAAAAAAGAGTCACATGTTAAAGGAACAAAGGGTGAAGACAGAAAGATCAAGGCAGGGAGCAGGTATAAGGAAAGCAGTAACAGGCTAGTGTAGAACCATGCATTGTGAAGGAAAGCCTTTTGTAGAAAACAGGACTAAATAAGAACCTACAACAGTATATGACCAGTAGTTTTCATTTCCCTGGGAAGAAGAGTCAAAGGACATCATATGTCCAAGGCTTGGGAAAAAGGACACCTTCCCACTAACACAAGGTTAAATGCAGTGGGGCAGCCAGTTCGGGAGGACCCAGAGAATATAACTGCACCCCGCTTCTGGGATGTGGTCACACTCATTTTTGTTAAGTGGGTTGAACTTTAGAAGACTGTGTTCTTCCATATTACTGAGCCCACATGGTTGGATGAAGAGGATTCCTTGAGTTTTTTCAGAAATTGAAAAGTTAAGGTAATTTGTTTTATAAATGCCTGAGTCAGGGATGACTTTCTGAGGATTTAGGGAGCTCCCAAGTTCAGGAAAACTGGAGAAATCTACGAAAACATGGCTTTACAAAGTGTCTGATTTTGAGATGGGAAAGCTTTGATTTACCAAGCTTCTTCAATTTTGGATTTTCTATGGAAGATGTTTTATGATAAATGGGGAAAGAGTCTAGTAAGGTTTTAAGTGTTAGGGATATTGCTACTTAGTGTCTTTGAATTAAATCCTCAGCATTATAAACAGGAATATTCAGCTGGATTACATGAGTCACATGTGTTTATTTGCATTTTTTAAAGTGCCTACTACAGAAGCAGTGAAGATGGGATCGTAGGCCAATGTTCCGAGTTCAAAGTTTTGTCATGGAGTTTTATAACTGGGAGTGAATGATATTATGCAACTTACTTAACTTTTAGGACTCAGGATCCTCATCTGTAGGATGGGAATAAAAATAATTATTTCTGCTTCATAACATTTAAATGAAGTAGTCCATATAAAGAGTTTAGACCAGTGGATGGCAGGTAGTGATCACCTAAAAATATTAGCTATCATTAGTATTATTCTTTGGCTATTGACTTTCTTCCTCTGTATCTTAAATAAACAGACCCAGTGAATGTCCCCCCTGCCCTCCTTCTAAACCGTTTAAACACTAAAATTGTGGGCTGCTGAGGGAAAAAGGCATTAGTCAACTGCCCTGGCTCTTAGAAGGCAAATCTGACAGGCTATGTGGGAAGGTAAATGTGTCACACAACTCCCTTTCTAGAAAGCACAACACACCACACACTTGTGCATGCACAACTGTTGGGATCGTTATTACGATTACATTAATTGGGAAAGAATTGATACTCAGATATATAAGTTTTGTAATATATGAGCTTGTTATATTCCAGTGTACTATCTCTAGAATTTCTTTAATCTAACTCATCGTTGTTTTAGAGTTTTCTTTGTGGAAGTCTAACTTTTTTTTGTGAGATATATTCCTAAGTACTTGACAGTTTGGTGTTAATTTAAATGGCGTATTTTTTCACATTTCATTTTCTAGCTGTTACTCACATATAGACATGAAATTAATTTTTCTGCTTTGATTTATATCTAATAACCATGGTAAACTTAGTTATCTTTATTTTTATATGAGGATTATTATTCTGGATTTTTTTCTTAGATAAACATATCATGTAAGAATAATTTTATATTCATCTTCCTAGCCCTTACCCAGTTCATTTTCTTGACTTGCTGTACTGGCTATTAGCTCTCATACAAAGTGGATTAGAATTGGTATTTTGAGGCATTATTTTCTCATGGAATCTCAGAAAGAAAGCTTTCAACATTTCACCCTTAAGAATAATGTTTGCTGTAGGTTTTTGTCAATATGCTTTAACAGATAAAGAAAGTTCCTTTTATTCCTAGTGTGCTAGGAGTTTTTATTTTGAATGCAAGTTGAGCCTTGCCTAATATTTTCGCCTACATTCATTGAAATTATGTTATATTTCTGCTTTATTTTGGTTTATGTGAATTACTTTGATTGGTTTTCAATAGTAAACCAATCTTACATTCTTGGAATAAACCCAACATTGCTGTTCTATACTGCCTTTATATCTGCTTGGATCTTTTTTTCTTGCTTAGGATTTTTGCAGTTATGATCATTGGTGAGATTGACTTTTTTCTGTTCTTGAAATTTTCTTGTAGATAGACGGTTATTCTAAACTCATAATACAAAGGTCAGATTGGTTCTGTCTTTTTTTTCTGGAAGAGTTTATGTGAGCCTGATGTGATTACTTCCTCTAAGATTTATAGAATTAGCTGGTGAAGCATCCAGACCTGAAGTTTTCATTTGGAGATGATTTTGGATTAAATATTCTGTTTAAGTAATAAATATAATAGAATGTTATAAAATATATTATAAAATAATAGGCAGCCAACCTATTATTTCTCATCTGTTTCTGTAAATTTTAATTTTCAAAGAGGTTATCCCTTTCAGATAAATTTTCTGCTTGTTGACTTAAAGTTATTTATAACATCCTCTTATTTAATAGTAAGATCTGTTGCACTGTCTACTCTTAATGTAAGATCTGTTGCTTGATACTGTTTATCTTTTTTCTTCTTGACAGGGATTTATTAATTACATCAGTCTTTAGAAATAACCACCATTTGCTTTCACCAATCTTCACTATTTCCTGCTTGTTTTTTCATTAATTACTACTCATATCTTTTTCTAACTCTTTATGATAGAAAATTAGATCACTTATTTTCAATCTTTATTCTTCCTTAACATAAACATTTAAGGTTCTATAATTTCCTGTAATCACAACTCAAGCTCCGTGCCAAGCATTTTGGCATGTAGTCTTCTCATTATCATTCAAATTTAGTTAAAGCTATTTTCCGTTTTCTATTTTTATTTCTTCCTTGGCTAAGATATGTATTGCTTAATTTCCAAGTATATTGGGATTTTCTAGTTATCATTTCATTTCTGATTTCTAGATTAATTGCTTTATGGCTAGAAAATATTGATCCAGCAATGGATTACTTTCCATGTGAGCTTGAAAAGTAGATCATTGGATGCATTGTTCTCTCTATATATTCATGATTAAATTTACTCATTATATTCAAGCCTTTTACATTGTACTGATTTTTGTTTGGTTTGTTCGTTCTATTATTTAGATGTGTTAAAACTTTTCTCACTATGGTTGTGAATTTGTCTAGTCCTCCAATTTTGTCACTTTTTGCTTTCTATATTTTGAAGCTATGTTATTTGGTTTGTAGATGTTAAAAGTATCATATTTTCTTGGTAGATTGGAGCATTAATATGAAGCAACATATTTCTTGCTAATACAATTTTTTCCTATGTATCTTGTTGACCAGTATTGGTATGGCTGTACAGTAGTCCCCTATTATCCACGGGGGATATGTTCTCATACCCCCAGTGGATGTCTGGAACCATGGATGATATTGATCTCTGTATATACGATGTTTTTTCCTATACATGCATGACCTATGATAAATTTTACTTTATAAATTAGGCACAGTAACAGATTAATAATAAGTAATAATGAAATAGAACATTATGGTAAAATAATTTAATAATAGTTACATGATGGTGTTCCTCTCGCTCTCTTTTAAGGTATCTTATTGTATGTGACATTTTGGAACTCTGACTACCTGAAATTACAGAAAGCCATACTGCAGACAAGGGATGACTACTGTCTCACCTTTCTTTTCTTCTTTTCTGTACTTTTCTTTCAACCTATCTTTTAATTGTAGCATGTAATCCCTGCAAAATTAATGAAGTTTACAATTGCACTTAGATTTAAATCTGTAATTTATTAATGGTGGTGTTTATTTGCTTGTTCTGTGTCTTTTTATTTCTTCCATATTTTCCCTCCATTTGCTAGGAATTCAAATACACTTGCTATTTTTTAGTTGTCATCTTAGAGTTAACAGCTTTATTTGCCATAGTCTAATATTGTCACTTTTAACGTCTTCCCAGTCAGTGCAGGAACCTTCTTAATCTATATTCCATATCTGTTAACCTCTCTTTAGTATCTTTCATCTTTTTGCTCTTCGTGATGCATTCTAACTACTTTGGATAATCTTGGAGTATATTAGTTCTCTGCAGTTTAAAACCCTGTCTAATTCATTCATTGGGTTTTTAACTTCAATTATTGTAGTTTTCACTTTTCAAAGTTCTACTTGCTTTCATATCAATTTTTCTTGTTTTTCATTTTCTTTTTGATCATATCTTCAAGCCTCTCTTACGTGATTTTTAACATACTAAACATTATGATTTAATGGATTAGATCTCAATATTTGAAGTCTTTTGTTTCAGATTTTGCTGTTATTTTTGCTGACTCTTACTCATGGTGTCATGCATCCTTTCGTGGTTTGCATTTTTAAGTATACACTTGTATTTCTTTGATTTTCATGTGGAGAGTACTCAGACATCAGAGTTGATGATGCATTTCTTTGGAGAGGATTACTGTTTAAGTCACCTTGGGATACTACCAATCTAGATCCTTTTTTTAAAATAAATTTTGTTGCTTGAGGCTTTTCAAGCAACACTGATAGCATAAACTCAGATGATAAATCTTTCCACTTGGCACCAAGGTCATGATTTATGTCCACTCCCATATGGTACAATGTGTCCCTCCTTTCTTATTCTTAGCCTGAAGATGTAAGCTCTAATACGATAGTCTCATATTAAAATATCTCCATGAGGAGGTCCTAGGCTTTGTTTTCTGCCCCCAGCCTCCCATCATACCATGTGGACAACAGAAAGAAGCTCAAAATCCCACTATTTAGCAGAAAATATTAGAGTGAAAATTAACTTTAGAGCTTAGTTATGTCTAAGAGTTCTTGCAATTTATTTATATTTGTTTTTTCGAGTATATTTATTTTTATATTTCGAGTATATTTATTTTTATACTCGAATATATTTTAATTTTCATGTCAGCCTAGTAATGGCTTTTTTCAGTTGATCTAGTATTTTACTTTCTCTTCAAAGTTGAATGGCATTGCTAGAAAAGGAATGATAAAGTATATTCCTTTTTTTTAAAGTAATTTTATTGTTATAGCTTTTGTTATTTTCAAAATTATACCTGGTAGCAATAACTTTCTTTCCATATTGATGTCAGTTTTGTGCAATAACCATGAGAAAAGTAAGGGTAGCTAACACTTACTAAATAATGACTATGTGCCATATAGTTTTATGAATGCTTTATATGTATTAACTATTGAATCCCCTCACCAACTCTAGATTCAGTTATTATTCTCATTTTACAGATGGGAAAACGAAAGCACAGAGAGGTAGAGTAAATTACTTAAGGCCACACAGCTAACAAAAGTTGCACAGGAATTATTTTTACATTATGGGGTACAAAGTTAATAAGTAATCTTCCAGGGTGAAGCAGAGTGGGTTTTGTTGCCACCTAGCTATGGATTTATGTCCAAAGGCTGACGTCCACTGTGTTTCCACCTTAAAAAATTTAAAAGGGGATAAATTTGTTTTTCTTTATTTATTTGGTATACCTGATATAGTTGCTACTTGCTTTAAGTATGATATGTATTTATTATAAAAATAATCAAATACAACCAATGAAATATAAAGTCTCTCCTTATATTATCTTACGTATGTACATTATTTCTGCAGTTTAGTTTTTTACTGTATGTAGCTTTGAGTCTGTGGGGTGGGAGTTGAGTGAGCATTCTTAGTGTATTCTCATTTTTTTAAGCTGCATAGTATTGCAGAGTATAAATCTAATTAATTTTTTATTTAGAGATATTTCTCTATTTTACTGAGTTTATTTAAATATTACCAACCAGTCTGAAGAAGACATATGTACTGCTTCTATGCCCTTGGGCAAGGAAAGCTGCAAGTTAAATTTCTTGCCATGCTGAACTGGATCCTTTGTGGAGTTTAGATAACATTTCAATACATACTGTAAAATTGCCTTCCAGAAAGTACTGTTACAAGTTCTACTGTGAAATGGACCCATACGCATGTAGAAATTCAGAATAACAAAGATGTCATAAAAAAGAAGGGAGGAAAATAGTGATTAATCGGAAAAACTGACAAATTTAGTCATGTGAAAATTTATAAACAAAGTAAAGAAAGCAACAAACTAGAAAAATGTTATAAATAACAAACATGAGAAACATCTGATTTTTTTTTACTATCCCAACTGATATTGGACACCACTGAGGAAAAAGCTGAGCAAAACCACTCAGGAGAAAACTGGCAAATAGTAACTTTTTAAAGTCTTTACAGTGTGCCACTGAGCTACCTGTTTTGCAAGTTCTTTTTAATTGTAGCAGAATCTATGATATAGGTGTTGTTATTATTCCATTTCTACAGACTGGAAATTATGGTTGAGATTGACTGAATCAATTTCTGGGAATTACTTAACTTGAAGATATAAAGCTTCAACTTGAACCCAAGTCAATTTGCTTATAAATTATTTTTCTTAAGCACTTTCCTAAATAATAGTCCAAGGGCAACAACAACAACAACAGTTAGAAATCATAGAGAAACAAATTAAAATGACCAACAGGCATATTAAAAAGTATTCAAATTTGCTTGCAGTTATACAATATTATACCTCATAATATGCAAAGATTAAAAACAGTAACACTCTGTCTTTTGTTTTTGAGAGGGAGTATTGCTCTCAAAACATTGCCCAGGCTGGAGTGCAGTGGTGCGATCTCAGCTCCCTGCATCCTCCACTTCCCCGGTTCAAGTGATTCTCCTCCCTCAGCCTACCAAGTGGCTGAGATTACAGGCACCCACCATCACATCTGGCTAATTTTTGTATTTTAGTAGAGATGGAATTTCACCATGTTGACTAGGCAGGTCTTCCTCAGTCTTAACCAGAGGATGAGGTTACTATAGTTCTCCTATATTGTTGATAGAACTGGGATTATTTATACAAGCTAGACAATCTCTCTCAGCCTTAATTTGCCTCATCTATAAAATGGGGCAGAATTATTAAGAACATTACATTCTAAATATGTGAAAAATGTTAGCACGATGCCTGGCCCATATAAAGTACTTAATAACTTACATGCTATTCCCTCTAAAATCCACCTGCATTCTCACCCACCTCCCATGAAAAACATCTTGCTTTCCTGTATTCCTAGCACAAGGCAATAAGGCTCTATGTTTAATTCTGTGAAGATGAAGACCATTAAAAAGAAATACTTCAGGCACCTCAGTAGGGTGTTCAATCTCTAGGACTGCACTTCAGTTTCTACAATATATTCAAGTCCACATGTCATCTTCTAGATCTCCATTTCCATGCCAGTCAAAGCAGGCAACAGATACAATAAAAGGAGCCAGGAGCTCTGTGAAAATAATACATAGTGTAATCACCTACATTATCTATTAATGGTGGTGTGATGACTTAGAGTCAAATGCTTCCCCATTTATTTCAAGGCACGGTTAGATTTGTGGTGTAAACAAGTCTGGAATTAAATAAATATAATAACTAATAAATACAAGTTATTAGTAAACACAAAAGCACCCCTGCCCTGTAATAATATCCTCCTCATGGGGCACGGTGGCTAACACCTGTAATCCCAGCACTTTGGCAGGTGAAGGCAGGAGGACTGTTTGAACCCAGGGGTTTGAGACTAGCCTAGGGTGACATAGGGAGGCCTCAAATCTACAAAAAATTTCAAAATTAAAATTAGCTGTCTGTGGTGTCTCTTGCTTGTAGTCCCAGCTACTAGGGAGGCTAAAGCAGGAGGATCCTTTGAGCCTCGCAGTTGAGGCTGCAGTGAGCTTTATCACTGTACCACAGCCTGGGTAACAGAGCAAGACCCTGTCTCAAAAAAGACAAAAAAAAAAAAAAAATCCTCCCTCTTCTGGTAAAGAAAAAGTGACCGTATTTACAGGTACCATGTGTTCACTGAGAGACAACTGTTGACTTAGAAGTGATCTAACCCTTAGTTTTGAAGATCTCTAGGTAGAGCCATTGTGGCAACATTGCAGTTTTTAGTCATGTTTGAGAGACGAAAGTCTTCTCAGGAACTATGGGTTCCAGAGAGGTGAAGTCAGCAGTATTCTGACAGATCGAATGGCAATTGGTTTGTGACTGTGTCTTTAAGAATGTTTTTCCAGTACCCAATCATTTTGGCAGACTCTCATCTCAAGGTTTGTAAAGAAATTTTTCCAATAGACTTTTTAAAAATTTTCTCTAACTATGAACATGAAATAAACATGACAAGATGACTCTGTGGCAGTTGCTGAACATCAGAGGAAATTATATTTATGTGGTTTGTCTACAGCACATTTAACTGGACAGTCCCCTTCCTTTCATCTCTGGCCTGTTTGATTCTGGCAGCAGCCACCATCATTTTGTATTTCATTCCACTGCGGTACATCATTTTAATCTGGGGTAAGTTTGGCATGGTCCTTTTACTAGCAATCAATTCCAGGTAAGAACCAATTGCTCATTTTTAAAGTGCGACTATTAACTTTAAATGTGCTCTTGTTGGCAATTAAACATGAGATTAAGGAAAGCATTTGGGGAACAAAAACTTCCAGGACGTCCCTGAAAAGGCCAGTTGCATGAACGATCAGGGTAGATATTTATAGGCTTCTTGCATAATTGCAATCAAATAAAAATGCGATTGTACATGCCATTTCCCTTTGGGCTTTCCCAGTCATAAATCCTCTTGAATAATGTATTGCTGTGGCCGAGTAACTTTATGGAAACACTTCAAACAGTGAGCAAACACCTGCATCATGCCCTTGATATTACATAAAAGTGGATCTGGCCACCACCAGGTTGCTTCTGACATTTCATCTCTCTTGAAGGAAAAAATTAACCTAACCCCATTCTTAAATCCAGAAGCAGTGAGAGGGAGGAGAGGGGGCATTCTGTGACTACCCAACAAGTGCCTGAATGGAGAGGAAGTTATTTACCAGGGGAAATGGTGTGTCTGTATAACGTTTAGCTGCTTGTTTTTTTTTTTTTTTTTTTTTTGTTTGTTTGTTTGTTTGTTTTTTTAAGTAGAAACAAAAGTGGCAAACTGGAAATAAATTTCATGATTTAATACTCAAACTAGAGATTGGACAAAATGAAAGCAGGTTTGTGAATATTTGTGTCTGTTGCTGGATGGGCTCTGAGTTGATATAAGGAGAGAAAATTGCACTAACTTAACTGTTGGAGAAACAATTAGCCCTCTCCATAAAGGGTCTGTCAACCCTGGTTTTCCATGACTTAGCTGTGACTGCCACTGAGTTCTCAATGATCATCACGTTCAGGGATCATCAGATGTTAAGATGTTTGGGGAAATCACAAAGAAAAGAGACTGTGTTGAGATGCATTCATCCTTAAGCAAAAGCTGAGAGTGTGCAAATGCCGGATGAAAGCTACAACCTTTCTAAGAACCATTAAGTACAGACTTTTTCAAAGAGCACCCACAGAGGTAGAATCCTGCTGTCAAGAGAAGCCCAACTTGGGCATTTGGCAATAGGAAAAATCATGGGAAAAATTGAATAGCGCATACAGTTACAGAAGTAGAATGATTTTGGGGTTTTGAGAGGTGTAATTCAGTTATCCTTAAACTAGGCAGGGGTCTGTTTAAATACTTGATGATCCTGATTCTCAGAGGAAAGTGTAATCTGTCCTTAGTTCTTGTTGGTAATTTTTTTTTTTTACATAGCAACAATAATTGATCCTTAAGAACACAGAGCTCTTCAGGGCCACTAATTAAGAAGGCATATTTTGCAAAAGAAAAAAAAAAGTATTTCTTGGAATACTTTATATACTAAATGTTATTCGCATCAACCAAATATCTTATTTTGCGATTATTTTTTCCTGAGTACTACTATCTTAATGTATTTACTTATAACCTTTAGAACATAGATCATGTTTTCTGACCCTAACAAGAATGTGGTTAAATATGGCAATCACTTGGCTAGTGGTTTGTTCACGTTTAAGTTCATGTGAGCCGAGTGCTATGGCCAGCTGTTAAACACTGCTGCTTCTTGATTTCTTCATCATCCTGATGCTTGCTTGATCTGTTTTTATGCATCTTTCCCTCCACAAAGAAGGCTAATACTGGCCAGGTACGAAAGTTCATGCCTGTAATCCCTGCACTTTGGGAGACCGAAGCAGGTGGATCACCTGAGGTCAGGAGTTCAAAATCAGCTTGGCCAATATGGCAAAACTCTCTCTCTACTAAAAATACAAAAATAAGCCAGGGTGGTGGCAGGAGCCTGTAATCACAGCTACTCTGGAGGCTGAGGCATGAGAATTGCTTGACCCTGGGAGGCAGAGGTTGCAGTGAGCAGAGTTTGAGCCACTGCACCACTCAAGCCTGGGCAACAGAGCAAGACTGTGTGTCAAAAAAAAAAACAAAAACAAAAACAAAAACAAAAAAAACAACGACTAATACCGTATTTTCCCTTTTGATCAGCAATTTCGGGATTGCAACCCCTCTTCCTCTATACCCACATCACTTTGACTTCTGATCTTATTCTGCAAGATCTTGGCAGCTTTCCAACAACTTTATGCATTTGCTTAATGAAATATTGCTCTATTTATTATTCAGTTTATGGATAAAATTATTAAATGGTATGGAGTTTATTATGCTCTCTTGGGCTGATAGTAACCCTCTGAGCTTTGTACTCTATGTCTGGTTCTTTGGCTTTACATTTTAAACAGGAGCTCATAGTTTATTGATGAGTTTACCACAGGCGATGTAGTCAAAAGCCTTGGCAATCACCACATGATCTATTGTCTCTTCTCATCATGTAAATACTGCCAAGCCATCCTAGAATATATTCTGCAGTTCTGTTAGGACTTATTCTAAGACAAATTAGTTATTAGCTAGCATGGGCCTGGACTTATTTTGCAAATTTCTTACATGATTGTATCCCTTGCATGTCTTAAAGTTTTAGTGGTTTTGCTAACTTTAAGGATCAGAAAACTTTACTCTTAAGTTGCTTATTCATGTTTTATTGAGTGGTAAAAATGGTAAATAATATTCTAAAATGTTTTATTCTGTTTTTTTCCCTGAAAAACTGTATATGCTAGATTTTCATATTCTATATCAAGTCATATTTTTGTTTAAGTGTATACGTATCAGAATCATTTCACGTAAGTATATAAAAACAGCCTAATTTCATACTAGCTAGGGAGAGTATTTTTGGATGCACCAAAATTATTGACAGGTGAGATGTTTTATTTCTTCTTTAGCCTGATAATTCCTAGTGCAACCACATTTATGTAATAGATCTTTAATGAGTAAATATTTTTATGAATGAATGAGCCTACAAGCTTAATACCTGTGCTCCATATAGATGACCTTGTATTAGGCCATGACCTCTCTTGTGTAGGAGGGTGGTTTTTGAAAATTAAGTGAGAAGTAGATTTTAAGGATATCTGAGGTTTTCTTCAGGAAACATTACCTACTGAATTTTAGTCACTTCTATGAAGTATGTCTTTCCAGAAGGCAGAGCATTTCTTAAGATTAGATCGCATGTGGGTTTGAGAGATTTTCCCATATTCCTTCTATTTGTAGAGGTTTTAATTATACTTTTTCAGTTCTATTTGCAACCACTTCTGTTTTTTCAAGGTAGATATTAATTCTCCAAGCTAAATTTTTAGCTTTTTGCAAGAAGGAACTATGCCTCATTTAAGTTTGTATCTTCATTTGATAGCACAGTATCTCTTACATGGAAGACACTCAGAATTTGATAAATGAACAGGCAAGGACCCCCTGCCCAACCCTGACCAGTGTATTAGAGATGGAGCTACCTGCCCATCACTCATATAACACCATTTTTCAGATATTTTTAATTGTGTTTCAAGTGGTTATTCTCAAGTGGCAAATGTGCAAAGCAGCCATGCAATTTTTTATTTCGTCTTTCTCCAAGTGATTTTTTTTTTAAACTGTAGGGCTCATTCAACATTCCACCCCAGTAATCAATTCAATCTATGATTCGGCACCAACACCTGATAGTATCCTTCCCAACAAATGTTATTCTTCAGTATTTAGATCCCATTTGCTTTTTTTCTTCCCCCCCCCCCTTTTTTTTTTTTGCTAAAAATAGCTTTACAATGAATATACCCTCTATCTGTATTATTTAGGTTAAAAAAACTATGTTTAGCATGCTAGTAGATACAGCCACAATTTCCAAATTTGTCTGCTTGATCACAGGTGTCTTTAATAGTAGAAAGACTGTCTTCCATACTCACTTCCTTCGTCTCCTTAGCTTGTGTTGTCTTGTTGGCATCTACAGGAATGACAGCAGCCCTCTGCATTGTTGCAGAATTTCAGATTACAGTATCATTTTGCCTATACTGCCCAAAGTGATTCTCCCATCTACCCAAGAAACTCTGTAAGGCAGGTCTTCATTATTCAAATATTAATGTAAAAAATGTGAGGTACAGGAAGGTTAAGTGATTTTTCTAAAATCACACAGCTAATACATGATGGAGCCAGAACTGGGGGCCCAGGTATTCCTACACCATACCCTTTGTTTTCTTGTCCCTTAAAGAATGGCCAAGGTGGCTGGGCGTAGTGGCTCATGCCTGTAATCCCAGCACTTTGAGAGGCTGAGGTGGGTGGATCACCTGAGGTCAGGAGTTTGAGACCAGCCTAACATGGCGAAACCCCGTCTTAAAAAAAAAAAAAAAAAAAAAAAAGACCAAGGATTCTATGATTTCCTGTTGACAATCAGTCTTAATCAGTCTTACACAGTTGTTAATAGGGCAAATTATTGAAACATTTGAGCCTGGACACCTTCATAAACAAGGTGTGCATTTGAAACATGCAATCTGAGTGCCCTATAATTTTAAGTTTTTTTTAAATTTCAAACATAGTCTCAGTGCATTGTGGAATACTTTTGCCCTTATTGGTGCATTTGAGCTACTGTGCAGGTTTATAATCTTCTCAGTGACTAAGAATGCAGTGTTTTGATCGGCTGTGATATTATCCCTGCCTTGCTGTTCATTGTAAAGACTCCAGATGCGCACACCATATATAATTAACAATAGAAGATATATCTGTTCTCAATATGTCTTTGTCTCCCTTCATCATTTTGCCTTGTCTATTTTCTTTTGCCAAAAAGCCCATGCTACAATTAAATGTCTTTAGAATAACACAGTGAGAGTATTTTAGTGTAAAGGCACACTGGGGGAAATTTTAGCTGGAAACATGAAGCTTGCTGTGGGGGTAGAGGGAAGAAAGGCAGAGTGCAGCTTTGACTTGAGGGAAAGGGGATCATTTGCTAGGAACCTTCACCAGCCCAACCGCCAAGCCACCATTTACTCAGGCACAATGGCTGGCTCCCATTTGCAAAGCAGATGTAAATCTGACCCTCCAGAGAAATGACTGGAGGTTGGCATTGTATCAGGTATAATGCCATGCAGGAAGCCTAGTCCTCAGATGAAAGCAAAATAATATTTAATGAACAACAACAAAAAAATCAGACCCTTTGTGTGTTGGGGACTACTGAACAGTTAAATGTTACCTTGACTTCTGAGTAGGAGCCATTCAGAGTACAACGAAGCTAAGAATTCATTCAGTGTCATTGGGACTGACAGCCCTTCAGATATGATCCTTGTTAAACAAGCACCCTGTGGCAAAACTTCAGAAGGCCACCTAGTCTTTCTGCTTCTAAAACTCAACATGAAAAACGGGTTGACATTTGGTGAAAAGACTACAGCTTATGAGCTCCGGATATAGTCAAAGCAGCTCCAAAGAGCAGAGTAGAAGACAAAATGTGGTTGAGAGGAACTCCCCTCTAAAGAGGAAACCAGGCGTGTCCTGGATATGCTCAGGAGCCTGAGGGGCAGCCACCAAAGAGGGACGGTCTATAGGATGTTGACATCTTAAACATTGAGCCCATTTCTAATTATCATTGTCCTTGTCCTAAATTAGCATGTTCTCCATTGCCCAGACAGACCCACGCACCAGTGCTGTGATCCATAAATTAAGTTAGCAACCATAGTAAGATAATTTTCCAATAATAACTTTTCACAGTTTCCTGCAGCATCAAAGTACAATCAACATGTCAGGTTCTGTTCTGCTGTGAGAGGAGAGAAACCTGTGAAAATGAGTTGGAGGTGGGGAAAGACGAATGGCTGCAGTTTTCTTTGTAACAACAAAAAAACAACTCCTACCCTCTACCTCCCACTGCTACGTTTGGTCCAGAGCCTCCAAGCTGGGACTTGTTTGGGCTAATGAAGGCCTTTTCCCATCTGGGACATTTGTTTTCATAGCAGAGGAGGCTGTTAATCAGTGTATTCCAAAAAAGCCAATGTGCTCCCCAGTTTGAGAGTGTGTTTCTGTCGCCCTGGTGCTGGGATTGTAATGGGATTTTCACAGCTGAAGAAGGCAGAGCCCCTCTTCCACAGCCCCCACTTCCTGCCTTCAGGAAAAGGCATTTGTGAATGATTCCACATGACAGCAACATGTGCATGACTTGAGGTCTGGTAATTGTTTTCACACTAATTTTTACTTGTGAATATCCCCTTCTCCCCCACAGTCAGGCAAGTTTTTGAAGATAGATGCTAGATAGATAGATAACGGATTGATTGACTGATGGATGGATAGATAGATAAAAAGATCTCCTGTGTTTGTTTTTCAGGCATAAATAAATTTACTAAGAAGCTTCGAAATCCCTATTCCATCGACAATAATGAGCTGCTAGACTTCCTCTCTAGGGTACCGTCTGATGTTCAAAAGGTATGTAACGAATGGTCACCACCAACGGGGCCCCAACCTGAAATCTGGCCAGCCCAGGAGCCAGAGGCGCACATTGCTTTGTTTGTGTGAGTAATTGAGATAAGGAACCAGAAAATCCTTAAAGAGGCCTGGCTTGCAGGGAAGTGACGGAAAATTCTTTGTCCAAAGCATGAGGCAATTGGGGGAAACTGTTTTGAAAAAGAGCTACTTAAGAATGATCTGGAACTCACACTGCGTGGCTACTGTGCATCAATGCTTGTCCCCTTTCGATTGCTTGCCTCCCTGAAGAGGATAAGATGGGCTCAGTGAGTAGAATTGTATGAGATCCAAAGCCGGGGAGTGTTGCTTATTTTCTTCTTCTTCTTCCGGGTGGCAAGCAGTTTAGGGGAAGTAGGGGACGAGAGGATTAGTCTTTTTATTCTCATTTGCTCCGATTTATCTCCTAGGCCTCCCTCTGAAGACTTAGGGATGCTGAGGGCGCAGCCCCTGCTTACCTAATACACACAGAGGCAGAGGCAGTGTGAAATAATGTGAGATCAGTCAGAAGTATTATTCACAGATAATGGTCACTTAGTCCAGCAGCGTCCTGTTTCTGTGGATACGCAGAGATTAACAAAGGCAACAATACTAGAAAGTCGTGTAGAGTAGCTCGATCCTGACCCCTGTGGATCAGCCTGCTATAAGTCCAGAGGAAGGAGGGCAGGTGGCAGCTTCTCAAATGGAGAATAGAGATCACTGAATAGGTAGATGGGGAGACCATGGCGAGAAATATCATCAAGATGATCAAAGACACAATCCTTTAATATCTTAGAGAATCCCAAACCAAGTATCGATTTTCATATTTGAGCCACTGCAGCATAATTGGTTCCCTGGCAGCTCAGGGAGGATTGCAAAGATCTGGGGCGGAAAGGCCTCCGAGTCTCTTTCCCCTTCATTCCAGGTTCTAGAAATTAAAATGTACTGTGATGTTGTCTTTCTTTAAACTTCACTTTATACTTAGCGGTGAAAATACAGTCTATAAAGATGAATTTACTCGATAACATTTGGAATTCTTAATTTAAAAATAATAACCTGCTGCCTGTTTGTTTTGCATTGAAGATTGACAGGTACGTCATCCTCTGCTCCCTGAGGGCACCTTGGCAAAACACCATAAGGAATGGGGTGCTTTCTTCGTTTATCTGCCTTTGACAAACTGTAGAGCCTTACTTCTGTGATCAGGCATAATGTCCTTGGGGAGCTGGGCACAAATGCTAAAAATAGGGAGCACGTGTGGTCTGTAATACAATATTTTAAATAAAGCCATTCCACCAGCAGCCTATCAAAGCCCGCACACCAAAGCAATACGTTTGCAACATCCCATCACTTGGGTCGCAGTGTGAGTTCACGCTGTATCCTTGAAGAATAGAAATTTCCATCAAGCCCCCAAGGATTCTCTGTGCACAGTCCAGGCACTAGCCCTCAAAGTGGCCATTCCAGTCGGAGTTGGCATGAACACAGAGAGATTCAACAAAAGAGCATTCCAGGAAGATGTACAGTACACTAGTAAGATCCTCCGTGTATCGCCAAGGGCGCTTTCTAATAACATAATGACAGTTTGCCACTGGGGACTCCCGAGTACTTGTATCTATCACAGACGTTTTAGCCATTACATTGCAAATGAAATTAATTTCTAAGAGAAATCTGTATAAAAGTCTGGGGTCCAGTATCAGTATCAGCATTTTTCCCTCTCAGGCAAAGTAAATGTATATAATTTTCTGAGATGTTTCCCCCAAGATTTTAGATATTTTTAAATAAATAATTCTCAGTAAGTTACTGTATCATATGCTAAGATAAACATTCCTAAGAGGCAGTTATTAAGCTTACTTAAGGTTGAAAACTGGCACACACAAAACGAACATCCTCCAGCAGTGCCCAGAGCAGGTAGAAACCCATGCATCTCATTAGAAAAAAATCTGCTTTTAATATTTTGGTTTCAAGAAATGATGCATGACTTCTCAAATCCTTCCTGCAATTAATCCCTCCATGTTCCTGTGTTTAGAAAATGATTCATTACCTTTGAACCTTCCTTCCTTTGCCTTGGGTTGTCCTTGGGGAGCCATTAGCACACGCTGTGGTGAGCTAGGGTTACCTAACCGCTAGCATCATGGCTGTTTGTTTTCACAGGTGCAGTACATGGAATTGAAACTCTGCAGCAGCCACAGCCCCCTGCGGAAGAAGCGCAGCGCTCTCTAGGGCACACACCAACTTTGGAAACCAGCACCCAATACTGTGGTTGATTAGACCAATGTTATGGCTGTTTCAGTGGTACCCAAGGTGTCCTTCTGAAATGCATGCCCTGTGGCACCCTGTGTATTCTTCCTCCTTCACGTGCACAGACATACACACATGTGCACACACCCCCACCTGTGGGTGTCCTAGTTTCGTAGAGTGGTCAGCCCAGCAAAAAGAAATCCTGAGACTGTGAAAGACCAACCTCCATTCTGAAATAGGAGATAAAGCCAGGCTGCCATGAATCTAAACACTACCTTCCTTGAGAACAGCCAGGAGCCCACTTGGATTCAAGAGTGACTTTGAACTTGTTTTCACACTTCCAACAGAGTGTCATTAAGATTTCCACTCCCCATCCCCACACTCCTTTCAGATGATTGTTCATGGGCGTAAGTCTTTTCTCCAAGTTAACAAGTCTTTGATAGCCATCATCTGTCCAAATAATGTACATTACTAAAAGGCATTTTTAGTAATTACCAGAATTAGCTCAAACCTTTAGGGATGTTTCCGCCATGATTATTACGGATATGTATGTGCATTTTTGGGAAACTTCTCGGTGCTGGAAGCCAGCCTGCAGCATGGTCCATTGCTGGCAATGGATGCTCCAGGAAGACCCCTAGAGATCACTCACTTGAGAAATGATGGTTTAATGAAAGTATTTGGTCGCCTTACAGTGTCTCTTCTTCTGACTTTACTTTTTGCTTATTTTCAAAACATTATAAAATGTCAACATGTAATTTCAGAAAGGCAGGTGAGGGAGGGGAGAAATGAATGAATTCTCCAGATATTTAGAAAGATATGGCACAGAGGGACTCATAAATAAGACTGCTTACTATAATCATTTCATTTGCTTGAATGTATTAAGCAGAAAGCAAAAACACTTTGGCTGCCCAAATGTATCTGTTGTTCCTCTTAGAAGCAAAATAAGCTACATACAATAAAAATTTATTTCAGAACCCCATTTCTAGAAAATACCACCCTGGAGTCCTCCTTTGATAGCATCTGTCTTCTGCAGACCCCATCATTCCACAGTATTCCCCTGCCATGTAAAAATCCTGACTTTGTGCATATATAAAATGTATGCAATTAACTCTGTTTAAATGATACTTAAGTTTTAAAGACTATTTTGTTGACACATACTTTGTGCAGTTTTTATATATGTATGTATTATAAAGAAAAGGTAAAAGATCTCATTTAATAGTGAGTTTACTATACATATATATTTTTTGTCTCTGGGTTGTAATTTAATAATCTTTAAACAAAATGTTTACGAAAAATGCCAAAGATTCTAAATCTTATCATCCCGTGTCTGTTTTTCTTCATCTTGTATCTCACTGGGTTGCTTTCTGGCTGAGCCAGATTTCTGCATGATGTGATTTACTTCAAGTTAATGAAGCTGGCTGGAAAAGAGCCTTGCAGAAATTATAAAAGCTCCAGTAAATCTCATAGTTGTACATACAATAGATACCCAAGAACCTCTTTTGTTAAACCAGTTACTCAATCTTCTGTGTAAACAATGCCTCATTGTCTTGCTTCTAACTATCATCTAGTTTATCACAGTCTGTCATTTTGTAATGACCTAAGTCAGACATTTTTAAACAGACATGTGAGATCTGATCAGTCATTTGAATGAAAACTTTAGGCAGAAAAATAACCCCTTATTTATTTAAAAGTGGAACCAATGCTTTATTGTTGTGCTTTTGCTATAGCATTTCAAAATGAAATTATTTGCCCTACAAGAAGGCATCATTAGTTAGACTTATTTCCTCTGTAGCCCAACTGAAATTCTCAGAGTTAAGTTTAGGACCCAACACCAGCTGGGATGTAAGAGCAGGACCAAATTAACCTTGAATAAACTGTACATAGAAAACAATTGTTAGTTGATTAAGTAGACATTGGATGTTAAAAAGGAATGTTATTTGCAAATGACATGTTAAGATTTATACAAATAATCAAAAACTTTTAGGAAAGACTCCAAAATGCTTTAGATAAAATTTATGGATTATGGATTCACAGTATGCTAATGAAGTAGGGATGTTGAAGTCTTGCCAAGTTTTCTTGGTTCTTTTATCAAACTTCATCCTCCCATTTCTCGCCTCGTCTCTCTGTATTACAAGCATCTACACCTCAGCAGGTCAGAAACTAAACATCATCTGTCTCTCCCTGTCTTCAGAACTCCAACCCTTATCATCTCCTTTCAGCTTCTGTACTTCCCTTACTGGCACGGGTATTTTCTGGGCTCAGATTTTCTCAGTCATCCTTTTTGGTTCCTCCTGCTTTTGTCTTTGTCTCCCAACCCATAAAGCCTACTAGGTCCAGTGTTAGTGTGTTAACCACTTCTGTTCTGACTGCCACCACCCAAGCAGAGGCCTTCATAACCTCTGAGATGTCATGGCCATGATGCCAGTTACATTATGCCAAGTTAATCTTCATTCAGACTGGAAGGACGTCCCTGCAATTTCTTTCTGAATAGATTCTCCTCTCCTTCAAAACTTGCAAGTCTCCTGCTCCATAGAGACTTAGTCCTGTGACTGGATGTGACTCCAACTTCCTTTTTGTACCCTCACATCTTTCCTATCTTTCTGGTGTCTGCCATATTCTGGCATACATCGTAAGAAGGTTTGACCGCTGTCCTCCACTCAGTAGCCCATTATAGCCGGCACCTAATCATTACTCAGGAAATAAATACATGTTTAACAGGCCAGGTCATAGAGATTATTTTTCTTTCTCTGCCTTTTCATGTGTTGCTTTCAGAACAGAGGGCTGGACTGGATAAATCAGTATGGTCTATCCTGGAGAATAATTTCTTATATTAAGAGCATATTTTGTGTGCATATTTCTAATCCCTGGCTATGTCAATTATAAACTTTTAAATGATGTCTTATATTTGAAGTTCTTACCTACGTATCAGAGGAAAATATAATGTTTATTTCTAGGTGATAAAACATTTTTTTTTGTTTTTTTCCTTTGCTTGTAACTTAAAATTAACGTCTATATTGAATGCTGATAATTTTCTGGAACAAAACAGACTGCATTCCCTTGGTAGAGCAGACATTAAACAGATACTTTCAAGCAATGGCATGCGTGCTCAGATTTAAGTTTGAAAACTATTCTGACTGCAATGGATAGCCTAGCAATTTTCAAAGTTTAGGGAAGAGTTCTTAATATTAGCCTTTTGCAGTACTCCTGATAAATGAATGATACCCTGGACTTTCAAATAATGGCACTGGGGAAAAAAAAAATAAGTGGAATTGGGAGATGGTGAAGAGATAAGGTGAGCAGGACTTAACCATTGCTGGACTTTGGGATGAGGGAGACTAGAGTCAAGGATGGCTCTTGGTCACCCTGGTCTAGATATCTCCAGGTCTAGGAAGATGATGCTACCTTTCACTGAAGGAGAGAACTGTAAAAGCAGCTGAGAGAGGACCACAGGAGCCCACTTTTAGACAGCACGAAATCTCACGTACATGAAAAGCCTCCAAATTTGAATGTCAGCAAGATCATGGAATATATGGATATGGTTTCCAGGCAAGTAATACACTATACTTGAGATATGCACTTTTAAGGGCAAACACTGCATATCAAAGTGATTGAAATAAAAGGCTTCAAGAAATCAAAACTTGAGGAACTTAACAGTCAATGTCATATATATAAAGGCAAGTCAGTTAAGAGGGTAAACAGAAATGGGTAAATACAGAGGAGAAAAACAGTAAGCATAGACTGTCATAGAATTCAATGGCAGAGCATGCTTGAAGAAACCTGATGTGGTCAATAATATTGAGTGCCACTGAGATCACATAAGCAGAACACAGAATCATGACCTTTACTTAATGATGTGACAGTTTGGAGGCAGCCTGGCAACAAGCCATTTCAGTGAAATGGTAGAAATGGAAACCATGTTTTGGTTGAGAAGTAAGTGGATGTGAAAATATGGGGCCTCTGAATGGTGGTAATCCTTGAAGAGTTCCACTGTGGAGAGAGGGCTGGAATTTGGAATAAAAGAAGATATTTGTGATGATTTTAGTAAGAAAACAAATTAGATGTGTCACAATCTCAGTGTACCCCTGTTAGCTGCAAAGAATTCTTCATGGGCATGAGATGGAGTTAGCCATACTCATTATTTAAAACTATGTTCTGCACTTATACATTGTTGGTCAGAGTGTAGATTAGTTCAACCACTGTGGAAGACAGGATGATGTTTCCTCAAAAACCTAAAGACAAATATCATTTGACCCAGCAATCCCATTACTGGGCACATACTCAAAGGAATATAAATTATTCTCCTATAAAGACCCATGCACACGCATGTTCATTGCAACACGGTTTACAATAACTGAGACACAGGATCAATCTAAATGCTCATCGTTGATAGAATGGATAAAGAAAATGTGGTATACACCATGGAATACTATGCAGCCATAAAATGAATGAGATCATGTTATGTCATTTGTCAGAGCATGGATAGAGCTGGAGGCTATTATCCTTAGCAAACTAATGCAGCAACAGAAAACCAAATACCACATGTTCTCACATATAAGTAGGAGCTAAACGATAAAAACACATGGAAACATAGAGGGGAACAAAATACACTGGGGCCTATTGGAGAGTGAAGGGTGAGAGGAGGAAGAGGATCAGGAAAAATAAGTATGAGCCTTCATACATGGGTGATGAAAAATTCTGTACAACAAATCCCTGTGATACAGTCTGCTCATGTAACAAACCTGCACACATACCCATGAACTTTAAAAAAGCTATGTTCTATCAAAACCTGCCTCTCATTTATGTATTGGAAATCTTATGGCAACAGAACAGTTGAAAAATCAAAATAAAAATCTTCTGAAAATACACTGAGTAGTAAGTGATATTTGAATAAATGCTGAAATCCTGAAAGGTGACTGCTAAAAGAATGGCTTCAAGCATGTTACCACTGTGTAAAGCCTACAGCTGTTCTCTCTTAGCATTTTAATGTAATGATTTACACAGGAAAATGGATATTCA
This sequence comes from Saimiri boliviensis, assembly GCF_048565385.1. Classification (NCBI taxonomy): domain Eukaryota; kingdom Metazoa; phylum Chordata; class Mammalia; order Primates; family Cebidae; genus Saimiri; species Saimiri boliviensis. The sequence goes on from NC_133453.1 coordinate 138,630,038, forward strand.
AAGCACACAAGAATACTATTTTATAGCTGTTATCAAATGCTAGTTACTTTCTAAGTGTTTTAGATATAATTGCTCATTCAAAATAATTCTAAACATTGAAATTTCTCCAAATACTTACAGAAAAAAAAAACCCTACCACTCTTATACAAACTCTCCTAGACAATAGCAAAAGAAAAAAACACGTTCTTATGCATTTTATGAGGCCAACATAACTCTCCTTCAAAACTAAGTCCTACAAGAATGGAAAACTACTTAAAATCCCTTATGAAGATGGATACAAAACTGTGAAAGATACACAAAAGGCTTTATATGAAAAAATCAGTGAGGCTTCCAGATGCCTGACCAGAGACATCTTGTATTCTCTTCCATAAAGGAGAACCAAAATAATGAGTAGATAATCACAGTTCAAATATATCATGTAAGAGATAATATCTGAAATTCTACAGAGAAGTACAGAATTTAGCAAACAACTAAAGCAAGGAAGGGCTTCCCATTCCTTGAAAGAAAGCAAAATGGTCTGTTCAGATGGGATAGGCTAGGAGACAGGAAAGTCTCCCCAGTATAAGGAAAGAGTCTATGGGTGACCCCTAGTGATCAACATTCCCATGAGACTCCCTCCAGTCATAGGAGAGCCACTAGACTATTGTGAGACAGAACAACATAGGCAGCTACCTGAAGACTGTGTGATATTGCCCCAGAGAGGGAGCACACATAATCCCACACAACCCCCAAGTCCTAAGCAGCTCAGCAAGTTGTCACTTTGATATCTCAGTCCTCATTGATATCTCAGTCCTCATCACACTGCATTCTTCCCTGGGCCCAACAGCCCCTGCATCTTCATATCCCTGGAGCCCCAGTGACATGCCCCACCTGCAGTCAGGACTGCAGCTGCCTACTACTTTTAGGACTGAAGTGTTAGCCATTGGCAGCTACCACATTGCTCCCAACAGTGAAGCTACTGTGCAATTTTAATCTCCCCTAGGACAAATCTGCCAGGTGATAGCCATAGCAGTGGGATGCATCAACTGGGGCCAAAGGGCAAGTGAAATGTACACTTGCCAGCCATTTGCCTGCAATTGCTGCCATTGAAAGTGACTCTGTCCTCCCCTGTAGCAGGGATACAGTACAGCTGCTGCCACCCCAACATGAACGTTCTGCTTTGGGCCTGGGGTCACACCACCCCTGCCTTCCACAGCCAGTGTTTTCAAGCACTATTAAAGGATGTGAGGATGAGTCCACTGGGACTGGCTCTGACCCCTCACCCCCTAGTACCCAATCAAGGCATCTGAAGCCCTGGAGAATACCCAACCCAGTCCACCAATATTGTCACCAAGCCAACAAGGGGCTTGAAGTTGGAGCCACCAAACCTGCCACTACCATTGCAGTGGGCACCAACACACATACATGTCACCTGTGAGCCTGTGGACTAGCCTGCCCAGCCTGTTGCAATCACTTCCAACACTACTGTGTAGCTCTTGGGACTCAGAGGTTGGTCCCACCACTACTGCTACTATCAACCATCCCATGCCAACTGTCCAAGTGCCTGAGGACACACCACCAGCCCACAGCTGCCACTAATATCACCCAAACAAGCTGCCTAGAGGCCCAAGAATTGGCTTGCTTGGGTCTGCTAACACCAGTGCCAGCATACATGTCCTAGAGCCCAAGGACAGGTATGCTTAGCATGCTGCTGCCACCACTGGGGCCCCAGGACAGGCCCATCTGGTGTCCCTGTCACAAGCAAAAGTTTACCACAGTCTTCCCTAATAACCACAACCTAGACCACTGAGGAAAATTACAGACACCAATGAAGCTATTTAGCAGCAAAGAAATCTTGAGAGCTATGCTACTGCATGCACACAGAATCAAAGCCAAAGTACCATACCCAACAAACACCACAGACTCATCTTCAAGAGAAAGTCCTCCCCTATGAAAACAAATTTAAAAATGGAAAGAAGTGATTGTCATGACAGATGTGCAGGTATCAATGTAAGGACACAAGAAACATGAAAAACCCCCACAAAGATAGTATTTGCAAAGGAACATAATTATCTAGCGACTAAAGAAATCTATGAAACCCCAGATAAAGAATTCAAAATACCAGTATTAAAGAAGCGCAATAAGATACAAGAGAATACATAAAAACAATACAAGTAAATCAGAAAAACAAGTTAGTATATGAATGAGAAATTTTCTAGAGATAGATGTCAAAAAGAACAAAACATTCTAGAACTCAATAATTTATTAAGTAAAATACAAAATACTTTGAATAGCTCATCAATAGATTAAATCAAGCAGAAGAAAGAATTTTAAAACTTGAAGACACATTTTTTGAAATAACCCAGGCAGACAAAAAAAAAATTGAAAAAAGCCTATGTGGCATATGAAATACCTTATAGTGATCAATTTTTCTGGTATTCTACAAGACAAAAGGAAAAATAAGAGTTAGAAAATCTATTTAATAAAATAATAGTTGAAAACATCCTAAGTCTAGGAAGAAAATTAGATATCCAGATACGGAATGCTTAGAGATTCATAAACAAACACAATGCAAAAAGATCTTCTCCTCAGCACATTATAATCAAATTATAATAAGTCAAAGATTAAGAGAGTACTCTTAAAAACAGCAAGAGAAAAGAACCAAGTCACTCATAAGGGAACCCTCATCAGACTAACATTGAATTTCTCCTCAAAAATTTAACAGTCCAGGAGAGAATGAGATGATAAATTCAAAGTACTGAAAGAAAGAAAATAAATCAAGCCAAAGATACTATACCCAGCAAAGTTATCCTTTAGAAATGAAGTTTTAATAATCCTTCCAAGATAAGCAAAAGCAGACAGAAATCATCACCCTAGATTGGCCTGGCAAGAAATGCTTAAGGGACTCCTGCCTGGGAGGAAAGAGTTGCCATCTCCAATCATGAAAACACATGAAAGTACAGAACTAAATGATAGCACAAACACAAAAATAAAGAAAAGAAAGGACACAAATATTACTCCTACAGACAACTATCAAGCCACAATAATAAACATTAAGGGAGAAAGAAAGGAGCAAACGATATACTGAACAACGAGTAATCAATTAATAATTGACAGGAATAACCCCTCACATATCAGTAATATCTTCGAATGTAAAGAGATGAAATTTTACACTTAAGTGATATAGACTGGCAGGATTATTTTTAAAACGAACAATTACATGCTGCCTATAAGAAATCTACCTCAACTGTGAAGACACATATAGAATGAAAGTAAAGGGATACAGAAAAAGACATTTCATGAAAACAGAAACCAGAATCAAAAGGAGTGCCTATACTTAACATTAGATAAAACAGACTTTAAATCCAAATTTATTAAAGGAAACAAAGTCATTATATAATGATCAAAGATTCATCAAAAGGAAATAACAATTTAGAATAATTACATGTACTCAACATCAGAGCACTTAGACATATAAAACAAATATTATTAGATCTAAAGGGAGAGATATGCTCCAATACAAAAATAGTTCAGGATTTTAACACCCCATTTACAGCACTAGATAAATCATCTAGACAGAAAACTAACAAAGAAACAATGAATTTAAACTGCACATTTGAGCAAGTATACTGAACACACATTTACAGGACATTTTACACAACAGCCACAGAATACACATTCTTCTCATCAGCACTTGGAACATTCTTCCAGAATAGACCATAGGTTGGGACACAAAGTAAGTCTCAATAATTTTTTTAAACTCCTAACTACATCAAGTATCTTTTCAGACCACAATGAAATTAAACTAGAAATCAATAACAGGAAAAATGTGGGAAACTACAAATACATAATACTTTAAAAACACGCTTTTAAAAAAACTTATACTTTAGGTTCTGGAGTACATGTGCAGATCATGAAGGATTGTTGCATAGGTCTTGAATGACCACTTGGCCAAGGAAGAAATTAAGTAAAAAATGGAAAATAATGAAAATTGAACCAAAACATACCAAAATTTAAGGAATATAGCAAAAGCTGTAAAAAGTGCTTTCCAGGGCTAATAAGGACACTTATAGCAATAATCACCTACATAAAAACAAGGAGAAAGGTTTCAAATAAACAGTCTAACAATACCCATCAAACTAGAAAAGCAAGAACAAACCAAAAGCAAAATTAGAAGGAAAAATATTGTGAAGATTAGAGCAGAAATAAATGAAATTGAGACCAAAAAGAAAAAAAAAAAATACAAAGGAGTAGCAAAACCATAAGTTCATTTTTTTTGAAATAAACAAAATTGATTAACCACTACCTAGACTAACCAAGAAAAAAAAGATCCAAATAAACAAAATCAGAAATGAAAAAGGAGACATTACAACTGATACCACAGGAATAACAAAAATCAGAGACTATTATAAACAACTAAACACTAACAATCTAGAAAACCTAGAGAAAATTTAAAAACTCCAGGACACATGACTTTCCAGATTCAGTTCAGAAGAAATAGAAAACCCAAATAAACTAAAAGGATTAATGACGTTGAATCAGTAATACAAAAATCTCCCAATGAAGTCCAGGACTGCCTGACCTCACTGCCAAATTCTACCAAATTTTCAAAGAACAATTAATACCAATTATTCTCAAGCTATTCCAAAAGTAATTGAAGAGGAGCAAATTCTCCCTAACTCATTCCATGAGGCTAGCATTACCCTGATACAAAACTACAGGGCAGTATTTATGAAGAACATAGATGCAGAAATCCTCAACAAAATACTAGCAAACCAAAGCCAACTAACAGCACAGTAGATAGATAATACACAGGAACAAGCAGAATCTGAGGGAGCTTGAATGGTTCAACATAAGCAAATCAATAAATGTGATATATCAACAGATTGAAGGACAGAAACCATGTTATTATCTCAATAGATGCAAAAAAAGCATTTGATAACATACCACATTTCTTGTTGAATGTTGAGAGTTTGCAACATTTGATGAAAACTCTCAAATTAGGCATTTGAGGATCACATCTGAACATAATTAGTCATATCTGACACACCCACTGCTAATGTTATAAGAAAAGGAAAAAGCTGAGAACTTTCTCCATAAGAACAGGGACAAGACAAAGATGCCATCTTGAGCACTTCTATTTAACATAATTCTGGAAGTTCCTACCAGAGAAATCTGGCAAGAGAAATAAATAAAAGTCCTCCAAATTGGAAAAGAAAGGTCCAATTATCCCTCTTTGCTGATGATTTGATTTTATATAAAGATAATGAAATGAAGGCAGAAATAACGGTATTCTTTGAAACCAGTGAGAACAAAGACACAACATACCAGAATCTCTAGAACACTACAAAGCAGTGTATAGAGAGAAAATTATAGCACTAAATGCCCACAAGAGAAAGCAGGAAAGATCTAAAATTGACTCTAATGTCACAATTAAAAGAACTAGAGAAGCAAGAACAAACAAATTCAAAAGCCAGCAGAAGACAAGAAATAACTAACATCAGAGCAGAACTGAAGGAGATAGAGACACACAAAACAAATCAAAATATTAATGAATCTATTGTTGAAAAGATCAACAAAGTAGATCGCTAGCCAGACTAACAAAGAAGGAAAGAGAGAAAAGTCAAATAGATGCAATACAAATGATAAAGGCAGTATCATAACCAATCCCATAGAAATACAAACTACCATCAGAGAATACTATAAACACCTCTACACAAATAAAACAGAAAATCTAGAAGAAATGGATAAACTCCTGGTCACTAACACCCTCCCAATACTAAACCAGGAAGCAGTGGAATCCCTGAATCGACCAATAACAAAGTCTGAAACTGAGGCAGTAATTAATAGCCTACTAATAAAAAAAAAGTTCTGACCAGACAGTTTCACAGCCAAATTCTACCAGAGGTACAAAGAGGAGCTGGTACCATTCCTTCTGAAACTGTTTCAAACAACAGAAAAAGAGGAAATCCTCCCTAATTCACTTTATGAGGCCAATATCTTCCTGATACCAAAACCTGGCAGAAACACAACCAAACTAAACCAAACCAAAACAAACAAACAAACAAAAACCTTTCAGGCCAATATCCCTGATGAACATCAATGTGAAAATCCTCAATAAAATAATGGCAAGCTGAGTCCAACAGCTTATCAAGAAGCTTATCCATCACAATCAAGTTAGCTTCATCCCTGGGAGGCAAGGATGGTTTAACATATGCAAATCAATAAATCTAACCCATCACATAAACAGAACCAAAGACAAAAACCATGTGATTATCTCAATAGATGCGGAGAAGGCCTTCAACACAATTCAACAATGCTTCAAGCTAAAAACTCTCAATAAACTAGGTGATAATGGAATGTATCTCAAAATAATAAGCGCTATTTAAGAAAAACCCAGAGCCAATATCATACCACATGGGCAAAACTGAAAGCATTCCCTTTGAAAACCAGCACAAGAAAAGTATGCCCTCTCTCATCACTCCTATTCAACATAGTGTTGGAAGTTCTGGCCAGGGCAATTAGGCAAGAGAAAGAAAGTGTATTCAAAAGGTAAAGAGGAAATTAAATTGTCTCTGTTTGCAGATGACATGATTGTATATTTAGAAGACCCCATCTAAGTATACAGCCCCAAATCTCCTTAAACTGATAAGCAACTTCAGCAGAGTCTCAGGATACAAAATCAAGGTACAAAAATCATAAGCATTCTTAGACATCAATAACAGACAGAGAGCCAAATCATGGGTGAACTCCCATTCACAACTGCTACAAAGAGAATTAAATACATAGGAATACAACTTACAAGGAATGTGAAGGACCTCTTCAAGGAGAACTATAAACCACTGCTCAAGGAAATAAGGACACAAACAAATGGAAATACATTCCATGCTCATGGTGAGGAAGAATCAATATTGTGAAAATTGATGGGGATAGCATTGAATCTATAGATTCAATGCTATCCCCATCAAACTACCATTGACTTTTTCACAGATTTGGGGGGAAAAAAAACCTAAATTTCATTTTATATGGAACCACAAAAGAGCCCGCATAGCCAAGGCAATTCTAAGGGGGGTGGGAGGGGGGGAAGCTGGAGGCATCATGCTACCTGACATCAAACTATACTACAAGGCTACAGTAACCCAAACAGCATGGTACTAGTACCAAAACAGATATATAGAGCAATGGAACAGAACAGAGGCCTCAGAAATAATATCACACACCTACAACCATCTGATCTTTGACAAACCTGACAAAAACAAGCCATAGGAAAGGATTCCCTATTTAATAAATGGTGTTGGGAAAACTAGCTAGCCAGATGCAGAAAGCTGAAACTGGATCCCTTCCTTAAACCTTATATGAAAATTAACTCAAGAATCAATTAAAGATTTAAAAGTAATACCTAAAACCATAAAAACCCCTCAAGAAAACCTAGGCAATACCATTCAGGACATAGGCATGGGCAAAGACTTCATGACTAAAATATCAAAAGCAATGGTGACAAAAGCCAAAATAGACAAGTGGGATCTAATTAAACTAAAGAGCTTCTGCACAGCAAAAGAAACTATCGTCAGAGTGAACAGGCAACTACAGAATGGGAGAAAATTTTTGCAACCTACCCATCTGACAAATAAATCTACAAATAATCTGCAAAGAAATTAAACAAACTTACGGAAAAAAAAAAAACAACCCCATCAAAAAGTGTGGGAAGAATATGATTAGACACTTCTCAAAAGGAGACATTTATGCAGCCAACAAACATATGAAAAGCTCATCATCACTGGTCCTTAGAGAAATGCAAATTAAAACCACATTGAGATACCATCTCACATCAGTTAGAATGGTGATTAAAAAGTCAGGAGACAACAGCTACTGGAGAGGATGTGTAGAAATAGGAACACTATTACACTGTTGGTGGGAGTGCAAATTAGTTCAACCTGAGAATCCTCTCAGGTTTGAGCAATTTTAGAATGATTGATTTTTCAATGAAGAGCTTTTCTGACAGTCTTTTCCCTTGCTTCTTATAAACAGTTACGTGGTCTCACCATCCGTTTTTATCTAGCATTCACATTGACTGCTCCTGTGAAAGATTTCCAAAATAGTGTCTCATTCATTTTAATAATTAATACCCTTTTTTCCTAACCCTATTTTTCATCTAGATTTAGGTAATTCATAGTTTGGTGGGAATATGCATAAATGCAATTCCACTTAAAACTTCCCATTAAGCGTTAAAGTTTAGTAAGTGTATACATCTCTCCCAATGCCCTGATATGCTATAAAATTGCAACCTTAGTTGACCTGTGTTTCACCCATTTTTTCAGCTTCTATTTTCTAATTCAGAGGCAACAAAACTTTTACATGTTTAACAAGACACAATTGAAAAGGAAGCAAAACTCAGAGTTCTGGTTGACCTCAAATGTGGACTATGTGGTAATGAAGACCAATTTTCCTTTCTTCAACAACCTTTCCTTAGCATTTGTTACTGGCTTGAAGGTTGGTGAGTACAATGACCTGGAGCCAGAAAAACAGAGTTTGGAATTTAAACTTCGATACTATGGTACTAACTTACTATCATTGGGTGACCCACTTATCATCCTGGAGTCCCACTTTCTTCATTTCTAGAGTGGAAATAATAGCACCTAAGTTATGGGGGTTTTAAATAAAGATTACAAATACTCAACACTGTGTCATGCACATTCTACTCCCTTTTATTGATTTATAGTATATGTATACATATATACACACACATATACATGGGTGTATAACATATATTCTTTTAACTATATATAATATACAATTATATATGGTGTCTCCAGTTAGAGAAAAATACATAATTGTGAAGCATGATACATTTTCATAGATTGAATGTTCTCATGAAACCAGCACCTAGATCAAGAAACTTAACTTTACCAGCACCCCAGAAGCCTCTCCTGTGCTCCTTGCAACTTACTACCAGCTATGATCTGACTGTGTTCCCCAGATTCATATGCTGAAATTCTAACACCCAAGGTGATGGTACTAGGAGGCAGAGTCTTTGAGAAGTAATTAGGTTATAGGAGTGGAACCCTCATGAATGGAATTAGATGCTTCATGAAAGAGGCCTGAGAGAGACCCCTTAATCCTTCTACAACATGACGTTAGAATGAGAAGGCAGCTTTGTAAGAGGAGGAATGCCCTTTCCAGATACCTAATCTGCCAGTGCCTTCATCTTAGTAGACTCCTCTGCCTCCAAAACTGTGAGAAGTAACTTTGTTATTTATAAGCCACTCATCTATTTTATTTTGTTCTAGCTCCCTAAATGGACTAAGACGCTAACCCTCAAAGGTTAAAATCAGAGTTTCTTAAACTTGGCACTGTTGACATCTTGAGCTAGGTAATGCTTTGTTGTGGAATAACGATACCCACAATGTTGTAGAGATGTTCAGCAGCATCCCTGGTCTCTACAACTAGAGGCCAGTAGTACCCTCTACACCAAGTCATGACAATAAATAAAGTCTCTAGATATTGCCAAATATTCCCTGGGGTTAATGGGGTAGTAGGCAAAGTTGCCCCCCTTTGAGAATATTAGTATATACTGTTCTTTACACAACTAGAACCTAAAAGCCAACGGGTACCTGCTATGTGAGCTGTCACTTAGTCTTGTCCATGTCCTCTCTTCTGTGGTGACTTGCCAGCAGTAGCTACTGTCGATACAAACTTCTGAGTACAGGCTACTATCAAGTGTGTTCATTGCCCAGTAGTTCTAAAATCTAAGTCATCCCTGGACCTGGAGATACAAATATTTTGCTTCTCATGACATTTATTGCTAGCTTTTATTATCCCCTCCTGATGGAAGTATAAATTGGTTCACACACTGTCAAAAGCTATTGGCAGTACATGTCCAGTTTGTTTTGAATATTTAATCATTTCTGTCTAGCCTTTTCTGAAAAAAGATTTGAAATAACTTGCAACCCACATGATATGGTTTGGCTCTGTCCCCACCCAACTCTCATCTTGAATTGTACTCCCAAAATTTCCACAGGCTGTGGGAGGGACTTGGTGGGAGATGACTGAATCATGGGAGCAGTTCCCCTCTACTGTTCTCATGGTATTGAATAAGTCTCATGAGATCTGATGGTTTTATCAGTGGTTTCCACTTTTGCATCTTCCTCATTCTCTCCTGGCCTGCTGCCATCAATTTAAGACATGACTTGCTCCTCCTTGCCTTCCACCATTATTGTAAGGCTTCCCCATCCACATGGAAATGTAAGTCCAATTAAGTCTTTGCTTGTAAATTGCCCATCTAAGGTATGTCTTTATCAGCAGTATGAAAATGGACCAACAAGTAAATTGGTAGCAGTACAGTGTACCCGGAAATGGGGAAGCAACTTTGGAACTGGGTAACAGGCAGAGGTTGGAACAGTTTGGAGGGCTTAGAAGAAGACAGAAAAATGTAGGAAAGTTTGGAACTTCCTGGAGACTTATTGAATGCCTTTGACCAAAATCCTGATAGCATTATGGGCAATAAAGTGCAGGCTGAGGTGGTCCCAGATGAAGATGAAGAACTTGTTGGGAACTGGAGCAAAGGCAACTCTTGTTATGTTTTAGCAAAGAGACTAGCAGCATTTTACTCCTGTCCTAGAGATTTGTAGAACTTCGAACTTGAGAGAGAGAGAGAGAGATGATTTAGGGTGTCTGGCGGAAGAAATTTCTAAGCAGCAAAGCATTCAAGAGGTGACTTACATGCTGTTAAAGGCATTCAGTTTTATAAAGGAAGTAGAGCATAAAAGTTTGGAAAATTTGCAGACTGACAATGTGATAGAAAAGAAAAATCCAAATTCTGAGGAGAAATTCAAGCAGGCTGCAGAAATTTGCATAAGTAATGAGGGGCTGAATGTTAACTCCCAAGACAATGGGGAAAATATCTCCAGGGCATGTCAGAGGTCTTCACAGCAGCCCCTCCCATCACAGGCCTGCAGGCCCAGGAGAAAGTGGTTTTGAGGGCAGGGCCCAGGGTCCCTATGCTATGTGCAGTCTAGGGACTTGGTGCCCTGTGCCCCGATTCATGGCTCCAGCCATGATGAAACAGGGCCAATGTACAGCTTGGGCTGTTGCTTCAGAGGGTGGAAGCCCCAAGCCTTGGCAACTTTCATGTGGTGTTGAACCTGCAGTGCACAGAAGTCAAGAAATGAGATTTGGGAACCTCTGCTTAGATTTTAGTAGATATGTGAAAACACCTGGATGCCCAGGCAAACGTTTGCTGCAGGAACAGGGCCCTCATGGAGAATCTCTGCTAGGGCAGTACAGAAGGGAAATGTGGGGTCAGAGCCCTCCCAGAGTCCCTACTGTGGTACCACCTAGTGAAGCTGTGAGAAGAGGGCCATTGTCCTCCAGATCCCAGAATGGTAGATCCACCAACAGCTTGCACTGTATGCCTGGAAAAACTGCAGACACTCAATGTCAGCCTGTGAAAGCAGCCAGGTGGCGGGCTGTACTCTGCAAAGCCATAGGGGTGGAGCTGCCCAAGACCATAGGAACTCACCTCTTGCATCACTGTGAGCTGGATGTGAGCCATCAACTCAAAAGAGATCATTTTGGAGCGTTAAAATTTGACTGCCCCACTAGATTTTGGACTTGCATGGAGCCTGTAGTGACTTTGTTTTGGCCAAGTCTCCCATTTGGGATGGCTGTATTTATCTAATGCCAGTACCCTTACTGTATCTAGGAAGTAACTAACTTGTTCTTGATTTTACAGGCTCATAGGTGGAAGGGACTTGCATTGTCTCAAATGAGACTGGACTGTGGACTTTTGAGTTAATGCTGAAATGAGTTGAGACTTTGGCGGGACTGTTGGGAAGGCATTATTGGTTTTGAAATGTGAGGACATGAGATTTAGCAGGGGCAAGGGGCAGAAGTATATGGTTTGGCTCTGTTTGCCCACCAAAATTTTGTCTTAAATTATACTCCCATAATTCCCACATGTTGTGGGAGACACCCGGTGGCAGGTATTTGAATCATGGGAGCAGTTCTCCCATACTGTTCTCATAGTAGTGAGTAAGTCTCATGGGATCTGATGGGTTTATCAGGGGTTTCCACTCTTGCATCTTCCTCATTCTCTCTTTGCCTGCTGCAATCCATCTAAGATATGACTTGCTCCTTGCCTTATGCCATGATTGTGAGGTTTTCCCAGCCACATAAAACTGTAGGTCCAATTAAGCCTTTTTTTGTAAATTACCCAGTCTTGGGTATGTCTTTATCAGCAGCATGAAAATGTACTAATACACCAAATTTAGATATTAACAATCCTGTATTTATCAGTGGCAGATGCAGCTGAAAACAAAATCTATTATTTCCTTGATCTGAACAGGTTGAGCTCAAAATTATTATTGTTTTGTAATAAATGTTCTTGCTTATAATTTTAGTCTGATTCCAAATAAGTTATAAGTTCATAGATTGTGACTGTTGATGTGTCTCTAAAGTCTCCTTTAAGCTATTACATTATACTCTTTTTTTGTTGCTATTTTAAAAAAGAAAATTGTTTGTACTGAAGAGCTTCTGACCATCTTAATTTTGCTGATTTTTATCCCTCATGGTGTCATATAATGTTTTCTTTTCTTCTTTATTTTCTGTAAATTGGTATTTGGAAAGAGGTATCCTTAAATACAGGTTGGATACTTTGTAAATACTATTTCAAAAGGCATATGATGTCAACAGTTATTAAAGCCTAGATCATTAATTCATTGGTATAATATAAAATATTTAAAATCTAATATTTATCGTGTATTTATTAGCTTAAACTTCAAAAAATAGAATATCCCATTCTACTACTTGGCTTCATAATGGTAAAAATTTTATGGAAATCCAAGGTTATTTCCTTTTATTTACTGATTTCTAAAATGATAATTTGTTCAATAGTATCTGAGGTTGACCAACTAGATTTTTATCTCATTATCAATACACAGATTTAAACTTTAAAAAGTATATATTAAAGATTTAAAATATATTTTAATATATTTATCCTAAATATACATAGTAAAAAGATTATTACAGTTTAGTAAATTAACATATGCATTGTCTCATATAGTTACCTTTTTCTTCCCTTTGTGTTATGAGTGCCTAAAATCTATTCTCTTGGCACATTACAGATATACAATACTTTAAACCATATTACTAAAGCTATACATTGGATCTCTAGCCTTATGCATCCTATACAACTGCAACTTTTTAGCCTTAAAGACATCTTCTTTTTCCCCTCTCCCTACCCTCTACTTTATGGAAACAATGGTTCTACTCTGTTTCTATGTATTCAAATTTTTTTAAAGATTCCACATGCATATGCTGTATTTCTATGTCTGAAATAAATATCTAACATAGTGCCATCTTGATCCATATATGTTGTTGCAAATGGCAGTGTCTCCTTTTTTATAGCTGAGTAATATTCCTCTGTGTGTATATATACCACAATTTCTTTCTCCATTCACCCACTGATGGACACTTCAGTTGTTTCCTTATCTTGGCTAATGTGCATAATGCTGCAATGAGCATGGGACTATAGATATGTTGATAAGGGGGTGATTTCATTCCTTTGGGCATATGCCTATAAGGAGAATTGCTGAGTTGTGTGGTAGCTATATTTTTAATTTCTTTAGGAAACTCCATACTGTGTTTCATAATGGCTTCACAATCTATGTTCCTACTAACAGTATACAAGGGGATTAAAACAATTTTAAATTCCAAATTACTGCCATTGTTATTAGATATAGAAATGTTTCATCTTTGGTCAATGGAGATCTTTTGAAGCTGGCTTCTGATTCCTTCTGACATCATCTTAGCAGTTTTTAACAGTTTTCCTTGATATCTTATATAAAGTGTTCCAAAACTTGCACATATTTTACTACAGACCTAGAATCAGACACTTCTTCCAAGGGCCTTGGTTCCTTTAAATGGGAAATTGTATTTCTAGACCACAATATGGGTGCCAGGAATGCTGAAAATTACTTATTGTGTCATTGATTCCATCTCTTTTCAATAGATAGAATTAGGCAATATGTTTTGTATGTTCTAGAGAACACTCCATAGTAGTTTCTGGAGTATTCTGTTTCGTAGTTGTAGATACACTGATATGGTTTTGATGTGTCCCCACCCTAATCTCATCTTGAATTGTATCTCCCATATTTCCCATGTGTCATGGGAGGGACCTGGTAGGAAGTAATTGAATCATGGGTTGGTTTCATCCTGTGCTGTTCTTGTAACAGTGAATAAGTCTCATGAGAGCTGATGGTTTTATAAAGGGGAGTTCCCTTGCACATGCTCTCTTGCCTGCCACCATGTAAGATGTGTCCCTGCTCTTCCTTTGCCTTCTGCCATAATTGTGAGGCCTCCCCAGCTATATGGAACTGTGAGTCAGTCCATTAAATCTCTCTTTATAAATTACCCAGTCTTGGGTATGTCTTTATTAGCAGTGTGAGAATAGACTAATACATGTACCAATTAAGATATTTAATTCTATTGCTTTGCAAATGATCCTAATTTTGCACATATATCTCTTTTTTACATGACTTTACTGGTAGTTCCTTTGGGTAGATTCCTAAAGGTTGGATTTCTTGGCTAAAAGATAAATATGAGTCTTTTCGATTTCATTAAAATTTTCTCCATAGAGCTTTTACAAGTTTGCATTTTCTCCAGCTATTTTTGAGAATGTCAAATTTCCCTAGCTTTAACAATCTAATAGGTTAACAAACTTTTGGATTTTTTCCAACACAATTGGCAAGAAATGGTGCTTTTGTATAGTTTTAATTTGTAGTTTCCTTATTATGAAAGAGTGAATGATTTTTCTGTGTAAAAATCCATTGGTATTTCTTTTTCTATGAGTTGTCTATTCGTTTCTCTAACCTATTTTTTTTTTTTTTTTTTTTTTTTTTTTTTTTTTTTTGTATAGGCATTCTGGCATTTTCTCTATTTTTAGAAACTAATTATATAAGAATATTAACCCAATGTGATATAAGTTGCAAATATTTTTCAAACTTCATTATTTTTAAACTCTAATAGCTGTGCCCCCTGTGGGAAAAAAGCTTTTGTTTTAATTCGTGTATTCCTTTTTCTATAAAATTATTTTACCTATATTTTTCTATCTTGCTACTCAATTTTAATTAATCATCAAGAGGGAGTTTTCATCATTCATAGGTCATAGAAGAACCTATGCTTTCTATTTCTTTTGTTTTGCTTTAATACCTGATTTTCATTTACACCTGTAAATTTTGGCTTTATTTTCTTCTGTCATGGAGGTTTCTGTCACTCTCATTTTTATCTTATTTTCTATTACCTAAGTGACCTACTATTTTGTCTCAGAAGTCCAGTTGTTTTACTAGAAAAATGTTTCCATGTTGATCTTTTAAACTATCCTGGGTACATAAGGTGACCTTTCAAAATGTAGTTTCAAGTCAATACACAGGATCTGCTGGGTATAGTCTAGGAGTAGAATTGCTGAGTCATAGGACACCCATAAATTCAAGCTTTAGTAGAAACATCTAAACAGTTTTCCAAAGTGGTTATACCTATTTGCATTTCAGCCAGCATTATATGAGAGTTCTGATGGCTCCACATCCTCCCCATCACTTGATATCTTCATTTATTTTATTTTAACCCTTTGGGTACCCATGCAGTAGTATTTCACTGTGGTTTTAATTTGCATTTTCCTGATGGCTACAAGAGTTGGGAATTATTTCCTATTTCCTGACCATTAAGATACTCCTTTTTTGTGGAGTATTCAACTACTTTCTCATTTTTTTTTCCCCCAAAGTGAATCATACTGGTTTTCTTTCATTAACTTGTAGAACTTCTTTACATATGAATGCACGTATGAATCAAGGTGTTAGAAAATTCAAGAGGGAGGTTCCTGAGGTCTCTTTATAAAGGTACTAAACACTCTCCCTCATGACCTAACTGCCTCCCTAAAGGCCTTACCTCTGAATACCAAATTGGGATTAGGTCTTAACATATGAATTTTGGGGGGACACATTCAGTTTATATAAATTATTTTACTCATGCTATTCTATGGCCTATTTATATTTGTTTTTATCTCATTAAACAAATTCTCCCTCTGGCATGCTTCATAACATACATAATCACTGTAATAGGCATGTAAAAGTATCTAATCATAAATAAATAAAACTACAATTATTAGGTGGTACTCAAAACACTCCAACTTCTAAGTATGCACAGTTTTTTTAAAAAATATAGTATCATGCCTGTAAACCCAGCACTTTGGGAGGCTGAGGCAGGTGAAACACCTGAGGGAGGTCAGGAGTTAGAGACCAGCCTGGCCAACATGGTGAAACTTCATCTCTACAAAAAATACAAAAATTAGCCAGGTATGCGGGTGCCTTTAATCACAGCTACTCTGGAGGCTGAGGCAGGAGAATCACTTGAACCCAGGAGGCAGAGTTTTCAGTAAGCCAAGATCACATCACTGCACTCCAGCCTTGGGCAGAGAGTGAGACTCCATCTCAAAAAATAAAAATATAACAATACAGTAAATCACTGTGCATTAAATTGTTTAAAAGGAAAATGTTTGAGTACTAGTTATATGAAAGGAAATCAGAATCTTAGGAAATAAAGAATCATTTTCATCTCCTTTATAATAGTGGTTGTTATCATATGAGAAAAGACAATCAGAATACATGAGAAATTATAAACAACGGCTTTCATATTGTAGATTCTGATGCTGTAGACATCCAAATTTTATATGCAACAGAAAACACATTACTGAATTTTCCTATCACATTAGCTGAATTGGAGAAACAACAACTATTTAGAGAAATAAACCTTTGATGGAAATTGGCTCAACACTGCACATCCTAGTATTTTTCTCTTCCTTTACCATTAGTTAAGAGTATAATAAAGAGATCTACATTGATAATATCTGGAACTATAAAGTCCAGAATCATTAAGAAATAAAAGTCAAATTGATAAGCAGAAACATTCAGTGAGGTTTAGTTTTGATGTGGTATCTCCTTTTCAGGTAAAAAATTATAGGGTGCACTAAAGACAGCCCTGTTAGTTTCTATTGCTGCTGTAAGAGTGAGAGACATCAGCAAGATGATTGATTAGAAAATCCTGGCACTTGTCTCCCTCACAAGCTATGACCAAGGCAACACATAAAAAACTAAAATTCAACTGGAGTGTTGGTGGGAGAGCACTGGAGTGTAGCAAGGAAGTGACGAGATCTCTCTGGTGCTCGGAAGCTCAGGATGGCACCATTGAAAAAGAAATGAGGGACTTTATCTCTACTACACCTCCTCCCCTGCCAGGATTAGCTTGGACTCCAGAGGGACTTCCATTTGTAGGGGAAAAGTCAAGAAGAAGAAATCAAGCCCCCTTGGGACACCCGTATCCTTCCTACAGGGGAATGCCAGAGTCCTCGCAAGCCCTGAGCCTAGTTTAGAGAGCTGCCTAGAATTCATGCAGCTGTATTGTTCCAGATTAGGAAAAGTTGTATGCTCTTCCTCCACCTCTCCCCTCCATGTTTTTGTGACTCCAGCTACTGCAGCATGGTGGGATCTTGAAACCAGAGCCACTGCTGGAATATTCCCTGCTCTAGGAGCCAGTAGTCACTGTACCTCTCTAGCCTTGAGACTCTACTGTCATTTCCCTCCATCTCACACAAGTGACTGTAACGCCATGACCCAGCTACTCAGAGCCAGAAGTAGGTGTATCTTTAGTGCTAAAAAGCAGTCAAATTAGCCCCAGGCCATAATACCCATACCTCTTGCCAGAGAATAGCAGACACGCCCCCAGCAGATAGACCCCAAAGGAAGTCAAGCTTCTGCAGAGCCATACTGCTAGCCAGATAAACTTCCCAGTGGGCCCAGCCCTGGTGGTATCAGTCTTAAGCTGGCCAGACAGCCATGAGCCTGTACTCCTGGCCAGAGAAACAGTCTGGCAGACTCACCCCTGAGCTGACTGAGTAGCCATGGCCTTCACCTTGACTGCAGTAATAGCTTGGCAGTTTCAACACCAATGACCCGGTTCCTGATCTGCCAACCCAGGATGTCCATGGGCACGCTCCCAGTCTAAGAAAAAGTTCAGGGAGACCATCTTTAGCAAATCTGTGCTATCACTGCCACAAAATCCCATGGCCCAGGTCATTGAGAAACTTGCAAACATTGCTAACATGTATTACATTTTGAAGAAACACTATGGAGACTACTCTATTGTGTCTATATACGACCAAAGCCATGGATAGAAAGAATCAATCTCATAAAAATGGCCATACTGCCCAAAGTAATTTATAGATTCAATGCTATCCCCATCATGCTACCATTGACTCTCTTCCCAGAATTGGAAAAAACCACCTTAAACTTCATGTGGAACCAAAAAAGAGCCTGCAGAGCCAAGAAAAAAAAAAAGAAAAAGCTGGAGACAGCATGCTACCTGACTTCAAACTATGTTACAAGGCTACAGTAATCAAAGTAGCATGGTACAGGTACCAAAACAGAGATATATAGGCCAGTGGAACAGAACAGAGGCCTCAGAAATAACATCACACATCTACAACCATCTGATCTTTGTCAAACCTGACGAAAACAAGCAATGGGGAAGGGATTTCCTATTTAATAAATGATATTGGGCAAACTGGCTAGCCATATGCAGAAAGCTGAAATGGACCCCTTCCTTACACTTTATACAAAAATTAACTCCAGATAAATTAAAGATTTAAATATAAGACCTAACACTATAAAAATCCTAGAAGATAACCTAGGCAATACCATTCAGGATATAGGCATGAGCAAGGACTTCATGACTAAAACGCCAAAAGCAATTGCAACCGAAGCCCAAATTGACAAATGGAATCTAATCAAACTAAAGAGCTTCTGAACAGCAAAATAAACTGTCATAAAAGTGAACTGGCAACCTACAGAATGGGAGAAAATTTTTGCAATCTACCCATCTGACAAAGGGCTAATATCTAGAATCTACAAAGAACTTAAATTTACAGGAAGAAAAACAAAAAAACTCCATCAAAAATTGGGTGAAGGATATGAACAGACACTTTTCCAAAGAAGACATTTATGCAGCCAACAAACATGAAAAAAAGCTCATCACTGGTCATTAAAGATATGCAAATCAAAAGCACATTTAGATACCATCTCATGCCAGTTAGAATGGTTATCATTTAAAAATCAGGAGAGAACAGGTGTTGGAGAGGATGTGGAGAAATAGGAATGCTTTTAAACTGTTGGTGGGAGCATAAATTAATTCACCCATTGTGGAAGACAGTGTGGTAATCCCTCAAGGATCTAGAACTAGAAATACCGT
This sequence comes from Saimiri boliviensis, assembly GCF_048565385.1. NCBI lineage: Eukaryota > Metazoa > Chordata > Mammalia > Primates > Cebidae > Saimiri > Saimiri boliviensis. The sequence goes on from NC_133453.1 coordinate 138,649,310, forward strand.
TTGACCCAGCAATCCCATTACTGGGTATATGCCCAAAGCATTATATATCATTTAATTATAAAGACACATGCATACATGTTTACTGCAGCACTATTCACAATAGCAAAGACTTGGAACCAACCCAAATGTCCATCAATGATAGACTGGATAAAGAGAATGTGGCACATATACAGGATGGAATGCTATGCAGCCATAAAAATGGATGAGATCATGTCCTTTGCAGGGACATGGATAAAGCTGGAAACCATCATTCGCAGCAAACTGACACAAGAAGAGAAAACCAAACACTGCATTTTCTCACTCATAAGTGGGTGTTGAACAATGAGAATATATCAACACAAGGAGGGGAACATCACACACCAGGGCCTGTCAGGGGGAGGAAGGGGTGGGGAGATTGGGGAGGGATAACATTAGGAGAAATACGTAATGTAGATGATGAGGGGATTGATGCAGCCAACCAACATGGCACGTGTATACCTATGTAACAAACCTACATGTTCTGCACATGTACCCCAGAACTTAAAGTTTAATAAAAAAAAATGAATGAAATAAGCATATTTTCATTGCTGAGTTGGTAACTGTTTTATAAGAAAACAGTAAGTATGGAGAAAAACATGTAAAATTATAAAACTGGTAGATTAAACAAACAAAAGAAGGGGAAAAAAATCAAACTTTCTTATTACTAGAGAAAACCACCAAACTGCAAAAATAATGAGGAAGGGAATAGAGAATTTACAAAACGCCCAGAATACAATTAATAAAAAGACAGGAATAAGTCCTTAGTTATCAATAATAACCTTCAATATAAACAGATTAAATTCCACAACTGAAAGATAGACACTGGCTCAATGGATTAAAAAAACAAACAAACAAACAAACAAACAAACAAAAACCTAACTATATGCTGCCTGTAAGCAACTAACTTCACCTGTAAAACACACTTAGACTAAAAGTGAAGGAATGGACAAAGATATTAAACACAAACAGAAACCAAAAGTGAGCAGGAGTAGCTATATTAGATAAAAAATACTTTAAGTTAAACAGAGCAAAAAGAGACAAAGAAGGCATTACATAATAAAAAGTGATTAAGTTTGCAAGAAGACGTAATTATAAATATGTATATAACCAACATTGGAGCACTGAGATATATAAAGCAAATGCTATTAGTTTCTTTTTTTTTTCTTTTTTCTTTTTTTTTTTTTTTTTTTTTTTTTGAGAAGGAGTCTTGCTCTGTCACCAGGCTGCAGTGCAATGGCACAATCTTGGCTCACTGCAACCTCCAACTCCCTGGTTCAAGCTATTCTCCTGCCTCAGCCTTCAGAGTATCTGGAATTACAGGCATGTGCTACCATACCCAGCTAAATTTTTTGTGTTTTTAGTAGAGGTGGGGTTTCACCATGTTGGCCAGGATGGTCTAGATCTCCTGACCTCATGATCCACCTCCATTACCCTCCCCGTACTGCAATTACTGGCATGAGCCACCGTGCCCAGCCAAATGGTATTAGTTCTAAAGGAAGAGTTACACTCCAAAACAGTAATAGTTGGGGACTTCAATACTTGATTCTCAGCATTAGAAAGATCGCCTAGACATAAAATCAACAAAGAAAACATGAAATTTATACTGCACCACAAATGAAATGGTTCCAACAGACATTTAATGAACATTTCACTTAACAGCTAGAGACTATATATTTTTTTCTTCAGCACACGAAACATTCTCCAGGAATGACCACATACACCATTTTATAAGGATATAAAATAAGTCTCATAAGTATAAAAATATTGAAATCATATCAAGTATGGTTTCCATCCACAATGGAGTAAAACTGAAGTCAAGAGAAGAGGAACATTTGAAGCTATACAAATACATGTAAATTAGACAGCATACTCCAAATGACAGAGGGTCAAGAAAGAAATTCAAGGGAAATAAAAAAGATTCTTCAAACAAATTAAAATAGAAACACAATATAACAAAATGTACGGGACACAGGAAAAGCAATATCAAGAGGCAAATTCATTGCAAGAAATGACTACCTTAAAAAATTGAAAGATTTCAAATAAAAAACCTAGCGATGAACCTCAAGGAACTAGAAAAGCAAGCTCAAACAAACCCCAAATTTGAAGAGGGAAACACAATAAAGGTCAGAGCAGAGATAAGCAAAACTACAACTCAAAACACAGTATCAACAAAACTAATCATTTTTTTGAAAAGACAAACAAAAACCAAAAACCATTAAATAGACTAAGAAAAAAGAGAAAAGATCCAAATAAAATCAGAAACAGAAAAGGAGTTGTCACAACTGATACCACAGAAATATAAGCATCATTGGAGGCTATTAGGAACACATACACACCAACAAACTGGTGAATCTAGAGGAAATGGATACATTTCTGGTTACATACAAACTACCAAGATTGAACAAAGAAGAAATAAAACCTGAACAGACCAAGAATGAGTATCAAGATTGAATCAATAATAAAAAGTTTCCCCAAAAAGCCAAGCCCAGGACTAGATGTTGATATGGTTGAACTCTCCAACAACTTTTTTAAATAACTAATTCTGATTCTTCTCAAACTCTTCCAGAGTTGGAAGGGAAGGGAATTCTTCCAAACTCATTCTATGAGGCCAGCATAACACTTTTACCAAAGCCACATAAGACTAAAACAACATTATCAATAATAAAAATCTACAGACCAATATTTCTGATGAACATATATGCAAATATTTTCAATAAAATACTATCACACTGAATTTAATAGCACATCAAAATGATTATACACCATCATCAAGTGAGATTTATGCCAGGAATGTAAGGATAGTTTGACATATATAAATCAATAAATGTGACAGATTATATCAACAGAATGACAGACAAAAACCATATAATCATCTCATCATATAAAGTATGTACAAATACATAGAAATTATACAATATGCTCCAAAGGATCAGAGTGTCAAGATATTCAGGGGAAACAAAAATATTCTTGAAAAAAACTAAAATAGAAACACAATATACCAAACCTATGGAACACAGGAAAGACAAAGCATTTGAGAAAATTACACGTCTCTTCATGATAAAAATCTTTTCAACAAATTAAGTATAAAAGGAATGTACCACAGCACAATGAAGGCCATATATGACAAACTCAAAGTTAAGGTCATACAGAACTTGAACAAGAGAAGGATTTCCATTCTCACCTCTGTTATTCAAAAGTACCAGAAACTGTAGCCAGAACAAATAGGCAAGAGAAAGAAATAAAGGAGATTTACAGTGGAAAGGAGTAAGTCAAATTGTTCTTCCTTATGGAAGACATAATCTTGTATATGGAAACACTTAGAGAATTCACACACAAAGAAAAACTCTTATAGATGATAAATTTAGCAAAGTGGCAGGATACAAAAGCAACATAAAAAATCAGCATTTCTACACATCAAGAATGAACTAGCTGAAAAAATTCAAGAAAACAACTCTTACAATAGCTATGTATGTATTACCTAGTAATAAATGTAACCATAGGGGTAAAAGATCTCTACAAGGAAAACAATGAAACTGATGAAAAAATGAAAAAAGAACATGAAAAATGGAAAAGCATTCCATGTTTATGGACTGGAAGAATGTTGTTAAATTGAGTGTACTATCCAAAACAATCTAGAAATTTAATGTAATCCCTGTCAAAATACAAATAACATTATTCACAAAAATAAAACAAATTCTAGAAATTTCTAAAGAACCAAAAGAACCCTGAATAGTCAAAGCAATCCTGAGCAAAGAGAAAAAAGCTAGAAGCATCACACTACCAGATTTTAAAATACAATGTTATAGTAATAAAAGCAACATAGTACTGCATAAAAACTGACACATATGACAATGAAACAGAACAGAGAACCCAGAAATAAATCCATGCATTAAAGCCAACTGATTTTTGACAAAGGCACCAAGAGCATTTACTAGGGAAAAGACAATTTCTTCAATAAATGGTGGTAGGAAAACTGAACATCCACATGCAGAACAATGAAGCTAGAGCCTTATTTCTCTCCATGAAAAATAATAGATTAAACATGAATTAATGAATTAAATATCAGGCCTGCAACTATAAAACTACTAGAAGAAAACACAGAGGAAATGCTTTGAGACATTGGAATAATATTTTGTGAGTAAGACTTCAAAAGCACTGGCAACAAAAGTAAATACAGACAAATGGAACTATACAACTGAGAGGCTTTTGCACAGCAAAGAAAACAGTCAACTGAGTGAAAATGCAACAGACAGAATGTGAGAAAATATATGCAAACTATTCATCTGACAAGGGTTTAATATCCAAAACATACAAGGAATGCAAACAACTCAACAGCAAAAAGCCTAAATAATTTCATTAAAAAGTAGGCAAAGTACATGAATGGGCATTTCTCATAATACTTACAAATGGCCAAAAATTTATAAGAAATACTCAACATCACTAATCATCAAAGAAATGCAAATCAAAACTACAGTGAAATATCAACAGACTCTATTTAGAACAGCTATTATCAAAGAGATGAAATATAACAAACGCTGGTGAGGATTTGATAAAGAGGAACTTTTATATACTGTTGGTAGGAATGTAAACTAGTAGAGCCAATATGGAAAACAAGTTTCTTCAAAAAAGTCCAAATAGAACTACCCTATATTCCAGCAATCCCACAATTGGGATATAGTGAAAGGAAAGTAGACGAGCATATTGAAGAGATATATGCATCCCCATGTTGAATGCAGCACTATTCACATAGCCAAAATATGGAGTCAACCTGTGCCCATCAATATGTGAATGGATAAGAAAAATGTAATATGCATATATAATAGAATACTATTCAACCATAAAAAGAGAATGAAATTCTGTCATTTGTGGCAATAGGGATGAGTCCGGGGAATATTATGTTAAGTGAAATAATTCAGGAACAGAAAGGTAAATACTCCATGTTTTCACCCATATGCAGAAGCTAAGAAAGTTGATCTCATAGAATTAGAGCATAGAATAGTGGTTACGATAGGTTAGGAAGGGTGGGGCAAGGGAGAGATAGGGAGAGATTGGTTAAAGGATTCAATAATATAGCTAGATATGAGGAATAAATTCTAGCATCCTATAGCACTGTAGTCTAATCAATAATAATTTACGTTTTCAAATAGCTAGAAAAAGGGATTTTGAATATTCTCACCTCAAACAAAGGACAATTGTTTGAGGTAAGGGATATATTTTCTATCCTGGTTTGATTACCATGCATTATCAAAACATCACCACGTACCACATAAGTAAGTACAATTACTGTGTGTCAATTAAAGAAACTCACAAAATTCATGGCTTACAAAAATACGGATAACTCTTACAGTTTTGGAGGTCAGAAGTCCAAAACATCTCACCTGGCTATAATTAAAGAGTCAACAGTATGGCATTCCTTCTGGACACTCTAGGGAAGAACTGTTTTTGTACCTTTTCCAGCTTCAACAGGCTACCTTCATCTCTTGGTTCATGGCCTCTTCCTCCTTCTCTAAAATCAGCAACCTTGGCCTGACTCCTCCTCACCTTTCACCTGACCATCTCTCTTGATTGTCTTTTCCAATTTTCTCTTTCATTTTTAAGAACTTTTATGTTTATACTGGCCCCACTTGGATAATCCAAGATAAACCCTCTCTATTTTAAAGTCAGCTGGTTAGTAACTTTAACTCTGTTACCTTAATTCCTCTTTGGCAAGTGACCTAACATGTTCACAGGCTCTGGGGATTAGAATGTAGCCATCCTCAGTGAGATGTCACTCTGCTTATGTAACAACTACTAGGATTTTCTAATTTAAAAGTTAGCCAGCATGAGCAGGACTACATTTCCATATTTTTTGGTTTGTAGATTGCCATACACTCTTACTTGCAATGCAGAGTTTCATAGACTTGCATGTGTTATAACCCTACATTCACATGTGTATGCACATACAAACATAAACACATAACTGCACTGTTATTCAGAGTATCCCTGAAAAACAATAATAAATGAATAAACACATCCTATTTATATGGGGAAACATTCTTATTAAAATCTGAAATAAAGAATGGAATGTATGAAGAACAACCAACTGGGAATAAAAAAAATCTCTGTTCTCAATTTCAATCTGCCCTTTCATAAACTTTCAGGTAAAATAGTAGTAGTAATAGTATTTGAAAGAACTGTGTAGAGAGTCATGGGCATTTATTTATCTCAAAGGTATTTGCCACCATTAAAACTTTATTTGGGAGCCACATGACAAACTTGTGGTCATCTCCAGGGGGTGAAGATTGAAATGGGGAAAATCCTAGTTTAAATTTAATAGACAAGGACATACTTTTGTGTAGTTGGTTCTGGTCAGGAGGCTCATTCTCAGCTGAGAAAAAGCCAGGTTCCAAAGCTTAAATCCTTGGTATCACCGCTAACTTTAAAAGGTTGAGTACAAACTTTGAATATACCTTACCTCAGTTTCTCTAGTAAGTATTCATAATATGATAAAATATTTTGGAATAGAACTCTAAACACTGGCATAGTGCACAAAATGTTTGCATCTATGGAGATCCTGCCTTTGAATTAGTTCATTTGGTTCTGTAATAATACTGCCTCAGTGTTCAATAAAAGTAGATGTTGAAACTGATCATTAGAGTTTGGGCTTATTATTTCCCCAATTCTGGGTTTCAATTATCCATGTTATATTTGTCTTCTGTTATTTCAGAAAATCACAAGTTAGCAATAATAATTACATAATTCTTTTTGAATAAGCTCTCAAAAATAGAGCCTAAAACTAAATATTCAATCCCTTTAAATTGATTGGGTTAGAGAATTTTCTTTTTGGATTTGGGCCATTACTAGATTGAAGTAATTGACAGCATATTTACACTTTAACCATAAAGTTGCATTACTTTTAACTCACACTAGGAAATGTTTGTCAAAACGAGAAATCATTAAGGTAGAAATACCAGTTAAGCTGTTAGTTGCAGATGCAAATTTGTATCTTTGCCCAAACTTAAAACAACTAGTGACATTTCTTTTGTTTGTGGATTTAATTCTGTTGGTATCAGTGAGCTGCACAGAACTCAATTGGTTAAGGATATATTAGGTATGCACATTTGGGGATGCCCACATGCTTTTCAGCAAATATACAACAGGTCAGGCTAATGAGGAGAGTTCACTTGACGAATTCATCATATTTATTGTTAAGTTTGTCATATTAACATGGAGGACTGCATTGTTAGTCATTCTTTGCCATAAAGGTGAATCCCTGCAGTGGACATTAGCTTTGCATTTTAATATTTGATGAGTAACAGTTCCACTGTTGGCATCCACTTCTGCCACCTACTATCTTTTAGGACATAAATTTAGTTGGGCTCAGTTTTGTAGAGGACTTTTTAGTGCTGGACAAAAAGTTAGCTTCCTAGCTATGTAATTCTAAGTCAATTAATCTACAGAGACTTGGTTTTCTGATCTTCCAAATAGGGATTCTTATGTGGTAAAATCTAACATATTCATTTAGATACAAAGGGATGAGAGAGAGAAGGACACACACACACACACACAGAGAGAGAGAGAGAGAGAGAGAGAGAGAGAGAGAGAGAGAGAGAGAGAGAGGAAGACAGAGGGATCCGTTGTTGTTCAAGTATATTGATTAAGTGCAAGGCATTTTGATCATTATTGGAAATGATAAATTTTGTTTTCATTTAACATAGAAAACATTACACACACCTTCAATCTTTATCTCTTAGTACTGCTCACTAAAAATATATAGGTAACAATTTCAGATAATCTATCTTGCTTAATACATAGATTTTCACAAATCAAAACCACAGTGAAAAATCATCTTACCTACTCAGCATAGCTATTATTAAAACATAAAAAAAAAAAACCGACATTGGGGAAAGAATTCAGAAAAAAGGGAACATTATATACTGCTATTGGGATTGTAAATTTGTGCAACATCTATGAAAAACAGTATGGAGATTTCCCAAACAACTTAAAATAGAACTACCATTCAATCCAGCAACCCCACTACTGGGTATCAACCTAAGTGTCCATCAGTGGAAGATTAGATAAATAAAATGTGGCATATATGCCCAATGAAATGCTGTTTCTTCATAAAAAGAATGAAATCATGCCTTTTGTAGCAACATGGATGGCACTGAAGGCCGTTATCTTAAGTGAAACAACTCAGTAACACAAAGTCAAACCCCTTATGTTCTTACTTGTAAGTGGGAGCTACCTAATGTATACACATGCACACAGAGTGTGAAATGATAGACATCGGAGACTGGGAATGGTGGGAGGTTGGGAGAGGGTGGGTGATTAGAAATTACTTAATGGGTACAATGTACACTATTTGGATGGTGGACACATTAAAAACCCACACTTCACCATTACTCAATGTATCCATTTAACAAAATTGCACTCGTACCCCTTAAATATATATAATTAAAAATACGTCTATATATCAAGGTAATTCTAGGTTATATATGAAATTTCTTTTACCTAGATTTAATTTCAGTGTTTAGCTTCAATGTATTTGAGATCTATAAATCACTGTCCCACCTATCCCCACCGTGTGTGTGTGTGTGTGTGTGTGTGTGTGTGTGTGTATATATATATATAAAACATGGACTTTTTAATTATACCTCACTAAAGCTGAAAATATTTAGTCTTCAAAACAACTATGTGAGGCAATGCAATTACTATTTCCCATTTTGTAGATGAGGAAACTGAGGCACAGATGGTTAAGGAAATTATCCAAGGTCACACAGTTGGTAAGTAACAGAGCTGAGCTGAATGCAGCCAGTCTGGCCTTGTGCTCTTGACAATTACATACTCTGCCTTGACTTTCTTTAAGTATTTCATTGACATTCTTGAAAGAAAAGACTTCTGGATTTATGGACTGAGACTACACTGTCTATGTGCCTCTTTAGAAACGGACTCTCTCTCTTTTCATGGGTCTAACCACAAGCTTTTTTTGAAGATTACCAAGGACAAAGCAGCTCCCTTTTCTACTCCTCAAGTGTGAGCTCTAATTTGGCACCACCACCCTGGACACTACCATGGTCCATTTGTCCACACATTTCTCTATAGCTCTTGTGTAGGATGATTCTTCCTTCACTCTCTTTCACTCCCTTAATTCACATGAATTTATTCTCTCTTGTGTCATCCTTTCATTTTATTGGTTCCCCCATAACAGAAAGGCAGTCCTGCTATTTTCAATTAACAGATTTAAGATACTGACACACAATTTGTAGCCCCCATTCACATATTTGCCTTCTCAAATGTTTTAAAGCCATCTGTGTTAATATCCTAACATAATCTTTCTAAATTAGTAATTAACTCTGATTTGTCCAACTTAGTCTAGTGATAAAGATAGGAACTTATTTTATTGTTTTCCATATGCCCAAACTTAAAAATGTACTTTGACATATATATAATAAATGTACTTTGACATATATATAATAACATGTCTGAAAACACTTGAGATGTTATTCTGAAAGGCTCTTGTTGGGAGAATGTATCCAATTCCCACAAGTTTATTCCGTAATTTTCCAATAGTAAACTTGGCATAAGCATTGAGTGAGTCTTGAACACCTAAGACAAGTGAAGGACTCTTTGTAAAGATGTCACAATTTCACTTTATAAGTGCCTCACAATTTTTGTGGAAAAGCTTGATGCTAGGTACGTTTCTCAGGTTCTAGAAACGGGTTCTAATAATATATTAAATATTGATATTTTAAATTGTAAACTTCCTTACTACCTGAATATGAACCAATCAACAGTTCTTAGACATTTCAAGTAAGTGAATATTACTATTTCTCTATGACAGAAGCAGCAGTAGAGGTTTAAGCAGGAACTTTGCTGAAAGTCAATGCCACCTCTTTGCATTTATCAATGCCAGTCGTGTTCTGCATTTTTTTTTTTTTTTTGGTATTCGCCATGCATTGTTAACGGTGATTGTCATGTAATTAAATCATTGCTCATCACAAGAGTCTGTTTTTATGCTGAGATAAGCATCAGAAGCCTGCTGCAGGACCCCCAGATCAATAAAGATGTTCCCAGTAGGATTACAAAGAGGCTGAGGTTGAGGAGGGCACCAGAATTAATTAGGAATGATTTCTCTTTTTCTTTCTACTTTCAATATATTTTTAATTGTTTTTCCATTTTCAATGGGCTCTACTTCCCCTCCTCTTTTTTCTAATTCTATACCGATGCTCAGACACTTCTGTCTGGAGATCTGTGGGAGCTGAATGTTCAATCCCTTCTGCTTTTTCAGGTGTATCCCCAAACTGCAACTTCATTTATTCCCAGTGATCTCTAGGCTTTATAATTTTCAAAGACGATTTGGAACTAGTGGTGGTCATTTCCAAAAGCTATGCAAACATTAAAATGCTAGCTTTGAGCTGGAGGTGGACTTCTTGCTTCAGTTGGCATGCTCATGAGAAAATTGTGGTATCGGTTTCTAGAGGAATCAGTGTATTCTGGAATTACACACATATCCAAATCAAACACAAATGAAAAAATCTTCTTCCGTCGACTGTGTATAACAACCTTGTGGTGTGGGATATGTGAAAGAAGAAGAAAAATACACACTTAGTTTGAAGTCTACAAGCATCATATCCTAAGAGATGTGTCCCCATGCAGAAACAGCTACATGACATAAGAGGACCAATCGCCCTAACTTCAAGGATTATTAACATTCCTAGATACAGAAGTAAAGACAGAAATTAGTGAAGCCACAGCTACAAGAGACAGTGATGGTAGAGAAAGGGACATCATGTCCGAAGAGTAAGGGAATAAAAACGTTTCCAAGAATTGAGAAATAGGTTTTACAGAATAGGAGAAGAATAATTAGTTATTCTAAAACCAGGAAGGACAAAGTCATCCAAAATGACCACATTGTAAGATCCCATTATCAGGTATGCCTAATCACAGCTGAGCCTTCACAAAGCAGTAAGTGATAGGAGGTCAGTGTTGGCATTTCTTGCTTCCGTGAGTTTGATACTTAAATCACCCATTCATTCTTTCATTCAACACACACTTCCTGAATGCCTACTCTTGGGGTTTGATGGTGTTGGATACAATAAGTTCAAAATTTCTCTTTAAAGAAACAGTATGTCAGTATGTTCAATTCTTTGTCCTCCATGTTAAAGTTTAACTTCCTTGTAGTTTTGGTAAACAACTTTTTCCACCAGTTCTAATCAGTAGTTCATATCTGTTCCTCTGGCCCCCTGCTCTCTCGAAAATAACCAGTTGAAATTAGCCTAGACTGTGTGGTCTAACCCTACCCTAGCCAATAGGGAACAACACAGCAGTAGGGGCTACCTCTGTCAGGAATAAGAACCTCTTTCCCTCCGTTGTCCAGGTGTGTGCTGGTTGTTCCATCTGTGAGCCACACCCTTCTATAGAAGTAAATTGACTTGCTGAGGAAAACTTATATTAGAGGGCTACTTCTTTTGCAGCACTGCAAAGTTACATATAACAATGGGATTTTAAAAGATCATAATAATTCCCCTTTGACCTGAGTTCAGAAACAACCAAGAGGTATATTCAAACAAATGGGGCTAAAAAAATACATCTTTATTACTGCTATTGAAAAATAAGGACAAGTGGGCTTCCTAATACTAAACTCTGCAATTCAACAGACTTAATCAGCCAGGCACAGTGAGTGTTGACCACCACAAGCCTCCCCTCCGAGGAACATAGCCTGCTCCTGTTAAGACTCAGGGCAAAGAGGTACAAAGAAAAATGCCTGCTTCAAAGAGAAAAAGAGGGAATGGGATTGAGGGTGCTTGCCCACTTTCTTCTGCAAGGGGAGGTGGGTTGATGGGGACACTGAAGGGAGGTCATTAGGGCCACTCTAGCATAAGTCCCTTCATGGCAGCTTCTTGAGTAGCAGCCCATGGCACAGGACCCTTCCTAATAGGACACACACACATATACATTCCTGGCAGGCAGAAATCAGACAGAGTCAATGCCTTCAAAAAATGTACCATCCAGTATTAGAACACTATACCAGCAATCATAAAACATATTAATTTTCTTTTCCAGTATGTGGTGCATGTTGAACTTGGTAGGGGCTAAAGCCCTTGGCCCTCTGAAGTTTCACTGAAAAATCAACTCGCAAAATGTAGATTCATAGGAGATACAAATTTGTTTAATGTGTATACACAGGAGCCTTCAGAATGAAGACAATAAGGTACAGAAGCTTACGTACCATCTTGAGGTTCTAGAAAGAATGTGGGCTCAGAGCATGGTCCCAAACAGGTTATGTTGGTAATTCAGGTTTAGTGGCAAGACAAGTTATGAAAAGGAGAAAGGAAGAGGCCTGCCTAGCTAAGGTGGCTTTGTTATGTAGATGAAGCCTCACTGGTAGCAGTTTTTTAAGAGAATAGAAGGCATAGGCAGCAAATGTCTCTTGTCAGAACTTTAAAGGTATTAGACTCAGTAAATCTCTTCTAGATCAAAAATGCCTAGAAAGGAAAGTCCTGGCTGCATTAATGATGATTCTCTACGGACGTAAATTTTCCCCACTTCAATCTGCTGGCTCTGTGGCAGCCATTTCCAAATGTGTCAAAGAAAATAGATTTTGGTTAGCTGGGTGTGGTGGTGCATGCCTGTAATCTCAGCTACTCAGGAGGCTGAGGCAAGAGAATCACTTGCACCTGGTAGGTGGAGGTTGCAGTGAGCCAAGATCATGCCATTGCACTCTAGCCTGGGCAACAAGAGTAAAACTCAGTCTCAAAAATACATACATACATATATACATACATAATATATTTTGGGAGAAAATAACTTTGATTTCCTTCAACTACATGGTAAGTAGCTGGCTCCTACCTAGCTTTCCAGTCCTATGTATCACTACTGTCTCAGAAATATGGTGGATTTCAGTCACATTTCACTACTCTTCAATCCTAACTACATATACTTGCCTTGACTTGGAATAGCCTTTTTCTTCCAGTGGCAACGGTTTTTTTTTTTTTTTTTTTTTTTTTTTTTTTTTTTTTTTTTTTTTTGTACTTCTCCTACGTCATACCTGTTTAAGAAACAGGTTTTTTTTTTTATTTTTTGCCTGGGTTGTGCAGTGGTGGTGCGATCTTGGCTCAATGCAACCTCTGCCTCCTGGGTTCAAGCGATTCTCCTGCCTCAGCCTCCTGAGTAGCTGGGATTACAGGTACGTACCACACCTCGCTAGTTCTTGCATTTTTAGTAGAGATGGAGTTTCACTATGTTGACCCGGCTGGTCTCGAAATCCTGACCTTGTAATCTGCCCACCTCAGCCTCCCAAAGTGCTGGGATGACAGGTGAGAGCCACTACTGCTGGCTAAGAAACAGTTACTGATCCCCATGACCATATATAACCCTTCTTGCTTTTAAGTTTGTATATCCCTTAGTTCCATTCTGACGGTGGTTGTGATAGCAGTGGTGGTGAAGCTGTGCAGATTTGCAGCAACTCAAAACTTGCCTCCTCAGAGGAAAGAATTGTCCAAGGGGCATAAAGCAGAATGAGAGCCTAAAGCAAATTTTAGAGCAGACGTGAAAGTTTGTTTGTTTTTTATTGCATTTTAGGTTTTGGGGTACCTGTGAAGAACATGCAAGATTGTTGCATAGGTACATACATGGCAGTGTGGTTTGCTGCCTTCCTTCCCCTCACATAAGGACGTGAAAGTTTATTAAAAAGCTTTAGAGCAGATATGAAAGGAAGTACAGTATACTTGGAAGAGGGCCAATCAGACAACTTGAGAGACCAAGTGCACTGTTTGATCTTTGATTTGGCATTTTATATGTTTGCATACTTCCAGGTTGCATTACTTCTCCCCTGATTCTTCCCTTGTGGGCTGTCCACTTGTGCAGTGGCCTGCCAGCATTTTGGAGGGGCCACACGCATACTATGTTTACTGAAGACGTACACATGCTCATTTGAGCATTTTTCCTTACTAGTTGAGGGATCCTAGAGGAAGGTTATATACAAGTGAAACTCTGCCATGTTGCCTCTTAGTGAACATGCTTGTGCCCTCACACAACTCCTGAGATAGTATCGGGAAGCTGCTGAACACCAGTTTCAGGTGTTTATTGGGAGACTGCCTTTCCCTCATACTGGCTGAAACCAATTGTTTTAGAGAGACAGGTTAACAATCACCTGACCATTACCTGAGGGTGGCCTGACATTCCTGGGGTGGGGTGCACTCCCCTGCCCTGCTCATGTCTTCCTACCTACTCGGATCTAACAGTTGTAACCTTCCTTATTGTATCAGAAGAATTTGCATGCCCATTTCATCCCTTCTTGAACTGTGGCATTCTCATCTCTACATGTTGCCTAACATCTGACTCAAAGGTCTTCATGATGTACTCAGAACACATCAAGCTCAGTGATGTCTTAGGTCTATTCCACTTGCTCTACTTTCTGCCTAGAAGATACCTGTCCCCAGAGCTTCACATGGTTGTCTTCTTCTAGTCATTTGTTTCTTAAATACTGTCTCTTCTTAGATGTTTTCCACAATAATCCAATTTAAATTACCATCACTAGTCATTCTCTATATTACCTTAAACCATTTTTTTTCTCTACAGCAATTTCCATTGTTTAACAGGATCTTTGCCTATTTATTAATCTCTGAGTATGTTAAATGGAAAGAAGCACTCCAAAAAGTGAGCATTGCCTAGATTTATTTCCTTCATTTATATCCATTCATTCATTTGGTCAGTCAAAACTTAGAAATAACACCTGGGACACAGCAGCTTCTCCTAAGTATGATGAAAACAAAAAGCAAGTACAATGTAGTTCTGCTATATTTGCCTGATGGGTTCTTCCTGTGCACAGAATAGGCAAAACCTATTCACTGAGACTGCAGGATTGCAGTAAAGAAACAGTTTAATTAACAGCAGGCTAGCCTGGTAAAAGATAAAGGTATTACTCAAATCAATCTCCCTCAAGGCTTGGAAGGAGATTAGGATTTTTCAAGGATAGTTTGGTGGGCAGGGAGCTAGGAAATGAGTGCTGCTAACTGGTTGGGGATGCAATCACAGGGGTTTAGAAAACAGTCCTCCTGAGTGCCATCTGCCTCTGGGTGGGGCCACAGGACCCATCAAGTCATGAGTTCAGAGTCCAGGTGAGGCCCGTTGATTGCCAGAATACAAAAGTCTGGAGAATACCTAAAAGACCAGCGTTCTACAATAGTGATGTTATCTACAGGAACAACTGGGGAAGTCGCTAATCTGGTGACCTCTGGCCACTTGACTCCAGAGCAGTAAGGGATTATAGAAACTGTGCCTACATTTCAGCATAGTTCAAGCCCCTCCCATAATCCTAATCTTGTGGTTTTATTAATTTCCAGTCCCTGCGGAAGGAGGGAGTTAGTTTTAGGGAGGGACTATTATCATCCTTGCCTGAGTAGTTTATGTTAAACTATAAGTAAACTATAAACTAAACTTATACAAACTATATGGTTCAGTTTATATCAACTATAAACTAAATTTCACTCATGGTAAATTTCATTCCTGGCCTGTGCCCAGGAATGTGTGAAAACAGCTAGCATGTGAGGTTAGACGATGGAGCCAGTCATGTTAGATTTCTCCGTCATAATCTTTGCAAAGGCAGTTTCACTACCTATAAAATAGGAAAACTGAAAATAGTATCTAATACCTTATAATCATATCTGATTTTTATTAACAGTATTAAATGATTTGGAATTAAGGTAATAATGACACTCTTCATAGAACCCCAAATCCAGGCTAAACAAGTAAAAAGAAGATGGACCCAGGGTTCCTCTCCTTTCCTGACTGAGCAGGGTCTAACAGGTTTTTCATCTTCTCTCCTACTTAGATGTCCATAAATCTAGAGAAGGAGGCATATAATTCTGTAGCCAAAGCAACTTCCCTAAACCCTGTACTGGCCTCATTTCTCCATGCAGAATTTCAGGTACCATTTACCATTTGAAGGCACTTAAATCTGGAAGATGGCAGGTCTGTTGTCAAAAGGAATTCAAGTGTTCTGAAAAGTTCTATGGGAATATAGAATTTCATTAATTTTTTTTCTCTGTAGTCTTCCCATCATTCCCTTGTAGGCTCAATTTTCTCTGCATTTTGTGTTTTTTTTTTATAAAACAAAACATTTTCCCTTCATAGTAGAAGCCATAAATGACCTTCATTCTGTTTATTGCCTCTCCAGCTTGTATTAAGCCTTCAAACTCTGCAAAGAGATTTCTAAAGGACACAGGCCTCAAACCTGCCAACCTATCAATTTAGCTTGGAAAAAAATAAAGTTAGTGTGCCTCTCCTGCAGACTGTATTTGTACCTAACCTTCAGCACAGAGCACACTGTTCACTAAGAGAGATCTATTTTTACACTTTAGATCAACTGTCCCTTTCCTCTCCCCATCTCAGCCTCTCTTGCACTCACTTTTGTCCCTTAAGATGGAATTTTAAGTCCCGCTTTTTCTCCAAGGATAGGACTATATAATGTTGAAAGCAAGCCACTTTAACTCACAAGTCCCCTGTAGTGGTTTGGAAGGTCACTTTCAGTATAATGAGGTCTTGTTGCCACTAGGGCCCTAAAGAAAATTACAAGGAGACCAAATATATCCTTGGAAACTCTTTAACTTCAGATAGACCTTCTCTACAGTCAATCAGTTTATTGATTTTGTTTGTCCATAATGAGTTATGGTTTTTAAAATTTTGATGAACTGAAAAACACCCACCCCACCCCACCCCATTCTTCTGCCTGTGCAGGGTTCCTCTTTATTTCTACTGATAATGTGAACTGATTGTTTGTTCCAAATGACTGGTAATATAAAATTGTTAGTGTATGTGTTACTCTGAAAAAATTTCTTTTTTCAATTCTATGTGTCCAGTGAAACTGCCAAGCATAGAGCCAAACCCAACATAATCTAGACTCAGATACCCTAATGTATCAAACTCTAAGTTACAGTTGTTGGATCAGCATAAGTGTCCCAACAATGAGAGAAGTCTTTCCTAGGTTTCATCCACAGAGGTTAGAAAGAGCTGTTAGATTTTATCTCGATTTGTTAGGCAGGAAGAAGCTACTGGTTGGCGGCTATCTTGTCTGCCAAGTGGACAAAATCACCAAGAAAAATAAAATCCAATAGAGACAAAAACTGAGATGTGAGCTCTTGGCTCTACCTGGGACAGGAGCAAGAATCATCCAGAGATATCCCAATTAACTGATCCATTAACTGTCCTTTCTGCATATTTACATGGTGTTGGGCTTCTGTCCCTACAATCGAAATGCCCTCTCATGCACTTTATAATGCAAAGAAATACTTTTAATTTACAGGTCTTTGATTTATATACAGGATCAAATATTTATTCTTGTTCACAGGATATTTATATTTCTTCCCTTTTTAATTTTGTCTTTAGGCCTTTGCCCATATTTGATACTTTTTTGTTTTGTAATAACTTTTTATATATTTGGGGTAGTAGCTCCTTTTCTGTCACATATGTTGCAAATATTGTTTCCCAGATTGTCATTTGTCTTTTGCCTTCGATAGGAAAACAGACAAATATTTTTCTTATGCATTCTGCTTTTGGCATTATGCTTTAAAAACACTCCCTACTCCAGGATTATTTTTTTAAAACTCAGTATTCAAAATAAAATTTAAAAAACAATCGTTCTCTACACTGGGAATTAACCATTAGGAAAAGGAAATTGAAAATAAGATTTCCTTTGAAATAATAGAAAAAGCTATAAAGTCACTGCAGTTTAACCTAACAAGGAAGGCACAAGTATTTATGGAGCAAATCTTGATACAATTACACAGTACATAAAGGAAGATTCGATTCAATGAAGAGATACGCTATATTCTTCGATGGAACAACTTAATAGTAAACTTGATATTGATGAATATTAATTGAATGGCTACAAAATACTATGTATTCTACAAAGGGCACTCATACATATTTACCTGTAAACTTCTCATTAACCCAGTAGTGTTATAAAGATAACAGGTGCTTAGTGGGGTTGGAGGATACAAAGTCAGAGCGGTAAAGTAGTAGTAATGCTGGGGAGGAAATCTAATACAAAGACCAGAAGCATGTTTTGCAGACCAGTGCTGGGGAGGAAATCTAATACAAAGACCAGAAGCATGTTTTGCAGACCAATGAGCAAATACTGCACCAGGAACTGGGAGTATTTCATATTGTGTCTGTTTCTAAGGTCCAAAAGCAAAAAAAGAATAAAGTGAAATAAAATTAAAATATTAACCTATGTCATTTAGTACTTTTAACACTTTATTTTTATTTGCTGTAAGTTGTGAGAAAGGTATGGCCCTTATTGTTTTCTCTCTTTTCATTCAAAATATTGAGCCTAATATCTGACTAAATTAATGTACTGATTATGTATGTCTCATGGATAATCTGTTCCTTCTCACTACTTTAATTTGCCAAACATATATATATATATATATATATATATATATATATATATATATATATATGTATGTATATATATGGATCTATTGCTGGATTTTTGGTGCATGCATGTGTCTATGTGTTTATCACATGAGCTGTCTGCCTTTTCTTGTACCCAAGGAAAACTTTAAATTATATTACCTTTATATAGGTCTTTTGACTTCCTACTCACTCTATCACCAAGTCTCATGAATTCTACCTTTAAAATATTTCTCAAATCCTTTCACTTTTCACTTCCAGTGTCCCCAGCCTGGTTAATCACACTACCCTCTATTTTTCCTGGAATACTGCGTAGCTCATATTTAATCCCCCATGCTCATTCTTAATTCATTCCAAACAATTATTCACATAATAAAAAAAATAAACTGGAACCATTAGTGTGATTATGTTAATTCTCTGCTCAGAACTTATAGAAAAATTTCCCTGCACTTAGATAAAAATCAGTTTAATTTTGCAAGGTCATCCTGTGGCCACCTCATACATGTCTCTCTGCTCTCATCCTACTTTTCTCCCTGGCATTCTATCTTTGTCTATACTGGGCTCCTTTTGCTTCCTGATTGTGCCAAGATCTTCTTGGTCCTGCACACCTATTTCTCTTCTACTGGGAACTGTCTTATACTTCCTATCCTGGTTCCAGTTCGAATGTCACTCCCCTAAGTATCTGGCTGCTGATGTGTGGCACACGGGTCCAGTGACATTTGATTAACCATGCTAGGGACATTGGAGGTGAAAGTGGAAGGATTTGAGAAATATTTGAAAGTCAGAATTCATAAGACTTGGTGGCTGAGTGAGTAGGAAGTCAAAAGACCTATATAAAGGTAATATAATTTAAAAAGTTTTCCATGAGTATAAGAAAAGACAGATGCTCATGTGATACACACACACACACACACAGAGATGACAATGGCATTAATGTGTGTGGTGTCCTCTAATTGGGGCATATAACTCAGACCACCAGACACTGCTTCTCCATAACCCATAGCTTTCTTGGAAAACACTTATTATCATTTGTAATTATTTATAATGTTTGCTATTCCCCTTTAATATCTTTCTCTCCTGCTGGATTGTAAGCTCACTGAGGGCAGGATCTGTGTCTATTCATCCGCACCCCTGCATAGCGTAAGTCCTCGAGTAGTTCCTGCATGCATGATTACTATCTGGCTGGTCATGTTGTCTATCATCAATCTTCATTCTAAAAAGCCTATCTAAATCAGATTATTCTTCTGTATACACTTTAGGAAATTTTTTTATGCTCTAAAAATATCCCATAGCTATCTAAATCAGATTATTCTTCTGCATGCATTTTAGAAAATTTTTTTCAATGCTCTAAAAATATCCCACTGGGACTTCATTACATTCATAAATTATTTGGGGACAACTCGTTATCTTCACAATATTAAGATAACAAGTTATCTCTCAACATATGACATAATATAATGATACTTTATATTTTATTTACATAGGTTCTACAAATTTTATTTACATAGGTTCTACACATTTCCTGTAAGTACTATTCCCACTTACTTTTTGGTTGCAACTGGTTACAACATTTTTTAAAAAGAGATCTTTTCTTTTTCTATTTTAGAAGTATATATAATATGGGGAATTACTGGTATTTTACACAGTTCTTAATTAGCATATATACTTAAGTAATTTATTTATTTTAATCAGTAGATCTTACTGAATTTTCTGGGGAGGCAATCATATGACTAAAAATATCATTTTTCTTTATTCATGATTAAAGCTATTGTTCAACTGTATTTGATTTCATTAGTAATTATTTAAATAATATTTTCATTATAATTTTAAACCTATAGAGAATTTAGTTTTTTTAACCACTAAGCATGATGCAGTTACTAGACCAGAACAGATTGTCATATTAAAAAGAATTTTATTCTCTTTGAGCAACTTTTATTAAAAAGTGATATTTGATTTTATCAAATGTATTTGAATTTCTAACATGATGAACTATAAGAAATATAATTGGGAAAATAATGTTGTGAGTTCAAATTTGAGCATCATCAGGAACACCTGTTTCATCTTTGACAATGAGCTTGAAGTACCAGCCTCATTGGCTTTTCACGGCCTACAATGCAAGTTCCCTGGTTCGTTGGTTGCTTTACCATATACTGGCCTCTTCATTATAATTTTTCTCTGACTCTGCTACAGTTTAGGAAGGGGCTGTTTCTTAGGTGTTCATTTTTAAAATAAAATAAGTCGAAGAAAATAGTGTTAAGTTCCACATATCAGGGATTCTTGGGCTCATTATTATTTTCTCTGAGATACAAATATATCTTTTATTTTGCATCATTCTCTAAGCCATTGTAGAGTTAAATAAGGATGATCCCATGAAAACTAAATGATTTCGTCGTCTTTATGTTACTTTTTTGTTAGTTGCTCATGTGGGTTAAAAAATTCAGAAAATTGGAATGCTGGGAAGATGGCCGCCTAAGAACAGCTCAGGACTTCAGCTCCCAGTGAAAGTGCAGAGGGTGAGTGGACGCTGCATTTCCAGATGAACTCTTATTGCCCACAGACCAGGAGATACACAGGCAGAGGGGTCGCCAGCGTCGCAGTCCCAGCCAGTGTGGCTGTTTTGGCCCCTACAGGGCTGATTCCGCCCACGCGGCTGCTGTGACCATGCCCTGTTGCTGCGGTTCTCCGTACAAAAGCCACTGGTCTGGGAGCCCTCTTAGCTGGCGAGCAGAGCCCTGAGATGGCGGAGTTGCCCATTCATCTGAAATAGCTAGTCAGGCCAGGAGATTCCTAGGCAAAAAATCCGCCAGGAGCCGGCGCCGCAGTTTGAGCCGACTCCGTGAGTCGCAGCACGGGAGATCCCGACGCCTTTTCAACAAGCGACTGGAAAGCGGGGTCGTTCAACTTAAAAGAAAAGACTCTGAGTCAGGGAGCCAGGTGATCAGGCTCCGTTGGTCCCAGCCCTCCACCCCCAACAACAAAAAAAACAAAAACAGTAATTGGAAACCCTCTGGGTTGAGCCCTTCAAACCAAGCACAGCTGAACGGGGACGGTCAGGCTCGGTGGGGGAGGGGCTTCCGCCATTACTGAGACTCTCCACCGCTACGGAGGCAGGCCCCCATTGCCGAGGCAACCCACTGTTGCCGAGGCAACCTGCCACAACAGAGAGAGTCCGCCATAACAGAGGCGGGGCCACTGTTGCAGACACAGTTCTAACTATGCCCATATAAACAGGACTGCAGGAAAGAGCTCAGGGCAGCTGGGCGGAGCCCACAGCAGCTCAGCAAAGCCCCTGCGGGCAGGCAGAGGCTAGGCGTGCTGCTAGCTGGGCGGGTCAGACCTGAAAGAAAAATCAAAAAAGGCAGTAGAGCAACGGAAACTCATAAAGCTCCAACTCCCTAGGACAGAGCACCTGGGAACAAAAAGTGCTTTATGAGTTCAGCTGCAGCAGACCTAAACATACATGCCCAGCAGCTCTGAACGAACAACGGAGATCACAACTCAGGACTTAAGCCCCAATAAAAGATAGACTGTCTCCTCAAGTAGCTCCCTGACCCCCATAGATCCAAAGACGCACCTCATAAAGGAGAGAACGGACTGACAATAGGCGAGCATCCTTCTGGGACAAAGATAGCAAAAGAGGAAACTAGCAGCAACCCTTACTGTTCTGCAGCTGCTGCAGGTGACCCCCAGGCAAGCAGGGCCTGGAGAGGACCTCAGCAGTCCTACAGCAGAGGGGCCAGACTGTTAGAAGGAAAGCTTAAAAAAAAAAAAAAAAAAGAAGTAACTTCAACATCCACGAACTAGAAGCTCACTCAGAGACCCAATCTGAAAGACAGTAATTACAAAGACAACAGGTGTATAAACCCACAAAAATGGGAAGAAACCAGCGCAAAAAGGATGAAAACTCCCGAAACCAGAACACCTCTTCTCCTAAAAGGGATCACAACTCCTCACCAGCAAGGGAACCAGACTGGATGGAGAAGGAGGGTGATGAAATGACAGAATCAGACTTCAGAAGGTGGGTAGTAAGAAACTACAGTGAGCTAAAAGAACATGTTCTAACCCAACGTAAAGAAAATAGGAACCTTGAAAAAAGATTGGACGAACTGCTAACGAGAATGGACAGCACAGACAGGATTATAAGTGAATTGATGGAGCTGAAAAACACAACACGAGAACTTCGTGAAGCATGCACAAGCTTCAACAGCCGAATTGACCAAGCAGAAGAAAGGATATCAGAGGTCGAAGATCAACTCAATGAAATAAAAAGAGAAGGCAAGAACAGAGAAAAAAGTGCAAAAAGGAATGAACAGAATCTTCAAGAAATGTGGGACTATGTGAAAAGACCCAATCTACGTCTGATAGGTGTAGCTGAATGTGATGAAGAGAAAGAATCCAAGCTGGAAAATATTCTTCAGGATATTATCCAGGAAAACTTCCCCAACCTAGCAAGGCAGACCAATATTCAAATACAGGAAATACAGAGAACACCACAAAGATATTCCTCAAGAAGAGCAACCCCAAGGCACATAATCGTCAGATTCACCAGGGTTGAAATGAAAGAGAAAATACTAAGGGCAGCCAGAGAGAAAGGTCGGGTTACCCACAAAGGGAAGCCCATGAGACTCACAGCAGATCTCTCAGCAGAAAGCCTATAAGCCAGAAGAGATTCGGGGCCAATATTCAACATCCTTAAAGAAAAGAACTTTCAACCCAGAATCTCCTATCCAGCCAAACTAAGCTTCATAAGGGAAGGAAAAATAAAATTCTTTGTGAACAAGCAAGCACTCAGAGATTTCATCACCACCAAACCTACTGTACAAGATCTCCTGAAAGAGGCTCTACACATATAAAGGAACAATCAGTACCAGCCACTCCAAAAACACACCAAATGGTAAAAGAGCATCAACACAATCAAGAAGCTACATCAATTAACCAACAAAACAGCCAGGTAGCATCAAAATGACAGTATCAAATTCACACATAACAATACTATCCCTAAATGTCAATGGACTAAATGCCCCAATCAAAAGACACAGACTGGCAAATTGGATAAAAAGCCAAAACCCATCAGTGTGCTGTATCCAGGAAACCCATCTTACATGCAAGGATACACAAAGGCTCAAAAGAAAGGGATGGAGGAAGATCTACCAAGCAAATGGAGAGCAAAAAAAGCAGGAGTTGCAATTCTCATCTCTGATAAAATAGACTTTAAAGCAACAAAGATCAAAAGAGACAAAGAAGGACATTACATAATGGTAAAAGGATCACTCCAACAAGAAGAGCTAACGATCCTAAATATATACGCACCCAATACAGGAGCACCCAGATACATAAGGCAAGTTCTTAATGACTTACAAAGAGACTTAGACTCCCACACAATAATAGTGGGAGACTTTAACACCCCATTGTCAATATTAGACAGATCAACCAGACAGAAAATCAACAAGGATATCCAGGACCTGAACTCAGACCTGGAACAAGCAAACCTAATAGACATTTACAGAACTCTCCACCCCAAATCCACAGAATATACATTCTTTTCAGCACCACATCACACCTACTCTAAAATTGACCACATAATTGGCAATAAATCACTCCTCAGCAAATGCAAAAGAACGGAAATAATAACAAACAGTCTCTCAGACCACAGTGCAATCGAGTTAGAACTCAAAATGCAGAAACTAACTCAGAACCGCACAGCTTCATGGAAACTGAACAACTTGCTCTTGAATGTTGACTGGATAAACAATGAAATGAAGGCAGAAATAAAGATGTTCTTCGAAACCAATGAGAACGAAGACACAACATACCAGAATCTCTGGGACACATTTAAAGCAGTCTCTAGAGGAAAATATATAGCAATGAGTGCCCACATGAGAAGACAGGAGAGATCTAAAATTGACACCCTATCATCAAAATTGAAAGAGCTAGAGGAGCAAGATCAAAAAAACTCAAAACCTAGCAGAAGACAGGAAATAACTAAGATCAGAGCAGAACTGAAGGAAATAGAGACACAAAAAACTCTTCAAAAAATCAATAAATCCAGGAGCTGGTTCTTTGAAAAGATCAACAAAATAGACAGACCACTAGCCAGATTAATAAAAAAGAAAAGAGAGAATAACCAAATTGATGCAATAAAAAACGATAAAGGGGATATCACCACAGATTCCACAGAAATCCAAACCATCATCAGAGATTATTGCAAACAACTCTATGCACATAAACTAGTAAACCTGGAAGAAATGGATAAATTCCTGGACACCTGCATCCTCCCAAGCCTAAACATGGAAGAAGCCGAAATCCTGAATAGACCAATAACATGGTCTGAAGTCGAGGCAGCAATAAAGAGCCTACCACCCAAAAAAAGCCCAGGTCCAGATGGGTTCACAGCTGAATTCTACCAGACATACAGAGAGGAGCTGATACCATTCCTTCTGAAACTATTCCAGACAATCCAAAAAGAGGGAATCCTTCCCAAATCATTTTATGAGACAAACATCATCCTGATACCAAAACCCGGCAGAGACTCAACAAGAAAAGAAAATTTCAGGCCAATATCCATGATGAACATAGATGCAAAAATCTTCAATAAAACACTGGCAAACCGATTGCAACAGCATATCAAAAAGCTCATCCACCATGATCAAGTAGGATTCATCCCAGGGATGCAAGGCTGGTTCAACATACGCAAGTCCATAAACGTAATTCACCACATAAACAGAACCAAAGACAAAAACCACATGATTATCTCAATTGATGCAGAGAAGGCTTTTGACAAAATTCAACAACTCTTTATGCTAAAAACCCTCAATAAACTAGGTATTGACGGAACGTATCTCAAAACAATAAAAGCTATTTATGACAAACCAACAGCCAATATCATACTGAATGGGCAAAAACTGGAAGCATTCCCTTTGAAATCTGGCACTAGACAAGGATGCCCTCTCTCACCACTCCTATTCAATATAGTACTGGAAGTTCTAGCCAGAGCAATCAGGCAAGAAAAAGAAATAAAGGGTATCCAAATTGGAAAGGAGGAAATCAAATTGTCTGTTTGCAGATGACATGATTGTATATCTGGAAGACCCCATCATCTCAGCCTAAAGTCTCCTGAAACTGATAAACAACTTCAGCAAAGTCTCAGGATACAAAATCAACGTGCAAAAATCACAAGCATTCCTATACACCAGTAATAGACTTCAAGAGAGCCAAATCAAGAACGAACTGCCATTCACAATTGCTACAAAGAGAATAAAACACCTAGGAATACAACTAACAAAGAACGTAAAGGACCTCTTCAAGGAGAACTACAAGCCATTGCTCAACGAAATAAGAGAGGATACAAACAGATGGAGAAACATTCCATGTTCATGGTTAGGAAGAATCAACATCGTGAAAATGGCCATACTGCCCAAAGTAACTTACAGATTCAACGCTATTCCCATCAAGCTACCAATGACCTTCTTCACAGAACTGGAAAAAAACACCTTAAACTTCATATGGAACCAAAAGAGAGCCCGCATAGCCAAGTCAATTCTAAGCAAAAAGAACAAAGCGGGAGGCATCACACTACCGGACTTCAAACTATACTACAAGGTTACAGTAATCAAAACAGCATGGTACTGGTACCAAAACAGAGATATAGACCAATGGAACAGAACAGAGGCCTCACAGGAAATACAACATACCCACAACCATCTGATCTTCAACAAACCTGACAAAAACAAGCAATGGGGAAAGGACTCCCTGTTTAATAAATGGTGTTGGGAAAACTGGCTAGCCATGTGCAGAAAGCAGAAACAGGACCCCTTCCTGACACCTTACACCAAAATTAACTCCAGATGGATTAAAGACTTAAACATCAGACCTAACACCATAAAAACCCTAGAAGAAAATCTAGGCAAAACCATTCAGGACATAGGTGTAGGCAAGGACTTCATGACAAAAATGCCAAAAGCAATGGCAACAAAAGCCAAAATAGACAAATGGGACCTAATCAAACTCCACAGCTTCTGCATGGCAAAAGAAACAGTCAGTAGAGTGAATCGGCAACCAACAGAATGGGAAAAAATTTTTGCAGTCTACCCATCTGACAAAGGGCTGATATCCAGAATTTACAAAGAACTAAAGCAGATCTACAGGAAAAAAACAAACAAGCCCATTCAAAAATGGGCGAAAGATATGAACAGATACTTTACAAAAGAAGACATACAGGAGGCCAACAAACATATGAAAAAATGCTCATCATCACTGGTCATCAGAGAAATGCAAATCAAAACCACATTGAGATACCATCTCACACCAGTTAGAATGGCGATCATTAAAAAAATCGGGAAACAACAGATGCTGGAAAGGATGTGGAGAAATAGGAACACTTTTAGACTGTTGGTGGGAATGTAAGTTAATTCAACCATTGTGGAAGACAGTGTGGCGATTCCTCAAGGACCTAAAAATAGAAATCCCATTTGACCCAGCAATCCCATTACTGGGTATATATCCAAAGGATTATAAATCATTCTACTATAAGGACACGTGCACACGAATGTTCATTGCAGCACTGTTTACAATAGCAACCCAAATGCCCAACGATGATAGACTGGATAGGGAAAATGTGGTACATATACACCATGGAATATTACGCAGCCATCCAAAACGATGAGTTCACGTCCTTTGTAGGGACGTGGATGAACCTGGAAACCATCATTCTCAGCAAACTGACACAAGAGCAGAAAATCAAACACCGTATATTCTCACTCATAGGTGGGTGTTGAACAATGAGAACACATGGACACAGGGAGAGGAACACTACACACTGGGGTCCGTTGGGGGGAAATGGGGGAGGGATGGGGGGGTGGGGAGGTGGGAAGAGATAGCATGGGGAGAAATGACAGATACAGATGAGGGGACGGAAGGCAGCAAAGCACACTGCCATGTGTGTACCTATGCAACAATCTTGCATGTTCTTCACATGTACCCCAAAACCTAAAATGCAATTAAAAAAAATAAAAAAAAAATTCAGAAAATTGTTTGGAGAGTTATCCTTCCTTGATCATTTTTGTTTCAGAAAACTGAAACTCGTTGCTTATTAGCAAAAGACTTCTGATTGCATGTTTATGTTATGCACACTTTGAAGACAAAAAAAAATACAAGAGCCGTTCTATAACAGAGCATTATATCCCTGTCCTTAGGTGCCTAAATGAGGTTGTAAATGCCTATTAATGATACACTGGACAAAGAAAAAGTGGTACATATACACCATGGAATACTATCCAGCCATAAAAAATGATGAGTTCGAGTCCTTTGTAGAGACTTGGATGAATCTGGAAACCGTCATTTTCAGCAAACTGACACAAGAACAGAGAGCCAAACACCACATGTTCTCACTCATAGGTGAGTGTTGAACAATGAGAACACGTGGACTCAGGGAGCGGAGCATCACATACTGGGGGCAGTTGAGGGGGAGTAGGGGAGAGACGGGGTTGGGTAAGAGGGAGGCGATAACATGGGGAGAAATGCCAGATACATTATGCACCTAAAGTTAAATAAAATTTTTTATATATATATATGTATGTGTATATATATATATATATATATATATATATATATATATTTATTTATTTATTTTAAAAAAAGAGTGGTAGACATCAGATGACTGCCACCGTCTGAACCTGTATGGACCTAACCTTCTCTCTTTCCCACTCCCTGAGAAACTGGCAATGTTCTCCTCATCCTTGGGTGTCTGTCATCCCAGCAGCCACCACAAAATCATTCCTCACTTTCACAAAACTGATTTCTGTTTGCGGAGCAGCTGGCAGGAACATTCCAAGGCCAGGCACTCCCTGAGAAGCAAGCCTGCTTCTCTCAGCTGTCAGGAGCTTTTAGAAATAACACCCTCCTCTGAGGAAGTCAGAATAGCAACAGGAAAATAAGTAAAACCTATTATAAAATAGTTGTCCAAAAACTTGGGCACGGTGCGGGGTAGAGATCGATACGCTGTGAAGGTTAAATCTATTTTCACACTGTGTTCTATTTCACAGTTTAATGGTGTTTTAATGTGTCTGTCACCGAGCCCCTTCATGTTATGCAGGTAGAGCCTCAACAAAGGAGAAAGAACCCGGCTTTTCAGGCTTTGCTGTAACATCTTATTTACCAGCTGCGATCTGACAATTTCTTTTCCCTTCTAGAGAGGCAGCAGGTCTGCCTCTTCCCTCAACCCCTCTGGCTCTCCTCTTCTCCTTTCTTTCTTACTCCTAATTTTGCAGAAGGCAAAGCTGGAGCTCACTAAGTGACTTTCAGGTATCATTCTGAAAAGCTCTCCAGATAGATACCCGTATCAAAGAAGAAAAGGACTGAAACCTTTCTAACCCTTCCACCCCACGCCCTCGATTGGCATTCTTCATTTTGCCAGTGTCTCCAGCTGGCTCTCTTCAGTATTGCTGCTGTCCCCTCTTTTCTGCCAGGCACTTTGCTCAATCCCTAGCTTTGTTTCTCTCTTTCCAAGTGTCAGGTCACTCAGTACAGCCGAGTCAGGGGTCTTGTCCCTACTTTCCCCACTGTTTGGAGAGAAATCCCAACTCTTTATCTATTCTTACCCAAGAAGAGATTTTTTTTGTTTCCACTTTTACACACTTTTAAGCCACATAGTGATACAGAAATTATATTCACTGTCCAGGGCTGTCATAACAAATTACTGTAGATTGGGGGACATAAAACAACAGAAATGCATTATCTCTTTCATTTCTGGAGGCTGCAAGTCTGAAATCAAGGAATGAGCAGGACTGTGCTCTCTCCAAAGACTCCAGAGGACAATCTTTTCTGTGCCATTCACTTTGCTTATTGTGTTACTGACAACCCTTGGCTTTTCTTGGCTTGCAGAGTCCAGTCTTTGCGTCCATCACCACATGCCACTCCCCCGTGTGTCTGTGTGTGTAGCTTCTCTTCTTATGAGGACACAAATTACATGGTATTAAAAGGCCACTCTCCTCCAGTCCAGTATGATTTCATATTAACTAGTTACATCTTCAATGATCTTATTCCCAACTATCGTTCCACTCTGAGGTTCTGACAAAGAAATGATTTTTAGGGGGTACTCTCTGTGATGTATATGTCTTCCTGGCTGCATGATGGTACCCAGATATGTGGCCAAAGATTGTTCCGGATGCTTCTATGAGAATGTTTTTGGATGAGGTTGTCATAAATAAATCAGTGGACTTTGGGTAAAGCAGACTGCCCTCTCCAATGTGGGTGGGACTCACTTAATCAGTCTAAGGCTTTACTAGAACAGAGATTGACCTTCCCTAAGCAAGAAGAAATTCTGCCAAAAGGGAGCAGAGGTTGGAGATTTGAGTTGCAACATTAGATCTTTGCTGGCTCATCCTGCAGATTTTGGACTAGCCAGCCTCCAAATTGTGTAAGCCAACTCCTTAACACACCATTCTCCCTTTATACATGTGTACACACCATATTGATTCTGTTTCTTTGGGAAGCTTAATACATGATCCAACCCAGCACATCCATGTAGATGAAATGTACAGAAAGTATTCCATGGAACACATTATTTATCTATGCTCAGTAAAGTGAAGACAGCCTTTAGACAGTCAGATTTTTACGGATTAATGAGGTCATCAATATCTTTCTGCCTGTCATGATTTCTAAATGGCTGAATTTTCAATGAAATTCAAGTTAAGGTAGGGTAGGGGTAGAAACAATGAAGATCCATGGTTTATAATAGAGGTTCTCGAAGTATGGTCTTTGTTATTTTGTCAAGGAAGGGGGTCTCTGAGACCCTTTCAGGGAGTACACAAAGTCAAAACTGTCATAATGATACTATTCTTGGCCTGTTTTATTGTGTTGAGATTGACACTTATGGCCCCAAAGTGATGGTGGGTTAAATTGATATGCCTTACAGAAATCAATACAATCTCACTGATCACTGTTTATCACCATGCAGTTGAAGAGAAATAAAAGCCAGTTTCACTTAAGAATGTCCTTGACAGGGCAATAAAAATGATGAATTTTATCTTTTTTGTGTGATAAGATGGAAAGTTTACATGAAGCACTTCTGTTCCATCACAAAGTATAATGGTTACCACGAGGAGCAGCACTTTGTATGGTTCAGTTGCTATCCAAATTTGCCACTTGCTTTTCACAGAACACTATCTTTACTTGAAAGAGCTGACAGAATTATTCAGACTTTGGTACTTGGCCAACATTTTCTTGAAACTGAACAAAGTAAGCCTATCAACTTAATGGCAAACAATTGACAGTATTTGTTGTAAATATTGAAAGGTAAACTTTTAAAATAAAATTGTAATTTTAGAAAACTTACATCTACCATTGAGAGCCTAATAGCTGTCTTACAAGATTTATGGAGATATTAAATGAAAATAATTGTTTGTTATTATATCCAAAACATGTCAAGATTTGGAAGTTTTACCTAACTCAGAGAGCCAATATTTTCCAAAAGACCCAAGTAAAATGTTATAAAATCATTAAATGGTGAAGTACTAAATCAAAAGACAAAGTAATGGATTTTAATGTTAATTCATATAGTTTCAGACTCCATATTGCAACTTTAAAAGAGTAACATGTGTCAAGTTTTGGTACACACATATCAAACAAGCTATTAAAATATTCTTCTCTTTCCTAACTACATATCTGAGTAAAGTCAGGCTTTCTTCATATACTTGAAAAAAAGCAATATATTGTAACATGATGAATATAGAAGCCGATAAAAGATCCCAACTGTCTTCATTAAGTCAGACATTCAGGAGATTTGCAATAGTTTTGAAACAATGCTACTTTCCTCATTAGTTATTTAAAAATAGAGTTATAAGCAAATATAGTATGTTAACAAGATTTTATTTTAAATAAATCAATAGCTACTTTAAAAATTCCTCAATTTTAATTTCTAATACAGTAAATATGGATAGATATGTTCCAAATAAACAAAAGCTGTTCATAGTTCTCAATTTTTAAGAAAGTAAATTTTGGTCCTGAGATAAAAAAAATTGGTCTACATCCATGACTTTAGACTAGAGTAAAAAGTCTAGATTTTACTCAAAGTGGAGTGAAAAGCCACTCAAGAATTTTAACTGGAAGACTGGCTTGGTTTACACCAAATTATTATTAGTGGAGTTGTAGATTCATGATATAAATCGTAGTATGTTTTGGAGATAGTACCCACGAGACTTGCAGATGCTTTCTATGAAGAGACAGAAGATGAAAAGACAGAATTCAAGCTGACTTCTATGTAGGGTTGTCAGATTTAGTCTATCAGTCAGGGTTCAACCAGAGGAAAATCTACGGAAAATTTATATTAGGAGATGTATTTCCAAAAATTGGCTTAAACAATTGTTGGGGCTGGCTAGGAAGGTGTAACTTTCATAGGGCAGGCTATTAGGAAGGGAAGGTTGATACCTTTGGCGAGAGCAAAAGCTCTACATAACAGGCAGAATTTCTTCCCCCAGAGAAACTTCAGTTATGCTTTGAAGTCCTTTCAAACAATTGAATCAGGCCCACTATATTATAACATCTAGAAAACAACTTATCCAAGGTAATCTCACTTACTTCAAGTCAACTCTTTAAGGACTTCAATCACATCTAAAAAATACCCTAATAGCAGCCTAAGATTAGTGTTTTGACTGAGTATCTGGGGACTGTTGACTAGTCAAATCAACACACCAAAAAGACCATCACTTTCTATCCCTTGTCAATCTGGCACCCATACACATCTTTTTAAACCAAACTCAATCTCCAAAAAAGACAATTAGAATGTTTTACTTACCAATAAAACTATTCTGCCTACAACCAAAAACACGTTTTCCCTTTTTCCCAGAAGGGAAACATGGGATGTTCATTATTCTCTTTTGATAGCCTATAACTTGTAATATTGTAATATTATGTTAACTAACATTAATACATCTTATTTAAGATGATGCGGGAATAAGAGTTGGGAGGAAATAAAAATATTTGCCTAATACATGTACAAACACTTTAAACAAAGTAAGGAGTATTTGTAACTAAGGTCCTCCTTTCTGCAACAGATCATGTCGTTGTAGCTAGTATTCATAACTACTTTCTTCTATTGTCCATTCCACATCACCAGTCCTCAGTAAGAACTTCGGATAGTTATGGTTCTTTGCCTGGTGGCGTGATCCAAATATTCATTCCTGCAGAGTCTGAGCTGTTAGAAATCCTGCCTGTTTTGGGTTGTAGTTTCCAGGTGACTTTAGTTACAGGACTGGGTAATAATAAGAGAAATCTGAAGAATCTCCTAGATGCCAGACATAGCCTTCTTATATCCACTGCATAGTAGCAGCCCAATTTATACTTGCTAATCAAGATCGATCACCCTAGCAAGTACAGAAAACCCCTCCTTTGCCTGATTCAGAAGCATGAAAAGCCCAAAAGGATTGCATGGCAGGTTGATTATATTGGATCTCTACCATCATAAAAAGGACAGTGCTCTGCTCTTACTGGAATAGGCACTTATTCTGCATATGGATTTGCCTTTCCCGTGTTCAGCACTCCTGCCAAAACTACCATCAGTACACTTACAGAACACTTGCTGTCCTACGTTTTACTGGCAATCTTAGTCCTAGGATTGTGGCCTCAGTAATGGTCACTTATGATATCATGAAGACTAGAAGGGTTTGTGGTCAGTTAAATAAACACATTTGTTTGCTTGGATAGGTCAGGGCTGAAGACAAAAATCTGCAAGCCACCAATATGTACAGGGTGTTTAAATTATGGTGCAAGATGAAAGCAGAATAGGGACACTTCCATAATCGAAGGTAGGTGGAATAGAGAGGAAGGAACTAGCCAAGAGGAATAATGAGCAGTAGCCAACCATGTGGGAGGATCATAAAATGCATGTGTTTGATACACCTACATTTTGAATATATTTTGAATTTTATGTTATTTTATAAAGAGCATTATGTCTTCTCCTGATCTGCTGTGCAAACAAATGTAGTTAACATGATGGAAGACTTTATGCTCCAAACAAATATTTATAAATCTCTGCTTCAAATAGAGTACAATAAAACCTTAGAATAACTCATTCATGGATTTATTTATTTATTTATTTATTTATTTATTTTTTGAGATGTAGTTTCGCTCTTGTTACCCAGGCTGGAGTGCAATGGTATGATCTTGGCTCACTGCAACCTCTGCCTCCCGGGTTCAGGCAATTCTCCTGCCTCAGCCTCCTGAGTAGCTGGATTACAGGCATGCACCACCATGCCCAGCTAATTTTTTGTATTTTTGGTAGAGACGGGGTTTCACCATGTTGACCAGGATGGTCTCAATCTCTTGACCTCGTGATCGACCCACCTCGGCCTCCCAAAGTGCTGGGATTACAGGCTTGAGGCACTGCACCCGGCCGAATTCATTTATTAAAGAAGCATTTTATTCAGAAAAAAATATGTGGTATTAATTTAAGCACTGAGTGTATAAAATTTGTGTGCAAACCTCAGGTAATTAGGGAAAGTTTGGATAAAATTGTACCACCTGAATTCATTATCTAATTTTGATAGGGATACAGGAGACTGAGAAATGCCAGAGAATCAGTTTTGGTTTAAATATCTTATTGCAGAGTTTAATGATGCTCAGTGAAAGTGAATTTGGGAGAAGAAAAAAAAATGGTCAGTTAACTCCTGAGACATTCTGAAACTATTATTTCTCCTAGAATTGAGATACTTTTTATCACCATTTTGCACTTTCCCAGAGAGGTTATGAACCAGCTGCCTATAGAGCAAAAATATTACTATCCAATTAATATTTTGGAAGCAATGACAGACTATTCTAACCTCCTGGCTCAGCAGTCTGTTCTGAGCGTCTGATCATACAGGAAGTGGGATAAACGCAGGGCCAGTCAGTTCACCAGGTCCTCATCACCAAGAGCAGAGGCCACTTACTGAAGTCTGTGAATCACAGAAGGCTGCGGCAGGGGAATTTGCATTTGAATTATGAATATTTAAACAGGCTTATTAAAACTGTGTCCACAGAGAGTAAAATGCATTTGCTTTTAAAACAATTAAAAATAAGGGGCAGAGAAGAACAGTCACTAAATGAATAAAATTTGCAGTGAGAAGATGCAGAGTGAATTCTTAGCTCTAGCACTTCCCAGCTATGCGGGATGGGGAAATGAATTTGACCTCTAAGTTTTATCCGTGCTCCTGTACCTTCCCTTATTCTCATTCTTTGATCAACCAACGATATTAAAAGCACTGCCTGTGGAACCAGAATGTCTAGATTTGAATCCTGGCTGTGCCACTTACTAGCTTTCGTACACATTGCTTAGCCTCTTGTGCCTTAGTTTGCTTTTCTCTAAATGGGGATAATACCAGTAACTATGACAATGGCTTGTTGTGAGATTAAATGAGTTAATTCATATAATGTATTTAGGGGACTGGCAGGCACACGATAAGCACATAAGTGTCAACTTTTAATATGATTAAATATATCATGAGTGTGTATCAGAAACTGTGTTGGATGATTAGATGAAACAGTGAGCAACTTGGACACAATCTTTGCCTACATGGGGACAATTTAACATACAGTAACAAAGCAGTGTTACGAAAGTTTAATGTGAAAACCGCAATGTTAAAGAAGCCCTAAGCTAGGGCTGAGGGATCAGGGGACGCTTTTAGAGAGAAGTATAATATAAGTTGATATGTGAAGGAAAAGAGTAATTAGCCAAGGACCAAAAAAGAGGGCAGAGGCCGGGCATGGTGCAATCCAAACACTATGGGAATCCAAGGCACGCGTATCACAAGGTCAAGAGTTCAAGACCATCCTGGCCAACATGGTGAAACCCCATCTCTACTAAAAATACAAAAATTAGCTGGACATGGGCATGGTGGTACGTACCTGTAGTTCCAGCTTCTAGGAGGCCAAAGAAGGAGAATTGCTTGAATCTGCGAGTTGGAGGTGGCAGGGAACTGAGATAGTGCCACTGTACTCCAGCCATGGCGACAGAGCAAGACTTGTATCAAAAAAGAGAAGAAGAGGGCAGAATATTGCCAGTAGAGATAAAGAATATATATGAATATTGAAGGAAAGTATAAAAATAAAAAGGAGGTCAGAAGGGAGGGAGAGAAGGGGAGAGGGATGGAGAAAGAGGACAGAATGTCTCTGTCAAGTTAAAATGGGTCAAAGCTCAGAATGAGGCTCAAAAGGCCAGGTTACAATTGACTTTGGAGACCATATGAAGGAGTAAGGACTTATAGGTATTGGAGAGACCAATAGTTTTCCTAAAATGCTACTTCCATTTTAGAAGTACCACTTTGGCCTGGTGTGGAGTAATAGAAATAGTGAGCTAGACAGCTTAAGCAAAAGCATGTGCTATGATTTAAATTTGTCCCCCAGAGTTCATGTGTTGGAAACGTAATCTCTAATGCATCAGTGTTGAGAGGAAACCTTTGAGAAGTGATTGAATTATGAGGCTTCTGCTCTCATGAATGAAGTAATGCTATTATCACGGGAGTAGATCCCTAATAAAAGGGTAAGTTCATCCTCCTCCCTTCCTGTCTTCCTCCTGCCCATGTGATGCCTGCCACCAGGTTATAATGCAGCAAAAGGTTCCCACCAGATGCAGCCTCTTGATCTTGGACTTCTCCACCTCCAAAGCCATGAACCAAAATACATTTCCACTCATTGTACATTACCCAGTGTCAGGCACTATGTTACAGCAATGAGCACACACACGCGTGCACACACACATGAGTGATGGGGGGGGAGAGAGAGGGAGAGAGAGAGAGAGAGAGAGAGAGAGAGAGAGAGAGAGAGAGAACTAAGGGATTCTAGTATGGTAATTGTTGCAGTAAGCACGTTAATAGATGACAGTGTCTTGAGAGGTAATGATGCAGATAACAAGGTATATTTAAAACATTTGTCAGGAATAGAAACACAGGAATTTGGTGACTGGCTAGATATGGGTAATAAGGAAGGAAGGCTCAAAGCTAGTTTCAGATTGATAGATTGTGCAGTAGATAACATGGTGTAAATCACTAACTTAGGGGACATCAGAGGTAGGCCAGGTTTGGGGTGGATGGGATGTGAAAAGAAAGTGAGTAAATTTGGATCTATTGCTTAGAGGAACAAGAGCAACAACCAAGTGGAAATCTCTAGTGGACAAGAGTAAGGTCTGGGCTGGAGACATATGGGAGCCATTAGGATAGATAGGAGATTCCTGGTGAGTAATGCAGATAATAAGATGAGGAAGCTGACGTGGTGGAGAACCCTGGAGAATACCATTTTTTAAGGAATGAGCCTAGGAAGAAGAAAATATGGGGGGAAATTAGGTATTGCAGTAGAAAGGTAGGTAGAAAAGCAGGAGTTTAAGGGTTTTTCTGACTTTGAGGTGATGGACAACTGAATGGGGCAGTAGGGGTTGAATGATGATGGAGGTGGAGGTCAGGGGGCTGAGGAGTGAGAATGAGAATAAAGTCAGCAAAAACAGGCGATTGTTTAAAGAGCTATGAGAAGCTAAGCTGAGGACGAGAGGCAATCTGCAAGAGGAATGTGACCAAGAGTAATGTTTTAAAGACACGGGGTGAGTCTTAAATGTGTTTAAATACTGTTAAAGGGAACAGAATAAAGAGCAAAGCTGAAGGGAGATGGGAGGATGTGATAGAATCCTGAGAACAGCTCAGGTGAGTCTTCCGCATATCAGCAGGTACTAAGTTCAAATGAGTGTTTTTCTACTTGAACTGTTTCCTTTTGAGGATCTATTTTGACCACTACAAACTGGTTTGCCTTCCAGAGTCAGCTTGTAGATTAGAGGCCAGTTCTGCAGATTTTATGCACATAGAAATCACCTCAAAGCCTTGTTAGAATGCAGGTTCTGACTCAGCAGGTATGAGGTAAGGCCTGGGATGCTGCATTTCTGACAAGCTCTAAGGGTAGATGAGGCTACAGTCCACAGGCATGCTTCGAATAGCCCTAAACCGTGGAGTATACTGCTGTGGCATGCGGCTACTGATTTTCTCATCACAATTCTGCTCCCAGCTTCTTCCCACCTGAGTTCTTTCTTGCTACAGAAGTAGCTTTCTAGCAGTGTCAGAGCAGGACTCTCCTTGGGCTGGGATTCCAAAACATATCCTCTGTTGCTCATTAAGCTTTAGAGAGTGAAGTCTTCATGATATTCTTAGAACACATCAAGCTCAATGATGTCTTAGGTCTATTCCACTTGATCTACTTTCTGCCTAGAAGATACCTGTCCCCAGAGCCTCACATGATTGTCTTCTAGTCATTTGTTTTTTAAATACTGTCTCTTCATTGAAGCTTTCCATAATGATCCGATTTAAATTACCATCACCCCTAGTCATTCTCTGTATTACCTTAAACCATGTTTTTCCTACAGTGGCAGTTTCCACTGTTTAACAGAATCTTTGCTCATTTATTAATCTGCTTATCTAACATTTTGCATTGGTTTTGTTGACCATTATAGTTGTCTCAAATAGTGTCTTAAAGGCAGCAAGCCCTGTAGAAACAACTGAAGAAGGATAAATAAGAATCCCTGCTATATGTAAGCTTAAAATGAACAAGTAGTAGGTTCCAAAGGAATTAGAAAATATAAGGAAGCAAAATTTAAAAATAGAATTGGCTCATGCCTATAATCCCAGCACTTTGGAAGGCCGAGGTGGGTGGATCATGAGGTCAAGAGATCGAGACCGTCTTGGTCAACAAGGTGAAACCCCGTCTCTATTAAAAATACAAAAATTAGCCGGGTGTGGTGGTGCATGCCTATAGTCCTAGCTACTCGGGAGGCTGAGGCAGGAGAATTGCTTGAACCCAGGAGGCGGAGGTTGTGGTGAGCCGAGATCGTGCCATTGCACTCCAGCCTGGGTAACAACAGTGAAATTCTATCTCAAAAAAAAAAAAAAATACAATTCTCCATAATATAACTTTTTCTATGAAGATTATGTTTGATGTTAACAGCATTTGGGGCCATTTTAGAGAACAAGAGTGGCCTTTGGGAACATAGCTAAGAGCCAATGAAGTAATAAGTTCCCCACAGCACATTCTCTGTATGTTGTCCATTCACTTTTTTCTATACTTGATCTTAGCCAAAAGGCAGGTAAGTGATTTTACATTTGTTTCTTGCATCTACAGATTTCTGGCTCACTATAGACAGATCATGAAATCTTTCTATATTTCTCATGAGATTTGCCACTTTTTAAATACAAAAGTTGTACACTAATTCATTTATAGTTTGGGGACTATGAAGAGTTCTCTATAAAGCCCTTAATTAACTTCCACTGAAGGATGAGAAGAACCAGGGAGAGTAAGGGCATGAGTGATTTTATGATTCTGTCATCACCATAGAACTGTTTATAGTGTTGTATCTGCAACCTCAAAAGCAGGCTAGGAATGTTGATGGTAGAGGAAGTCAGCTCAACGTGTCTCTACTGCCTCAGTGTTACTTAGGGTCATGTCCTACTCGGATAAATAATTCACTTGGTAAGAAATCAGAGGTATTAAGAAAGAAACTGGCTGGGCGCAGTGGCTCACACCTGTAATCCCAGCACTTTGGGAGGCTGAGGTGGGCAGATCACAAGGTCAGAGTTTGAGACCTACCTGAACAACATGGTGAAACCCCATCTCTAATAAAAATACAAAAATCAGCCAGATGTGGTGGTGCATGCCTGTAATCCCAGCTATTCAGGAGGCTGAGGCAAGAGAATCAGCTGAACTTTGGAGGTAGAGGTTGCAGTGAGCCATTGCACTCCAGCCTGGGTGAAAGAGCAAGACTGTGTCTCAAAAAAAAAAAAAAAAAGAAAAAGAAAAGAAAAGAAAAAAAGAAAAGAAAAAGAAATTAAGAGGGCTCTCCTTGTCACTGTCTCAGGCTCAGTTCTCCCAGAACCAAATGCTGAGACAATGATCACACGGTTTCCCAAGGGCACAGATAGGGTCCTGGAGGAGTGAGACTAGGATTAGAGGAGGAAGAAGCCAGTGAGATGCATTAATGAGACAGTGAGGTAATTGCTGCAAACCTAGAGCTTCATCTTGCTGGGAACCTGGGGCGATGAGTGAGAAAATGGTTATTTTTTCTCTAACTCACATCCCTCATTGGCTGGGAGCTACTCCCAGGGGGGTGTGACATTCCCAGAACTTCTAGGCTGCCTCCAATGCATGCTAAGACAATGTTCTTGGGAAGAATCCTGGGCATTGGTGTTCAGAGAAGGACATCATTGGTGCACATTGTACCGGAGACAGCAGAGCAGCCATGGGCGGAGCACGGCAGTGTCTGCTCCAGTTCTGTCATCAATAAGGGATCCAGACTGACAACTAATGGACAATGTACACTTAACTGAGGGCAGTCACAGGCAGTCCCCTACACCACTGGGAAGTGGGATCGTCTTTATGTTGTGTTAGTAATCAATATTTCTCTATCAATTTCTCGCATCTCTTTCAGCCTTCGGAGTTCTTAAAACATTTTTTTCTCTTCTTGGAAAAAAATATGTTGAGTTTAAAGGATACATTTTTAGTAACAATCATATATGTCCTAGCTTACTGAGATACTGAGATGTCTACAGGGCTAGGTGGGATTTGGAATAAACATGGCTAGAAATTTTAATTGATGTTTCAATTGTATTAATTGAAATAAATTCATTTTCTTATCTCAGAAGTGATAACCAAGTGGATTTTGGCATTCCCCCACTTTCAAAAAAATTTTGTCTTACATCCTCTGCCCATTTTCCTTTCAAGACTATCCATGAGGAACAAGCATAAATAATTGCTATTTATAGTAAGTGCTTAAACAGTTACCATCACATGGTTTCAGGTACATCACTGAAGTGTTCTTTGTGAGTAATAAAATAGGCGCTGAAAATTGAAGATAGTTAAAAATGATAATTATTTTTAAAGCTCTGGAAAAATTAGGTATGAGATATGAATGTTATCTGGAGTATTTTAAGTCTACAAATACCAGCATAAGGTTTGAAAATGTTTTTTTGGAGACAATATTGTGTCCAGAAATGCAAACTAAATTGGCCAATTATCAATGTCCAAACGCTCTTAGCCCTTCTAGCCAAAGGCTGTAAAGTCAGTGTTTGTACATGAGCTGAAGGAAAATTTTAAGAAGAAAAATGTTTGATGTTGATATTCATAGCATTCCTTTTGTCGAAAGCCCAGGTTCATGGTGTGGTTCTCAGGAATAGTTCAGCTCTTGTGTGTGTCCTTGGTCAAGAGAGGGATTAGAGACAGGAGGAGTCAGACCCAGTTTTGCTTTGTTAAATAGCTCTCTTCTTGTGGAAGGAAAGGTCAGTAGTAAGAACACAATTATCTTTGCTTCAACACTAAACCTTGACCAGTCTGTTAACTACTGAAAGCTGAATCAGAAAGAGCTTCCTCTCACTCAAGGTCTTATTGAAATTGTTTAAAAGGATACATACTTCAACAATGTATTTTAATTGCAGTGTGAGTACAAATGTGTCTTTTTAGCACCTTTTCATGGAAGGAAGAAACCAAGGTAGCCTACAGCCCCTGGGAAAATAGCCCCCCTCTTCTAATGTTAGATGGCTGTCCATTCTAAGGAGTAATATTGTGAAGTCTCGGACTAGAGAAAACAGACTAATTTGAAGATATTCTACAGGTTTTAGGCAAGTTTACTTATTTGGGGGTAGCTATTAATAGGATTATTTGCATTTAACCTAAGACGCCATGTCCTTTGCTCCCTGAGATTTAACTTCTGTATCAAATGGAGCAGCCACCAACTTTCTGTGGAATTCACTAGCCCATCAAATCTTACTGAGTTTTTATCTATGGCAGAATCTGGTATAGACTCTGGAGCTACTTATGAAACGGTTTCTTCTTTTACAGCCTCTGCACCAGGTTTATGTGAAAACAAACTCAAACAGTATGAGTGTAATGAGGGGGAAGAAGTGGAGAGAGGGAGGGTGATGCAAACTCACTAGGTTTAGACACATGTGGGCGTTTCTCTAATAAACCTCTTCCTTGTCTATTGCAGAGCGCATCAGAGAAGTGATCTGAAGAGCCCTCTGACATAAAGCTAGTAGACTCTCATCCACATTTTGCCTCTTCTCAAACTGACAGGAAGTCATGTACAAGCCCCCCAGTGTTTCAACTCAACATTTTTTGTTTCTCCAAGCCTCCACTATACTGTTGTAAAACCTTCTTACTCTTACTATGGGCTTCCAACTCTCACTTTCCTCAGTAATTACTACCTAGAGACAACAACTAATCACATATTAAGACCTTGGAAACTTTTATTGTTCAACACAAAAGCAAGACTTCCGAAGTCCATTTGTAAGATGAAAGAAGAACTCAGTGGTGACTTTTCAAAGATATTTTTAGGAGTAGTCCTAAAATGAGGCATCAAACAGTATCTTGGTTAATCCAAGAATGTCCCTCAATAGAACATCCTCAGGTATTGTCTCTGTGAATACCTCTACTTGGATAACCATATGACAAACTTGCTCAGGAAACAAAGTCTTTCTTTTTAGAACTGTAGGATTGGTCTCAACCAATATAAATAAATTACTAACGTATGGAGTGGCACTAGATGAAGGGAACTTTCCTTACCCAACGTGTCATGTTATCAAAGATGACCAACGTTCTGGGTACTAGAAATGTAGTAGAGAACCAGAAAGACAGGATCTTCCTCTCCTGCAGCCTATGTTTTGATAAGGATGATAGATGTGATGGAAACATATTATTAATAAATACCTATAGTACTACTAGGGAGAAGCAACGGGATCCATAGAAAATTCCAAATGACAATCTGAAATACCAATAACACAGTATTTTACAACTGGCTCATATATATTGCCTTCAGCTGACTTAATTTACTGCTTCTAGAATCATATACTTGTCTTCTAAGGTCTTCAAATTTCTTCTTGAAAACCATCAAGCAAAAACAATGATTATTCTCTTCCCTTTAGATATCAAAGAAGAGATCATTATTAACAGCTTCTGGAAGGATAAGTAAAACCCAGAAGAGATCTGTGCTGCTTAAAGTTCATTTTTCCAGGAAAATTCTAATGTCTTCCCAGTAACACGATGGGGTGAGGCTGTGTTCTCCGCACCTCCCCCCACCCCCCAAAGAGTGGCCTTCTGCCAGCAGATTCTGGCCCAGCCTCATCCTCAATTCTAATTAAGC
This sequence comes from Saimiri boliviensis, assembly GCF_048565385.1. Classification (NCBI taxonomy): domain Eukaryota; kingdom Metazoa; phylum Chordata; class Mammalia; order Primates; family Cebidae; genus Saimiri; species Saimiri boliviensis. The sequence goes on from NC_133453.1 coordinate 138,691,854, forward strand.
TGCTTTGCAAAGACACTTATCTGACATGAGCACATAGCAAACAATAAAGTGATGAGGCACCACCACTCTGAAATGAACTCCAGTCTTCTATCCCTTCCCTGTTGAAACTCCGATTGCCTAGAGCACAAAGGAAGCCTTGACAATCCTATCCCTGGCTCCAGCAGATGCCACAGTGGCTGCTGCAAATTGCTTGCTCTCCCCATGTATTCTGCTAAAGGCAGAAGAGAAATCACTCCAAGGAGTGACCCATTTGGCCATTGTGTTGACACTGCTGCATTTGCCCAGATTAACAGCAATTTTTTATTTTGCAATCACTTAGAAATAGATGAACGCTTGTACATTTGACAACTAACAGGCAAACAATTACATTTTAAATGTTGGAATTTGCAGATATTCTGACTTTACTGGAAGATTTTTGTTTTCCAGATTAGTAGTCTTCCTTAAGAGTGAGCTTATGATATGTTTATGTGATTATTTTTAAAGAAAGGTGTAAGTGTACAGTGAAATGGAATTAGTATGAATAGCTCAAAAGCAGAGGGTTCCAGTGAGAGAAAGAATTTGGGGGATGTTTTTATGCCGGGTTTCCTAAAGAGAATATTAAGAGAAAAAAAAGGTGAAGTGACTTGCTCAAAAGCATAGAGACAATTAGATACTTAAGAACCTCAGACCTGGCATTTGATTCTGACATTGTAATCCTCTCTGAATGACCACTCACTTTAAGAGGCAAAACAGAAATTACAGTATTGAATTATCAAGTAAACATTACACATGCATTTAGTAATCAATTTTCATAAGCAGTAAAATTTAATAAACTCCAAATATAAAAAGGTCAAGGAATTTTAAGAAAAAGGTTAGGATGTTAGATAAGTCTTACAAACATCATAATAGTCTATAAGGAATCCAAACCAGAAAGAGCCTATGATACACAACTACTCAAGGGGGAAGGGAGACCTGGGGACAAGGTGCTGGTTAAGTTTTGTTTCTTGATGTAAGGGCTGGTTAAACTTTTGTGTTCCCTAGGTGAAAAAGCATCAAACTGCCTATTTATTGGCTGTGTCTTTTCTTATGTTTCAATTTTTCCTTAAGAGATTATTAGCCTTGTCTGAACTTCAAGAGTAATGTGGTTGAGTGTTTAAAAAATTATAATTTTTCCAACCTTAGTAGGGACATGGGAAGAAGCAGTCTTGGAAAACCTTTAGAAAATCAGATTAATGGTTGGGTTCAAGGGAGACTTCAGGTCCTGTCACAAGCCACTTGCCTCTCTTGCTGTCCTTATCTGTGAAGAGGAAGATCATAAGATATTTACCTCCTTAATAGTTACGGGATGTATGGAAGTGCTGTTGATGTTATTCTAATTAAAATGGGTGGATTGTAGAGGTGAGTAAACATGACTGGCTTAGATCCAGCCAACCCCCCATAACCTTTAGCCTCATGAGTCTGTAGAAGCAATAACAGTGAATCTCCTCCTCTACAATTTTGCCTAGTTCTCTATACTCCAATAATCATTCTACTTGCATCTGAAGCAACTATAAACATATTTAACCATCACACACTCTGTAATCTTTGGTTTAATTATTCAAAGATTAATAATTAATTTGGATATCTCTATAGAATTTTTGTCAAGGTCATGTATCCAAAGATGAGGTAGCAGATTTTGGTTAGCTGCCATGGTGGATTTTAAACATGGTTCCCAGACTCTTTGACATCTTCTCCCATTGCAAAGTTGAGGCTATTGTCCCTTCTGTTGAACATGAGCAGGCTTATAATCCTTAGACCAGTACAATACTGCGTGCGTCCTGAGGTTGAGTCATCAGAGGTAAGGCAGCTCCTACTCTGTTGGAATGCATGGGCTTGGAGTCCTGAGTTGACATGTAGGAAGATTAATTACCCAGAGACCACTATGCTGTGAGAAAGCCAAGTCAGGTGGAGACACCACATGGAGATGCTTCAGTCTGAGTCATTCCATCCCAAATACCAGCCGTAAGTGAAGGAGCCTTCAGGTGACTCCAGCCCTAGCCACTAAGTCACCCCATCCCAAGCTTCCGGTCATTACAGCTAAGGCGCTAGGCATTAAGAACACAGACAAGTCATTCACCTGGGCCCTTGCTGAAGTACTGGCCCACAGAATCCCCCAGTCTAATAAAATGGTTACATCAGTAAGTTTGGGGGAGTTTTTTTTTTTTTTTTTTTTTTTTTTAATGTAGCAACACTACTGGAAAAGGAGCATAAGGAAATCAAAGTTTAATTAACCGTAGCTAGACTCTTTGAATGAGCATGAATTAGCTCTGGCCACTTGGAATATGGAATGGGGATGTCATGGGAATTGGATATCAGAAAGAATAGGTCCTGACACCGTACATGGTTGTAGATGCAGCTGCAGTTGCATCATTTACCGGGAGAGGAATTCCAATGCCTTCCCTAACATAGAGTTGTTACAAAAATAACACTCATGAAAGCACTTTAAACTATAAGGCATTACAGAAGTAGCAGCTATTATTATTAAGAGTGATGCTTGCTTCTTTGTGAAGATAATTTCATGCTGATCCTATTGACAATTGCTTCTCTTCTAGCTCAGTCGAAAGGGTGAGACACACAGGAACACCCAGGACTGGACTACTGAGAAGAGCCATTATACACTATTAGCATATGAGGCACTGCTCATGGTCCATCTTGAATCTGCTTTGAGTGACAGCATTTGAGATGGACCATGAGCAGCACCTCATATGCTAATGGTGTATAATGGCTCTTCCCAGTAGTCCAGTCATTCTGGATGTTCACATGACTACACATTCTAGTTCAAGGAAGCTGATGGAAGGTCAAAGGAATAGAGCAATTTACACTCGTGGCTAAGGCGCCACTTCAATTTTTCACGCCAAGGAGAATGATATTCATAGAATATTGAATAGAGAGATGGTGTTTCATGATTGTTAGATGCTACGTTTTCTGTCGCAACACTTTAAAACCAGGAACTTTGAGCTGTCCAAGTTGAAAGAGAAAATTCTCCCTCCGTGGAGAACTAATGGCATTCCTAAGCTTTCCTGAGTACAGAAGTCTTCTTCAAATCCAACTCCTAAGTATAAAGCATAAACAATAATCTGGTCATTTGATTCTGCTATGAAATGCGGATAGCATCCCTCATTAAGAAACTTTTAATTAATATAAATATTTGGAGCTTGTAGTGCATAGAAAGGATTAGGTGATTGTTTCACTGCTGAAGCAGCTTTGGCAGAGATGTGGGGGCTGGGCTGTAATGTACAATGGAACTAATTCTGAGTATCAGATTAAATTTGCTCTTGTACGTTCTTTTTCCTTCTTCAAACAGTATTGTATTTTATACATCACGTTAAGATCTCCTCCCTATGTGAAAGCTGGTTTATATCCCCCACCCTGTATCTCTTAACAAGCTCCTTGGTACAGCTGGAATTAATGCTTCCTGTCGTTTTAAATAATGTGACATTGAAATACAATTTTTTAATGCGCTAGCATTTAACATGCCACAATATTTCAGTTATTTTACATTCATTTGGGTTCTCTAGTGTTATTACAGCTGTTATGAAATTCTGACAAAGAGGTGCATTTCCTTCTCCTCTTCCACCATAATTGCTTTTTGCCGCATCTCTGAACTGTAACCATGGCGATCTACAACATTCATCAGAGGACCTCTTGTTATTTCCCTCGTGTGAATAAAAAACAAAGTGGTATAAATACTAGAAGTTTCTTAAAGGCAGCTTTTTTGTTTCTTTTTTCTCTTTTCTTCTGTATTTTTTCCATCCTTTTCTTATCTTTTTTTAAGTTTCCAAATGTGGAAGACTATTGAGGGGAAACTAAGTTACAGAGTTTAAAGTTATTCATATATTTTTAAATGAGAAATTATTTATATGGGTTCTTTTTGTGGAGAAAATAAGAAGTTGGTGCCTCCAGAAGAAGGAGCTGTTGTCATCAATTAAAAAAAATAAAAGGTTTAGTCTTTTCTAAATTTGACTTGTTACAAACAAGTCCTTGTTTGAGCTACTTGATATGGACTATCATTACCATATTGGAGCCATATTATTGATGTTTGGACTTGATCTTCCTTTGTGAGAGGGTGTGGATTGAAGTGACCATGCCCTGGTTTCACTTTAAATTACCATCTTTCTGGCAATTTGAGGGCATGTTGTGAGGCTGACCCTATCTCATTTCTCCATACTCTTCTCAACTCTTCTTTAGTCTTTATGTTCAGGATTATCAGGTTTAACTTGAGGTCTGGGGTAAAATTGAAACAGAATTTCCATTAGCTCTTCTCTGTAGAAACACAGTACAGGTAAACTGGAGGGCCCTGATGTGATGATGTGCCAAGACCAGCAGCAAACCTGAGAGTCAGCTTCACCTGACGCATCAGTACATTCCCAATTAACTACTTTAATGAGCTGAAGGCAAGGCGATGTGGAATTTTATTAACTTTATAGGAATGTAAATAATAGATTTTTTTCCTAGAACTAACTTTAAAAAGCTCACCTCAATTTTTTTCTTGTTTTTTTCCAACGTTTCTTTGTGGACGTTAATAAAATTATCAAGTACGTAACATTTTTGAAGAAGCAGAGGATTTATAAGAAGAAACCCAGTTTTTGGTGCAACCTAAAGCTAACAGACTTATTTTTGCCAGTATTTTATATATTTGTACTTTTCTGTTTAAGTTCTCTGTTGTATCTATTGCAGTAGATCTACCGTTTATACTAGTGGCAAAATGTATCAATACAGCAATGCATTTTTGAGGCACAATTATAGCAAAAGCCATTGACAATGAGTATTCATAGAATTGTTTGCACCAAAACTTTAACCTTAATAAAATTATTCTTACGAAAATTAAATGTAAGTCTGGCATTTGTTAAAAAATTTGGGTTTGAACTGTGGTCTTCTTGTAAAGTATCACCTTCCCTCCTGAAACTTTTAGCCAGCCCAATACACCGATTCTGCAGGCTCATGGCCATTATCCACAAGTACCAATACTTTTAGTAATTGTGTGCCCATGAGAATGTACTTTTCTGAGATCTGACTTCACGGATCTTAATTAACCAGGGCCCTAGCTGCTGCTGTCCTTTGAAAATTATTGCCCTGTTTGCATCCAGGCCACATTTCCTGCAAGCTGCTCCAGCCAATGATTGAGTGAAGATAAAGTAAGTGTTCTACAAGCAATTCATCTTCTCATATATACCATTTTATAGTTTGCAAAGTACTCACACTGGAGCATCTGATAATCTCTTATATAATTCAATAATTTGGGCAGGGAAGTCATGATTATCCTTATTTTGCATAGAAGGACACGAGAGCTCTGAAGGCACATGACTAAACATGAAAGTATTTATTCTACATCTTCTAGAACCAACCACTCTTATAGATGAGTGAAACTATTCATTCATATATTTGTCCAACAGGTATTTAATGAGTATTCACCAGGTCAAACACTTAGTTGATGAAAGATCGGGAAAGGGAGCTCAGACACAGATGTCCAGGTGATTCACTAAACCTAACGGGTTGAGAGGCTATGGTATATTGTGAGAGTAGAAGACAAAAAAGATTGAAAGAAAAAATATTTTAAGATGCCAAAATCAATTTAGCCAGGTGGTCCAACACCATCTCTGGCCTCTGATTCTTGAACAGATCCAGATAAAAAAGACTCACCATTCTTGAAACATAACCTTGAATCATAAACAGAAAGGATTACTTACATGCTACAAACCTAGAAGGGAATTCACATGAAAAGCTAAAAGGCATTAAAATGGCATTTCAGAAGGAGAATTACCTTAGGGAACAGGCAAACACACACACACACACACACACACACACACACACGAACAAGTAGAAAAATCCTTCTGGAAATGGAAGCCAAACTAGGCAAATTTGTTTTAATACAGAAAATTATGATTGTAGATCTATGGAAGGTTTCAGTAGCTGGGAGACTTATTAGATTGGTGCAAAAGTAATTGCAGTTTTGGCCATTACTTTTAATGGCCCAACTTAATGACCAAAACTACAATTACTTTACAAATGAATAGACATACCTGTAGCAATACACCAATATACTGGTACTAGCTCAATGCCAGGACCCTGTCTCCACCCTCATTTCTGCTTCTCTACATGTTTCACTTATTGTCCTTCACCACAGTCTTTCTTCCTGGGGCCACTGACAGCTCCATCTTCTACACTGTAACATTTTCACCACCAAATCAGGAATAACTTGGTTTCGCAGTTTGTTTGAAAACTCCCAGTGATAGATTCTGAATGGCTTACTGCTTGACTGATTAGCTGTGGCCAGTGGAGGGCTGGGCTATGTGAGAATATGAAAACCTTGAGGTAGCCATGTGGTTTGGTGGAGTAGAATTAGAAGTTCTTCAGTGAAAGGGGAAGAGGGTGCCAGACAGATAATCTCAGGGATATCCACTAGAGAAAAATGATTGGGGGAAAAAATGTCAAATCCTAACAGCATCAAAAAAAATTCTAGAGTGAATAAAATAAAGGATAAAACAAAAGTAGCAGAAATTAAACAAGAGAGAAAAGATAGTCTTTTTTCCCCCTGGGCATTTTGTATTGATAAAGAAGAAACTTATATTCACTATAAATATTTCCATTACAAGGATCAGCATCCATACACTCATTGAAGAAATATTTCTTATCAAACGGCTACATTGTGCCAAGCACTATTTGAGGTAAATAAACATAAGAGCAAAAAACAAGGACAAGTTTTCTGCTCTTAAAGAGCTCACTCTCTAATGAGGGCAAGGCAGAGGCAGACAACAAGCAAAGACAATTAGAAATAGGGAGATGTGATAGATACTGGATGGGTTACACTGAACTGGGTGGACTCTGATGACATTTAGGCCGAACCATTAATTGCAAAAAGCAGTCATGCATAAGTCAGGGAGAAAAGCATTCTGGGAAAAGGTAATAGTGAGTGCAAAGTCTTCAAAACTTGGGACAGAAAGCAAGAAACCAGTGTGGAGGAACTAAGTAGTATCAGGTAAAGTTAAAGAGATCAACAGGAATCAGATCATGTCCATCACTGGAAGGGAAGAGCTAGTTTCTAAAGGTTAGATCTTCAGATGGAAGGAGATGTTCTAGAATAGAAATAAAAATTGGAAAGTATTGATATAGTTGACCATAGAAATTTCTATCTTCTGTGTAAAGAACATAGAAAAAACCTAAAAGGCAAATATTAAGCAGGAATGATATTTTTTAATGATTATCACATAAAGTTGATACTCAATAAAATATAATCTTTTCAATTAATGATGAAACCAAAATATTAAGGAAAAATATGGGCAAAAGACATAAACAGATAATTCACCAAAAATGTGTATATTTTTTCAAAAAACTCACTGTTAATATATCAGCCTCATTTCTAACCAAAGAAATGTTAAGTGGAACAATTAAAGGTTGGTTTTATCAAAAATGGTGAAGACTTTAAAGAAACAACTAAATGTCGTGAAACTGTGGCGAGCTAAGCACACCTGCACAAATTTAATGTGAAATTAATATAACTTTTACAGGGTCAACCTGGCAACATGTATGTAATCTTTATGATATTTATATCATTTGACTTTAAAATTTCATTTTAAGAGATATATTTTAAGAAATTAACCAGACATGAAAAAGATTTCTGCATAACTAGTTTGTTGCAGGATTTGTAAAAACAAACTGAAAAGAACCTAAGTATCCGATCATAAGGTATTAATCCTGACGAGTCCTGTTTTCAGTCTCTCATCATTTGTTAGATTTTGCAGCTCATGATTTTACTAGAATTTTCCCATCACTCCAAACGCCTGCCTTTGCATTTTTGTCATTCCAGTGCCTGACAAATCCCTAGCCCTAGACCATCTCTCTCCCACTTTCCAGCTATTAAGAGTTCCCTGTCATCACGGTAATGCAAGTATCTTGGCCACCAGCCTCTTGCATACACCCCTGAAACTGGCTTCTAGTTGACCCTCCTGCCTCTACTTACATGCTCAGCCATCCTCTTAAGTACACAGTCAGAATGGTATTTCTGAAACTCTAATCTGCTCACATTCATTGCCATCCCTCCCCACAAGGCTGCCTTCAGAAGCTGAATACACTTTGCAGAATGAAAAGCAATTCTAGTGGGGTCTACATTTCTTATTGATGCGAACCCTACCTTCCTTTCCAGCTTTTTCTGCCATAGTTTACCCTGAGCCTTTGAGTTTCAGTTACATTGTCCCTTGTACCATTCTTCCAATATGCCCATCTTTTTTGTCAATAGGCTTTGCACATGCTATTCCTTCTACCTGGAACAGTCTTGCTCAATATGCTCCATCTTTTTCCCCCCATTTCACTTTAATTGTGCCTTCAGATCTTTTTCTCATTCCATGACTTCCTTAACCAGGTTAATTCCCCTATTTGTATACTTTTAGATTCCAATGTACCTTTACTATTTTATACCTGTGAGTTACAAATGTCTATTTACATGCTTGAGCCATTGACAATGTATATTTTTCTTACTATTTAGTGAGGAATGCATAAGATCCATGTATGCAGACAATATGTCTGCTTTGGAAATGGCTATATTCCTAGTACACATCCTGGCATAAAGTAGATACCAGTACGTATTTGTTGAGAATGAATGATTCATCAAAATGATGCTATGTCCCTAAAAAGAAATGTCATACACCACTAAAATTGAAGAATTTGAAAATCATGAATATTTTAATACAAATCTGTACATAAAACTGTATATAGAATGAGATTACATGGTTATACACTTTTAGACCTACATAGGCAAAAATTGTACATGAAGCTAGTTATCTCATATATGCCTCTGGAATTTCCAGATAGTGGGATTATGCCTAAGTCTTATTCACTGGTTTCTAATTATTTTTGTGAAAATTTTCTACAATGAGTTTATAGGACTTTTATTATCAGAAAAAATATATATACTTTAAAGAATAATGTGGCTTATAACTAACTCAATTTAGGAGAATGCTGATGTCAATAATTGGTCATCTCGTCAATATCCCTCATCTTGCACTGAGGAATTTCTGGTAAATGGATCTCCTCTTGGCCCCTATTGGGTCTCTGGAGGGACACCTGGGCCCAGCCTCCTGAAGTCTAGACTGGGAGCTCAGTAGGCATGGCCATGTGATGATTAGAGCAACTTGGCATTGAAATGTCCAGATTGATTTGAGTCTCCTGTCTTTCCTGCTTGCAGCCTCTGGGTCTTTTAGTCATGTAAGATGGGTCAACTGTATCTCAAAACTATGGGTGACCTTTTTAGAATGGCTGGTCTTTGAAAACCTAGTTGACAAACTCTAAGCAATAACTTTTAAGAGTATATATAATGACATATACATAAATAACATGTATACCATTATATAAATATGACATATATAAAACAATGCATTCAGCTTTCTATTTACCTAAGACAGTAACTGGTATGTACATTCTCATCCTTTAGAATGTCAAGCCTTATTTTTATTAAAATATGCATAGAGGTTGATTCTAGAAGTTTCCATATCTTGGCACAATTATTGGATTCCTCAAGGGCAGAACAGTAGAAAATAAACATTAAAAAGAGCATGAAAGTAAAGAGATATCCGAGCTTATGACAGGATAGTTTGGAAACGAGTTCATACATTGATTTGCCTCAAGGAATTTACTTGATCCTTACCTCTGATCATTGAGGGAAAATATAAAACTCTTGAGAACAAAACACATTAAGTCAAAACAAACTGAAATGCACTAAGTTAGCTTGATTAGCAAATCAGTAAAATTAAAATGAAGGATCTTTTCTTTTGAGAAACATTGGCCAGTATATCTTTTAACTGTCATCAAAATAGATATCACGTTTGCCATCCTCAATCTGAACTTTTAATGAGTAGCACATAATCTATCAATTTAGGAAATTCATGCTCTATTTGTCTATGTGAGAGAGAAAGGCATTTATTTTCTTGCTATTATCATGTAGTGAGCAACATTTGAGTCTTAACTGATTTGCCACTTAAAAATTACTAAGATCTTTTATTCACTAACATTTATAGTGGTAGGATGTGTACCCTTCCTACCTGATTTTGTTTTATCAGTAAAAAGTGCAAGTCAAATTAATTTTTATGCTCCAACATTTCCCTTTGGGGTGTGTGAAGTATGGAATACTTAGCATTTTCTATTAAATAGACAATTTATAAGACATGATTTACTCTAAAGCCAAGTAACTTATTTCTCCCAATTTTTATAGTCTACTCCCTAAAAATTGTTTGTTGTGGTATTTATTATATGTTTGTTGTATATATAACCAGCCTTCCATCAGAGACTATGAGCACTGTTGTTGAGAGAAGGGTAAAACTCTGAAATGGGGGATTAATCCTTCTCCTCCCCTGTGGGGTACTGAAATAAAGTTTCTATTCCTTTTTCCCAAGTTGACTGAAAATTGAAACATTTGGGAGAAGCAGACATTTAAAAAGTGACTTTCATACCTTAGTGACCAATTCAAAAGTTGTAGTTATGCCCAAGCATGACCAGAAGCAAATAAAGATTTTGAAACAACTTTCAAACAAAGTGTCTGATTTATCAAATAAAACCCTTTAAGATAAATCTCTAAGAGTAGTGAGTAAAGGGTAAAGTGAGCAGCCTTTCCCTCCCCAACCCGATCTCAAGGTGCATCATGGGAAGGACCAGAACCATTCATTGAGCTCATGATTGCATACTAGTCGGGGAGACCAGTGTGTTCCACCATGCACAGAAGGATGCTGGCTGAGACATGCAAACCACAGGTCTTGGTGGCTTTTTTTTGTGCAGCCGGCGAGCAGCAGGGCAGCTGGCAGGAGCTCCATGAGGTGTGTCACGCTTTGAGTTTGGTAGAGCAAGGCTGCACAGGTTTTGCTATGGACCAACATACTGAAGAAAGTACCTGTGCATACGTCCTGTAAAAAGGCCACTTCCAGCTGGGCACAGTGGCTCACACCTGTAATCCCAGCACTTTGGGGGACCAAAGTGGGTAGATCACCTGAGGTCAGGAGTTTGAGACCAGCCTGACCAATATGGTGAAACCCCACGTCTACTAAAATTACAAAAATTAGACAGGTGTGGTGCCATGCACCTGTAGTCCCAGCTACTTGGGAGGCTGAGGTAGGAGAAGTGCGTGAACCCAGGAGCGGAGGTTGCACTGAACTGAGATCATGCCACTGCACTCCAGGCTGAGTGACAGAGACTCCATCTCAAAAAAAAAAAAAAAAAAGAAAGAAAGAAAAAAGAAAAGAAAGAAAGAAAGAAAAAGAAACAGAAAAAGAAAAGGTCACTTCTTGAGAAGACTGCCTGCCAGAATGTCACCACTTTAGGGGCATGCTACAAAAACAAGAGCCTCAGGTACGTGCCAGAGGCCAGCCAGAGAGAACAGCACCCTTATCAGGAACCTTATCAGCACCCTTACCCAAAAGGAGTTTACTGTGGGGGTTCTCCAAAGAACTGACAAATGTCCTATCCTCAAGAGAAAGAACAATTGAGTTGCTACCATCCACAGGGAGCCAGTTCCAGATTACAAAACCACTTATTCAAGCAGCATTTTACTTCTCTCCAATTTCCTTCCTTCTTTCTCTAGCCCTGGGAGAGATTAAAAGGGCAGATGGAGTAGGCAAGGGAGTGTAAATCTTATAAACAGACCTCATCCTCTCTCCCCACTGCTGGTTCCTGAGCCTTGAGTCAAGCTTAAATTAGGAGAAGGGATGAACCTGAATTTGATAAATGCCTCACCTGTTGACAAATTAAACTGTGCCTAACATCTTGAATAAGAATCTTTTATACTCAGAAACTCAGTCTGAGATATCACTGAGCAAAAGAGAAGGATCTCTTGCAGTTTGCTTGAAGAAAATGATCAGAGTAAAAATAAAATTGCATCTTGTCTATACTGCATTGAGTCTGGTCCACTTAATAATAATAAACTGGTTACCTCTGGTTACCGCAGAGGTAACCTCATTTGTTGGTAACCTCATTTACGATTGCATTTCAGTTTGATTCCATCTCCCCTGGTCATTATCATTAGGGAGAGGGCCACTACCTTTATGGTGAAGTGTATCTGATTTCTCCAGTTGGGTGCTGGGCAATGAGGAAGCTGGTGGACATCTCTGCTGGGAACATTCCTGCTGTCTTTTTATTCTGGGTTCTAATATGTTCACTTACCGGTGCACTGGAGGCCCTGAGATACCAGCTGTACTGTTTATGCTGCAGAGTAGGAGGAATGATTCTCAAACGATTCTTTCAGTTTTTATCTATAGCTTCATACTCCTCCCCTGCCCTGTTACAATTGACAGACTCAGCGATATTAGTTGGGCCAGGAGACCAACCTCTGTGAGCCATACCACACCAAATTTTGACTCACTCTCTTATTTGAGGACTAAGACTGTGTGATTTATCATTGTACATATTTTATATTGATACTTAAAAAAGTTACCAGCAGCAGTTTAAAAATAACATACATCTATTATGCCACAGTTTCCATTGGTTAGGAGTTCAGGCATAGTTTAGTGGGTCCCCTACCCATGGTCTTACAAGGCTGCAGTCAAGGCATCAGCCAAACTGTATTCACTTAAAGCCAGACTGGAGAATCTCCTCTCAAGCTCCTTCAAGTAACAGGCAGAATTCATTTCCTTGTGGCTGTTTCACTGCAAGCTGCATCTATTTCTTATTGGCTCTTGCCTGAAGGCTGCGTCAGGTCCTTGAGGCTGCCCACAGCTCCTACCTAGTGGCCCTCTCCGAGGGCTGCTCATAACACAGCTGTTTATTTCTTTGAGGCCAGCAGGAGAATCTCACTCCAGTCTGCTCATATGGAATCTCTGATAATATAACCACAGGAGTAACACTGCATGACCTCTGATTAGAAGCAAGATACTAGACGTATGTCTGCCCACACTCAAGGAAAGGGGATCATGAGTAACATCATGATCCCCTTTCCTTGAGTGTGGGTTGCCTTAGGGTAACACTCACTGAGCGGGTTACCTTAGGGTGTGTCCACTATATTCTGGTTTCTGTTCCCACAAGTTGATGTCCTCTTGAGATTTTCACTCCCTTGTGCCCATGGACTTCTAGAACAAGCCTACCAGTTTGCTGAAAATACTTAGGGATGCGTTGTTCCCTCACCTGCACATCCAAGTCACTGGCAAGGACATTTAAACCCCACCTTTAAAATGCATCCCATTCCTACGTCTCACCTGTTCACCTGTACTCTCTTATTCCCAATGCCATTGGTCCATCCATATCACTGTCACCTGACCTGGGCTCCATCCTCCCACTTTCTCATTGTCCATTTCCACACAGCAACAGAGTCATCTTTTAAAAGTTATGAATCAGATCATATTGTCCCCATGCCTTTCCCTCTCTAGTGGCTTCCCACTGTGCTGAAAATCCAAACTCCACACCATAGTCTTCAAGGCTTCACTTAATCAGGGCTCTGTCCTAACTCTGACCTCACTTTCTCCACCCTCAGGAATGTGAGGTTCATAAAGTCTGGGACTTTCTCTTATTATCTCTTGGAGTTTCAGTGCCTAAAATAGAGCCTGGAATATTTAAGACAACTTAAATCTTGTGGTTGTCTCTTAGGCTCAAGTTGAACATCTGTCACACAAAAATGGAGCGATGAAGGTTCCAAGTTCAATGAAGGAAAGAATGTTGTAACGGTTGGCTCCAGTTTAGAGAAAAACTGACTTGGGTTAAAAGAGCCAGCTGATGGAGGGCATTACTAGTGCACTGGGGCCACTGGCTAACATGATGCTTCTCTAATAATCCCAAGTTCCAACATCCATCAGTCTTTAGCTCATGATATGACCCAGTGTAGGAACTTGTCTTTTTCTATTAGTTCTACTAGAACAAGGATGCCAAGTCAGGGGCTACAGCATAGAAATCTGATTTCATACTTCACAAGTATGAAACTTTATAGATGGGGTTTCCAGTCTCTGATACTAGCCAGAAATCCAGAGCCTAAGGCTTTCTGACTTTTGCTGCTATTCTGAAATCCTCAGTATAAAACCTAATTTGAGCTCCCACTTTCCTTGTCTTGTGCCAAATTTAAAAATAGTCCTTCGAGACAAGGACCATTCACCTCCTTCAGGCCCACATAGATAGTATTGATAAATCACGACTTTTCTTCCCAGATCATCTCCAGTGCTATTTCTCAAGCCATCGAGTATGTTTCAAGTAGCAGTGGTTTGGTATTCAGGATGAAAACAATTCAGCATTCTTACTTTAAGGAACAGGAGAGCTCACCTCAAAAGGAATAACCCTTATTTTATGCCATAAGGAAAGGTAGTGCCATCTCTTTACATTATAAATCCTCTGGGTCTAATCCTAAGGAGATCTAACGACCTTGGTCTCCCAGTAAAACTACCATTGTAGACAAAGCATGGTAAATGCATTCAATCTAGGTGGTCAATTTGGACCAACTATCAGTAGCTGCTGGAGTATAGTCACGAGATCACTAAAGTTATGTCTGGGCTCAGTGCAAAAGGGTGTCTTGGTCAAGGGTGATAGCTGCTATGAGTTTCCTACTTCTTTCTTGTTCATGTTCTGAACAACCTCCCTGTGGATGAGGTTGACACCACCATGCTTGACAGTTCCATGGGCTCATGGCCTACAGTACCTCTGAATTTACTGACTCCTCATTTCTCAGAAGTAATAGAGATAGCCTATAAGCTCAATTCTGCCTTCTTAAAGAACACAGTGTCATTTCCTGACCCAAAGAATGCTAAATCACCTACAGGACACCTAGTGCTTTAATTTGATCCTTAAGCACACTGAAGATCAAGAAAGCCCCCAATTCAAGCCACCTCATACTCAGGTACCAAATCCGGGAAGTAGATTCAAAGGGCAAGAAACAACAATTCTGGTTTTTTCATTTATGGATTTTAGAATCCACTGTCCTGAGGATGTAATGAGTCCTCAGCAGTGAATGAACATGAGAGCAGAGCCATCTACCACATTTGCCTCAAGGATGGGAAGTTAGGGGACTCTTAAATTTCCCTGAGAATTCACAACACACGAGAGAAAATTGGTGACCAAAGCAGCCACTGTGCATTCTTCCACCCCACAGACATCAGAGTTTGAAGTGGGTGTGACTCATCCTCATTTTGTATTGCTACTTCCACACCATTTTCTCCCTCCTTCCCTCCAAAACCTTGATCCTTTCATGTTTATACTCTCTGGTTGCCTATACCTCCCTCACTTCTCTCCATTTCAGACATTTATTGTTGCCCTTGTCATTTATCCTTATTCACTGAATACTTTGGCATCTAGCCTGTAGTCTTTCTGTCCATTTCAGCTTCTATTAACCAGTGAAGATCCCAGCCTCTCATCCTTGACTTCATTTCTCCAAAGACCTTCTTATCCACTCTACTTCAATCACCCCCTTCCATTATCACACCCTGAAACATAGTAACAGTGACCACACCATTTCTGAAATCACCAATGAGAACAGGTAATTCTCCCAAGGGAGCCCCTTTGCTCTCCCAGCTCCTCTGCTCAAGTTTCCCTATCACAATACTTTATCCAACCTGAAGTATCTATCTTCTCTCTCCCTATTGCTCCACCAATCAGCCTCTCCTTTACTCAATAGATGTGAATGCAGGTTAAAAGTGCCTGCTCCATTGAGGCAAGCAGTGTCTTGCAAACATGCTTAACATGCTTAACTCTGCTTCCACTTTTAGCATTCGGCATGAGCAAAATCCCAATCCAGAGTGAACCCAATTACTTGCATCCTCCATCTCACATCCACCCTAAAAGGTGAGCCTGACTAGGGGGAAAAATAACATAATTAGGCAGATTAGAATCATTAGGAATTCATAATCTTTTAATCACCTGCTTCGGCTGGGCACTCATTAAAGTCTAGCAAACATTCAGTTTCTCTCATCAGCTCATCCCTGTCTTTCCTATCAAAGGAAGATCCATCTGCCTCTGCACTGACTCCCAATAATTCACTAGCTTGTTATTCCCATTCTACCCAGTATCTTCATCTTTGTCATCACTTCTCCATCCCTGTCATCAGTATACAAGCTTGTTAGATATTCTCTTTTTGATACAAGGTTTAAACATTTTTGTTTTTAAAGCACAAAAGCTGGAAGCTCTCCTTGGACCCACGTCATCCAGCTATCACTACTTCATTTTATTCACCTTTCTTGCCATATTTCTCGAGAATGTTTTATAGATAATATGCCATACCAACACCTCCTTATCAGCTTGCAATCTACTAAAGTCCACTTCTCCTCTTGCTACAGCATGTAAACTGTTATTACTAAAGTCGTTGGTGTTCTCCACATTTTTTGATCCAATCATAATAAAAGTTCCAGTTCTCATTTTAGGTTAGCTGTGGATCAGTTTTATGTATCTTCAGTCCAGGTTCCGGCCTGAAGAGGCATCCCATTTTCATGGATTCAATTACTTAAAAATGTTAAGTCCTCATTTTATGCTGACTGTAGGTTGCTCTGGGTCTGTTTCACATGACTTGTTCCAGGGTCTGGGTTGACAGGCAGCTGCTCCTATCTGGATTATGCCCTGGTACAGACCATTCTCATGGCAGAGGGAAATACCACATAATCTGATTGAGCAAAGGTTCTTGCATCTTCTATTGGGATGTGACATAGGTTAGGTCTGCTTACTTTACACTAGCCAAGTTAAGTCACATGGCCAGACCTGAAGTCAGTAGCGTGGGACTGTACACTCTCATAGGTGAAGAGGGGTAGTACACTGCCAGACACACAGCAACAGACAAGAAAGTCTAATCCTCATACAAGGAAAGGGTGGCCAAACATGTGAGGAGAGTACTACAATCTGACAATCATTTTAACACCTTAATTCCTTCTGTTCTTATTTCATCCCATACATTAATCACACTTGCCTCTGTATCTACCTGAACCTCACATTAACTCATTCAAACACAGTAATTTGCTAATTCTTACCCACTTGACTATTTGCCATTTCCATTTTGCTAATACTTATTCTTCCTGTATACTTTCTCCCAATCATATTGTTATACATTGATAAATAAAGAGAAAAAAATGTTGAGTCAACTATATAGTTATAACTTTTAAGGCCCTCGCTGCTATATTTTTTCTTCCATCTCTTATGACTTCATAGTGTATATAGTAGAGTGGCTATTAAAATAGTGCCTGCCCTTCTCTGTGTATCTCTCCCACTGTGAATATTTTCATTTCAGTGGATAAATAAATCTTTGGCTATATGAAATGTTTTAAGCCATCTGGTTTGAGATCCATCAATCTTCTTCCTTGCTATTTCTAAATATAAACTCATTGTCCCTCTTACTCTCCTTCATTCTTCATAGCACAAAGGAAAGCATTCCTCTCTATGAAAACATTCAATTCTTTTTTGTGCTCACTTGTGACAATATTAAACCTTATTGTATTCCATTTAATGCTATTTACTGAGGATGCCCTAATGACTGGTGTATGGAAAATACAAAATAAATAATGTGACTTTATTTTCCCAAAGACAACTGGGGTTGTGTATATGTCAAGTAGAAAATAATAGATAGGGATTTATTTCTCCATTAGCTTTTTAGGTTTGTTTATCTTTCAGAGTAATTTAAATTGAAATGGATGACAAATCCTTATTTGATTGTTGGCCAATTCAGTACTATTTATTTCATGTAAGTTGGTGTGGGATCTAAGTGCACTGTTAAACAGCTATTTAATGTCACAGAGAGGGCCTATTAATTTTTTCGATAAATTGCCAGCATGTCCAGCCCATTGCATACATTTAATAGGGAGAATCTGATCTTCTAAAAGTCTGCCTCCATACTTTGTGGTAATGGTGCTATAGCTTATATTCTGTTAAACATACTAAAGCACTGCCTTTGTCAACACAAGCCTAGAGATAAATTTCAAAGCAAATTTGTGGCTCTGTTAGAAATAAGCTCAAAGAAGAATACAAGTTTTGTAGTAGAACACAGATTCAATAGGCAGCCCATGGTGGAAAGGATTGGTTTTGTATTAATAGTGAACATATTAATAATTCAAGTTAAATTTTAATACATTATTGGTAAGGAAGCACATTTATATAGGCTTGAAACAGGACATTATCATGGACATGATTTTCTTACTTGATCTAAAAGACTAGAAGTCACATAGCTGTTTTCCTTTTCTTGCCTACAATTGGCATACAATACTAACTAATTAATGCTTAGAAGTGAACAGTTTTCTTTTTCATAGAAATCTAATGTAAGGCAGAATTTTAATGCAATGCCTAGTCAGTATTTGTGAAATGAACAAATGAATTAAAATTTGATAAAGAAACACAAATGACACTTGTGGTTTCAAAATGGCGGAGGAAAGATGATGTCTTGTTTTCAAATGTCAAATTACTCACAGAACAGATGAAAATGCTGATAACGTGTCTTCCTATGAAATGAAAATCTCAGTAGCAATAATGAACTTTAAATATTGTAGTCTTTAATTTTAAAAAAACGATATCAAAAAGAGATAGAGGCATCCAGGGAAGATACAGCAAGGCAACAGAATAAGGAAAAATACTGAGTTAGCACACCTCGGAGTGGCAGGAAGAAAAGAAAATCAGCACACCAGTGAGAGTTATATTGCCAAAAATATAAATGAAAGAGGCCTTTTTAAAACTACAAGAAACATGAGGACAGACTGAAATAAATGAAAAAACAAACAAACAAGTGTTAAAAGGAATAGAGAGAAGAAAAGAATTAGTATAAAGAACAGAAAAGATCAATCCCACAATTAGTGGTGTTTCCAAAGAAAAAAACTGGAATAATCTAATACAAATTGTTTAAAAATATTTTTTTAATTCAAGAAACACTCAAATCTATGTATTTAAATGGTACTCCATGACCAAGAAAAAATTAACATATAATGATCAACAGTAAGATATATCCTAATAAATTTACTGCATTTCAGGGGTAAAGAAATTTCCTTTGAAAAAAAGATATAGTATCTAATATCCAAAAATGGGAAAAAAACAATTGAGCCTAAGGTGCTCTCCCTCTTTCTCCCTCCCCATCACCCATATGTATGTATATATTCTATATGAGTATATGTGTATATATTGTATATGCATTTATATTTTAATTATGTATTTTATATAGCTCTTATAAATCTCCTGCATGCACATGTAAGCTATCATACACATACAAACACACACACACATATACATACTCATACATATATATGTACATACATATATATGTATGTTTTGGGATACAAGAGATTGGAGTACTGGTTAAGATATTATCAAGAAAACAAAGATGACTCCAAAGTTTTATACCCACCCAAACTACTATACCAGTAGACATGCAACAGATAAACACACAAGAATTCAGGAAATCATTACTACATGAGTCCTTCTTAAAGAAATTCTAGTGTTTAATGCATGAGAAATAAATAAAATTTCTAGGAAAAGGTTTAAGAGAAAATTATTAAGAAGAACTAGCCATACTACTTATCATAATCATAGGATTTGAGACAGTGTGGAGAATGGAAAGTTCAGCAATAGATCAAATGCATGTAGGAATTTCACTTATAATGATGGATGTCTTAGTGTGCAAACTATTTTTGAAGAAAGGGTGGATGCTTATCTGAATTAAAAGAAAATAGGTATTTATCTCACATTTTGTATTGAAATTTTAAATTCATAAGAGTTTTATAAATATCAAAATCACAAAATACTGTAAGAATGTAGGAGAATTTTTACGAGAAAGGAGGAGAGAAGACTATCCTAAAAATGATAAAATCTCAATGCAGAAAAAGTAGGTACATTTAAAATGATAGTCAAAAACTGCCATATGGCAAAGAAAAAAAAATTCCAGAAGATAAAAGTACAAATCACAAAATTGGGAAGTAAATATTTACAACTTATATCATATCAAAAAGTCAAAACAGCAATTGTTCATGGTAATCAACAATAAATGCCAAGAACATAAGGTTAAAAAGTCAAGAACTAGAAGTCAGAAAACAAAATGCACATAGCTACTAAACCTATGAAAAAATGCTCAAACAATAAATAGTATATGAGAGATATAAATTACAACGATGACATAATGATATTATTTTTATTTCATTATGTATAAAATTAGCAAAGAGAAAAATGAGTTTGAAGTCAGTCTTGGAAAATTCACCACCTCATACTTTACTAGTGGAAATAAAAATCGGCATGCCTCTATGAAGAGGAACTGGGGAAAAACTATTAAATCTAAAATTCTGACACATCTTTTGACCTGTTGTATTAGTCCATTCTCTCATTGCTGTGAAGAAATAGCAGAAACTGTGTAACCCACAAAGAAAAGAGGTTTAATTGGCTCATGGTTCAACGGGCAGTACAGGAAGCATAATGCTAGCATCTACTTGGCTTCTGGGGAGGTCTCAGGAAACTTATAGTCATGGCAGAAGGCAAAGGGAAAGAAGGCACATCTTACGTGGCCAGAGCAGGAGAAAGAGAGAGAAGGGGGAGGTACTATATACTTTCAAATAACCAGATCTTTTGATAACTATCACAGGAACAGCATTAGGGGGATGGTGCTAAACCATGAGAAACCACCCCTATGACCTAATTACCTCCCACCAGGCCCCACTTTCAACAATAGGGATTACAATTCAACATGAAATTTGGTGCGAACATAGATTCAAATCATATCACCTGTCAATTTTACTTCTACAAATTCATACTGACAAAGGAACATTGGAAATTACATAAGTACAAAGATATTAAATAGTTTAATAGTAAAGGTTTGTCAAAATCTAAAATGTCCATGAACAGGTAATGTGCTATAAATAATGGTACATCCATGTAATCAAATACTATGCAAGAAAAAAGAAAAAGGCAGTTCTATATAAATTGTTATAAAGGAGGTCTAAACAGTATCATTAAATGA
The DNA here is from genome assembly GCF_048565385.1 of Saimiri boliviensis. Classification (NCBI taxonomy): domain Eukaryota; kingdom Metazoa; phylum Chordata; class Mammalia; order Primates; family Cebidae; genus Saimiri; species Saimiri boliviensis. The sequence continues at coordinate 138,712,723 of NC_133453.1, forward strand.
AAAAAGAATTGAAAAATGTGTAAAGCATCCTGCCATTTTTATTCTTTTTAAAAAAGAAACATATTCATGTATGGGTATATGTTCAGATATAATATTTAATAGATATAATATTTAAACAAGAACCAATAAGGGCCATTGCCTCTGTTTAGAATTAGGGAACCAGGAAAGAGATGTGAGAACAACTTAGATTTAATTGATTTCATCTTTTACTTCTAAAATGATACAAGAAATATGTCAATGTACATTTAAGTTTCTTTTTTTCTGAGTCATCTACAAAGATTTTGAGAGAAAGCCTTTTTTTATAACTATTATTAGTGATTCCAAGTAGAAACATTTAACTTCTACTCTGATGGCAAATCTCACTGGATCTGTACCTCACTTTGCAGCCCCTGGTTAGAATCTCACTGCTTCCCTCATACGTCTGGTTGTTTACGCCAATGGAATTTCTCTACTTAACTACAAGAAGGAGCCAGCCTTATCAGGGATACCAATGAGTGGGGTTCAACGTTCCAGTTCTTACCTCTCGCTCAGAGCCTGGGGCTTCCCTGACTTTCCAAAGGGAGCAACAAATTTTTCTCTTGCTGTTCTTTTGTTGAAAAATCCTAACTTTCATTCAATGCATGAATGAAATTTCTGCTTTAGTCTCCCAAGTTATGACTGAGAACTTACGAACATAATGATCACATATGCTTGCTCCACATTGGCTCATGTCTAGAGCTTCCATTACCTTTTCCCTCCTGCAACGTACATTTCTCAGCCTCCTGATTCACTCCAAAATCTTTATCGTATCTCATTAAGAAAAAAGAATAGGTTGGAAGACCTAGGTTTTGTCACTAAGCCCTGCATTAGTAGTATTGTGCCTTCCTGAGAGCAGAGCCTGATTTCTGGAAGTCACTATTGCTGGAATATTTCAAATTAACAAGGAAGTCCCAGAAAGTCCTCAGTAAATTGTTAATCAATTACAAATTAACAACACTCTCCTTACACATACACAGACATGCCAAATCTATTTCAGTATTAGAATTTCCTCTCTCAGAGTAGGAGAGGTGGGGAAGGAGGGTGACTCTTTCTACACCTCAGATCCCCACTGTCCTGCCAGCCTCTAAATCAGGCGTCCCCAAACTGCGGCCCCCTGAGGCCATTTATCCGCCCTCCACCCCCCCACCCCGCCACACTTCAGGAAGGGGCATCTGTTTCGTTGGTGGTGAGAGAAGCATAGTATGTGGTGGCCCTCCAACGGTCTGAGGGACAGTGAACTGGCCCCCTGTGTAAAGTTTGGGGACGCCTGCTCTAAATAGTCTGGTCCCTGCCACCTTTGTGGATATCTATTCTAAAAGCATTTTCTCAGCAGTATTTGTTCTGAAGACTTGACTTGATAGGACTGGATGCTCGAATGAAATTTCTGCTTTAGTCGCCCAAGTTAGATGGTTTGAGCTTTCATAAATAAAGTTTTATTGGAGCACAGCCACAGTTACGTACCATCTTTGCTGCTTTCATGCTACAATGGCAGAATTGAGTGGTTTCCACAGATACCACATGGCTTGCAAATTCTAAGATATTTCCTAAATGGCCTTTTATGGGTAAGTTTGCTAACCTCTGCTCTAGATCATGTGAACTCTGTAACTGTATTTAGTGTAGGTGGAGACACTCATTAGTCTTCTAAGTATGAGCCACATCTTCGGTCCTATTCTAGTAGCAACCCTATCCTCCTCATCTGAAATAATCTTTGGGAATAAACGCATCCCCTGAGGAATAGAATAAACATAGGATTCATGGGTTGGAGGGATATTGTCTGCTGTCATCTTAAGTCTGTTTCACAGCTGAACAACTTTGCACAATTTGTAACCACCCAATGGGTTCTTGCCCACTGCCTAGATAGAGCTGACTCATCAAGGCAGGGGAATTGCAATAGACAAGGAGTTTAATTCATGCAGAGTCAGCTGAACAGGAGACTGGAGTTTTATTATTACTCAAATCAGACTCCCCATGGGGGCTAGGATATTCCAAAAATAATTTGGTAGGCAAGAGAATGGGTACTGCTGATTGGTTGGTGATGTAAACATAGGGGTGTGGAAAATGGTCTTCTAGGGCACACATGCTGAGTTTGCTTTTCTGGGTAGTGGTCCCCATGGAGTCATAGATAATCAGAAATGCAAAAACCTGGAAAGACATCTCCAAAGGTCAATCTTAGGTTCCACAACAGTGATGTTCTCTGTATAAGTAATTGTAGAAGCTGCAAATTTTGTGACCTCTGGAATAATGGCTGGTAATCCTTCATGCCTATGCCTTAGGAGAATTCAGGCTTCTTTCATCCTCCTAACCAGATGCTCTTTCATTCATTTTACAAAGCAGTTTAGTTTGGGGGAAGAGCTATTATCATTTGAACTATACACTAAATTTCTTTCAAATTTAGCTTGACTCTAACCCAGGAATTACTAAAGGCAATTTGGAAGTTAAAACAAGATGTCAAGATGGGAGTTGGTTAGATCAGATCTCTTTCATTGTCATAATTTTCTCACTGTTTTTATTTTTACAAAGGCAGTTTCAAAATTACTTAACCTCTCTGTGCCTCAATTCTTTCATCTGTAAAATAAGAGGAGTAAATGTCTACTTTATTTTTATTTATTTTTTTTTTGAGACGGAGTTTCGCTCTTGTTACCCAGGCTGGAGTGCAATGGCGTGATCTCGGCTCACCGCAACCGCCGCCTCCTGGGTTCAAGCAATTCTCCTGCCTCAGCCTCCTGAGTAGCTGGGATTACAGGCACGTGCCACCATGCCCAGCTAATTTTTTGTATCTTTAGTAGAGATGGGGTTTCACCAGGTTGACCAGGATGGTCTCAATCTCTTGACCTTGTGATCCACCCGCCTCGGCCTCCCAAAGTGCTGGGATTACAGGCTTGAGCCACCACGCCCAGCCAAATGTCTACTTTATAAAGTTCAAATGAGATTTTATACCTAGAGTATTTAACTCACAGGTACATAGTAGTGATTATTTAATGTTAGTTACAATTGTTGCTCCTCAGACACCATGACTATGTTATTTACTACATAGGCACATCTTGGCTAGCCTTTTTTAGCCAAAGGTGAGTCCTTCATTCAAGAGCAAGTAGGTCCATTCTATGGGCTCTAAGGAGTCAATAAGGTGGCAAGGAGTAAAGTTTTTGTCTATCCAGTGTGGCTGAGATGTAGGGAGAATATATAGTATATATACATATTCCTGATGGCTCAGACAGGCTTGATGTATACATACCATCCTGGCATAACTAATAGATCTCATTCACTTTTTGTTTTTGGATGATAACCACATTGCTATGATATCCCTACAGAACGGTGACTATCAAAAGCAGATAGCTTCAGGAAGTGAGTTGATATTGGGAGTAGAAGTGAGAGACTCACAGAAATGTCATTTAAAAAAGCTCTTAGGTGACAAGAGACTCCAGGAGTAAGCTGGTGCTATGAGTTATGTCAGGACAAAAAGAACACCATAGACAGTAGGGAGAGACTCTGCTATGATATTCAAGTAGCTTCAGAGATAAAATTTGTATTGGGTGTGTGGCTGTGGTTTGACATAGAGCAACAAAATGAAGCCTGTCAAATCCAAGTAGAGAGAGAGAGGAATCCCAAGGCTGAAGGTTGGTCTGAGGTCAAAGTTTCCTGGAGTTAAGAGGACCTGTGGGGACCTATAGCAGGGATGGGCTTATTAAAATAACTTCCAGGGACTCCTGGGGCTCTTCTTCCTTAGTGAGCCTCTATCACTTGTGGAAGTGTCAATTCTAAGACACCTTTGAGGAGACTAAGCTAATCTGGTAACAGCTTTGTATGTGTGTGTGGTGGGGGGTGGGAGGTGGCTATATATAGAAACAGAAAAACACAAAAGTAAAAAACAGACAAACTAACCATGAAATGTACTCAAATAGAGGAAAAATCTTGATTTCAGAAATGTTTAAGTACAAAATTACATGTGTCTCAGTATCTTAGAAATGTGTTCTCAGGACTGAGAAGTTTCTTACGGTTCAGAAACTCCAGGCAGGCTGTTTGAAGGAGGGATCTAGGATGAGGCTCAAGGGCTATTTCCAGGATAGAGTAATTTGAGGGAATGGGCTCAGTTGCCAGGACTGACTCCCAGGACCCAACTGGACAGGTCAGTGTCTAATCATGTACTGTAACCCCAATCATCACATAGATACAGCATTAGGTAATCCACTAGGGCAGGCCCTTTATTGGGTGAAGCATCCAGATGGTGGCTGCAACCAGGCTGGAGCTCTGGAGGTAGACCCTGCCCTTAAATAGCAAGAGTGATCGTGGAAGGGATAAGCCTATCTGTCCCATTTCCTTGTGATTGAAGTGGACATTTTTGGGTGGATTACAATGTATGGTCACATTAAGCTACAAGCATCCAGAGAATGACCAGTGATTAACTGGAAAAGATCTTCGGTGAAAGAGTTGGTATAATGAATCTTCTGTGTAAGTTAATGAAGAGCTTCCTTTGGGATGAGAAAGAAGCATGGCCAAGTATTGCAACTCAGGAGTTAACTTTTCTACAAGATTAAATAAAAGAGAGAGAAGGGGAAAAGGAAAGAGAGGAGGAAGAAAAGGTGGGGCAGAGGAGGAGGTAGGGCAGCAGAAAAAGGAGGAGAAAATGACATTTAATTATATAAAAATCTCAATATCATAACACAACTTTATTGTAAAGTTAATTTGATGAGTGTTTTCTCAAACAAGCTTCCATCAGAGAAACAGAACCCATGCAACATATATGTGTATATAAAGAGATTTATTGTATGGAATTGGTTTATAGTATTGTTGGAGCTGGGTAGGCTAGACTACAATCCAAAGGGTAGGACATCAGAAAGGGTACGTTGGAAATTCTGACACAGGAGTTAACACTACTTGACATGGCCCAACTCTCCTCTTTCCAAAGGAAGAAATACTGTTCTTAAGGCCTTTCGTTGTGTTAGATTGGGCTTACCTAGATTACCCAGGGTAAATTCTTTTGCATGAAGTCAATTGACGTGATGTTAATCAGATCTACTAAACCACCTTTGCAGCAACACCTAGCTCAGTGTTTGATTAAATAACTGGGACTATAACCTAGCCAAGCTGACACATAAAACTGACCTTCACATCAATTTATTTTTATAATCATATCTGTTGTCTTAAAAATCAGAAATAAGTGCTTCTCGGGTATGAGGTGATTTTTTTTTATAGAGTCAAACCAAATTTTACAATTGTAATACACTGTGATAGAAATAAAAGAACAGAATTAGGCAATTTTTTAGACCTAAGGTATCCCCAAATCCCCAGTGCTTCCCTGTTGCCTCCAAAAACATCCAACCTAGTCCCGACCTACCATTTCCAATCCTCCCTTCTTTACTCCACACCTCCTCATTTCAGCTACTCAGACATTTGATCATTTACTGCAGGTGCCACTCCCTTCTATGGCATGTATGGCACATACTGTTGTGCCAGCCTAGAATAAAGGGGAAGTATCCAAATGAATGGGTTAGAGATGAAGAAAGCAGGAGTAGATGAAGGAAGCACAGGCATGCAAGGTGTCATGGCTCTATGCACACTGACTACTGAGAAGAGCACACCAATGCCTTCCTCCTCAGACACAATCCTGCTGATCCTCCAAGTCACTGATTTGGAGTCAGGCCCCTGGCTCCTAGTGCTCTGCACAGCAGGTTGCTACTCCAGAACCATAGAATTCCTGCCTGGGACCCAGCTGCTCTGTAGTTCCTAGACAGGGACAGCACTAGGGCTCCTGGATGCCAAACAGGTACAAGATCTCAAAGTTTGGTGATTACGTACATAATGGGATAATAAGGTAAGCCTTACAGAAGCAACTACTCTAGAGAAAGTGAAGAGTTCAGCCAATCTCACTGCAGGTTCTGCAAGTGCTGAAAATATCCCTGAAATTATCTGTCCCCCAGCTGAAGTGGGGGTCCACCCCAAGTTTACTGTGTCGGTAGTCAGAGAAGTTATTTATGGCAGGAGAAACAGTGCCTCCTCTCCTCTGTGAGATGTCAAATAGGGCTGAATATTTTTACATTTGCAGCAAGAGTTTAGACAAGATTAGTTAAGATGTTTGAAATAGCATTAACTGCTATTCAGGATTAAGCAACCCCAATTAGAGGTCAATACTTCAAATGATTAAAATACATTAAACATCAGTTTTATTAGATGTCTAAGCACAGGAGAAGGGTCATGATTAGAGACAATAATTATTTTGGTCAGGGCTAAAGACAAGCATTTTCTATTGGAAATCAGGTTGGGGTTCAACTAATGACTCTTATGCTTGTGGTCATTAGAAAGTCCTCGGGCAACATTTCTGATCATTGAGGCCATTCTCAGTTTAGAGGAAACCCAACACCAAGGAAATAAAAACTTTAAGGCTCTTTTCACTGGGACAGCCCTTCTGTAGGATCCCAATCTCAAGGTGACTCAACTTGGACAGGTTCAAATTTTTGTTCTTTATTCATTTAGGAGACTGCTGCCAATGGATCACGCTCTAGTGGTAGAACTATATGGCTACACTGGACACTGAACTCAAGGATGGTGTCTTTCTGCTCATCTCCATTAGCATCATGGTTAAGAGCCAACAATGGGAGTTTAAATTTCAACCTGGCTGCCTTCCAGCTGCATGACCCATTAACCATGCCTACCTTTTTCATCCATCCCAAGGTCCTGATGTTAGGATGTTACATGGAATAAATGAGTGAGAACAGCCATATTTTGTTTCTAAAACTCCAGTGAAATTCAAGTCCTCATACACTTAGATGTGAGAGATTCAAATGTCTGCCTGCCTTGAGGTGTTCCCTCTTGAGGATGGCACAAGAAAAATGTGGTGGCGGTTGGGGGAGCGGAGGGAACTGCTTAAACCACACTTGCTAAGCAGAGAAAGAACATCTTGACTAGCAGCTGACATAATCACAACCTCTGAGATGTTCATTGTCCAAGTCCATTTTCAGGCCTGTTTTTCCATCCTCCAAGCCAATATTAGAGTTTAGTCCCCCCAGCCATTTCAGGTAACCTCATGGGAAGTTCCGACACTGGTCCAGCCTCAGGAGCTAGGTTTGTGCTCCCTCAGAAGCAAGCAGAAAAAGAAACTGAAGAGGACATTTTTAGTTAAGTATTTGGGAAGGGTTTAGGCAAGCACAATGCCTTAAAGTTGGCAGATCTATTTAAGGGAGATGTTTGGGGCAAAAATCAAGCTGCTTTGTGACAAAATGGTTAACGTCCAGTCATAGAGAAGTTTTTCTTTCATCTCTGCTCAGAACACTTTGATGTTTGGCAACCTTGGGCTGGAAGCTTTGAGAGCATCTGTCACCCTGTGTCTAGTTCCTATGCTGAGCTGAAATAATCAGGCTGAGGCCTCATGGACAGCAGGTGTGGAGAGGTGAGAGAGGAACGGGGAGGAGGCCCAGTGTGGTATGGAGGTTACGGAACACAGACTGGTTGAAGAAGCTTCCAGAAATAACTGGAGGGCACTTGGAGGAATATTAATTTTTAGCAGTCAGGTCTGCAGGGGCTCAAATGCCATAATTAGGTCATTAAAAGTAAACGTGATAGAACTTTTTATTAAACCAATTGCTTGGCCAACAGGGACTATGGAATAAAAATATTTTCAGATATGAAAAGGAGAATATGAATCTTCATTTTATGCAGACAGGTAAGATCGAGGTAAGACATTCATATTCACATTTACAAATGGATTCACATTTCAAGCTGATAAAACAAGGATCTAGTCTCAAACTCTACAGATTCCCTGAGATACCAGGTGTCAATTACATCCCAAAACTAGGTTCTAGATCACAAACACAATTTCTAAAGAAGTGAGAGTGCACTGGTTTGAGGACTGTATCCAACCACATACCTCTAGCTTATAAAAGAGGTTGCAGAGGGCTGCACAGGAGAAGCTTGAAATTGGCAAGCATAGTCTGGTATTCTGCCAGTCTCAAGCTGTTTGAAAGGGCACAGAGGGCTCCTGAAGATTTCAACACGTGTGCCTAGATTCTGTGCCGCCCTCCTCCATTGAAATCATAATCTGATGTGAGACTGGCCTTAGCAGTGTGAACTCAGCAGCATGCTCTCCAGACAGCAGATAATGCAGACCATGGGGGTCAGCTGTGAGTTTACCCGGGCATGGGAGGCTGGATCCCATTAGCAAGAGGCTGAAGGTCATCTTCCAATTGCCCAAGCAGGAGAAAGAAAGAAGAGAACTGTGGGTGAGGGGCCCTAGCTAAAGCTGGAGAGGGATATCTGAAAGTGCCCAGGAAAAAGTCATTTTCAACTACTGCTTCAAATGGGTAGAAAAAGTGAAAGCTATAATAGTGGTAATCAAATGAAACATTTCTCATTCCTTGACCCTTACTCCTCCTTGTTCACCACCCTGCCTCAATTAAAATAATAATACTATTGGTCAGGCGCGGTGGCTCAAGCCTGTAATCCCAAAACTTTGGGAGGCCGAGGAGGGCGGATCACAAGGTCAAGAGATCGAGACCATCCTGGTCAACATGGTGAAACCCCGTCTCTACTAAAAATACAAAAAATTAGCTGGGCATGGTGGCGCGTGCCTGTAATCCCAGCTACTCAGGAGGCTGAGGCAGGAGAATTGCCTGAATCCAGGAGGTGGAGGTTGCGGTGAGCCGAGATCACGCCATTGCACTCCAGCCTGGGTAACAAGAGCGAAACTCCGTCTCACCAAAAAAAAAAAAAAAAAAAAAAAAAAAAAAAAAAAAAAAAAAAAAAACTATTCTAATCTGAAATCTGAAGCAAAAAGGACAAAAGAGGAGCTGGAAGAGATTCAGAGAGAAGAAGCCAACCTCATCCCACAGCTCCTTGACTCCAAGTTTTACCCTGGGGGAGGAGAGTTGTTTTAATTTTGATGATATTCAAATATCTATTATATTGGACAAGCCAATTACTAAACAGACAGTTTTAGAGAATGTCACTGGTGAATGTTTTATTGCATGGGTATGGCTAGAAAAATAGTGAAACCTGCCCTAGATTTCATCAGAGTTGTGGTGGGGCGAGGGGAAGGGGTTGGGGGGGGAGGAGCCTACAGAATAAGTTTGAAGGGCAATGGTTGGTGAAGAAGAAGAAATAGGCTATTTCATTGCACCATGGAAGTCATTTACTTAATGCAACTGGCTACATCCACCCACAGACAAATTCCTTCTGCCCATTAGCTTGGTCCCTTCCTCACTTTCCTTATCTCTGCTGTGCCCAGTTTCTGAAAACCATATGTCACTCTCCTTGGTTACTCTGGTTAACTCTCTCTGCCATATCTACACGCACTCTGTAGCCCTTCCTGGCTTGGAAGCACTACTCTAAACTTCTGCTTGCTTGGCTGTAGCCCTGAGATGCCCACTACCTCTCAGGATCCCCCTTCCCTACAATTGCTTTATTCCCTTCATAGCCCAGCTCTTCACTAGGGTCCACCTAAAGCGAGGACAGGGCCTACTTGGCTTTTTCATCCCCCTCTTCCTCCTTTATTACTGCTAGACTTTTGTATTATGTCTGAGTCTCTCCAGTTGAAGACACAGATGGCCTTTGGGAATTTTTCTAGAGTCCATGCTATGGAATAATTTAATTTTTTAAATTTTTTGAAGAAGGGAGAGAAACATTTTTTCCCATTATATAGGCAGCACCTATTAAAAATGCATCCCTTATTTCTGGTGTCATAACTAAGTATTTGATAGCTCCAAGAGGAACTTCCCATTCATCGGATGTCATTTAGTAGCAAATAACTTAGAAGCAACAGTTTGACAAAATACATGCTGCATTAAACTGGATATGAAGTTATGATGGGAGAGAAATGGACAATTCTCACTCTGAATTTTTTAAAAAATATTTGTTTCAAATAACTATAATTATTGCAAATGCCAGTAGAGTAGCAAAGGTGTGGGTTGTCAGAATCTGAATATTCTTATCTCTTCAGTCACCCTGACAGCTAAATTACAAGGAAATATGATGAGAACACATTTTATAGTCAAAAAGGTGAATTTTCAAGAAGTAAGACTAATGTTGAGGTTAAATTAACTTATTGAAAATCTGGAACAAACATTTTCTTAATTTTCTCATGGAGAACCCTGACCTCTGGGAATAGACGGTTTGAATTTTGTTTGTTTTTTCTATCCACCCTAAATCACCTGTCTGGTAGTAAAGAGGCTTTTGTTTCCCATAATTATTTTATCTACTTAAAGACATTTTGAGGTTTTTTTTTTCTTTTTTGGTTCTTTTCTTCTTGTATCTTCTTATAAAAATATTCACATTGTAGACCTCGGTTAAAGGACTTTCTATCAGGTTAACATATGAGATTGCCAATATATTTTTTATTTACAAAAGCGGCAATTTCATGCAATTGAAATTAATATGGATCTTGAAGTCAGTTACTAGCCAAAGTATGAGATAAACCATCTTCATTTATAGACAACAATCCTATAATCCTGGATTTCTACTGATTCCCTTTAGCTTGCTGCTTAAGTAGCCATTTGAGCTCGATGTCATTAACTATAAATACTTCAAGCAGCAGACCAATAGGGATTTGAGGATGTGGCTGGTACAGCAGAAAACACAACAGTCAAAACAACCAGTTGCGTATCTTGTCTCAAGACTGCACTGGGCTGGTTTATACCCCTGATAAGACCGATCAGGCTCCAACTGGTCAGAGAGAGGAGGAAAAGCCAACTCATTACAAAGCAGTCTGTTCAGTGGTTAGTAATAAATTTACTCAATACAGTTGTGAACTTGGTTGGGATGAGAATCAAAAATGACTTATTGTGGGAGCCCCTACAGTAAAAGGACAAATCTGCTATAGTAACTAGAGCTTCTCATCCCTCACCTATTATCACCACCAGCAAAAATGGTGGAAAGCTATTAACTACGAGTTTCTCATTATTTTACTTTTTATTTTTTTTATTGCATTTTAGGTTTGGGGGTACATGTGAAGAACATGCAAGATTGTTGCATAGGTACACACATGGCAGTGTGGTTTGCTGCCTTCCTTCCCCTCACCTGTATCTGTCATTTCTCCCCATGCTATCTCTTCCCACCTCCCCAACCCCTCCCCATCCCTCCCCCATTTTCCCCCAACAGACCCCAGTGTGTAGTCCTCCCCTCCCTGTGTCCATGTGTTCTCATTGTTCAACACCTGCCTATGAGTTAAGGACAATCACTTGTACTCAAACTCAGACACTGTTGCCTTGGTACTAACATACCTGGAATGGTGGAAAAAGAACCAGATAATCTATAAGGAAGTCCACCTGTGGCTAACAATGGCTACCTACTCCAGATGCATGGAGGAATCACACCTGCCAGCTTCTCTGAGAGCAGAAGGGGTACTAGATCCTGAGTTACAGCTGAAGCTCATTCTTTCACAAACAGCAAGAAGATAAATGAGAGTCCGATAATCTAGCACTGTGTGAAATTTCAAAACTCAACACTTCCACTCAGAGTTAAAGATGGTCAAATAGAGAAAACAGAAAAGTGAGTCAAAGTTAAATCAGAAGTAGAACCACTAAGATAAATATAGATAGATGTCTAATAGTTATATATATTATGTAGATATAGATATAACTATATGGTATAGTTATATGTATTTATCTATATAATATAGATATGTTATATAGTTATCAATAGATTATATAGATGTATCTATTATATAGATAACTATATATAATAGGTATAACTAGTTATATAACTATATAGATAACTATATAGATAATATATATTATATATATTATACAATATATATATTGTATATATAATTCCTACACAAAGTGGACACATTACGAATCCCTCACAGGAAGAGTTAAATCATTTAGGGAAGCCTTATTTTCATGTATATACCCAATATTATATATTATATATTTTATATATATTATATAATATATAATATATATTATATATTATATAATATATATTTTATATATTATTTATATAATATATATATTATATATTGTATATATATTGTATTTTATATATGCATTGTATATATTATATATAAAAATGTATATATAAATAAATATATATCTTATATAATATATAAATATATTAAATATATAAAAATATATAAATAAATATATAATATATATAACATTTTATATATATATATATATATAAGACCATGAGATATAAGTTAATATCAACTTAATACATAGATATTGAAGCCAGTTACTGGCCAAACCATTAGATAAACTTCATTTATAGACAACAACCATATAATTATAGACATATAATTATAGACATTTATAGACAACAACCATATAATCCTTGGTTTCTACTGATTCTCCCTATGGCTTGGTGGTTTAGCAACCATATGAGCTCAGTGTGTCTATCTACCTATAACTGTTTCTCATTGAATAGGTTCATTTTAAGTGAAAACGTGTAAGTCATAGAATTCTGAAAAATATCTTCAGCCTAGCCAAGTGTTGTGCTGAACTCCTATTAACGACAATAGAGACAGCTCCAGGTTTAAGAGACCTGTGAGGAGACCCAGAGCCAGCAAATGAGACATGGAGTTTTATTAGGAGCTTACACAGAGGAGAGAGCCTACCGTGGCAGTGGATGGGATAGAAGAACTGCCTTATGCACAGAAATGGTCCAGTGGCATTGGGCTGGATGACATATTTGCATGGCCTAGGCTGGGCAGAAAAACTGTAACCACTTTCAAGCAGCACACATCTTGTAGAGCATTTTAACACCTTTCCCCTAATAAGCTCCACGGGCAACCCCTTCATTCAACACAACACTCAGGGCCTGCAAACCCCCTTCAGTACTTCCCATGTCCCACGGAATGGGTCAGGTGCTCAGATGTTCCTCAGACAAATAATGAACTTCTGAGTTTGCTATTCCTGGATTTCCTATCTTAAAACACTCACTGAGGTGCATCTGCCATACAGGGTCGTTCTAAGGGTATGCTCAAGTTTTTGCTATCAGGTGCATTTACCCTACACAAAGTGGACACATTACGAATCCCTCACAGGAAGCGTTAAATCATTTAGGGAAGCCTTATTTTCATGTATATACCCAACTTTATCTGCTAGTATGCATTTCCTGACTTATGCAGTGCTGTCCTCTGGATACAGCCAGGGAGAGGAAAGAGAGCAAAGAAAGGGTGAGGGGCCAACCAGCCCTGCCTCACCTCTGCAAACATTTTAAATTTCTCTGAGACAAGCCAAGAACAAAGTCAGTAAGCCTAAGGCTATTGGAATGAGCAGAACACCTATTCTGTTGCTGAGACAAATGTGCAAAGGTAGGCTTCTTACACAAGTCAAACAACACGATTTTTGGTGTTAGTTATCAGAGCATAGATATTTGTTGTAATTTGTATGTTTATGGTTTCTTACTTTTTTTGTTTGTTTTTGAGACGGTGTCTGGCTCTTTCTCCAGGCTGGAGTGCAGTGGCACGATGCAACCTCCGCCTTTTGGGTTCTAGTAATTCCCCTGCCTCAGCCTCCCAAGTAGCTGGGACTACAGGCGCGTGTTTTTGTTTGTTTTTTAATTTCTCCGTATTATAGTAGAGACAGAGTTTAGCCATTTTGGGTCCAGAATGGTCTAAAATTCCTGACCTCATAATCTGCCCACCTTGGTGTCCCAAAGTGCTGGCATTACAGGCGTGAGCCATCTTTCTTACCTGGTCTTGAGCTCTCTTTGTTGGCAGCGGGCCCAGCTGACACAGTCACTCTCAAGGTAAGTCCTAAGTGAGTGGGGAAAGTTAGGTTTTGGTGTGTCACTTCAGTGAGACACGAGGAGGAGGGAAAACCAAAATGCATGAAGCAGAAAAAATGTACTACTTACAAATCCCAGAGAGGTTAGGAAGGCCGTCGGGGCATCTGAAGGCAGCAGGGAGTGCAACCAGCTGGTGGAGAGCTCAGGAGCGAGGCTAGCTGTGGTGGGTGCGGATTGGCTAATCCAAAGAAAACTCATGAAAAGGAGACGCTTAGTTACATGACTCTCAGGGTTTATCATGATTAGCAGCTGTGGGAGGTGTTGGGCGTGGGGTTGGTGAGATGTGAAACAGCTGAGCCACGTCACCCTCAGCTACTAGAGGGCAAGGTGGAGCTAGGCCACAGGTGATGGAGCACCACTAGATTTCGAATCACTTACCCGAGGCTTAAAGCAGCAACTTTAATAACTAATTCGTGACAAGATTTCGGAATTCCAGCAGAGCAACTGTCTATGAAGGCAATGTGTTTGGAGAGAAAGTCCAAGCCTGGCAGACCAGGACTTGTGACTGCTCCATTTCTAAAGCAATCACCCAGTCCTGTCGACTTGACTAAATGAAATCTAGTTAATTTCCAGTCCTGGTGAATTAACTAAATGAAAATGACTGCTAATAGATTCAGCCACCACAAAGGGGAATGAGTCTGGTCACCCTTCTCAGGTGTGCTCGCCAAAGGAGGTGGTTAATGTGGGCTTTCCCATAATTCGGCTTAGAAAGAAACCATAGGTGCAAGCAACTGACTCATTAAGACCCTCCTCTCAGGCCCTGAAAGTAAGCCTTTGAAAGCTCTCTCCTACAGTGCCACCCTGTGCTCTGATGCTCATGGGAAAATGGGAACTTTTCCAAGGACGGATTGTGTTTGTAGTTATCCCAGATCACCAGAGCAGAGGCTCCTGTGTTTGGACTAATGAAGAAGAATGCATACCACCCAGAGAGCTTGGACTTTGAGCCAGATGAAGTATGCAGACATACCTTTGTGTGGTCTCCCTTTGGAAAGGAGGGGAACGTGTTGCAGTTGTCCACATCAGGCAAGAAAATAGTTTTAAAAGAGTATAAAGGAAAATGGCAAGTACCTGGGTGCTGGATTGCCTTGTGATGAAATGTAGTGGATTTGTGCTGCTTTTGTCTGCTCAATACTCTTTCTTCTTTGGAAGAATTGACTCTTCCCATAATCTTTAGGACTGAGTGTGACCCTCATTCACAGCACAGACCTCTTCTGGGTCACAGCAGTGGGCACAGGATCCAAGATATGATCCATTGATCAGCCGATCTATCTTTACATCTGTCTTTCTTTCTAGCTATTGACTTATTTATTAACTATGTATATATTTATCTCTATTTCCATCTTTCTATTTACTTCTCTTTCACCTATCTACAGATAAAAATAGATGTAGATGAAAGAGTGTTTATATATTTAAAACGTTACTAAAAAAAAAAAATGTTACTAGAGGCAACAAATTCCCTTCAACCAGCTTGAATTTGTTTTCTGATATTTGTATCTAAATGGAGTTTGATCAGTGCCACACATCTTTGTCCCAGTTTTATTTACATAGTATACAATCTCAAAAATAAAGCAAATAGTATCATTCTCTTCCTCTCCTCTAAGATCACAGGCAGACTGAGAGTTTGAGTAAAATATGCAAGGCCATGCAGCTTTTAAGTTGCTGACCTGGGATGTGGGCTCAAGCCTGTGTGACTCAAGCTTTAGCATGTTCCTTGTGTCCCAATCTATTTTTCCTTTCTTGGTATCATGATAAATATGACATTTCTTGGACTCATATGCATAAACCACCAGGTTTCACAAATAAAAATGAAGTCTGTGTAGGCATTGTGCAGAAAAAGAAGAATATTTGGACATTCAACTATTTTTTAAGAGAGAAAAAACAAAGTGAGTTTAGCTAGAATCATGTTAATAAATATAGTTTTATATTAATAGCACCTTACATCTGTAAGCCTCTTTCTATTTTACAGAGCACCGTGATGCATCTTGCCTTTCTTGGTAAATTATTTAAATTATTCTGGTAAGCTGGCAGGGTAATCCTTATGATTGCAGAGAGGCCAATGTGTTATGGGCTGTGAGAGACGAGGTACCTTGCCTAATGTTTCACAGTAAGGAAGAGATAAAAGCAAGACTTGGGTCCATATCTACTGACTCTAAGCTACAGGTATTCTCCAGTTCACAGGAAAAACGGCATTTCTAGTGCAGTGACCATTTTGAGATTGTTCTATGTGTGGTATTTTAAACTCTGTTAGGTCATTTTAGTTAAAAAAAAAAAAATGGTGCTTTTCTTTCATGGAAAGACTCTGTTTCTGTCTTCTGTCTCTTCCTCTCTGAATCCCTTATTTATCCCACATAACCATTGACCTGAATGTTAATCCCAGTCACAATAATTGGATATATATGTTGATTTCTGTGTGCCTGAGTAGTGAACCCCAAATAAAACCACTGTCACACTCCCGAACTCTTGTTGCTCAAATTCATACCCCTTCTTTCTATTCTTGATGCAATTCTGATCATCAGGTAAGTGGCAGAAATATCCTGGCATCTGGGTTTTCTGAGATGCAGGGTCTGGACAGCTGTAGAGGGAGGAAAAGGTGATGCAGGTGCTTGGCAGCCAGTGAAGGACAGTGGGCTTATGTGTAAACATCGTTGACAGTGGCCTGGGAGGGGCAGGCAGATAGAGGAAAGGCAAAGGAACACAGCCAGGATGCACATGCCACAAGTGCCGGGAGAAGAAGCCTGGGGCGTCAGGAGCAGCCTGTCTCAGTTTCCAGTATACCCAAATTGGTTTGTGAGATCAAGGTTGATAGAAAGAATGTTCTTACTCAAATGAATACAAAAAATATGAAAATGTGATTTTGCTTTAAAAATATCTTTGAGAAAGACAACATTTTAAAAATGCGCTTTCTCAATAACCCCCAATTTAATATTAGAAAGAATGGTAATGTGCAAAGAGTCTGAATTTTAACATTAATAAAATTAAATGGGAATTTGATTATGCTGTGTTACAGCTACACATAATGTTCTCAAGCATAACTTTGGCAAATCTGTTAATTCCTCTGGTGATTAGATATGTGCATTTCAACACATCTTGCTGCCCTTTGAAATCTAGTACAATCAAGATGTTAGATTGTAAGTTATTTTCTGGTTATTAAGATGCATTCCAATCCTCGTCTTTAATCAACTGAAGATTCGCAAGATGGCTTTGATATGCACACTGGTGTGTGTGTGTGTGTGTGTGTGTGTGTGTGTGTTGTGCACACCCCAAATTGATGTGCTGTCTCTCTCATTTCCTGCATCTCAGGATGTACCCTCCGGTATATGTTATTAATAAGGAATCTGTGTTCAGTTTCATTCACTTAAAAATGGGTGGGGGGGTGTTGGAAGGCTCTTTACATCTCTAAATGCTAGAGGGGAGCCCTGCAGCTTGGCCCCTCCTGTCAGAGTCTATAAGGGAAGGCGAACTCAGCGAGGCAGAGGGAATGCAGCCAGTTGGTAGATAACGCCTGGCTGCCCTCTGACCCTCGGGTTAAACTGCTGTCTGGGAAGCTCAATCTGGTAAGCCGAGTTCCAGGGAGGGAGAGATGCCAGTTATCTGTCAGTGTGCCAAGGCATGGACTTCATCAAATCTTCCTAATGACCTCTTTCAGGCCCCCCTCTGTCTGCTGCACTGAGGCCATTCTAGTATACATAATTTAGGGAGTTTCCAAATCATCGAGGAGCTGATGACCTCTCCGGACCTTCCAGGGAAAGTAAAGGAAGGAGGTAACCTGTTTCCAGAACATTCTATTTCAGGGATTCACGTGGTTAGGTAAGCTGAGAGGATGGTGAGGCACAGTCGCCCAAAGTGCTGCTGTCAGCATGAAGGACTCTGCAATCCTGTGACTTAAATAAGTGATTTACAGTGCCTCTACCAAGGATTTCAGTCAAAAGGAGAAGGGTGGGAGGGAAAGACAGGACGCTTTCATTTCAGATGCCACTAGAATATACACAAAGACAAAGCAATCTGTTGAGAGTGAAGAGGACATACACAGAGACTGTGAGTATGTACAAAGAGAGCAAGAGAGGAAGCAAGAGAGACAGAGACAGGCAGAAAGAGACACAAGGACAGACAGACCTGCAGAGAAAGCCACACCAAGCTGTCAGACATAGCAGCAGCAGACATAGAGGCACAGGTAGATGCAGAGAAAGGTAGAGACACAAACGCACCAAGGGAAAAAGACGGAGACAGGCAAAAAAACAGAGAGGGGCCCACCGAGAGGGAAGCAGAGAAACAGGAGGAGACAGACAGACTGCCAGGCAGACCAAGAGAGACAGAAAGATAGTCTGGCTGAAGAGCTGGTTTATGGTTGCAAGGTGGATACTTGTAGTTCCCTAGCAAGCAGGGCTCAGTCATTAGGTGGGCTGTGGCAAGGAAGGCACCCCAACCCCTAATCCACATTACAAGGCTCTCTGCTGAGGACGGGGATTTAGCTGAGCTTTGGAGAAGGAGTAAGGGATGGCTGGGCCTGCAGGGGTAACAATGGTAGAGACGAGAATTGCTTTTTGATTGAGCTGAGGAGGCAGACACATATATGAGCTTCTCTATTATCAGTGCTTCCACCCTCTTCCTCAGAGGGCTGTCTTCTTTCCTCTCCTTGTCTCCTCTCCTCCATCTTTCTGCTCCTTTCTTTCCCTTGTTCCTCCTTCTGTGAATCTCCCTTTGTTAGTATTTTGATTCACTCACTCTACAAATATTTTTCGACAACCTGGCTATGGGGTTCTCAGCCCTTTTCTGGACACTGGAAACAAATCAGTGAGATGAACAATCAGTGAGATGAACCAAGTTGGGACTCTCCTTAATTAAGAGTTTTGCTGTCTGGGTGCTCTAAGCCTTGTACATGATGGGCACTAGTTCATGGATGATGGGGCCAGAGACTGCATCTGGAAGTGGGCTTGCATCGTGTTTGCAGAGCTGAACATCAGGCAAGGGAGAGAACAAGTTCCCATTCCCAGGCCAGATGGCCAGTGTGTTCCATTCAGTCATGTACCAAGCACTTATGCATCATCTACTACACACCAGGAACTGTGTCAGATGCTCAGGCAATTCAGTGTCAGCAAGTCCCACATGATTGGAATTTAGACGTTGGGTTCTACTATCCCCGTCAACTAATGAGCAAATGCTAAAACAGGAAGCAGATAACCTGAGTCTAAATCCAGTGCTGTTTGCCAGTGACTCATGAAGGAGAAAAGGCCAGGCCCTGATGACCTTTACAACCTCATCCAAGGCTATCCTGCTGTTGAATGTTTCAACTTATGTCCCCATACGTCAGGGGGAAAACCAGCAAGAACAACAAATCTGTAGCTGTCTACAGCGTTTACACAAGCGTTGTACTACTCTTAGTAAAATGCAGCCAAATTATGAGAAAAATGAGTTCCAAGGAACTCTATTTTGTCCCCAGCTGAGGCTGAGATTAGAGCCACTAGACTGCCACCAAAACACACAAATGATGGCCCCTCAGAGGACAGCAAGGCATGCAAGCTAAATGAGCCCTCCTTTTCCTGGAGACATTATCTTTTTCACAATCCTGTCGTGTCCACTTATAAGCTCTGTTTAAGCTTGGAGTTAAGTGCTGTGGCATGGTCTTGAGACAATTCACATTTTGGCCTCTTTCTGGGATGTGGGAAGTCATAGTTCAATAGGTGGTGCTGTTGGCCTTTGAGTCAACCTCAGACTGTCCCCTGGCCTTGAACTAGGCGGAAGAGAGCATTTGTGGTATTAAAGAAGACTCTAAATGTCATTGTAACATAAAGGAATGTGCTGTTTCGTTAATAAGGTCTTTAGGTCCAAACTCAGCCAAATATGACAATTTTTCTGTGTTCTTCTAGAATTGTTTTCTTATATCACACAGACATTTGTTTATACATTCACTTTATCAGGCCACAGATGTGTACATTGAGCTGTTCCTCTGTGTCAGGAACTGTGAAATTTTTTTCTGAGATTCAGTTAAGAGGAACAAAGAAAATATATAAAATCTGATCCCTGGTACCTAAACACTTCAAACCAGTATTAATAAAAGGGATTAATAGAGTACCTATCATATGTTGGCTGCTAGGCATTTGATATGCATATATTATTCCTATAATCTTCTAAGAATTCCACTTCCCAGCTGTGCAAATGGATATTTTGAAATATTAAATGACTTTCCCCAGACTGCACAGCTATTAAGAGTCTAAGTGGACTTTGAGGACAAGTCTATGACTTTAAACTCAATTTCCTTTCCATTGCAATAAGATGATAGCACCAGGAATACTGTCAAACAAGTGAGGCTCTGGTGCACAAAATTTAAGAACTCACCCCCTCTTATCTTGGTAAGATATAAGAAGAGATGAAGTAGCAGAGAGAACAGAGATCTTGGAGCCTGCCTTTTTATCTTTGACTCCCAGAGCTACCTTTCACTAGCTATGCAATGTTGCACAAGTTTCTTGATTTCACTGTATCTCAGTCTCTTCATCTGTAAGATAGGGATAGTAACAGTACAAGGTGCACAGAATTATTGTGGGGAGTAAATGAAATAATGTATGTAAAGCGTTTAGAGTACTGATGAATACATATATATTAGACGTTTTTATTATTATATTAAAATAATTACATGAAATGAGCGTATTTAAGAAATCCCCTCTATGCAATTAAGCTATACAGTTCAGAGGGGAAAGACAGTTCTTCCATATGCAATAAACTTGGGGGTTGCATTTGGATTAACTTTTGACATGAGGGAAGGATTTTTGACAACTGGAGATAGTAGTATTTGTAGCAACAATATCCCCTCTTTTTTTAGTCCTTACTTTATGTCATGCACTCTGCTGAGTCCTTTATATTCATTTTCTCATTTAATACTTGCAAGAATTCTATGAGGTGAAGACTTTATGAGCACTTTGAGTCAGTGTTCTCTCTGTCCAAGACTGCCTCACTAATAAATAGCAGGATAGAGTCAGCTCCAGCTCTTCCGTATCTCCAAATCCAATAGCTCCTGGGCAGACCATAGGGTGGAGGGGTACAAGTGGGACCTGACGTGAAGCTGGCTTCCCAGTGGGTGTCCCGACGCCCTTGGCTAATTTGGAGCATGATGAGAAATCCACTTTAGCACATATGGCGTGCCTGTTGGGAAGTGTAGGAGAAAAGATCTGAGAGCTAGGGTGGGCCAGAACCTGAACTTGAAGAATCTTCAAGTCCAGGCTAGAAAGTTTGCATGTTAGTTGGTACTGAATGGGAACCTATTACAATTCAGGCATTAGAAAGAAACAAGTATGTTTGCCAGACACATGTATATGATAATTGAAAAAGATCTTGAATGACCTGTAGTTTGGTCTTACTTCCGTTTTAGAAATGGACAGTTTGGATTAAATCCCCCTATAATCTTAATTGTTAAAAGTATAGGGTTATTTTTATCTGTCCTGGAAGAGGCTGTTTGGGATTTTAGATGAGTTAAGTAAAAAGATGCTGGGGAAATGAGAAATTTCAAAATGCTGATTGGTTATATTGAATTACTTGTCTTTGCCTCTTCATTTCTACCTTTTTCACTGATTCAAATGTATGTACCACCTAGGGAAACATTTTGAAAATGCAGCCAGACATTCTTTCGTGATAGCATGAGCTAGGGTGTTTCTACAGAGCCCAGAGAAAATTATACTCTGGAATTTAACTCTAAATCGAGACCTCCTTATGATCTAGAAAGATCTATCTATAATGCTATTTCTTAAATATGTAAACATCTGAACCTCTCTCTTCACTGTCATCTGGGAAATTATAATAGGATGTAAGGGGTTTCTGCTCCTCTTTTCTGTTCTAAATTAATCTTACTGTACACCAAGAGCAGGGTGAGTAAGTGGCGGGAGACAGGGACCCATTCTTCTGGTATTTCAGCGAAATGTGCTGCAAAAGAGAACTCTTAGTTATAGCACTTGTGGTTTAGTTATTGTTTTGATGAGCTTTTGCTGTGTAACCACAGCACCATTATGACCCGGCCACACCACAAGAAAAGGAAGTTCCCGTAAGCTGCCTCCTCACTCATCTTTTCATGTTGCTGGAAGTCAGCTCCTCTTGGCGCTGTGCGGCTGGGGCTTCCGGAGTTGGCTGGGTCTTTGTGCTTATCAGCGATACCCTCCTGTCTCCCATCCCTCCCTCTCCCTCTTCCTTTTTCCTCCAAACTGCCAGACCTGAAGTATCAAGGAGAGAAGGCAAGAGGGAGTGTAATGAATCACACTTCTCGGCCTGAACCATTGCGGAAAGAAATGCTGGCCAGGAAAAGGCAGCACACCACTGGGATGACAGGACCCCCTTTCTCCTCCTGCCTTTGTCTGTCTTAAATAGAAACAGATATTTTTCACATGACTTTCCCAAGAGACCACAGTTATTAAGAAAGTGCCAATAGTATATTTAAGATAAATCGCACTGAGTAAGGAAGTGTGTGTGTGTGTGTGAATTGGTATGAAATTGTACGGTGGGATTTTTCATGCACTTTTGGGAAAATTTGTTCTTTGAATTAGGAGAATTAGCTGGATATTCCAAAATAGAAAACAGAGATTCCTGAGCCCCAGGTTTTCCATCATGTTTGCTACACCACCAGGCGACTTTTAATGACTCATTCTTTGCTACCTGACTGTGGTCTTCCCATGTGAGCACACAGCTGTGTGGTGTAAATTTGACCCCTCCACTCTGCTTGGGCAGTTCTGTGTTATGGTGAAAAACATGGCCTTTAGAGTTCTGTGAACTTGAATGTGAAGCCCAGTCTCACCATTCTCTTGTGGTGTGATATGGGTACAAAGTTAATAATCTATGAGCCTCAGTTTCTTCAGGTATACCACAGGGAGCTTAATTCCTGCGGCATTAAAATTTTGTGGTGATTAAATGAAACAAAATATGTAAAGTACCAGGTAGACAGTAGTGGCTTTATTAATGATAAGTGCTCTCCTCCTCCCATTTCTTCCTTTTCTTCTTCACCCTCTGTCTCTATTGTTTTTCTCTTTCTCCCTCCACTCCTCCCCCGCCTCTTCCTCCTCCTGTTTTGGTAATTCTGGGAGGTGTGGAGCATAATGCTGCTTCTGAGTCTCACTGTGAGGGGGTCTTGGCCAAATGTAATCTTCCTGGGCATAGCTATATGCACAGAGCATCAGCTTTCCAATAAGAGCTTCTCAGATGGACTCAGAGGTCCATGTGTATCCCTAATGAAAAGGGAATCTTTGACAATTTCCCAATTCCAAGGGCTCCACTTCCCAAAGGGAGTCTCCTTCTCTGTAAACGGGTAGCAGGTAGAGGCTCAGAGGTGATGGGCCACACACTTCTTTGAAATACTCTAATTTAGAATGCAGAAGTGAAACATATGCCACTAATCGTCATGGTACCTTTTTGTCTGTGTACTAAAAACTAGAATTATTTTAGAAAGAAATATTAAATTTGGAAGGGTAGGTTTAAATCTATTTGAGTCAGAAAAAAGTTGAGGAACCTCTATCTTCTTTCTTTTGGTAAAGATCCACTGTACACCACTCATGTACCAGGCAGTGGTGAAGTACTGAAAAACAAGACAGCCATGGCCTCTGTTTCCATGTCCGTGGTCCTTAAAGATGGCCAAGAATTTTCTCAAAGCTCTGGGCTGCTCTGTGACTGCTTTGGTCACTGGTGATGTGGTATCAGTATATTAGTCTTCTGGAACTAAATACCATAGACCTGGGGGTCTTAGAAACAATATTTATTGTCTCACAGTTCTGGAGGCAGTGAGTCCAAGATAAGGTGTTGGCTGGGTTGGGCCCCTCCAAGGCTCTGAAAGAGACTCTGTCCAATGCCCCCCTGCACATCCTGATGATTTGATGGCCAACTTAGACCTATAGATGCATCAGTCCAATCTCTGCCTTGATCTCTGCATGGGATTCTCCCTGTGAGTCTTTGTATTGTCATCTTTTTGTGCATGTTTGTGTCTCTGTCTCAATGTACACTTTGTATTAAGGGCACTAGTTATATCGGATTAGGGCCAACTCTAATGACCTTCTTTTAACTCGACTGTATTTACAAAGATACTATTTCCAAATAAAGTCATGCTTTAAGGTACTGGTAAGTTAGGATTCCAACATGTCTTTTTGAGGGGACACAATTCACTCTCAACAGTCAGTCTAGCCCTTGTGAGACTGAGGACTTCTACTTCTTGCCTTGAAAACTTGCATTTGCAAATTGGCCACCAAGTCTTGAAGAAACCAAAGGGTTTTGTGGAGCAGCCCATTTGGAGAGGACTTGAAGCCCTTTGCCCAACAGCCCTACCTCAGTTCCCAGCAAGGACTGCCAGCTGTGTGAGTGAGTTATCCTGGAATAGACCTTCCAGACCTCAGTGGAGCTAACACAGCTGCCCTATGTACTACAGTCACATGCTACTGCTAATGAGCCTGACCCAAATTGCGTATTTGTGGGCAAAGCTAAGTGTCTGTTACTGTTTTAAGCTACTAAGTTACATGGGTATAGATCACCACAACAACATCCTTGAAAGCAGACATTAAGCAAGTAGTTGTGTGTGACAAGCGTTGGGAAGGAGAAGCACAAGACCCCAGGGGGTGGGGGCTAGTAAACAAGACAGCTTAGCTCGTCTTGCACTGGTCTGCCTTGTTACTAAGTAAATGCTCTTCCGTGCGGATCAATTGGAGGTGCTTTACTAGTTTGGCATTCCTAGCAGAAGGCATTTGTTCTTGCCTACCTGGCTTTCTGAGATGCATTTAATTTGAAAACACCTTCACTCTCTTTGCATCTGCGTTTCCCCTTTGGGAAGTGGGAAGGGTGGGAAAGCCGTAAGTGGGTGATAACAGCGCCCATCCAAAGTGAACTCCATTTACTTTCATCTCCTTCATAATGGCACAGAAAATGGAGCATAAAAATACTCCGTGGAAGGTTAAGTGCTCTCTGTACTAACAGTGCAGGATATGGAGGAGGCAATGAAGCGAAGGTCGGAATGAACGAGGAGGGGTGAGTTCGGATGTGGGTGATTTCTTTCTTTTCTTTTTTTGCCTCCTCTTTTACTACTGTTCAAATGAAGCTATGTGATACAACACTTAATATTAAAGGGAAGTTGCACAGCTGATAGGTAAGGATCACCTCTTTTGACAGGAGTCCCTATCAAATCAGATAATCCAGAGCAGTATGCTGCATTCAGCAGGCCAGAACAAGGCCATCTTGTCTTCCAAGAAAACCTGAGGCCTGGTTTCTATTCCAAGTCTGTTGTGAGGAATGGACAGAACCGGATGGAGCCGGGACCAAGGGGTCATTCTGTTCAATATCTAGGACAGTTGTGTTGGATAATGGAGTGCTTTTAGCATAAGGAAACTGGGGTCCAGGCTTGGAATTGCATTGGAGCTTTAAACATGGTTTTCTTGGTTCATTCACTCAATAAATACTGAGTGCATTATATATGCCAGACATTGATGTAGGTAACCAATAAATGTAGGAGAGAATAAGTCACACAAGGACTCTGTTCATGTCACAGTTCATTCTAGCAAAGAGAGAGGCACAATATAACAGATATATACATATATATATTAATTATAATAAAGTGGCAAAGCGGAGAGCTAATGCTGTCAGTCTTTTTATTCAAAGGCCTTTCATTCAAAACCTGATATTTCCTTACATGACTTGCAGAATAAACTCCAAATGACTTACATGGCAGTTAAGAACCTGCATAGGCCTAGTGCGGTGGCTCACGCCTATAATGCCAATGCTTTGGGAGGCCGAGGCAGGCGGATCATGAGGCCAGGAGTTTGAGACCAGCCTGGCCAATATAGTGAAACCCCACCTCTACTAAAAATACAAAAATTAGGTGGGTGTGGTGTCACACACCCGTAGTCCCAGCTACTCACAAGGCTGAGGCAGAAGAACTTACTTGAACCTGGGAGGTGGAGGTTGCAGTGAACCAAGATGACGGCACTGCACTTCTGCCTGGGCAACAGAGTGAGACTACGTCTCAAAACAAACAAACAAAAAAGATCCTGCACAATCTAATTCCTACTATACTTCCAAAATGATGTTTTTCTCCTTTTATCGTTCCTCAGGACATACCCATATGCTTCAGTCTTGTGAAGCATACCTCTGGAGTCAGACTGCCTACGTTCAAATCTCAGCTATGGCACTCACCAGCTATGTGACCTTAGGTAAGTTACTCAACCTCTCTGAACCTTAGCTTTGACTTCTAAAGATGAGTAGAATGTGATTGCTATCTCCCTGGGTGATTATGAAAATCAAATGACATCATGTATATAAGAGAGCAGCGCTCGTACTGAAGCAAGATATGATTTACTTTCAGGTATTAATGACTTTATTATAAAAGGGTATGTGTATATTCATATATGCATTCTATATTTAATCTAACAATGACTCTACTCTGAGTCAGAATATATCTTAATGCCGCATAGTAAGCCTTAGACTGTGCCTATCTTACTATTCATGCACAGTGGATAGATGCTGAATAAAATATACTCAACTCACCGGTGTCTTGCAGTGATGGTAGAGATCCTTAACTAGAAGGAATGCTGTTTCAGAGGACTCTGAATGGGTAATTAGGAGACTGTCGCAAGGAAGCGGTGAAGAACTGCACTCTTTAGCTTAAAGAACTGCAGTTGGGAGCCATATGATGAGAATCCATGTGTGCTATTTGGCAACATTAGAATTCCACAACAGAGTGATCTTTAAAGATTCCCTCCCCTTGCAGCTGGGTGGAGAGGTGGTCTGGGCTGCTCTGGAAACAGCGGAAAGCCTTTTATCATTTAAATATTATTCCATTGGGGGCAGAAAAGGGGGACAAAATACTGAAAATAAAAGTTAATTAAAAAATAAAATCAAGAGAAATGTCTCTCAGAGGCCACCTCTGGTACAGAGACCACCTGTCATTAAGCATTTTCCTGTCTATAAACCTGAGATTGGAAGCTGATCGACTCTTCTCTTGTTTAATTTTTAATGCCTCCCGTTGGGTCTCTGTGGTAGTAGCTATTATAGGCAGAGGCTGTCACATAGATATGTACCTTGACCAGAGAAAAAGTGAGGCTTCCCATTATCAGAACTTATACTCACTGAGAAAAACCAGCAGTGAGATTTATTACTTGCCCTGGGGAATTTGTTCTTGCAATGAAGCAAGTCTCTCCTCTCCTTGTGGGTGGATTAGTATGATAAGAGAGGAAGAAAACATCACCAAGAAAAGAGAATAAATGATGGCTCCCCAGCAACAGGGTATCTTCAGATCCTAGTTTTCACCTTTCTGGTTCCTCTGGTCACTCATTCAATACAAATTTATTGAGCATGTACTATATGTCATGCATTGTTGTATATACTGAGGTCAAAGCAACAAAGTCAGAGAAAAGTCTTTATTCTTATGACCCCCATCCCAGACATTCTACTGAGGAAAGAGAGAGAATAAATGCTTCAAAAAATAAGGATGCTGGGCCATTTTAAATGATGAAATGGCGAAGAAAATAAAAGCTGGAAATATGGCACCCTGGGAAGTGGGTAGGAAAGACCCCCTGAGGGGGTGATGGTTGAGCAATGATTTAAATGACCAGGAGGAACCCAAGAATGCAAAATTACACGGAATGGCATTCCAAGAAGAGGGAATGGCAAGCACAAAGGCCCTGAGTTGGAGGCGAGCTTAGCTTCTTTAGGAAACAGATGTTCACTACGCTAAGAGAAGGGAATTCAGGCTTATAATAAATACGGGCAATTGAAGGTGCCAGAGGACTTTGAAGAACCTGCAAAAAGGAGGAAGATTTCATTCCAAGATTGGGTTTTGAACCTGGGACCAAAACATTCCGTTACAGTCTCATTTTGGCAAATGTGAAAGAAAAGGGTATGAGATCATCTTTCTTGAGTGGATTCATTCAGTTGTGCTTCCTAGACATGACCTTCATGGACCTGTTGCCTTGGCTTTTGCCAGGGACCTGTCCCTTCCTGACTACATGAATGCAGGGGCCTCTATACTGGAGCCCTTTCTCCTTCCTTCACTCCAGGCCTCAATATTCCATCTTTCTACTGCTTCCTAAATCTTCCTACTATGTCCTTCCTGAAACACACTCCAGAAAGCCTCCCTCCCATTCAATAGTGGCCTTCGAATTTCAACAGGTAGTACTAGCTCTTTGGCACCGCGCACAAGTCACTCACAGTCTGCCCTCTGCACACCTGGATTCCATATGGCTGGCCACCACTTCTCCACAAGCATCCATGCTTACAAAGAACCACCTGCATCCCAGCGGCCCCGAACACCTTGACTCCAGCTGTTTTCTGTGGCCGGACAGCTCATCCTTTCCCTCAACACAAGGAGATGCTTTCTTATCCCTCAGGTGTCACTCCCAGCTGCCATCAGCCCTTGTGTGGGAAGCTTTCCACATCTCCTGGTCTGATAAAGAGATCCCTCCTCCCAAGAGAGGAAAGACAGGCCAGTTAAAGTGTTAGCTTGGAGAGGAGGAAGAAGCCAGGCAAGGTTTGCAGGGAAGAGCATTTTGGTAGGTAAAATTGCAATGCAAATTTGAGTTAGCAATGAACTTGGTAGGTTGATTTCTATTTTGTACCCTCTGAGCTCTGGGCAACTGAGGGTGTTATGGGTGAAGGGGGCTGGGGAATGCCCATTGTTTACTTAATTTTGTGCTTCCCCCAGTCCCTGCGACACGCAATAAGAACTCACCCTCTTTCTGACCTGGTATTTTAAAGAAATTTATGGTAATTTAGAGGGGAACAAAAAACTTGTGGTACATTTATTTAGTGACAATATTAAAATGAATTCAGCTTCTATCATGAGAGTTGTAAATAGCATTTAATGTTTATAATCTCATTTTTGGAGGACTTTAATTTTGTTGTTTCAGGAATGTTTATAAAAAGGAACTCCTGGTTCCATCAGTGGGGGAAGCTGCTTGCTTCAGAGGGACCTGGGGGGAGATTTACAGAGCTCCCTGTTCTTGCCCTAATTAAGGCATTTGTTACTGTTTTAATAGCTCCAAGGTACTCATTGTAGCTGGGTTTATAAACAGCGTTTTCTCCAGAGGAGAGGGGACACTTGCTTTTACGAGTTATACACTGTGACTCCTTGCGGGCAGAGATGATGCTGTGTATTAGGAATTTACTGTGCTCAGAACCTGCCCCAGACATGCTGACTCCTAAATTCTGAGAATGGAGTCCAGCAAACTGTCTTGCAACACAGCCCTCTGGTCATTCTGATGTCTGCTCAGCTTTGAGGGCCACTGAGATTCGGAAACCATTTTCACTGAGTATACATAATCCAGGTACACTGCTGGGTCCCTGCTACTCCAAGTGTGGTCCTCACACCAGAAGCATCCAGGTCACCTGGGAGCTTGTGGAAAGACTCTCAGGACTCAACTGAGAGAGACTTGTCGCATCAGCTGGTTTCGGATGCATCATCTCATTTAGTTCTCAGAGCAAATCTCTGAGATAGAGCTGACTATCGTCACAGATATCTTTGTAATATATATTTTTGTATAATTCACTCTTCACTTTAATTTATTGTCTTATTCAGTTCAGCTATTTCAATTACAGTGTTTTGAAAGCAATTTCCCTGTTCATGGTAAAGCTTCAATTTAATACCATGTACACCACTTGCTGAGGAAATGCTTCTATTGACTGGACTTTTCTCTTTCCCCTAAGCCTCCTCTGTAATTCTCTCTTCCAACACCAAAATGTCATGCACCAAGTTTCCTTGGCTACCCCATTAATTAAATGTGCTAGTCAATCACTCAGTCTCCATAGTTGAGGCAGTTAGAGTGGTCTGTTTTTATGATCTCTGTGGCAGGTGACTTCTAAAGTTACTGGCAGTAACCCCCACCTCCTGATGCACATGCCTTTGCATAGCCCTAACCTTGGATGTGGCTGGATCTGCTTTTCATGAGTAGACTATGGCAAAAATAATAGACTGTCCTTATGAGATTAAGTTATAAAGGACTCTGCCTTCTGTCTTGATCACCTCTCTCCTTAGTTCTTCTTGGGTGGCTCTTCCTGTTGAGTAAAGCTGCCATGACGCAAGCTGCCCCTCAAAAGACCCACACACAGGCATAGACTGAGGGTAGCCTCGAGCTAAAAGCCAGAAAGAACCTGAGACCTTCAATATAAGAACCCACAAGAAACTGAATCTTGCCAGCAACCACTGCATGAGCTTCTAAGCACATCAACCCCCTCAGTATAGCCCAGAGATGACTTCAACCTTGACCAAAAGCCTTCATTGTAGCCCTGAAAAACCCTGAGCCAGAGGACCCAACTACTAAGGTATACTTGGAATTTCTGATGCACAGAAACTCTGGGATAATAGATGTTGTATAAACCTGCTAAGTTTTAGGGTAATTTGATATGCAGTAATTGATAATTAATATAATCTTCCAGCAGTTGAGGTTGTCAATATTTAGCTCATGGGATTGACAGGGAGAGGGGTTCTGTGCTTAAAGATCTAAATTTACACAGAGAAATCTAGTGCATGAGAGACTGCAAGTATTTGTCAAATTTTGTTTTTTCCCTTCCTATGTACAATGTAAACCATGTGTCCCTAACTACCTTGAATCCAGGTGGATGATGGACTTGAATTTAAGGCCAATAAAATGTGCCTGGAAGTAATGAGCACTTGGCAGATATACTCAGCCTGATTCCTAAAATACCTCATTTTAGCAGATCCTTCATGCTCTTAGTCTTTGCTTGTCAGCTGGTTGGACCAGGAAGAGAGCTTTAAGGAGGAGTTAGTGGGGAGTGAGCTGATGGAAGGATCCCAGTCCTGTGTGACCACTTTGAGGAAAATCTTCTAGGAAACTGCCAACCAGAAGAATTCACACTGGGCTTTGCATAAGCGAAAACAGGAACTGTTGTTTCATTGAACCCTTGACTTACTGGTGATGTTTGTTATGCAGCCAAACCTAGCCTACCCTGACCAAAACACATATCTTATATTTTTGTCTATTTTCTTTGTTTTATATTTTTACTATATTAATATGATTTTATTATTTTTCAGTCCCTTACACATTCTTTGATCTGTTATCTTTTGAGTAACATTCACTTATTCACTTTCTACATATTTATTGATTGCCAGGCACCGGGTTTACACTGATAAAACAGCAAAGTTTTCCCCCTTAAAAAATACATAATGAATCAGGTCAATAGATGCACAAGAGGCAATTAAATTGTGATTTAATAGAGATACAGGAGTGAACCCTGTTCAAATACCTTTAAACATCAAGTACTACCCTAATCACTAATATTTTAACAACATGAACACTTATAACTCTGTTTATCATATTGATCATGTATCCACTGTGTGTGAAGGTAGGAAAGCATGTCTGAATTGGAACATAATACATTTGGCTCAAATAGAGATATTCTATATGACAAGACATTAAGTCATGGAAGAAAAACATATCTAGACATTTGAAATTATTCAGTAACCAGTAGGGAGCCATTGATGATTGTGGAAGAAAGATACAGCATACCATTGTCTTTTAGAAAGATTTATTAGGCAGAGCTATGTAGGGTGGCCTAGAAGGGGGAAGGCAGCATGCATATAGGAAGGCTAGGTGGGAGCCTCACTGCACAGTAGATCAGGCATGTGTCAATAGAACCTTGCCTGAGGGCAATAGGAGAGCAATTTAATGGATGGAAGTCATCTTTGAGAGAAAAATCTATAAATCTGGCTGAGAAATTAGCCCACATGATATGAGAAAGTTGCTTGATGTTTAACTTTTTATTTCCTCCATTTATGTTTAGGTTCATGCACACAAACGTGTAGGTGACTGTGTACATATGTATGCATGTGTTACATCATTGTCTCCATGTAAGATATCACACTATAGGAAAAGTACAATTTCTAATCATGTTATGTTAAATTGTTTGTTTGTGTCTTACACATACGTTTAAAACAGTCCAACTGTATATGAATTTGAATGTATTTTTTTGAGAGAATTAAAACCACACCTTTTTTGGTGTGAAATTTTGGAGACAGCTTTAGACTCTGTGAAAAAGGCTGAGTTCTCTGAAAGTTGGAGGTCTTCAGAGTGTGAGTGGTCCCTGCTCTGGGTGACTCCTGCCCCTCTTTCCTATGGGGGAGAGGTCATGCTTCGACTTTCCCTTGGCTAACTGGTAAGCCTTAGGAGAGCCACGTGGAACATTTGGCACGTGTCCTTTGCTGGATGTGTGTGGCTGTGGAGGTGGGGACAGACGTTTGACTCCCAGCTGGAAGCAAATTGTAGTCCATAGAGCTGCCCTTGGGTAGCTTTGGAGGTAAGAGGCAGGGCTACAAGGGGAGCGATTTGTACTCCAAAATTGGCTGGGCCAATGAACCTATCTCTCAGGGGCTTGCTATACCCTAATAAGAAGCAAGACTGTGCCCTGTGGAGAGAAATCCATCTAAGAGGGCAACCCCAAGGGCCTTAGGTGAAAATAGGACTGAGGGTGTCTTCAGTGGCCATCAGAAGAGACTTTGTCCATGTCCACTAATTCAACAAATATTTATTTGAACTCTTACTGTAGGGCAGGGACTAGACTGGATATGTATGATGGATGGTTTATTTCATTAAATAGCTTTCAATGTAGCCAATGCCAGAACACTGGACAAATCAACAGTTATGAAAAAAAGTTATATAGTAGTTACCCAGTTACCTGAAGTTTTGCATTCTGAGGTTCCAGTCACCTGTGATCAATCACAGTCCAAAAATATTAAATGGAAAATTTCAAAAATAAACATTTCATTGGTTTTAAATGGGCACCTTCTGAGTAGCATGATGAGATCTTTTGCCGTCCCTCCTGGGACATGAATTATCCCTTTGTCCAGCACAGCTATGCTGTCTGCACTCTCCACCCACAAGTCGCGTAGTAGCTCTCTCAATTACCAGATATTTGGAGAGAGAGAAAGACCACATTTACATACCTTTTATTACAATGTGTATTATTGTTATAATTGTTTTATTGTATTATTAGTTATCATACAAATGTCTTAGTTTGCCTAATTTATACATTAAACTGTATCACAGTTACGTATAGGGAAAAACACAGCTTCTGTGGAGCATAGTACTATTCCAGGTATTTGTATCTGTTCAACAGGTTTGAAAAGTTTGGAGCAAGGATCAATTGAGTTACCACATATGAAGCCCTCGTGATAGTTCTGCATGACTCAGTAGAAGTTAGCTAGGACGATTACTGCTGTTATTGATCTAACCCTGAACAAAAAGATAACTGCAGCATAGTCTTAAAAACTAGAAGACAAGCTCAAAACAAATGGCTGTTTCAATCAATGACCAGGCATCCACTGGGGGTCTTGGACTGTATCGCCTGAGGATAAGAGAGGATCACTGTATGTACTTCAGTGAGAAAGATCCTATAAGACTCTGGGAACCCTAGAGAGAAAGGATAAGTATTTAAGTATTCAGAAAGGACTACACAAAAAATAACAGTGTTGCAACAGGAAAGGAGATTAGTCCTGCAGAGAAAACACTCAAAGGAAGATGCAGAGGCTCAGAAGAATCTGATGAACTCAGCCTTCTAGACCTTTGCTTCTTGAAGTGTGGTTCGAGACCAGCAATGCCAATTAGAAACTCGGCATCATTACCTCCACCCTGAAGAGTGGAATGCGGGCAGAGCTAGGAGGGAGGTGCAGGCTCCCAGAACCTTCACATGCAATGATGCTATTCAGAAATTGCTGCCCATGAGCTCCGGGAGGACAGTAACCCTGCTGAGCTTTTCTCAGTATCTCCTCACAGTGTGTTGCACAGGGCACCCATTTATTTGTCCAATGAATGCAGTGCTACATAACAGAAGGACAAGAGCTTTACCTGTTGAGCAGCCCCGATTGCTTCACCTGACCTCTCAATCGCCTTTATGAAGGCAGAGTAGTGGTTTGTCTCTGAGTCAGAAAAAAAGAGGCCTTATAATTGGGTGTTGAACAATGAGAACACATGGACACACGGAGGGGAACATCACACACGGGGTTCTTGTCAGGGTGGTGGTGGCTAGGGGAAGGATAGCAGGGGGACTGGGCTAGGGGAGGGATAGCATTAGGAGAAATACCTAATGTAGATAATGGGGTGACGAATGCAGCAAACCACCATGGCATGTGTGTACCTATGTAGCAAACCTGCACATACTGCACATGTACCCCAGAATGTAAAGTATAATAAATTAATTTAAAATAAAATAAAATAAGTGCAATCTAAAAGAAAAAAAGAGGCCTGCGTGGTTTTTGATTATGTTTTACAATAGCTCAGGACTGTGATGGGAGGCATGGGGGAAAATATGCCCTCAACTTCCTATTTTGTTCGAGACCAATTATCTGTCCATAGACTTCTCCCCGCTTCCCACTCTTAGTCCCCCAGATTGGGGAACTGACCTTTTGGATTCGATAGCAGTCATAGCAAGCCTCAGTCATTGTTGGTAATATTTCTAAAGCTCTTGAAGGTCACCTGGGATTAAGATAGGTGCCGCCTGCATGCAAGGTAGCATGCTGCTACTTTAATTATGAAAGACACGATAAATAAAGGAAAGCCCTTGGAAAGAAAAGAAGAAAATCCCTGCCATAGCCCAACAGGTGAATAGGCTTTTGCTGAAGCCTGGGGCTTGGGCTTGGGCTTCCCAGGGCCTGTGATCAAAGAGGAGGCCTGGGCAGTGTGAGAAGCCATGCGGTTCCCATCTCCTTGACAGTGGGATTTTACTAACCCATTTCCCTCTTCTCCTTCCCCCTCCTCCAGAGCAGAGCACCGGCTGTCTGAAGAGGATAGAGATTTGAGGTAAGGACGCGCATCTATTTCTCTCTTTTGCACAATATGTTTATGGATGTGAAATCACACCCAACTCTTGTTTAGAAAGCAGCGGCAACTTGCTCGATGGAGTGGCACGTGTTTACTCTAACGGATGCTCTTTGAGGTGATTCGTTTTCCTGGTAACAGACAGAATGTGTTCCTTTCTGCGAATTTACGCTGCAGTTCCTTGGGAGGAAACTGTGCTGTTAGGCACTATAATTTTTTGATTTTGTAGCTCACATGATGTCTCAGAAGAGGGATATGTCTTTTCTAACAACCATCGTTTTTATATAAAATGGAAGGTGTTCACATTATGTCTTCATCTTCCCTATCTCGACTAGTAACAATATCAGGACTACTCCCTCCTGAGAGCTATATTCATTTCTCATTAAAGATATTTCATGTTTTATTCAGGAATTTAAATGAAGCTATCAGAGCCTGGAATGGCATCCGTTTGGTATAATTGTATCTCACTGATGCCAGCCCCAAGAGTTCTAATTAATATATATTTAGCTCCCTGACTGTCTTTAGACCAAACGGTTGAGTGTAGAAGACAGGAGGAGAAAACACATTGAGGTTGGAACAGGAAAGTCTTTTCTGAAAGAGGGAATTTTTGTGCAGTGTTTTGCTCCTGTGTCTATGTCAGAAATTACTTTCAGGCCACTGAGTGCCTTATGAAAAATGGACTGGAAGATGATAATTATTTTTATTGATCACACATTCAAGTTATTAATTTTTTAATCTCCTTTCTTTCTTTTATTCTTCACAAAAATGTTCATGCCCAGGGAATTACATGCATTCACAATCCTCCTATGGTTTGCTCTCCCCTCTCCTCCCTCTGCCCTTTTTTTCTACGACCTCACACTATTAAAAAGCGATATTGTTCCTCTTTGCCAATGTGAAAATGACTGGAGCCATCTTGGGATTACTTGGCCTCCCTAAACCCATAATATGAAAAGAAGCTAATTGGGTACCAACCTCATTCCTTATGGGGTTTGCCATTCCCCCTAATTCCCTCCAACCACATCCCCATTCTCACTAGCAGGAAATGAGTTTGGGGACATTTCTTGTGCTGGTCTAACATTGCAATTCATAGCACTTGTGTTCACTTAGAAGCCTCAATTCACTCCCGTTCCTGGGATGCTGTGGGACTGTGGTTTATAAATCACTCCTGTGGTATACTGTATGCAGAGATTAAGACCCCTGCAAGCTCCAGTCATATTGAATTGTACCGGGCAACAGAGCATCCTTAAGCGTTTACAGTAAGGAAAAACAAAGCCTTTATAAACAGGAAAATCTGATGGACATTTACTACATTTACAAGGCACTACTATTTACAAGGCGAAAAGAGAGGATGTTATTTTATTTTTTCTAAACCTTGGTCTCATTCACTGACTGTTGAGGTTAGTTTTTCAACAGGACATAAATTGGGGTTTAGAAATTACCTATACTCAAATTGAGTTGTTATTTAAACAACTGTTAGAAGTCACTTAGTGGTTTATTAGCCTGCCATGAACACACCATGTTCACACTACAAAGATTTGTGCTCCTCATTGAACCTCCACCATGACAATTCTCCTCACTGGTACGAGAGAGGTGGGTGGCCCTTCCATTTGCTGGATGTGTAATGTGGGTGAGTCCAGCAACCCGATCTCGATGTGCAAGCTACCTTACATGAAAAAAAGAAATATGTTTATTTCACTGGAGTATATTAGACTCAGTAGCATAATGACAAAAGGAACAACTTAGTAAGTGCTGATCACGCCTGGACTCTTGCTCAGTGCTAAACATCGAAGTTCACATTCAGTAACAAAAAGATATTATAAATTGGTGATGAATAATAATTTTTAAAATCTGTATTTAAACAGGTTAGTTTTATTCCTCCAGAAAAAATCAGACTGGGTGTTTTGTGGGAATTAGGACTTTGAAAAGATTTCTACTGGAAGGTGGACTCGGGCTGTTTCCCTCTCAGTCCAAGAGAGCATTTTTCTGAGTGGAAGCAATCCTCCCAAAGCGGGGACTGGAAAGTGCATGAGAGTGCTCAAGCACTCATGCTCAGTTGATTTCCAGATACATTAGCCCACAGCCTTATTGACCATCACGTCCATTTGACCAGACTCTGAGGGTTTTTTATTATCTGAAACGCCTCACTGCGTGGGCATGATGACAGGTATGTCAAGAGGAGAACAATAACCAGAAACAGATGCATGGAATATTCACTAATATATCAGCAACTATGATGCATTTCAGCAGTGTCCATCCTCACACACACACACACGCAAAAAAAAAAAAAAAAAGGAAGAGAGAACATTTGTTTTGATGAGGCCAATTTCCATGCCAAACCGAGCATCTGTCTGGCTTTTGTATTTGGTATAAACAGGACTCACACACACTCAAAAATAATGTCAAAAGTTCAAAGGGTGGAGAGTTGAGAATTCTCACATGGGCAAATAAATGAGGTCTGCGGATTGGCTGGCCTTCACTCAGCTTTACATGAAGTGTCTCCTTGGGACTAGGGTGATGTGTGGCTTTGATTCTCTGCCCTTGTTCTTCCATAACCTGGTTTGGAATGTAGCCCAGTCCTCAGAGATTGAGGGTCACTCTGGCTTGATAGTGTAAGGTCAGAAAATGGAATGAAGATCGGATATCTCAATTGAGATTTGAGTGTATAAAAGTATAAATCAAAAAAGCAAAATCCTTGAAGGGACACGTTGCAGCTATTGCTACAAATGAAAGGTTTCAAAATAAGTAGATACAAGAATGCCAAGACCAGTGCAACTTATAATTCCCCTCTAGTCCTACTGGAAGAATATATGAATACAACTGAACACTGAAAAATAAAGAATATACATTTTTTCCAAGTAAGGATGCAAACCTGAATCCTCTAATAAATATTGTGTTGTTTCAGGGGCAATAGTTAGTGTATTTTAAAAAATTGTTTACCTGCTTTTTGCAGAATACAAATTAGAAATGGTATCCAGTGACCAAAGTTAACCTTAGAATTTGTAGGATTATTCATTCTTTGTTTTAGAAAAATCTGGATAATCTCAAAGTTAAGTCATTCATTCAAAAAAAAAAAAAAAAAGAAGTGGGGAGAAGCAGATTTTGTCCGCCTTTGCTCCTAAATGCCACTGTCTCATTTGGCTGTAGGATATTCATGATGTTATGCTTATTTAAACAGACATATCTCTAGTTTATGGGCATATTCCAGAATAGAACTGCATATTGCTTGGAGTGCAATTCTTATGGGCAAACACCTGATCCCCTTTAATAAAAGATAAAAGAGAAATGGTTCCCCTGCCATTCAAAGACCTTACTGTGCTGTGCTCATAGACACAACCTTGTTGCTTGACCTTTCCTAACTCGTACAAGCAGCCCATGTACTGAACTCCAGGTACAGTGATTAAAAATGGCTCTTCAAGCTGCCACTTAGAATCTACTGTAGCAGAACTTGCTTGAATCCAGGACTGTTCTAGGATTATGATTACAAAGCAAGTCTTAGGTGTTGCAGAGTTATATGTGATAGGTGATTAGAATTGCTATTAAGTGATGTCACAGTTTAGTTTCTAAATACTAGAATATTTTTAGTTTTTTATATTTCTAAAATAGTTTCAAGGCCATATTTTCTAATAATTCTTTGAAACTATGATTTTCTACCATTGTAAAAAAAAATTCGATTTTCAGAACAATCACCCTTAATATGTGTCATTTTCAGGTTATTGTTTCTTGTTTAGAAGAAGGCAATGAATCATAATTGTACAATTGAGTTTGTGTACTTGTCAGTTAAATGAATATTTTACTAACTGTTTTCTGTGGAACACAGAGCTGAGAGAATGTAAGTAAATTTTAGGAGAATAAAGAGACCCTATGTCAAATAAGTTAAAGGAATGCTGACTTAAACATAATAAAAGAGTTGCATTAATTGTAGTGCTTCCCAAAATATTTAATATGCAAAGTATTATGTGATTTGTCCCTGGAGGATGAACTTTATGCTGTTTTTTTTTTATTATTTTTCCAAACCATAGCCCTCTTTTTCTGAGATCATCTGTACTCATCTAAAGCTCCAAAAAATTTCAGGAAATATTGTACTAGGAGCAATGGCTCACATCTTAGGCTACTTGGAGAAGAAAAATGTTTCTTTTTTACTTAGCTAATGTCAAGAGCAAGTGACACTGAGTTTAAATTAGATTAAGTGGCCTATGATTCTATTTAATTCAAACTGAGAGTTAAAAAACATCCCACAAACTGTTATGTACTTGAAATGGAAAAGAATAAGTTAAAAAAAAAAAAAGAAGGCTTAAAAACATATTCAGGAACCTCTTCAGCAGACACCCACATATAACTTCATTAATCATTTGAAATGCGACAAGGAAAAGAAAATCTGATCGAATGACTGTCCAAATAATTATAGTTGATTCCTCAATGTTTTCTCATTAAAATCACATTGTCATTTGTGTGGTCATCTTGACACAACTAATTATTGCTATCCAAGAAAAAGGAAAAAGAGTCTCAAAATGTAGCTTCACTAGTTCTTGCTGTTGTAAGTGATTATGGGAAAAAGAGAGATTGTGGAGAATGGAAATTTGAATATTTCCCTCTCTACCTCTCCCTCTGTCTCTTCTACATAACTTTCCCAAGACCCCTCTTATCTCTCCACCTTCTTTTCTCTGATCTCTCCTGCCACCCTTCATCTATCACTGGCCCACAGTTTTAGACTTTTGCCTCATCAAGGAGAACCCACAGTGTGTTTTGCCCACCTAGGCCACATGGATTGAGAAATGTGTCTTGAACTGTGGCAAAGGCTCATGAGCGGTAGGGTGACATAGGTCTTGCTCAGCTCTGTCATTCAGGCCTGGGACCTTGCACAGGCACTTGGTCTCCCTTGGCTCCATTTCTTCCTCCGTAACATGCCTCTGATGAACCAGATGGCATCCCAAGTTCCTCTGAGCCCTGAGGGCACAGGGTCCTATATCTCTTTGAGTTTTCATTCCCAGTCTCTCATAGGAAACAACACAGTGAAGGCTACAACCATAAGGTAACTTCAGAGTTATCAATAATTAGTTAACAATGACTGCCCTCCCCTTAGAAGAAATGACACTTCTTCAAAGACGGGAATAGAGTCAACTCCCATGGAAAATATTCTGAATGGTGTGTTCTTGAATTTCAACCTTTGCCTGGAAGCAAATATGAATGATCAGCTTTAAGATAAGCCTCTTATATTAATCACCACATGAGTCTAAGTGAGAAATTACGTTGAGTTCAATTGAATATATGCCTGGGTTCCTGGGTTCCATCAAAGGTACTGATGGAACGGGTCTTCTCACCATTTTCTTTGAAGGAGAAAGGAAATGGTCCATGTTCACATCCAGGAGACAAGTGTTAAGTTGGTCTTGAAATGGAACCATTCCTCTCTGATCATTGCTTTTCTCCATGGTTATTTTTTAAACATAACATCATTTATATGTAACCCCCCAAATCAAGGAAAATGAAAACACCTAATGGAAAACAAAATTGCCTAAATATTATAACACAAGCAGAATTTGCTTTTGACTGTATGCAGGGTTGCCTTCTTGTCCTGGCTGGTTTCGAGATACTTCCAGGGAACACGTTTCAGGGTATGAGAATGAGGCCAGTGGCTGCTGATGTTAAAAGGACATGGCATCT
Source organism: Saimiri boliviensis (assembly GCF_048565385.1). Lineage (NCBI taxonomy): Eukaryota > Metazoa > Chordata > Mammalia > Primates > Cebidae > Saimiri > Saimiri boliviensis. Next base: position 138,752,883 of record NC_133453.1, read on the forward strand.
GCACTAGGCTGGAGAGGGGGCTGGTTGCACAAATTAAAGTCAAACACATCACAGCCCGATCAGCAGACATGGGCTTGAGTGTGTTGTCTAGGTTTTTCCCTTTTTATTTTTTTCTATCCCCAAATAACAATGAGGCAATTAAAGAAAAAAACAAAACAAAACAAAAGACAAGTCCATTTGTCTCCTATCATCATTTCTTCTCGCCTTCCCTAATCTTGTTTCCTCACTCTAGTTATCTGGGAACACTAATTACAATGGAATACGGGAGAAAATTTAAATATAGGTAGCTATTTAATCTGTCTTTGACTCATTCTGGTTAACAGAAATTTTCACCCAAATGGAACTGGAAAATATAAACCCACTGAGGAAAAAAAAATGCAAGTGTATCGTGTTGGAAGAAAATTAGTTCTCTTCCTGCCAAAAATCAGAAAATATGTTGGATTTTTTAAAAAACAGATTTAGAATTTGATAGAGCCACCATTTCATGTGCTGGAGGATTCCTCTCAATGGGTGAGTTCACCCATGAAGAGCTTCAATTACTTGATATTTTAAGAGTTCCCTATAACATAAGAGAGAGAGAAGGGAAGCAGAAGTGAGAGAGAGACATTTGTGTAGGAGAAGCCTAAAGCTTTTTGTAGGAGGCAGATAATTTAAAAGGTAACATCTTTAATGAACAAATTTTTATTCCCACAGGAAGAAGCTGTTTTTCAAAATCTTCCATGGCCTGCAACCAGGGAAGGGGGAATAGTTCCATGAGAAAGCAGGGTTGTGAGTCAAGCTTATGAGACCAGTAACCACTTGTTTATACCAAACAAACCCCATCAAATTCTGTTTTTATGGTTTTATTATTTTTTTTCTCACATTAATTTGTCCTAGAGAACACTGCGCAAAGGTCTCATAGCCCTGGTACAAGGAGGGGCTGCAACAAAAACTGAGAGGGGCTGGAGGGGCATCCTGCTCTCCTTCCGGCCTGACACTTCCTTTGTTCCTATAATCTCAAAACAGCTGTTTCCTCTGGAACCACAAACCCCAGCTGGCGGCCTCTCTGCCTCCTGGATCCTGCTGCACATAATGTACATCAGAATCTCAATGTTGATATGAAATCTTCTTCTTTTTCCCATCCTCCCTCCTCCAAGCTCCCCCGCCTCCCTCTCATCCTGTATTTATGTTGGCCTTCACTGGGAAGAGGAGGGGAGGAGCAGGTAGGAAAAAATAAATAAAAAAAAAAGTGATACAAGCATTTCAGATCTTCCATATGGCAAAGCAAATGATTGAAAACATTTAGAATCTCAGGTATCTGGTTGGGAAACACGTTTCCAGAAACCTCCTTTATGAGGCAGAAATGGACGGTCAGCATCACTTTTTCAGTTTGCTTGTAAACAGTACCTATTAACAAACAGTGTATTAGCTATTCTGTAGCAGAAACTAGGCTACGATTTCACATAGGAGATGCAATGAGCTGTGCATGGTAGATTTTCCTTAAAAGCCATACAATTTTACTGATCTGTATCTTCACTGAAACCCTTTGGGTGAAAATAAGGAAAGGGCTAGGTTCCAGTCAGGAGAATTTACTAACAAGTCTGGAAGAAATGACATAGAGGAGAAAATAATTGGAGAAAATGCACGGCTATATTTGATTCGTTGCAAAACTGTGGAGTGTTTATCACAGTCCTTAATTTGTTGATGGAATGAGGGATAAGAAAGAGTTAAAGGGCCTGAGTATGAGGGAATAGAAGGTGGGGGAATGAGCTGATGAAGGCCCATAGGTGGAGGTGTGCTAGGGTTCTCCAGAGGAACAGAACCAATATAGGATAGATAAGAAGGCAGATAGAAAGACAGGTAGGAGGAGATTTGTTACAAGAACTGGCTCTCATGGTTATAGGGGTTGAGAAATCCCATGAGCTGCCATTTGTAAGATGGAGAACCAGGAAAGTTGGTGGTAAAATTCAGTCCAATTTCAAAGGTTGGTGGTATAATTCAAAGTCCCCCATGAGAATCAGGAGGCAGATTGTGTAAATTGTGGTGTGAATCTGAAAGCTAGTGAACCATAAATATTGATATCTGAGAATATAAGAAGATAGATGTCCCAGCTCAAGCAGAGGGCTCAAATGTGCCTTTCTTCTGCCTTTTTGTTCTATTCAGTTCCTCAGAGGGTTGGAGGATGCTCATCCATGTGGGGGAGGGTCATCTCCTTATTCAGGTCACCAATTCAAATTCTTGATTTCTCTCAAAAATATTCTTACAGGCACACCCAGAAATAATGTTTTACCAGCTGTCTGGTCATTCCTTCTCCAGCTTGACACATGAAATTAACCATCACGGGAGGTGTTCTGTGTGGGTGAGCTAGAAATGGAAGTCAAGACGATGGGAAATGGCTTGACTATAAAGCTGGAAGGGAAAGCACATGATTTGGATTTGGGATAGACCTTAGAAGTCATATGGGTGCTGCCCTATTAGCCAGAGGGCACAGTGAATTCCAGAGAAGGACATGCTCCAGGTCACTGAGGGCCCAGGAGCAGGCAGGGCTACACGTAGTGCCCTTTCTCTTCTCCAGCAGGCTGTTCTGTCTCTGGCGTTCTCTCTGAAATCTATGCGGCTGAGTCTTCTGTGGTGTAATGGTTAGAGGTCTGCACTTATGAGGCAAAAGTTCTTAGCTTATACTTATTAGCCATATGATCTTAGGTAAGTTATTCTAAATTCTAAGTGCCTCCGATTTTCTAACAACAAACAAGAAATAAATTGCATCTGACTCCTCAGGCTATGGTGAAGATAATCAAGTACTTAACCTAATAGCTAAAGATAATTCAATAAATGTTTATTACAATACTACAAATTATTATTATTGTTAAAAAGGATATATTTAGGTTGGTAGAAGACTGACTTAGCTACAGCTAATATACTCCCTGAAAAAAAAAATGCAAAGCCGTGAAATTAAGCAAATAAAGATATCAAAGTGATATTAAAGAGCAATCGATAACAGATAAAGCTTAACATGAAGAAAATAAATTTTTGTGCCTTGTTTTGTTTGGTAAATGGTCTCTCCAATTACAAGTTGTCTTAACAGTTCCTAATCAAAATTGAATACCTAATTAATGACTGGTATTTATTTGCGTTTGCTATAATTTGCTAAATAATCACAAAACCATAGAATGTAGTTCTAAAAAGTATAGATGGCTGAGTTGGGCTGCCTAGCATTGGGCTGCAGTTCTGCCACCTAGGAACTGTGAGACCATGAGCAAGTCACTTAACCTCTCTGAGCCTCAGCTTCCTTATCTGTAAAATGGAGATGAGGTTATAGAGAGGGTTGCATAAGTTAATGTACATGAACATCTTTGAACAGTGCCTGAAACATGGGTGTCCCATAGTATGATGAGTAATCCTTTAATATTAAATAATAAGAACAATAATTACTAAATGACTAATAAATACTATTAATATATAGAGTTTTTGTGATAAAAGCATAACTAATTAATTTACAAAGTTTTGGATTACTCTCTCTCCTATTTATACTGATAAAAACTCTAAATAATTTGTCAGCCAGTGTCTGTATTTTACTATGTACCAGGTGGCAGCAATCACAGTGATGGACTCAGTGCTTGGGGTGAAATAATTAGTCTTATAGAGGTTGAAATTGAAATTCCAAGCCTGTAAGTACTTTACATTGGCTAGAGCCTGTAACTACATTTGAGTTTGATGTATGTCAGTTTTCATATTTATCGTATCCGTTGTGGTTGGAAAGGGGATTTCACTTAAATGATCTCAAAGCCAAATGCAATGTGGCTGCTTCTTTCGACTTCACCAAATGTTGATGAAACACCCACCTAAACTAGGGATTTTCAAAGTGTTATTCCTGGACCGGCAGAATCAGTATCACCTAGGGGCTTTTTGGAAATGAGACTTTTCAGGCACACCCCAGGCCGGCTGCATCCGAAACTCTGGGCTGAGGCCCAGGAGTCCGTGCCTTTAATAAGCCCTCCCAAGAGTTCTGATGCCTGCTTGGTCTGAGAACTGCTGGAATCAACCAATACAAATATCAACGTTGACATGTATCAAGCATTAACCATAGTTATTAGAAGTGCTGCTGGACACTGTTGGAGGACCATGCATGAACTTCTCCCTCTCCAGTCTGTTTCCTATTTGCTGCCTCCCTCTGCTGACACATTCTTCCTTTTAGATGTGTTAATGTTACTAACCAGGCTGTGGTGAAGTGACTTTCCCCTGAGCCTCAAAGTCCTTTCTGTCACTTCCTATTATATGTTGATTTAATTAATTTAACTCTTGATAGAGGCTTTATTTTCAACCTCTTAAACTGCACCTCCCTGTCTCAAATTTACCCCTAGACCACTGCCCGCAATAAGAATACTGATTTTAAGAGGACCGTGTACTTACAGGTGTTTGGCAGTGACTGGTTTAGTCCCTGGAGGGGTTTAATAGGGGGAATAGTGCAAGCAAAATGCAGATACTACCATCCTTCTGTTTAAAATAGTGCCCACTACTAGACAACCTCTGGGCATTCTGGAAAAGGAGGCGAAAAATGGAACTAGAAGAATTGACACAGAAGAAAATCTAGAAAAATATCCAAGTAGGACTGGAATTCTGCAGCAGGAATGGGATTTAAGGCCCAGTGTATATCTGTAGGTACAGCAGTGACCGTAAATTCTTAACAAATCTCAGATGTTTTGGACTTTGGTCCATGTATTCTGAGAGTAGACTAACTGGAGACGAGCCTGCTGACCCCTGAAAAGCTTACAAAGAGTGGGAAGAGAAAATGGTCAGTAGAAGTAAGGAAGTAAATGGTGACTCAAAGACCAAGAAAATTAGTTCTCTGTTTCTTCTTGAAGGCTCTGAGTGTGAAACATACGGTATGAGGGTTGTAGAGTGCCCAGCCAGGCCAGCAGCACCCAATGACTATGGTAATACACAGCAGAGGGTGGTGGCTTAGCCCTGGAAGGTGGGGTGACAGGCAGAACTAAGACAGAAAATACTGCTACAGTAGAGAGAGAAGCAAGCCTTCCCTGCCTCACACATCAGTGCCTGAACTGAGGAGAACTTGTCTAACCATAATTTTGCTAATAATATATTTCAGTGCATTCTTGTCCATATTCTAGACACTCCTAGAATATTGGCCGGGATGGGTTACATGGCAATAAGAATAGTGGTGGTGGCTGTAGTCATGTTGTAGGACAGGCTTAGAAATGGGTGTACTCATGGAGGTAACTTGCATCCAAATAACCTGACTGTTGGTTATCCTTCAAAAACACTTGAAAGCAGGGTGTTTCAGCATCACAGAAGATAAATGATCAACTGTCTGGGGAATCCAGGAAGGCTTCCCAGAGGAGTTAGGGGAGGGGCTTGAAGGAAGTCTAGAATTTTAGCAGGCAGAGCAGGTACATTTCTAGTATGATTTTCAGTTAAAAATCCTACTTTTTAACTGTGTGTGTGTGTGTGTGTGTGTGTGTGTGTGTGTGTGTGTGTTTACATGAACATGCCAACATTGAGAGTGGCATTCTCATGTAGATCAGGCACCTTAGCACATTCCATTTCCATTTGCCCTTTGTTACCCTGGTCACCAGTCTTTCTAAGCATTCCCTCTCATGGTGTGCTCTGGCAATAGCACACAGAGCCCTCTGTGATCAGCTGGTAGTGATAAAGTGCTGAGGATGGTGCAGCTGTGTCCTGATTAGGTGGAGAAGAGAGACACTCGCTATTAATGAATGACACCTGCCATGGACCAAGGGTAACTCCTCACGATGGTGAGGAGTCCGGGCGTTGTGCTCACAGCTATGTCCTTCCTAGCAAAAGACGATCCTCTGTTTATTGGGTGTGGAACTGGCAAACGCTACTTGCTCTTCTCCTACTGGCATTTCTTTACCTGTGAAATCATACATGCATTCTACAGGTATTACTGGAGAAGAGATGTGTGCTAGAAGAGGTAGATTTCAATACAAACAACAAAAGGACAGTTCCTGACAATAGATCGACAGTTTGCATTCAGTTTTTAAGAGGCAGATAATATTAATCTAGATACCTACAGTCAGAATTATTCAGTAAACTTTCTGCCATTAATCATGTGATGTTTTCAAAATGAGTTTGCTTGGGTTTTTTTTTTCCCCCTAGAAGATATACAGAGATAGAACAGTGTGTTCATTACCTAGAGAGTTAAGTTAACAGAAACTCTCGTGATATTTCTAGAAGTTTCCTTCTGAAATGTTTGATAGTCGACATAATAAAGGAGAAAAAATGTTGACATATCTGTTATATCTTTTTTTTTTTTTTTTTTAAGATGGAGTCTTGCTCTGTCACCCAGGCTGGCGAGCAGTGGCACAATCTTGGTTCACTGCAACCTCTGCCTCCTCACTTTAAGTGATTCTCCTGCCTCAGCCTCCCAAGTAGCTGGGAGGCACCACCACCATGCCTGGGTAATTTTTGTAGTTTTAGTAGAGATGGGGTTTCATCATGTTAGCTAGGCTGGTCTTGAATTCCTGACCTCTGGTGATCTGCTCACCTAGGCCTCCCAAAGTGCTGAGATTATAGGCATGAGTCACCACACATGGCCAATATCTTATGTTTTTACAGTATAAAATAGTTTTTGTAAAATAGTGTATAGTACAGTCATGTGCTACATAATGATGTTTGGAGCAATGATGAACCATGGTACAATGGTGGTCCCATAAGATCATGATACTGTATTTTTTCCTACATTTTCTATGTTTAGATACACAAATACTATTTTGTTACATTTGCCTACAGTATTCAGCACAGTGACATGCTAGGTAGGTTTGTAGCCTAGGAGCAATAGGCTACACCATGTAGCCTAGGTGTGTAATAGACTACCACCTAGGTTTGTGTAAGTATACTTGATGTCCGCACAAGAACAAAAAGGTCAGGCACAATCCTCAGTGCTTATCACTGTTGTTAAGTGATGCATGACTGTGTTTGATTTTGTCATCCTGCTCTAATAAAAAGGGAACATAAATTTTAACATTTGTGCACATATAAGTGAATGAAAAGACATATATTTCTTCTTTTCTTATGGTTGGAACTTTGCAATTTAGATGTTGCTAAGGATCTTATTCAAAATCTTATTGAGGTAACATTTCTTCTGGAGGCAAGAGTAAGCTAGGCTCATCATGGCTGGCATCAATAAGGCAACACAGTATTACCCAACCTTTCTCACTCTGGTTCTGCCTTTCTTTATTTTTTCCCCCTGCAACTGTCAAGATGCTCAAATTCATCACTTAAAATAGAGATTATTGCATGCAGTTCAGTAACTTCCCCTATGGGAAAACCAGGACACTCTGAAGTTTTTTTTATTCTCAAACTTCATCAAGTTTATGCCAGTGGTTGTCTCAAATCAGTTTTATGGGGAGAGGCATTTTGTAAATTTGTCATTTATTGGTTGCATTAAACTGACCTGATTTAGCTAAATTGTTTAGTGAGATGACATAATGTGTATTTATTGCCAGTTATTAGATGACCAATATATAGTAATTACTAGATGTGTGCAGACCAGCAACAGATCCTCTAAGTGATGTATTCATTGAATCTGGCAGCATGGGTACTTTCAAATTCACTTACTTATTTAACCAAAATTTACTGTGCACCTATGATATCCCAACATTGTGTTCAGCATGAAAACATTAAAGGTCAAAAAGCCTGAAGGGGAAGCAAAGAGCCTTAAAAAATCTGCACAACCAACACTAAGAAGCATGGGCTGTGAGGAAGGATCCATGGAGGTTGGATGAGAGGAGAGAGCAGAAACTCTGCAGGATGTGAAGAAGACTGCAGAAAAGACTTGAGATGAATAGGAATGTGCTGGAGGGCTGGGGAAGTATCTTGCAAAGAGACGGGCTATTACAAAGCCCTCTGTATTTTTAGTAGAGACTGGGTTTCACCATGCTGGCCAGGCTGTTCTCGCTCTCCTGACCTCGTGATCTGCCCGCCTCAGCCTCCCAAAGTGTTGGGACTACAGGCATGAGCCACCTCACCCAGCCCAGCTACTTGGGAGGATGAGGCAGGAGAATTGGTTGAACCCGGCAGGTGGAGGTTGCAATGAGCCAAGATTGTACCACAGCACTCCAGCCTGGGTGACAGAGCGAGACTCTGTCTCAAAAACCACACAAACTTCAAGAGAGCCAAATCAAGAATGAACTGCCATTCACAATTGCTACAAAGAGAATAAAGTACCTAGGAATACAACTAACAAGGAACGTAAAGGACCTCTTCAAGGAGAACTACAAGCCATTGCTCAACGAAATAAGAGAGGATACAAACAGATGGAGAAACATTCCATGTTCATGGTTAGGAAGAATCAACATCGTGAAAATGGCCATACTGCCCAAAGTAATTTACAGATTCAACGCTATTCCCATCAAGCTACCAATGACCTTCTCCACAGAACTGGAAAAAAACACCTTAAACTTCATATGGAACCAAAAGAGAGCCCGCATAGCCAAATCAATTCTAAGCAAAAAGAACAAAGCAGGAGGCATCACACTACCAGACTTCAAACTATACTACAAGGCTACAGTAATCAAAACAGCATGGTACTGGTACCAAAACAGAGATATAGACCAATGGAACAGAACAGAGGCCTCAGAGGAAATACAACTTACCTACAACCATCTGATCTTCGACAAACCTGACAAAAACAAGCAATGGGGAAAGGACTCCCTGTTTAATAAATGGTGTTGGGACAACTGGCTAGCCATGTGCAGAAAGCAGAAACAGGACCCCTTCCTGACACCTTACACCAAAATTAACTCCAGATGGATTAAAGACTTAAACATCAGACCTAATACCATAAAAACCTTAGAAGAAAATCTAGGCAAAACCATTCAGGACATAGGTGTAGGCAAGGACTTCATGACCAAAACGCCAAAAGCAATGGCAACAAAAGCCAAAATAGACAAATGGGACCTAATCAAACTCCACAGCTTCTGCACGGCAAAAGAAACAGTCAGTAGAGTGAATCGGCAACCAACAGAATGGGAAAAAATTTTGCAGCCTACCCATCTGACAAGGGGCTGATATCCAGAATTTACAAAGAACTAAAGCAGATCGACAAGAAAAAAACAAACAAGCCCATTCAAAAATGGGTGAAGGATATGAACAGATACTTTACAAAAGAAGACATACAGGAGGCCAACAAACATATGAAAAAATGCTCATCATCACTGGTCATCAGAGAAATGCAAATCAAAACCACATTGAGATACCATCTCACACCAGTTAGAATGGCGATCATTAAAAAATCGGGAAACAACAGATGCTGGAGAGGATGTGGAGAAATAGGAACACTTTTACACTGTTGGTGGGAATGTAAATTAATTCAACCATTGTGGAAGACAGTGTGGCGATTCCTCAAGGACCTAAAAATAGAAATCCCATTTGACCCAGCAATCCCATTACTGGGTATATATCCAAAGGATTGTAAATCATTCTACTACAAGGACACGTGCACACGAATGTTCATTGCAGCACTGTTTACAATAGCAAAGACCTGGAACCAACCCAAATGCCCAACGATGATAGACTAGATAGGGAAAATGTGGTACATATACATCATGGAATATTACGCAGCCATCAAAAACGATGAGTTCACGTCCTTTGTAGGGACGTGGATGAACCTGGAAACCATCATTCTCAGCAAACTGACACAAGAGCAGAAAATCAAACACCGTATATTCTCACTCATAGGTGGGTGTTGAACAATGAGAACATATGGACACAGGGAGGGGAGCACTACACACTGGGGTCCGTTGGGGGGAAATGGGGGAGGGGCGGGGGGGTGGGGAGGTGGGAAGAGATAGCATGGGGAGAAATGACAGATACAGGTGAGGGGACGGAAGGCAGCAAACCACACTGCTATGTGTGTACCTATGCAACAATCTTGCATGTTCATCACATGTACCCCAAAACCTAAAATGCAATAAAATAAAATAAAATAATAAAATAAAATAAAATAAAAACCACACAAACAAACAAGCAAACAAACAAAAAACAAAGCCTGCTGGTTCTCAGAGAACACGGACCACTCAAGCGACAGGGACAGAGTGGGAAAAGCACTTCACTTCCTCTCCTATCCTTAACTTCACCACCACCACCACCTTCAGGGAGAAACAGGTGCAGTGAGAAGCAGACACAATCATAAGTGACATGCTAGCATTCAATCAGGCCTCAGAGGTGGGGAGATTTTTAAGCAGAAGAGAGACCTGGTTAGATCGGTGTTTTTGAAAGCTTGCCATGAAAGCTCCATGCAAGAAGGACCAGAGAATGGAGGCTGAAGCAGAAGATGGGATAAAAAACAACCCCCAAGGGTGTGCAGACTCCAGGTAAGAGATGCTAAATCTTGCTCTAAGGAAGTGACACTGAGACCTGGGAAGACAAGAAGGGTCTGAGAAATGTTTTGATGTTCAGCTAACTGCTGAAATCTTGTCTTCCCTGTATGTCCACATCATGGGTCACAACAGGCCTGAACGGAAGCAGAGATGGGGGAGCATTTGCATTTGTTGGGCTGATTGGCATGCGTCATGGGCTCTGTTCCTACTGCAAATCAATAAGTGAAGAAGACAGGATGCTGCCCTCATCTATTTAGGAAGGCCTGTAACACTGGACTGATAGTAGCTGCAGATAAACTACCTCCTGCCTAATTATCCTTCTGAAAGCAGAAACTGGCTCTCCCATTTCTTCCTATCCAGAAGCAGCCCCAGTGTGCAGTGTTCAGTCATCCTCCTGTCTCAGCTGGGCAGGGTCAAAGTGCCAGCAGTGCAGAGTCTGAGTCTGGCTTGGAAAAATCACACAGTCAACTGCAACTCTGTCATGGGAAAGGATGATGATGAGGAGACACAGAAGTTCCTGGGTTGCAAGTGCCTTTCAAGCACCTGGAAATTCTATTCGAGCCTATCAGGCAGATTCTCAATGATACTGCTTCTTCGGCAGCTCTGGCCTGCTCTTGCAGAAGGCATTTCCAAGAAACTGCCCGGGTTTAAGAATCCTACAGACCTGTTTTGCAACCACACCTATGACAGCTCTCTTATCTCAGGCAACTTACTTGACTAGTCTGAGCCTCATCTCCTTATCATCAAGTGGGAGGGTCACACCTAGTTTGCTTTCTTTCTGTGGGGATTGAAGGTCATGAAAAATACAAAATTCTCCACAGAGTGTAATGTCCTTGACCTTGTCTCACCTCCCACAAGGAAAGGAAACTTCGTGACTTGAGCCCTTGAGCCGCTAGCAGAGTGCTGGGGTTTTCTCAGGGTCCCAACACAACCCAACTTTCTTTTATTTGCATAGCTGCATAACTTTTCTGTTAACATTCTTCTCTCTGATAGCAAGCATTTTGAAGACAGGCAATGAAAAAATGTACTGCATTTTCCTGTACTGGAAATAGTCTTAATCCACTCCATCCCTTGAGGTCACACCCTGCATCTTATTTATTTACTACCTAAAACGTTGCAAAGGATTAAAAAGTTTGAGAAAGATTAGAATTCATTGTCATAGGTGGTGGTGAAGTTAAGGATAGGAGAGGAAGGGAAGGAGGCCAGTGCTATTTGTGGAATATGAGACAACGTTTTACAAAATGAGACAATGTTGTACATTTTATATTTGACTCATCAACCCTGTGAGATTGGTATAGCTGTTAGTGTTGGAACCCCCTTTCAAAAAATTAGTGTATGGAACAAAGTAAAAGTTTATTGCTGATGTAAGATAATTAAGACAGGCAATAAATACAACGGCTCCACAGGCATCTTTCTGTCCTGATGTTCTGCAATCCTCAGCATATTTTCTCCAGGCTCAGGATGGCTAGTTGTGCTCCAGCCCTCACATCCATATTCTAAGTAGAGGAATGAAGGAAAACATAGAAGGTGTTTTCACTCCCTTTTAAGAATATTTCTCAGCTGTGGACCTTTGGTTTCGTCTTGCTTCTCCTTCACCATGATGTACTCTCAGTCTCTTCTGGCTAGAAGAGAGTCTGGAAAATGAGTGTTGTAGCTAAGCAATGTGTGCTTAGGCAAATGAGAAGAAAGGATGTGGGCAGCTACAATTGTTTCTAGTAGTAAGTGCCATTGTCCCCACATTTTCATGTGAGGAAACTGAGGCCTGGGGAGTTTAACAGTGTCCTGGTTGTCTATTGCTTAACAAGAAACCAACACAAACTTAGTGACTGCAAATAATAAACATTTGATTATATTTATGATTTTGTGAGTCATAAATTTGGATGGGATCTAACAGGGATGGCCACACCCTGTCCTATAATGACTATGGCTTCACCTGAAGTGACTTGAAGAGAAGAGATGGCTGGGATGACATAGCCAGGGTCTGGCACCTCATCTCTGGCATCATCTCGATTCCTCAGTGCTTTTCTGCGTTGTGTCCAGGGTTGCTTATTTACTCCCAGGCCTGGCCTCTTGGTTTGGATGGCTAGAGCAGCTGATGTTTGTCAGGCATCTGTCTCTCTCTACATGGGGCTATTCCACATGGCTAGCTTTGGCTTTCTCACAGTATGGCCATCTTTGAAAGTGAGATTTCTTCTACTAGTGTCTGGCTTTCTCCAGAAAGAGTGTTCCAAGAGACCAAGGTAGAAGTTACACAACTCCTTAAGCTAGCCTTGGAAGACATAACTTCTGTCACAATTCACTAAGCTCAATCCAGATTCAAAGGATCAGGATTTAAACAGCATATCTCACTGAAAGGAGTCATAGGGACTTTGCAACCATCTTTTTCACAAAGTGATTGCTTAAGAAAACACAGCTAGATAGGGAAAATGTGGTACATATACACCATGGAATATTACGCAGCCTTCAAAAACGATGAGTTCACGTCCTTTGTAGGGACATGGATGAACCTGGAAACCATCATTCTCAGCAAACTGACACAAAAGCAGAAAATCAAACACCGTATATTCTCACTCATAGGTGGGTGTTGAACAATGAGAACATATGGACACAGGGAGGGGAGCACTACACACTGGGGTCCGTTGGGGGGAAATGGGGGAGGGGCGGGGGGCTGGGGAGGTGGGAAGAGATAGCATGGGGAGAAATGACAGATACAGGTGAGGGGACGGAAGGCAGCAAACCACACTGCCAAGTGTGTACCTATGCAACAATCTTGCATGTTCATCACATGTACCCCAAAACCTAAAATGCAATTAAAAAAAAAAGAAAGAAAGAAAACACAGCTAGAAAGCCAATGGGCCCAGCTTAGATCATAAACTTGACTTTATACTACTTGGATTTAAGCAGCAGGTCTTGGTGCTTTTAAAGAGTAAATTAAACAAGTTGACTTTTTTTGTAGGAATCAAAGATAGTAGCTGGCTATAAAGCAGCAGGATGTAGTAAGATTTGTGGCAATGGTATTTTTGTTGGGTGCACAGATTCTAGCTCTCAACGGAGTACATCCTGGAGCTTTGCACTCAGCTCTCTTAGTAAATGTAGCTGCCCCCTCCTTCCTCTCTCAAAGCCCCCTCCAGCTGAACAACTGGGCTGCTTCTCCACTGTCTCTTTCATATTTGTGAACACTCTCTCAGGTCTGGGAAATCAGATTGTCTCATTTAAATTTAATTTAAATTTCTGTTTGAAGAATCAACCTGAGACATCAAAGGGAATTCAAAAAATGCACTACACAATAAATGATCAAATGACTTCTAAAGACATTGCACTTTTAAATCTAGAAATATTAGATCAAAACTTCAATTTCTTTTATTGTTAAAATTAAAGAGAGACTTAAAAGAAACTGCCATGTAAGTTTGACACTGCATTTAACCAACAGACAAATTGTTATAACCTGGTAAGGTTATAACTATCAATACATTCGTTCTTTTCCTAATTCATAATGAGTCACAGTCTTTCAGCCACTAAACTCCAATTTGGTTTCTAGTTAATTTTCTTGAAGTCATAAAAATATTATTCAGAGTACAGGTCACAGATGCCTACTTTACAATCTGGGTATAATTAAATTACCAGTTTATCTGTTCGAAACAGACTGAGTTTGGTGTTGAAATATGGCCTTTAAGAAACCAACTTCTCAAAAAAATTCCATCACAATTATTTGTAGGTTTAATTTTTGAAAATATGAACTCCTATTCTCTATGTAAACATAGCTAGAAATAGCCCAAAAGGTTCAAGGCCATAGTGAATTAGCATTTACTGTGGGTCCTGCCAGGCAGGTGCTTGGGAAAGCACACAAGCAGGAAAGGCATGCAGCTGTCCTTCACACATGCAAAGGCACACCCTCTTTCTACCTTGTGTTGGTTGCTTTATAAGAAACCAACACAAACTTAGTGACTCCGAACAATAAACATTTGATTATATTCATGATTTTGTGGCTCAGAAATTTGGTTGGGATCCAACAGGCATGGCCGCACTCTGTACTACAATGACAATGGACTCACCTGAAGTGACTTGAAGATAAGAGATGACTGGGATGACATACCCAGGGTCTGGCACCTCATCTCTGGCATCATCTGGGTTCCTCATTTCTTTTATGAATTGGGTCCAGGGTTACTTATTCACTCCCAGGCCTGGCATCTTGGTTGGGATGGCTGGAGCAGCTGAGGATTAACACAGGATATCTCACTGAAAGGAGTGAGAAGAACACCTGCTAAATGAATGAGCGACTGAATCTTCACCTGTCAAGAATTAAACTGGTGGTCAGAAAATTGAATAGGTGATGTCTTCACTTACCAAGCAGGAAAAGAATGAAGTCATTGGTAGAGAAGTCAGGGTGTCCAGGGCAAGAAATTTTCAGCTGAGGCATTGGCCAGAGGAAAAATGACCCTTCCCAGTGGGTGAGCAGAAGATGATGTGTTTCTTATCTGTGATCACTTAGAACTAGACTGGGAAAATCAATAATAAATAATTAAATCAAGTGAGAATACTATTTTTAAAATTAAATTGAAATATTTAAAAATATCTTTTTTTTTTTTCTTTTTCTTTTTTGAGACAGAGTCTCATACTGTGTCCAGGGCTGGAGTGCAATGGTATAATCTCAGCCGACTGCAACCTCTGCCTCTTGGATTCAAGTGATTCTCCTGCTTCAGCCTCCTGAGTAGCTGGGATTACAGGTGCCTGCCACCACATCTGGCTAATTTTTTGTATTTTTACTACAGACAAGGTTTCACTATGTTGGCCAGGCTGGTCTCGAACTCCTGACCTCTTGATCCACCTGCCTTAAGCTTCCAAAGTGCTGGAAACACAGGCATGAGCTACTGCGCCCAGCCCAAAGTGCTCGTATTTTGGTGTGTGTCTGAAAGAGAGCTGGAAACAGTGGACACCTGGTACTTGCAAGACTACAAGCTGGTTGGGATTCCAACCCTGAGACTGTGTGTTTGTACATTTTAAAGAAGGCGCCAGTGTCCCAGTGGGTGCCAGAGTGGTGAATAGTCAGCTTTCCTCAGAAAGGAACACTCTCCAGCTGTTGTCACTATGGATCAAAAAAACCCTCGTGCGTGCTTCCTTCTGGTCCCTGCAGGATATTGCAAAGGATTCTTCTGGTCCTCTTTTTAATAAGTCCAGTAATAGGATTTTCCACTATTTTCCATTTCTCTTGGGGTACTTTGTTTTCTATTTCTATGCTACAAACTCACTGTATGGATTTTAGAAGGTGTTGTTTTCATTGAGCAGCCAAGTAACAAAGATTTGTCTGCCAGACCTGACTCAGTAGAATCTGAGATTGTTTTGAAATTAGAAAACTTTCCAACTGAAAGAGGTGATAAAGGAAGTGGGGTGGAGGTAGGGGGTTAACAGATCCTTGCCCCTCCACAAGCTCATTCATCTTTGACCCTAACTCTCACTACACTTTAAAAATACTGCAAAACTGGAGTACCTTTTTTGTCTGAAAACCAGGAATAATGAAATATTTCTAACTGAAAGGCAGAAGTTGCAGCTTATCAAAAGCTATTGATTTTATTATGTTCTGTCAACATGGCTTTCAGTTCCATCCCTTGCCTCCATCTGTTTAGCTTCTGTGTCAAATAAAACCCTCGTCATCCAGCTCCTCTGGTTTCCAATCCAAAGCAGTGGAGACATGCTGCCAAGCTATTTTTCTAAAACACAGATCATATCATGCCATCTTCCCACTCAAAATGTCACAACGTTGTCCTTTGCTCTTCCAAATACGGCTTTTCCCACTTGTCACCCCAACCTTCATTCATGCCCTCTCCCATTAGGCAGGCTAACCATATAGCAACCCTCAAAAGTGGACCCATTGATATTCTTCAAGGATGACTTGCTCTTGCATTCTTCCATGTCTTTTATCCAGGTTGTACCTAAATTGCTTGCTCATTGCATCCCATCCTATCTGCCATTGCTATTTGTCCTCTAATTCCTGAACAGAATCTCACTTCTGTTCTTATTTTTTTTTTTTTTCTTTTTGACACAATCTCGCTCTGTAACCCAGGCTAGAGTACAGTGGTGCAATCTCAGCTCACTGCAACCTCCACCTCTGGAGTTTAAGTGCTTCTTGTGCCTCAGAATCCTGAGTAGCTGTGATTACA
The DNA here is from genome assembly GCF_048565385.1 of Saimiri boliviensis. NCBI lineage: Eukaryota > Metazoa > Chordata > Mammalia > Primates > Cebidae > Saimiri > Saimiri boliviensis. Next base: position 138,769,378 of record NC_133453.1, read on the forward strand.
GGCACCTGCCACCATGCCTGGCTAATTTTTGTATTTTTAGTTGAGATGGGGTTTTCACAATTTTGGCCAGGCTGGTCTCAAACTGCTGGCCTCAAGTGTTGCCTGCCTCAGCCTCCCAAAGTGCTCAGATTATAGGTGTAAGCCACCACACCTGGCCTTCACTTCTTTCATCAGAACATTTGGTTAACAAATATCAATGAATATTTCCTATAAGCTATGCACTAGTATACATTATTTTTAAAATAATGCCATCATATTTTATAGTTATTGAAGAACATAAAGATTATCCATCTTCAAAGACTTGCATTATAAAAGACAAAAAGTATTAAGCAAGTATTTTCAGAAATACTGTATCATTCTTATGATGTTGACTTCAGGAAAACAAGCAAGAACACAGAACCCAGCCTCTAGCACACAAGAAATGAAAGGGTAAACCCAAAGGGATAAACAAAGCAAAAATACTTAGTGCTCCTAGGGTATAATCTCACATGACTGCAACAAATTACATAATTATAATATAATAAATTATAATTTTATTACATTATCACTGGCTGTATGTATATATATGTTATGATGTAATTATTTAAAAGTAATTTTAACACAAAAAACTACTATAGTGGATTGGCTGAATGTGTTAAAATTCTATGGCCTTTTTATACCAAACAGCTAACTAACATGGAAATATACTAAAACATATTTGGTAAACTTCTAAAACATTGAATTTTATAGAAAAATATATTCTGAGTCGTGAGATGTTATTTCAAGAACAAAGCTTTTTAATGACATCTTTGAGCAACCAAGCATTATAATAATGAGTTAATATCAAGGATAAGCAGGTTAACCATGTAGAACAAGTAAGCCAGAAACAATACTGGAATGCATGGGCAAGGCAGGGAGAATATGAGAGGCAAGACAGAGGGAGGAGGGGCAAAGGAAGGAGTGGGGATGGGTGTGTCTCTGGTGCAGTTACAGAGTGGGAAAGAAAAGAGGTTGAGAAAGAGAAAATAAGACTCAAAATAGAAGACCAAAAAAGCAGAAATAGAAAAAGACAATTGCTGACTTCAACTTGCACAAAGATCAGCTCCTCATTGCGTCAAAGTCGGACCTCTGTGAAGGTTCATTAAATCTCTCTGATATTCCCAGTAATATGTAATTAGGAAAAAGATTCCTTTTTAGTTAATTGGATAAACTTGAATTCAGTGTCTATTTACTACCTTTCATCTTACATATTTGTGTAGAAACAAACAAAGCCATATTTTTCAGTGAAAACAAAGTTGCCCGCAACTGGAGATGATTCTAGAAATAATAGAAGGTCATGTAAGTCTAGGCCATGAATGCTTGGCAGAGGCTTGAGATGTTTTAAAAAACAAAATGCATTAACCCTATCAAGTCTGATCAGAATCAACATAAGAAAAGGTACGGGCCGGGCACGGTGGCTCACACCTGTAATCCCAGCACTTTGGGAGGACGAGGCGGGTGGATCACAAGGTCAAGAGATCGAGACCATCCTGGTCAACATGGTGAAACCCCATCTCTACTAAAAATACAAAAAATTAGCTGGGCATGGTGACACATGCCTGTAATTCCAGCTACTCAGGAGGCTGAGGCAGGAGAATTGCCTGAGCCCAGGAGGCGGAGGTTGCGGTGAGCCGATATCGCGCCATTGCACTCCAGCCTGGGTAACAAGAGCGAAACTCCGTCTCAAAAAAAAAAAAAAAAGAAAAAGACAAAAGAAAAGGTGCGATAATAATGATAATTAGTAGAGATTATTTTAAAAATTGAGTATGATGAAAAAACATAACAAATGCATGTGCATTTGGAATGAATTATTCCAAAGCAATAAGTATTTCTGAGAACAAAGAACACATACCACAACATGTGAAAGTTAATAATCAACAAGGAAGTGCAAAAGTAATTGATGTAATAGACTACAAACAACAATAAAAATACCCACAACTCTACAGTCTGTGACTAGGAGCTCTGCCTCATGTTAACATCTGTTAGCTTAATATTTGCTCAAGTAAAAGTTGGGTATTTGCATAGCTAAGAGTGGTGACAACGATGCTGCCAAGATTAATGCCACCAGACAAAGATTTAAGACTCTAATGCATGTGGTATCCAAGGAAGAAGCAAGTCAGTGAGCATCCAATTTTGAGAAAACCCACCAAAGTTCCTTTCCTGGGGAGTTTATAGAGCAATGAAGGAGAAAAATAAATATCTATTAAATAAACCAATCGACAAAGAATTGCAAATTAAGAATTTATTCAGGAAATAGATTGCTGAGAGAGAGTTTAATGAGGGGATCTGTTTGTATAGACTAGAGGAGGTAGTCTCAAAAGGACTGAAGAGTGGTAGGGAGTCAGGCATGCAAATGCCCAGGGGAGGAAGGTCTTTTGAAGAATAAACGAGATGTCCTGTTTTTCTAAATTGGAAAGCACTTGCCCTGCATGAGCTAGTAGTAGGCCCTTGTCCCTGCAGCAGAGGAACACCATGAAATACATGGTTAGAGAAGTTGTTGGTACATAGTTGTTGGGGCCAGATGTACACAGTTGTACATAAGTTGTTGGGGCCAGATGTTGATAGATAAACCAACGTTAGTTGTTTGAATTTTATTCCAAGTGCATTGGGAAGCATGGGTTTATTCAGTCTGAGGACATAATCTGATTTACATTTTTAAAAAAACATCTGAACACTATGGAAGAATGCAATCAGGAAACATGAGTAATTTATTAGGAGTCTATTGCTAATGTCCAGACAAGGAATGATGAGAGCCTGTGCTACGATGGCAGAAGGAGATAGGGAAATGGATGGATTGAAGATACGGTTTGGAATAGAACGCATATGATTTCTGAATACACTAGACAGCATAGGGGTTGGTGGGGTGGGATGTGCTTATAAGGAAAGGGAATTATCTAGAATGACTCTCATAACTCCCAGGAGTTTGCCTTGTTCACCTGAATAGTTGGTAGAAGCAACTAAAATGAGGACATCTGGGATAGATAGGGAACAGGTTTCAGGGGCACATTAGTTCATTTTTGGCCATGTTGTATTATAGCTGCTGTAAGGCACTGAATTGAAGAGCTAAGTAGGCAACTGACGGTTGAGAGCAGAGACAGCCAAACTGGATATACAACTCACTCTAGGACTTACCAAAGGCATATGATCCTTAACTCCTTGGAAATGGATGAGATCTTCCTAAAACAGAATACAGGGAAGAAAATGAAAGGGTTCTGTTCTGGAGTCCTGAAGAAGCTAAGTTAGAGGTTTTACAGAGAAGCTCATGAAGGAAACAAAGAAAGATCAATCAGAGAAGTGGGAGGAAAATCAGGACTGTGTTAAAGCAGAAGTCAAAGTAGAGTGTTACAAGAAAGACGAAGCTGTCCTCATTTTTTTTCTTTTTCTTTTTCTTTTTCTTTTTTTTTTGAGACAGAGTTTCACTCTTGTTACCCAGGCTGGAGTGCAATGGCGCGATCTCGGCTCACCACAACCTCCGCCTCCTGGGTTCAGGCAATTCTCCTGTCTCAGCCTCCTGAGTAGCTGGGACTACAGGCACGCGCCACCATGCCCAGCTAATTTTTTGTGTTTTTAGTAGAGACGGGGTTTCACCATGTTGACCAGGATGGTCTCGATCTCTTGACCTTGTGATCCACCCACCTTGGCCTCCCAAAGTGCTGGGATTACAGGCGTGAGCCACCGCGCCCGGCCCAGCAGTCCTCACTTTAAATATCACGGACCTTCCCTGAGAACAGAAAAGCATCCACTGGGTTTTGTAACATGGGAATCATTAGTGTGCTAATAAGGGAAAATTCAGTGTATCAGTGAGCAGAAGACAGACATCGGTGGATTAAAGCACAAATTAAATGAGAGAAAGGGGAAATAGCTACAGGAGACAAATGCAAGAAGTTTCTTGTGGCAGAGAGGAGAAATCGGATGGTGACTGGAGGAGTCTCTGGGATATTTTTTTAAAAGAATGGGAGATGCTAAAATATGTTTGATGTGTGATGGAAATGTCTCAAGTTGGGATGTGGGAGACAGGAAGGACATCATGTACTTGATGAGAATCCATGAGGAGGGCAAATGCAGAGTTCAGGAGAGAGAAAGGCAAGATGGATCTAGACCCAAGTGGCTTTGTGGTGGGGAGATTAGAGAATGCCCAGTGATGGCCTCCCTCTACACACTGATGTACAATGCAAGATCATCAGTTGAAAACCAGGTGGCATGGGCTGGAGGAGCAGTGGACCTACTAGTGAGGTAGAGATGATATAGTGATGACAAGTGGAAAAGTTCAGAGTTAAGAAACATGAAAGAGGTTCTGGTTGCCATGAGTGACTACTTTTTAAAGGTCATTAATTTATAATGACAGTTGTCTGCCTTATAAAGTGATTTTTCACAAAACCCATTGGCTCCAATGGCACAGACACGAAACTAGTGAATGCATGTGTACCACAAATATTGTAGATCTTTCTGGGTGAGTGCACTGGAGGGAGAGAAGGATGAGGGAATTGAGGGGCATTGAAAAGGAGTGTTTGTTGTAATGAGTCATGGGAGCTAAGCTGGATATGAAGAAGACGAGTAGAAAAGGGAAAGTACTCTATGCACCTAATAGAAGAGCCAAAGGGGGAAAGAAGAATGTGAACATTCCAAGTGTTGAGGAGGAGATGAAGAAATTAGAACACTGTGCATTGCAGGTGGAACTGTGAAAGGCTACAACCACTTTGGGAAACGTGTGCCAGTTTGTTAAAAGGTTAAACACCAAACATATGAAAAAATGTTCATCATCACTGGTCATTAGAGAAATGCAAATCAAAACCACATTAAGATACCAGTTAGAATTAAAAAATCTGGAGACAAGGGATGCTGGAGAGGACGTGGAGAAATAGGAACGCTTTTACACTGTTGGTGGGAGTGTAAATTAGTTCAACCATTGTGGAAGACAGTGTGGTGCTTCCTCAAGGACATAGAAATAGAAATTCCATTTGACCCAGCAATCCCATTACTGGGTATGTATCCAAAGGATTATAAATAGTTCTATTATAAAGACACATGTACATGTATGTTCCTTGTGGCACTGTTTACAGTAGCAAAGACCTGGAACCAACGCAAATGCTCATCGATGATAGACCGGACAAGGAAAATGTGGCACATATACATTATGGAATACTATGCAGCCATAAAAAATGATGAGTTTGTGTCCTTTGTAGGGACTTGGATGAATCTGGAAACCATCATTCTCAGCAAACTGACACAAGAAGAAAAAATCAAACACCACATGTTCTCGCTCATGGGCAGGTGTTGAACAATGAGAACACATGGACACAGGGAGAGGAGCATCACACACTGGGGTCTGTTGGGGGGGAATAGAAGAGGGACAGCTGGGATAGGGAGGTTGGGGAGGGATAACATGGGGAGAAATGCCAGATTTAGGTGACGGAGGGATGGAAGCAGCAAACCATATTGCCATGGATGTACCTATGCAATAATCCTGCTTGTTCTGGACATGAACCCTAGAACCTAAAGTGCAATTATATATATATATATAAAATATACACACACATATATATATATAATATATATGTATATATATGAGTGACTAGAAAAAAAATGCCACAAAGTTGGCAACAGTTATCAAAGTTATTATAATTATTTCAGATTTCATTAAACAAGATTAGTATTGCTATTTACAAAAAAGTTAAACATATATCTACCGTATGATCCAGCAATTCCACATCTAGGACTTGTGCATGAATGTTCATAGCAGCTTTATTTGTAATTGATCGAGTTATACAGTTTAAATATGTCCACTTTATTGTATGCCACTTATACCTCAAGAAAAAAAATCCCTGTGATAGAAAAAAAGAAAGTTACTGATACATAGTGGGAAAGTGATGGGATCAATAATTTAGATATTTCAATGTAGTTTAAGAATTGATTTCATGGAAGTATTTGAGCAAGTGAATTCTGTGGTAAAAAGTGATGTTTGGAAAGTGACATGCATAAGTTATTTCCAAGATGGAGTCATTTCTGGTAATGACAAGGTTTGGAATGAGAGTAGAAGATTAAATTGGAGTAAGAGGAGAAGGTTCTTATAAGTGAGATGTCTAAGAACTGGAAGCCTTCCGTGTTGTAAGACTTAACCATGTGCACATTAAATACATCAGAAATGATGGCAGAATTGAAGTAGAAGTGTGAGCTAGGAGCTCAGAACTTTGGGGAATCAAGGAGTCATGAGGAGGTTGATAGATGGTGATAGCAAAGTGGACTCAAGGATGGTGAAGCCAGATGGTGCAGACTTTTAAGCAGGGTATTACAAGCCACAGCTTGAAGGCATCATAGTGTGAAAATGTAAGTGGGACTCTAAAACAGAGATCTGAGGTCCAGCATTTGAAGGAACAGTTCAAGAATATAATAGAGTTTGCTGTTCTAAGAGAGAGGGGTTGCAGAAGGCCCGAAGGAGCGGGGATCTGGCAAAGAGCTGAAAAAAGCCAATGAGGCTGATTGCTGATAGAGTGTTAGTGTTCTAGCAAATACTGGCCTAAATCAAGATGTAAGGCATGATATTATTGATTTCTATATTATTTGATGGTAGATGAGAAAATTCAGGCTTGAGATATGGTGCTGAGGTGGTCTAGCAGAGGAAGGGATCGTGGAAGTCATGCCCTACTGCCTACCTGGTGCAAGAGCCTCTTAAGAAGCCTCTGGCTGGCCCTGAATTCTGCAGTGTATGGATGGCTACCCCAGCAGGCCTATGACAGAGGAAAGGCAAAACTGGAAAGCCAGTAGAAGGTGATGTGAAGCAAGATGTTGCCACTGGCTGAGCAAGGACCATGGCATCTGGAGTAAGAGGCTGAAAGCTTGCTCATGCTCTGAGTGACCTTGAGTAGCAGAGCCTGTTGCTCGTTGTCGGATGGAGATCAGCCCTGAGAGGTACGAAGGTTAGGACCTGGAGAGAGGCCCAGAACTTCAGTCTACAGACTTTAGTAAGGCTTGATTTCATGTCATCCAGAGAGTTGGCTCTCCACACACCTCTATCATGGGATTACAGCGTTGCCTTGGGAATACTCTAGTCTCACGCACTTTTATACATCCCAGGTTTTAGTATCCAGACCTTTGTTGTCTCACTTGTGAGACTCACCTATGTTCGTCCCATCCTTTACCTCACTGCCTACACAAAATCTAGAGCTTGGCACACAGTGGATCATAAATAAAAATTTGTTGAGTGAATGAATACATGTATGAATAAATAAATGAATACCTTTCAGAATTTCTTTGTTTTGAAAAAATGATACTTCTCCACTTTGGGAAATGCAAAATTTGGAACCCTAAAATTTTTACTTTTTTAAAAGATCTCAAACACAAAAGTTTTATGCTCTTTTTTTTTCCTTTGATCAATTCCTTTGAGATACTAGTGACAATGCTAGACTATGTATTGGCTCCGAGAGCTACAACTAGGTCTTTTATTATTCAGAGATGAAGATTTCTTGTCTCACTTGGTAAAGTTATAAACATAGCATGCTGCAGAATGGAAGGCAGCTGTGGAGGTTGGGGTAAATTATTGAAAATGGAAATAGCATAGATCTTGAGGGAGAGCAAAGCTCTCTCTGCATCTGTTAGTGCACGTGCAGGGCAGTGCGCCACAAGGTGGGTGATTTGCACTAACAGAAGTGCTAATATGATGTATTAAATGTCAGACCGGCATTGCTGGGTGTGCATATCTCTCCTGTTGTACTGCCTGTTTATGCTTATTCAGCCCTTTGAATAATTTAACACATTTCATACTCTAAATTACTCTCAGCAATTTGATGGGGCTTCTGGCAGTTTACTTGAAATGCTCAGTGTTAGGTCAACATAGGGTCCCAGCTTCTACTAAATAGAAGTACTCTGCCTACTTAGAAAAACATAATTAGTTTTCTCTGTGGATCTCTTCAAGGGGGGGTGGGGTGGAAGAGCAGGGGTTGGGGAGCCAGATGGGAACCACTGCATCAGTGTATCGGGTTGTCAATTCAGAACAGGCCGGCGATCCAAGAGTTAAAAATTTAATGGGGCAGGCCTTAAGGAGAAGAAAAAGTTGAAGGGCATGGAAAATAGTTTGAGTGTGCTGTGCAAATGCGTGTGTATGATAAATGACCCTCATTTAGTCAATACTGAACGCGGCTGAGTCCTCCTTTCAATTTAATCCTTTATGTAAAACTGGCCTGCCCCAGTGAAGACTGGCTGCAGCGGGGTGGTGCTAGTGCTGTGGCGCTAAGTAGTTTGTGAAAAGACTGGGAGCCTCTTCCTTACTTACCGCTGTCCTCAGTGTACTGGTGACGATAAGCTGCAGTGACGATGCGAAGTCCTTGCAATCCTTGACTCTGTTTTATTTTCTCTGTAGAACTACAATTTCCATGACTAGAACAAAAGCAAACTTTACTCAGAGCTATAGATACACTGCTTTCTTTGGTGCTCTAGAAATGTGGTTTGAAAAACTGTATTACCCTTCACCGTCTTCTCCCTCTCGCTTCTGTGCAAGCCCAGGGTGGAAAGGGCACGGAGTTTTACTAGAAGTGAGGATTTTCAATTAAGACTTAAAATCTTACCTTTGATGATGCATCACCTTGGGTGGAATCCTGAGTATTCTTACAACCCCAGTCAAGCAACGTGGCAGCAAAATGATGATGCAAGGAAGGCCAGGCTCAGCGCTTTGTGATGTGACAGCAGGATTCTGATTGACTGTCCCCTCTCGGGTTGAAATCCTCCACCATCCTCTAAATATGCTGAAAAATCTTCTTGGGGATTTGAAGAGTTACATCTACTGAGACTCCATAATGAAGTGTTTGCTTATCATTCGTTTTACCTCCTTTGAAATAGTCGAAGACTTCGTTGTAACCTTAGGTCAAAACTATTTGGGTTGGTGGAAACTCATGATAAACACATGCTATTGAAGGTTAAAATGCCATTCATTTAAGACCATCAGATTAATTTTTTTTAATTTAAAAATTTCAAAAAGGCTTCAAAGTGTTAGGAAGACCAAATATATGTGTACTTGTGTCTGTATGTGTATATACATGCATATATGAATTAATCACGTAAGTACAAACACATAAAAATGTTTTACAACACACATATATATAATAGACATCTATTAAAATGTTTTGTGTAAGAAATTAATAACATTTTGAAAAATTAGCAGAACTTCAAAAATAATTGTGTTTATTATTTACTATGGAAATGAAATATTCCATCTTCTTTGAAAGTCTGTTTTACTTCTAGCCAGAAAGAGAACAAATATATTTTCTTAAAAATAAAGTCTCTGAAGAGTACCATTTCGATGGAGCAAAGCTCTTTTTTTTTTTTTTTTTTTAAGATAGAGTCTTGCTCTGTTGCTCAGGCTGGAGTGCAGTGGTGCGATCTTGGCTCACTGCAACCTCCACCTCCCAGGTTCAGGTGATTTTCCTGCCTCAGCCTCCCGAGTAGCTGGGATTACAGACACACACCACTATGCCTGGCTAATTTTTGTACATTTAGTAGAGACAGGGTTTCTCCATGTTTCCCAGGCTGGTCTTGAACTTCAGACTTCATGACCCATTCACTTTGGCCTCCCAGAATATTGGGATTGCAGGCATGAGCCACCATGCATGGCCAGAGCAAGGCTCTTAACTATCACTATGCAAAATTACTGAATATCTTTAAAATATAAGATTTTCACTATAGGTATGATTACTTTATCTTTTGACAACACAAGGTTATGTCTTTGAAAAACATATATTTACTCTTTCCCATTTTTGGCCAAAGAAGTCTACTGAATGTGTAACATTCATTGATTCCATTACCTTTATTATAATCATGGCCATATTTTTTCTCAATAAACACACTACACCCATTAGAAAAATTATACATAAATCATAATGTTCATATTGAACGTTTTTCTTCCGAAGTGGAAGAAAGTTGACTTAGTATATTTATAAGGATTACTTTTCACTCCCAAATCAAGGTTTCTATAAATCCATTATTTAGTGGACACATGGTAAATTAATTTTATTAAACTCTGCTTGCTCTTACACAAGTGACTCCCACCCGTGAGCCCAGAGCTGGAAAACTTTAGCTGTGATTGAGCTGAGTTCTTCCTTGTTGGTTGTCAATATCAGTGGTGGTATAATCAGCAGGGGCTTGGCAACTTTGCTACTGTGTATACATGTACACAGGCTTCTGTTGCCTCCAGTGCATGATGATGATGTATTTGCAAGATTGATCTTGCATGGGAACTCAGTATCTGGATCTGGAACACCCGTAGGGTAGATGCATGCCTTTAGAAGGTGTGTTTCCCTACAGCCAAATTACTGACCATCATGCCATACAAATGCACAGGAACTTTCAGTTTGCAGCATTTGAGTAGCGGGTATTACTGTCCCTAACTTTTACCTCTTTTTCTTAAAGATTGTTTTTTACTAATGGTCAAGGTGTCCATTCACTGAGAAGTGCAATTTGTATGCCATTTGCCTGTAAACAACATATATTCCACATGAAAAGAAAGGGCAAATACAATTTGCTGTCGATTTTGACTTAGTGAAAAGATGCAGCATGCATTCGCTATTATTTTTTTTCTGCAGTTTGTTAGTGACTGTTGCTAGGTAATGCCTTCTCTACTAAACACTAGGGATCTAATGAGAGGGCTTAGAAAATAGGTTTCATTATATAATTAGCCCTTGATGTACTGACTACCATGTTCCAGAATCTCACATATCTGTGAGAAAAAAAAGGCTCAGATGAGAAAAAAAAAAAAAAAAAGTTCTAGGCCAATCCCTATGAATAGTTATGGTCAGAGCCTGCAGTGACAGTAGACAATTTAAAGTAACCTTTTCCTAATAACTCGGTTTCTGGTATGTTACCAATGATAGCCACCTTATGCCATTTTCTTGAGGATTACAGTCAAAATAGGATACAGATATGTCAGGAACATCCTTAAAAATAGCAAAACTGGCTGGGCATGGTGGCTCCTGCCTGTAATCCCAGCACTTTGGGAGGCCAAGGCGGGTGGACCACCTGAGGTTGGGAGTTTGAGACCAGCTTGACCAACATGGAGAAACCCCATCTGTGCTAAAAATACAAAATTAGCTGGGCGTGGTGGCACATGCCTATAATCCCAGCTACTCAAGAGCCTGAGGCAGGAGAATTGCTTGAACCTGGGAGGCAGAAGTTGTGGCGAGCCAAAATCATGCCATTGCACTCCAGCCTGGGCAATAAGAGCAAATCTTCACCTCAAAAAAACTTTAAAAAAAGCAAAATAGCAAAACTTTCTGACACTGTCATTCAATAAATAAGTAGACTTTGGAAAGTGGGGATTCATGAAAAATAAACAAACAGAGCATGCATAAACTCAACACACACAAACATACACATGTGCATAAATAAAAATGTGGTTAAAGGAAAAGGAAGATGGACAGAGCAAATTTATAAAATGTCCAGGATACAAGGAGGGCAAAAAATGAGAAATAACCTTTTTCTGGCCTTCTGATTAGATAGAAAGCTCTGTGGTATAGAGTCAGTAGTGGAAGCTGTAGGCCCAGCCAGCTCAGTTTCTGCAGAAAGCCCTCCAATCTCCTGACCTCAGCTTTCAGGCATGTAGTGTAGAGGACTTAGTCTCTTGACAGCTTCCCCTTTGTGGGGAAGTCTTGTGATGAAGCCTAATTTTTCATTCAGTTGTGTTACCTGTGTTGCAAGATAAAAAAAAAAAAAAAAAAAAAAAAAAAAAAAAAAAAAAACTTTCCTCTAAAAAATAATATCATTTAGATTACTTTATTTCCAGCTATTAAAGAAATCATCCAAAAAACATTGTAAATATATATGGTGCACAGCATGATGTGTTGGAACAGATAGGCATTGTGGAAAGACGAACCCAAGATGACAGGGATTCTTGATGCCCATTCCTGCCTTTCTCTAACCCCCAACTTCCAGGCAAAACAAAGTATGTGATATTGAGAACTGAGATCCTAGGTGAAGGTGTAGCAGGTGGTTTTCTGTAGGAGGAAAGGGAGGAGACAAAAAGGACTCTGCAAAACATTGCTCTCACCTTCAAAGTTCCTACCCTCATTTGTCATTGACCCCTGAGACTGGGTAAAGGGAGAGGAAAGGATAACAGAAGGCCATTCAAAGGAGGAAGAATGGGTGTCTGCAGAGGGATCACCAATGAAGGAGGCAGCAGGGACAATACAGCAGGCAAGGTGGGGAGTGGGGAGAGGTCACTCTCCACCCAGGAGGCAGACCCCGGTCATCTTGAAGCTACCACTGCAGATGATCTCATTCTTCCTCAGGGGTACCCTTATGCAGGCAATTTCTTATTACATATTTGGAAGGTGAAATTTATTTTTTCCTTTCAAATCACTTCCCAGGGCCAAATTAAGTGGAAAATATTAAGCAATTCTAAACCCAATTCAAAAATTGTCCTGAAGTAAACTATTCACAAGACTTGATGGGATGTATCATTTTGAATAATTCCAAAGTTAGCAGGACTATTGTCAGGAATAGGGAATACTCAACTCCAAAGAAAAACTAACTGTGATTTAAAGCATTTTCCCCCCACTGGGAAAATCGTGTTATTCTTCTTTTGAATTGCTTTTTGTATGCTGCTGTATTCCTTCTCTACACCTGGAGCTCAATCCTAACTGACCGAAAATCCTCCTCACAGATACCTTAAAAATATCAAAAGAGAATTTCCCAGATCTCCTTCATTACAGAGCCTAAGATCCATTTACTGATGACTGTACTCAATGTAAGAAATCTAGACTCTGTCCCTACTATGTCCCTGTCCATTTTGGGGTCAGGATGGAGCACACCAGCAGGCAGGGGCTACCCACCCTCTTTCCGGCCAAGCTGTTGCTCTCGCTGGAATAGCTGCATCATGGCCTCCCTCACCCCTTTCCAATAACTCCGCCCTACTTTTTTCCGCCCAGCTAACACCTGCAGCACTTTCTGGACTCCACTAAGCTGCTAATTCCCCTTCCTCAGCCTCCCTTACCCCAACCAGGGCGGGTGAAATGCCTCTCTTTGGACTTCTATGCTTCTAGCGCTGGGTCACACCATGGGTACGGTTTAGTCTGTTCCCGTCCCTGGACTGCCCAAGAGCAATGTGAGCCAGAAGATCCTGTCAGATTTTTCTGCAGAATCTGGCAGCCCCTCCTGATCCCTACTGTGCCTGCTTCTGTTCAGATCCTCATGTTTTTGCTTGACTGTTGGAGTAGCCTTCCTTCTGGTCTCTTGCCACCAGTTTCTCTCTGGTCCTTGCATCTACTGCAGTCACGGATGTGGCCATTTGATTGTCGTTTCTGTTACACACACACACACACACACACACACACACGCAATCTTCCTGTGTACCCACAAAGTCCTCTCCCCCAGCCTTTTCTTCTCTCTGCACTCCATTCGCATGCTCTAAGCTCCTCCAACTTCACACTCCTGATCATCCTGTGAGTTCTCTGCCCATCTCCCTGGTGTGTTGCTAGCTGTCAGTGCCCATCGTGTGCACAGTGAATTAACACAGTAACCACTACTTCCATCACTCCTTGCCAGAGATTCACCTTCTGAAGCTTGTTTCTGTTCATGCTCTGGGTGGTGTGGTATTTTGTTTGGTGTAAGGAGACCATATGCCCCAGGGTTCTTCAGTCTTAGCTCTCAGACTGCTCAGGCTGACCCTGAAGATAAGGCCCATCATCAGGGATTCAGAGTCTTCATGAGCGCATTCCCCAGGGGTGTTGAAATCATCCAAGGAAAGAAGGACAGCACGAAAGCATCTCCCATGCAGCCTAATTTCTGTGATGAAATTTTTGGTATGGTACTTCAGCCCTCCGCCTCCTGAAACGGGTCCTCCATGACTCTCATTCTGCAGACTACCCACGACCTCAGAGGACTGCCAGAGGGGTGTAGGGGTGGACCAAGGTGTATAAGGGAGAAGCCCAGTGGAACCATGGCACTCACTGCCCTTCGATTTTAGAGAGTTGGGTTGAGTGAGTGTGGGGGAGAAAGGGACTTTTCTCTTAATTTTTATCCCTCCATAGACTCTCAAGAGGTTTATTCTGGTGACTTTGCATTAGAGCTAATCTTCTGACCTCAAATTGGAGAATTTGGTACATAAGTGATACTGAGTATCAGCATGATTAATATGGTGTTATTTTCCATCTTCTATTTAGTCTAAGCATTTGTGCTTGCTTGTTTGCTTGTTGATCACCTTATATGAGATAAAGTGAAAACAAAATAGACTCATATTATAAAAAAAAAAAAAAAAAAAAAAAAGGTCTTGGTCATTAATCTCATTTGGCAGGAGTGGGTAAGGTTTTTGAGATTAACTGGAATCACTCTGACGCCCAAGATCTGAATAGTGAAATGACTGTTAATTGCACACACAGAGTCCACCAGAATTATTGGCAGTTACTTGTTTTCCACACTAAACAACAGATCCCTGTGAGGTGTTGCTGGAGGCCTCCCCGACTTTCACCTGGTTCACAAGCCCTGTGTAAATATCGTTTGAGAGGAGGAATTATTCCACTGGAGGATATCAAAGCCAGACATTATTTTTTGTTCAGCTAACAAGTATGTAAATTCACCTCTTTAAACCCAGTAAGGCGAGCAGAAACTATTAGCAAATCTATTGTAGCTGAAGCATAAATTGAGGGAAGAGCTAAGATAAAACTTGGAGGAAAGTTATTTGTGGTGATAAGTAGAACACACATATTCCAGCGTATATAGAATGTGAAAGAGGTGAACCAGCATGGCAAAAAGCAGAGAGGGGACACATTCTGGGTGGAAGAGCTCAAAGTTGGATCTGATAGTTCAAATTTCTGTTGATCAATATCCCACCTCACAGCTATATGCAACAGAGGGGACCATGCTTTAAGAACTATTGGCGGCTGGGTGTGGTGGCTCATGCCTGTAATCTCAGCACTTCGGGAAGCCGAGGTGGGTGGATCATGAGGTCAGGAGTTTGAGACCAGCCTGGCCAACATGGTGAAACCCTATCTCTACTAAAAATACAAAAATTAGCTGGGTGTGGTGGCATGTGTCTGTAATCCCAGCTACTCAGAAGGCTGAGGTGAAAGAATCACTTGAACCCAGGAGGGAGAGGTTGCAGTGAGCCAAGATCTCACCACTGCACTCCAGCCTGGTGACAGAGCAAGACTCCATCTCAATAAAAACAAACAAAATAAAGCAAAACTATTGGCTTAAACTAATCATTCTATGCCTTTCCCAAGCCATTGCGCATGGTAATGGCCTGTGTCAGAAGCAGAGATTGTTAGTGACAGAGGGGACCTTGAAAGCATCCAGTTGAAGGAATTCTAATGTGTGGAATCCTGAGGGGTACCTCATGTTGAGGGTGGATGGGAAACGAGGTGGGCAGAGCTTGGCACATCTATTCCCATTTCAGCCAATTAAGCATTCTTTTTATTTGTTTTATAAATTCACTTAAATTTGTGAAAGTGGCTGATTGAATCCTCCCCACTCCGTTTACAGGTAAGCAAGAGCTGTAACTGTGCACTCTTGTCCTGAGAGCTCTCCCAATACTCAACTTAGTTTCTTTCTGATATTCTAAAGTAATGGCTTATGTTGGTAGGATTACCTACCACTCACAGATCATCAGTCTTGTTCACCATATTTGTCATAGAAAGACTTGGCAATGATTACAGGTATATTTGGATTACACAGAAGGGCAGAAGTGGAATACCTAAATGTCATACATGCCCAAACTCTACTTTTCATTTGAGAGGCAGCTGGGTGTTTAGACCAAGGTATGTTCATTAATACTGAGACTCACAGTCCCACAACAAAAAGATCTGGGGTTTCTCTGAAAATGCTGGAGAACTTGACTAGTCACTTTGATTTTGGGGGTACATGTGTGGCAGTTTAAAGACTATCATACAGTTTCCTAAAATCTTCAGGTGTGATGTTCTGTGAACCTTAGAGTACAAGCCAGATCGATTTATTTTTAATTCAAAATTCATATTGAAGACCTTTCTTTGAAATACAGTGTTGTCACTGAGATATTCAAAATATTTTAAAGAAGATTTGACAGGAAAACACCAGTCAGTATTGATACAGATTGGCATGACTATACTGTTTGTATGAGCTGTTAGCCTTGGTTATGCCAGACTGTAGTGTGAGGGGGGCAAGACAACACAGATTCCAGTTCTAGAACAGTCACAGATTTGCTGTGTGACTTTGGACAAACCACTTTTCCTCTCTGGGTTTCAGTTTCTTCATTTGGAAGAATTTAGGCATCCTGCACTTTCTCATCTTTCCAGTCTGTAATTCTAGAGTTCTCTATAAATAATGGAAAATAGGACTGAGTTATGGGATAGGACTGACATTTAAAAAAAAGAAATCCACACTTTTCTGGGACTTGGAAGAATGATTGTGGACTTCTGAGAATGCCTAAATACCCTAAATATATATTTCTGTTTGTACCCCAGTGGCTTTGTCTGGGGCCATTGATTATCCACAAAGATTTCTTCAAGATCTCTTTTCACTACGGAAAAGAATGCTAACAGCAAAAGGCATCTCATTAGTTAACTTTCATAATTATTCCTGCTGTTAATCAACAAGTCTTAATATGTATTGAAAAACAGCATTTCATGAATATTGACTATTCTATTGCCTCTATTCAGCATGTGCTGGGTGAATAGAGAAATTTATGTAATTTCTAAAACTGCTGCTTTTTAAAAGCCAGCAACCAAAAACTGCATTGCTATTTATTTTTTTAAAAACCTAAATAAATTACACCCCTCTTTACTCATTATCTATCTACTAAATGTGTCTAGGCACCCACCGCTGGCACAAACCCCGATGTAGTCTGTGCAAAAATCTCAAGCAAATATTGACAAATATTTCAAGAACTGAGTACATAAAATCCTAGTCACATCATTTATGCCTCATTAATTTAAATCCAAAACATTAGCTCTATTAGATTCCTACTTACAGTAGTGGAGAAATATTATTGCATATAAATGAACACTCTTCATAGCAGGGACACATATATTATAGCTGTAATTCATTAAACAACTTCCCTGTAATCTAATAGCATGAACCCAAATCTTTATCATGTCGATCCCTACAATCCAAGAGCACTTGACATTTTGTGGACATGATGTTTATCTTTGAGGTTAACCACAAGATGCAAACTCTAACAGGATCTGAGAGCCTCTATAATGTCCACTCCATCTCTTGCAAGACCACACATGGGGTGTGTGTCTTCTTTTTGAGCAGTCTTCACTTGCAAGATGAAATAACTACATCGTACTTGTCCCATTCAAGAGTCTTGAAATCAAATAAAAGTATAGGAATTCTTTAAGATTCCATGGGATATTAATGTGTTTTCATGGTGAGAAAATTCTAAACTACGCAAGAATGACAGAAAAGCAGTGGAAGACACACAGAGATATGACTGAATTCATAACTGGCTGGTAAAATCTGTGGGCTCTGGAATGAGGTGATTTGAAATCTAATTATACCACTTGCTACATAAGGAACTTTTGACGGATTGACTGTTCTGAGCCTCAGTTTTCTCATGTATAAAATGGAAAATGTAACAGTTTTTACCTAATGGTGACTATGAAGATTAAAACAGATAAAAATATGTAACGTGTCTAGAAGAGTTCTTGGTGTATAATAAGTAAGCAGTGAAAATTTACAGATGATCGTTTGCCATTTCAACAAACACCGAAAACACTACTGTAACTAAATCGATTTTGTGGACCAGGCGTGGTGGTTCACCCTTGTAATCCTAACCTTGTAGGAGGCCGAGGTGGGCGGATCACTTGAGGTCAAGAGTTTGAGACAAGCCTGGCCGACATGGCAAAACTCCATCTCTATCAAAAAATACACAAAAGAATTAGCTGGGCGTGATGGCGGGTGCCTGTAAGCCCAGCTACTCAGGAGGCTGATGCATGAGAATTGCTTGAACCTGTGAGGCAGAAGTTGTCATGAACTGAGATCATGCCACTGCACTCCAGCCTGGGTGACAGAGTGAGACCTTGCCTCAAAAAAAAAAAAAAAAAAAAAAAAGATTTTGTGAAATTTTGAAAGTAAAAAGATCATCAAAGAAATTGAATTGAAGGCTAAGCTTAAAAGCAATGATAATTAGAAAAAGAGAAAAGAAAAAAATTAAATGATATAATTGATTAATTTCAGAGCTCATTTTAAAAATACACTAAAAACACGTTTCTGCCACATTTAATCTAGAATAAAAGCCATAGTGTACAATATTAAGAAATAAAATGGAACTACAAATACAGCTGTGGAGGAGATTAGAAAAATGAAAAAAAAAATCCCGTGTACAGTCCTAGGAAATGGATGATTGATTATTAAGGAAAACAAAATGATAAACATCATGTCAACAAAATATCAAGTGCTCTTGGATTGTTGGGATAGATATTATAGAGTCAGGCTTATGTTATTAGATTATAGAAAAAGTTGTTTAATGATTTACAGCTATAATATATATTGCCTTGCTATGAAAAGCATTAATTTACATGTAATAAACCTTCCCAGCCAATATTTAATTACACACAAAGAATAAGGCACTGAGCCCAGGTAGATTACTAGGTGAATTCCAGTAAATATTCAAGAAGAAAATAATTCCAGTTCTATATTTTTAAAAGTGGAGAAAATGCCCTCAAATTATTTTGTTATATTGGCATAACTTTAGGGCTATAAATTAACATTGCATACATTTCTAGTTCAGCATCAATATAGTTGCAAATGTTCTAAATTAAATATTAATAAGATTGAGTTGAATTGAAAGATGTTTCAACATTAAGAAAACTATTAAAATAATTTATTACATGAATAGGTCAAAGGAGAAAAATATAATTCTCATAATGTATTCTGAACCCATTAAATAAAACCCAACATCCATTCCTCATTAAAAAAAAATCCCAAACTGATTCTAGAAAGCTCCCTTCCTGATATACTAAAAAGATCTGAAATCTACCATCAAAATTACAAATGTTGACGAAACCTTAAATGCATTCTCATTAACGTTAGGGGAAGATATTTTGTCATGATTTGATAATTTCTAGAAAAATTATACAATTTGAAAAATAAATAAAGATAAATATTTTACACACCAAGGAATAAATTTAACACTTGTATAGAAATTATTTTGAAAATTGGTGAAATAAGACTAATAAATGCAGAACTATTTCCCTGCTTCAAATGTTCAATATCATTACATTTGTCCAAATTCATAATTTTACTGTAATCTCAATAAAAGCATCATCATATTTTAAATCAGTGTTCCTAAACCTTTTTGGCACTAGGGACAAGTTTTCATGGAAGACAATTTTTCCATAGACAGGGTGTGGCGGGGTGGTTTCAGTGTGAAACTATTTCACCTCAAATCTTCAGGAATGAATTAGATTGTCATAAGGAGTGTGTAATCTAGAACCTTCATAGGCACAGTTCACAATAGGTTTCAGGCTTCTATGAGAACCTAATGCTTCCTTTGATCTGAGAGGAGGCAGAGCTCAGGCAGTAATGCTGGCTCACCTGCTGCTCACCTCCTGCTGTGCAGCCCAGTTCCTAACAGGTCAAGGGTACCAGTCTGCAGGCCTGAGAATGGGGACCCCTGTTTTAGAAGAAACATGAAAAATAATTCTAAATTTATCTAAAAAGAAAAATAAGAAGAATATTGACTTTTTTTTGGAAAAAGAAGTCATAAAGGAAAGCTTATTCAAACTGATAAAATAATGTTCTAAAAAACCACAGTAATTAAAACAGGAAAGCATTAACACAGGAAAAGACAGGCAGAGGCTACATCCAGATCAGAACTTTGTATATCTATAAAAGCATCTAAAAAAACTTTTATTTAAAAATTTATAATGAGACACCTCAAGCAAGCAGTAAAAGTAAGCATCAACAGAAAATGTTGTGGTTACTCTCAAATAATTTGGTTTAAGAAATGAAAGTCTTTATACTATGTCTGCAAAACAAATTCCACATGGACTAAAATTTAAGTTTATCAGGAAACGAACTGGTAGTTCTTCAAAAAGTTAAACATAAAGTTACTATTTGAATTAGGAATTCTGCTTGTAGGTATATACCTAGAGGAAATGAAAACATACCGCTCACGCAAAACATGTATAGCACCAAATGTTTATAGCAGCATTTTTCAGAATAAGCAAAAGGTGGTAATAATCCAAATATAATGCCCAACGATTGATGAATGGCTAAACAAAATGTGATACTAATATATGCTACAAAATGGAAGAATCTTTAAAATATAATGCCATGTGAAAGGAGCCAGTCACAAAAGACCATGTATTGTAAGATTCCATTTATGTGAGATGTCCAGAATAGATAATTTTACAGAAAGATAGATTAATGATTTGCCACGTGATAAATCATGCCTCAACTTTTTAAATGCATTTAATTAAAAGCAAAGATATATACTAGTAAGAACTAGTTTACCTGGAAGCAGGTACATTATTTTTTAAAAATAGGAAGTAGTTAAACCAGCTTCACTTTTTTTTTTTTTGGTAAGTCTTTAGAGATTCTACAAAAATCAAGGAGGAAAGAAAATTCAGTGTTAAAGACAGCTTTAACAATTTTAGAATAAAATAAAATGATTGACTGTAATTCACATATTTAGTAATATTTATTAAAAATTACATTTTAATAACTCCTTGAATAACAGAAAATATGAAATATATCACATAAAATTTTTATCTGGGATTTTATCCAGTGTGTCTTGAAAAATTTGGTATTCCCATAAAATACTCTTATTATAGTTCAATGCTTTCAAATCTCCCTGCCTACTCTGTGTATGCTGCTCTAGAGGAGCTTTGTTTTCCAGCTCTTGACTTGTCCTAGTGATGACTATGGAATAGAGCTAATAGGTGTCGCTGACATTAAATACGTAAAAAATAAAAAGCAATTTCTGGTTTATTTTCCTTTTCCTTTTCATTTTTATTTTCTTTCTAACTGATGCTCTCTTAACTCTCCCCCCACCGACACCCGCCCCCCAGGACTACTTTTACCTTTGACCAGTAATAGAAGAATTCAAACCCTTACACCAATGTTTCTGTTACTTGAACTTCAGTGAGAGAGCTCAAGACAGATTTTTCAGCTGGTAGGGAAGACAGAAATCCTGCTGTGGTTATGAGTTTATGGTAGCTTGATTATAATTATTAGAAAAGGTTTCCATTGACATTTAAAGATTTTTATTCCTGGCCAGGCATGGTGGTTCATGCCTGTAATCCCAGCACTTTGGGAGGCCAAGGCAGGTGGATCGCCTGAGGTTGGGAGTCTGAGACCAGCCTGGCCAACATGGAGAAACCCCATCTCTAATAAAAATACAAAATTAGTGGGGAGTGGTGGCACATGCCTGTAATCCCAGCTGCTCGGGAGGCTGAGGCAGGAGAATCACTTGAACCTGGGAGGTGGAGGAGGTTGCAGTGAGCCAAGATTGTGCTGTTGCACTCCAGTCGGGCAACAAGAGTGAATCTCCATCTAAAAAAAAAAAAAAAAAAAATTGTTATTCCTTAGAACAACAGATCACACTAAGTTTGAGAACAGTTAGTTGAAGTAAATGGCTTTTTTTATGTAAAGCAGAAGGGCTAAGAAACATGACAGTGAAATTTTAGGGTAATAACTTTTCAAAAAGAGGCCACATGAAGACGAATCTATATAGATGAACTCTCTAAAATCTACTGATGATCATATACCTTCTGTAAAGACTTTATGTTCCCCCACAAGTGTTCAGGAAACATGATTTCAAATCTCAAAATAAATAATTTTTCTCAGAAATAAATAGCTTGTTCTGAATAGTTTCTCTTATATTAAGGAGTTGAGACAATTATGAAAATTTCTATTTATGCACTGGAATAATAGTCCTTAACCTGATATTCTTTCCTGGAGCTTCAAGAATATCTACGAAGGCCCTATAATTTTGTATGTAAGTACATATGTCTGCTTTTGTGGGGTATGGAGCTATAGCTTTTATCAGATTCCAGAGGAATATGTGGCCCAGAAGAGTCACTGAGATTTCTTTCCTCCTCGATTTTTGTAGAATCTCTAAAGACTCACCAAAAAAAAAAAAAAAGTAAAATGAAAGAGAATAGTGGATCAGAGTATCACTTTTTAAAAAGTAAATGTGTTTTGAGTAGAAGCAAAATCTTAAGAAAGCAAAGCTGCATGCTAGAGCCTTTTCTGCAGGAAGAAGATGCCAAGTTTCATGTAGGGAATTTCAAATAGAAATGTGCCTTCTATGATGCAATTGTCCCCCCCAAATTAAATATTTTTTATCAAGCCTGACTTCTTCCTGACTTATTCTGACTTTTATTCCTAGAAAAACCTCCAAACCCTTGGTAGAACAATGAATAGTAATGATGCCAATAACTATGCTTAATAATCAGATAGTATATTCCACGCACTTTACATAGGAAAACTATTCCCCAGACACCTGCTGTGTTTTTAGAAATGAAACAAAGGTTGGGTGTGGCAGCTCATGCCTGTAATCCCAGAACTTTGGCTGGCTGAGGCTGGCAGATCAGGATGTCAAGAGATTGAAACCATCCTGGTGAACACAGTGAAACCCTGCCTCTACTAAAAATACAAAAAAATTAGCTGGGTGTGGTGGTATGCACCTGGATTCCCTGCTGCTTGGGAGGCTGAGGCAGGAGAAGCGCTTGAGCCCTGGAGGTGGAGGTTGCAATGAGCTGAGATCGCGCCATTCCACTCCAGCCTGGCAACAGAGTGAGACTCTGTCTCAAAAGAAAAGAAAAGAA
Organism: Saimiri boliviensis; assembly: GCF_048565385.1. Classification (NCBI taxonomy): domain Eukaryota; kingdom Metazoa; phylum Chordata; class Mammalia; order Primates; family Cebidae; genus Saimiri; species Saimiri boliviensis. The sequence continues at coordinate 138,792,126 of NC_133453.1, forward strand.
ATGGAACAAATATGGCTCAGAAACGTTGAGTACGTTATCCAAGGTCATATGATCAGCAAGTGGAGACCAACTTGGAGCCCACATATATCTGATTCTCTGGTCCACCTCATCTTAGTTCAGTGAGATGACTACACTGAACTAAGCTGCCAGTTCCAGAGACAAGGGCAATCAACACATTGTTCCAACCTGTCGAATGTTACTTGACAAAATTTGGAAATCTCAGCCACAAAGACCAAGAGGTAACAGTGGCTGTGTTCCATGACCCACCTTATCTGAGCTGCATTGTGTTCTTTCTGTGTGCTTATCGTGAGGTTGCAGCATCCTCCCATATTTTCTTGGCTTCTTGTACCTGTCAAGCATCTCCAAATCAAAGAGGCTTTCTTGCATTGACTCAGTTATTTCAGCATGACTTCTGAGTCTCTAAAAAAGATGTATTCGACATGAACGAGGCTTTTCCTCCTTGAGTCTCTCTCCTACACTGAATTATGTCTCACATTCCATGCTCCTTCTGCTGCAGTGTATTATTTCTCATTTGTTTTCTAGACATTTCTGCCTTGAGTGTCTAGTCTCTTGAGCCTGTCATCTTGTTTGTTTTCTACTTGCCTTAAGGCTTGGAGGAATTTTACCTCTTAAAAGCTCAGTCCATTGACTCATGGGATCCTAACAGCATGCATGATCAAAGTTATTGGCATTCAAATGATTCCCCAAACTCCCTAACCTTTTCTCTTCTGAAGTTAAAATAATGAGTAAAAATCGGTTACAAGCAGATGTTTTATTTGCATTTTCATTTGTAGCTGTTTAAACTAGTTTGTCTAGGTCACCCATTTGAATGGGAATTATTCTCAATGAAAGCACATTTAACTTTGATAAAGTAAGCAATACTCAACTCGCTTCCTCTTGTCCTCTGAGTTTCCAGTTCATGAAGTTTCTGTTTGAAAATTTGGCCCCAAATCAATGGTCAAAACATGTTTTACATAGTCCAATTGGGTCTTAATCATATAAGCTTCACCTTAGAGACTTTGCCTTTTATATTCGGTTTGTGCTGCATGTTACACATTTGGAGATTTTAAATATCAATCAAAAGCTTTAACATAGACCACACAGTTGCTATTTGGCAGTGTTGAAGGTCTCTTATGTCTCATGAGATGCTGTCTCTTTTTTTTTTTTTTTTTTTGAGACATAGTCTCACTCTGTTGCCAGGTGGCAGGCTGGAGTGCAGTGGCATGATCTCAGCTGGCTGCAACCTCTGCCTCCCAGGTTCAAGCAATTTTCCTGCTTCAGCCTCCCGAGTAGCTGTGACTACAGGCATGTGCCACCACACCCAGCTAATTTTTGTATTTTTAGCAGAGACAGGGTTTCACCATGTTGGCCAGGATGGTCTCCATCTCTTGATCTCATGATCTGCACACCTCAGCCTCCCAAAGTGCTAGGATTATAGGCATGAGCCACCACACCCCACTGAGATGCTGTCTCTTAACTAAATGCTCAGCCTCTTGAGGTCAGGAGCCACACCTAATGCATATTCATATTCATGGCACTTAGCAGGAAAGCTGATATTTGTGACAGAAGAGATGCTTGTGTGCTAGGTCAATGGATGCAAGCTCTCTTTTTTAAACTAAAATAATATTCTTGATATTTGTTTTATAATGAAAGCTCACTTGCATATGGCCCTCTTACCCCTCCAAAGTATTTCATTGGCTGGTTAAGATTCTGGCTTATGTGTCACCAGGAAACAGAAACCAGCTGATTTGCATGTGGAGAGACTACAGTTGCTGCCACCTTCCTCCCAGGTAATTGAAGCCTCAGAGATGTGACTTGGACTGGGACCCTTTAAGGATAGGATGTGTCGGGAGATTGCAGTTGTGAGTGTAGCTGGGTATCCACCTGACATAGATCAATGAAAGATAAAGTATCCAACTTGGTGAAGGTAAAATCAAGAAGCCAGGGTGATTCCCAGCAGCAAGTCCAACAGACTAAAGAGAGAGCAAGAGAATCATTTACCAGGAAGATTTACACCTAAGGACCAAAAAGGATAAGCAAATTGCTCCCACAGCCAAATGGGAGATGTTCCTGGGAGCGATGAGAGACAGGGAAACAGCAATTTATAGTGAAAATGCGGAACTCTAGGGAGCCAGGGGCATAGGATTGAGCAGGTGAAGTCCCTCAGAGGGAAGGAGAGATGAAGCTGACCACATGAACAGCTCTGAGTAGAGACCTGAATCAGCACTATGGTTGTCAAAGACCCGGTGGGCAAAAGATGAAGGAAACAAGAATGGCAGTAACTGGCACAGCCTATGCATAACCAGCACCCCAAAGCTACAAGCATGTTCTGTTTCTCCAGACCTGGACATGTGAATTCACTTCTGGGAAGATTTTCCTCCTATGAAAACCACCTGAATGAGCTACACAAACACAAAACACACCTCCTTTTCTGAGATGAAGTAATGGGTTGAAGGGTTTTAAGAAAACATGTCAGAGGCCAAGCAGGTGGCTCACACCTGAATCCCAGCACTTTGGGAGGTCGAGGCAGATAGATCACAAAGTTAAGAGATTGAGACCATCCTGGCCAACATGGAGAAACCCCATCTCTACTAAAAATATGAAAATTAGCTGGGCATGGTGGTGCACGCCTGTAGTTCCAGCTACTCTGGAGGCTGAGGCAGGAGAATCACTTGAACCCAGGATGTGGAGGTTGCAGTGAGCTGAGATGGCGCCACTGCACTCCAGCCTGGTGACAGAGCGAGACTCTGTCTCAATGAATGAATAAATAAATAAATAAATAAATACATAAATACATAAATACATAATAAATAAATAAAAGTCAGAATACAAAAAAAAAAAAAAAGAGGATTTTCTATGGAAGAGTCAGGATCATCTTGAAGTCAGGCAGCTGCTTCTGGAGAAACCAGCAGGGAAGGCAGCAAGGGGTGACGAGGGCATTGTCTTCCCTCCTCTCCTCCACTGTGTTTGGGACTCTTTGGATTAACGGTGGGGAGAGAAGCTGGTAGCTGTTTTCCTGGATGATACTTTAAGACTCCATTCTAGTGGAGTTACTTCAGGCCTGGTAGCAAATATGGGGCAGGGTTGGCAAGGGAGTCAAACACACCACTCTTGCCTCAAACCTGACCTGAATCTGCCACCTCCAGGACTGTCAGCATTGGGAGTGCCCAGTTCTCAGCACAAATATTGGGCTTGGTTCTCTGGGTGTCACCATTAGCAGAAGCAGGGTGATGCTCTTTCACGCAGCAGCTTGGGTAATGAATGGTGACACATGAGTGCCCACGCAAAAAAAATAAACCAACAGCACAGACTATGTGAACATAGCTGGCAGGCATGTTTATGAGCTCCTGCGAGGTTTTCCTCTTGGAAATCCCAGACCCTGAGAGAGGGACTGAAATTGAGATGGAGATAGAATTAAATGCAGTAATGCATGCAAAGAACCTAGTAACCTGCTTTTTTCAATTCAGGGGCTCAGGTGGCTGGAGCCTATCCTGGCAGCTCAGGCCTGGCACAACACTGGATCAGCTCCAACAGGACACCAGCCTATCACAGTGCACACTCACACCCATGTTCCCTTACACTGGGGCTCTGTAGACGTTCCAACTAACCTAATGTACATGTCTTTGGGATGTAGGAGGAAACCTGAGTACCCAGAGAACATCCAGACAGACATGGGGAGAACTGGCAAACTCCACACCAAAAGTGGTCCTGTCTGGAAATGGATTTAATTTCTCATCAATGTTATAACAAAATGGCATTGAACTAAATAATGTTATTTGAGAAATTGCTGTTCTTGATAATTATAATAAAAGACTATGTTACTAGCTTATATATTTACCATACTTTTTAATCATTATTTTAGAGTGTATACCTTCTACTTATTTTTAAAAAATTAACTGCACAAGAGTTTCAGGCAGGTGTTTCAGGCTAGATTCCAGAAGAAGGCATATGATAAGAGATAGTTCCATGTGTGTTATTGCTCTGAAAGACCTTCTTATGTGACAAAATGTCAAGGTGGAAAGCTGGAAAACAGTGATACTGATGATCCTGACCCTCATAAGGCCTAGACGTATCTGAAAATCTGTATATTTTTGTCTCATATTTTAACAAAAAAAGTTTTAAACAATAAAAAATAATTTAACAGAAAAAAAGCTTATAGGCTAAAAGTCTAAAAAAATTTTGGCACAGCTGTATACTAAGCTAAATGTTACTACAAGAATGAGAAATTTAAACACCGTATATTCTCACTCATAGGCGGGTGTTGAACAATGAGAACACATGGACACAGGGAGGGGAGCACTACACACTGGGGCCCGTTGGGGGGAAACGGGGGAGGGGCGGGGGGATGGGGAGGTGGGAAGAGATAGCATGGGGAGAAATGCCAGATACAGGTGAGGGGACGGAAGGCAGCAAACCACACTGCCATGTGTGTACCTATGCAACAATCTTGCATGTTCATCACATGTACCCCAAAACCTAAAATGCAATAAAAAAAAGAATGAGAAATTTAAAAAACTAAAAAGTTTATAAAGTAAAAAAACAAGTTACAGTGAGCGAGGGTTAATTTGTTAGTGAAGAAGAAAATATTTTTGCAGATTTAGTGTAGCCTCAGTGTATTTAGAAAGTCTGTACAGTCATGTTCTCGGCCTTCACATTCACTTAGCACTCACTCACTGACTCACCCAGAGCAACTTCCAGTCCCAAAAGCTCCACTCATATATGTGCCCTAGACAGGTGGACCATTGTTTATCTTTTAAACTGTATTTGCACCATACCTTTTCTATGTTTAGATATGTATACATATACTAATAGTTACCATTATGTTACAGTTGCCTACCATATTAAGTACAACAAACAGGCTGCGAAGGTTTGTAGCTTAAAAGCAACAGGCTACAACTTATAGATTAGGTGTACAGTAGGCTATGCCACCAGGGCTTGTGTAAGCACACTGTGACATTCCCAAAAGGATGAAATCGCTTAAGAACACATTTTGTAGAATGTATTCCCATGATTAAGTGGCACATGACTATAAGAAAAGTTAAGAACTGCTACAAAATTAAAAGTACCAACCAAATGAAGCCCAGGACCACACAGATTCACAGCTGATTTCTACCAGAGGTACCGAGAGGAGCTGGAACCGTTCCTTCTGAAACTATTCTAAATAACAGAAAAAGCATAACTCCTCCCTAACTCATTTTATGAGGCCCACATCATCCTGATACCAAAACCTGGCAGAGACACAACAAAAAAAGGAAATTTCAGGCCAATATCCTTGATGAACATCTATGCGAAAATCCTCAATTAAGATACTGGCAAACCAAATCCAGCAGCACATCCAAAAAATTATCCACCATGATCAAGTAAGCTTCATCCCTGGGATAAAAAGCTGGTTCAACATATGCAAATCAGTAATCACAATCCATCACATAAACAGAGCCAATGACAATAAGACACGTGATTATCTCAATAGATGCAGAGAAGGCCTTCGATAAACTCCAACATGCCTTTATGCTACACAGTCTCAATAAACTAGGTATTGATGGAATGTATTTCAAAATAATAAGAGCTATTTGTGATAAACACACCACCAATGGGCAAAAGCTGGAAGTATTCCCTTTGAAAACCAGCACAAGACAAGGATGCCCTCTCTCACCACTCCTATTCAACATAGAATTGGAAGTTCTGGCCAGGGCAATCAGGCAAGAGAAACAAATAAAGGTATTCACATAGGAAGAGAGGAAGTCAAATTGTCTCTGTTTGCAGGTGACATGATTGTATATTTAGAAAACCCCGTCATCTCAGACCAAAATCTTCAAAAGCTGATAAGCAACTTCAGCAAAGTCTCAGGATACAAAATCAATATGCTAAAATCACAAGCATTCCTATACACCAATAATAGACAGAGCCAAATCATGAGTGAACTCCCGTTCAGGATTGCTACAAAGAGAATTAAATACCTAGAAATACAACTTATAAGGGATGTTAAGGACCTCTTCAAGGAGAACTACAAACCACTGCTCAAGGAAATAAGAGAGGACACAAACAAATGGAAAAACATTCCATGCTCATGGACAGGAAGAATCAATATTGCAAAAGAGGAAGCACTGCCCAAAGTAATTTATAGATTCAATGCTATCCCCATCAAGCTACCACTGACTTTTTTCACAGAATTAGAAAAACTACTTTAAATTTCATATGGAACCAAGTAAGAGACCATATAGCCAAGACAATCCTAAGCAAAAAGAACAAAGCTGGAGGCAAACTTACTACAAGGCTTGAGTAATCAAAACAGCATGGTACTGGTACCAAAACAGATAAATAGACTAATGGAACAGAGCAGAGGCTTCAAGAATTAACACCACATATCTACAACCATCTGATCTCTGGCAAATAGGACAAAAATAAGAAATGGGGAAAGGATTCCCTATTTAATAAGTGATGTTGGGAAAATTGGCTAGCCATATGCAGAAAACTGAAACTGAACCCCTTCCTTACACCATATGCAAAAATTAACTCAGGATGGATTAAAGACTTAAATGTAAGACCTAAAATGATGAAAACCCTAGAAGAAAATCTAGGCAGTACTATTTAGGACATAGGGCATGGGCAAAGACTTCATGACTAAAACACCAAAAGCAATGACAACAAAAGCCAAAATTGACAAATGGGATCTGACTAAACTAAGAGCTTCTGCACAGCAAAAGACACTATCATCAGAGTGAACAGGCAACCAACCTATAGGATTGCAATCTACCCATTTGGCAAAGGGCTAATATCCAGAATCTATAAACAACTTAAACAATTTTGAAAGAAAAAAAAATCAAAAAGTGGTCAAAGGATATGAACAGACACTTCTTAAAAGAAGGCATTTATGCAACCAACAAACATGAAAAAATAATGAAAAAATTCTTATTATCACTGGTCAATAGAGAAATGCAAGTCAAAACCATAGTGAGATACCATCTCACACCATTTAGAATGGCGATCATTAAAAAGTCAGGAAACCACAGATGCTGGAGAGAATGTGGAGAAATAGGAACAATTTACCCTGTTGGTGGGAGTGTAAATTAGTTCAATCATTGTGGAAAACAGTGTGGCAATTCCTCAACGATCTAGAACCAGAAATACTGTTTGATCCAGAAACCCATTACTGGGTATATACCCAAAGGATTATAAATCATTCTACCCTAAAGACAACATTACCATGTATGTTTATTGCAACACTGTTCACAATAGCAAAGACTTGGAACCAACCGAAATGCCCATCAATGATAGACTGGATAAAGAAAATGTGGCACATATACACCATGGAATACTATGTAGACATAAAAAGGATGAGTTCATGTCCTTGGCAGGGACATGGATGAAGCTGGAAACCAAGATTCTCAGCAAACTATCACAGGCACAGAAAACCAAACACTGCATGTTCTCATTCAAAAGTGGAAGTTGAACAATGAGAACACATGGGGACTGCTGGCAGGTGGGGGGTAGGGGAAGGATAGCATTAGTAGAAATACCTAATGTAGATAATGAGTTGATGGCTGCAGCAAACCACCATGACACGTGTATACCTATGTAACAAAGCTGCACGTTCTGTACATGTATCCCAGAACTCAAAGTAAAATAATAAAAAAGATTTAATACAATAAAAATGCAATAATGCATTTAATTAATTAGATAAATATTGCTTTATCTTTACCGATGACAATGTTGCAGAGACTGTTAGTTAACTGTTAGTTGGCAAGCAGAAATGTATGTTAATGAGGTTATGTCTGAAAGTCAAAATAAATACAGTAAATGTAGCTTATGGTGTCAATGATTTGTGTGAAACTGGCTGTTTTTAGAAAAATGCATGCACAAAATTTGAATAATGCCTAAATGCCAGCAATAACCAATGAGAATAAATGTTGGAGAAAATGATTTTAAAAATCAGACTTTTTTTTTTTCAAAAATAAAACCAGTCCCACAAAATACTAAATATTATGTAAATTAAAATTTTTTTTAAATTATAACTTGAGAGTAAAACTTGCTTTTGAAAATAAATTTTTACTACTTAAATAAGTTTCAAACTATTTTAGAATTTAAAACAATCATGGATGCATACTCAAAAAATATAGCTATGTATTTTATAGGGTTTAAATTAGTCTAATTTAAATTAATCTTAAAACATTGTAGGAGCTCCTAGAATTGAACAACCTTTAAAACATATAAATCTGTTTAACTTTTATACAGATATAGTTTTAGTAGCTAATTATGAAAGACAGAAGGGGGTAGATCTTGATGATTCTTTTGATCTGAACATTACATATTGTCATTTCAGCTTTGGAAGTGTACAATCACAACATTTTTTTAAAATCTTAAAATATTTTTATAGAATTTTTCAGTGCTAAGAAGTTAACACCCGGTGATGCTAGAGTCAAAAATCACCTTTGATTTAGTTGAGGATTTTATCAAGATGCTGGCTTTGGCTTGGAACAAACCTTCATTTTGTTACAGAATGCTGTCTTTTCTGGGTTGTATTAATTTTTATTAATCAAAGAACTGGTACTTTATCAACCGTGTATTTCCTAATAAGGTTGCATGGCTTGTGCTTAGCCCAATATGGAATTCACTTGGTTATCATTTCCAAGATTTCTAATACAGCCCAGATAGTAAGGCTCAAGCCTTTCCATAGAAGCAGTGTAAAGATTCACTGATAGAAAAATACACCCAAGATATCATTCCTTTTTGCCAAGAGTTTGCAACTTTTGGTACCACGTGGCTCCCCAGGGCTCATTGTGATACCCAACCACAGCCTGTTGAGTGTTGATTTCCTTTATTACTTCAGGTTTAATCCTGAGTTCACTCTTTTCTTCATCCAACAAACCCTCTTGGGAAACCTAGTGTATGGAGCCTGTGTGATGATGCTGAGTGGAGACAGAGTTAGCAGTCCCGTTAGAAGCTATTCCAGAACTCACCAAAACGGTCAAACAGTGTGTTGAGGGTAGTGTGATGCTTTTTGAACTGTGTGGTAGAGATACCCGAAGGAGCTCAAAGGAGGGATGCTCAGGCCAAGGAAGGCCATCTTGGGTGCCCTTTCATGTGAGAGAGGTCTTGGGCAGAGTCCAGGCAAATGGACTCTGTGGGGGACACTGGTAGTTTGGGGGCTTTTCAGCATCCAATGCCGCTTGTCATGGGCTCATGATGCTGCCTTGGTAGCCTTCCTCACTGAGCCTACTCTTGTTGGAAAGCCAATTCTGAACACCCCTCTCCATGGCTACCTCTCACAGCTAGAGTCAAGGATCTTCTCTCACTTCACTTTGGTTGGGTGCAGCCAGGGGTCGATCCTTGATTTAAATTGTACCAATTAGATGCATGGTCTATGGAATCTAACTGGGAAGTTACTGCTTAAATACAGGGGCCACCTGATGGTCAGATGGACTGCATCTGTGGTGGTGGTATGCAAACCAGACAGTTCCTATAGCATGGCCCTGGGTGTGGGGCTTGGTGGCTGGGACCTCTGGAGATGCCTCGGATCCACCCCATTTTCCATGCTCCTCATTGTTCTGAAAGTTCCTGGTAACCTTTCTCTTTCAGTTCAATTCCACCAACAGGCTATTGTTGCTTGCAATTGAGATCTTTGCTGGCACAAGCTAGATTTAGATGATCCCAAGGAAGAGAGGGGAACATTCCAAGTGGAGGAAACAGCACCAGTAAGGGCTTAGAGACAAAGTGGCATCTACCAGTCTCAGTGGAGAGAGAGCAAGGGAGAGACTTGGTTGTTGAGGTGCCAAATGGCAGGGTTCAAAAGAGAGGACAGAACTAATGTCTGTTGATTGACTATTTGCATGTTGGTGACATTTCCAAAAATTATGTTAATCAATGCTCACCATCCTGTGAGGTTAGAGTGTTAAGAAAGATAAATAGTTTGGATTTAATATTTGTCTTTGAGAAAACATGGTGAAAATTTCATGGCCTGTAATGATGCAGGGGGAGAGATTGATTTTGGCCAGAGGGACCTTTCATTCCTGTTTCTCAAGGCAGTCTTGAGAGCTACCTTTTTAACGCATGCATTTGTTTCACCTATGAAGTGACAGGTGACCTAAACAACATATGATACCAACATGCCTTGTATAAGTTTGGTCTTTATTATTATTAATTTTTTTTAGCATAAAGAAACAAATGACTTTAAGCACATTCAGCCAGATACAAAGCACATACATTTGACTGGAGTTTTGTTTTTGTTTTTGTTTTTGTTTTTTTAATTGTATCCAGTCTATTGTCTTGAACTGGATGTCTCAAACACAACATTATGTTCAAAATCATCTTTTTCACAGCATCATAGTAAATGATTATGGCACCATTCTTAAAACAATTGTTGAGTAGGATTCACAGCCCCTTACATTCAGAAGGAAGCCTAGTTTGGTACTTTTATTTTAGAAATAAGGAAATGAAAGCCACAGAAAGGATTTGCCAATGGTACAGAGATATGCAGTGGCAAAAGAAGGACAGGGAATTGGAGCATCTTAGCTTCAGATCCCGTCCTCTCACCACTCAACTGCATTAAGTTTGACATCGATTTTATGAGTACAGTAAAATTTTATATCTAGCTGGGGCTCCTTGGGATCACCTTCTTAGACAGCCTAAGTAATCGCAGGCTCTTATATATCTTCTTCTGAGAGCATTGCTCATAGTAGTTGCAAATATCAGAACATTAATCATATTTTCATTTTATATAGATCAGGTAACATGAGGCTTGTACATCACATTATTCCTATGATAATTTCCTATTAAGTATTATGGTATTTAAAGAATCAAAAATCCATTTTTCAAGTAGCTCACTCTTCCAGGGAGGCACTTGGCTCTCCCACATTAAAGGCTGCAGCTCATGCAAAGCTCTCAGTTTGTACCTGATCCTTCTGGAAAGCTATCCCTGAGCAAGTCTCTTCCCAAGACTTGATGAGGGTTTCTCTTACCTACTGTTACACTGAACTGAAACTACCTGTTAATTTCTTTTTGCTTGGAAGCTCCATAAAGGCAGAGAGCGTGGCTCATTCACCAGGATTCCCTGGCATTTATTACATTGTGTAATAGAACTCAATAAATGCTTCCTGCATGAAGGATCTGTACCTGACCAAAATTCAGAGAAAAGCAGGAACAATCCATCACAGAGTTGAACGTTTGCTCAGTGATTAAAAATGATGCACTGACTGTAGTAGATATTTTTTAAGCCTTTCATAGTGAAGGATATTTGCACCCAATGTTGACTCAATAAGGAGCCAGGCACTAAGAAGAATTTTGACGCCATAAGAAGAGAGTGCACTTGGTAGCTGGCAGAATGGCTGAGGGTAACTTGACCAGAGCATGGAGTAAATCCAAGGAGAGTTCATTCTGCAGAATTTCTCCAACTCTGCCCATAGCTCTCCATGGCAATACAGTTGTCACCTGTACCTAGTTCTCAGATGATTCCTCACCTGTAGCAGTGATTCCATACCTGTAGCAGTGATACACAATGTGATATGTCCTTGTGCTTCTCCATGACAGGACCTCACATCCTGAGCTCTCTGTCACATGATTCTACCCTGAGAGTGGCTGAGCACTTCCCTGACCAGTGGCTTCCTCTCATCCCAGGCCCTCAGCCCTCGTCTCCCAGAACATTTTTTTTTTTTTTTTTTTAAGACAGAGTCTCACTCTGTCACCCAAGCTGGAGTACAGTGGAGCTATCTTGGCTCACTGCAACCCCCGCCTCTCTGGCTTAAGCAATTCTCTTGCCTCAGCCTCCTGAGACGCTGGGACTGCAAGCACCCACCACCATACCTGGCTAATTTTTGTATTTTTAGTCAAGACAGGGTTTCACCATGTCTTGTCTTGAACTCCTGACCTCAGGTGATCCACCCACTTCAGCCTCCCAAAGTGCCGGGATTACAGGCATGAACCACCATGCTCGGTCCTCTCCCAGACCTTGGTGGTCTGCTTGGGAGAATAACGTTTCTTATTGGTTCCTGGGCAAATGTGGTCCTGCCTGACTCCTTCCCTGTTATGAATTCTGCTTCCTGTGATAGGAATAGTTCAGTTTTAATACTCAATCCATTGATGTATCTACTTCCTAATATCCATTTTTAAACTGAATATTTAAACTGGTTCAATTCTTTCAATACTTTTGTCCCTCTCTTTGTTTTTTCTAGTATTTCTCTCAGATTCCATAGTCTGGCTCTCAAATCCACACTGACTGGCTCAGGGCTTTCTGACCGTTGACAGACCTGTCTAGGATCAATTGCCTGCTTGCCTAATCTTCACTTTGGTTCCCTCCCTAGGGATCTACCAGCCTTTATGGTGGGACATCATCTTCTGCATCTCTCAGCTCCCATTGTGTCCTCCTGGTAGGTCTAGTTTTTAGCTTTGGTGTTCCCTATCCATGCCCCTACCCCCGATACTACCTGCTACCCTGCTATAAGTAGCAGAGCACAGTTCACTGAATTATGCCCACAATAATCATATGATTGGAGTGGAACTCAAGAGAAACGCTGACATGGGATATGTAAACTCTCTTTAAGAGGAGTCCTTAAAGGACCCTATTATGGAAATGTAAATATAATAGAAAGTGACCTGGTTTGTCATGAACTTTCAAAGCTATCTGGCTGGCTCTCCTCATTTGATCTGTCAGGGCATGGTAATGTTAACTTGCATGTAATACTTCCCCTAAAAGAGGTTAGGAAGCACTGGATTGGAAATGCCTTTTGACCAAATGGAACATGATGTTGATATGGGTTGTATAACATGTTGTGATGAGAGAGCCCCTAGGAAAACATATGGAAACAAAGAGAAACTAGCTTACAGCATTCATACTAGGCTTTCTTCCTGGAGACCAAAAGATAGTATATGGCAGGGTCTGGACCCTGCCTCCATGAGAGTGGCCGTGAAGGACAGGTTAGCTTAGCTGACCTTTCATGGGTTGTTGCAGAAACACAAGCAAATATTCCTAACAAATGGTGATCATTCTCCAACAATCAGAGCTCTTATCTAGGAATTGACAAATTTTCTTTCTGGATTTGCAGACCAGCAGAGATGATACGTGGTTCAACACTCCCGATTTAGCCCAGTTATATGGTCTGAAACAGAGATGGGCCCTAAAGATTGTTTAATGAAAGATGAAAGAACAGATGCTAGCATCCATGTGCCCATGCACTGTTACTTCAGTACAACTTTTTTTGTGAAGCTTCTCATATGGGCTTTTTGCTCAAGAAAAATGTTCTGGGCTAGGACAAATCTCAGTATTTTGCATGCCCTCCATTCCTGTTCAACCAACAGAACCATTCTTTTGAAATCGCATATTCAATTAAAAATGTTCCAATGATAACTTAAAGGAATGATTTAAGTAAGCACAATTTTTCCTCTTATTGAAGTTTCTCTGGCTACTTTCTTTGTGAATCCCATGAGCCCTTGATAACTATAATCTCCCATATAAAAGCTTGTGTGTGTAATTTTTATGACAGTTCATTGTCAGTGCTCATTTTTCCCAACCGCTGCAATGATATTGAAAGATGAATGTTACTCCAAGTGTTTTGGCCACATGGAGCAACTCTCCTCACATTTAAAAATCTTCTCTGGTGGATCAGCCCTTGCTCTTTGGCACTGCTGGGTCTTTCCCATTTTTTTGCCAACTCTTTTTGTAACCCTCTCTATACCTTTCTTATTTCTCTTTACACATGTAGCCCATTAAAAAGGTGGTCTTTTGTCTTCAATTTTTCTAGCTTTTTTATACCGTAAATTTTATTACTTGCTTCACTTGCCCCCATTTTCTTAATAACAGTAACTTTGTAACAATAACACAGGATAACATTTATGGAGTCACTACTTTATTTCTGATACCGTGGCACTAATCCCAATGAAGAAAATGGAGAGAGAGAGAAAAAAAAAGAACAGCAATGAAATTCTCACCCCAACTCACATCCACTTGCCCGAAGACTTAATTCTCAGCATGCCTTCTTTCCTATTTCCACCCTAACCTTCAGCCCATGTTGCCTTTACCAAGAACTCTGTGTTGATTCTTCCCCTCACTCCCATAGCTCACACCACCTTGTTAAGCTCAAGGCTTCGGGGAAATAAAAAGTCGCTTATCATCTTGAAAAGGGCTTCTGTCCCTGCTGTGTGGTATAATCGAACACAGGGTACTTATTTTCTGCCCCTTATTATCTGGTCCCTTATAGACATCGAGGTCTGCTGTTTTTTCTCCCTTTTTAAAAAGTTGAAGTTCTATTATTGTGTCTATTGACGCACACAGCAGAGGGCTTCCTGGATGCCCTCAAATGCCTTTGTGATAGTTCTTGCTCCAAAGTGCCATTTCTTAGTGATCCTTGAGTTCAGAGCTGTCATTTGATAGCCTTGGGAACTGAGGCAATCAAAGAGCAATCTCATGTATTCTTTGTCTCCTCTCCTTCCAAATAATTCCTGCAAACCCAAGTACCTAGAAATGTTAAACCAGAATGAGTGTCTTCTATGGTAAATGCCTAGTTCTTCTTAACAAGATGTATACTTAGAACCTCTCTGCCCATTTATATGTATTTTCTGTGGGAGGCAGCAAAGAATGTAGCTACAGGGGATGCATTAGAACCCTCCACTGCCATCAAGCATGCAAAGCAAATGCCATCTAAACAAGAGTATTCTTGCTGAGCAAATGAGTTTTCCAACAAAATTCAGCAGCCTCTGCCCTCTTCCACACCCTGAAATCATAGTGCAAGCCCTAAGTGGCCTCCCTGACCCTGTGTTGAAAATGGAAGCCTCCTTGCTCTTAGCTACTGAGGAAATGCTCTTGGACTTGCATTTCCTTCCAGGGCACACAGCTGCATTCTCTTATCAAAGAAACCCTTCTCGAATGCTTTCCTAATATTAACTTATTTTTCTCCTAACTTCCCATCATACCAGATAGTATATAAACTTCCCATCATACACAGCTCATCATCATGACAAAGCTTTAGACAGAAAAGAAAGAGAATCATCCTTTAAGCTATGGCCACTCTATACAAGGTACCTGTTTCCTCTCTGTTCCCAAAGAGTACACAGTCAGTGGTGGAGTCCCACAAGTCAACGAGGGACATGGTATCTGTGGAGTGTCATGTAGCATGCGAGTGGGATTCCATGGAGGGATACATGCTGGAGCAGAGCAATGCACCAGACACCCAGGCTACACTGAGTAGTGGCCCTGAACTTCTGCCTGGATGAGCCAAGGACAGGGTGCCAGAGTGGAAGTCCTCAAAAGGAGTGAGAAGAAAACAGTGTCTCAAAGGATGGAATTTGAAGGATGAGTTCAAAGGAGTCTTGAAGGAGTTTCCGAGAATAAATATGATTTTTTTTTTCAGCAAGAGAAAGGAATAAGGGATAAAGAAAAAAAAAAGGTTAGCTAGGAAATGTGAAAGGCACTGGTATATTTATAAGTGAACAAAGAGGGTAGGCTAGGTGGATTAGGCCCTGAAGAGGGGCTAGGTCAGAGATACTGGCAGAGAGGAAAAGGTAGAGAGTATGGCAGCTCGTATAAAAGCATTGAGCCATAGCTCCTGGGAACCATTAGAGTGTTTTAAGGAGGGACTTGGTTAAATTAGACGTGTTTATTAGACTTTTCCAGTACAGTCTCCAGAGGGGATCTGCACCTAGCAGTGAGGTGACTGGGAAGTGACAATCCATAGGTGGTGGCTGAGTTTAAGTAGGGCCAGACCTAGCTTGATAGGCATGAGGAGATGAGGGACTCAATGTTTCTCAAGTGGACAATGTACTTTTGAATGCTTAGATTCTCATTAAAAGACAATGGGGCTTTGTTGGCTCATGTACTTACAAAGCTAAGGAATCCTCTGTCTACAGATTCAGCTAGAAGTAGGGACTTAAACCACCCATGGGGACTCTTTATTTTTCTCTCTCCAACCCCCAGCTGTATTTCTACTTTTACCTAGGCAACTGCACTCCTGTAAAAAACAACTTCATCTAAGGAAGTCCTCAGCATATCCACCTCCACCATCACCTCCATTTTCAGTACCTCCACTACCACCACCACTACCATGTCTACTTCCACCATCACCTCCATCTCCACTACCACCACTACTACTGCCTCCACCACCACCACTATCACCCCCACAACCACCACCACTACCACCCCCTCCACAATCATCACCTCCACCTCCACCATCCCCTCCATCTCCACCACTACCACCTCCACTTTAACCACCACCATCACTACCATCACCTTCACCTCTACCACCTTCTCCACCTCCTCTACCTCCACTATCATTAACACAATTACTACCACCTCCACCTCCAAAATCATCACCTCCATCTCCACTACCACTATCACCACCATCTCCATTACCACCACCACCACTACCTCCACCGCCATAATCATCACCTCTACCTCCACCACCTTCTCTAACTCCTCTGCCTCCAGTATCATCACCACCTCCACTACCACCTCCACCATCACTATTACCTCCATCTCCACCATCTCCACCTCCACCACAACCTTTACCATAACCACCATCACCACCACTACCTCCTCCTCTACCTTCATCTCTACCAACTTTACCACATTCACCATATCTACCACCACTACCACCTTCACCTCTGCCACCACCAGCTCCTTCACCTCCACCTCTACCACCACCACCACTACCTCCAGCTCCGCCACTTCCATCTCCATCTCCACAACCTCTACCTCCATCTCCACCACTTCCATCTCCATCTTCAGCACCTCTACCTCCATTTCCATCATTTCCATCTCCATCTCCACCACCTCTACCTCCATCTCCATCACTTCCATCTCCATCTTCAGCACCTCTGCCTCCATCTCCATCACTTCCATCTCCATCTTCAGCACCTCTACCTCTATTTCCATCACTTCCATCTCCATCTCCACCACCTCTACCTCCAGCTCCATCACTTCTATCTCCATCTTCAGGACCTCTACCTCCATTTCCATCACTTCCATCTCCATCTCCACCACCTCTAGCTCCAGCTCCATCACCTCCATCTCCATCTCCACCACCTCTACCTTCATCTCCACCACTTCAATATCCATCTCTACCATCTCTACCTCCTTTTCCACCATGACTTTCTCTACTTCTTTTCCCTTCCTCTACCACTTCCACCACTACCACCTGCTCCATCACTACAAATAACTACCATCCTCCAACTTGGTGCCAAGTACTGTACTGGGTGCTGAGGGCATAGAAATGAACAAAGCAGACAAAAATATCTGCCCTGAGAAGTTACAGGAATTTAGACAAGTCAGGACATGTATGTTAAATGGTAACATGTGCTTTGTTCTGGCATGAAGGCAGGCATGACTCTGCTTTTACATTATCCTTTATCTTTATTGATTCCTCACTTTCTCTGGTCCCTAGCTCTGGCCACATTTTCCTACAGGTCTCATTGCTCTGGGAGTTTTCATTGACACAAGACAGAGAACAGCAGAGCCTGCAGCTTCTATTGTCACAACTCTTTGACCAGCAGAACTGGAGAAAACTATACCTGACAGGGCTCCTTCCAAAAGATTCAGCATCAGTTTCACCCCAGTATTTTCCCCAGACTACAGGACCAAGTATTCCTGCTGCATCTTTACCATTACACCTAAAGATATCGTATGTCTCTGCAAGTCTTCCCTGAAGCCTGGACCACAGTGAGTTGACTTTTCTCCTAATCCTGGAAAGAAGAGGATTTCTGAATAGAAACCAGTGACCTCATTAACTTGAGAGAGAGAGAGACTGATTTTCAGGTCATGCCAGATTTATTACATAAATGAACAAGCCACAAAATGTAACGGTTTGCATTTGCTTTGTGCTATTAGGTATCTGAGGGGGAAAAAATGGATGTAAAAATTTTCATAACTCTTCATATTTTTGTCACACCATTAATTAGTATCCTTTGTTTATGATGATCGTTGGTACCTCATTTAATGTTAGTTTCATGAAAATGACAAGTGACTTAGTAATCATTTATGTGTTTGGAACCAAAAAGTTGCCTTAGAGGGCATGGGATCCAAGTTTCTCATTTTATAAATGAGTAAACTGAGGTAAAAGAGAAATGGTTCTATTGTGATTACAGAACTGCAGAGCTTGGGAAGAAGTTGACCCCAAATGCAGTGCTCTTCCATTAATGCAATCAGGTGTCTGGGCATGATGGGCCAAAGGTGACCTTGGGGGCCCATTCTGGGTTGCCTGGACAAGCTAGCCAGAAGCAGCAGCTCTTACTCTCAGCAGGAAAGGGCTCTTCCTCACAGCAGGGAACTGCAATATCCTCCTACCTGAGTTCTCCAGGTGTGCACAATCAATATTCCCTGACAACTGCCAAGTGCAGGCCCCTAAGAGCCTGATGCCTGGGGATGAGCAGCCCACCCCACCCTCCTCAAGACTCTTCTTACCCTTGCCCTGTCAAAGGAGACCTGTATGGACGGAGCACCAGGTGGCTCATACCTGTAATCCCAACACTTTGGGAGGCCAAGGCAGTTGGATCAGTTGAAGTCAAGGGTTTGAGACCAGCCTGAGCAACATGATGAAACCCTGTCTCTGCTAAAAAACAACAACTAAAATTAGCTGGGAGTGGTGGTGGCGGGCACCTGTAATTCCAGCTACTCGAGAGGCTGAGGCAGGAGAATCACTTGAACTCAGCAGCCAGAGTTTACAGTGAGCCAAGATGACACCATTGCACTCCAGCCTGGGTGACAGAGCGAGACTCTGTCTCAAATAAAAAGGACACCTACGTGAGGCAGGGTAGAGGGCAGGGTTGTAGAGGGTGGGATTGTTGCTGGAACACAGAAACCCACTGCAAGTTCTACAGCCTCTCTAGGAGGCATGTAGAAAACAAAGGAGGCCTCGCTTTTCTCTTCCGCGACTCTTGGCCTGTTGTAAGCTTTGTCCAGTTATCTGTATTCTTAGCCCACTTTGTGTGATCTTTTGAAATTTGTCCTTAACCCTGACACCTGACAGGTGGAGACCCATCTGAGACCTACCTGGCAAGACACACACTTAACCTCTGACCTTTAATTTTCTAATTACAGACTAGAATATTATCTGCTTCTAACTACCTAATAGATCTCTGGAGAAAAATCGACGTGTGCTTTACTTATGGGCGAGGTCCTTGAAATTAAAGCATTTCATAATTTGGAGCGTTCAGGTTTTGCGCCTTCATACAAGAATCTCACTTGGCGAAAAAGTATCACCTCATTCTCTTGCTAATTCCGGGCTTATCACACATTCAGTGTTCCATAAAGGTTGACTTGAAAGCTTTCATTTAAAACCCAATTCATATGAATTAGTGTACTACTCAAAATGTCAGGCTGCTAATAGGACATACATAGCAACTGGAAATTGAAATAACTGCATTTTAATAGAGCTCAGAATTAGGATTTCCTCTATCTGTTTGACGTAGTATCACGATTATAATTGAACGTAATTTTTTTTTTCTGTTGGCATTTAATGATCCTCTATCTAGAATTATCAATCATCTGGAATTCATTATGCCATTTTTCAGAGGTAAAATGGAAAAAAAAAAAAGAAAGAAATCCTAATCTTTTAAATTATTATATGAATATGGAAGGTCATGTCACCTAGTACAGATTAAGGAATAAAATGGATGGATCTAAGATTATTCTATTGATCATTCTCCTATCAAGTATCCAGTGAGATCCCATGCGATTATGGCATTACATAATAGTCGCTCTCATTATGGTTAATCTTATCTGAGAAAAGTTTTGTGTTATCTTTTAATCTCTAAAATATGTTCTAATTAATTATTGACAAACTACTTTTTGAGCTTTTGATGAAAGTGGATTTCTTCTTCAACCCGAATGCAGTATTTATAAATGCTTGGCGTGCCTGAATATCAGTTTTTTAAAAAGTCATGAAAATTTGAAAGTAATTATTGTTCTGCACTTTTTAGTTGAACACCTGAGTCTGACTTGAGGGCCCCAAACGTAAAATGAAACAGTGCAAAAGTCAGAAATGCTTCAAAAAGAAAAATAGGAACTATTTCATTCTGGGCCATGAGGTAGTTAGATTATTCAGTTTCTAACTCCTATCAGGCACAGATTCTAGTATGAATGTGGACATTTCCTTATTATTGGAGATTCCCTAGACGCAAGCCTATTGTCAGTGATAGACTAATTAATGTCTTCTCTAAGCCCCCAAATTCTTTTAGGCTGGTACTATTTCTGTTTATAACCAGAAGAGGGCAGTCGGGTTCCATGGTTCAGAGATAATGACCACTGCCTCAGAAAGTAAGATTTTTCAATAAATCTCAATGATTGGAATTAAGTTTTCCTTTAATAGTATTAAAGGGCATTCATAATTACCTGAAGATTTTTCTGCTTTTATTAAAAACCTTATAACCTTGGTGATATGGACACCTTCCTCAAAAGAGATAAAATGAAGATGTATATATTTATTGGTATTATTTCTCTTGCAAGTGTTAGTTCTGTTCCTATTAGCCTTCTTCAACATTTAGCTGGCAAAGGAGAGACGGAAAAAATCTTATCATGTAGATAAGCCTCCTAATGCATAACTTTGTGGCATTTTATAAGTAAAAAGAAATCTATTGCACAAAGCAAAGAATGTTCATCAGCATTTCAGCCTCAAATCAAGAAGAGAGAGAGAGAATTAGAAAAAAAAAAAAAGACTCATGGCAATTTAAAACATATATCTGCCAGAGGAACTTAAAATTCCAAAACCCTTCTAGCAACATTTACTTACCATGAGAATAAAAGAATTACATTTCTAAAATAAAACTGAGTAAAACAATGTTAGAAGAATGTGATGGATTTGTTTCCTCCTGAGGTCTCTTCTATAAGCAGCTAAAAAAAAATTAACATAAAGCTGAACACAGAATACAACAAATATTTCTGCCACCTTTTTCTCTTATTAGTAATAAAGCCAGAGACTAGGAAACCCCTAATTTTACTGAAACTAGAAAACCAGATATATCAGGATGAAAGCTTGAGTATTCAAAAAAGAAATTATTTGTAAATGGCCAACCTTACTTTTAACATATAAGAAAAAGTTAATTTTAGGGTGTAATTTCAATAAAACCATAGCCACAAGAGTTAACTATAATTCAGGCCACTTATTTCTATTACCTTTTGAAAGGTTCCTTTTGTGTTAATAGTGCATCTAATGCTATTTTTAGATGATTTGCATGGAATCAGTACTGTCTGATGTGGACAGATATGTGCATACTTGTGTTTACATATAAAGTATATATATATATATATATATATATATATATATATATGTATCATATGGCTATATACATTTCTATCAGTTACCTGTCTACAAAATAGCTCTCTTATGGTTGTGAAATACACTTGCCCTGCATGCACTCCTCTTGAGGCCTGTGGATTAACCAGGAATTCAGGTGATTTTCTATTTGATCCATGCCTCCAGCCCCTTGCCCACCATTCCTACAAGATGCCTCCTCCAGAAAGAGCTGCCTCTGAAAGTGACCTTGCTCAGCAAATGCCGATTGGCTTACACAGAAGTAGCAATGCCTTTCCCAGAAGAGGCGCTGCAAGTTGTACTGCTGTAAAGATGGGTATGGGATCTGGGGTGGGAGGGAAGAGAGAGAAGAGGGATGCAGCTTGCCAAGTCGCTTGGGCTACTTATAAACAAACTTAGGCATTGTTTCTCAAGCCCTTTACGGTGGAGTCGGGGAGGCTGGACACACACTGTGTCCTGTACTGCATTTATGTTCTGTGCTTGGGGAGAGCTGCTTTTAAGAGACTGATTCCGTTTGGAAGATGATTTCCATCAGCTACTTTTAAAAGATACGTGCTATTTCAGCACAAAGCTGAAGCCCCCGTTAGAGCTGCACTAGGGATTAAGAAACGGCATGTATTTTAATGCCTTATGAATAGGAGTAGCTGATAAAAGAGGCTCTTGTTACCACTGCTACATTTAAATGTGAAAAGCAGCTGCTTCTAGTGAGGAGGGGGTAGGGAAGTGGAGAAGAGATATATTATTTTCATAGGGATTTAATTTTCAGACTACACTGAAACCATAGAATACTATTGGCCATTCTCTTATCGGCAGCTCTCTAATCGTACTGAGATCTGTAAGATTGTGGAGAGGGAAGGAGAGAGACTGGGAGGAAGAGAAAGGGATTGTGTGTAGCAATGAGGCTGGCCATTTTCATCTGCGTGTATGTTTTGAACCTCAGATCAAAACGCACGCGTGATATTTTCTTCTTCTCTTATGAGCATTAACCCTTTAAACTTTCAAAATGCCAGCCAGCTAAAGAGTTTGATGCAACTACGCTGTCTTCAGAGCCTGCGATTTGCAGTAAGCCCTGAGAATAAGATGACCACTGAGACCTCATTAGAGATTATGGACCATGTGTATGCGCCAGGTTGGGACAGAGGGCACGAAAGAGACTCTCTTCCAACGTTTCAGAGACAACGGATTTCAGGTAGAATCCAAGACATATTATGAATCCAACAGAGAAAGGCTGTTTCTGCAAATTTTATGACCACTAGAAGCTGATGATATAACAAAGATCTAGAATTATTAAATAAAATAGCAGATACTTGCTAAAAGTTATCAGTATTTGAAGAAATGTGACTAAAGAATATAGATATTTTAAATGAATCCATCAGTCTAGGCACTATTGTTTTTCTCTCCATGTTATCATTTAATAGAGTGATTTTGTTTATTCTGATGTTGGACTTACTGAAATTGATCGCTAATGAATTTTCTGTGTGTTTGACCCCTGACCTGCCCATGAGGTTTCTAAAGTATTTCTTGAAAAACCTAGGGTATTGCTCTACGATATTGTGAAGAAATTTCTCTGATAAGAATTATTTGCCTTCCCCATAACCATTCTTGCTCCTTCTAATTTTTTTGTACCATTATCCAGTGGTTTAACTCCAGAAGTTAAAGGATTAAAAACAAGCCTGGTAGTGATAAATCCGTAGTTCTTGCCTAAGTTGTAATTAAGGGTAATTCACATGTAGAATATGGTTTGACAGCTCTAGCCCACATGCTTAGACACTTGCATCAAAATGAAACCAATGAATCATTCGAAGCCAATGTACAGCCCCGGTTGTCTTTGCACAGGAGGTGCTGGTGGATGGACTTGGAGACCATTTTCTAACAACCAAGAGGGAAAAGAGGAGAGAGGAAAAAGGGCAAACCCCCAGCTTCCCTGCCATGCATCAGAAAGCCAGATACAGGCAACAAGATGCTTCTGCTCCCAAGCACAGCCAGGCTCCCAGCCCACAGCCACTCTGCACTGCTCTCGCACCTGCCCAATCTGTGCTTGTAATGAGACAGGAGGCATCCCTGGCCTAGGTGGTCCTGCTGGCTGGACTGTGAGTGGTCAAGTTCCTGGCAGCCTGGGTTGCTGGAGAAAGCCACTCTGGGATATTAATCACAGCAAACTAATGTGCTCTCCTGGCTCGTGCATGGGGCACATTCCTAATCACGGGCTTAATCGTGTTAAAAGAATGTAATTTGTTTCCCCTAAAATGTCTTCTAGAACAGCTACTGCAATCAGGTTCAATCAATATTTTTATTTCCTGACCCAATTTCTCTGCACATGAAAAATCAAAGCCAACAATCCAGCTGCACCAGGTACCCCCGCAAAGCGAGCAAAAGAGACAAGCAGGGAGCAAGAGCTGGAACCAGCACCCTTGGCCCGGCAAGTCTAAGGAAGTGGCTCAGTGGCCACTTGTGAGCTCTGAGAAAGCTGCTGGTGCAGGCTGGCCTGATGCCTCCTGCACTGGTGCCCGTCCCCGTTCCCTGCTGCAGTGGCCGCTGCTGCTCCAGCCAGCATCTCCGCTTGCTTCTGAGATCTCTTGCTTGCATTTGCATTCTTCCTTTTTACCCCTTATCTTCCCCTTCCCCTTCTCCTTCTCCTTCTTTTCCTTTTTTTTTTTTTTTTTTCTTTTTTTGAACTTGGCTATGGAACATTAGGTTTGACAAAGGGAAAGCGATTTAACATCTTTTAACTGAAGGAGGTTGATTTTCATTTGCGACCAAATGGCTCATTTTTACCTTTTCAGCTCCTGGAAGAGTAAAAAGTGAGAGGTCAGCTCTGCATCACCATGGCAACCCAGGCAGCTCGGGCCTGGAGCAGATGAAGGGAGGTGATAATGGCAGGGAAGGTTGTCCCCTTACTTGGCATTTTTCTCCCCATTCAGAGATGCGCCTGGATGTATAAAAACAATTACGTCGTTTTAGGAATCTAAGTTTTAAAAGATGGCTGCTAAATTGTCTGGTCCAGGGCTCTGACCTGGTGCAGACCTGTGTGAGTTTTTGTTTGTATTTGAAACTGTCCTTACCATTATCAAGGCCCGCAGGGTTTTCAATCCCACCAGCCAGATCATGCATGTTCTACCCTGGCAAAATCTGTCCTTCCATTTAAGAACCCACCCGCTGGTGTTCTGAAAGCCTAAAATCTTAATGCAGAGAGAATCTGGCCCTTGATGGTGAAAAATCCGGTATAACAGGCCCCAGACTCAGCACATGACACCTCACTGGAGCCTATCTGCAAAAAAGGTCTTGATGCTATTCCAGAATAAAGAGAAATCAAAATGACAAACGTGCTACAATGCCCATATTTAACCTTGCAGGAGAAGCCTGGGTCAGGGGAGGAAGGAATTTCCATGACCTCTCAGCTCATGAACTCAAATATCCACCACATTCAGCCCAGTGCACTCCTTGGAAAATGGAGAAATAAGGAACATGGATTATTAACACACCTGTGGGTACCAGGCACTGTGCTAAGTTTTATATCTTATTGCCTCGGAGCCTCACAGTAATTGTATGAGGTGCGTAGTTTAATTTTTTAATCTTTGTTTTACAGATTCAGAAAGTTCAGAAATGTTAACAGATGTGCCTAGGGTCACAGATTATGATGTGGGCTTCGTTCATGTCCTAAATGGGTTCCCTCTCTAGGATAATTAATATCATCCAGATGTATGAATAATAGCTTCATATCACAAGAGTTGATGCTTTGCTCATTAGTTCATTCATTTAGTTGCAATACAGCTATCAATTATCTGCTATGATTTCAGGGCAATTCTAGGTGCTTGAGGGCACTTGATAGTAACGCTGTTCTCAAAGAACTGGAGCCAAATGCTTTGAATCTCAGTGATGTGAACTTGGACAAGACATTAAGTGGGATTGAGGTTAAACTTTCTCACCTGTGAAATGGGTGTATTAATATTTATCTTAAGAACCATTGTGAGTGATCATAAAAGAGAGGACCTTGTCAGGTGCCGATCAAAGTGCCTGGCTCACTAAGGAAGATGCTCAATAAAGATCTGCTCTCATTCCCTTCGCCTTCCTTGCCCTCCACCTCACTGCTGCCTTGTCATTCTCTCCTGCCCTAGTGTCAGACTGGTCACCTCCCTGACCTCACAGCAACCATGCTCCCATCTAAGTTGCACATGCCTGGCCTCTAGCAGTCAGGGTATCCCTGCTAAAGACCCAGCTCTACTCACGGGACTGGTGAAGGGCTGCAGAGGAGCCAGGCCAGGAGCAAAGAGAGGGAGATTCTTTGCTATTTACAGTCCCCAGGGAGGCCATCTGAAAGGAGGAGATTGCCTCACTCCCTTACCCTTCTCTCTCTCCCCTTTAATAGCGCTCGGTGGTGGCTATGAGTCCTACAGGGTAGTCCCTCTACTCATCATTTGCACAAGCTCAGAGGGTCTTGCACAGCTTGGAGCTCTTCTATGGTCTCCAATGCAGGGGAAGTTTCAAAGCCATCTCAGACTGAACTGGGCTTTATAAATCCAAATCAGAGCTGGCCCTGAAGGACTTGACAAGGTTGTCTCAGCTAAATGGCAACTGCTCAATTTTCAGAAAGAGAAGGCACAAAGGATCACTAGGCAATCCTTTCATTTTAATACAGCTTGAGTTACAGATGCAAAAAAAATGCAAAAATCATCAGCCTGATCCAATTCTAAGGCTATGCAAAGGGTGAGTGACATCAATAAAATATTAATAATGCATTGCACTGGCAAAAAAAAAAAAAAAAAAAAAAAAAAAAAAACCTTTGCTGAGTTTCAGCTCAGACCGTTTAGCCAAATGCTGCCTTAATACTGTAATGTTCAGAGTCAAATTCTCAGTCACAAGCACCCTAACCTGAAAGACTCTTCTTCACTCTGCTCCTCTCCTGCCCATCCCTGAGACCCTCCTCCTTCTCCTTCCCTCCTCATAGATGGAGATGTATGTGGTATACCAGCGCTGTGAATCACAAAGGAAATTAGCCCTTTGGCAGCTTAAAAACTAAGAGGAAAGTAAAACTGGCACCTAAATATGATTAAAAAAAGAGCATATGACACAAACCCAGGGAAAGTAGAAATTAATAATAGTAATAGTTCGCTCCCAGGTCTGGGCTTAATACTCACATTATCAAAGATGGCTTCATTGAGGTCTCATTATGCCTTGGCTATCTCTTTATGATGCTGTATTGCTATGTTTTACTTGTGTGGTTGTTGACTTACTGTTTGTTCCACCAGGATGTAAGTTTCCAAAGGACAGACCCTGTGTTTGCCTGATTTTCCATGATATTGCTGTGGGGTTCCCTGAGGAAGAGACAGAAGCATGGGGATAGGGAAAAGAGAAAATCAGTCTTTTAGGTCAAGGAGGCGGCCAGTGGAAACACCCAGGGGTGGGAAGAGTGATGTGTCCTGGGTGTCTGACAGGTAAATTAGCATGAAGGTGACTCCTGGGCTGTGGCCAGGGAAGGCACTGTGGGGTCAAATCCTGAAGTATTATGTGTGCTAGAGCCATGGAGGCATGGCTGGCTGCCAAGATTAGACTTTAGTATTGAGAACAGAGAAATAATGTGGTGAGAGTATGTCAATGTTTTTGAAACTGGATAAATGTATTGAGTAGAAGAATGTTTTAGGACTGAAGGATAGCTAAAACAATTTGTCATGGAATATTATTCATCCATTTAGCAAACGCTGATTGAGTGCCAGCTGTATGCCAGTCACCACTCAGGGCTGTGAAGATTCACCATGAAACAGGCGCAGGCATGAGACAGAGCTTATGATCTGAAGAGGAGAGACAGGCAATGAATACACAATAAGCAAATAAGGAACACTTCAACAAGCAGGCTGATCGTTTCAGATAATGAATGAGGGAGAGCTGGAGAGCCGGAGAAGACGGCAGTGACAGTCAGGCTCAGGTAATGGAGAGGCTCATCAGCAACAGCAAGGGATTTGGATTTTATTCCAAATGCAATAGGAAGTGATAGGCAGGTGTTAAGCAGAGGAGGGGCAGGGTCTGATAAAAAAAAAATGTCATATGGCTTGTTCAGTGAAGGATGGGTTTTGGAGGGCTCCAGGGGACAGAGGAAGTAGGAAGATTAGTTGGAGAATGACATAGTACATAATCCAGGGCAGGGATGATGGTGGAGTGGCAAGGCGTGGAACGAAGGGTGAGTTCTAGAAGGAGACCACAGGACTTATCCTTTGGGAAAAAAGGAAAGAAAATAATCTTAGATAAGTCAGTTTGGACCCAGAGCTATCAAGTGACTAGTGGTACCAATTTATTAGATTTGGAGACCTGAAGAGAAGTATGTTTTCATGGGGAAGACTCAATACCTTTGTTTAAATATGATACATCTGGTTATTAGAAAGTATACTGACAAAGTAGCCGGACATGGTGATTCATACCTGTAATCCCAAACTTTGGGAGGCTGAGGTCAGGAGTTCAAGACCAGCCTAGGCAACATAGCAAGATCCCACCTCTACAAAAAAAGTAGCCAGATGTGGTGGGGCACACATGTCCCAAGCTGCTCAGGAGGCTGAAGGAAGAAAGAATATTCTTGTTTTACCATCATGTAAAAATGTAGAAAGCACAATTACGTATACAGATGTTAAGGAAACAGGATGTTTATTGCTAACGCTTATTTTTGTGGGTGAATGCTATAGTAAATACTTCCTTCATTATAATTTCTGTATTCTCTAAATTTTTACAATAAACAGTATGACTTTTGTGAGCTAAAAAATACATTTGAATTATCACAGGAAAATGTAATTTTGCCTCATTCTCACTCTTAATTGCTGTAATTCCACATTAGACTCTTTCCTAGGAAATTCAAGAAAAACAATCCTAAAAGATAAAGGAATAAAGAATAAGTAGAAACATTAAAATAGATAATAAATGAGACAACACTAGATAAATACTCTGAAAAATACTTATGCGACAGGCCTGAAATCTTCCTAGAGCTGGAAGATGGTCATTTGAATGGTCTTTATTCTTCTACCAGTTGAAGGAGCTTGGAAGATGAATCTTGCTGAACTTCAGCATATGTGAAATGAATTTGGAGCTACCTGAGTATTCCATCTTACAATGTTGATAAAAGAACCAAATGAAACAGCATGTAGTGAACAATTTTGTAAGTCCTAAGTAAATACAAAAATGTAATGTGGAGTATAATCATAGCTTTAGAAAGCATTGGCTGTTATTAGAAGTCTCTATAATGGCAATAAAGCAAGTTGATGGGCTTTCTGAGAATAAATCTCCTGAGAAGTTTTTTCTTCTTTTCCTTCTCTTTTCTTCTTCTTCTCTTCTTCACTATTTCTTAATTTCCAATTTAAATCATGGGACACATTATAATTTTTATATCTCAATAAAGCATTTTTTGTCTGATGACTAAGAAATGTTTAACTCTAGGTTGGGAAAACCAATGATCCTCAAACACTACCTTCTCTTTTAAGCCCTTGCTAATCGTCCTAAAAATGTAATTGTGTTCGTGCTTTTCTGAATTTTTATACCAATTTGTTTGTAGCTCTATTTACCATGTTCTTAATTTGCCTTCTTTCCAGTTTTCCTCCCACTAGAATTTTGGTTCTTTGAATAGAGATACTCAGTCTAACTCATTTTCCTATATCTTCAGTGACAAACACAAAATGGGAGCTAAATGTAAAAGTATTCAATTCATTTTTTAAAACATTGTCAGGCGCCTACTATCTGCTCAGCTCTCTGCACGTGGAATAGAAATAAGTCGCTCCGTTTGAAACTGCATTCAAATATTCTCATAAAGAGAAGATTTATAAGAAAGAATTAAAGAGTTTCCTAAATTACTATGTAATTGAAGTTTACATCTTTTCAAAAATGAAAACAAAATTCTATGGACCAACACTTATTTCAAGTAACCAGCAGCACCCAGTTGTGGCTCAAAGAGAAGAAAGCTGCCAAAGGTCTACCAAGCCCACATCATTAGTATCAGGAATGCAGTGGCTTTTCACGGGAGTTTAGAGTTTGACCTGACCCTCCCTGGTCTTCTATGCTAGGTCCCTTTGAGGACATTGGTTAAGGGACAATCTTCTCTTTGGAAGGCAGGAAGCAGCAGTGAGAAAAATGATAACTGTCTAAAACTGTGTATCAAGACTCCCAAAGGAATTCCCAAACTAGTAATGTTTCTCCTATTTTACCCCTGGTTTCCAGGTGGTACTAAGGAGCTGTCCAATCTTCCATATCAGTATAGGTTTTTTTCCAGACCTGTCTTCGCATGTCCAGTCTCCCAGGTGCCAGGCTGACTGAAGAGCTATTGCTCTGCTTCCTCGGTGCCCAGTTCATCCTCTGTCATCAACTTGCCCCACACGATAGCAATGATCGGGCTTAGCCTTGAGCCTTGAAATCTGGGAAGAAGTCTGTTCCTCTCCCCAGAGTTTAGCATGCATCCTGTGTCATGTGTGCACTAAGTGCTTAAGGCATATTTGTTGAATTAATAAATTCTAGCAACCAGAAATAGTCTGTTCTTCCCTTTCTATACTCATGCTTCACTTTTATGCCACTTTCTTAAATCTTAGCCCTTTTAAACTGACACTAGACTTTAGTCTACCTGATATCAGCATCTTGTTTTATATATCCATCTGAAGAGAAAGTTGTCTGAGCATAGATTCCAGGTCTCTTTAATTTTTAATCTTTAAAAACTTAAATTTTTTCCTCAACAAAACGCTGTTGAGCTTTTCTCACATGCCAGAAATATATAAAAGTTTGAGAAGCTGGTAGATAAGATAGACACAGAGTTCCTGCCCTCAAGGACTATGAAGTCTGCTAGAAGAGACCAGCCTCTAAAATATAACATGAAGATTCAGTAAGTGAGATGCAAGCAGGATTCTGTGGGAGGACCACACCTTGTATTCATTCATTCATTCATTGTTTCTACAGAGCCAAAATTTTGTCCCACCTGGTGTCAAATAGCTGTGATACAAAAAGTTTGGCATACTCTCTGCCTTCGAAGTGTTTAAAAGAAAGTAGTGGAGATAAGAGCTTACCCGAATGATTATTTGATGACATATAACATATTTTAATGCTAAACATGTGCACCCATTGTTATGGGATGCCAAAGAAGGAATGAAGGAAAATACTTGAGTTTAAGGTTTTAAGAAAAGAATGGATTTACCAGGGAGCCCTGGTGGGCCAGATCATCAATGCTGGTGAGCCTTCCTAAAGGGTTTAAGACATTATCCTTTGAGCAACTGGGAGGCACTGATGGTTTTTAAGAGGAGAAATGACATGATCTGATTTGTGTTTCAGATAGATGGCTCCGCTAGGAGAGTAAGATAGATGGGTTGAGGGGAGAGAAACCCACAAGAGTGACAACAGTTGGAAGGGGCTGCAATTGTCCAGGCTTCCAATAAGTATTTGTTTTTCAAGAGACCAAAGTTGGAAGACCCCGGTGTGCCTTGAGGACCCTGAGAAAGGAGCAAGCGTGTCAGGGTGTTAGGTGCTTGGCAGGAGAGAGACAGCATTGCCCTGGTTGCCCCTTTGTGCCTGCCGTCCCACAGAGGAAGCCCCCAAAGTTCAGGCAAGCTCCATGCCCAGAAGGCACTTTATTGATGACCCTTTCCAAACATAAGACATAGTCCAAGGCTGGGTGCAGTGGCTCATGCCTGTAATCCCAGCACTTTGGAAGGCCGAGGCAGGTGGATCACCTGAAGTCAGGAGTTCGAGACCAGCCTGGCCAACATGGTGAAACCCCATCTCTACTAAAATATATATATATAAAATATATAAAATATATATAAAATATATATATATATATATATATATATATATATATATATATACACACACACACACACACACACACACAAACACACACAAAGACGTAGTCCAAAATTCCAGGATGATTGAATACATTTGTAAATATAATCAAAACATGTTTTTACTTGGTTTCCAGGATGGAATTGGAAAAATCGTGCTCAAGGGGATTGAGGGGTAGAAATTCATCTGTTTTTTATTCTGTCTCTTTTTTTCTGGTTCCAGACCAATCAGCTTAGAATGAGAGACAGTTAGAACCAGATTATGCAGCCACTTTAGTTACTACAGGACTTGGGCCATAGCAAAAATACGTACCCCAGACTAGACATGCTCCATAGCTTAGAACTAGGACACATGTGGCTGTTAGAAAGAGAGAATACTTTTCTTCCAATCAGATCTAGAAATAATTTCAGAGGAGACTGGATAGCTCAGACGTCTTGAGAATTATTTTACTTGTCCAAAGTATGTGTTACTATGAGGCTTATTCTGACCTCTCAGAACCATTCCAAGCCCACCTTGAGGCCCACTCTCAGAATAATATGATCCAGCTCCCTCAGGCTTCCCTATACCATGGTCTTCACAATATCATAAGCCAAAGAGGTCATGGGTATGACTTTGACACCTGGAGTCATAGTACATTTACATTGATAAACCTAATTCCTTGTGAGAAGCTAGATGAGTTAACATGAATGACGAAACCAAAACAAACAAACAAAAAGCAAACAGTATGCTTACGGTAGCAGTTCTGCCAAGTCCTCCTCATGGATAACTGTATTGATTTTTCACAGCAATGTTCAAAGATTGTAACTGCCATGCTCCCCTTTTTACAAAGGAAGATACTGAGGGCTAGAAACATTTATGATCTTTCCAAGGTTATCAGCTGGTAATTTATTGAAGGAGCCAAGGATGAGAACACAGGTGCTCTGACTCCACAACAGCTAGGCTGTGTGGTGAAGTGACTGTTTACAGAGAAGTTATGTCGCTTCGGTTGTAGCTCGTTGAACTTTTGTTGGGCGATGAAACTTACAGTGATAGAAGGAGGAAATCAAGACATATGACTGTGAGAAACACATCTCCTGCTCTTCATTTACCTTTGTTGTGTTAACATGTGGTTGCAAGGCAAGGTACTGGTAATGCCATCAAAAATCAGTGCAGCATGCAGCCACAGATCCCAGACACTTTCATAAGAGCCATCAAATGCAATACTGATGATCAAGATTATTCTAAGTATCAAAGAAGCATCCTTTTGACAACATTCCTGAAAGCAAAACAAAAGAATATGTCTAGAAAGCTGCAGAACCCAAGACATTCAGGCAGCAACTTTGACCTTGGAGGTCTTCCAACTGGGCTGAACACTTTATATTCAATGGCTCAGAAGTTCACCAGCTTATGTTTTGGAAAAAATATACAAGACTTGGGATCTCAGCCTTTGTTTGTAATCTCTAGAACTGGGGTCTGCCACTCTTTTCTGTAGGTGACCAGATAGTCATTTTGCAGGTCATAGAGACTCTGGCATGATTGCCCAGCTCTGTCTACTGCTGTAGCATGAAAGCAGCCATTCATCCTAAGGAAATGACTGGGAATGGCTCTGTTCCCAGGATACATTGTTCACACAAACATGTGGTAGGCTGGATTTGGCCTGCACGGCATAGTTTTCCCAAACTGCTAGATAACTATGTTAAGGTGGGATCAGAAAAGAAACCAGTCAGTCATTCAGCAAATATTTAATAAGTGTCCAATGTCTACTATATGCCCAGAAAAGTTTCACAGTGTAATGTAAGAGATAGTATATAGGAAGCTAATTACAATAACTACAAATACTATTGTTGGAGAAGTTCAAGGTGCTGAAGGCTTCTAAAGGAGCGAGCCAGTAAATTCTCCTGGGAAGTTAGAGCAGATTTTATGGAGGGTGTAACATTTTAACCGGGACAAACTGTCTCCCTTCTGCACCCTTGGAAGGTATTGCTAATCTACTTCCACACTATTCTCATCAACCCCAGAGGCGACATCAGAGTCCTACTGAACACAGACTCAGGAAAACACTGCCAATCAACATTGCATTTACCAAGTGAACTGTAACCTATTTCCACTACTCTTCTTGAAGGATGGATAGGATATCCCTAGCAAAGAAGCAACGCATTAGATACAACAGAGACATGGCTGGTGGGGAGACAGGGTGGATAGAAGGCAAGGACTGTCTGCAAAACATCATTGAAAAAGGAGCATGTACTTCAGAGCAGAGAGGTGCCAGAGGTAATGATGGATATGGGGGCTGTGATCAAGGTCTCTATGTAGTGTTGTGATTCTGCTTATAGTTTAGAAAAGTCCGGAGGCAATATAAAAGCTAAACGAAAAGGCAATTTGGGAGAGTAATGGAGAGCAAGAGGAGCACTGTTTACAGGCTGCTATAATAATGTGTAAGAAATAACAAAGCCGGGGCATGGTGGCTCATGCCTGTAATCCCAGCACTTTGAGAGGTTGAGGCGTGTGGGTCCCTTGAACCCAGGAGTTGGAGACCAGCCTGGACAATATAGTGACACACTGTCCCTACAAAAATTTTAAAATTAGCCAGATATGGTGGGGCGCACCTGTGGTCCCAGCTACTCCAGAGGCTGAGGTGGGAGGATCGCTTGAGCCTGGGATGCACAGGTGGCAGAGACCTGAGACTGTACCAATGCACTCCAGCCTGGGTGACAGAATGAGATGCTGTCTTAATACAATTAAAAATTAAAAAATAAAAATAAAGGAAAAAAAGAAAGAAAGGAAAAACAGAAAGAGCAAAGATCTGTCCTAAGATATTGGTGACAGGGATAAAGAGGAGAAAATCTATTTTAAAAAATCACTGAAGGCACAGGATCCCCAGTTCTTGGCTATCAAATTGGATATGGTACTAAGAGGTAGGAAAGAGCACAGGTCCATATCACAACCTTTGATCATAGGTATCTTCTGCCCTCCCATGACTAGATTGGCACAAGAAAGAAACACAAGCAAGCCAATACTCCTGATGTCCTGATGTGTAATGCAACCTTGAAAATCCATGCAAAGCAAAAGTTTGGAAAGAAAGAAACAGCAGCCTTGGAAGCTGGGGAAAGCCTCAGCTGATTTTAGTTTTTGATTCCCACTACTTTATACTGCAGCCACAGAATCGAATAAGACATTGCATCCCTCCCGTTAGCTCATTAGCAATGAAGGATCTGATCTTTAAAAGAAAAATTGGGAAATTTCACCACAGATGGGAATGCCTTGATTACATGGCGAGGCTGTTACTGCACAGTCAGCAACAGGTGCTGCTGTCTTTGTAGAACCCTGTGTTTCAACAGACTCGCTGAGACTCAGACATGGTTGGTGAATAACAATTCACACTGATTGCAAAACCCTGGTCTCATTTTTCTTACAGTTTCCTCTAATATTGAGCAAGTGGAGGTACTATTTCCCATTCCAGCTATTTTGAACATGCACTCATGAGTATTTTTCTTCTCAGAAAGTCTTATCTCCAACCATACCTTTTTATTTCCTTGCCAATTTTATGGGCTTCAGATAATGTACATATCTTCTTACAACAATGAGGAGAGAATATCCTTCCAGAGAAACACTGGAAACATGAGATGGTTATCTTTAATAATCTGGAAGTGCCTAATCTCACCTTTTGAAAAAAAAGAAGCTGATAAATATCTCCATTTTTTTTTTTTGGTGGGAAGTAGTGATAAATTCAGAGTGTGAGCAGATGGAGTGACACATGACAGCCCGTTTTGTACATGTGGATGTGTGTGTTGAGGGCATCTCAAGCCTTAAAAACATGAATAGAGGCTGGAGTTACATGAAACAAATACAGAGAATGCTTGATAAATTTAGAGATATGTATTGTAGGTCTTTCTCACTTTATAGAAGCAGCTGCCAGATTGAGTAATATTCTTATTCCTTGAAAAATTCAGGAGACACAACAGCCCCCATGAATGCCCACCTCTCTTGCATTTTTAGAGAAAGAATAATTCATTAGCAGTGCACATTTTTGTTTTTTTGTTCGTTTTTGTTTTTTCAGACAGAGTCTCACTCTGTCGCTCAGGCTGGAGTGCAGTGACGTGATTTTGGCTCACTGAACCTCCGCCTTCTGGGATCAAGAGATTCTTTTACTTAAGCCTCCTGAGTAGCTGAGATTATAGGCATGCACCACCACGCCTAGCTATTTTTTTTTTTTATTTTATTTTAGTAGAGACAGAGTTTCACCATGTTAGCCAGGCTCATCTTGAACTTCTGGCCTTAAGCAATCCACCCACCTCAGCCTCCCAAAGTGATGGGAATACAGGTGTGAACCACCGCACCTGGCCTGTAAAACAATTTAATACCCTTATCCAGTGGAATTGAAGACATGCCTTACTCACTGACAAAAGTTCATATGTTTACTTTTGGCATTATATCCTTTCAAAAAGGTTGATGGCCATATTAACTTAAACTCTGAAAGTCTATGTGTGCATAAAAACTTGCCCATCCTCCAAAAATAAATTTTAAAGTCAGCCTTCATTACAATAATTAACAAGCAGCTCCAACACACTTCGTTAAAACTTTCAAAATACCTTTTTATTTAATGTTTGGCTCAGTCCTTATGAGTTAATGTGATCTTGGAGAAGTTGCTATATCTCTCCTTAATTCAATTTTTGCATTTATAAATTGATGATAATTTCAATATGTGCCTTGCGAGATTTTCAGCAGTAGAGAAAAATATCTTAAAAATGGAACTCAGTGCCTGGAACATAGCAAGAAAGCAATAAACAGTAACTATGAAGATGTTGGTGGTGATTGCGATCTAAACAATGAAATTAATAATATCTACAGACCTTCCCAGGCCTGGTGAACTACTTTAGCTTACTACTCTCTTGTGGATATACATATACTTTTGGAAGATACAAAGCTAAATGCTCAATGACCACTTTCCGAAAAAATTATAATGCTCTTGCTCTTTGCTACTTACCTTTTTTTAATGACCTCCTTACCTCCCCATTCCCCACTTAGACCCATTAGCAGGATGTGCTGCAATATGCTGCTTGTCATCTGTTTCAAAGACACAGTGATGGGATACAGGTACACCAGATGGATAAACCTAGTGTGACTAATTATTGTGTATTTGCCTTTAATTATTATCATTTATTACCAGAGGAAAGACAATAGAGGTTCTCTGACTTAGAAGACACTATCAGCAACAGGGAAGTTATTCTTGTAACATTAATGGGTGCAGCTAAAGTTTTTATTCTTGGCAAAAACCAAAGCAAAGAAAAGCATACACATATGAGGGAGGAAGGAATGAAGGAAGGAAGAAAGAAAGGAAGGAAATGTTGCTTTAATATTTAATCTAATTGGTTTTGATAAATATCTAACTATAACTTTTAAAAAAATTTTACAGAAAATTTTAGATATTGACTCACACTACCTTTCTGGTCTTTTACAGAACAGTACTTCACATAATTAGGCCAACAAGTGTGTTCTGATAATTGAGATTTAGAAAAGGAATTTGAACCTAGAAAGTCATCCCTAGATTTTTAAAAAATAAGGATTTGCCTAAGTCTCTCTGCACTATTTTCAGTTTTTTCAGTATCATATAGTATTTTTAAAGATTTGTTTTACTCATTATTAGATTCAATCTTAATAATGATTATTTTAAAAGCAGAAAAGGAAGGTTTTTATGCTCAAGTTAAAGAACTGAGCTACTTAATGAGAACCTTCTAGGAAGAAAGTGGATACTTGAGTGTCTTTTTTCTTTTCTTTTCTATTCTTTTCTTTTTTCTTTTCCTTTTTTTTTTTTTTTTTGAGACAATCTCACTAGATTGCCCAGGCTGGAGTGCAGTGACACAATCTTGGCTTACTGCTACCTCCAATTCCCAGCTTCAAGTGATTATCCTGCCTCAGCCTCCCCAGTAGCTGGGATTACAGGCCCCAGCCACCAAGCACAGTTAATTTTTCTATTTTTAGTAGAGATGGGGTTCCACCATGTTGGCCATGCTGGTCTGAAACTCCTGACCTCAAGTGATCTTCCCAAAGTGCAGGCATGAGCCACCATGCCCAGCCTCAAGTAAACTTTTTATTTAGATATGCATACACATTATAATGGAGCTTAAAATTAGCATACAGGATTTGACATAGTGACATGCCCAAATCCCAAAATAGCTACAACTCCTCTGATATTGGGTAATGAACTAGAAGAAATTTAGATGACAAAATAATACTGTGTAATAACATGAAACTTGCATTATTAAGAGATTTATTTTCCTTCAATTTCGTAGTCTATTTTAGATAAATACCTGTGTAGTTGAGTATTTGGTGTTCTCATTTGGTGAAATAAGAACAGAAATAGTAACAATGAATTCTCTAACAATAAGTTTTAGTTAATGCTAATCTTTCAATAGACTTTGAGTCTGTATCTTCCCCTCTTCTAGAGCCTGAAATCATATGGCTGTAAGTGTAAAAACACATTTGGGGGTTTGCAATAGGGAAAAATAGAGAAGTAGGTGGTGAAGCTGGAATAGCTGCTTTTGGAATGAAATTATAGGAGTATAACATGTTTTGACTCTGTGTCCCCACCCAAATCTCATCTAGAATTATAATCCCCATGTGTTCAGGGAGGGACCTAAAATCCCCATGTGTTGAGGGAGGAAGGCGATTGGGTCTTGGGGGCGATATTTCCCATGCTCTTCTCATGACAGTGAGTTCTCACAAGATCTGATGGTTTTATCATTGATTGATAGGTCCTCCTTCACATGCATGCCCTTGCTCCTACCATCTTGTGAAAAAGGCACCTGCTTCTCCTTACATATCTGTCATGATTGTAAATTTCCTGAGGCCTCCCCAGCCATGTAGAACTGTGAGTCAATTAAACTTATTTCTTTTATAAATTACCCAGTCTTTGATATTTCTTTATAGCAGCATGAGAATGGACTAATATGACATAGAAGAAGAAGTTGAGATGAAGTGCAGTTAGCCATGGAACTACTCAACATTTTTACTGGGTAGAAGGGAGACAAGCCCTGTACTAAGAGTGGATTTGTGCCCATAACAATA
Source organism: Saimiri boliviensis (assembly GCF_048565385.1). NCBI lineage: Eukaryota > Metazoa > Chordata > Mammalia > Primates > Cebidae > Saimiri > Saimiri boliviensis. The sequence continues at coordinate 138,830,189 of NC_133453.1, forward strand.
GAGGAACATTTTTTCCATAACAAATGTGCAGTGAACATTTTATTTTCATCTCCCAATACAACTTTCTACTTTTTAAAACTCCTTTATTTTCTCTTCCTCCTCAGTGAAAATGGTCTGCTCTTAGTCAAGGAGAATAATTTGAATAGTAACTACTAAATTTTTTCTTTTTCTGGAGATGGGCTTTCACTCTTGTTGCCCAGGCTGGAGTGCAATGGTGTGATCTCAGTTCACTGCAACCACCGCCTCCTGGGTTCAAGCAATTCTTCCGCCTCAGCTTACCAAGTAGCTAGGACTACAAGCACACACCACCACGCCTGGCTAAATTTTTTGGAATTTTAATAGAGATGAGGTTTTGCCATGTTGGCCAGGCTAGTCTCGAACTCCTACCCTCAGGTGATCCACCCGCCTTGGCCTCCCAAAGTGCTGGGATTACAGGTGGGAGCCACTGCACCCAGGCAATAACTAACAATTATAACTGGAATCTCTTGCCTAAAATATGAATCTTGAGTAGATAAACGAAAGGTTGAAAACAGTTGAGTTTTATTACTCTCTGGTCCCAACTGCACTGTTACAACTTCAAGACCCTGACTGTGTTTCTTGCTCCCTGGCCTCTGAAGCTGTGTTGTGTCACAGCAGTGTTTATGTCTTCTTGTAATAGCAGCAACATCTGAGTTCTACTTGCCTCTTCAAACTTCCTTTGAGTTCCTGATAACCTTTCAATAAATGTCTTTCCCTTTGGTTAGTTAGAATTGGCTTCTTGCAATCAAAGCAACGTTACTGATAATACTGCATGATAGTGTATAGATTAACAATAATAATAATAAAGTTACCCATTATGTTTTTCTATCTCAAGCATCTAAGTTACCTTGCTCCTCTGTAATCCTAGATGTAAAAGTCAACAAAGACTTTGAAGTTGATTCGGACATCAGATGTAGTAAGTCTTGTACATCACTCTACAGTTGTCATGCCACAACTGCTTAAAATCTGCTGTTATATTTTGATACCATATATAAAGCTGTAACATGATTGATTCTAAACCAGCATTTGAATATTATAAATTAAAAGAAAACGTATAAATACTAATCAATCACTGTGACAGAAATGTCGACCATTTTCTTCTCTCCTTCCAGCATAGCACTTCTCCATCTGTTTGCATTTAGGTGTGTCCATTGACTTGCTTTGACAAATGACATGTGAGGGAAGAGATACATGAGTTCTTTGTGTGAAAGCATTTAATTGTTAGTGCCTAACTCTCCAAGTCTTTCATCTCATTGCTATAACAATGGGAAATTTCCAGTGTTGGAGCCTCTATTTGCCCTAGTCCTATAATGACTTTGTGAAAACATCTAAAGATGAACGTATTAGATGACTGAGAAATAAATCACAGACTTAAGCTACTTAGATGTATTGCTTGTATTGGAGCAAAACTTAGCCTGCTCTGACTAATATACCTTGTCATGATTGAGTAAAGATCAGATGGGTAGTTAGGTGAGAACTGAGTTTCTTTCTTTCTTTCTTTTCTTTTTCTTTTTTTTTTTTTTTTTTTTTTGAGTTAGAGTCTCGCTCTGTCACCAGGTTAGAGTACAGTGGTGCAATCTCTGCTCTCTGCAACCTCGTCCACCCAGGTTCCAGCGATTCTCCTGCCTCAGCCTCCTGAGTAGCTAAGACTATAGGTGTGGGCCACCACACCCAGCTAATTTTTGTATTTTTGGTAGAGATGGGGTTTCACCATGTTGGCCAATATGATCTTGAGCTCTTGACCTCATGATCCGCCCACTTTGGCCTCCCAAAGTGCTGGAATTGCAAGTGTGAGCCACCGCACCCAGCCATGAGTTTATTTCATATTGTGCTGCTAATTAAGAGATTTTGGGTAAGTCCCATTTAAGTCCAGCTGAATCATTCATTCACTCTCAAAATGTATTCAGGAAGAGCTAGGGGAAGCAGAGAATCGGGTTACATCAGTGAAAGAATCCAGGGGGTCTCAGTTTCTGAAGGCCAAATGGAGAAGCTTTCCAGGTGGATGAGCAGGCTGAGTGCTGCATAGAGTAGCCCAGAGGCTGACACAATGGGACCTTCACCCTGGGTCCATTACCACAGTTCCACAGCACTTGTTTTGTGTCATGTGAGATATGTACAATATTTCATGTTTATTTTTTTTAAGTTTTCTTATACAAAATATTTGAAAATGTCTGCATTTGGTCATCTCTAAATTTCATCTCTGGTTCTCTAATTCTCCTACTGATTCCTCATTAAAATGATTGGCCATGTAAACCCCTTCAATGATTAGGATCTTTCAATAATACATCTATCAGAATCTAAGTGATTCCTTTCTCCTAGGGGAAGAGTAGTAAAGTAGACTGGTGCCTGTCATTCTTGGAGATATTTTTATTCTTAACTCACTCAGTGACCTCACTAAATGGTAATTTATTTCATCTAATGATGGAGAAAATGAAGCTCGGGAGAATACAATTTCTTCATTTTGGAAAAGACAGAATCAGAAATTTCACCTGGCTCTGTGTCTGCAGGCCCCTGCTCCTTTGCTTGCAATATACCTTCCTTGCCTGTCTTGTGAATCTGATTATTTCTCCAAATGACGGAAAGTTTCTAAGACATTTAAATAAACCCAATATCCAAAGTGATATAATTTGGATTAATCTCAGGTCGAGTTGTAATCACCAGTGTTGGAGGTGGAGCCTGGCGGGAGGTGATTGGATCATGGGGGTGGAGTTCTCATGCATGGGTTAGCACTGTCCCCTTGGTGCTGTTCTTCTGATAGTGAATGAGTGAGCTCTCACGATATCTGATTGTGAAAATTGTGCAGCACCTACTCTATTCTTTCTTCCTCCTGCTCCTGCCAGGTAAGATGTACCTGCTTCCCCTTTGCAATCCACCGTGATTGTAAGTTTCCTGAGTCCTCCCCAGAAGCAGAAGCTGCCATGCTTTCTGTACAGTGTGCAGAACCATGAGCCAATTGAATCTCTTTTCTTTATAAATTATCCTGTCTCGGGTTTTTTTTTTTTTTTTTGAGACAGTGTCTCACACTGTCACTCAGGCTGACCATCTTGGCTCATGGCAACCTCCGCCTCCCACGTTCAGGCAATTCTCCTGACTCAGCTTCTCAAGTAGCTGGGATTATAGGCACCTACCACCGTGCCTGGCTAATTTTTTTTTTTTTTTTTTTTTTTTTTTTAAGTAGAGACGAGGTTTCACTATGTTGGCCAGGCTGGTCTCAAATGCCTGACCTCATGATCCACCTGCCTCAGCCTCCCAAAATGCTGAGATTACAGGCGTGAACCACTATGCCCAGCCCAGTGTCAGGTATTTCCTTAAAGCAGCGCAAGAATGGACTAATGCGTGGGGTTAATTTTCCTTTTGTGCAAAACAGACAATCCGAGTTTTCTTCTTTCTAAACAGAGATTGTCTTTGAATAGTAATTCTAGGAATTTTGTGCTTTCCCCCATTTCTTCTCTGCTATGAATGATGGTATAGAAATTTGGTTCTGGATTCTCATTTTTCAAATAACAATACCTTCAGCTTAATACAGACTGTGACCAAAGGAATGAGTCAGCACACAAACATATTTATTGGGCCGAGACCACCAACACACTACACTCCAATGCTCACTTTCCTATGACTAGATAAATATCTGCCCCCTGGGAAAGGGTGATTTTAAGAACAGACTCTTACTAGTCTATTTATAACAGTCATCAGAAGGGACTAGACAGTCTTTGCCATTTGTCAGTCCACATTGAGACATAGCAGGTAAAATAGAGATGGGCGGGAGGATTCAATGAATAATAGTGACATAAGCAAGATGGTATGAACAGATGGTGCTGGGATGAAGGACATGACCTTTGAAACTAGGCTGAAAATAGAAAACATTATACCACTGAAAATGGAGCACTTTCAGAGCAGTCATTTATTTTAATGCAGCAGATATTGACTGAGAACATCCCATGTACCAGGCACTGTTTCAGGCCCTAGATCAGATAGGGTTTTTCTCCTCTGTCTCTGTGGAGACTTCAGTATATCTAAAACAGACGTATAATTCAAAGCTATCACTATTTCTGAAAGCTGTTCCACCAAATTAGTCTGTAGAACTTCACATCTTGAGACAGCTAGAAGAAACCTTGAAAGTTCTCTTCTGTCCAAGGTTAGCCTCCATGAGGGCATTTGGTCACTGGGTTCCATTAATGAAGTTATTTACTCTCTGATTTATTCATTCATTTGCCAAATATTTATTGAGCAAGTATATGCTCAATATACCCTGAGGGCCAGAAGCGTAACCCCAACTAGATGCAGTTCCTGTATTCACCAGGCATATATTTCAGTAGGAGAGTCAATAATAAATAAATCAAATAGGTTTTAAAAGTATTTAAGAATTTTAACCAATGCTATATAGTTATAAATTTCAGAGGCCTATTACCTGACTTTATATATGGAAGATGTCTGAATTAAGTAATGAGCCTTGATGTAATTCCTCACCAGTTTAGAATACTCATATACAGATTGATTAATAAGTGCATTCAGTTATTAACCAAAGATTTATTGAATTCTCACTGTGATGATTATTATATCAGGAATTGGATCCACAGGGATAATAAGACCACCATTATGGATAAGGTTATTCATATTCTAGTGGAAAAGATGGACATACAAAAAATAATCACTTCTAATTCAGATTAGAAATGTTTTGGGAGTTCTGGGGACAAAGTGCTTTGGAAGTAAAGTGAGAGAAGCTAACTTTACAAATAAAATTGGGAAGATCCATGGAGGCACTGACTTTACAGTTGACTCTAACGTGTTTTGAAACCCAAATTACTAATTAGATCATTTTATTTCTGAGATGGATAAAAGGACCAACCAAAAAAGAAAAAATAAATAAATTTGTATCTTCCCAAACTTCTGACGCCTGGTTGCTAGGATTGAGGCAACACTGTGAGTAAACTTGAGATCCACTTTTCTTTTCATGATAAATTCATTGTTCAAGTTGCACACATGGAGACCCCACAAAATCTTCTATAATGCTAAAAGGTCACAGACATGCTGGCACAACCACAAACACAAAAGGCTGATTACAGTCTCAAGGTGCTTTTTACTCCTGCAATAAACTATAAGCTCATTTGTTCCTGGAACAGAGAAACTGGGATACAGTTTCTCGGTTCTACAGAGGCAGAGCTGACTTACACAACTACAGGTCTGACAGAGGGTCAGACAGGACCACCAGTCATGGTAATGGGGTAAAGTCATAACAATGATGCTCCAGGCATGGAAATGTTTTTCAGGTCACCATTTCTTTCCCCACCAAATGCCGTGTTGTATTGGTATTAAGAATTTGGATTCTCTATCATCTCAGAAAGAAATTACGGCTTTGAAACTTTTTTCCAAGCCACTCCCTCCCCAAAAAAATGTTTGTTATAGAAATGTTACTGTTATTTGGGCTCAAAGATAAGCATGCCCCAACCCGTCACACTCTTTCAGTCCTCCCACAAATCTCATGAGGCTGTCTTATTGGGTAACTTGCAGAATTGTTCTTTCTAGCTAGAGTAACACATTCTTCAGAGAGAATCACAGAAGCGAATTGAGGAGACATACGTCTCAAAAAGGCTGCCCTTATTGCTCAGGGGGAGATAATACAACTCTGGGGAGATGCTTTATAAGTCTTGGCATTCATAGAAACTGTCGTTTTTTGGGCAGCTGAAGCTGGTGACAGAATCCACACAGGGCAGCAGGCAAAGTTCAATTTCCTTGTAGATTTCACTCCTATCTAGCACCAGATAACATGGATTATGCTCTTTAAAATCCTTAAAAGGTGGCATTAAATGCTATCCCTTGTGTTTCTGGTCAAAGAGAAAATCATTAGCTTCAGAAATAAAGCCCAGAATCACAATCAACTTATTTATGAGATGCTCAGAATTTACCAAATCAGGAGTAACTAATACTCAGCCTCCATTCACTTTTACATTTTAATTGTACTTTCTACAGCAAGGGTAAAATTTCATCCCAAACTTCAGACATCCCAGATCAGATGAGCATGGTTCCAAATATGTCTCTATAGTGGAGACTCTTTTTCCCATAAAAGAAAAAGCTTTTAAATAAGTATATGAATGTTTACATGTGTGCCTATGTGTATGTGTGCTGTGTTCTGGTGGCACTGAGCTGATGGTGGGCACAGAGGTTGCTGACAACTTACTATGCACGTTGCTTAATACAAATTCCTTTAAATGGTTTACCAGATGCATTTTTCTTTACAAAGTAGGCTGGGTTTATAGTGGCAAATCTAGACCCTGCAATCTAACAGTCTGTATTTCAAAGTTTGTCTCTGCTCTTTTCAAGCTGTGTCATTGCTGTGTCACCTCACTTTCCTCTACATTCATCTGTAAAATGGGTATGATAATATTACCTATTTTTCAGGTGATGCTGGAAAGACGAAGCTAGGAAAAAAAGCACGTGACACAGTGTTTAGCCTACAATAAGGGCTCATGCATGTTGACATAGTAAGTATTTTTATCTTCACACCACTTGATGAAGAAAATATGGTGCAGGATGACTACCTCATCCTGCAGAGGAGAAGATGGAAGACTGGAGAGAATAAAAGAGCCACTTAAAATCAGAGAGCCTGGCCGGGCGCGGTGGCTCAAGCCTGTAATCCCAGCACTTTGGGAGGCCAAGGCGGGTGGATCACAAGGTCGAGAGATCGAGACCAACCTGGTCAACATGTTGAAACCCCGTCTCTACTAAAAATACAAAAAATTAGCTGGGCATGGTGGCGCGTGCCTATAATCCCAGCTACTCAGGAGGCTGAGGCAGGAGAATTGCCTGAACCCAGGAGGCGGAGGTTGTGGTGAGCCGAGATCGCGCCATTGCACTCCAGCCTGGGTAACAAGAGCAAAACTCCATCTCAAAAAAAAAAAAAAAAAAAATCAGAGAGCCTGTCAATGCCAAGGATAGTACTACGATCCCTATCCCTCTTTTTAGCTGATGCAAACTCATATCCGTAAATGATAGCATTTGTTCTACAGGGAAATCACTTTAAATAAACTATTATTCATAATTCAGTCTCAATGTACTATATGCATGACATAACTAAAAGGCATCCTGTGTAGGATCTTGTATAACATTTATTATAAAAAATCTCTATGATGGAGGGGATAAAAATCTCCATTTTTAAGATATTTGAATTTTCAATTTTATTTATATACACACATATACCCATGTGTAATAAAATTTTATTACAAGTTAATATTATGACTAAAAATAAGGTACATATTTGGATGAGTTAGGAAAGCTTCTTTATGACTTATCCAGAGTTTTAAGTTCATTGCATTCTCTTAAAAGTTTTTAAAGTCCTTTGGGAGGCCAAGGTGGGCGGATCACGAGGTCAAGAGATCAAGACCATCCTGGCCAAGATGGTGAAACTCCGTCTCTACTAAAAGTACAAAAAATTAGCCGGGCGTGGTGGTGCTGCCCATAGTCCCAGCTCCTTGGAGGCTGAGGCAGGAGAATTGCTTGAAACCCTAAAACAGAAGTTGCAGTGAGCCGGGATCATGTCATTGCACTCTAGCCTGGTGATAGAGTGAGACTCTGTCTCAAAAAATAAAATAAAAAAAAAAAGTTTTAAAAGTCAATTTGGCAAAGGCATTCATATTCTATTATGACTTGGAGATATATATTTATCCTTGGATATAGATGTGTACATATGTATATATGTATGCATGTTTGTGTACTCAGTGTGTATATGTGTATATATATATATATATATATGTATATAAATCATACACACTTTTTCTTCTCTCCCCCTCATATGGATCCTCACTTGAATTTTCTTTGAGTTCTCAACAGTGATTAGGGACTCTAAAAAATTCTCAGCTGTTTCTTTAATCAAAACAAGCTTAGACTTCTTTTTTGATCCAATTTAAATGAAATTTCTTTTGTCTAAATGCGACTGTCATTTTGCCCCATCATATCCAGACTGGAAAATCAGCATACAGAATCAAACAAATAAACCACCATCAGCTTCATAGTTCCAAGGAGAAGAAAAATAACTACAATTAATTGTTTTAATACTAAGAGAGAAAAGTGTATATTGTTTGCTTGTTTACTTTTATCAAAGCTTTTCCTTTGAGGATAGCTGGAATCCCTTCGAACATTTTCATCTCCGTGGCATGCCACTTTGGAATCTGAATAGAAGCTTCCTGAAAATATTATTTTTGGAAAACTGACACTAATTGAAAGTCAACACTAATAATACAAGGCAGTCATCAGCAACACAAAGTGATTGGAATGAGCAGAGTTTATGAAGTTGCGCCAGGGCATCTGGAGCCCTTTTTGGTGTGCAGGGACTGTTCTTTCAATCAAAGAGCCAGTGCTGAGCTTGGGAAGAGTGTCTGGAATAATCCTTGTCCCCAACAATTCTTTCATCCTCACTGTTTATTATCTTGCTTAGGAATTACTTATAATTAATTCAAGATGAGACATGCCTTCTCTATCTTAAAATACTTGATTAAAAAAAAAAAAAAACAAGTTAACAACTCTTTATTGAATGTTGTACCAGCTATAGAAGCTATGGAGTTGAATCTAGCATGAATATAAATGTGGGCAAAAGTAGCTTCAATTTGATCTGGTATGGTGCAAGTACAATGCCAATATGGAAGGAGGAATGGGAGGAAAGATGACTACAGACTCTCGGGAACAAAGGTCCCAACTTTTACTAACTAGTGTAGTAAGTACCCAGCTTTACGCTTAGAACATAATAGATGCTCAATAAATTTTTTAGAGTGAAGGAGAAGACAGAGGAAGCATTTAGTCATAACTCAAAAGGTCATAGTGTCTTGGAGATTCTTTATAGATAACTTGAATTTCTCCTGGTATAGAGGAGCAGAAAAGAAGAGTTATTCCATAAGAACCACCAGTGCTGGGAAATAAGGCCTAGATAGATCATAGCAATTGTAAAGAAAAAAAGTTTTCTCACTTGAGAATAGAGTTGGTAATGAATATTAGTAGACATTGAGGTTGTAAAAACTAGAGTACAAAGGTCCTATGTGGACAATGTTGAAAATTAGGGAAAGTAACTTACAGGAAATAAGAATAACAATCAAGTAGTGAGCTTCAAGCTTGGTGGCCCAGTGAGAAGGACATTCTGAACAGCTTTCTTATCTGCCAGTGCTGCTTGTTTTACTTGCTGGCCTGAGTTCTCATTATCCTAAGAGAGGAAAGTTTTATGGGGCTGAAGACTTAAGTTGGTACAGTGTGGATTTGCCTTAGATTTACTTAGCAATGTTGGCAATGCACAGGAAGAACTGGAGCTAAGAAATAGATTCAAGAAAACAGGACAAAAATAAATCATTTTTCAAATTTTAATATGGATGCTCTTCACTCAGGGTGGATGATATTCAAGTCATGACCGTATAAACGCTACTCTTGGTGAAGTTCCTTAATTCCTCCTCTTGCAAACAATACATACACGTGTCAGAAATACCAGGCTTTCTAAATTGTTTTAAGGTAAAGCTGCTAGTTGGAATTATTTGAAATTGGAACTTGATTGCCAATGTATAATTTAAAAACACTGTAGTAGCAATTACCCTAGTCTTTTGCTAAAGAAAGGATGCCCTCCCAAGACATCAGCTTTCCTGAGTGATTGGAATCTGAGATTCCAGATGCAGGATGCTGAGAAGCTCCCGAAGAAGGGGATGAGACAAATACGCCATTTGAATAGGAATCGTGATGTGGACTCTACTGTTTTTGTATTAACAATATTTAGGAGGCCTGCCCTTAAGATACTGGAAAAGTAATTACTTGTATATGAAAAAAGTTAAAATGAGAGGATTAACCTGATAGAAGAAAGTCTTATATTGCCCCTAAAGATGCAAATGCAACTCAAAACATTGTTGATTACAACCTTGTGAGATATAATCAAACAGGTAATGTTTGAACCTGTGACTTTCCAAGGGCAGGAAGGAGATGGATAGTTTCAGTTGACACCTCTTGTTTCAGTTGCCAACTCAGAATGATCACATCTTCTTTGAAAAAACATGATGATAAACAGCAGAGGGGTCTCGCGATCATGTTCTTACCACGTAACCAATAGCCTTAACTATGTGATACAAGGCAACCTCTCACCTACTTTTTTTTTCTTTCCATTGCTAGAAGCTATCAAAGCAATATTCTTGCAGCAGATGGGTGGAGAATATTTGTTAGCTGATTAAAAACTAGTTCTGCTTGCGAGGCAGGCAGATTACCTGAGGTCAGGAGATCAAGACCAACCTGGCCAACATGGAGAAACCCCATCTTTACTAAAAATACAAAAATGAGCCAGGTGTGGTGGTGCACGCCTGTAATCCCAGCTACTTGGGATGCTGAGGCAGGAAAATCGCTTGAACCCAGGAGGTGGAGGTTGCAGTGAGCCAAGATTGTGCCACTGTACTCCAGCCTGGGCACACAGCAAGACTCCATCTAAAAAACAAAAACAAAAACAAACAAAACAAAACAAAACTGGTTCTGCATATTTTGCAAACAGTTTCACCCACTTCATGACCTCCACTGAAGATTTATTAATATTGGCCAGGAAAAAAATGTTTCTTTTTTTAGTGTTACCTGACACACATAACTCAATGTGAGACTTGATGAATCAACCTTTAATAAATCAATAAGGAACTGTCAGTAAGCTTTATATATCGGCAAGGGCTCATGCCAGGAACTCAAGGAGGAGACCAGCAGTGAAACACGTTTGAGACATCAACTAATGAGGAAGCAATTGGAGGCTAACTCCTGTTTCACCTGGGAGCTTCAGCTGGTCAGCTTTCCTTACTCTCTTCCTGCAAAGCAGAACTGAGGTGGTTTGATGAGAAAAGTCTCACTCTTGTGGCTGCTGAAGCTTTTATTTTGCATAAATCAAGGTGTGCGACCTCTCCTGTCATCTCCAAGAATTATTCTGAGATCATCAGATGACCAGGTTCCCTGATCCTTCCCAGAGGTATTGATGAAATGCATGATTCAGTTTCTTTTGGCTTCTGATATTTCCTGTAGTGTTGTTTTTAGGGAGTAAAGGAGTTGTAACATTGAAACTGTGCAGAGTACTGGGTTCAGGGTGAGTTGAGTTTTGTGTTTCATTGAGGTGCTGCTAGAGGTTACTACCTCTCATGGCTGTGGTGGAAAAAACGACCAGACCAGGAGCCTGGGCCACTGGGTTCTAACTGCGGTTTTGACACTAACTTCAGCCAGGGCCGACCTTACTAGACTTCATTCTCTCTGACATAAAATGAGGGGGCCTGTTTCTTTTTGCTCTGGTGCTGCCTTCAACAGCAGCAGAGGAGGTATCTTTAGTCAATGGATGCAGGAACCTGCCACTACATAGAACTCTGGGATGTGTGCCTTGGTTTATGTTTCTTCTTTATTTTCTTTCCAATTAGTTTTATCTGTGTATTTATTTTCTTCAACAAGTTCATAATTTCATTTTTTTCTTCTGTTTATATTCTTCTCTGTTTCCACCCAAACCCTACTGTGCTCCATGCTCTGAAAATCTGCTTGATTTTTAAATCCATCTGCATTGAATTATTTATAGTTTTGATAAAGTCCTGTTTTGTCTGTTGTTTATTTTCTTTAATAACAAGTAACCTGGGTGAACTTTTCCAAAAGACCAAAAAAGGAGTTTAGTTTTTCAAGATGCTAAGCAACCCTGGCCAAAATGCACAAAACAAGCCTTGGGTGCCCTTGCTTTAGTCATTTGGGTTTTTCTCCCTCTATTAAACATTCTTTCATCTACGTATGTCATGAGGAGAGGAAAAGTAAATAAATCCTTTGAGCATGGACTCTACTCAGCACACAACTGCGTGCCTCTCTTCACTAGCCAGTGCTTCTGCTTCCATCGCTTCTAGACCAATAACAATACTTCAGTCTATGAGGGAAATCCTGGACTGTGATTAGCTGGGGTGGTCACATGATAAAGATACTCAGACTTATTCTCTGTGTCTTTTTACTCCTCGTCCTCCATGAAAACAGCTTAATGTCTGGTATTCCAATGTTCATTTCCTTCTGTGGATTTTTCCGTTGTTATCCCTCTAGCTAATTTTTCATGTCACTCGTATCCCTGGTTACTTTGAGCTTTTGTAGCTAGTTTACAGACACATGTCCCCTTTTAAGAACATCCTTTCCCCTCCTTTGCCTGAAATTCCATCAAATGGTTCCTGAATTAAATTAGTTAGCTTGGGCATTGGAGCTGTGTCAATAGGGGGTGGGTTGGAGAGGGAGATTTTCAGACTTTAATGCAAGATAAACACACTCTTCCCTCCCACACACACACACACACACACACACTCACACATGCCATATGTACCCACACATACACAACTCTAAGACAGGATGATGGCTAGTTCCACAAGATGACCAAAGATGGGAAAAAAACAGAACAAGCACATACACCCGAGGGTGTAACTCAGCTATGCCAGAGTAATTGAGAATACTGAATGAGGCACAAACAGAATGCTCATATCATGAACAGTTTTCATGACATCGTTTTAATTTTTTTAGGTGAAAAATATAAAGTTTTATTTATTCACTTTGCCTTTTATTTCCTTTTCTCCTTGTGTGTGTGTGCGCACACACACATGTATGTGTGTGCCCCCCTCCAGCCCCCACCCCTTTCCAATCCTTCCTTTAAGGTTTAATTTAACAATAACATTTGCGATTGGGGTCCCGCGCATCTCAAGGGCATTGCGCTTGAAATTGCACACACTCTGCACCATTTATCATAGGCTGACATGTGTCATGCTTCAGACTGTGGCTCCAAGAGGTTACAGCTCACGACTGCTCCTTTGTTGATCAGCTGCCCAGGCAACTGAGGCACCTTTCTTCCCTTCTCCTTTCATTTTTTTCCTTCTTCTTATTAAAGCTGTCTCAGCCCCTTTTTGAAGGCCTAACACAGCCTTTGCTGAAGAAGAATCACAAAAGAATTTGTATTGTGTTGGATGTTATGTCCCTCATTTCCTGAGATTTCTGATGGGGGCCACTTGGTGTTTAATAAGATTGGAATGCACCTCTAATAAACTTTAATCTTTGTGGAGAGAGAAACGGAAAGGGCCGTTAAAGTCAGCACCAACCTGGCTTTGTTTCCAAGCACACAGCGGCCTGAGCAGGATGGGAACATTTTGGAACCCTGACCAATCCCAGTCACACTGATAGAAGCTATCCACATCCTTTCTTCAGTGCAGTCTCTTTCCATAGTAGGTTCTTGTTTTGTGCTATCTTCTGCGCCAGCTTGGATTTGAACTTAACCCTCAGAGCTCCTTTTATGTAAGTTCAAGTACTGAAGTAAAAGGTACAGAACTAGGTGTTACCAGCAGAAGGCTTCAGCAATCTCCCCTACCAAAGACTCACCTTCTTTCCAATCTTTAATGGAAACTTGGGCTGGAGGATTGTTTGGAAAAATTTTAAGCGGAGACTATTAATAAATATTTTTAGGGTGTCTCCCATTTGGCCAGTTTTGTCCTAAGGTCTTTTAAAGCCAGGACTCCCCACTGTAGGTTTCCTTCTGCTGAAGAACAGAGGTCCAGGCTTGTTATGGTTTTCAAACAGATTTCCCATTCATTGTCACTTCCTCACCTCTTCTTGAGTTCACACTGAACCTTCTCCTGCATCCCTCCCTTTGTCCCTGCAGCAAGATAGCATGTCACTGTTTTCCCCAGTGAGCTCCGTCTCAGTGCTCCCAGTGCTGTGCTCCCACACTACCTCTTCAGCCCAAAGCATGTTCCCCTCATCACTCCCGTCCACTGCTACCTTTTCTCTGTAGAGCTTGCCACAGTTGTAATGTTCATTTTTGCACTTTATTACCAAATAAAAACTGTGGTCTTCTTTCAGCTTTGCTCGTCTTTGTCCTCTCCACGTCTGGCCTAGTGCCTTGCAAACGATGGGCCCTCCCTGAAATTATTTGTTGATTGAGTGAATAAAAAATGTTGTGAAAGCCCTTCCTTGAGGATGCTGAAAGGAGTTGCAGATCTGTAATTTTCATACTTCTTAACTACTTCAGCAGCTACGGCCCCAACTTCTCCCAGCCATACCACTTTCAGTCATTTGAGTGAGCACTTACCTCTAAGAAGGGAAGCACTCATTACAGAACCAGGAACTTGGCAAGAACACAAAGGGGTCTTGCTGGAGTGTGTATAGTTTGCAGAAACATGCATACACACCATTTGTCTTCCACTGCTGAGATTTACCAGCAAGGAAGTATGCCAGCTTGAGGATAGGGAAGCAGTCCATTAGAGAGCTCTAAGACAGACAATTTGTCAAGCATTGATCAAATTTTGGGGACTACACAAATGATAATATGCAACCTCTGGTCACAAATCACTCAGGTCTACCAGGGGCAAAAGTGAATTTCAAAACAACACAGGGGTCTCACCAGGGAGTTACGAGCAAGCAGAGACAGCCCACCAACACAGTGACAGACTTCACGGAAGTTTCATAGGCCCGCTGAGGCTGAGTCTTTAGGGAAGAAGTGAAGCACCAATCAGGTGCATAACGGTAAAGATGTCCTGGGAGAAGGGTACTGCCTGGATAAGGACCTGGGGGTGTGCTAGCGCACAGTGATCAGTTTTTGCCCCATTTCAATTGTGTCTCTTGAAGGACTGAAGGCACCATTTAATGTGCTTTGGGATCTTTCAAGGCATAAATATTAAGTGGACTGGGATCACCCAACCCTCAATAGCAGATAAGAGTCTCCCATACCTTCTATCTCAGAACTTTCTAAGGGATCATCATCACAATGCACCCCTGAAACCAACTAATAATGACTGCTTCTCTTAAGTTAGGTAAAAATGGAATGTGATGATTTGTGTGTGTATCTAAGGAGGAGGAAAAAAACAGAAATAAATACAATAGCTAGTGAGTGAGTTTTATATCATCGTGGCAATAGATACAGTTCTTCAATGTGTCTCAGAAGTGGTGTTCTGCATCTAGATTTCTAGAAACTAGTGGGGTTTGACCACTCATTCGGAGACATCCCTGACTTTACAAATTTCCCTCAACCAACCTGAATAATATTTGACAACTCTGTAATCACAGCTCAAGGCTTACTAGGAGAGAAGGTGAATTAAGGAAGGTCCCTGCAATGCCAAAACAGCCCATCTTAAAGTTAACAATTCAGTCATCAACTGGTTGTTTTGTTTCTATGACACCAAATATCAGGGTTGTTTCCAACCATTTCCGTGTTAGGCATCACTTAGACAATACACTGAGATGATTCATTTTTCATCCAGATAGCTTAGTGTCCTGAAAGATACATCCTAATTGTCATTTAATTTGAGACCAATACTTTAGCATATTGCTGAATGAAAAGTGGATGCCTTGGAAAGACTGGGGAAAGGAGTGAAAGTATAAAATCTGAACATATAAGTAAAAAAGAACTGAATCTCTTTTTATTCTGCCACATACTTAGCCAGTTTCATGTCTGCAAAAGTGTAATTATTATTCTTACTATTCTAAAAGAGTGGAATGTCAGACAACCGCCCCAAACAATGGAGTTATTTTCAAAATTGGTAAAAGACATAGAATCTTTAAGTCAAATATATCACCCTTATCAAGTAGGGTTTTTTTGTTATTTTTATTGTTACTTGATTTTTATTAGAATCTTAAAAATAACTTAGAACAATTTCACATTCTTCTCTTATTAAAAAAGGAACCCAGCTGAGATATCAGCTCCTGGGTATTGAGAGGGAGGTGACTCAAAGACTAAAGAGGTCATCTGATTTCTGAAAGGGAAAGGTGACACCAGAACAAACAAGTAAAAACAGAAAATAGATAAGGCATAATAATAAGCTGGAAAGTATTTGAAAGCAATCAAGTGAAGATGTTGAGAATATTATACAAAAGAATAATGATATTTGTACAGTAGGTAAAATATAGATTACAATTTATAACAGGATACAGGAAGGAGACAGGAATTGTTTATGGGTCCTTGTGACTGAATTTCAACAAATTTCTGTTAAAAGCTTTTTCTTTGCCTTGGCATTGATTCCTGGGCAACTCTGGCAGCGACATCAGATGAAATAAAACGCCCAGGCTGGCAAATATCACAAGGTCTAAGGAACAAAACTTGATGTATCCAGATTCAGCTGTGATATCTATCACTTGACCAGTTCACTACAAAGTCAGAAGCCTTATTGCCTGTGTGAGACCACTTATCAGGGAGAGGTTTATTTGTGGAAAGTTTCTTGTATTTTATTTTTCTTTTTTAAATATCAAGTAGTTTAAGTGAACTTTAAGTTGACTGCTTCAGTCTCCATCCCAAGGTGATTTTTTTCAGGGTACCAGATTTTAAAATACGTGTACAAATGAAGGTAATAATTTAACAATGCCCAGAAGACTTCTTACTGTACGAACCAGATTTGAACTGCAGTTTAATGAATAACAATACTGCTAGTTTGTACCTACTTCATAAGTTGTTGTTAGGCGTAAATGGGTTGATAAATATAAATTAATGAGAACAGCACTTGGCACATAGTAGAGGTTACAACATGTTAGCTGTTGTTGTCCTCGTTGTTATAGCAAGGGAGTTGATGGATAAATGGGACAGCTGTGAATGTTTCCACACTCCTTGATGCAATTACCTAAAGTTTCCCTTGCATAATCCTACCCTTACACCCATTCCCTCTTCCTTTCCAGGATAGTCTTCCTTTAGACACTTGACTTTCTGTCCCTTTTATGAGTGATGACCACTAACATCTACATTTATTACACACTAACTGTGTGCTGGATGCTGAGCTAAATATATGACATGCTTCTTCTCGTTTAATCTACCCCCAAAACTTGTAAGTAAGCACCATTGTTTTTCTCTTTTTTTAAAATTGTTGTTGTTTGTTGTTTGTTTGTTTGTTTGTTTGTTTGTTTTTAAGATGGAGTCTTACTCTGTCACCCAGGTTGGAGTGGAGTGCAATGGCATAGTCTTGGCTCACTGCAACCTCTGCCTCCCAGATTCAAGCGATTCTCCTGCCTCAGCCTCCTGAGTAGCTGGGACTTCAGGCATGCACTACCACACCAGGCTAATTTTTGTATTTTTAGTTGAGATGGGGTTTCACCATGTTGGCCATGCTGGTCTTGAACTCCTAATCTTGTGATCCACCCACCTCAGCCTCCCAAAGGGCTGGGATTACAGGTGTGAGCCACCATGCCTGGCCTATTTTTCTCATTTTACGTATGTGGAAACTGAGTGATATTGTTTGGGTCTGTGTCCCTGCCCTAATCTCATGTAGAATTGCAATCCCCAGTGCTGAAGGGGGATCTGGTAGACGGTGATTGGATCGTGGGGGGGCAGTTTTCCGCTTTGGTGCTATTCTCATGAGAGTAAATTATCTGAGATCTGGTTGTTTAAATGTGTGTAGCACCCTCCCACTTCTCTCTCTTCCTCCTGCCCTGGCCATGTAAGTAAGAAGTGTCTGCTTCACCTTTACCTTCCACCATGATTGTAAGTTTCCTGAGGCCTCCTCATCCATGTTTCCTGTACAGCCTGTAGAATTGTTAGCTAATTAAACCTCTTTTCTTTATAAATTACCCAGTCTCGGGCATTACTTTTTAGCAATGCAAGCATAGACTAATAGAGTGAGCTTTATGAAGATTAATAAAGTTGCACAAAACCTGGGATTTAATTCCAGGTAAGCCAATGCCAGGGCCAGCGTTCTCACTAGCAGGCAGTCCTGTCCCCATTTCCATCCTCGTTACCGTGACTAGACTCAGTGATTAATGTGTGCACCTGATGATCACCCTCTGTCTTCCTCATGGACTCAGCTCTTTTTTTTTTTTTTTTGAGATGGAATCCCAGCACAGGGTAATCTGTTAAAGCTTCTGTGAATTCTGCCAGAATAGTGATGCTCTTGCCATATTCCCAAAACACGTTTTGGAAAACTTTATTGTCTCTAAGGCAACCCAAAATAGTGGAGTTTACTGATGCTAACCTGAAGACCAATAACTTTTTCTTCCCACTATGACATATAAATGAAATGAAAGAAAAATACCAAAGCTGGAGCAAAACAATTACAAAAGCATAGACTGATAAAGAATCTTTTCTGCAGTATATTTGCCAGTTAGTCAGTCTAAGTGAAACAACAGCAATGTTTCAAATACATGTGCAAAAACAAACAACATAAACACATGATAAATTACCAGCAGTAAGTACCGTAGAAGAGCCAAGGGTGTTTCCAAGCTGCAGGCAAATGCCTAGGTAGGCTAAGATACGGAGGCTAAAGCTGACCTGCATATTCTAGAAGGAACAGCGGGAGTACTAAGCAGTGTTTGAGAAATAAAGCTATGAGTTAAAAGAAGCTATGAGTGACCTATGTCTTCAAGTCCAAAAACTAAATATGGTAGAACCGAACAAACCATATGGAAAATGAAGAGTCAGGATTGTCCCCTCACAAAAGACTAAGATGCCCATCATTTCCTCTTCCTGGGCTCAGAGCACATGGCCTATGGGGGAATGCCCAAATTCAAAATTATAAGGCATGCAAATTTCTTATCCTTCTATAGGCCAGTCCTCAGACACTCATACGCTTCCAGGGTCTTCCATGATCTCTAAATGAAATATTTGTATAAACTGAAGAAGTTAGTTGCTATTTATACTGGCATCCAGTTGCTATACAAGGAGAAAAGGACAGAAATCCGCCACCAGAATCTCTAGGGGAGAAATACCTATATCAAAAAAAGAAGAAGAAAAATTGAATTACATTATTGGACACAAACCAGCTTCCTGGTAGGAGTCTGTTGTCATTAGTGAAAAATCAGTTACCTATTAATATTGTCATTTTCTTTGAATAGAATCTGCTCAAATGGGCTATAGGAAGATATCCTTAATTTGATTCCCTGGTTGGTGGCCGCCTGAAGAAGGAAAATAGAACTGCTGCTCCCAGGAAATTAAGAGAGGTGGTGTCAGGGAGCTCAGTAGGAAGCTGATTTGAGGCTGAAGTAATTGCCAAGATGATTAATTATTCCTTCGAGTTGTACACAAGTGTTCCTTTCTCGTCTGCTCACTGGCAGGCTGACTTCAGAAGAGAAGCTTGCCCACACTGGTGGGTCCAGCTGCCCAGGCTCAGTCTGTCTCACAGCCTCATTTTCACCAGCAGAGCAGTGGCCGGGGAATGTGGGTCTTTCTCTTCCCTCCAGAGAACTGCCATATCATCTTGCCACGGCTCGGACCATCTTTTTCCAAGAGAGGAATGTGCATTCTTCCATATGTCCGAGATCTTTGTGAGAATATCTGCATTCAGGATGGATCTTTTGCTATTAGGAAAGAGATGCAGGGAGGGCCTGAGCCTTAACCATAGTACTTGCTTTGAATTAGGGATTTTATCAATGTACCTGCATGGGATTCTCACCAATGTCCTGTCACATTGGCATAATTTTTCACATTCTACAAATGAGAAGAACTGAAGTGAGCAAAGTAAGAATCTGCACTCACATTTTGGGAGGCCCAGGTGGGTGGATCACCTGAAGTCAGGAGTTTGAGACCAGCCTGACCAGCATGGTGTAACCCCATCTCTACCAAAAATACAAAAATGAGCTGGGTGTGGTAGTGGGCCCTGTAATCCCAGCTACTGGGGAGGCTGAGGTAGGATAATCCACTTGAACTGGGGAGGCAGAGGTTGCAGTGAGCTGAGATAGCATGACTGCACTCCAGCCTAGGTGACAGAGCAAGACTCCATCTCAATAATAATAATAATTATTATTATAGTAAGTCTGAGCTTATGCAACTAGGAAGAAGTGAGGCCAGAGCCTAAGTCTCCCTGACCCCAGAACACATCACCATTGCATTCTGTGAGGTACCCTCCCCAATTAAATCACATTTCAACACCAAAGTGCTTTATAATGAAGCTGACACACATGATCTTTTCCCAGAAAAAAACAATTGAGCATCAAGGAGGTAGAATGAGCACAGAGGTGTGTTGGGAAAACATTGGTTTCTTGACAGATGAAATTGAAGGCACTTGGTGGTTGTTTTTATTACATAATCCATAAAGGCTTTTTTTTTTTTTTTTTTTTTTTTTTTTTTGAGTTAAGGTCTGATTCTTTAGCCCAGGCTGGAGTGCAATAGTGCTATCAGAGCTCACTGCAACTTCAAAAACCTGGGTTCAGGAGACCTTCCTGCCTCAGCTTTCTAAGTAGCTGGGACCACAGGCACACATCACCATGCCTGGCTAATTTTTTTGTAGAGGCAGGGTTTCATTATGTAGCACAGGCTGGTCTACAACTCCTGGGCTCAAGTGATATGTCCACCTAGGCCTTCAAAGGGCTGGGATTACAGATGTGGGCCACCCCATCCAGCCCACAAAAAGCCATTTAAGAAGATAAATCCATTAGGTGTGGTGGCTCACACCTGTAATCCCAGCACTTTGGGAGGCCGAGGTGGACAGATCACAAGGTCAGGTGTTTGAGACCAGACTAACCAACGTGGAGAAACCCTGTCTTCACTAAAAATACAAAAATTAGCTGGACGTGGTCGTGGATACCTGTAATCCAAGCTACTCAGGAGGCTGAGGCAGGAGAATTACTTGAACCTGGGAGGCAGAGGTTGCAGTGAGCTGAGATCGCACCATTGCACTGCAGCCTGGGTGACAGAGTGAGGCTCTGTCTCAAAAAAAAAGACAGATCAATCAAGGTATGATAAGAGTGCAGTGGTTATGAGCCTTGTTCTTGAGACCACCTTGCCTGGGTTTGCATCCCAGATCTAACAGTTGCTGTGTGAGTAGCCCTGAGAAATAGACTGAAATACTGTTTGCTTCACAGCTGGGAAATGGGTATGATAAATAACAGTGTTAAATAAAACTTGTGGGATACCATCAGTTTGGACTGATGCCCAGCATCAGGACCCACAGATCAACTGAAATGCAGTGACTAATGCTAAAGGCCCATGTCACCGAGCCAAAATGAAGTTGTTTATCCGATCCCACAAGACATCAGGAAAGATAGAGGTGTTAGCCAAATCCCCAGACTACTTTGAGCTGGCATGGTAAGAAAATCTCTTTTCATGTAAAATCCTTTACATGAAAAGTATCTTTGAAAGGACCAATCTGCTTTTTCTCTGTTTCTGCTCTCTTCAGCCCTTTTCTGCCTATAAAACCAATTTTCTCTGCTCAGTTCATTAGGATACTCATTCTATTTTATAGAATAGGGTATTGCCTTATTTCGGAATCACAAATAACAGCCAGTGAAGATCTCTAAATTAAATTTGTTGTAATTTTGTCTTTTGGCAGTTCTTATCTCACAAAAGTGTTAAAAGGATTAAATGATACACAAGCAATGCTTAGAACTATGCCTGATATATAGCAACCACTCTATACATATCAGCTGTTTTTTATCATCACAGCAGTGGTAAAAATGAATACTCAAACTAAAGCATAAAAATAAACTTTTGGCAAAAAAAAATCAGTGACAGAAAAAAAAAAAACAAAGAAATCAGGGCATACAAAAAATAATTGATTCAACTGCAATTTAAGTAGAGATCTGGAGGTTTGAGTTGGCCATTAGTTAAATATGAGCCAGTAGTCTGATGTAATTATTTTTTAAAGTACTGAGAGCAATAAGAAGGCACATGGATAGATGCAGAGAGTCTTGTGAGTCTTCTGCCTTCTGCTCCTGTTGATCAGTCTTGAGCATCAAGTGGTTTTGTTTCTAGGCAAAGCACCCCAAGCAGGAAATTAATAACCTCAAACTAGAATGGGTCCAGAGGAGAGAAAGCAAGAGGATAAAAGGTCTGACAGCCACTCCATTTAAGGAATACTTGATGAACACAGGGAGGTTGAGTTTAGAGACATGACAAGAAGAAAAATCTTGACTCACTGTTCAAGAGTATGTTTTACCCACTACAGCTGTCCAGCTATGAAACAGGCTGTTCTGCTTGCTCCTGAGCCCCGTCTCTTAGAGTATACTTGAAGAAGTTCAAAAAGAACTTGCCATAGATTTTGCCAAGAAGACTGTTGATGAAAACCTGAATTGCATAAACTATTTTGAAACTTCTTACCATCCCTGATATTTTCCGATTCTATGACAGAAAGAGATAAACCTTTCCATAGCCACCTGCATCCGGTAACCAGCCTCCGCTTTTACAATAGACACACCGTATTAAACCAGTACCCTCCATTCCTTCTAATTTCGGTGAGAACAAAGTCCCTCCCCCTAGCCCCACCAGTCAGTATGCTGATCACCAGGATACCCACAGACTTCTGCTTTTCCATTGAGCTGGACACTTGCCAAGAACCAGGTGTATTTGTTCCCGTTTCTATTTAAACTGGTTGCATCTGTTACTGTAATTGCTTAGTTTCATTAGACATTATGTAAACTGGTGAAATATTAGTGTTAGAAGAAAGCAAGATGTTGTGTCTATGAAAACTAAGTTGAATGCTTTAGAAAAATTTGATGAAAGCGATTTGCTAAAAAGTAATTGCTGTTAAATTAGGTGTGAGTTAGACAAATGTATAAGATTGGGAAAGATCATTAAAATTTAGACAGATTCTCTTTTAAGATTGCTCTGCAAGTCTCTGAGTTCTTGCTCCACTTTGTAGAAACTGAAAATCGTGGATGCTGCTTAATGGATGTGATTTATGCAGAATGACGATGCAGAACTATGATCCTCAGGCCCGCATGCAGGCAGAAAGCCTTGGCCCTCTATCAAAGGACTGACAAATTAGAGATCAAATTTTATATGCTTTAGGTTGAAAAGTTTAATATATGACATTTCTTTTTTATGAGTCTCTATTGTGATTGGATTTTTAAATTTGTCACTGACCATCTACCAGGCATAATTCCACAGACAAAAGGTCTGCTATTGTTCAGTAAAATGACAGCCAAGTGACTAGAAGGTGGGTTCTGACATAACTGTGAGAACGACTGGCATGGAAGACTGTGATTCTAGAAATCCAGTGTGAGCAAAAGCTGTGGCAGGACATTTCTGTTCTGGAGGTATATAGTGTGGTGAGTGGTGCTGAGCAAGATGAAATAGGCAAACCAGGAAGGCTGGAAGGCATGGGTCAAAGAAGCAAGTTTAAGATTCATTCCATGAGATGAGAGGTGACTAGGGTGAAGTCACTACCAAATACTAGATGCCCCCATCAAATGAGTGGTGCAAGTTTATGAAACGTAGCTGAGAAATAGCCAAAATCAGGCCCTGGGACAAGCGAGAGGGAGAAGAGAGAGACGCAAGGTGCAGACGCTCAATGACAATCCAAATTCATAAGATGGTGCAAGTCTGACCCCCACTGCTCCAGATAGAGTGCTGGTGTCTCAGAAGTGAACTCAAGCGCCTATCTCTAGGACCAGTTCTTTGTCTGGATGTAGAAATAGCATTTGATAAAGAGGAAGCAGAACTGAGTGGCATGGGTTCCATGGTCTGGCATCGCAAAGATCTTAAACAGATCTCCCAGTGAGACTCCTAATCTCACCGCTTCTCCCTGCTCCCACTGAGGAAGTGCCATGTCCTCATCTTCCTTCAGCTGAAGTCCTAGGAATCCACAGCAGAACAACTTATGTAAAAACATATGAAAAATACACTTTGGATTCAGTAAATAGATGTATGCTTTCACTATTGTTTTTAAAGGTTTGGTGCCAGAACCTTCATTTTGCAATTTGCTTCAAATAGTCCTGTCTGCTCGGTATGGAAAATGTAAACTAAGGTGGAGTACAAGCTGGCAGAACCCTGGTAATGAGAAGATTTCAAATTATTTTTAAAAGTACCGATGTTGGCCGGGCTCGGTGGCTCAAGCCTGTAATCCCAGCACTTTGGAAGGCTGAGGCGGGTGGATCACGAGGTCAAGAGATGGAGACCATCCTGGTCAACATGGTGAAACCCTATCTCTACTAAAAATACAAAAAAATTAGCTGGGCATGGTGGCGTGTGCCTGTAATCCCAGCTACTCAGGAGGCTGGGGCAGAAGAATTGCCTGAACCCAGGAGGCGGAGGTTGCGGTGAGCCGAGATCGCGCCATTGCACTCCAGCCTGGGTAACAAGAGCGAAACTCCGTCTCAAAAAAAAAAAAAAAAAAAAAAAAAGTACCGATGTTACTGTGAACTGATCATTGCTGTTTTAGAACTAGTAAAACATATACTTAATGCGTCCAAAGCACAGGGCTAGGTTTTTGTCTTTCCTTGACTGTTCATTTGCCCATTCTTCTGATTTAATTAAAATATTTCCATTTTGTCTCAAGGATAAATATAATGCAAGATGTACTGGAAACTGAGTAAAATAGATAGAAGTGTGAGGCAGATCTGGGATTCCAATCTCTGCCCCAACATTATTAGCTGTGAGATCTTGAGCAAGTAAGTTTTCTACCTACATGATCCCTGGTTTCTTTGCTTCTAAAAGAGGTGATAACAAAGCTAACCTCAAAGGATTTTTATGAGGATTAAATAGGCTCATCATAATATATGTAATCTGCCAAGTATGACTCTGTGCAACAAATAAATAGGCATTAAAAATTAGTAATATCAGTATTACTCAATTTACAAATGAAATGTTTATATACTGAGTGTAAGAAAACAGGATTATCCTTCCAAAGTCAAATTGTGAGGGAATTAGTCACTATATGAAAGGCATTTTTATTTTCCATAGGGATTCATTGTTTGATGGCTCCTTCCAATGCCTAGCTTTTCTATAGCACTTCAAATATCATTTGACTTACAATTATCAGAGAAACACCAATTATATATAATAAAATACAGCACAACAACTTAAAGAAGGTAAGTGTGAAAATCAACATTGATATCTCTTAGCTAATCATGTTGAGGCTGAGATTGGAATCCCAGATCTGCCTTAGACTTCCACCTATTTTATTTCAACCCTCTGTCATTGGAAGGCAGTTACACTTTACTCAAAAGCTCAGGATCTAGAAGAGGGGCAACAAGGATGAACACTGAGAATGGAAACAGGTTGGCTTGCTAGACAGGGTCAAAGTAATGGTCAAATGGTGTGATGCAGTTGTTAAATAATTTGTTCAATCATTCACGCGTGGTTATTTAGCATGTACTATGTGTCAGGCACTGCTGTAAGTGCTGGAAATGAAGCAGAGAATGAAACAGTTACAGTCCCTGCCCTCAGAGTGTTCACTTCTAGCCATGGAAAGACATGCAACAAACACGTAAATCCATGCATAAGTGCAGACCATGATAAATGTTATAAAGAAAATAAAATAGAACATTGAGAAAGAGCTTGACTTGGGGCTTAGGGAGGAGAGTGGGAGATCAAGGACAGCATCTCCCAAAAATAACTTTTGAGTTGAAGCCTGAATGATAAGACAGAACCTGTTGTGGAAAGATTTGGAGGAAGGGTGCTCCAAACCAGGGGCAAGGCATTCAAAGAGCCCACAGCAGGACAAAGTGAGGTGGAAGGAAAGCCAGTGTGGCTGGAGCATAATAATGAAGGGGGAATGATAGGAGCTGAGGTCACAGAGCTAGATTGGGACCTAGTCCTTATAACTGTAGTTCTGTAGCTTCAGTAGGGGTTCCCAGTGAGCACTCGATGGGACCTCAAAGGAAGATTCGGAGTCTGAGTTTGTTTGCGGAGAAAATGGTGGAGAAGGAGGAGCAATGTACTCAAACACACAGAAATAGTAAAACTGTGACCACTTCATTGCAAAGCGAGCAGTGGATTTGACTGGCCTGAAGGGTTGAGAGATAAAACATAGACATAGATTAGGGTAGAAGTAAGGGAAATCCCAAACTGACAGCAATGTAGCCTCACAAAGCAGGGAATCAGACTAACTGCGGGTTCATGAGCAGAAGGGTGTGTGATAAAAATGCTATTTGTGCAGGAAGAGCTCGGATGGGCAGAACAGGTGAAACAAAGAGGGTGAGAGACTGAGGTTAGGTGGGTCAGCAAAGATGAGCCTGAGTCAGTGCTCTTGAATCTGAATAGGTATACAAACTCCCAGAAAGGCTTCTTAAAATTCAGAGTGCTGGCTCTTGTCCCAAGAGCTTCTGAGTCAGTAAAGATGAGGCTGGGCCTGAGAATGTAGATTTCTGACAAGTTACTAGAGAGTGCTGATGTAGCTGGTCTGAACATTACACTTTGAGAACCACTGCCCTTAGCAACCCTGGCAGGAAACAGAAGAGAGTAGTGGAAGGGAGAGGATTCAGGGTTAGGAGACCAGGCTTCAGAGCCTGACATTGCTGCAAGAAGCTGTGTAGACCCAGACACGTCACCTCAGTTTCCTGAGCTTCTGGGTTCTCATCAGAAAATGGAAATGATAAGGCCGGGTGCAGTGGCTCAGGCCCGTAGCCTCAGAACTTTGGAAGGTTGAGACAGGCAGATCACCTGAGGTCATGAGTTCAAAACCAGGCTGGCCAACATAGTGAAACCCCATCTCTACTAAAAATACAAAAATATTAGCAGGGTGTGGTGGCATGTACCTGTAATCCCAGCTACTCAGGAGGCTGAGACAGGGGAATTGATTGAACCAAGGAGGTGGAGGTTGCAGCGAGCTGCAATCAGCCACTGAACTCTAGCCTGGGCAACAGAGCAAGACTCCATCAAAGAAAGAAAGAAAGAAAAAAGAAGAAAGAAAGGAAAACAGAAGAAAGAAAGGAAGAAAGAAAGAAAAAGAAAGAAAGGAGAGAGAGAGAGAGAGAGAGAGAGAGAGAGAGAGAGAGAGAGAAAGAAAGGGAAATGATACTAACTGTATCCAAAGATTTCTGCAAAGTTTAACTGAAATAATGTATTTAAGACATGTAGCAGAGTGTGTCTGACAGAATAAATGCTTTTTATTTGAGTTGAATCTGAAATGATGAGAATTCGAGCTATATAAGAAATGGAAAGGAAGAGATATATTTAAGAGAAAAAGAAGACATTTCATGTGAGGTTGTTTTGTTTGTTTGTTTAAATCCATGTCCTCCTTTTGCATGGTATTTGCCAGCTGGAGAGCATCGGAGTGTATTTGCAAGTTAATGCTGCATTTAAGTCCTAAGTGGAAATTGGGTCATGAAAACAGCTAATAATTTAATAAATAATGACAAAATTCTCTAGCTCATCATACGTAACTCTCAAATATTATAAATGTATCAGGGAGAAGACACACATTATGTTTTTAAAAGACATGTGAAGGCATTCTTGAAGTTTCATAGTGACGAAATATTTGA
Source organism: Saimiri boliviensis (assembly GCF_048565385.1). Taxonomy (NCBI): domain Eukaryota; kingdom Metazoa; phylum Chordata; class Mammalia; order Primates; family Cebidae; genus Saimiri; species Saimiri boliviensis. The sequence continues at coordinate 138,857,291 of NC_133453.1, forward strand.
ATCAGAATTTATACCTTAGGGTTCTAAGGAAGGGTACTTGCGCAGTTGATAATTCTACCAGGAAAAACTTGGCTTCACATCTTGTTTCTGTTTCCCTTGACCTTACCTAGAAAAAGATAGTATTCTCTATAATTTTAAAAGTCTATATTTAATAAAAAAACATTCTCTATGTGCTAGACCATTTTCCATGTATGTTCAAAAATTAGTTCTTTTAATCTTTATGAGTTTGAAATGATTATCACCCACATATAACAGATTGGGAAACCGAAGCACAGACATGCAGTGATTTGCTGAAGATTATAAAGCATGTAAGAAACACAGTCAAGGTGTGAACCTTTAATGTCAGCTCCAATATTTGAATGCTTCCATCTCAGGCTCTCTTTCTCTATTCTGCTGGGATCTTCAGTGTAGGAACTCGTATTTTACAGGTGTCTTTAGATGAGACCCTAAAAATTCAGAAGGTAGGAAATAAGAGTGTAGAAAGATAAATTAGTAAAAGAAATTCCAAAAAGGCAGGAAGAGTAAACACTATAGTGAAATTTAAAAAGTGATCCATCTATACAGAAAGCTGCTGCTCTTCTCTAGATAGATGTCTACTAGAATGAAAGCCCCATAAAGACAGGAAATTTTTGCTTTCAGTGATTTCTGCTTTCCCCCACTGATGAATGCTTAGCACCTAGAACACAGTTCCTGGAAAACAACATGTGCTCAAGAAATATTTGTTGAATAAATAAATGCAGACTGCAAGAATGTTATCCAAGTGTAGCCAGGATCTCGATATTTTGTTTTTAAAAGAAAAGTTGGATATTTAAAAATTGTATGCAGTTTTTAGATTAATATGTTATTTCATTTTTCAAAAAAGCTGTGCAAAATAAAACGTGCCTATAATCTGGGTTTGACCAGTGAGGAAGATCTGGCTCTTGGACAGCTAATTTGAGACCCTATTCCTGTAGTAAAAAGCCATTTACTATGTGTGAATAGTAGACACTTACAATGATGGAATTTTGATTCAGGCATTCTTATAGAATTAGATTTAGTATTTGAAAAAATCACTGGATACAATTAAAAATCCATGCAGAGAGCATGATTGGATAGAACAAAATTTCTAAGTTGTGTTGCTGCATTTGCAAGTTATAATTTCAGTTATTGTACAGTGCTGCTTAACTTTAATTTGTTTGGCATAGAAAAATACTTCCATGCCTTTGATTATATAAGTAGTTTAGAAGATGCATTTAAGAAGTACTAATATGCCTTGAGCTATATCATCCTCTTTTTAATTTCAAGTGCCAGTAGCATGGGAAGGAAGCCAGTTTCTACCTGAAACATCAATTCTGAGAAGCAAAAGAAAAATGTTTTGTGTAATTTATCACCCCAATCCAACCAGCAGAATAGAGCATTGCCTTGACTATTTTTTCTAGGTCAAGTATTTTGACAATGTCCACATCCTTGAGCTCTAAAGTGGTAGAGGAACAAAAGAAAAAATAACACCCTGGAAGCTATGGTTCTACCCCTTATAAATGTAACATGAATTAACTAATAAGCTAAATTTAGCACGAAGTGGGCAAAAGAACACCCAAAAGAGAGAGAAGATTTTCTCTTAGTGATATTTGTAAGTTCAGTTGGAATATTTGCAAAATAAATAAGAGATGCAAATCGTGGCCAAGACTGGAAGTTCTGTCAAGCAGAAGCCAGGCAGATAAATTTTCCAAGCATCTGAAGGTGAACCTTCTTTAGCTGAGCAAAGTCCTTGTATGACCTGATGATTTCACATCATTGCTGAGGGCTTGGTTCTTTGGTACGAAACTTACTCCTTGTGTTTTATTGGTTTTGGCTCCTGATAACCTCTCCTAGTACAATAACCTTTAACGTCCTGGAAGCCTCGTCATCATCATTCACTTTGAGTTGAGATTTTTCAAAAGAGTTCAGCACAAAGAAAAGAGACTGTTCCTAGCAACTCCACCAGTGCAGCCCAAGTGAATGACTATGCAATTCAATAAAATGCATAAAGAGAAATGAATATCAGAAGCAAGAATTATAAGATGTATATTAACTGATGCCTGATTACTTGAAATTAGCATATTGGGGGATAGACGTGGTGGCTCATACTTGTAATCCCAGCATTTTGGGAGGTCAAGGCAGGTGGATCACCGGTCAGGAGTTTGGGACCAGCCTGGCCATATGATGAAACTCTGTCTCTAATAAAAATACAAAAATTAGCTGGGCACTGATTGTAGCATGTACCTATGATCCCAGCTACTCAGGAGGCTGAGACAGAAGAATCACTTGAACCCAGGAGGCAGGGATTGCAGTGAGAGATCACACCACTGTACTCTAGCATGGGCAATAGAACGAGACTGTTTAAAAAAAAAAAAAAAAGAAAAGAAAAGAAAAGAAAAGAAAAGAAAAAACAAATTAGCATAGTTTGTCTTGGAATGAAAATGCTCAATTTCTACTCTAGATTTTATTAACTATTCCTAGCTGGTTGCTTACCTTTCGTTTCCTGTAAAATCAGAATGATAAATGTTTTTACTTCTAGTGTTATCATAAGTACTAAATAAGATCATACAAGGCAAGTACCTGCATAGGATGTTCACTCATGAGTTTATATATTATCGTTATTACCTTTCCAGATCAGGAAATAGATCAACAAATTCCTGCAAATTTAGAAAGAAAACACAACAGAGAATCCAGGTCTATTACCCAGGACCACCATGTTGAACACTCCCTACACTGAATATCATATAACTTCACACTGCACCATTCATATAAACCAGAACTTGAATGGCACCTTCTGGAGTTGTGCATCATGGCAGGCTATCATCTACTTGGATTAAGAACATAGAAAAATATAAAGGTTCATTGAACTACCAGAGAGCACTGAAAACTAGTCTGTGGCTGTAGGTATGATGGAGGGGTTTGTGGCAACAAAGGTACTATGCATCTTAATACTTCACCTAGAATAGAAAGTTGCTTTAAATTTTTAATATGACCTCTGCCCTGAAGAAAGATCACTGTTTTGATTCTATTCTTAGAGAATATTTGATCTGGGGGAAAGGAAGATAAGGAAAGAAGCAGAAGCCAAGTGGGCTTTGCCTCCTAGGGTTGCTGTGAGGACTGGATTCTTGATACAGAGCACAGCTCGTCATAAGTGCTCTGTAAGTATTAGCTATCAAAATTGAGATCAGCATGATTTTTTGCCTATTCTGGAAAATGTTAAGGAAAATAAATTGGGTGTCGTCCATGTATCAAAATCAAAGAGTGCTTTTTTGACTTTAACAAAAATAAATTTTTATATTCTTATATATAATCTCATCTAAATAAATATTACATCTCCTACTCCTTCTTCTTGTACCTTCTGGCTATCACTTTCCACCATTACAATCAGTGCCCCATATAATTCCCCAGAGTTACGCATACAAATGAAAAGATATCAATGCAATATATAGGAAAAGGTAAAACTCATCACATCTCAATGACTAGGGATGTTCTTCCACCGTGTTCAGCTTCATGTTTCTCATTGGTAGGTTATGTGTTCAGTTGAAATAATCATTCATTCAATTATTTACTTATTGGACAAACATTTTTAAGTGCCTACTATATGTCATGCTAGACTCTGAGGATGTGAGGAAAAATAAGACAGTCTTATCCTTAAAAAGCCCTTATTAAATGAATCAGTTTATATAATAACTACGTTTTCTCAGTTGAGATATATCAGCAGCATTCTAAAAGGAAGTTACAGTGTGTCAACATAGAGGTATCAAAGTAGAATGACATTAACTTGAGTTTTAGTTTTTTCTTATATAAGCACACATATCACATCTCTCTCATACACTCTGATTAAAGCATACATCTCTTCCTTCGTTGCTGGCTTCAGTCTTCCCTATATATTGTGTAGACTTGGTCTTTTCTAGAATGTCATTCAGCCAAAAGTCTTATTAAGAGAACTGCCAAAAAGCTAGTATTTCAGAAATTTGAATGTAGTGACTCTAAGTTTGGAGAGCTATATAAGAGTGTCCTTTCTATTTGAAAGAGTAAGGTTTGGTTTCAAAGTGAAAGGTGCTGATTGCACAACACAGCCAATTCAATTTATCAGGCATTGATTGCAGCCTGTTCTGTGCAAGACTCCATATTGATGTTTGATGTTGTGGATATGAAAGTGACTAGGACCTGCCCTTCCAGCTTGGAGGTTCATTAACTTATGGATGTAGGGAAAATCATATGCATGATTTCTAAGGATGTCATAAAGGTGCTAGTAAATATGGCTATAACATGATTCAGTCACTGGGAGAGTTGGGAAAGAGGAGGTTAGATTTAGCACAAACTAATGTACATTTTCTCATGTGGGTAAATATTGAGAATATTAAAAAATATTTGAACAGACACTTCATCAAAGAATACATTCAGGTGGCAGAAATTATTTACTAGTAATGTGTCTCCTATTTCTACCTTCCTCATATGCCTTCTCTAGAATAGGCTTAATTCCTTATATATTTAATCAAGATCATGAGAAAAAAGTGATAAATCTTGATATATGGCTGTGTAGCCACCACCAGTTACATGATACAGAATGCCACATCACCTGAAAATGTTTCCATGTGCCTGTTTACAGTCAACACCCTCTCTCCATCCTCTGGCTCCTGACAACTGCTTTTTCACACTATCATTTTACCTTGTCCAGAATTTCAAATAAATGGAATTGTATGTAGCATTTTTTGCTTTTTTTCACTTAGCATAATGCTTCTGAATTTTATCCATACTGCAAATACCAGTAGTTCGGATTACTGTATTGATGAGTAGTATTCTGGTGTATAGATACAAGATTAGTTTGTCCAATCACCCAATGATAAAGATTTGGTTACTTTCCAGTTTTAGGCTATTGAGAATAAGTTGCTATAAATATTTAATTCATATGCATATGTTTGTGTGGTCATATGTTTTTATTTCTCTTGGGTATATATGCCTAGGACCAAGATTTATAGGTCATATGGCAAGGGCACATTTAACTCCTTGAGAAACTGCCGAACTGTTTCACAAAGTGGTTATAGCATTTTACGTTTCTACCAGCAAAGTGTAAGCATTTTTCTGCTTCTCCTTGTCATCAGTAACATTTTGTATTGTCAGTCTTTTATTTTAGCCATTCTGTTACATGTATACCAGCATCTCATTGTGGTTTTAATTCTCATGTTTCTAGTAAATGATTTGTACCACTGGAATGTATTCTTTGATGAAGTGTCTGTTCAAATATTTTCTTTGTTTTTAAAATTGGATTTTTAAAATTTTCATATTGTTTAGTTTTACACATTCTGAAAACAGGACTTTTATCAAATATATGTTTTTCAAGTATATCTGGGGGGAACAGCGTTCATGGCAGTATGCCTTAAGCTGGAACTTGGGGAATAATGGTTCTTCAATACTAATGAAAGCAATTCCTGTGAGATCACTTAATGTCAGTTGCCCTGGTCAAACATGCTACATGAAGGTAGAGTCAGTGTCTGCATTATTCACTGCTGGGTGTTCAAAGCCCAGCACACTGTCTGACACATTAGTGAAATTCAATACTTATTCAATAAATGATTAAGTGAATAAGTAAACAAATGATTTGCAAGCATCCAATGCAACTTATATTAATGAGAAGAAAAAGAGCTTTAAGAGGAGGAGATGAACTTAGAAAGCCAGCCTGGGGTCTGTCTGCGGCCAGTCCATGGAAATGGGCTGGCGTTTTATTTGTTAAGCAAATGACTGGTCTTAAGAAAGAGTCTGAGTGGGATTGTCTGTGCTAAGGCTGTCTGATGGATGCATTTGAGAACATAATGCCTGAAAGCTGAGAATCTGTAGCAGGTTTTTGGCACTCAAAGGGAAAGGTGATGAAAGTTGGATCTAAGAAGAAATAATAATGTTACAGATGGTATAGTGAAATTATCTGTAAAACTGAGAAACTTACTGAATGAGAAGAGGAAAGAGAATATCTGGGGTAGAATACAAGCACAGAGTTTTATTTTATTTTTTATTATTATACTTTAAGTTCTGAGGTACATGTGCAGAAAGTGGCATCGGTATACACGTGCCATGGTGATTGCCTGCATCCATCACCTCGTCATCTACATTAGGTATTTCTCCTAATGCTATCTCTCTCCTAGCCCCGCACCCTCATACTATCCCTCCCCTAGCCTACCACCCCCGACAGGCCCCAATATGTGATGTTCCCCTTCCTGTGTCCATGTGTTCTCATTGTTCAACACCCACTTATGAGTGAGAACATGTGGTGTTTAGTTTTCTGTTCTTGTGTCAGTTTGCTGAGAATGATGGTTTCCAGCTTCATCCATGTCCCTGCAAAGGACATGAACTCATCCTTTTTTACGGCTGCATAGTATTCCATGGTATATATGTGCCACATTTTCTTTATCCAGTCTATCACTGATAGGCATTTGGGTTGGTTCCCAGTCTTTGCTATTGTGAACAGTGCCATAATAAACATATATGAGAAGCACAGAGTTTTAAAACAAATATCTACAAATCAATTCACGCAAAAGATACTGACTATTGAATAAATTGTGCCCCCAAAATTTATCCATTGAAGCCCTACACTCCAATGTCACTATATATGGAGAGTCTATAAGAAGGGAAGTAATTAATGCTAAATGAGGTCATAAGGTGAGGTGCTGATAGGATAGGATCAGTGTCCTTGTAAGAGACACTTGCTCACTCTCCACCATATGAGGACATAACAAGAAGGCAGCTGCTGGCTAGCCAGGAAGAGAGCCCTCACCAGAGACTGAATCAGTAGAGCATCTTGATCTAGAACGTCCTAGCCTCCAGAGCTAAGAGAAAATAAATTTCAGCTGTTTAAACCACACAGTCTGTGGTGTCTTGTTATGGCAGCCTTCACAGAATAATACACCACCAGAGAAATTCTATGAATCTGACTCCTATAGAACAAGTTCAGCAATATTGGCATTCATTTTAGAGTTAAGCTGAAAAAGGTTCAGCTATAAATCCTGGTTCTTGTCATTAAAAGATGTATGAACTTTGGCAAGTGGCTTAATTTATCAGAGCTAAGATTTCTCTACCTGTGCAAATGCAAATATGTCTCCTCCTTAGGATTGGTGGTGATAATTTTTAAAAAGTTGTGTTTTGTACAGCTAGCCTAGCACCTGGCATGAGTTGCTATTCATTAGGCAATGTTAAATCTTTTCCTTGACCTAACATCACAGCAATGTATCCAGACTAAATTCTGTCCCACTGCTTCCTGAATGCTCTTGAAATGACCAGGCAGAGAAAGATTGTGGGCACCATCATGTTTATTTTAGATAATACATCCCAGAGGTAACACTTCTGGGTGGAAGTATTAGTCTGACCTTTACATCTCTAGCCCATCTAGCTATAAGTTTTAAAACGACTCACTTAATTTTGAACTTTAAACTTCAGAAACAATGTCCAGCTCTACTCTCCCTCATAGAAGACTAACATAACTTCATTTATTTCATCTTCAAAGAAAAAGAAAAATCTGTATGAGAGTTATATCTCTTCCAATGGGGAAAATGAAGCTGGAAGTGGCTAGGGGACTTTCTCAAGGTCACAGAGCTAGCAAATGGCCTCATAGAGATAGAAGTCAAGTTACCTGGTAGGTGAAGTCCCTACTCCTTCCCCAGCACCACAATGTCTGCTATAAAACTTGAAGGGTGCTTTGGGACATAGCTGGAGAAGGAGGAAAATGTTTTCATGAATCAGACCTAAGATCGTGTCCAGCACATTTCCTAAGGTGGATTTTCTGCTCTTTGTCTGCCTTTCATTCAGCAGCACGTTGTGAAACAGCCACAGTTTAGCCCCAGGTGCTCTTGGCTGAGAATGAGTTCTTAGAAAGCTGGCATGGATGTCTTTTCTCTGTCCCACTCTTACACAAATAAGAGGTACTCTGTGTGGTTGCTTCTACCCTATAATTTTGTTTTCAGTTGCCAAGATTAGTAAATTTGAGGTACAAACACTGGGTTGAATTGCAAACCTAAAGTTATTTTTGATGTGACTGCTCTGAGGTTACAAGTAAATTTTTTTTAATTATTATTTTTTTATTGCATTTTAGGTTTTGGGGTACATGTGAAGAACACGCAAGATTGTTGCACAGGTACACACATGGCAGTGTGGTTTTCTGCCTTCCGTCCCCTTGCCTGTATCTGTCATTTCTCCCCATGATTATAAATCATTCTACTATAAGGACACATGCACAAGTAAATTTTTAAATGTTGTTGCTGTAGATCAGTTTCAGAATTTGCTAGCTTAACTTCATCTTTCTTCTCTTTCTTAGTGTATTTCTGGAGTCTTTTGCGGAGGATAATTTGGGTTTCTTTTTTTTTCTCTCTCTCTCTTTCCCTTTTTTTCTTTCCTAAAGTCAAGCTGATTTGAATTATATAAAGACTTAGGAGCCAGTGCATGTGAAAAATCTATGGTATAATTATCTTAAAAGTTGAGCCCAAAAAACTATACCAGAATTCATTGGAATATACATGTTTGGCATGGAAAATATTAATATTATGGAGATAATCTACAAAGCTAGAAGAAATATGGAAGTAATAAAACAAAAATATATTAGTGAGATTTGAAATGCAAGCTTTGAGATTGAAAATATATGCCATTCAATCCCAATTAAATGAATTTGCAATATCAATCCTTGAACTATCATGTATGTATGCTAATTCTAATGAACTACCATGGATTTAGCTCTGTTCTGTTGGAGAAGGCAGACTAGTAGCATGCAGAAGAACCTCAAGGCCTATGAGGATAAGACGGTGGCTAACTTAGCTTATTCTCACAAGTCTTATGATCTTGATTACTGTGAGAAGATGCTTAGGAAGTGTTTGTTAAATGAAGGTCAACTTGGTTGTAAATATAAAAATCACATACATGAAACATTTAGGTATTTCGTGGTATGAATATATTTACAGGTTGCAAGCAAGAGAAACTCCACAAAATGAATTTTTAAGAGTAAAGAGAATATACCTCTTCACAAAAGAGAAAAGGTCAAGGGCGTTGTTTGCCTCAGGTAAGCAACAAGCCTCAGCAGGGACTCAGTTTCTTTTTCCTCATAATCTTCCTTCCACGATGCTGCCCAATTCTTGGCTCTTGATTCTTGGTGGACACATGGCTGCCAGCAGCTCCTGGGATTGCATGTGCTCAGCTTCATGGTTCGTGATACACAGGGAGTCTACTCCCCTGAGAATGCAAAAGAAAACCCCTAGGATTGAGAAGTATTGACGTAAATTTGGTCATGGACCCATCTCTGTGGCCCCGATAAAATGGATGAAATTTTGTAATTGGCTTAGCCAACATCAATCACCTGCTCCAATTCTGGAGCCAGATTGTGACATCAGCTCCTCCAGAGTGAGATAATGGTAGGTTCCTTGAACAATTATGGTACTGTTGGTGCAGGAAGGGAAATGGATATTGGATGAGAAATACAATAAATGTCAAAGGACATGCCACATGTATGTTGAGTGCTATAAGCCTTCAAAGAAGGGAAGACCAACCAGATTGGATGTGGTCAAAGTAGATTTTAGAGAGAGGCTGTATCTGGAAGGTAGATGGAATTTATTTCATTTTACAATAAAGATACAAGTTATTTTTTAAGAACTTTGTAAGAAACTTGGAAAATATAAAAAGAAGTAAATAAAAATTTATAACCTACGTGTAGCTACTATTATTTAACATGCATGAATGTAATTAAATATGTATGCTTATGTATATAACTACCATAGCATATGTAATGTATGCATGTATATGTTTATATCACATAATTAGGATCATGTTAAATTAATATTTATATTACATAATTCAGATCCAGGTATACATACATTTTTTTGGTGCTACTTTTTCATGTAATAGGCATTTTACTAATTCATTGATAATTCTTTTCTTCAGAGCCACTGTTTTCTTCACTGAGGGCCTTGCATGAGTGGAGAGGAAAGAAGGCTGATCATCCCCCGATCCCTACACTTCCAGAAAAGTGGATTCCATACTGGCAACTAAAGTGATGGCAGAATCCACACTCTTCAGAACCAGGAGCAATGAGGCATCAAGAAGACCCAGATGTCAGTGCCATCTTCCTCACTATCTATACAGCCCTACAAAAAAAAAATGCACTTCACTTATTTGACCCTTGGCTTCCTCAACTGCCACATGAAGGTTGGATTACAGTTTCTACTGGCTTTTAGGAATTAAGAGCAGGTGAGTGTAGGAATTGCAACCTCAGTGCCTTGCAGAGGAGTACCCCTGAACATGAGACATCCTTACAAAGTAATGTTTCGTGGAGTACTCTTCATCTCCTGTCTCCTTGGCTCAGTCTGCCTATACGTCCTCTTAAATAGGTGTCTTTGAGTCAGTCTGGTATTGTGGCACCACAGCTTGGGTAGAAATTCTGATTCTCTTACTGAGGAGCAGTAAAGTTTTCAACAGATTTGTGAATTTCCCTGAGCTTCTGTTTTCTCATCAGTGACAGGGGCATCCTAACATCCTCACAGCATCTCAAAGGGACTATGAGGCTGAATGAACCAAGGCATAAGGAATGCCTTACCCAGTGTTGGGCACAAAGAGGTGATTTGTATCTTATGTCCTATAATTCTTACGCTCTCAAAATCTTTTCTGCATATGTGTATGTTTGCGTGTGTTTCTAACTTTACAGATTGCATCAGCCCATACTTGTTATCTATGTCATAACATTTTTTCCATCTTTCCTACTGCCCAGTAGATAGCTAAACACACAAAGAGAGTATACTGATATTAATCAATAGCAATGATATGTCCAGAAGAATCAAAATTTCTGCCTGCAGAGAATAGGATCTCGGCAGAGTCATGTAGGAGTTCTGCTCTGCACCTACCACATGACTTTGAGAAGTCATTTAACTATGTCAGTATTCCAGAATATCAGTGTTAAAATAGGAGTGACAAGTGTTTTGAGGAGTAATGTTGATAAAGAACAGTGTTTCTTACATAGCTAGAAATGCAGAAGTATAAATTATTAATGCATTTTATAAGGATTTTTCAAAGCTAAAATGCCAAGTCTTCTCTTTCTACTAAGTCTTTTTGAATCCCCTTTCCACAGCACTCAGGGAATTTCTGCTCACTGATGGCAAATCCTCAAGGTGATTTGAGAAAGGCATCTTCCAGATTGGGAGGTGGAGAAGACTGCTTTGCCCCCATCAGCGCTGTGAGCTGAGACTACACACACACACACAAACTCCTTCAAGAAAATAAATGACTCAGTGTGAGGCTCCCACATATTTGTGCAGACACCACCATAGTGACCCCAGATCCTTCTCACTTCCAAGTTCTATGCAAAAAAGAGGAGGAACCGGGGCTGTCTCAGGCTTCCAGCAGGTGCGGAGGAGGCTCTCACACTCTTTGCATCTTGAGCCCCCTGTTTCCCTTCCATTTATTTCTGTGGCACTGACAGTGTGTGCAACGAGCCATGCTGCAGCAGAGATACCCCAGAGAAAGAGGAAACCCATTGAGCTATTTTTCACTATTACATACTTCACTTCCTAATAAATGAGATCCAGAGCATGCAAACGGCCAGTCTTGTAGATCATCATCTTAGGGAAAATCACAGACCTAACGCAGCACAAAGTAAAAAATAAATGAACCCAGAGGAGAGTCATTCTGCTGATATTTGAGACTATAGTTCCCTTCTCATAGCACTCTATTCCTTTCTGGAAGGTTTTGCACCTCAGAAAAGTATCAGGGCTCTACTGATGGTTGCAAAACAAAATAAAACAAATGCTAGATTCTTTTCTGTCCTCATGCAGCTTATTTTCACCTTTAGAAAGAGATTTATTTGTATGTGATAGATTTGTAGGTGTAGAGAAGAACTCACATGAGACCAAGTCATGTTTCACGGGATTCAGTCTCTAGTGATCCCTGGGTAAGTGGCATGAATTATGAGGATTTCATCAGCTACCTTTGCCCAGCAGCATACTACACTGTATTTGAAGACTGTAACAGAACTTGAGCAGAGGAACAGGTGACCTACCTATTCCTGGACTGCAGAGCTCAGGGCTGCTGCGGTGCCTTGGCTTCCACTGCTCTCTTCCAGTCTCTGTGCTTTTTCTTGATCCTCTGGCAGAAAACCGGCACATTTGGATGCAACTGCAAGTATTGGGGTCACCAGGACTGTTCACTGTGTCAACTAAGAGAATCAATGGACAGTAATACAATCTGTCCACATCCACCGGGGAATATAATATTTCACACAGAAAATAGCAAAATACTCCCATGGCCCCGGGACAATATCCTGAAGTTGTTTGAGGTGAAAGAAAATAAGTGTCTTTTGGGCAAAAGAATGTAGACTCTTTAGCCGTAAACTTGTGTTGCTTTCATCTTATGCAATCTGAATATTTTGATTTATTCCAGGTGAGAAAAGGGCATGAGTCTCCCACACAAGTGTGTGAGATTCCCTTGCCCACTTTTTGTTGGTCTTAAAGCCATCTGAGATGATGAATTAAGCTTGCCAAAAGCTTGTGATTTTCTAGTCAATTTAAAAAAAACTCTACCTAGTAAATCTTCAGTCCTCTAGAAAACTGATTAATTGACCTGGCACAGTGGCTCATGCCTATAATCCCAGCACTTTGGGAGGCCAAGGTGGGCAGATCACAAGATCAGACATTTGAGACCAGCCTGGCCAACATGGCCAAACCTTGTCTCTACTAAAAATATAAAAATTAGCCGGGCATGGTGGTGGGCACCTGTAATCCTAGCACTCAGGAGGCTGAGGCAGGAGAACCCATTGAATCCAGGAGGCAGATATTGTAGTGAGCTGAGATTGTGCCACTGCACTCCAGACTGGGTGACAGAGTAAGACTCTTCCTCAAAAAAAAAAAAAAGAGTGAAAAGAAAACTCATGATGCTCTTTCCCCTGGGCAGAATAACAGGGATTGCATAGACAACAAAATTCTCTCTGATAACCTTCACCATACCACCACTGGTCTCTTGGGCCATGTTGATACTCTCTGTAAAGCTGAGGAGTATCAGAAGAAAATCAAAGAACTATGATTTAAGAAACCAATACGAGTCTTTATGATTTCAGAGAAGTTGTCTTACTGTTTCTGAGTTCCACTTGTATATATAAAATGCGAAATAATGTTTGCTCTGCGTAGGTCTTGGGTTTGTCTGGAGGAAGATTTGGGCAGAGATTGCTTTGCTGCTCCTTGTCAGGAGGAAGATTTGGGCGGAGATTGCTTTGCTGCTCCTGGGAACAGCAAAATGCAGCATTTCCCAGGCTTCCCTCTGGTTTGATTGGGCCAATGGAACATAAGTGAAAGAACATGGAAGATAGAAACCTCCCATAAATGACTGAACATTCAGAGGGGTGGCTTGGGAACAGTCTCCAAAGATGTCATACCAATGCTTGACAGGACAGCAGTAAAGCAACTCACCTTTAAATAGACCACGTAAGCTTTTTGTTTGGTTTCGTTTGGTTTTGAGACAGTCTCACTCTGTCACCCCTGGAGTGTAGTGGCGCAATCTCGGCTCACTGTATCCTCAAACTCCTGGGCTTATGCAATCCTCCCGCCTCAGCCTCTCAAGTAGCTGGGGCGACAGGTGCACACTATCACACCCAGCCAATTTTTGTATTTTTTGTAGAGAAGGGGTTTCACCATGTTGGCTAGGCTGGCTTTGAACTCCTGAGCTCAAGTGATCCACTCGCCTCAGTCTCCCAAGTGTTGGGATTACAGGTGTGAGTCATTACCCCACATAAGCTTGAACAGTGAGAATTTTAGCTGTCACAATGATGGTCTATAGTCCAGAGAGCCTTATGTCATCCCCATTCCCTTGATCCTTGAGCACCAGCACAGAAGTGTAGGGAACTTCCAGACAAGACAGATCTAATTTCTCAACTTCTGGAGAGTCCAAGAACAAAGTCAGAATATGTTTGATTTGTAAAAACGAAAGCAAAGTTGAAAATAAACAAAGAAATTTAAGAACTTCCCGTGAGTGATCCTCCATTCTGTTTCCCCAAACAGTGGCTCATTTCAGAGGTTTTCAAGGACTCCAAAGAAAACAATCATATGTAAGGAGGCCAGGCCCCTGAATCATCATGAAGAAGGTAGTGTCGCAATGAGGAATGCCTGTGTTGGATGTTTACAGCAAAAATCAAGGTATTTTTATGTTAAGTCATACAACTATCAGGGCTGGGTTATTTCATTAATTTTTTCCCCAAATTGCTTTTACACTCTATTATACCATTGGAAATTGTAAAACTTTTTGTGGAGGACGGACAAACTGTTTACTCCACATTCTTGGTCTCAGAGGAATGGAAGGTAGACATTTACATGGAACACTGTTCATTCCAAGCCTTACAATCCTGATGTTGGATATGATCTTCTTTGAAGTCGTCCTCCAATGGCGGGAAGCTATTTTTCACTCAAAACTGTGCAGTTCAGGTAATTGAGTTCTGAATTTTCTTGCATCAAGAGTAACCCAGGGCAGCCAAAGTCTTGGGTGGATTAGGGGGTTTGCTTTTTTTTTTTTTTCTTTCTGTTTATTTCTTCTGTTTTTCTCAAACTTCAAAGGGTATCATCTGACCCAGTGTGATATGAACTGCTCTTTAAATATTTTTACCAGGTAAGGAATTGCTGGAACATCCCATATTGTCAGTAATGATTTTACATTTGTCATCCTTGGCAGGTAGAGTTTCCATGGATGGTATACCATTTTCACATTCATTTTGGATACTATTTAGGGTATTATTTTTATTCAAGGGCAGGCATTGGAACTGAGCAGATTATTTATTTTATACACTAAACCATTTGGGGCTGTAATGGGTGTTAGCCTTGACCTAAAACATTTCAGATGCAAAGCCTCATTTGTCAAAAATCTTCTCTTTACATGGCTAAAGAGTCAGAGGACTTGATCATTTTCCTCTGGTCCAAAGACCCATCTCCTTTTGTCCACAGGTAGTTGTAGATGCCTTCCTCAGACTTGAAAATTCTGGTTTGGTTAAACTTTCTGCTGTTCAGATAAAAAAACAGCAGCAATTTTCTGCTTCAATTTCTCTGTGACTAAATCCATTGATCATCCTTTCTCTCTGTGAGTGAGAAGTGTGTTTTCTCCTTAATAACTCCTATCCTTCTCCCTGGATTTTTTTTCCCCTTCACTTGTTTGTGTTGTGTTGGTCAGTCCTACATGCTATTCCTCTGAGAGACAGAGAGAGTGCAAAATTGAAGTTATTTTATGCTTGGGCTCCCTCGGTCCCAATTTTCAAATCTTCATGTCAATTTTCACACATCAATGTCATGTGGTGAATGTTATGGAAATTTCAGTGGGGTCCTTGGGAGGCAATTTATACGTGAATCCCTCCCCCTACCCCCACCCTGCTGCAATTCCTGTCTTTTCTAAGAATAAGTGGATCTATAATTAATGTGGATTTTAAAATATAACGGCATTCACAATTCTCATAGCAGGTTTTCCATGCCATGCCTTCTTTGCAGTATAAACACAAAAGCATAAATGCTTGCTAGCTCTCTCTCCTAATAAATGGGCTTGTGTAAAAGGAATAAAAATTACAGTTTGTTGGCGGTAAAGAGCAACTAATTAGGAAGAAGCATGTTTTTATTTTTCAAAACTGCACTGAAAATGGTTTATCATGCAATAAATTTGCTAATCACCAGTTAGGAAACAGAGTGCCATCACCACCTACCCACTGCGACTTTCTTTGAAAGTTGGTATGTTACAGTTTGGATAGGAAATTATATCCTTTTGAAAATGAACATGACAGAAGACGTTCATTGAATAGCTTAAAACTCCTCAGCAGTCAGCATTCAAATTGTGTAAACAAGAGCGTGCTTAATGGTTCCTAAAGATAGCAACTGCTGACCCTGTCTTTGCTTGGCGAGCACACCATCCCTGACCCCTTCTCATGAAGATAATCACCATTTTCTTTTGCTGTTTCTCCTTCCACAGTGAGAATGGAAGACTTTCAAATGTAGAGCATAAGGTCATCCTCTATTTTTTCTGTTCCCTCCAAAATACACTTTTCCTTAGCCCTTTGACCCTTGACATTTATAAATGTTGATTTCTAATAGATTTCTGTTGATTTTCTTTTTTTTCGGTGGAACGTAGATAATCACTTTCTTACCCAGAAGAACAGGAGCTCAGCTTGGTGCTTTTAAGCTTATACCAGCTAATACCAGGTCCAGCTCTTCCTTGCTACTGGCCTGCTCTCCTGGTTCCAAGGTAGCAGGCATTGTTCTCCCCAGAGAGGACTTGACTAATGGTGCTTACCAGTGATGCTGGCTGAACTCCCTTGCTCCAAATGTCACTGTCTCCATGACTCTGTCATACTTTCTTCTTAGCTTTCTTAATATTAAAAAAGCATCCCCTTTACTGGTGTATGATCTTGTTCTCCTCTAGAAGGTAACTTCTAGTAGAAGAAGAAACCTTTCCGTTTTGATTATCTCTGTCTTACCCGTGTCTACAAGAGCATCTGACACAGTTATTTTTGAGATGTATTGAATGACTCAACAAACAAATGCATGAATGAACATTTTGCTTTTTTATTCCTACCTCACAAAGCAAATCATTCTTATACCACAATTTAGCTCACCTGCCACCCGTCAAACACACAGGTGTCTAGAGGTAATGCAGCTTTTGGCATAAAATTTAGGAAGAGGTATTCATTGAAGATTTCCGTTCGATAAGAAGAAAGCAGCTGTGAATTTCGTGATCATCTTCCCTCTATTTACAGGGAATGCATTGTGTGGGAAGCTTATCATTAAGTGTGTTTGCAGTAGAACATCACCAAGTCACCAGTCCTATTGTGCAATATTCCTACAGCATCAAAGAAGACACCCAGTGGCCAGGACACTAGTGTCTCAGAGCAGCCTTTCGTTTTTTTAATAGCTATTTTATAATTTGTTTTTGAGTTTCAAGGTACATGTGCAAGATGTGCAGGTTTGTTATATAGGTAAGCATGTGCCATGATGGTTTGCTGCACCTAACAACCCATTACCTAGGTATTAAGCCCAGCATACATTAACTCTTTTCCCTAGTGCTCAGAGCAGACTTTCTCACCAGTTGTGCAACTGTGAGCAACTCACTGACCCTTTTTGGGTCTCAGTTGTCTCATCTGAAAATTCGCCATCATAATCCCTACCTCACCTCCTTGCCTAGATTCATTAGAATGAAATGCAAATGGTGTATATGACACTATTTTAAAAACTATCAAGAGCCATACAAAAAAAATACTTTGATCAACTGTATATATATATATATATATATATATATATATATATATATATGGAGAGAGAGAGAGAAGAAAAGGGCAAAGATACATTAAAAATCAAAGAAAATGTTTTTTGTGTGATAATGTTTTTGTCCTCCCTGAGCTATAATAAAGGGAGACAAGAATGTCACCATTTTATAGACCAATAAATTGAGGGCTAGGAAACCTGTGTTGTGCCCACCGTCATGTATGGAATTATAAGAGGCCCACAATCTGTAATTGATTGGTGCAGTAATTTTATTTCTAGAGTGCTGCAGTAGTATCTGATTTTCCTTCAAGAGGAGAACTGGTTTCTAAGTGCAATACTGTGGCTAGATCTTGGGCTGAGGTCTTATCAGACACACTACCAGGATTGGCTTGACATGGTAAAAGAAAGCAAATAGGGTAAGAATGAATCTAGGTCCAGAAAATGCAATCAACAGAAAACCTAAGTTTAAGGACAGACTTGGACCAGGAATGGCAAATAAAGGCAAAACACTAGCATCTGAGAAAAGACGTTTCTAGACAGGGAAGCAGAGAGTATAGGCAGGATAAAAGCCAGAAAGTCCAGAATCTTCTATATCAATAGCTTTGAGATGCCAAAATATGAGAACTGAGGCTATAAAGGGATCTATATTTAATAAGTGGCACAGGTTGATCCAAAGATACAGAAGCGTCTGTACAAATTATACTTCACAATAGGTTCTTTCATGAAGAAAGGGAGTCTATTATAAACCTGTACAATTTCTCATAGTAATGCAGCTACAGAAAGGAAAGAAGCAAAAACTAACTCTCTAACCCAATGTCTTTACCCATATTAAGACTTTCCCAGAATGGATGTGCTATCTATGAGTATAACTTCAAAGAGACAAATCATTTGGGGAAACATTATTTTAAAGAAAGTTGTAAAGTTTCCAAGCTTCAGGACTTTGAGTTTTAATGCTCTTTGAGTTTTGAAAAATAGTTCACAATGGATTCCAAGCAGAGTATGTGGTATTTCCTAAATGCAATTCAATAAAGAATGTATATTTTTAGAATATTTTTATGGAGTAGTGTTCTACAGCATATAATTTGCGTACATTGCTGTAGCTAACCTGTTACATTGATTTATGTTCTGTATACAGCAAATGAAGTAACACTGTATTTTTTTTTTTTAACTAATTTTGTCATTACCATCACCAGGCTGTAGGTCATTTAACCCTTTGTTTCATTGTTTCACTATGAAATGCAGGTAGTTTCACAGTGAAAGCAAAAGCAGGGTAGTGAGTGAATCATGCCTTAAACACAAAGCAGATGTGTTTATCTACTTAGGGTTATTTCTTTTCTTTTTTTTTTTTTTTTTTTTTTTTGAGAAGGAGTTTCGCTCTTGTTGCCCAGGCTGGAGTGCAATGGCGCGATCTCGGCTCACCGCAACCTCCGCCTCCCGGGTTCAGGCAATTCTCCTGCCTCAGCCTCCTGAGTAGCTGGGATTACAGGCACACACCACCATGCCCAGCTACTTTTTTTGTATTTTTAGTAGAGACGGGGTTTCACCATGTTGACCAGGATGGTCTCGATCTCTGGACCTCGTGATCCACCCGCCTCGGCCTCCCAAAGTGCTGGGATTACAGGCTTGAGCCACAGCGCCCGGCCTACTTAGGGTTATTTCTGTTTCCTGTTCCCATTTATACCCAGGGCAGACTTCACTGGTCCAATGATAGAAACTTGGTTAGAATGTGATATAAATTCTTTTGAATTTATAGAATCAAAGAGGCTTTCTACTCATTAAAGTTCTCACTACAGCATTTTTTCTTAAGTCTGTTTTCAAATTTAGGATCTGGGGTGAATGAAGTTTGCTGACAGTCTATCATTTAGAGGTAGTTAAGCTGCATTACTGGATGTCAAGTTCAGTTCTTCTCTTAGCTTCCATTTTGATTCTCCTCCTACAAAATTATTGCTTTGAACACAGGGAGCTGGCCTTTTCCTTCTCTCCTGTCCCAGTGCAGGAAGATGGAATTAATCCTGTTGCATGAAATTACAACTACAAGTTCAAAGATCCAAACTCAGAATGTTCCTGTCTTGATTATGGGGTAGTCTTTCAGTGGTTTCTTATTGCAGTTTTGTTTTGTGTGTGTGTGTGTGTGTGTGTGTGTGTGTGTGTGTGTGTGTGTTTTCATTTGTAAAATGGTACTAATGCTTCTTACCTACAACATGGACAAAGTGAAAATAAATGATCAAAATGTATGCTTTAATTTAAAATTGCCTTCAAGTATTCTGCCAAACCAATGGAGGCTTCACATTGATGTTTTACCCAGGCCAGTCATCATTAGAAATAACAGAATGCTATATAAGTGTATGTAAGGGAAGCGGACCCAGGAATCTGATCGACTGGGTCCCTGCTGTGCCCTCGTGAGATTTTACACATGCCATTAACCTCTCCGTGCCTCAGTTTTCTTACTTATAAAATGAGGTTTTTATTTATAAAACTTGTAAAATAATTCTTAACTCTCAAGATTATCATAAGGTATAAAGATAATCTATGTAATTATTTTTACATGGATTAGTAACACTCATTAGGAACACTAAAGCACTGAATAATATTAGCTATTATCATTATCATATTTTTACTGATAAATTTCACCTACCTATTTGTTCTACTAGAAGTTTATGAAATCAAAACATGTAGAAATATGTAAGTAGCCCCTAGAGTATGAAAACATTTGTGCTGTTGTTAATACTAAGCAGAGAACACAGATATACAGGTGTAACACGATGTCTGCTCTAACCTAAGTTTCTATGAACTCAATATGTGAATTCATTAATTCAGCCTCTAATTTTGAATGCTATATGAGCCTATAGAATTTCATGTGACTATGCCCTATCATTTTTTTCTTTTCTTTTTTTCCATAATGGGCAACAAATCAGGACAAATGTAGTAGGTGTCCTAAATAATTTACGTAAATGTGTGTAATCTGTTTAGACAAATGCATGAGAAACATATCTCTTCTTTTTTTCCACATTGGAAGGACCACCATCAAGTCCTACTTCTTTCCAGCTGGAAGGGCTCACAGACTGCTAGCTTTGCAGTCTCAGCTTGACATCTCTACTTCCAGGCCAGCTAGTAGTCACTGACTATAAATGTAATGAGGGGAAGAGGTGGAGCGTGGAGGAAGGGGCCTGTGTGCACAGTGAGAAGGAAGAGACAGGCAGAGGGAAGCAAAGAGAATAATGAGCCATGATACCTTTGGCATTGAAGCACCTGCTAGAGGCACAGGGCATGTGCAGCTGATGGCTCTTCTTCCAGAGGCAGGATGTGTCATTTCCCCTGCCCTGAATCCAAGCAGCCTCCAGCTAGCCAATAAACTAGGGAGTCCCCTGTGTGTCTCTAGGGCCCTGCAGGATTCTGCATGTCCTGGAAGGTCAGAAGGCAAGATTTTATTCTGAAGCAATCAACTGGGGAAGTTAAACATCTCTGATCATGTAAAAGGGGGAATCTATGTGCTTTCTGCCTACTGCCTAAGCTGGTGTACCTCAAGTGGACTAGATGTGGAAAAAGAGAGAAAGCCTTTGGTACAGATATAATTATAGACATAAAGATATAGAGACAGACATAAATGTATTATCTATCTATGTATCTTAGTTTGCCTGCCTGCCTGTTCATCCACTCATCCATCCATCCATCCATCCATCCGTCCATCCTTCCATCCATCCATCTTTTCTCTTCCTCTTTCCTTTCACCTCTGTGAAGCAAAGATCTTTTTAGTCTCAGGTGCTGCTCATCACAAAGAGCTACTTTGGCCCACCCATCCACCCTGGACCCTCACTTCCTTTCCAGACAGCTTTGGATCTTTAAGAATGAGTGTGTTTTCTCGGCCTTGCTTTTCGCCTATTCAGTGAGTGCTGGTGGAAGGGCTGGCATGACAACCCCTTGAGGCTGAGTCTTGTTGATTAGGGGATGGATTCTGAGCAAGCAGCTGTACTTGCATGCCCCCCTCAGTGACCCTTGCCAGTCTCCCTCACCCATGACCTGGAGGAACTGTCTCGTGGGGAAGCAAGGTCAGGCTCAGTGTCCATCAGGCTGTGCTTCTACGAGCTGTGTGATGGAGCATTTTCTGATGTTGACATCCATGCTGGGTGACCTGGATGGAGGCTGGTTTCTGGTTTCACATTGAGCTGTCATCCAAAAGGCCTGCTGCTTATCCTGCTTTCACAGTCCTCGAGGCCCTGCTGACATTCTCAGCCTGCTTCTCTGGCCACAGTCATAACTTAGAAACCTGGGCAACTTCGTTCAGGCTAACGCCTGGAACATTTTCTGAACCAAAATGTAGGTATATGAGTATTTCTTTTCTAATGTATAATTTTCCCAAAGTTTTCCTGTTGTAACACGTATTTCTTTCCCTGCCCCTTGTACTCATTTTGATGTTAAAATAAAACATAATAATTAAATGGACTGGAACACTTTAAATGATTTGATTGACAGGCACAATGACTGTGTTTAAGAAGCAACTGGGAAAACTTTACTTTCTCTTTATATTGTACTCATCCAGCTCAGTTTTGCAGGCTCAGTCATGTGGGTTTCTATAGTGGCAGACAGTCCAAATAATTCCACTCTAAGGCAAATAACACCACAGGACATGATCATACCACTGACATTTGAAGCTAAAATGCAAGTGTTGGTGGTCTTTTGAGTACTTAGATATTTTCCAAATATTGATTGTTTTATGACACTCTTTTGCCCCAAATATATGCTTTTTAATGCAGTGATTTCTGAATTGATTCATCTAGTCAGAAGTTGTGCAAATATCAATTCCCTAAGTTATCTTGAGGGTTCATGGGCCCAAAATAATAACATATTTGAAATTAGGATTATCCTTATAAATCTATGCAATATAGTGACTTTTAACAACAAAGTATTAATTTGAAAATAATGTCGGCCAGGTAGGGTGGCTCGTGCCTATAATCCCAGCACTTTGGGAGGCCGAAGTGAGAGGATCACAAGGTCAAGGGTTTAAGGCCAGCCTGGTCAATATAGTGAAACTCCATCTCTACCAAAAATACA
The DNA here is from genome assembly GCF_048565385.1 of Saimiri boliviensis. NCBI lineage: Eukaryota > Metazoa > Chordata > Mammalia > Primates > Cebidae > Saimiri > Saimiri boliviensis. Next base: position 138,879,574 of record NC_133453.1, read on the forward strand.
AAATGATCTGGGTATGGTGGCACGCACCTGTAGTCACAGGTACTAGGGAGTCTGAGGCAGGATAATCACTTGAACCCAAGAGCCAGAAGTTGCAATGAGCCGAGATCACACCATTGCATTCCAGTGTGGGAGACAGAGCAAGATTCCATCTCAACCAAAAAAAAAAAAAAAAAAAAAAAAGGAAATCTAATAGAGAAAGAGAAGTTTCCTTAGTTCCATAAGTGTCTTCTCAGTCACCTGAGACCATTTACAGCCTTGCCTTCAGTGGCCTGGCAGAATGATCAGGGATATGAGACCTTTTCTGCCCAGTTGTACCAATGTCATCCTTCCTCAAGCTTCCCCCATTCTAGCCTCACCACCTTGCAGCAGGAGAGTCGTGGAAGCCCCACCCCCAGGGATCTTTTCGAATCCCTGTGCTGTAAATCCCACAAAATAGTTGTGATATTTTTTTCTTCTTTTTCCTGTCCTTTATTAGCTCCAGATCCAATCAGAAACTCTTTCACCCATTATTCAGACATCTACGAGACAATCTGTCTCTCACAGTTACTTGTCAATTACCCATTAAAATATGAACTTTACAATTTTGAGACTTTACATGCATAGTCTGCTTACCACGAAAGCCTTATTGCAGAGATGGGGACAGGGATGTGTGTACAATTTGACCCTCCCTGCAAAATGCCCCAGCCTGTCACTTATTACAGGGATTAGCATTTTGTGTGGTGTGAATCAGTTGCGTTGGTTTATTTACTAAAAGGTCTTTGACTTGAATAGCCATGTGTAAATATACTTTTTCACATGCACTTGAAACACACTGTTTGATGAGATAGATGATGCTGTTAGGACTGTCACCTTTTTGTAGATGATAAAACTGAAGCAGAGAGAATTAGTGACTTTTCCAAATTATGTTGAAAGTTACTGCCTGAGTCAAAACTAGAGTCCAAGAACAACAATCTACGTTTTTATTATGACTTTTGAAAAATTATAATCTAGAAGAGCAAAGTGGCTTAGCAATATCTGGATGCCACCTTTGCTGCTTACTTTGGTAAGTAGAAGGCATACCAAAAGCAAATAATTAAAAGATGTTTCTTCCTGGGTATAGTAAAAAAACTGAAAAACAATTGTATATCCATTACTGTACTGTAAATTCATAATCTCATTTAGATCTCTCATTATAAATAAAGGGAATATTTTCCTCTAATTTATGAATACAGTAAGTTCAGAGTGGTTAAGAAGTTGCCAAAAGTCACACAGAAAGTTAGTTGTGGATGAAGGTGGAATTTCCAATTAGCCTATCTTTTGCTCTATTCTGTTGCTGCTGAATATAGAGACACAAAACTCTTAAGTGTAGCTCAGTAAGCTATGTGATGGTTTCACCTCTTCCACTCATTCTGTTCCAATATGAATTATGACCTGTCTTTATCAGTGATAGGCTCCCCCAAGGTGTAAAAAGAGACATTCATCACAAGGCACAGCGAAGGAAAAAGTAGATGTTCAAGCCTATGAATAACACCCTTCTGAATAACGCATCCGAGATTATGCCGTACAAATCAGAAAACATCACAGATATGCTCTTTGTATTTCATCTGTTATATATATTTTTAAATTCTGTGCCTTTAAAATGTATTTAGGTGTCATTAATGTAAAATACAAAACGTCAAAACTCTGCCACCCATTCTGTCCTCAAGTCACTCAGTTTTCCTTTCTAGAGGGAACCAGTGACACCAGATTATTGTGTATTATTCCAGAGATATTGTATGCATATGCAAGCAGCAATGTGTAAATATAGTGTTTCACAGTCCTGGAGGCTTGCTTGGAGATCATTCCATAACGATGCATGAATGAGCCGCCACATTCATTGTAGCTGCTGCTTTGTGTTACACTGTTTCCCTCTACCTTGACTTACTGAACCAGATCTCTTTTGATAGGCATTTAAGTTGTTTCAAGTAATTTGCTATATCAAAATATGTGGCAGTGAACATTTTTATACATACTTCTTTGCACACACATGTCAGCGTGCATGATAAATTTCTAAAAGTGAAATTGCTGGGTTATAGAGCATGTATTTTAAATTTTTAAGTAGATCTTGCTAAAACTATCTACCCCACCCCATCAACATGAAGTGATGGCAAATTTTTTTTACTTTGATCATCTAAAAGATGGAAAATGATATCTCATTGTGATTTTAATTTTTATTTGTTTTAATATGAGGGACAGAAAACATTTTTAAATGTTATATATTTAAATATAAAATATTCTTTTATATTTATTTTTTTCTGTTAGCTCTGATTATATCCTTTGTACATTTTTCTACAGCCTTGATGGTCTTTTTCTTATTGGTTTGTAGGGATATTTTCTGTATTAATTAAATTATTGCTCTGCCAAATGCATCTCAAATGCTTTTCCCAGTTTGTAGTTTGGCTTTCCTTTTGCTGTTTTTGTTGTGTAATCTTTAGAGACATTATCACTAATCCTCAGAAGTTATGTTTTATCATTCTCATGTATGGGTGGGGAAACTGCAGATCAGAAAGGGTGAATGACTTTCTCAATATTACCCAGCTAACAAATGAGGGAGGAAGAGCACAGATCTGTCCGACTCAAAAGCCAACATTCTTTCCAACATACCACATCACCTCTCTAGAGGACAGTCTCCTTTTCACTGTATGATGAGGCTGGGCAAATCCTCCAGGTCCGTATGTACTTAACTGGTGTGAATCGTGTGGTTTAGCAGCCCTCACTGATTAAATGAGTGGCAGGTTTCCATTTCATTTGCAGGACAGCGGCACGTGGAAGTTCAGAGCCCCAGTATGTGTTCATCACTTGGCCACTCTTCCAAACAAGTCCTCATTTCCAGCTTTTGCACTGCTGGATCGTTTTCCCCTGTCCCCATCATTTCTGATGCCCCTCCATCTAAGTTCTTTTCATCCAGAAATCTTCCCTACTTGCATCAAAAGAAGCAAGTCTTTGTTCTTCCTCCACTATGGCACTAGTTGTACTATGCCTGGGGTGAGGCCATTCTATTCCAACTAGCCCCTAGACACTAGAGGGAGAGACTGTGTCATGGCCATCACTGTATCCCCGTTACTCAGACCAAAGCCTGGCAGATCATGGGCACTCATTGGATCCTTGGAAAATGAATGAAACATATCACGTGAAGGCTAAGTGCTGGGTCCTAGGGTAGAATGCTGGGTTTCAATTCAGCTCCCTCATTTACCAGGAAGGTGAGCATACACCACGTTACTTAAGTTGACTAAACTTCACGCTCTTCATTGGCAATATGATTTTTTAAAATACACTACTTCGCCAGGTGCGGTGACTCACTCCTGTAATCCCAGCACTTTGGGAGGCCGAGACAGGCAAATCATGCGGTCAAGAGTTCAAGACCATCCTCACTAACACAGTGAAACCTCATTTCTACTAAAAATACAAATAAATAGCCGGGCATGGTGGGGGGGGCACCTGTAATTCTAGCTACTTGGGAGGCTGAGGGAGGAGAATCACCTGAACCTAGGAGGCAGAGGTTGCAGTTTTCAGAGATAGCGCCACTGCACACCAGCCTGGGCAACAGAGTGAGACTCTATCTCAAAAAAAAAAACCAAAAAACAAAACACCACCACCAAAAATCCTAATTGCTTCATAGGCTGAGTGTAAGAAATATATTACAAAATCCTTGCTAAATACCTGTGATTATAATGAGTTGGATGATTATTTCTTTAGCCTGAAAGATCTCAAGAATGAGAGTCAGAGGATCAAAGCTCTAATCGCAACTTTGCCGCAAATTAGCTTTAAGATTTCACTTCTCAGGACCTTCTCTGCAACATGGGGACTGTTCAACCTGCTAGTGAAAATTCTCAAGTCAGTGAATTAACTGCAATGTGGCTCCACATACGCTGAGCTCTGTCTGCTCTGCTTCACTAGTTGGTGGTTTCTAAATGGCTGGAACACATCATATAGCCATGGTCCAAGTTCACCACATGGTAACAATATAAAATCATTGAAATATATAAGCATATAGGCAAATATTATTGCTAACCCAATACATTATTAAAATAATAATTTTAAAATAATATATATTCTATCCTATTTATGTCTGTGATATCATAATACCCACAGTCATACTATAATGTAGTGAGAATCTGCTTGTTAATATGCAGATTTCCAGGCTGTCTTCGGGTTGCCATGATTTTGCTGATGTGAAGTATAGGCTTAGAAATCTATGTTTTAAATCACCACTCCACCTGCTTTTCTGGATTAGTGCAGTTTGAGAACCATTGCTTTGGTTAGAATGTTTCTCTTTGCTTTGGATCCATGGATAATCTCCCGCTACCCCCATATATAGGAACTTTATGGGGAACATGATGCTCTCCTCTATCCAGAGCTTTCTGCATTCCAATAAAACAGCCAGCAGGAAATTGCAACATTTTACATGATCTATTGCCTCTACAGACCTGGAGTGAAAGGTGCACTTTATGGGATGGGGTGGGTAAACATGAGAGAGTTGCTCTTCATCCAATCTGAACCGTTAGGATATGTCAAACGAAGCTAATATAAATGTCAGCATGCAGCTTTTGCTTGTGAAATCTGAGTTCGTTGTACTGCAGTTCATTTTCCTTCTTCCAGCTCTGTGGATGCTATCAGCTGATATGTCTGACAAGCATTTCCTTTCCCAAAATAAAAGCCATCTCAGCAGTTCTGAGTGAGTCTCCCTGCATGTGTGTGCACGTGTGCCTGTGAAACTCACGTCACATTCTCCTTGCGGCTGCAATGAGCAAGTCTCTGTGGGCCTCCCAAAACACCAAGCTGGAAGCCCCGGAGCTGTCTCCAGGAGCCATCACACCAGTTCATAATGACCACTAGAGTATGGAGTTATATAGACATCCAGGGGAGGAATTAATTATGGGGAACATGAAGTCCCTCTAGGAATAGACTGAAGATTTAACACCTCCCAGGTGAATACCATGCCATTAGAGTGAGAAGGCAGCTCTGTTGGCTCAATATAACACAGAGCCTGTTCTACATAACAATGGCCCGTGAGGTGCACCTGATTAAACCAGCTCTGCTCTGGGGATGCCCTTGTCAGCCATGGGTTATCTTTCACTGGAGAGGTGCCAGATTGCAAGGCAGGTCAAGCTTTGGCTGATTTTTTTTTTCTCACTTGTTTTATTATTTCTTTTTCATATGTTATGCTTCTCACCTTACTTTGGTGGTTTTCCAGAAAAACATATAAACCTCTGAGCCCATCTTAATGGCAAATTACAATGATTCTCCATGCTTTTCACAGGACTCAGGATGTACACTTACCTTGGTTTGTCAAATTCCCATCTAAATATTTTCAAATCATGACAACCAGGAGTGACTGAAGAGAACATCCTTTGAATCTGCTGTATTGCTGTTATTTCTAACCCAGCTGGTTTTATCCAAACAGGTTGATCCTTTCTGTGGGAAGTTAGGGCAATTCCCCAAGGCTTCCTTGCAGTTCAGATCAACCAATTAATGTGCTTTATAATTCTATATCAGAAATGGTGTTGTTAAAATATGTATTCTTATTCTGTGTCTTCCCACACTGATAGACACAGGTATATGACAGATTAGCAGAGGAAAACAGGGAAGGAAGGAGAGAAGAACACAGAAAGGTAAAAATGACATAAATCCTACAATATCTAAATTTCTATAGGGTTATTTATGAAACTTGCAAATAATAAAAAATTACTCGAGTTGTTATCTGTTAATAAAACTAATAGAAATAATAACTTTTTTAAAAAAGCCTCCTGTTATCAACATGGCTAAATTAAAAGTCCTTTGAGGCAAAATCTGGATAAGTTTGACAACAAACCTAACACTTACCTGTATGAGTCTTGTGAAGGCAAATCTATTTGAGAACTGTTGAGGAATTAATCACATATGGGGATGAACACACACATGCACACACAGACACATTTCCCTCTTTGCCCAACGTTAATTTCCTGCATCCCTCCTACCAAAATGATCCTTCAGCACCTCCCCAAAATCAAATTGTGCTGATTGAAAGGTGATGACAGTCAGGTGGGTGCAGGAGCCCCTTGTGTTATTGATGGTTCATATCAGGCTGAGGAGCAGCAGATAGAACAAAAAGCCTAAATCACCCTGTTCCCAGACCTCCCACACCCATAGGTGCTGGGGAAGTACACTTCTTTCATTGTTCAATGTGTTTTTAAAAGTGCAGTGCATTCCAACCAGTGAGGATAGGCATGTGAAGAATTGTTGTGACTCAGTACTTGAGAGAGGGAGAAATGTGTTACCTTTTTATCTTTGGATGTGATGAAGAAGATAGGACTGGGGATGGTGGGTCATGTTTGTGTGTATGTTGTTCCGGGGTTGTAGCTTGGCAGAAATCATAGCTCTGTTTTACACCATTGCACTGAAGTTCTACCTTAAGTTTTTGACCACCCCTCCTGTTCTACCCACTGGCCTCTCTTTCTGCTCTAAATCTACCAATTATTTTCTTTAAGTGTCAGCAGTACACCAGACACAAGGAGATATAACCTTTCCTCAAGTTGATGCTGTTAAACCATTACATACTTGAAACTGAAGTCGTAGTTGTCAATTGCAACTTCAGTCACTAATAACTACTTCAGAAGAGCGAGTGGTGTCTGGGCTCTTAATGCTGTGGCCCAGGGCTCCAGAAATGTCTTCACAGGTCATTTAGCTCCATCCATCTGATCTGTAGCAAGATCAGTCAATCTTTCAGCCGAGTGCTTTCCTTTCTCTTCTCCTCACTGCCAGGTCCTTTATTTGTTCTCCCAGGGCCATACTGGGGGATGATCTTAGGCAGCCATATTGACCACTTAGGCTGTAAAGACTTTGAACTTAGGACATCACCACATGCTTAGATCTTGAATTCTGTCACTTGCCTGTGAGGATTGTTTTTTGCTGTCTTTTTTCCTCTTCTGCAGTTTTATTGGGCTCTTATTCTTTTTTTCTTTCTTCTTCTTCTTCTTTTTTTTTTTTTGAGGTGGAGTCTCACTCTGTAGCCCAGGCTGGAGTGCAGTGGCTCGATCTTGGCTCACTACAACCTCCGCCTCCTGAGTCCCAGTTCAAGCAATTCTCCTACCTCAGCCTCCCAAGTAGCTGGGATTACAGGCACGAGGCACCATGCCCAGCTAATTTTTGTGGTTTTTAGTAGAGGCAAGGTTTCACCATGTTGGCCAATCTGATCTTGAACTCCTGACCTCGTGATCTGCCTGCCTCAGCCTCTCAAAGTGCTGGGATTACAGGCGTGAGCCGCTGTGCCTGGCCTGGGCTCTTATTTAAAAAGCCTTCTAACCAGCCCTGCAAGCATGACATAGCAAATAAAAAATGACCCATCTGTCAACTGACACGAACCCTGCAGAAGATCTTGGTTAGGGATGGTTATGGTCTTATTAGAACTGCGGTTTTAGAGAGTACCGTCCTGTGCCTTGTCGATGTTAGGGGTTTTTAAACTTTGTTTTAAAAGTTTAAATAGGCTTTGTAGATGAGATTAATCTTGACTTCTATTTTAGAGTGTAACTCATAATAATATTACTGCTTACAGTTATTGCATATTGCTTTGCAGTTATTCTATTGCTTAAAGTGTGTGCGCGCACACACACGAATACATTCTATATGTTGTCCATTTTACAGATGAGGTAGCAGAGTGCTTAAGTAACTTTCCCAATATCACTCAGCTGGAATTGGAAAAACAAGAATCTGAACCCCTGTCCGAGACACAGAAACCCACAGTCAATCATGAACCAATACTTTTCCTCTGATAACAAACAATCATCAATACTGTATGAACTCAAATGTTGTTAGACTTATATACAAAACTGCTGCAGCAAAGCTACTGCAATGCTGAGACACCTGTAAGCCCCATCTTGAGAGTTTGTAAGCACCACTCTGCCATCCTTTGCAAATGCAGATAACATATTAGAATCTTAGGATGAATTTTTAATATGATATGATGCCTGCCAAAAAGTGAGTGCATTGGAGAAGCAGACAGGGACCAAGAGTATTGATAAAGAAAGGTGTCTTTATGTCTGTCTGTCTAATTTCTTCTTTCTGCCTTCTCACCTTCTTAAAAGTCTTCCTGCCTCTGCTGCCCTCTGTAGAATTGTTGGTTTCAAAGGGCAAAGCTCTGATCGTACTTAGGGAAAATTCCTTTTCATCTTAATGTAAGCGTAATGATGTCAGTGCCCGTACTCAGGCTCTGTTCCAATGCAGGTAATTATGCTCTGCCTTCATCAATTCCCTGCAGTTTCTGTTGAGTCTATTTTTCCTCTCCTTCCTGTCCTAGACAGTTGTGCCACATTGCTGGGCTGCTGTTCAACATCTGCTTCCCCAAAGAAGTACCCTTTAAATGTGAATGAAATTATTTCTCTCTCATGACTGTTTTGCTGAAAGGAACCTGATGAATGGCAGGTGCTGGGGTGCTGCTTTGATTTGGGTCAGGGGATGCCTTGCCGTTAGTCCAAGGTCACTTGAGTTCCTTGCCTGGAACAAAGTACACAAACGTTCTCTCAAAGAAAATGAGGCTTTATATTGGACAGGATGATTGACTGGCCCCACACTGGCATGGGTCAAGGCAGGCACTGACCTCCTCAGCTGATGGGCTTGTCCTAAATGCCTTTGAGATGACATCCTGTGCCTCTCTTGTAGAGAGTCCTTCCGAGCCCACTGGGGGCCAGGCCCAACTCCAGTCTTACTGACCTCAAACAGATCAGGCCTTGGGCCTCCTGACTCTGTTTCCAAGTTCTTACTCTCTCACATTTGATCTCTCCTTTCTTGGCAGAATCACCCAAAGAAGAGAGATTCATTTCCAATTCCTTTTACATGATCACTTCTTACTATTCCTTTGAGACACAATCTTTGCAGAATGACAGCATACCCATAATGCCCCCTATATGTTCTCATTGAACCTTCTCATTCCAAGGTGACTTAGCTGGGACCAGGCACCTCACATTTCCAATACTCATTTTTTCCCCCACATTCCACTTTCCAATTTCCCAGAATTTCTAGGAGGTATATTTTGATATTGGTACATTCACTTTCACCTCACTGATAATCAAAATTGGCAAATTCTACTGGTCCTAACCCTTCATTATATTGTTACTATTACATAGTATGATTGAGTTCTGATAAAAAGCCTTGGATTAAAAGTAAATTTAATACAGGCTTTATGCAGGGAAATTCATTTCCTAGTTCAGAAAAAAAAAAATCCCAAGAGTGGGGGAAGAAAAGAAAAATCCTCTGTAACAGACACAAATAGCAAGGTAGCATGCAATTCTTTATATATAGTTTCATATATTAAGAGAAACAAAATTCAGTTATACCATTTAAAAATTGTAACTTACTCATCAAAATTTTTATGAGCATGAGAGCAGGCATGGCTAAGAAAGAGATACTCAGTAATAATTGCAATTTTTAAAATATTCTTTACAAATTTATTTTCCAGATATATGTTATGTCCAAAATAAGGCAAAAAAAAAAAAAGAAAAAAAGAAAAACAGGTCACAGGAGAGCCTCCGTTTGTTGGGACAAAAAAGAATTTTGTCAATGGAATAATATCCTTTTTTGTACCAGTGATTTGGCCAGTAGATTTTTTGAAATCACCATCAGCTAGCTCAAAATGGAAAACAATAACCTTAAAATATATTAATAACTGAAGATACCTCAGATGCAAGCTTTATCTCATTAGTTAACACAATTAAGTACATTGCCTTACTAGCCCCAGTCCCTTCCCAGAAGAGAAGGTAGATTCTTTTAGTTGGTTCAAGCTGCTATAACAGAAATACCATAACCTGGGTGACTTATAAAAAATGGAAATTTATTTTTCACAGTTCTAAAGGTTTGAGAAGTCCGAGATCAAAGAACCTGCGGATTCAGTGTCTGGTGTGGGCTCGTTTTCTTATTCAGTGGGTCATATTCTCACTGTGTCCTCTTCTGGTGGAAGAGAGGTGATGAGTGAGCTCTCTGGGACCCCTTTTAAAAGAGTGCTAATCCCATCATGAGGACTCCACCTTCACAACCTAATTACCTTCCGAAAGGTCTCACCTCTTAACACTATCACCTTGGGGGTTAGCTTTTCAACATATAAATGTTGTGCAGACAGAGACATTCAGCCTATAGCAGAGAATATGGAGCAATTGCCAAAACAGGGAACACACCAGCCACTTTTGTGAATATGGAATCAAGAAAAAAAAGTATCAACCTGTAATTTAAGTCATAAGATTTTTGACATAAGGCCATTTAATATTGGTTGATTTTTTAGGGTGATGAGATAAATCTGTGCATTCTTTTCAAGCATGCGTTGAGAGACTGAAAGCTCTTCCCCTCACAAACTTCAACCATTTAATTCTTTAAAGCTGTTTTTACATGAATTAGAGGGTTTGGTAGATGCAATGTCAGTTACAAAACTACACTCTTGTCTCCATCTAATTTTGTCTTAGCAGTTCTTTTAAACTGCTAAATCTGGTTTTAAAGTATGATGATTTTGTTTTCTGGTGGTGTTAAACAGCTGCTGCTTTTCTGATGAGAAGCCCATTTTCCATTTTATATCTGCAAGATGTTGGCTACATCAGGCCCAGTGAAGCAGGCAGCTGAGAAGCCTCTTGCTGTAAGAAGCAGTTAAAAAAATGGGGGCAAAGGGCCTTTCTCCAGGCACCTGTCTCTTAGGATGGGGAATGGAGAGGAGACCACAGCAAAACAAAGCTTCACCCATACAGTCAGGGCCACGAACCAGCCTTTCAGTAAGAAGCAGTGAGATAACTCCAGAGAGGATGAATCATCGTAAACATCACAATACACATGAATTTTTGATCCCTGAATAGAGAGGCAAAATAATTGATTTGGGAAAAAAATCCAGATTGTCCTTGGGGAATACCAGTCTTTGTGATCCTGTGCAGTTTTCTGAAGTTGCAGAATGGCCCTTCCAGCATGGGTCTGCATGGGTCTGCATGGTGTTAAAAAAAAAAAAAAAATGACAAACTCAGGCGGGGTGTGGTGGCTCATGCCTGTAATCCTAGTACTTTGGGAGGCTGAGGCAGGTGGATCATGAGATCAGGAGTTTGAAAACAGCTTGGCCAACATGGTGAAACCTCTTCTCTATTAAAAATACAAAAATTAGCCAGGCAGGGTGGCACATGCCTGTAGTCCCAGATACTCAGGAGGCTGAGGCAGGAGAGTCACTTGAACCCGGGAGATGGAGGTTGAAGTGAGATGAGATTGCGCCACTGCACTGTAGCCTGGGCAACAGAGCAAGACTCTGTCTCAAAAAAAAAAAAAAAGAAAGAAGGAAAGAAAGAGAAAGAAGAAAGAAAAAGAAAGAAAGAAAAGAAAAGAAAAGGAAAAAAGGAAAAAGAAACTCAGAGTTTCTGACTTCTCTTTAGCAACCAGGTGAGGCCTGCTTGCCTGTGAGGCTGTGGCTGAGTGAAGCCCGGCATTCTGAGTGGGAACAGTTCTTCAGCTCACTGCTGTCCAGATGGGACTTGCCTCATTCCTGGACGGTCCAGGCAGAGCTTCCACAGGATCCTGGCTTTGTCACACTGGAAGAAGGGGAATCGATTTCATACAGGGCTCACTGGTGTGCACTGCCTCACCCCTGCTCTCTGGGGACCCTACACCTGGAGCTAAAGAGCGGTGTAGTGCTGTGAACTGTGGCACTGATAGGACTTCTTTCAAGCAACCAGGAAAGGGTAGGGATAGGAATTAAGAAAGAAGGGGAAGGCCGAGCGTGGTGACTCACCCTTACAATCCCAGCACTTTGGGAGGCCCATGCAGGCAGATTGCCTTAGCTTAGGAGTTAACGACCAGCCTGGGAAACACAGTGAAACCTCGTCTCTACTAAAATACAAAAAATTAGCCGGGTGTGGTGTCCTGTAGTCCCAGCTACTCAGGAGGGTGAGGCAGGAGGATCACTTGAACTGGGAGGAGGAGGTTTCAGTGAGCCAAGGTCGTGTCACTGCACTCCAGCCTGGGTGACACAGGGAGACTCCATCAAAAGAGAGAGGGGGAGAGAGAGAAAGAAAGAGAGAAGGAAAGAAAGAGGGAGGAAATGTGAAGAAGGCACATGGATAGTTCAGCATTATGGCCATTCCAGTGTTAAAATACTGGATGATTTCCACTTCAGCTCGCAAAATAGTTGCTGCTCCAAGCTCTGGGAATTCCTGCGCCACCTCCACTCATACCAGCATCAGTTCAGATAGGGTGCTGCCTGTGCCCTGATATTATAAAATATTCTTCGTATCATCCATGAGGAAAAGCGAATACAATCACCTATGACTCCGAGCATTGACTGGGTCTGGTTGATGCTCTCTGCTTCCTCTCTCCTACTCTTGAGAGTCTCCTGTCACCTACTTCTCACCATGTGCCTTCCTGGGACGTCTTACTTCCCAGAAGTTACAGGCAGTTGAACAGCAGTGGGGTAAACCATTATGGAGATCTTAAACTGCTAGATTATTACAAGCTCAAATTGATTACCTTGGAGCTTGTACATTTAGGAATGAGCAAATATAGCATTTGAACATGGCTAGAGAATTCTGTGTTCAATAGATGTAGATTTATGTTTGCTGTTTTTATGTTGTTATTACTGCTTTGTTCCTTCAGTTCCAGTATCATTCATTGTATCCAAAGTCGTACAGGCCCCAGCTATTCCTTTTCTTATCTTCCTTTAGTCTTTAAAAAGATATTGTTTGCCATTTTATAAAAGAAACCTAAGAGGTCTTCCTTTCCACTAACTAATTTTAATTGTATCTCCTGGTGACAAAACAATGCTTTTAAAATGATCTGACAAAAATGAGCTAATGTCTCTCAAAATGCATGCGTACATTCTTGAACACGTGTTAGCATCTTTGTCTTGTTCTTTTAATCAGCACGTAGTTGGTTCAGATCCCACTTTCCTCCCAGCAGTTGCCATTTTAATCATTGTTTAATTGAGGATATATGTGTGCACTGGCACAAATCAGGGTCTGGATTTGCAGTCAAAGGCTCTAGATTAGTTTCTATCATTCATTAAACTGGGTGACCTAAGAAAAGTCACTTTATTTGTGCCTAAAGGTGCCCCCCCAATGAATTAACAGGATTTGGCTAAGTGATAATGTTACCTTCCTGCCAGCTCTAAGGTTCTAGGATTTATTGGCATTATTTTTCTGTTCTAATAGTAGCAACAACTAGCATGTTGAGAGTGTCTTTTATACATCATCTCACTTATACCTTACAGTCATTCTAACAGGTAGGCAAAATGATAAAAAGGAACCCCACCAGCTTACAGCATGCAAAGATAAACAATTAGAAAATTTTTGAATTACCCTTTTGAATTACCCACTCCAATTTCAAAAATTAAACATTGGTTTATGGAAGTCATTTTTCCTGACTCTAACACAGGTGTTAGCATCTGAATGTGTTGGCTGAGCTTGGCATCCTGGTGTGAAATGATAGTTTTGCAGCTAGTTGTTAAACATATGTGTTTGTGTGTAAACATAAATGTGTACATAAACACAGTAGGAGGTAGCAGGGTAGTCAAGCAGGGATGAATACGAGAAAGAGCAAATTACTCATTAGCCTCCAGACAAAAGGAAGGAAAGACACCTAACATTTAACTGCCCAACGTGTGCAGTTCATGTTATCTTATTTAATCTTCACATCAATCCTATAGGAAGTACATGTTAACTTTCCCATTCTACAGATACAAAAGACTCAACTTCTCATAGGTTACATAGCCTCACATGTCTTTCCATGGCATCCTTAATTTATTCATTCATTCATTTATAAACAAATTTTTATTGGGCACTTAGTATGTGTCAGGCTCTGTGCTAGCTAACGGACAAAAGCTCACACGAAGAAGTTCACTGCCCTCCAGGGTCTAAAACTTCAACATTCTTGAAACTTATAGCCTCTATGGAGGTCGGGAGGTAGCAAAGGTTAGGGAAGAGGAGGAATCAGAGGTGTGTTGGTAAATGTTCAAAAACTAGCTCTTGCAGTTGGGGGGAGCCCTGATTTGTAGCACCTGACAATTTCTTTGTCTAAATACATCCAACCTTGCTTGTTTCAGTGTCCACCATGACATCCCTGAGTACAGGGAAGAGATGCATACAGCCTCCTATGCCAGGTGAGCCAGCTCCAGCACAGGGTTTTGTGGGACAGAAGATACAATTATAGAAGAGCCCTTTAATGGCTAAGATAAGGATACCTGATCCTCTCCCCATTGTAGAGGGTTTTGTGTTTAACAATGTATTTTCTCTATATATAACTTATTGTTATCCCTACAAGAACTTCATGAAAAAGGCATTTTGAGGATGGAGTAACTAAGCCTACTGAGGATAAATACCTCTTCCAATATTCTACAGTTTGTAAGTGGCAAGACCAAACTTCAAAGATCACACCCTTCACTATAATACACATGCTCAAAAACCCAAGATAGGTCACAAGGGCCTACTTCACAGGACTAGACTAATTCATTTCAATGGAGCATGATAATGAGATTAGCTCAATGTTCTTCTAGTTATTGTTATTTGCCACACACAGTCAGTAAATACTCTTCTAAGACCAATGCATGTCCTTAGTTATGGGCCATAGTACAAGAGTATGAGAGAGGCTAAATAAATATGATGGGACAAACCCAGAAGCAGTATCCACTGAAGACTTCAACATATGAGCCAATACTGTTACCTTCACATTCCAAAGCCAACGCTCATCTTTACCTAAGTGGTGATCTTCTTTAGGGAAAAATCATTACCCCACAGTCATTTAAAAAAAGGGTGTCACAGCGGAGCACAGTAACTCATGCCTGTAATCCCAGCACTTTGGTAGCCAAGGCGGGTGGATTACAACGGCAGGAGTTCAAGACCAGCCTGGCCAAGATGGTAAAACCCCATCTGTACTAAACATACAAAAATTAGCTGAGCGTGGTGGCAGGTTCCTGTAATCCCAGCTACTTGGGAGGCTGAGGCAGAGAATTACTTGAACCTGGGAGGTGGAGGTTGCAGTGAGCAGAGATTGTGCCAATGCACTCCAGCCTGGGTAAAAAAGGATACCACTAAAGCAATTTAGTGTAAGGATGGAAGCCAATGAGCAATCAACTTCTCACGCACCCAAAGCAGACTGATGACCGTTCGGCTGCCAGTAGTTAAAACAAGGCATTTTGTAAAGTTAGCTTGTTTATACAGGCTTTTCATCAGGTATTTTTGCGTATCTTATTTAAGAAAGACGAAGTTTGGGTGAACATGGAATTCAAGCTATGATACTTGAGATTACAGGTAAGAGAAAAGAGCAGCTCGTTCTCAGGCAACATAACAAGGTGCAGCTAGGTGTATTTGATCAATTCAGGATGGTCAACATTTCCTAGATACTCACTGCTTGCTAAGCAGTCTGCAAAAAACTTTCTCGATAAAGTCCTAGAAAACTGAATGTATTGGTCACAAAGCAGCAATTTAATTGATGGTAATCTTCTTATTATTTTTATTCAATGCCTCTAAAAGGGGGGTTGCTTTTGTTTTGAGACTGTTTTTTAATTTTTATTTTAGTTCTTAACTGATCTGCTGCCTTGGAGTCTCCCTACTTCATGTCAACAAATGTGCCGTGCCCTGAGAGCTGGGTTAGAAGGACCTGTGGCTCAGGTACTCTTACTTTGCAAATCTAAAACTATACGAGAAAAACATAGTATATTTGTTTGAAATTTAAGAAAGATGAAATATAAGTTCAAATAATTTCTCTTTGGAAAAGGAAAATCAATACTTGGTTCTTTACAATTCCTTACGTTCTGATCATGTTTTTAATCTTCCAAATAATTTTCTATATATTAATCCACCTGATTGTCACAGCATCTTTGTGAAGTGGGTAGGGCAGTTAGGTATTAATATTTTTCATTTCACAGATAATAAAACTAAGACTTGGCAAAGTATGGGTTTAACAATTCCTATGGCTTGGCTTGGCTGTGTCCCCACCCAACTCAAGCTACATCTTGAGTTGTAGCTCCCATAATTCCCAGGTGTCATGGAAGGAATCCAGTGGGGGGTAATTGAATCATAAGGGCAAGTCTTCATCTGCTCTTCTCATGATAGTAAGTCTCATGAGTTCTGAGGGTTTTATTATAAAGGGGAGTTCCACTATGCAAGCCCTCTTGCCTACTGCCATGTAAGACATGGCTTTGCCCCTCCTTGCCTTCCGCCATATTGTGAGGCCTCCCCAGCCGTGTGGAACTGTGAGTCAATTAAACCTCTTTCCTTTATATGTATTCAGTATTGGGTAGGTTTTTACTAGCAGCATGAGAACAGACTAATAAAATAACTATTTCATGAGTTTGATTCTATAGCATTGTTTATATTTTAAGATTATATTTACATATTTCCTTCAGGAGGATATATCTATTAAATAGACATTATTTTGAGTAGTCATTACTTTATACAATACTTAACATACCTTGGCAAATATATTAGTAGCAGGAATATATTTTTGCATTAAAATAATTTCCATAATGTATTACATGTTTACTTACCCGTTTTAGCAGTAGTTCCCAGTATACCTTTGACATTACAGAAATGTGTTCTTCTTTAGTGAAAGAATAAAGATGGGGTAGAACTAAATAGATAGCATCATTAAATAGATTTCAGAACACTTTCTTGCTTCCTGTTACATATTTGCATAAATATGAGAATTTGTCAATTGTACCATAGTTTTAAATGAAGTTGATATCTTTTTTCCTGCATGGGAGATGAATTGCTAGGTCAGCAGGCCCTTAAATGTCATGAATTGAAATATATACAGCAGATGACACTTGTCAAAGGCTCAGTGATCAATTCAGATACAAATCTGACTTGAGGACTGAAAGAATCCAAATCAAATCGATGTAAGAGATAAAGTCCAGGTTTAGTACGGTGACATAGTTAGCAGCCCTTTTCATGGGATAATGCAGCAGGACCTCCCCGAGATTGACAGTCCCAGGCCTTGTCAGTTCTCCCGGAGCCTGTGGTCAGATCACTCTGTCTTCCTACCACTGTGTTCACTGGGCTAGCAATGAAGCAGCTGGTCAGGGAAAAACAAACAACAACAAAAATATGATACAGCTGATAGACCCTGCCTCCGTTACATTTCTGCAACTTTCGACTTATGATGCCATGTTTTCACACAAAGAGATGTCAAAAATTGAGACGATTTTTGCATAAAAAAAGTAATTTAACTGGGACTATCTTCATGTAATCAAAACAAAAAGTCTATATGAGGATAGTGAGTGTGAAGTTCTGAAAATGATTCAAGGCAATGTCAGTGGAGCCCAAGCAGTTAGTAATCAAGAGAAGCAAGTCTCAGGCCCCTCTGTAGAGAAACTGATCCAGAGGCAGATGCAGGGAAGCAATTCTGCTGAGCCCCCACTCACTGTGGTTACCAGCATAAATGGCATCTTCAGTCACGAAAGGGGAGTGTGTTAAAATAATGTCATCTCCTGGAACACGAGAGTCATATTTTCTATTGATAATAATTATCTTTAGGGAGCATTTACTAGTTACCACACACTTAATAAGACCTTAAGATTCATTGTGTGAAAGAAAGCTCACATGAGCTCTCTCAGATAGGTGGTGTCATTATTTACATCTTGTCAATGGAGAAACTGAGATCTCGGTCACATAGCTAGGAAAGGTAAGAATGCAGCTTTGTGCAACTCCACACTTTTAACCATAGCATAACTTTTTTTTTTTTTTTGAGATGGAGTCTCACCATGTCACCCAGGCAGTGGCATGATCTCAGCTTGCTGCAACCTCAGTCTCCCAGGTTCAAGTGATCCTCCCACCTAAGCCTCCTGAGTAGCTAGGATTATAGGCATGCCATCATGCCCAGCTAATTTTTGTATTTTTAGTAGCGATGGGGGTTTTACCATGTTGTTCAGGCTGGTCTCGAACTCCTGACTTCCAGTGATCCACTCACCTTGGCCTCCCAAAGTGCTGAGATTACAGGTGTGAGCCACTGTGCCAGCCTTTAACCGTGGCATAACTTGTGTCCATCTCTATATCCTCTACAGCACTTGAGGCAATCATAATCAAAGGATTGGATTAGGTGAAAATAAATAAAATGTAAAAGTTCTGTCACCAGAATCTAACAAGATTCTCAGCAGGAAGGACTTCTGAGGCATTTTATGTTTTTGATTCAAGCATTTGAGAATTAAAGAATAATTTTCCTCTTGCATCCATTCATTCGGTGATGAATTCAACAAAATGTATTTGGTGCCTACTTGGTGCTAGATTTGGTGGTAAATGAGACAGACAATCTTCTTGTTTTCATGTAGTTTAATTCCAGTGAGGATGATGCAGGTGGTACTAAGTGTTAGAAGGTTTCAGCAGAGCTATGAAATAAAGAAGGTCTCAGGGAGGTGATTTAGGTAGGATTTTCAAGGATGGCCTCTTTTAGGTGATACCTGAGATGTGACTAAAAAACCAGAAAGAACCAGACTTGAGAAGAGCAGAAAAAACTTTCTGAATGTTAAAAAAAAAAAAAAAAAAAAAAAAAAAAAAAAAAAACAAAGATCCTGAAGCAGAAATGACCCCGGTGTGATCAAAGACTGGAAAAGAGGTCAGGTGGCTTGCATGTCCCAGCTGAGGAAGGACATAATACGAAAGAATCACAGTAGAAGCAGGATCCAGTCAGGCGGGACCAAATGGGTCAGGAGCATTAGATTCGCTGAGTATTCTAAGGATGCTGGAAAACCTTTGAAAGATTTTAAGCAAGAAAGTGACAGGATCTCGATTGTAAGTTACAGACAGAAAGTGTAATTGCAATATGAAAGAACATAGATTGAAATAAAGAAATAACTGGCTGGGGCGGTGGCTCATGCTTGTAATCCCAGCACTTTGAGAGGCCAAGGCAGGTGGATTACCTGAAGTCAAGAGTTCAAGACCAGGCTGGGCAAAAAAACAAAACCCTGTCTCTACTACAAATACAAAATTAGCTAGGCATTGTGGTGCATGCCTGTAATCTGAACTGCTTGGGTGGCTGAGGCAGGGTAACTCCTTGAACCCAGGAGGCGGAGGATGCAGTGAGCTGAGATTGCATCACTGCACACCGGCCTGGGTAACAGAGAAAGAATCTATCTCAAAAGAAAATAAATAAACAAATAAATAAATGACTAACTCACTAAATAAAGGAAGCCAGGACCCAGCTCTAGGGATATACCAAAATGTAGAGATTAGCAGAGAAAGTGAGAACAGCAGAGAAGACTGGGAAGTATCGGCCAGGGGAGAAAGGACACCCAAGACAGAGTTGCAAGTTACTGTCAGGAGAGGACCCTGGAGAAGGTAAGAAATAATCAGCTTTGGGAACAAGGAAACACACTCCCTGAAAGAATGTTCTAAAGTGTCTCATTGTGGAGTGTATTTTACCAAGAAGAACATAATCAGTCAATTCAACGTCCAAGAAAATTTTATGACAAAGGAGGTGTTAAAATTGTGCCAGAAAGTAATTTTATCACTTTTCAGGCTCTGTTTGTGTTGATCATCTGAATTTTCATTGGACTTATTTTATTATTCAGTTCTTGTATAAATGAATTGTACTTTTTAAAAATCTCTTTGGTTGTTTTATATCATCTTTTTGTTCACTGGGGAGGTTTATTAATCTATTGTTAATTAGATTCCAAGCATTTCTAAACAGGTCTCGTCTTTCCTTTATCTACATAGTTTTCTGCACAGAGACCATCCAACGAGATTGCGTAAATTATATTCACGGTGTCTAGAAGTTGGGCCACTCCATGCGTGGTTGTACATAGAAAGACATAGCATCGTGTCTCTCTAAAGCGTCACTAGGAAGGACCTGTTCAGAAGGGAGTTCAGGTTTAGGTTGCCTCTTGGAAAACTCCACAACAATGCCAAGGAAAGTGGATGCAGTGATAATGGGGCGAGGGTGGAGTGGGGGAGGGGGTTCCTGGATGACAGGTTGCTGAATCCGGAACCCTGACACTTGTGAAGTACTCTGTCAGGAACATTAAGTATCCAAAAGTGATAAAGCTTCAATTTGCTAGTCCATTAGACTAATTACTGCAATAATTAAGTAACTACTTGATTAGAACTAATGGGTACCTAATTATCCAGGAGAAAAGTATCAGGTGGCAATTATCAGGTGGCAATTAATAGACTGGAGTTAATGTCTTAGCACTGTCTTTGTATGAATTCATAAGCAAGGTAAAGAAAACAAACAATAACTTATTAATATTTATTGGTGGTGCACAGTGTTTTTCAGCTTGTTTCATTTACACAGAACCAATTAGTGGAAAGACCATTAGAGTGGCAGGAAAGAAAGGGACCCAAGCCGACTTAGCTTTTTAAAGGGACAGGATCTCATTAGCAATAACAACTAACATTTAACTGGAATCAACCTGTGATTTTAGCTTTGTTGCCATAATTCTACTGAAAGGGGATCACAGAGGTGAAAAATCAATAGTCATGATAAAATCTGTGAGAAATTGGCTAATATATTGAAGTCAAGGGCCTTATTAAAGATTTTTCTTAGTCTACTGGAAACCTCTCAACTATTTCTCCCATTCATATTTTTAAACGGCTGGGGAGAGAGATGGACAGGAAGAAACATAACTTAGGAGAAAAGAAACTTTTCTTATGAATACATATCACACAGAAGCCCTGGATTTCTCCCAGCATAACAGGTTTCCTCTCTAGGCCAGTTATTTTTAAGCATTGACTAAGACCAGCTGCTAATATTAGGAAATATTTGTTCTAAAAGTGTGATGTTAGAACAAGACTTCCATCTGTGGTCATGTTGCTCTGTAGCAATAGTCCTGTCTTATACAAAAAACCACTTTGTTAGAAAGCGTCAGGCAGAGTTTGAAAGGCAGCACTCAAGTTCAGAGGAGAAAACAGGTCAGCTATTTATTTATTTATTCTTTAAGTCAGGAAAACTCATGCTACAAGGTTGCAGGGCTTCTGGGCAAACATAAGAACAAGAACAGAACAGCAGATCAGGAGAGTGAAAAACTGCCCTCCAAATGAACAACATTCTGAATCCAACATTTCCGCTGTGTAAAGAAAATAGCTGCATGTTTCTAATTTTCTTTGCTAGATTCAGTGGTCTTTTTGAAGACAACTATTTTTAAAAATCGAGAAGAGGTTTGGACTTGTGTTAAATTTATTAACATTTTAAAAGTCATGTAATTAACCCTGCAGTAGAGGAAAACCCCATCTACTTTTATTTTATTTCCTTGACGAGTATAAATAATTGAAGTGTGTTTTAATCATATTTTGGGGGGGAAAACCAATCACCTTGTATTAGAATACATACAGTGACAAATGGAGATAAATCTAAAATTTATAGAAAGGGAGCATTTGCATAAACTGCAGAATCCAAACACATAGAACATTAAGAGTAACAATTGTTGCAAAGGGCATGAAAAATTCAACTTTGGTTTCACATTAGGGCCCCGGATTTCTAACATGATTAAGATAATACATCACTTGGCCCTCTCTTATTAAAGGCATAATTGTTGTTAGAACCAGAAGTGGCATTAAAGCTAATCTAGTTTTATATATGTACAAATATGAAGAGAAGTGAACTTGGAGACGCTTGCTTTTGGAGATCCATAGGCATTTTATTAATGTTTGAATAATAACTGCCTAGAGGCCTGTTATAAATTAAAGGGACGGATTGAGATATAAATTTTTATGAGGACTAGTTATACATTTCCATTATGTGTTTAAAAATGAAGGAATTACTGTGAGCACTGCAGTACTCACATTTATTTGAGGTGATTTGGACGGGAGGGACGGTGGATGAGAGCTGCAGCGTGGCGGCAGTAAGAAAGATGTATCTGTCCCTTTGAAGAGATACATCATATGTCACGCATGAACTCTGTTCTACCAGAGTCTCTCCTCCACTGCCGAATCTGCATGATTATTTCTATGACAATAGCGAGTGATGATATAGCATGAGTTTCATCCACTTAAAGAGGTTCCTATGGTTCAATCCTGGAAGACTTGGCTATTATCTCTCTGCTAATGGAATAATGGAAGTCAGTGATCACTGGGAAGCAATTCTAGTTCCTCTCTTCGCTCCTGGCATATTTCTAGGGTTTTATAACTGGCCCAAAAGCATTTGGGGAAGCAGATCCCACTGAATGGTAATCATCCTTCTTTCTTCATATCTTCTGATCATTTCTAACTTTGTCCTTGGTTTGACAGATATAACGGGTCAATGAATTTTCGATGCATATAAACTATAACCCCAGTAGATTGAGGGAGACCTGTGCAGACATGATCACGTGCCTGCATTCTCACATACACAGATACTCATACACATACATATACACCTAAATGCATACATGCATGTAGACATAGACCTAACCCAAACCCTAAGAATATCGATAACATGTTATAAAGCCCTACATTCCCTATCACCTGCAGCTACACACAGGCTTTGAAGTCAGGCAAGTCCAAAGTTACATCCCAGCCAGAATGCTCACAAGTTGGTACTTTGAGCAAGCTTTTTAACTGGTAGATTTCAGTTCCCATATTTGTATAATGAAACATTTAGAAAGCCACTGGGAAGATTAAATGTCATTTAATGCAAGATTCCCAGTACACAGTACAATCTTACTCAACTTGTATGGCTTTGTTAAGGGCCACTGCAGCAAAGTAGCACAGACGGGGTGATTTAAACAACAGAAGTTTACTGTCTCAAAGTCCTAGAGGCCACAAATCAGAGATCAAGGTGTTCACAGGATTGGTTTCTTCTGAAGCCTGTGAGGAAAGGATCTGTCCCAGCCGTTTCTTGCTGCCTTATCAGTGGCCACCTTCTCATGGTGTCTTCACATCATCCTCCCTCTGGGGAAGAGTTGCACTCTGGGTTCTTACCCTCTTTTCTTACAGGGAAACCAGTTAATACTAGATTAAGCTCCAACTACTGACCTTATTTTCACCAGATTATCTTCTAAAGACTCTAAACAGTCTGAGCTACTAGGGGTTAGGACTTCAACATATGAATTGAGTTGGAGGGGTTATAATTAAATATATAACAAAATATCTGATGAATGAATAAAAAAAAGAATATCATCAATGATCCTGGGATGATAAAAAGCATTTATTCTCAAGTTCTTACATCCCAAAATCTAGTCCAATTTGGCAGTCTGGGTAAGACACTGAAACTTTCCATATTGCTTATGGTCATTCACTCACTCTGGCAAAATGACAGGAATATTTGTGATTTTTTTTCTTATTGCAAATTGACATGAACCAATCAATCCCAGGTGTGCCAGGTGATCACAGGCCACTGCATCCAGGTGGTGGGCAATCTAGTACCCGTGGGCACCACATGCTTCCAGCCAATCTGTGGGAGCCCCTTGTGAAAATGATCATTGCTTGAATGATTAGAATGATGACCAAAGAGCAGCAGCATGTAGAAGAAAATCCGAGCTCTTGTTGTGTTGCTTTTAAAATAGACTGAACTATTCACACACATCTTTTTAAAACCCACAAAACTTCCTAATGGTAGGGTCATTTGAATTTAAATTCCAGAACAGCAGCTCTTCAACAACATGCTGCTATTTACCAATTTTAGAAATATTGTTAAAAGACCATGTAAGGTCTTCCTTCCTCATCTTTGTGAATCGTCAAGTAAAACCCTGGAAGTCAGAGAGGTGTCCTCTGAGTCTGCCCTGTCCCTTCCCGGTTGGCTAACAGGGTGACCTCAGGCACTCTTTGCTCTACTTTATTCTCCTCATCTCCAAATGGTTCTCGTGAAGAAACAACATGTGAAGTCCTCACACAGGGTGGAAGTTTCAGTTATTATTTTAGTATTGTTTTCATATTTATAGCTGAGGAGGAGCAGGGCCTCGGAGTACAGCAGGTACTCACGTAACATCATTTTTTTTTATTGCATTTTAGGTTTTGGGGTACATGTGATGAACATGCAAGATTGTTGCATAGGTACACACATGGCAGTGTGGTTTGCTGCCTTCCATCCCCTCACCTGTATCTGTCATTTCTCTCCATGCTATCTCTTCCCACCTCCCCACCCCCCTCCCCTCCCCCATTTCCCCCAATGGACCCCAGTGTGTAGTGCTCCCCTCCCTGTGTCCATGTGTTCTCATTGTTCAACACCCACCTATGAGTGAGAATATACGGTGTTTGATTTTCTGCTCTTGTGTCAGTTTGCTGAGAATGATGGTTTCCAGGTTCATCCATGTCCCTACAAAGGACGTGAACTCATCGTTTTTGATGGCTGCGTAATATTCCATGGTGTATATGTACCACATTTTCCCTATCCAGTCTATCATCGTTGGGCATTTGGGTTGGTTCCAGGTCTTTGCTATTGCAAACAGTGCTGAATGAACATTCGTGTGCATGTGTCCTTGTAGTAGAATGATTTATAATCCTTTGGATATATACTCAGTAATGGGATTGCTGGGTCAAATGGGATTTCTATTTTTAGGTCCTTGAGGAATCGCCACACTGTCTTCCACAATGGTTGAATTAATTTACATTCCCACCAACAGTGTAAAAGTGTTCCTATTTCTCCACATCCTCTCCAGCATCTGTTGTTTCCCGATTTTTTAATGATCGCCATTCTAATTGGTGTGAGATGGTATCTCAATGTGGTTTTGATTTGCATTTCTCTGATGACCAGTGATGATGAGCATTTTTTCATATGTTTGTTGGCCTCCTGTATGTCTTCTTTTGTAAAGTATCTGTTCATATCCTTCGCCCATTTTTGAATGGGCTTGTTTGTTTTTTTCTTGTAGATCTGCTTTAGTTCTTTGTAAATTCTGGATATCAGCCCCTTGTCAGATGGGTAGGCTGCAAAAATTTTTTCCCATTCTGTTGGTTGCCGATTCAATCTACTGACTGTTTCTTTTGCCGTGCAGAAGCTGTGGAGTTTGATTAGGTCCCATTTGTCTATTTTGGCTTTTGTTGCCATTGCTTTTGGCGTTTTGGTCATGAAGCCCTTGCCTACACCTATGTCCTGAATGGTTTTGCCTAGATTTTCTTCTATCATTTTTGTAACGTTATTTCATTATAATGTTCATGAGAAAAAAAAATCTCTATTCCTGGCCAGGGCCACTGTGTATGTGGAGTTGGCACCTTCTCTCCACGTCTGCATGAGAGTTCTTCAAGTGCTTTGATTTCCTCCCACATCCCAAAGCTATGCATTGTTAACTGGTGTGTCTACATGGCACCAATGTGAGTGAGTTTGGTTGTGTGTGCATGTGCTCTGTGATGGAATAGCGTGCTGGTTCTCACCTTGTACCCTGAACCTGCCTAGCTGAGCTCCAGCCACTCCCAACCCTGAACTGGAACAATTGGAGAATTATCTTGTTTTTATTCTTTCCTAAAGTATGAATAGCTCACATTTACTTCAACGTGGAATATTAGAAGTGTTTGGGGTCTTTATTTAGAAGTCTGGTGATGTTTTTGTGACCAGAAGTAAACCGTAGGTACTTAACTCTTGTTTATGTCAATTAGCCTATGGGAATGCTGGTTTCCTTGTATGTCATTTCATTGAAAGTAACAGTTTCAAAGACCATATCCATGACAGTAAGTGAGAAGTTACTGTAACTGATGCCCTTGAACCTACCTTTCTATTTTATCTTAAGCTTCTGGTTTTAAGTTAGTGATTAACTGAGTGGCAGTCACCATGGGAAAGCTACGAAGTAGAATGAAAACCCAGAGCCTTAGAACTGTGCCTTTGAAAGCATCAGTGACGGTGTTTCCTCAAAGATGGGATGAGAGTAGGAGCATGAGTGAGTCAAACCTGCCTCCCTATATCTCTGCACAGCCCCAAACCTGGCACCTGTAGTTCTTGGACAGCAGGTGCTGGTCACAAAGAAGAAAGCAGCATAAGTTTCACAGAGTGGCATAACAACTAAGAAAAGGAGGAGGAATTGTCTGGGCAGAAGCCATCACTTCTGAAACATTCGTGCTTACTCACCCTTCCTACACAGACAAGGTTGTATCATGGGATCCCCAAGGGCAGGAGAGTCACTGGTTGGCCGATGTGTAATGACTGACTCTCCAGCAGTTGTAAGTAGGAGAAACAACCATTCATCTGACACAGATGGTTTAGGGTGGTCTCAGAAACCAAGGGCTCTGCTGCCACAGATAGGAGAGGCAGGCACCAGAGTATTTCATCTACCAAAGTTTGTGTGTAGAAATGCCTGAAGCCCAGAAGAGGGGGAGGAGAGAGTTTGAATAGGATGACTGAATGTGGGAGGTAATTCAGAACATTTAACCTAAATTGTGGTTGCCAGAATTTGCATGAATATCTCTTTGTGTGTATGTGTGTGTGTGTGTGTGTGTGTGTGTGTGCGCGCGTGCATGCGTGCATGTGTGAGTGTGTATGTACCATGCATATACACCCATCTATATGCACATTCATATTTTGGCTTGGGTAGTATCCCTAGCAATAATGAGATTTACTTTTTTTTAGTCTGGGAATAATGCTAGAAGAGGTCTTGTCATTTCCTCATGCCCTCATATGTCTGAGATTTTCTAGATGTCAAAAGGGGCAAAAATAAAATATAGTATGATGAGAAAAGAAATGATACAATGCTCAGATTTTGTTTTTTCTTAAAATGGCTTGATTTCACTCTGGCTTGGGTGAAAGTTCAGTTTGGTTTTTATTTTATCCACACCATTTGCCCATCCCTCATAAGATGCTCCACTCCCTAAGTCCCTCTGTCATTCTGTTTGTGTTCACTTCTATCTTCCTCATTCCTATAGAATGCAGTTGTGTTATGAAGTGGCCTGCACCTGGCCCAGCATTTAAAACTTGACCCGCCTCATATCTTGCACTCTGGAAGAACAAATCCATTTGCTTCTTTTTTGTTTGATACTTATAAATTCATTGCCCAAATTTGGAGCATTGTTGTTTTGTTCTTGCTGCAGCAGAGACCAAAGCTGATTTTTTGGAACTTGGATTTCTTTCTTCCCATAGACACTTGTCTCCCCTTTTCAGCTCAGTTATTCATTATTTTAACCATCAAACTAAGGAGATGAAGGGAATCCATAGTGAGGTTAGGAAGAGGTTACAGCAAAAGCACATATGAAATAAAAGATTAATTTTCCTCTGGTTTTCTGTATTTTCAATGAATAGGTGAAAATTTTATAGAAAATCTAACAACACTGTTATTAACCTAAAAATGACACTGAAAAATACCCCAAATTTGGGAATCAGGCTTTCTTTTATCTATGAAAATAATGCAAAAAAAAAAAGAAATGTACTTGAGGTGTTTTTTCAGTCATGGTGATATAGGTGTGTATCCAAACACTGCCACATTTACCTTTATAAACGAGGTTATGGACTGATGTGTATCTGAGATAAGAGTGCACCTGTAACCATTTGTAGAATTTCTTTAACCTTGACCTCACCGATCCTCTTCAATTAACTGATCCAGCCCAGAATTCCCATGGAGAAAAGAGGTGTAGAATCAGATATTTCTTGCAGTCATTCAGTTTTTTGAAAATCCTGCCGTGGAATCAAAGAGTTTAATCTACCATCACCACTTCCTATTCCCTACACTAGTTCTTAATCTACCATCAGGAAGTGAACAGGGCCCTGGGGGAAAGAACCTAACTCACTATTTCTTAGATGCCTCCATGGAAGCTCAAAAGCATTTTTCCCCTGAATAGATCATTTAATCTCCTTGTACCATAGCCTCCTTTCTTGTAAGATGGAGGTCATAATACTAGCATATTTCAAAGGCTTATTGGAAAAACCTATCTGGTTAGCCATTGTCAAGCTTTTTATAAATAGGAAGTGCTTTATACAAGCTAAATAATTCTTTTTTTTTTTAATTTTTTTTATTGCATTTTAGGTTTTGGGGTACATGTGATGAACATGCAAGATTGTTGCATAGGTACACACTTGGCAGTGTGGTTTGCTGCCTTCCGTCCCCTCACCTGTATCTGTCATTTCTCCCCATGCTATCTCTTCCCACCTCCCCACCCCACCGCCCCTCCCCCATTTCCCCCAACGGACCCCAGTGTGTAGTGCTCCCCTCCCTGTGTCCATGTGTTCTCATTGTTCAACACCCACCTATGAGTGAGAATATACGGTGTTTGATTTTCTGCTCTTGTGTCAGTTTGCTGAGAATGATGGTTTCCAGGTTCATCCATGTCCCTACAAAGGACGTGAACTCATCGTTTTTGATGGCTGCGTAATATTCCATGGTGTATATGTACCACATTTTCCCTATCCAGTCTATCATCGTTGGGCATTTGGGTTGGTTCCAGGTCTTTGCTATTGTAAACAGTGCTGCAATGAACATTCGTGTGCACGTGTCCTTGTAGTAGAATGATTTATAATCCTTTGGATATATACCCAGTAATGGGATTGCTGGGTCAAATGGGATTTCTATTTTTAGGTCCTTGAGGAATCGCCACACTGTCTTCCACAATGGTTGAATTAATTTACATTCCCACCAACAGTGTAAAAGTGTTCCTATTTCTCCACATCCTCTCCAGCATCTGTTGTTTCCCGATTTTTTAATGATAGCCATTCTAATTGGTGTGAGATGGTATCTCAATGTGGTTTTGATTTGCATTTCTCTGATGACCAGTGATGATGAGCATTTTTTCATATGTTTGTTGGCCTCCTGTCAAGCTAAATAATTCTTGAAAGGATAAAATTGTATGCAGTTATCAAATATTATCATTAGAGCCTTTCTATTTCTCTGAGTATTTATCTTTTCTTCCTTTTCTACCTATTTTTACATTACGATATAGAGAAATACAATCCCTCTCCTTTTTCATAACTAAGATTTGAGGCAGCCTTTATTGAAGGAGAGAAAGCTCTTAGATTATTTGTGGATCCAAATGCAAAAGTTTTCAACTAGATAATTAGCACCACCATGTGACTCTGAATATCTTCTAGAGAAATAGGGTATTAAAGTGAGAAGTTAATTTTTTTAAAAACCCAAAAATATATCTTTTAGAAAATAAAAACATCTGCCTAGGAGAGACTGTTGTTATCAGCATATATGGCCAAAGTATAAATACTAACCATTTGTTGAGGACCTATTATATGCTAGGTGCAATACATAGTATTTTTATTCTTGGCAATAACATTGAAGACTGCAAATTTTCATTTCATAAATGAAGGACCTTCCCAAATTTTTACAGTGAAGTGACAAGCATGTCAAACTTTCTGGCTTCAAAGCCTGCGCTCTCTTTCCTAGGGCATACCGCCCTTCTGTTATCCACTGACCACTCAGTAATCCAGGCTAACTAACACGATCCAAATTACCTGCACAGTGATCAGGTTTCTGCTTTCTACTATGGGGACATGTGTCATTTCATTGACTTGTTAGACCCCTCTTCAGAGAGCCATCCAGTACATGACAACATATGAAACTGGAAGTAGAATTTCCTACTTACAAATTTTTTAAAGTATGACCCTGAGGCCTCCTCAGTGTTAATAATTTTTGGCTCTGTGAAATGTCCTTTGGAAGATGACCAACAAGAGAAGACTCTAAATGGGAGCATACGACTGGGAAATTGATGTAGCTCTTCTTATGGTGATCATTACAGGCAAAAATAGCAATCACTTTACTAAATAGGACTGTAACATTTTATACCTGGGACAGGTTTGGCTGATGGCCCTAATAGGACTGAAAAGCTAAATAACTATTTATTTGGGGATATTATGATCTGTAAAAGCATTGTAATCCTTTCTACCTGTTAGAGCTAATGTGAAATCATCGCATGGAAATCATTGGGTTGGATAAAGCTATTTTAAAATTTCAGTTTTAAACTTACATAATGAGAACAAATATACATAAGCAAAGGAATCTAGAAAACAGTCTCTACAATTCAAATAGCTTGATTATTCCAACATCTTTAAATCTGCTCTAAATTTTTAGTTATTTGAAGATGTAGAAAATATATATCAATGACCCAACAAAAACCTCAGCTATTATCTTCGTGTTAAACGTATCTAATATACACTACCTAGAAAAATTAGCATGCCACTAGAGAAACTTATTTATCAGTAGGGATTTTTTTGTTTGTTTCTAAAACATTAAATAATTTTTCAAATTCACTCCTGTTTCTTTAACATTAAGTAAATATCACCCATGGTCCTATAAAGTGGTAGCTGATCTTAGATGTCTGCTATGGAAATCCCAGATTTTCAGTTCCTTAGGGTCCCTAATGGCATTAATCAAGGCAGCACAACTTACTTAAAAGGAATAGATGATTAATCTTGACAACAGAAATGTAAACAGAACTTTAATTCATGAATTGGCGATTACCCGCCCCCTTCCCCCCTGCCCCCCAATAACACACACAATCCAACACTGGGATATCAGCCCTTTGTTTGAGATTTACCCTGTGCCACATACAAATTATAAGAATGAAAGAGAGTTCTTTATATTTAAAAATATCCATTCAGTTCAGCTTACAGAACAGGGGAAAAATTGCTATATTTATCAAGGTTGATTTTGTTTTCCAAGTCTCTAATTCGAAACTGAAGAATGCAAGACTACATACATCAGGTGTTTCCAGCAAAATAGCAGCAGCAGCAGCAAATCATAGACATTTGTCATTCCTTAGAGCTGTCTGACAGTTCTGACAATTCATTAGGCTGAGCTGAAAAGAGGTTTAGAAAGCAAAGAAGGGATCGCAGGTAGGAGAGTGTCTTTTGCATGATCCAGTAATGGCTGATTTGTATCATTTTGGGTGATGGATACACTGTTCAGATTAAACCCAGCAGGGTTTTCTCCCCTCTCCCTTTTCTTGATTTCCCCCTGCCCCCAGCTTCCTTCCTCTAGAAGCCCCCAGGACACTGAGTATAGGCTATACCATCAGTAGCAGTTCATCCTTAAAGATAGGTTCACATACATATCGAGGAAGTGCTTTCTTCCAAAACAAGCTGCTTCGGAGACAGAGGGAGTCGCTGAGAGAAAACAAAATCATTCCTCACTTCCCTATTTCTACCTGTCATATGAGATTTCATCCTGTTCATACTCATCAAAGTATCTATATGTCTAACATCCTAGTCACTAGCATATGGGCTCTAACACATCAGCAGCAGACTTTGTTCCTGATCATCATAATGGCTGAGCAATTTTTCATACATGGTATAAAGGGTTCTTGGCTACCAGTTGTCTGTCCATCCTTGAGATAGGACTGAGGATTCATTTCAGGCATTGTCTTTTGTGTAACCTCTTGCAATGCCCAGGTTAGAAAACTTCTCATTTTTAATTTAGATAAACAGCAATTGCAGTGGGTAAATCATAAAAGGCTCTAATTTGCTCCTGTTTCTTTAACTGTAAGTAAATCTCATGCATGGTCCTATAAAGTGGTAGCTTATCCTGGATGCCTGCTATAGAAATCCAAGATTTTCAATTCCTTAGGGTTCCTAAGTGGCATTAATCAAGGCAGCACAACTTACTTAAAATGAACAGATGATTAATCTTGACAATAGTAATGTAAAAATAACTCCGTCTACTTGGGATGCACATCACAGTATATCAAAAAAATATTTCTGGACCCTTGTTACTGATGGCTGCAATGTGGGTTACCAAACTCAAGAAGGTGAATTTAATGAAGCAAAATCAGTACTACTTAGGGTCAGCTTTGTGTGCAATGGTTTGGGAAAGAAAAAGAGAGTAGAGAGAGTAGGCTGTATCTTTAAGTTTTACACTTAAACCAATACTTAAAGCTAATCAAAATTTTAAAACTCTTCAAACTGTGCATTACACTACATTCTTTTACTTTGCTGCTTACTTTTCAAACATTTCTTAACACTTTCTAAGCACCCACAAATTTCCCAGGAACTAGAGATTATCCTTAAAGAAAGTTGAGACAGCATAGATACAATTCCTCAAATAGTGAAACTCATAATTGAATAAAAATTGTACATTATGATTAGTGTCATGAAAGTAATCAAACAATAGAAAATAATTAAAAAGTAGAGTTGCTGGCTTGGGTAGGGTCAGAAGGGAAGTCCTTTCTGAAGAGGTAACATTTGAAATGAAAATGAGAAAGAGGTGCTATGACACCCATGAGGGAGAGTGAATTTCCCATTCTTCACGTTTTCTGGGGCAAAAAAAGGAGGGGGCAAGTGTGGCCTGAATTAGCTGAGTGGGAAAACTGGAGAAGGTCCCTGACTACAGGGATTTTTGCCTTATTCACAGCTGTATCCTCTGTGTCTAGGAAAGTGCATGGTACCTAGGGTATCCTCCAAGAAGATTTATTACCTACATAATGAATGGAGACCAGAGTGGTGCAGGATGGAGCTTGGGAAGTAAACAGGAGCCCGATCACCTTAGGGCATTATGAGTAGGAAGAGCTGTAAGGAGGTTCTCTCTTGTTGTAAAGTAGAAAAGGCTTAAGCAGAAAAGTGACACAATTTAATTTATCTCTTTAAAAGCCAACTGGCTGACAGAGTGGACCTTGTTAGGGTGCCCTGCCAGACACTGTGAGTGTTGGCTATCAAGGGCCCCTGGTGCCCCCCTCCATAGAATTTCCTTTAGTGGCTGGAGGGAAGTGGAGTCCCCCACAGACAATGATAGAGTAACAACAGCACAAAATCCTGGCCTCCTTCCCTTAAGGGGTGCAAAGCTGCAATGGAATTTGTGCTTCTGAGATCCCAGAGGATTAGACCAAGGTAAGGCTTTACCTGAGACCACATTTTCATTGGATTTTTTTTTTTTTTTTTTTTTGCCATTCTCTATCCTGCTTCTGCTCCTTGCAGTTTTTTTTTTTTTTTTTTTTTTTTTTTCTTACAAACTTGTGGTTTTGCTTGTTTGTCTAAAAAGCACTCCCTTCAACAGCCACAGGCATCCAAATCCCTTCCTCAGGCTATGCATCTAAGGAGCCTAACTAAAATGGCTATTGTAGGGAAAACAAACCACAAAGGAAAGAATGACCCCAGGGCCCTCTCCTCTGCAGACGCTATTTAGAGCCAAGTAAGAATTCAAGGAGGTGCTAATGGGTTTCAGCATTTAGAAAGTGTCAGCTTAGGGTAGACTTAGTAAGGGATGGGTTTTATGACTAGAAACAAAATAGGGAAAATTTTGACTGGCAGCAAACAACGTGCAACTGAAATTTAAAAAATAAATAAATTTGGTAATTTTTTCACCTGAAGTAACCATTTTGGAAAGAGGAAGAGAAAGAGAGAGAGGGCAAAATAGAAGAGGGTAGTAAGTGTGTGTATGTGTCTATGTTTGGAGGGTAGAAACTGTTAGCATATAATATGGCACTTAATGGGGCAGGGTTACAGGAAAATCCTCTTCAAGAATAGGTTTCCGGGCCGGGTGCGGTGGCTCAAGCCTGTAATCCCAGCACTTTGGGAGGCCGAGGCGGGTGGATCACGAGGTCAAGGGATCGAGACCATCCTGGTCAACATTGTGAAACCCCGTCTCTACTAAAAATACAAAAAAATCAGCTGGGCATGGTGGCGCGTGCCTGTAATTCCAGCTACTCAGGAGGCTGAGGCAGGAGAATTGCCTGAATCCAGGAGGCGGAGGTTGCGGTGAGCCGAGATCGCGCCATTGCACTCCAGCCTGGGTAACAAGCGCGAAACTCCATCTCAAAAAAAAAAAAAGAAGAGGTTTCCCTGGCTTACAATGGGAAACAATTCTTATGAACATTTGCTTTGACTCTGAATACAGAAGGAAATAAATTCTAACCAAATAATCAGGAACATGGCCCTTGAAGTCAATGTTCCTGCGATAAAAAATGGCAAGACTGAGTAGGATACCAGCTATGTGAACATGTCATCTTGTTATTAATTTAATTGAAGTCATTCTGTCATGAATGACAGTTCATCAGATATTCTGCCAGTGTGTCACAACATAATATGTAATGAGAGGCCTCCTAAAACCCAAAGGGAAATCCATTCATTTTTTATGACTTTACTTTTTGTTTCTTGAATTCTCTTGTTACTCGTGTATAATGTGTGCAATTTAATTACATCTGTAAGAAAGTAGGAAACTTAGAACTTAAAATACAAATACGTATTTACTTAAGACTTTATGTGCAAAATTTGATTCATATTTTTGCCCTTTTTATCCTCACTGATATGTTGTCCTATGTCTTATCAAATGTTTGTTCCTTGAGTAATCTAAAAAACAAAAATGTCATGGTACATAAACTTTATTGGCAGGGATGAAGCTGGCAAAAAGTAAGATGAAATATTCCTTAACTAAAATGTGAAAGTTTGCCAGTTTCTGCTTCCAGCTATTATCGTATAGCTTGAGGCAGTCTGTCATTCTCATTAAGAACAACTAGTATATCTATAGAAAATTCCAAAAATTATCTGTTTGAAGGAATCAGAGTGCTTCCAAGAAAGTTAGTACTTGATGAGCCATCATTTTTGAGAAATGCAGAACTCACTATCATAAGGGCAATTTCTGTACATTTCAATTTTTCTTCAAGGTATTTGTTGGCTTGTAAACTGCCAAGAAAGATGCTAAGAAACCAGGTAGCCAGCCACTGCCAAAAAACAACCAGCAGCATTTGCAATACCTTAATGAAACTAAATACAAAAAGTAAAGTTTAGCTTTGCAAAGGTAGCTGAGACTTAAAGGTCTATAATCCCCAAAGAAGAGAAGTTATCGGTAAGTGTATTTAATATCCTGTGTGAGTTTTTTTCATAAAGAATTTACTGATTCTAAAGATACACAAGCCAAGATGCCAAAAAGCCAGAGAAAAGTGAATGAAAAGTTCAACAGAACTTTCACAATAATGGGAGGACAAATATTGACGTTTAGGACCCAGCAAGAAAATAAAACCCTAAATAATAACATCAAGCTATCAATCAGAACATCTGAGAGCTACGCTCAAGAATGAGAGGTGAACCAGAGGTAGACTAAGTCTTCAAAGTCTCAAATGCTCACTCAGAACAGCTCAATTTCTAATTAGAATGAGAAGCTTCTCTCTTGTAGTAGCTGCCTACCAGAAAATAGGATGAATTCTTAATGCAAAAAGACAACAGCATCCACAGTTTCTATAATTTTTGTATACATAAGCCCTAAATTCAATAAATATTTATAATATATACCAAGAAATAGGACCAAGAAGAAACACTGATGATAGGGACACAGTTGATCTAGATATTGCAGTTATCAACTCTAACTCCATGATATTAAAGTCTATCAACTATAGACATTAATTAAAACTAATATGCTTAATAAGATAAATTGGATACATTTTCTACAGAATTGCAATCTATTTTAAAAATAAGTGGAAATTCTGGACCTGAAAAATTATAATTTTTTTGAACTTAAGAGTGAAAAAGATGGGTTTAACAGCAAAGTGAACACAGTTGAAAAGAGAATCGATAGTTACATTAGTAGAACATATTCACACAGAGGCATGAAGCACTAATGGAAGGGAAAATGAAGGGGAGAAGGGAGAAATATAAGAAACATATTAGACTTAGTAAAAAATAAAGTAATCTACTTGTTATTTAAGTTTCAAAAAAAGCAGAGAAAGCAAATAGGGAAGGAGCCATATCTGATAAAATCATTGCCAAGAATTTTCCCAAACATGTAAGACATTAAGCCACAAATTAAGAACTGCAGAGATTGGAAGGCTCTGGAGAATCATGCCCCAGGAATAGAAATACCAAGAGTAGATGAAGTTTTAACAAAATTCCAATCCAATCTCAACCCAACCTAGTGTCTGATTCAATTAAGGGAATCAATCCTTCATCATCTCTGACTGGAAGAGAAAAATAGTCTATAATGAGGATGTGTGTATTTTCCAGGAAAGAGTTAAGGCTAAAAAATTAATGATCTAAGTATCTACTTGCAAAGTTACAAATTGAAGGGTAAATTGTACCAAAATAAGTAAAAAGCAAAAGGAATTAAAAAGACAAAAGGTGTAATTTATAAATAAAAACAATATCACAATTCCAAATGTTACTTATTTGAGAAGATTAATATTAGAAACTGTTAGAAAGACTAAGAACAAAATAAGAGAATGTACAAGTTAGTAATATCAGAAAAGAAAAAGTAGAAAACACTACAGATTCTACAGACATAATCAACATAAGGAAAGGATATTATATATAACTTTATGCCAATTAATTTAAGAATTTAGATAAAATATAAAAATTAATAGACAAACACAACCTCTAACTAACAAAGATAAAAGAACTGAGTAATTCTATATATATTCTTTTTTTTAAATTATAATTTAAAAACTTCTTCCCCAAAATTCCAGGCTCAGATAGTTTCCCTAGTTAATTATTTTAAAAACCTGAGGTGTAAATAACATCAATCTTACACAAATTCTTCAGAGAAAAATGAGCATTTATCAATGTGTTTTATTAGGCCACAATACTTCTGATACCAAAACATGATAAGCATTATAAGACAAAAAAATCATAGCTGTATCCTTGTAAACACAGACACAAAATTCTAAATGAAATATTATGAATTTGAATCCATCCTTATATAAGAAAAAGGTGATCACAGCATGTTGACTTTTTTTCCAGAATGCAGGATTATTTTAGCTAAGGAGCCAATCAATGATCAATATAACTCTCCACATTAACATAAGAGGAAAATATGAGCATCGTAAATTTGAAAAATTCAATTCTCTTTCTTGATTAAAGCCTCCAATTAGGCATAAGAATTTGAATTAGAAGAGAGCTTGGTAAATCTAAAAAACAGTGTCCGTAGAACCTATGGCAAATTTCAAATGGTGAAATGGTGAAAGCTTTATCCCTGAAACTCTGATCTTACAACAGAGATGTCTGCCATGAATATTTCTATTCAACATTATTCTGGAGGTACTAGACAGTGCAATAAGGCAAGAATAAAAGGAATATCTGTAATATTTTTAAAAACTGTCATTATATACATAGAAAATAGATTATTTGTGCATAGAAAACTCACAGTATCTATACAAAAAACTGCTAAGTCAATTTAGCAATGCGCAAGACACAGGGCCAATAGGCAAAGATCAATTGTATTTCCATACATTAGGAAAATAATTCAAAAATTAAATTAAATAACTAATATCATTTATAACAATAGCAAAAATATACAATATACTCAGGAATAAGTGTAACAAAAGATGTGTGAGACTTCTAAAAACTGTAAACAATTGAGAGAAATGTAAATGTTCTAATAAAATATAGTAATATACCAAGCTAACAGATGGAAGCTTCCACACTATCAAGAAGCTAATTTTTCTCAGATTGATTTATAGATTCAGTGTCACCCCAACTAAAATCATAAAAGGTTTCTTATAGAAACTAATAAGCTTTCTTTTACAAATGTTTATGTTAATTCAAAGATTGAGAATTTTACAAAGAATAAAGTTGAAGGATTTTAACTATTAGATATCATATTATAAATTTTTGGTAATTAAGAAAATATTACATTTTTGCACATATGAACAAGCAGACTAATGGAATAAAACAAAGAGACCAGAAGCAGACAAATGCATATATGGTGAATTGGTTTATGATCAGCATGGTGGGAATAAAGATGCTTTTTTTCATCAAGTGATGTGGAATCAAATAGATATTCTTATAGAAAAATGAACTTAATCTCTGACTCACACAAAATACAAATGAAGATTAAAATGTGAGCGGTAAAATAATGAAGCTTCAAGAAGATAATATGGTAGAATTTTATCACAACTTTGGAGTAGGCAAAGGTTTATTAAATAGAACATAAAAAGTACTAAACATAAAGAACACTATTGAAAAACTGGATGGCAACAATCAAATCAATAAATGGAAAAGAAATCCAAGTGGCAGATAAATATAAAACAGGATGCACAGCTCATTACTCACACAAGTTTATTAAAACTACATTGAGCTATCACTGTGCATTCATCAAGATGGCTAGATTAAACAAATTAACTATACCAAATGCTGGCAATGATGCAGATTTAGAACTCTTATGCACTGAGAGGGTAAATTTGTGGAACGATTTTGGCAAACTGTTAAACACGACTAAAACTGAATATATTTATATAAGGCATAACACTGTGCCTTATGATTCCACTGAAAGTAAATTTCTAACAGGTATGTACTAATGTGTACTAAGAAGCATGTGCAAGGATTATATCAACACTATTTGCAATTGAAATGAGACAAACCCAAGAACCCATCAAATTAAGATCATATAAATAAATTGTGGCCTAACTAATCCACGGAATACTATGCAGCAGTGAGAATGAACCACCACTAAACATAACAGCATGGATACATTTCACAAACATAATATTGAGTGAAAGAAATCAGACACAGAGGACAAACAGTAGCATTCCACATACGCAAAGTTCAAAGCAGGCAAAATGAATTGATAACCACAGAAATGAGGTTGTGACTGCAGGTAGGCATGAGAGGGACTGTGCTGTTTCTTAACTGGTGTTGTAGTTACAAAAGTGTATCAGCTCTGAAAATTATCTAACTTTAAAGATCTGTCCACTTTTCTTTAAATATTTTTATAATTCAGTAAAAAGAATGACTTTAAAAATTGGGGGCTTTTAAAAATGGAAACAAGTTTTAGATTTACTTCAGTGTTTTCAGAGCAATTTCTCACAGATGGGGAAACTGTCATGCTCCCCTATGCAGGATTTTTTCTTGCCCCGTGAAATGTGAAAATTTTAAACAAGAACAAAAAAATTCAGTTTTGCCTAAGGCAAATAAACGAAAATTCGTGGGGTAGAGTTGCTGAAAGTAAAGTGTATACTTTTCTCCATGAGAATCACAGTGAAAAGACAGAATTTATTTCTTCTTAAAATTAGCTAAAGTTGTAATTTCATTAATATTATGTGACAATGTTATGACATCATTACTTATGCCAGTGCAATATCAGACAGGTTTAGAGAAGAAAGATAAAAAGACTAGTTGCTAAGACTAGTTTCATCCCATTCCTAAATACACACATACACACACATTTTACATAGAGCCTCTTTTCCTTGCTTATAAGATACAAATTCTTATTTATGTTTTTTAAATGGACATACATGTATATTTGGAGCTGTAAAGTTTTTGTGAGTTATATAACCCCAACTCAGCAAATATTGATCAGCCTCTTTGAAAAACACAGCTTTATGGAATTCTAGTAAACTGATGATAAGCTAATTTAACGTCTCCATCTCAGTCCACATATGTATAGATAGAAGCAAACATATGCATATTACAGACATGCTTCAGTAGAACTGGGCAGTTTATCTTGAATAATTCATTGTTTGTGGAACTGGTAATTGGAATTAAATTTAAGCTCCATCTTTGCAGCACTGAACAGTATTTGAAAATAGAAAACTGAACACATCAATCTGTTGTTTCCTCTCCAGGATGTCATCAGGCATATCCACTGGCAAGTTGCATAAGCAATAGTGTCACAGCACAGGACAACCAAGACACTGACAGGTACTTCCAGGCACAGCACTGATGAGGTCAAATACTCCTAAACCTGCCTTGTTTGCTGATCTTTTAATCGGATTCAACTTGACTGTGGCCATAGCACAAAGCTTTCTGACAGTATGTGACAGCATATGACAGCAAAATATTTTGATTTTTCACCATTTGATGATATTTCA
This sequence comes from Saimiri boliviensis, assembly GCF_048565385.1. NCBI lineage: Eukaryota > Metazoa > Chordata > Mammalia > Primates > Cebidae > Saimiri > Saimiri boliviensis. Next base: position 138,919,059 of record NC_133453.1, read on the forward strand.
GATCTCTTGCAGCCCTTTGTAAACTAGCACAGTGTTTTATGGAAAATGGTACAGGCAGTTAATTGCCTTGGATGCTTGCGTGGTCTCTTTTGGATTTGAAGTGAATCATAAGTTAGTGAATGAATCCTACATTTCAAGAGTAATAGGCCTTGTAGACCATCAGTGACCCCTAGGACCTTACTTAAGAATACAAAAAAACAAAAATAACAACCATGAACTCACAAGCTTAGCACCTGAAGTTGTCTGAGGCTCCAGGGAAATGTGAATGTCTTTTCACCTTTCTAAGCTTCTTCCCAACAATTACAAAAGAAACTTCTTGGAAAAAAAAAAAACATGAACAAACAACAATATAAAAAAATCCTATGATCAAACAAATCAACTATTTACTTAGACTCTTTTTACAAATTCTTTTCTTTCGAACCTCTGCATCAGTTCTTGGGGGATTCAGCTAACAATGACTTGGGAGAAAAAGACAGAAAAAAAATCCACTGGAAACTATTTTTAATAAACTCATTATAAACCCTTAAGCATTTCAAGCCAGCCTGTTCCTATCAGATATTTACAAGATTTGAAACCTAAAGAAAACAAAATTAAAATTGCATTAAATTTTCATTATCATTGAAATTATTTTCTAATTTAAATTCACATCCTTTCGATGTTGATATTTTTAATTGTTCTAAAATAAAACAGATTCAGCCTCTGTGCCTTCCCTTTGAGCTTGGAATAATGTCCTAAAGTTCACCTCCAATGTCCTACTGTTCTCTTCTTGCTCACTCTGGTCAAGCTACACCAGCTTCTTTTGCCTTGAGCACACCAAGCTCTTTACTGCTGAAAGGCTCTGCACTTGCTCCTCCCTCTATCTTGAAAGCCTACTACTGGCTGTTACCTGGGCAAAGGAGATGACAATTATCTGAACAGAATTATACTTCCTGTTTAAGTGTGCACTTAAGCAAACTGAGGTAAATAACTTACACTTTAAAAAGATAGTGCCTTGGTAGTTCTATAAATGATTCTTCATGGCAATATAAATCTTATCATAATCTATTAATTGTGTAACTTTTTTTCTGAAGACATTAATTCTTACACATTATGTATTTCCTGAGCACCAGTGTGTGCTGGTATTCCAGTTAATTTGTATTGGCACAGATAGGCATAATATCCCATTCTGCTCTTCATCAGTATTTAATGAGCATCATGTATGTGCTATTCAGACAATAAATATATAGAAACATGAGAGCTTACAATATTATTGTAGAAATAAGGCATAAGCAGCTAACAAATCAAATAAAAACTGGTGTGAACTATATTAGTTCAAAATAAACAGCACTGGAACACCCCAAGTTTAGGGCAGAAGAAGTAAAGAGTAGAGACGGGAAGGAATGTGAATTCAAATGGAGGGCATTCTCTGAGTGAGCGGAGAGAACTTGGAAGACAGTGAACTGAGCTCTAGGCACAGGTCTTTGTTGGGGGACAATTGTGTAGGGAAAGCACAGTAGATGGAGAAAATAGTGTCAACAAGAGCAAGAGCTGAGTAAACCCAAGGTGTGGTCCCAGAGCAATAGATATCCTGAGTTGGTGGATGACCAGAAAGGTAAATGGGAACCTGGAGTCATTTGGAAAAAGGCTGTGAATCTTAGATTAAGAGGTTTGACTTACTACCCAACAGGCAGTAAAGTCACTAAAAATTTTGGACAGAGAGTAAAAAGGATTAAACAGGGCATGGATTAGAGAAGTCTGGCTGCAGCAAAAAGATTAAATTCAAGGCAGGAGCAGCTACAATTTTGAAGGTATTTAAGATGCCATTTTAGTAGTCTAGAGACATCATTGGACAAGGAAAGTTTTTAAAAAGTCCTGGTTAAAAAAATAAATTAGAAAAAAAAAAGTCCTGGTTAAAACCATCATAGAGAAGAATAACCAGAAATTAGGAATTTATTAGATAATAGAGGAGTTGGAGAAAACAGAAAGGCAAGGAATGAACAGGACTAGTGGCAGGGCAACATGGAGAAAAACACGAACCTTACTGTGGGAACAGGATGGCGGAAATGCTGGCTGCCTTTGAGGGAAAGACTGAAGCACTGGCTTCTCTCTCCACGTGTCATATTTACATATACAGTTACCTCTCCTCATTCCAACTTATAAAAAAGTAGAATTTTACCTGCCTTATGGTGAACTCTCAACAATTGTTACTTGTACAGAGTAGGCGCTTAATTTTTTTCATTGATAGATATGAAGAAGGAAGAAAGAGGAGAAGAAAAAGTTGTGTCAAGAAAGAAGGGCTGGTTTCACATGAAAGTGGTGAAAACTAGGCTTAAGAATTGAGATTTCAGATGGTAATTAGAATGGAAGTGATGATGTTAAGGAATCTTAATCAGTGGTAGAGGTATGAGTGAGTCTGTAAGATAGTCAGAGAAAGGAGCAAGCTACAGCAGATATCGATGACTCATTCTGGTAGTGGAAACAATAGAAAAACAGACTAGCAATTAGAAAAGCTCATAGGATAAAAATGCAGTTTTCTTTTTATTTCTAGTAAAAAGGTAAAATGGATGTACTTATTAGCAATCTCGAAAGAGGAGGATACTTAAGAAAGAAAGTATAAAGGGACAATTTCATACCACAGATCATTTTAGAAAAGAAGAGAACCGCCAATTTTTCTAAGACAGAAAAGCGTTTAAAAAGAATAGTTTTAGAGAGAAAGAGAGCTGTTTCGTGGTTAAAAAAAGAAGAGATGTATTCATATAAAGTCTAATACATTCAATAAAGAATTATGTGATTATTGTGGTTCATAGGTACTTATTAAAATGTTATGGATTAGCATAAGTAGAAGTTATCAATTGATTGAGGCTCATTACTTGGAAACGGTGCCAACTCATGTCATTGAAGCTCAGTCTGAAATACGCAGCAGCACTGGTTCTGAAGAGCTGCGCTGCGTATTTGCCTCAATTGGCTATTGCCCAATAAAACTTTGTAAAACCAATAGCTGTCATAACCCTCCATCATAATTTCAACCAAAAAATCATGGTAGCTTTTGGGAATGAAAGCAATGTAAGCTGGATTAGTAGTAGTAGTGATGAGTCAGACACATTTAACATGGTTTTGGTTAACTGGTCGTTTTAATAAATGAGTCTGTAGACTTTAGTCACTTGGTGAAATACAGTTTGGCAAAGATCATTTGTCTTCTATTTATTCTGAATATAAATTTTATGCAAATATAGTGACCAGGGCAGTAAGAAGTCATCATATGCAGGGAAGCTGGGCAGAGAGAGAAGTTGGTTTGTTCCATGACCAAGGACACGTAGGCAGCTATGGAAGTCAGGATCGGGAAGGCACAATAAGGCCAGAGTTAAACTTAAACTCAATCAAGACAAGCAACAGTGGGATGGTGCCATTTGTCCACATGGGCAAAAAGGCCATTATCTTGGAATCAGGATCTCATGTGGGAACCTGATATAAGACTTAGGGCTACATGCAAAAAGCTTGTGGGCTAGAAACCAGACTCTTAAAGCACTGACTCATAATTGCAGGCAGGAAGAGCCCTGCAAGGCACCTCTAAAACAGACCTAAGACTTAAGCGACAATAATGCCAACAAAAATAGTGACTTCGATGAGCACAGTGCTTCATGCTTATAAATGCCTGTCATATACACTATATCATTCCATGCGCTTACAGCAAAGCCAGAGGGTTAGATGACTCACATCCACAAAGTAAATTTGGCAGATAAAATCAGGACCTGGGGCTTCCATTTTATTCATTCATTAGTCCATTTATTCAATCAATTTAATTTTGTTCAACCTTATACCTAAGGGCTTGGTAAGCCCGGAGCGCCTGTTTCTGAGTGCTGGCTGAGTTCCCAGGTAAGAAGTAAATAGGTACACCTGGCAAGTGGGAGCAGGAGACATTAGGTTTCAAGGACTAAGGCAATTCCTGGTATGCTTGTGGCCCCACCTCATTTATTTAACCTTACATTTTTGGTTTTTAATTTATAAGCAATTTTTAAGATTTAGTAAATCCTACAGCCAGATAAAAACTCAAGTATATAAATAAATGATTTGGATACTTTTAACTTTATGAATGTATTGGTGTATTTTAGAAATTCAGGGAGAAAACTACCAGATGAATTCTCCTCCACCCTTCTCTACAAAACCATGTAAAATGGAAAGAAGTGTCCACTAATTTTCTGTTAAGTTATATAAAATTGTCTGTTGTTGTTATAATTCTGTAGGCATCACACTTCTCCAGTAAAATGATGTATGGAGCAATCATCTGGTAGGGGCTGATGGGATGTAAATGAAACTAATTAAGGAAATGTCAAACATAATTAATAAAACAGGTTTAAGTTGCAAAAGCCCTGTCAGGGGAATGAATGGGGAAAAGCACTGCTTGCCCATTGTTGGATGCACCCTCTCCCCTCTTCCCTCTGCTCTCCAGGCTTTATTTAGCACTGTTCAATTAGATCCTGGAAAGCTACTTGAAGCTCACTTTTCTACCCCACCTTCTCTTAGCTTGATCCCACAGAGAAGGAGGAATATAAATTTGCCTGTCGGCCTGCAGCTTGAAAAAAATTAATTGCCAACTCCTCATCTTTTCCAAGTACTACAGGACATTAACATAACCAATTTGCTTGAACTCCTCACTGGCTGCCTAATAGAGCATCTGACCAGCTGATAAAACCAGGGTGTTGCTGATGCTACTTTGTTATTATTAGCATTTTCATAATATCCAAATATTACAGCGGCATGATTCAAGGGCTCCATTTATTATTGATAAGAACAAAAAAGCAGGGGGGGTGGGAGTCATCGAAAATAACAAAGCGGGTGAGCGACCTATAATTATGGCAAGCAAATTAAGGTATTCGGTAGAATCAGTTACATTTGCCTAGGAGTAATGATGCCCGAGACCTTTTTCTTCCCCGGGGACTGGAAAAATAATGGATTCCCTTGCAGCTGCAGATGGGGTAGGAGAATGCTGTCATCAGGACAATGTTTACATAAGTTAGGCTGAGCGTGTGGCTGAGAGTCCTGCCTGTAGTGTTTGAGTCAGCTCCAATCATTTCAGCCACTGAAGCATAAGCCACTTAGAAACCCACTGGTTTCTGGGAGGGGTGGGTCACAGGAGCAGGAGCCAGGGACAAGATCCATGTTTGAAAGTCAACAACTACATTTGTGAGGAGCATTTCAAGTTGCTTCAGTTCTCAGACGAGGGTGATAACCTTGAAAATCAGAGGCCAATCAGCTTTTAAGTGGAAAGATAAAGATGAAATGTGGTTTCTGTTAACTTAGAGACCTTCTTGCATCCTCATTCTAGGGTGTTTCAATTCAGTTCATGTATGCATGCACACACACACACAGAGCTGTGCAGGTATTTAATGTCATTTGACAAATATTAATTGACCATCTACACTTACTAGACCCAGTAGTAGGACAAAGAAGAATAAGATATAGTTCACATACTCAAGAATCTTAAAAAGTCAATTCTGAATTCAAATGAATTAAAACAAACACACAGATTTTATGGGTAAGCAAATTTCTCTCAACAAAAGCCATTTATGACAGACACATTGAAACTTGATACGTATCCACTAAATCAGAATACAATTTCAAAAAAATAACAAGAATTTAGCAAACATTGGTAATAGTACCAAAGGTATATGTTTGCTTTCCATGAAATGTTAGTAGTCATTGTCTGTTCTACCGGGTAGAGAAATCACATTAGCCTATCATGTTATGCCAGAGAAGCAAACAAGAGCTAGAATGTTAAGGGGCTCAGACCATGAGAGCACAGACTCAGCTTTAAGAGGAGGTCATTGGCCACACTGAAGATGGTAATGGATCATAACACGATTATTTCAAAAATCTATAGTGACTTGGGGGAGGAGAATATCAACAAGTGTTATTTTATGTGGCACATAAACAGATAAACATGTTGATTATGTTGTTCCTTCAACAGTTTTTATGTTTAAAATTTTCTAATATTAAAAGCCTGAGGGGGAACTATTACTTCTGATCTATGTAAGGTAATTAATTATGTAATTTGGCAATGATTCATTCAGTAAGGTCTATTCTGATTGAATCTGATGAATCTGGAAGGCTTAGGTTTCAGGAATTAGGATAAGTGTCATTCCCCAAATTTGCTTTTCTCTCTCTCTAAAAGATTATTAAATGTTGAAAAGATTTCTAAAATGGTACAATGCATAAGAAATAATACTATGCACAACTCAGTGCAGCAAATAGCACACTAGAACATTTCCATTACCTTGGAGTCCCTTATGTGTCTTTAGTCAATGGCACCAATTCCCATGGTAATCACAGTTCTGAATTCTGAACATTGTCTTTCCCCTGCCATTTAGTTTTCACATATATGTTTGTGACCTTGTCAATGTATTGTTTGCTTTGGGTGATTCCGAACTTAGTATTCATGAGAATCATATATGCAATTTGTTGTGGGTTTTTTTTTTTTTGCTTAAAGTTATAATCTTATATTATTCCATATTGTTCCACATATGAAATATACATGTAAGTTAATTATTATATTTTTATAATATTCCATTGTATAATGTAATATTCCATTGTAAGACTATGGAATATTATATCAACAAGTGTTATTTATGTGCAATTTGTTGTGGTTGTTTTTTTTTAAATTATAATCTTAGATTATTCCATATTGTTCCACTTATGGAATATACATGTAACTCATTTATTGTAAGTGTTATAATATTCCATTGTACAACCATGAAATATTATATCAACAGTGTTACTTATGACACTTACCCACTCCTTTTATGATAGACATTGGTGTTATTTCCAGCTTATTACATATATATAAGACTTTGGTATATGTACCTAAAAGAGGAATAGAAGAGCCATGCTGTATGCAAGTGTGACTTTCTTTTATAATGCCAAATTATTTTCTACAGGTTATATATCAGTGTGCAAGCTGAGAGTTTTTATTTGGTCCTACTAATGTACATTCTAGCTAACACTGGCTCTTATTTTAAATTCTTACTAATGTGATGTTAAAATGATCTCCTTATGATTATAATTTGCCTTGCCTCATTTACCCATGAAGTAGAACACTGTTTCATGGATGTGTTGACCATTCAAACATTACCTGTTTTGTGAAATGGCATTCATCTACTAGGCTGTGATTTGCTTGTTAATTTCAAGGAATTAAATGTGTGTGTGTGTGTGTGTGTGTGTGTGTGTGTGTGTGTGTATGTATGTTTCTGGCTTTTGTTTTCATTCTTTTCTTTTGATAAATCTGTTTTTAATTTTAATCATATCAAATTGATAATCTCTTATTTTACAGTTTGCGTTTTCAGGGTAATGGTTAAGAAACCTTAATTTGCTTGGAAACATAAAAATTTGCCATTTTTAATCAGGCACAATGGTTCATGCCTGTAAAGTCAGTTCTTTGGCATGATGAGGCAGGCAGACCACTTGCATGTGACCAGGAGTTTGAGACTAGCCTGGGCAAAATGGCAAAATCCCATATCTACAAAAAAAAAAAAAAATTCATTTTTTTTTTAATTTTAAAATTTATGTAGCTTTGCTCCTTACTTATGGAAAATACAGAATTTTTTTGAATATGTTTTATTTTATTTTATTTGTGCAATCAACTTTTTTTGAAGCATATATTGAAAAGTCCATCTTTACCTGACCAATTTGCCACAAAATTTCTGTTACTCATTTTGTATATGTATCTATATCCAGATGCAATAGAATAAATTTTGGCCTCTGTCTTACACCATGAAGAAAAATTAACTCAAAATTAATTAAAGACTATTCAATGTAAAACTCTTAGAAAAAAATACAGGTATAAATTTTCTTGACTTAAATTAGTAAAAAATTTCTTAGATGTAGCTAAAATACTAGCAATCAAAGAAAAAAATAGACATGTGGGCTTCAAAAAATTTTTGTGTCAAAAGATACATTTAAAAAGTTAAAAGACAACTCACAGAATGAGAGAAAATATTTCCAAAGAATATATCTGAATCAAGGACTTGTTTTCAGAATATCTTTAAAACTGTTACAATTCACAATAAAAAGACTATCCAAATAAAGAATGAGCAAAGGACCTGAGTACACATTACTCCAAAGATGTACAAATAGTCAATAAGTACATGAAAATATGTTTAACATCATGAGTCATTGGGCAAATGCAAATCTAAACCACAAAGAGATAACTGCTTTGCACCTGGTAAAATGGCTATAACCAAAAAACAGATCATAGAAAGTGTTTTAAAAATGTGGAGAAACTGGAAAGCATGTATATTGCTGTGGGAATATAAAATGGCCCAATCATTTCGGAAAGAAATTTGGTGATTCCTCAAAAAGTTAAACATAGAGCTACCATGTAATCCATTAATTCCATTGCTAGAGATATACCCGAGAAAATTAAAAAATATATATGCATGAATGTGAATAGTTGCATTATTCATAATAGCCAAATAGTAGAAACAACCCAAATGTCAGTTCACTAATTAAGGGATTAACAAGATATGCCCTTAAAATAAGATATTATTCAGCCCTAAAAATGAAATACTAATATACTGTACAATGTGGAGAAGCTTGAAAAAACATAAGAGAAAGAAGTCAGAGAAAAAAGACAACATATTGTATGTATCCATTTAATTTAAAATGTCAAACATAAGCACATCCATAAACACAGAAAGTACATGAGTGTTTACCAGAACTGGACAAAGGAGGAATGGATAGTAACTGATAACAAATGAGACATCTCGTGTAATGTGATGAAATCATTCTGGAATTAGCGGTGATGATTGCACAAATTTGTGAATATACTAAAAGCCACTAAATTGTACACTTTATAATGGTGAATTTTATGGTATGTGAATCATATTTCAGTTTTTTAAAAGAGAAAAATAATTTTTGATTACTGGTATAGTAGTTTCCCACTCCTTGCTCTTATTTCCCAGGATTTCTGAGCCGTTGGTGGACTTTTAGTCTTCTGTTTAATATTGTTTGCTTTATATTCAGTTTGTTATTAAATGTTCATTTTGTTTTATATTCAGTTTGTTAAGTTCCAAGGAAAACATTATTAAGCATTTAAGTAGAATTCCTTTGAATCTATTGATCAACGTGGATGAAATAGGTATGCCCATGATAATAAATTCTCTAGCCTATTAACATACATCTCTTTATTTATTTACAGCATCTTTAATGCCTTTCAATAAAATGTTTTAACTTTGTCAGTAAAGATCTCACAAACAGATATTTCCTTAGTACTCTATATTTCTGAGGATAATGTAGATCAAATCTTTTATACCTCTGTGCTACCAGAATATAAAAATGCAGTTGAGTTTGTATGCTGATTTAGTGGGCAAGCCTGTTAAAAATACTTTCTGATTCAGAAAAATTATCTGCAAGTTATGAATAATTACAAGTTTTTCTATGCTGAATAATTAAAACTTTTTGGCTGAATTATTTATGCTTTTAATTTCATTTTTTTCTTGCCTTATTACACAAGCTAGCAATTCTAGAACAATGGTGATTATAAGCAGTAATAAACTAACCAGGTATCAGTGAATTGTATCTTATAGGGAAATAATTTCAATGTTTTGCCAATTATTATAATATTTGTTATAGGTTTTACAACATAACATTTATTGGTAAAAGGAAGTCCTAAATTTATAGTTCTAATTTACAGTCCTAATTTGTAGTTCACTAAAAGCTTAAAAAAAAAAGTAGGTGTTAAATTGTATCAAAGATTTTTTTCCATATATTAACATAGTTAATTTGTTTTTTTCTCTGATCTCTAAAGGTATTAACATGCATAGTTTGATTTCCTACACTAAATTCAACTTGGTCATAATAATGATAGTATGTTTGGTGATTAGAGATTATTTTTAGCTAGATTTGGATTTGAGCTATAGTCCTCTCTGTTATATTTAGCAAGTTACTTATCATTAAGTTTCAGATTTTTTATCTGTGAAAATGGAGGTAATGCTATCTACCTCATAGGTTTGTTGGGAGGAATACACAATTAACATATTTAAGGCACTTTGTCAGCAATGCCTAACACATAATAAGTACCACAAAACTGTTACATGCTATTACTATTTTGAGACAGAAAATAGTTAACACGTAACAAATGCATAAAAGTAACAAACTGCACACATTTAAAGATGAGTTTTAGGCTGGGCACAGTGGCTCACACCTGTAATTGGGGCACTTTAGGAGGCTGAGGTGGGTGGATCACTTAAGGTTAGGAGTTGAAGACCAGCCTGGCCAACATGGGGAAATCCTGTCTCTACTAAAAATACAAAAATTAGCTGGGCATGGTAGTGCCCATCACTTCCAGAAGATTTCTTCTGATTTTTAAATTGTTAGAACAATTTCCTTAGAGATCATTTATTTAGGTTTTGTTTCTCTTGGAGTCAGTATTGATATGTTATATTTATCTAGGAATATTTACATTGTATCTATGGTCTCCAATTTATCCATATAAACTTGTACATAATAATTTCTTATGTTTAAATGGCTGCAACAAAAAGAGATGCGATTATTCTGATAGCAATCCTTTGCGATTCATTAAGACTTGTTTTACAGTCTAATACATATTTAATTTCCATAGATGTTCAGTATTTCCATGAGAAGATAGCATATTCTACAGTCATTGGGTATAGTATTTTTATATATGCCCATTGGATGAAGTTTCTTATTTGTGTTGTTTAAATTGTTTTTTTACATAGCAATTTTTTAAACATCAAATCTCCAATAAAAAGATGAATGTGTTTATTTTTTCCTGTGGTACAGGGAGCATACGTTATAGAATCATTTCTTTGGGGCAATGTCAATATATATCAATATGTAAATACTTTGATTATAATAAGGTCTTTAACCTGATATTTTGTTTGGTTTTTCTCTGAAACTAAATTAGCTATACAAACATTTTTTTTCTTTTTTTTTTTTTGAGTCAGAGTCTCACTCTGTCACTCAGGCTGGAGTGCAGTGGCATAATTTCGACTCACTGTAACCTCTGCCTCTAGGATTCAAATGATTCTCATGCCTCAGGCTCCCAGGTAGCTAGGATTACAGGTATTCACTACCATGCCTGGCTAATTTTTGTATTTTTAATAGAGACAGAGTTTCACCGTGTTGGCCAGGCTGATCTCGAACTCCTCACCTCAGGTGATCCGCCCGCCTCAGCCTCCCAAAGTGCTAGGATTACAAGCTTGAGCCACTTTGTGCGGTCTAGCTATATAATCTTTATTTTTATTATTTTACTTCTGTCCTTCTGTATTATGATATTTAAATGTTTCTCATGTTAATGGTGTAAAGGTTGAATATTTAGTAAGTCTGACAGTCTTTATATTTTAACTGAAGCACTGAATCTGCTTGCAATTTTTTCTATTGTTGCTATAGTTAGATTTATTTCTACTTTTAAATTGGAACCCTATCCTTATTCTTGCCTTGCTTTGTATATTTTCTTTTATTTCTTGTCTTCTTTTTTTACATTGATTCAATTTATTTTTCTCATTTTCTTTATCAGATAATAAGTTATACACACAATGTTTCTTCTTTATTGGTTATCTTAGAAGTTTTAACATACATACTTACCAAAGTGTAAATTCATCAGTATATTTATTCAAAAACCTTAAAACGCTTTCCCTTAGATCACTCTTCTCTTAATTTGTATTTTGTTCTTCAATATTTTTTAATCTTGTCTTTTAACTCCATGAATGATACATCATCGTATTTATTTTATACATCTAACACTTATTTAAACTATAATATGCATATTATAAGCATTTTCTATGCTCATCCTTTCTTTTACATTTCACAATTTCCATCTGACATATTTTATCTGAAGAAATTCAATTTTTAGCATATTCTCTTGGACTTCTGCCTTTCATTTGGGCTGTTATGAAGTTAGTTGCCAACTTTATGGTTGCTCTTTTGAAAGTAATCTCTCTTTTCTTTGTGAGTGCATTTTAAGATTTTTATTTTATCTTTGATGTTCAGTAGTTTCACTATGATGTGTCCAACTTGCATTTTATTTTTCAATTATCTTACCTTAGACTTCCTGAATCTGTGAACTGGTATCTCTTAGCAGTCTAGGAAATTATCAGCTTTTTCTTTAGATATTGCCCTTGTCATTGTTTTGCTCCTTTCCTTACAGCATTCAAAAAATATCTGTTAGATCCTTTTAACCACTCCTCTGTTTTTAAATGTCTTTCTCATATCTCCCTTTCCTTATTTCTCTGCACTATATTCCGAGTGCTTTCTTCAACTTTCTGTTCTTTTTAGTAATTCTCTCTTTACCTGTGTCTTATTTGGTATTAAAGTGACCTATCGATATTAAGAGTAAATTCTCTCTTTAGCTTTGTCTTATCTGATATTCAACCCATTAAATTTTAATTTCACTTTCTATATTTTTCATTTGATAAATAATATTTGGTTCATTTTCAAATCTGCTTATTTATCTTATCATATAACCCTCTTTTTCATCTTTAATCTTTTATTTCTTTAGGCATATTATACACATTTATTTTATTGTTTATAGAAGGTCATTAACACTTCTGAAAAATAAAGACTTTTGAAGTCTAATTCTACTCTTCAGCTCATAGTGCCAGTGATTTCTTGAGTTGTATGTGTGTGTATGTGTATGTGTATGTGTATGTGTATGTGTATGTGTATGTGTATGTGTTTTGACTGCAAACTCATATTTTTCGAAACTTTATCAGTAGAAATTTTTTGAGGCCTGGTTTGACAGTGAAGTTGTCTAGGGAGAGGTTTTACTGGTTTTGCTTTATTTTGTTTTGCTTTGTTTTATTTTGGTTTGGTTTGGTTTCTGCAATTTACCTAAGGACACCACACAGTCAGAAACACATTAAAATAAATTATCAACTTGAGATTATTTTTAGATACTTGGGTATCACAAATTCATGCTTTAAGTCCACAGGAGGATCAGCTTATAGGTACAAATTCTGTGGTAGGATTTTTTTTTTCTGCTTCAATGCTAAGATTTGAAAAGTAATTTTCTTTACTAACTACTGAGTGAGAAATATTTTTATAAAATAATATATATATATATATATATATATATATATATATATATATTTTTTTTTTTTTTTTTTGAGATGGAGTTTCGCTCTTGTTACCCAGGCTGGAGTGCAATGGCGCGATCTCGGCTCACTGCAACCTCCGCCTCCTGGGTTCAGGCAATTCTCCTGCCTCAGCCTCCTGAGTAGCTGGGATTACAGGCACGTGCCACCATGCCCAGCTAATTTTTTGTAATTTTAGTGGAGACGGGGTTTCACTATGTTGACCGGGATGGTCTCGATCTCTTGACCTCGTGATCCACCCGCCTCGGCCTCCCAAAGTGCTGGGATTACAGGCTTGAGCCACTGCGCCCGGCCAATATTTTTTATTTATCTTAACAGGGAAGTGTAGGCCCATGGAGTCCCCGCTTAGTATGTGGGGGTATCTTATTAGACTCTCCCTCCTTGGTTGGACTCTAATATTTGACTCTTGATTACCAACCCAGTGAGTCTCTACAATTTCGAATTCAAATTTGTCTTGTTTTGCACAAGCTTTCAAAATTGAAGGCTAGAATAATACTTTACTGTTTGGAACTTCAGTAAGACTGTAGATTATGAATATTCCTTATTTTCTTTTCAGTTTATAAAATTATATTGCTGAAACACCAGGAGTTCTGTCTAGATGCTGAAGCTCACTGCACAGAAAGCCAATCACTAAGACTGCAAGTATTGCCAAGGAAGAAGGTTATAATCAGGTGCCACAACCTAGGACTTGGGAGCTCAGTCTCAAATCCATCTCCCTGACTGACTAAAATGAAGGGTTTATATACAAGGGGAGAAACATAGCAATATGTAAGGAAACAAGAACTAGAAAGGGGCAAAGAGGTATCTAGTGTGTGATTTGGTGTGCTTCAATTCTTCAGTACTTTTTTGAAAGGCTTAAAGGTCCTTTCCTGAGGAAGAAACTCAGATAAAACAAGTACAAATTTCAAACTGTAACAGCAGAAGCTTTTCTAAGTTTATCGAGAAGAACAGTCTCTGAGAGTATTGGGCCAGTTACAATTTAAGAATTAACAAATTTATGTTTCTGTGTAATGTTTTATATATGTTTCACATATATGTTTACTTATGTAAAATATGTTTCACATATATTTCACATATATAAAATATGACAAAACTGTCTTTTCTATAGTAATATGCAACAAAACAACACAGATGATGTTATAATTTGAAAATCCAGTAACTGTCTGAAATATTACAAGAAGTCTCTTTCTACTGGTTTTATTTCAATCTTCTGTAAATTTCGGAGTCTCATTCTGTCACCTGGTCTGGAGTGCAATGGTACAAGCTTGTGCAACCTCCACCTCCCAGGTTCAAGCGATTCTCCTGCCTCAGCCTCCAGAGTAGATGGGATTACAGGCACCCACCAGTATGCTCAGCCAACTTTTTGTATTTTTAGTAGAGATGAAGTTTCACCATGTTGGCCAGGCTTGTCTCAATCTCTTGATTGCATGATTCGCCCCCCTCAGCTTCCCAAAGTTCTGGAATTACAGGTGTGAGGCACCACACACTGCCTCCTCCATGAATTTCTAAAATTGAAGAAGAGAAGCTTCCATAATTACTCTCAGCAGCTCTTCTTCTTAATGCCAGGTGATTCTAAAGCTGGTTAAATATTCTTAAAATATTTTTAGAAAGTACAATACATGAATAAGGTACAATTTGTAATGGTCTAGCACAGGACCTCCTGACAAAGCAGGAACTGATTGCTATCATCATCATCATCATTTACATTTTATGTAATGTAATACATAAAATGTAATGTATTATATACTTCTCTCCTGTTGTTTCAGCTTATTTTATAAGTTCAAGAAAATAAATTTTCTGGATGTTAGTGCTTCAATATGCAACATTAATTTGAGAAGCATTTAGAGATGTATTTTATACTTTTCTGTTAAACAAGAGAGTATGCATAATACGTGCTGTAACTCTGTTGAGGAAAACCGTGTCTCTAATGGGGATTAAAGGACCTTGGGTTAACTCTAACTATGTTCTATGTTTTGCTGTCAATATGTACTATTCTCCAGTGGAGTTTTTGGAGCAGAATTGCAGTTTAATAAGAGGCTCATTTGCAGGTACACTTCCCACCTACTGAATAGCAGCCTTGGTTTTATAATAGTCTGATTGGAGTCCTGTGGAGGTCTAGTCTTCTGTTAGCAGCTCTCTTTAATGGAAATGAATTGCATCCATTGTGACCCTCTTACTACGCATTACCATGTTAACATAAGCCTGATAAGAGAATTAACTTGACCGCTTGCAGCTTGCTTAGTTTCTTGAGCCAATGTATAGATTGCATCATTTGAGAGTTCACTTTATTTCCTAGTATATACATTTTGAGACAGTGCAAAAAGGAACCTTCAAGCTAAATTTTTATCTTGTGTTTGACCTAAAATAAGCTGTGAAAAAAATTTTAAAGTGTGACTCATCCCTTTTTGTCTTTCCCCCTCTGCCTCATATCACATATATTACAAAATGTGAAATATTTGTGCAAGGAGAAATTTGTTTCCACTAAATGTTTACCTTGGCTATAATCAAAATTGCTTAAACAAAGGCAGCCATGAGTATTAGGGGAACTTTTAGCAAATTAAAAGGATTTTTAACTGTTAGGTGATATCTCATCTTTTGAAATTATGTCAATTATTGATTTGTTGATATTAAGCCTTGTCAATTTATGACCACATAAATGTTTATTATTTGCTTAAAATTATTTATAGACATTGTTAACTACTATATATGGAGAAACTCCATTTTTCCTTACTTTCTCTTAAATGAAAGATTATTTCAATATATCTACTGCGTTTGTCCATTTGTGTTTTCATAAAGAAATACCTGAGACTGGGTAATTCATAAAGAAAAGAGCTGTATTTTGGCTAATGATTCAACAGGCTTCTTCCAGCTTCTGCTTCTGGTGAGTCCTCTGGAACCTTATGATCATGGCAGAAGGCCAAGAGGGAGACAGGAGTAGCACATGATGAGAGAGGGAGCAAAAGAGAGAGAACGAAGAAGTGTGACATTCTTTTAAACAGCAAGATCTCACATGAACTTAGAGCAAAAACTCATTCATTGCTGCAAGGATGCCAAGCTATTCATGAGTCATCTCTGTTTATGATCCAAATGCTTCCCAGCAGGCCCTATCTCCAACATTGGGGATTGCATTTCTACAGGAGATTTGGAAAGGACAAACGTCCAAACTATATCAACTATATAAAGTGTTCTTCATTTAGGAAAAAAAAATCTGATCCTTAAAATTATACTAAGGCTTTTCTAATGATGTTCTGACATCCTTTATTTCTAATCACTTATTAATCATTTCTAGCATGAAGATGTCATGGCCAATTAGAGAGCTGAATTAGAAATACACCTGTTTTAAATAAGTGGTAAATATCAATCTTTTAGTGTAAGAATTGGTGCTAAGAGACGACGTCTCTTAAAAATGGTGCTAAGAGAATTGGTGTAAGAATTGGTGCTAAGAGACGACGTCTCTTAAAAATGGTGAATTTGGGAGAGTTTCCAGGGCTGTTTTGTGAATATCCATCTCTACTCCTTTGTAATTGTTATGGGAGAAACCATCAAAGCAATTATATGAAAATTCAAGGGCTTTGACTATGACTGGGTATTTCAAAGATCTTACTTGCTTTCAGCATAATTTGCGTACACACATAATACTTTAATGTTCTAATACCCCAAAACTGGTGAAGTAGAGACTTGAATGGACAGGTTGGTATAGCAGGTAAGTAGATTTGAGGAGGGAAGCTGACACTGACAGACTACCCCCCTACTATGTTCTTGTCTTTCTATCAGACAGTTAATATGTCACATCATAAGATGTTCTCAGGAATCCTACTGTCTGCCTCTCTTCATTTATCTATCTGACCATTTTTCTACCAATCTGTTAATCTACCTGCATTTATGCCCCTTTTAAGTGAGCTAAAGCTCAGAGAGGTTGAAACTTACTGTGAATCACCAGTGAGTGAAAGAACCAAAAATTTAAAGGCTTTTATTTTTCATACTCTAAAGGTAAGCTCTTTCTACCTGCATATGGTCTCTTCCTCATGACTATATTATATTTTTCTAAGGATAAAAAATTGTCATGTTTTAGGAATAAAAATGAAAAATATTTGTAAATTACAGGGGAAATTGACTTTAGAGTAATATGTAGGAATAGCCTTGAGCAAACCTAAAACATAGTCTAAGCCTACCTCTTGTGCCTTCTGCCCTTTTCTCAGGCTCTTTTCTGGTCTTCAGTGTCTTTTTCGTTTTTTCCTCCTTATCTCCCATAACGGTTTCCTCTGAATTTAACCCGGTATTTATGTTACCCCCGTGTCTGTCTATGCTTTAGCTTCAGCTATGAAATAAAAAGTTGTTTTTGGGGCCAGGAACATAAGTAACACCAAAAAGTAAGGAAATACCTCCTCCCCAAAACTCCATAATGTTACAGGAAAGTCAAAGGGATACGGGAGCCAATTGAAGGAACCCCTACTGATAAAATAAGCAGTTAGGGCCTGGCACAATGGCTCATGCTTGTAATCCCAGCGCTTTGGAGGCTGACGCCGGTGTCACCTGAGGTCAGGAGTTCAAGACCAGCCTGGCCAACACAGTGAAACCCTGTCTCTACTAAAAATGTGAAAGATTAGCCAGGTGTGGTGGTGGGTGCCTGTAATCCCAGCTACTCAGGAGGCTGAGGCAGGAGAATTGCTTGAACCTGGGAGGTGAAGGTTATGGTGAGCCAAGATTGCCCCATTACACTCTGGCCTGGGCAACAAGAGCAAAACTCTATCTCAAAAAAAAAAAAAAAAAAAAAAAAAAAAAAACAAAGGAGTAATTAGAACATAATAGGCAAAGTAGTACTGCATTACAATCCAAAGTATAAAATAAATACCTGCGTTCATATGGGTATAAGTAAATAATAATAATAAAAAAATAGGGGTTGGGAAGAGAAAATTACCCATAAAGAGGAATTCCAAATAATTTCTTTAGGAGCTCCATTTTCAAGAAAGTGGAGAATAATTCCCCATTTCTCAAGTATAGGCTATATTTAGTAGGTAGCTTCCTTTCAAAGAGTACAGTGCAAATATGTGGGAAGTGGGAGGGTGTAAGTTTACAAAGGAAAAACTTCACAAATCTTACCTCAGTCTAGTGATCAAGGTCAACATCAGCAACAGTAAGTCACATTCATAATAAGTACCATTAGGCTGAGCACAGTGGCTCACGCCTGTAATCCCAGCACTTTGGGAGGCTGAATTGTGTGGATCATGAGGTCAGGAGTTCAAGACCAGCCTGACCAAGATGGTGAAACCCTGTCTCTACTAAAAATACAAAAAGAAAAAAAATAGAGCCAGGTGTGGTGGCAGTTGACTATAATCCCAGCTACTTGAGAGGTTGGGGCAGAAGAATCGCTTAAACCCAGGAAGCAGAGGTTGCAGTGAGCGGAGATCATACCACTGCATTCCAGCCTGGGTGACAGAGTGAGACTCCTTCTCAAAAAATAAAAATAAATAATAATAATAATGTATACCCTTGATAAAATGTGATGAAGATGACTTTTACCTTTGTGGTCTTCCTCCACAAAATGCATGGTTCCAGTTTAATCATTTCTTTTAAATTTAACTTTCATATTAAGTTCAGGGATACATGTACAGTTTTGTTATATAGGTACACTTGTTATGGGAGTTTGTTGTACAGATTATTTCATCGCCCAGGTATTAAGCCTAGCACCCGTTATTCCTCCTCTTCCTCTCCCTCCTCCTACCCTCCACCTTCTGATATGCCTCAGTGTATTCTGTTCTTTCACTATGTGTCCATGTGTTCTCATCATTTAGCTCCCACTTATAAGTGAGAACATGCAGTAATCGGTTTTCTATTCCTGCATTAATTAGTTTGCTAAGGATAATGGCCTTCAGCTGCACCCATGGTCCTGCAAATGGCATGATCTCATTCTCGTTTATGGCTGCATAGTACTTCATGATATATATTTACCACATTTTCTTTATCCAGCCTACCCTTGGTGAGCATTTAGGTTAATTCCATGTCTTTGCTATTGTGAATACTGCTGCAGTGAACACACACATATAAGTGTCTTTATAATAGAATGATTTGTATTCCTTTGGGTATCAGTAATGACATTGCTGGATCAAATGTTCTTTCTGCTTTTAAATCACCACAGTGCTTTCCACAATGGTGGAACTAATTTATACTCCCACCAGCAGTGTTTAAGGATTCCTTTTTCTCTGCAACCTTGCCATCATCTATTATTTTTTTGACTTTTTAGTAGTAGCCATTCTGATTGGTGTGAGATGGTCTTTCATTGTCATTTTCATTTGCATTTCTCTAATAATCAGTGATACTGAGCTTTTTTTCACATGATTGTTGGCCGCATGTATGTCTTCTTTTGAAAAGTGTCCGTTCATGTCCCTTGCCCATGGGGTTGCTTTTTTCTTATAAATTTAATTTCCTTATGGATGCTGGATATTAGGCCTTTGTCAGATTCATAGTTTGCAAACTTTCATCATTTTTTTAAAAATAAGAAAAATTTCACTTAAGGTGCATTCTACAAAATATCTGTCCAGTAATTCTCAAATTGTCAGTCATCAAAAACAAGAAAATTCTGACAAATTGTCATAACAAACAGGAGCCCACAGGAGACATGACAACTAAAGGAAACACGGCATACTGGATGGGACCCTGGGACTGAAGAAGGATTAGGTAAAACAAAAAAAAATAACAATAATGTGTCAATCTTGGTTTACTGATTGATACATAAAATGTTAATAATAGAGAAAACTAGGTACAGGTGTGTGAGGACTCTCTTCAAAGTTTTGTCTGTTAATCTAAAAATATTCTAAAAATAAAGTTTAATATATTTTAAAAATAAAAGTAACAAAGAAAAAGAAAGTATTCCATGGGTAAAGGAATTATTTCAGGTACCTGTGAGAGTTATGGAAGGAGTTTGTGGAGATAGACAGAGTGGCATAGTACATAGGGAGTGGTACCATTGCCTGCTGGATTTAACAAGTCACTCTGTAATTTAAATGATGGGCTACCCAATCTAAGCTTAGCCTGGGTTTTATATACACTTTATTTCTCTAACAGAAGATTTTGGTGATTTTTCAGGAAGGAAAAAGAGATAGCCGGGCGCGGTGGCTCAAGCCTGTAATCCCAGCACTTTGGGAGGCCGAGGCGGGTGGATCACAAGGTCAAGAGATCGAGACCATCTTGGTCAACAAGGTGAAACCCCGTCTCTACTAAAAATACAAAAAATTAGCTGGGCATGGTGGCACGTGCCTGTAATCCCAGCTACTCAGGAGACTGAGGCAGGAGAATTGCCTGAACCCAGGAGGCGGAGGTTGCGGTGAGCCGAGATCGCGCCATTGCACTCCAGCCTGGGTAACAAGAGCGAAACTCCGTCTCAAAAAAAAAAAAAAAAGAGAGAGATAGCTATAGTCCTTTTGAGAGAGTGGTTTAAAGAAAAGGGCCAATGTATCCACATTTAAAATGTTGGAGCCAAAGTATAGATGAGCTGATCATTTGGCATCTATTTATGGTGAGTCTGGCTTTCCTCAGAGCGAACTTCCCTGCCTTAGATAGCTTCTTAGGAGTGGGTAGACCCCACAAAGCTGAAGACCCTCAGGGGGCTGATTTTCTAAGATCCCTAGTAACAGATGAGGATTGTAGAAGTCCCCCTAAAGATTGCTGGTGATTTACCTTGATTTCCCTGAAGAAAAAGAAGAGGGAGGAGGAATGAAAAATGAGTAGGAAATGAGGAGAGGAGGAAAGCAAAAAGGAGGAAAGGAAAGGAACAAAGAGAGAGAAGGAGAGGGCGAAGGAGAGGGAAGGAAGGAGAAGAAAGAAGAGAAGAGAAAGATGAATCACACGACCCAAACCATTTTTATGGAAGTTGCATTTTGCACATCTTAATATTTTAGCCTTGGTAGTCATTTTAAGGCCAGTGTTTGGTTCTGTTGTCAGGCATAGATATGACCAGGGGACCACGATAAAACTGAAGCTTAGAAAAAAAAAAAGAAAGACAAGGCAGACTGGACTTGCTTTAGGAGTGTTTTGTACATTTTCTCAGCAGTACTGTGCTGTGAAGAGCCAGGCAGAGAGGGGCTTCAGCTCACTGGTAGAAAGCAGCATGTCACAGAAAATCAAGCAAAGAGCAGCCAAGGGTCTGGACTTCCACCATGCTTGGAAACAGAAGAACGTCCTCTGTTTGTTATCTGCCTATGTATGCAAAGAAAAGAAACCAGGGTGACAAGATCATGGCAAATCTTTCTTTCTCTCTCTCTCCCTCTATTCCTCTCTCTCTCTCCCCTCACCCCCCCATCAGCCTTCATTCTAATTAACCTGCTCCCCTTTCATTTCCCTCCCGTTCATTTCTGTCATCTCCATTTCACAGTATCACTTGCCCAGTGAAAAGAGGCTCGACACATTCTATTTAGAAAGTGAGTGTCTCACTAGGGGTGACAAGTCTTTTTTTGAGGTCATTTATCTAATTGCTCTTTGCAGATAAGAATTAATTAGCCCGATTATTTTTCTTAGTTTTTGGATGGGTTCCCCACCTGAAGAGAAGAAATTCCTTGGTGTCAGTGATTAATTGCTCAGCCAGAAGCTTACTGCCTCGCATTTGTAATAAATGCCGACTAGCTCTTCAGGTCACATTAAGAACCAGGCAGGTTGTGGTATAATGTACAGGATAATAAAGCACTTGTATAAATAGGGGCAGCAGCATTTGATGCTGATTAAATATTTTAATACATCAAAGGGTGAAAGAGTTTCGAGATGCTGAAGGTAGATTCCCCATTTGCAGCAACTTTTCTTTCTCCTTCATGAGGCATGGGACATCTTCAGAATCCAAGACAGCAGGTGGCATTTCAGTTTAGGGTTTGTCTGAAATGACCCCAAGGATCTGTGCCGTTTTTATTACTGCTGTTTTTGTTTTTGGCTCTCTCTTTATTTTTCTATCAGAGAACACCTAAAAGTACAAGCACACTAAAACTCTAAATGACTTTTTTTTTCTAGAAGAGAAAGAAGTGAGCTTCTTCTTAGTTTACTTTGAAATTGGATTTTAAAACATATTATTGTAGTGGTGGTGGTGTCTATGTGAAGTCCCCAGACCTCACAATAAACCAATTAAATTCAAAGGTGAGCAAACCAAGATGTGATAAAAACCCGAAAATGTGAAATAAATCTGTAAAGAAGAAACTCAAACACATTAGTGAATTTATAGAGTAAGTCTTATATTCAGTGGAGAGTTGAGTTGAAGACAGAGTCAAGATTTTAAAATAACCTGGTTAAGAGTACTTGTTCATTTTCCATGTTTATAGTAGAATTCTACAGATACAGATATTGTTGTGGTTATCTTAAGGATAAAGGATAATGAAAAACAAGCCCAGAATTAATTACAGGCTTTATCGAAGGTCATATTTTTTGAGCAAGTTGGGCAGAGCCAGCTCTTAAACTGGGTAGCTCAGACCTGTAATCCCAACATTTTGGGAGCCTGAGGTGGGAGGATTGCTTGAGCCCAAGAGTTAGAGACCAGCCTGAGCAACATAGTGAGACCCCATCTATACAAAAATAAAAATAAAAAATTAGCCAGGCATGGGGCCACACGCCTGCAGTTCCAGCTACTTTAGGAGGCTGCAATGAGCCATAAATGTGCTACTGCACTCCAGTCAGAGTGACAGAGTGACACCCTGTCTCAAAATAAATAAATAAATAGAGAAGAGTGCTTCTGATTCCCAGGCCAATTCACCATGTTTTTGTTAACAACAAATACATGTAACTAAATGGGAAACTTATAAAGAAATTGAACAGAATTTGGCCTGGTTGGGTCGCTCACACCTGTAATCCTAGTGCTTTGGAAGACCAAGATGAGCAGATCACCTGAGGTCAGGAGTTTGAGATCAGCCTGGCTAACATGGCAAAACCTGTCTCTACTACAAATATAAAAATTAGCCCAGCATGATGGTGGGCACCTGTAATCCCAGCTGCTCAGGATGCTGAGGCAGGAGAATCACTTGAACCCAGGAGGTGGAGGTTGCAGTGAGTCAAGATTGTACCACTGCATTCCAGCCTGGATGACAGAGTGAGACTCTGTCTCAAAAAAACAAAAAATAAAAGAAAAAAAGAAATTTGACAGAATTTAATTTTGATTTGGTGATGAACAAGATATTATCAATTTGGCAATGCAATGTAGTGTTCATTAAGATAGAAACCTTGAGTGGAAACAATTTTTGAATAAAAGCATTGTCCAAGTAAAGCGATACTTTCTCTAAAAGGAAGATATCTGTAGACTAAATGATTTGATTCATAAAAGAAGTGGGGTTTTTTTTGAAGATAATAAATAACATGTAGGATTTTCTTTGCTAAGTGAGATTACTGAAAACAATCAAATCTAACAAGTTTTCTTCCCCTTCAGGGAGATTGAACGATATAATTAAGAAGCTTGTATGATTACCCATCTAATAATTTTTGTATTCTATATTCTATCTTTCTCAGGTTGAAATTCACTAAAATAAAAGGACTTGTACATATTGGATCCTTAATCCATATCTCACTTGTTAGTAAGCAAGTGAATGGTTGAATAAAGCTATTAAAAATGATTGACTGGACAATGATAGCTTCCTTAGTATTTTAACTTCTTTTACCCATCTCTTGTCTCTAGATCCTCTTCTCTTAAATTACATAGAAAAGGAACTATTGTTTCTGAAGGCCTCTAGTTTACCAATTTTTTTGAAAAACTTTATTGGGTGCAATAATATTAATACTTGATGTCTGTCCTGTATGATTTAGATAACACGGTAAGTAGATTCCTTCTGTGTCAAATGAGGATGTTCTATGAGTTCTTTATCATGCTGAGGTCATTCACCTACCAATTTCAGATTATTTGATTGGTTTAGGGAGATTTCCAATGCCAGTTATTAGATTTGCTTATCTTCGAGTGCCCATTTTTGTGCTGCTTTGTAAATCTCCCCATAATCACTGAGCTCCTGAATAATTGTAAATAAGTGAGTTTTCTTCTTTAGCCACCTGTCAAGATTTCTAGGTCTCTTCTACAGAGTGAATGTTCATGTTTTCTTTCACTCTCTTTTTACAAAAATGATGAAATTAGCTAGCAAGCTGTTGAGCATAGATCTTTCCTGCTGTATTCTCTTCCTCTCGGGTTGTTGTAAGGAAATTGTGGGAAAAGGTGACATTGTTTACAATTCACATCAACATGTTTCAGATTGCCTTATCCTTTGGGAGAACTAATTGTTCTGTGATAATTCAAACTGGACATTTGTTCCATCTTTTTTTTTTTTTTTTTGCCTTTTTCGTTTCAATTGATAATTTATTCAGAAGGCAGTATTCAGAATGCCTGAATTCAAAATACAGGCATATCTGTTGTGGGTCTATAAAAATCAAAGAAATATGATTCAAAGAAATTTAATGATCAAAACTATGGAGCAGCTAATTTATTAAGACAAAATTCTATGCAGAGTTTGTAGAAAAGCCATAGTAGCAAAGGGCTATGTTTCTCTTGTGACTCTCTTCCCAATTCATTGCCTTTCCCCATTCAATTTTAGATAAGCTCTTAGGGAGGAAAAAAATAGAAAATAAAATTGAGTTAACTAGTGTGAAGCTTCAAATAGACATAATAATAGTGCCTACCTCAAAGGATTAACATGATGATTAAATAAACTGTGCTAATAAAGTCCTTAGAAACGGTCCGATAGGCCAGGTGTGTTGGCACATACCTGTAATCCCAGTACTTTGAAAGGCCAAAGCAGGAGGATTACTTGAGCACAGGAATTTAAAACCAGCCTGGGTAATGTGGCGAAACCTCAGTTCTAAAAAAATTTTAAAAACTAGCCAGGTATGGTGGGTTTGCCTATAGTCCCAGCAGTTTAGAAAGCAGAGAGGTGGGAGGTTTGCTTGAGCCCAGGAGGTTGAAGCTACAGTGATCCTGCACTCCAGCCTAGGGGACAGAGCCAAGAAAGAAAAGAAGAGAAAAAGAGGAAGAAAGGAAGGAAAGAAAGAAAGAAGGAAAGAAGGAAGGAAGGGAGGGAGGGAGGGAGGAAAAGAAGGAAGAAGGGAAGAAAAGATGAAAGATAAGGAAGAAAGGAAGTGAGGGGATGTATTCTCTTTCTGGGTCCACGAGGGGGCGTAGTTTTAAGGGCAAGAATTTCCCAGAGCTATGCCCCCCTCCCTTCTCTCCATCTGGGAGATTTAAGTGTTTATGTTTACATTTCACAGGTGTGGGAAGAAACTAAGAGCCAATCACTCCAGCGGAAGTTCTAAGGAACTCCTTTTATTGGCCAGGAGTCTTAGAGAAGGTGGGACTTCCTCCCAGGTTAAAACTCCCCTTCTTCCACACCCCTTTGGACGCCATGTTTGAGTTCTCTTTCGAGAATGCTCTTGGGGAAGCTGTCTTTCTCTCTCCTGGATTTTCCCTCTGGAGTCCCCTTCCACTCTCTCGTGGAAGCCTGTCTTCTCCTCCTAAACTACATCTTTCTCTATTCCCTTCCACTCAGTGTGGAAGCTGCTTTCCTCTCCTGGCTTCCATCTTTCTGGATTCCCTCACTCAGTGTGAGAGTTAGCTCTTTCTTTCTCTCTCCTTCTCCTGTTTCTCTCTAAATATATCACTTTCTACAAACACTTTGGTGTCTAGCATTTACTGTGCACTGTGCCATGGTCCCCTCTCTCATTCTTGAGAGTGCAGGAGACCAAGAACCTGGAGAAACGTCCTCTCAGGGGTGCTGAACCCCAGTATTACATTTTGGCGAGTCAGCCAGAAGAGGGGTATACCCGAAAAGGACTACAGCCAGAGAAGAAGACATCAAAATGTGAGTAAAACCGGCCTCATTCTGTCCTGTCTCTTTGAGACACTTGAAGCAGTGGCAGCCAGGCAGAGCTAAGGGGAAGTGGAGCAGCGTTGCTGAGCTGCAGCAGCCATTAAAAGTTCAGTTTTTTCCTGTGGGAGCTTGTGGGGTGAAGTGGGCCAGCACTGCCCCCAGGGCCTTTCGCTCCTTGCCCGCTGGGAACAGCCCGGCCCCTGGAACCACCTGCAGGTGGAACTGGGAACACCTGCAGCTCAGTTGAGCAGCAAGCCCCAGCTGGGCTGGAGGGAAACAGCGGGTAGGAGTGAGGTACGGCCCAAGCCTGCAGGGGACTGGGGTGCCTGGGAGCCTGACACATGGTTCTGGCAGACCTTTCCGGTTTCCCAGTCCCAGGCAGCAGTGTAAAAAAAGGACTTCCCCCAGGGTATCCTCCTGCTGGCCCGGGGATCGCTGTGTGTTCAGCAGCTTGGGGAATGACCCAAGCGCACACCTGGTTCTGGCGGGGTCAACATGGCGACTGAAAGCCATTGGGGGAATTAACAGTTGGCCCAGCAGTGGCTGTAAACTCAGGCGTTTAACCCAAAGCAACAAGTGATTTTTTCTCTGGGTCTGTCAGCTGAGAGAAAAGAAGCAGCTGCTGGCTGTCAGCCCTGCCTGGCTTTTAGACAGGCCACACCGCCATTCTCATTCAAAATAAGGCTTAGGAAAGCTTTCTGCTTCCTTTTAACACGAGTACCCTGTTAGTGCAGTTGGTTAAGGTGTAGAACCTACAACTCTAAGGTTGCTGGTTCAAGACTCAGATGGAGTGGGTCTTGATTTGGGGAAATTCAGAAGCTGAAGGCTATGGAACTTTGTGTTTGGTGTATAATTTGTCTTGCTTAGGATTGG
Organism: Saimiri boliviensis; assembly: GCF_048565385.1. NCBI lineage: Eukaryota > Metazoa > Chordata > Mammalia > Primates > Cebidae > Saimiri > Saimiri boliviensis. Next base: position 138,945,823 of record NC_133453.1, read on the forward strand.
TTCTCTCTGCGGCAGAACTTTTCCATCTAGAAGATCATAGTTAAACCGGTTCCAGGGCCAAATAGTCAATGGCAGCTCTCGCACCCCTAAAGGCATTTTCCTATAATGGAAGATGGGTTGGGGAGAGGAGGCCTGGGCCCTGAGGGTATTGTTCTGGCCTCAGCCACGCTAGGCCTACCTTCTTTGAACTGTGTGCTCTAATGGCCCCTCTCTAGAAGTTCACCCTTCTGGGGCAGTTTTATAATCTGGCTTGTGTAAATTGGACTTTTGCCGGGAAATATTGGTACCCATCTCCTGAGCCTCACTGGCTGTGTTGGCGCTTGTTGGTAGGTGACTCCCCAACCCAGTAGCTCCTTTTGTTCCATGCCTCTGTGGTAGTCACTGGAAGTCATGCAGGCAGTGAGTGTGAGTGGTCCTATGATGCTGGTATGTCCTGATTGAAATCCAGTACATAAGAGGTCCTCTGATAAGATGGATCATGAATCTTGGGCACACAAAATTTCGGGGTACTGAAAGACGTTTCATTTCAGTACCCATTTTACCTGGGGGATGCCTCAGGTCGAAGCAGCTGTAATTTCTTTCACTGGGGTTGTGGGCGTCCCTTGTGTTTGACTTCAGATGGACACTTCTATTCCGAAGCTCAAGCTCCCATTAAAGTATGTACTGGAAAATTGGGACCAATTTGACACACTGTCTTTAAGGAAGAAGCAGCTCATTTTTCTCTGAAGGAAGGAAGAAAGGAAAAAGGGAAGGAAGGGAGGAAGGGAAAGAAAAAGAGAAAGGGAGCTAGAGAAAGAAAAAGAAAGGAAAGAAAGAACGACTGGCATTTACAACTACTGTGTAAGCCTGTATTAGAGCAAAGTCAAAGAATCCTACAAACTGCTCTTGTACTGGCTGAAACTACATGTCGTATGTAGAAACTAGATTTAATCTGTAAACTAGATCATTTTGAATTTGTATTTTATAATAGAAGTCAATTATGCAAACTGTAACCAAAGGAATTTTATTACCCCATCGAAAAAAATTGTCAGACATCAACTATACCATGAAGATGCAATACTACATTCTAGTGAGTCATAGTTTTCGTAACTTGAAGCTTCATCCAGAAATAAGGCAAAGCACAATCTATGCCCTACTCTGTGGTGTGGTTTGAAAGTTTGTTACTTCCCCCACCCCCAGTTCATGTGATGAGACTTAACCCTCAGTGTGATCCTCCTGAGAGGTGAAGCATTAATGAGGTGCTAAAAAAAAGTCTAGAAAATATTAGGAATATAACCAAATGATGAATCTATTTATTTTTTTATTTTTTGAAGACTTGTCAACTAAAACTTGTTTGCAAATCTAATAGAAAATTTAATGTCTTCAAAAATTTGCATTCTTCTGCTAGGAGGATAATTTAGTAGTTGACTTAAAACTTCTTACTTTTGTATTCTTTTCTTTCCATACTTGCTCATGCTCTTTGACAGTTTTTAAAAAGATTTAAATATTTAAAATTGATTTGGAGGGATTCTTTCTATATCATGTACGTGAACTGTTTGTCTGAAGTATACTTTGCAAATATTTTTCTAGTTTATGGCTTGTCTTAAAGTAGAAGTTAAACATTTTCCTTTAGCTGAATCTCTGTTTTTCCTTTCTTTCTGACCTTCCTGTCATGCTTTAAAAAGTCGTGCCTACACCTAAATTATAAAAATATTCTCCAAGGGCTTTTGTCATTCCCTCCCCACCCCATTTAAACATCTAATCTACTAGGTGTATTTTTGTGTCTGATGTTACCTCAGAGGTTATGGGTGATTCTTAATTTTATTTCCAAATGCCAAATCAATTATTGAATAATCCATCTTTCCCTCTCAGCTTAAAAATGCAATTTTTATAAAATACACAATCTCTACTAACACAGATAGATCTCTGAAATTTCTATCATTTTCTAATGATTTATACATTGATCTTCATATCTACAATGTGCTATTTTAATTACTATATACATTTAATTTTGATATTTAGGAGAGCAAGTCCTTTCTCATTATTAATATTCACAATTTTCTTTCTTATTTTCATGCATTTATTCTTCCAGTGAAAAGTTATTATAAAATTGTCATGATTTTTTAAATATACATTAGGTTTTTGATCTGAGTTGCACTATGGTTATGAGAGGATTTGTGGGGAAATTGATGCCTTTACAATTTTTAGTTATCCTATCAGGAAGGGAATATTTTTTCAGTAATTCAGGTCATATTTTATGCCCTTCAGAAAAACTTTATTTTTTATGAGCTTTACAATATATTCCCTATTAAGTTTGTTTCTAGGTATTTCATAGCTTTGGTTGCTGTTTTGCATGTTCTAAATATTGCATCTTAAAACTTCTCATTAATTTTAATAATGAAATCTAATTTCTATTATATTTGGCTACTTTACATTTTTATTAGTAATATGTTTTCAATTATTCTTGGAGATTTTAGGTCTGAGAATATAATGTCTTTAAATATCAATCACTTTATCTTAACCCATCCAATATTTCCTTTTTTTCTCAACTTATTGCATTGTTCAAAAGTTTGAAAATAATATTGAATGATAAAGAAACCTTAAATAAAAATGAGCTCTCATAAATCTGCATGATGTTTCACCAATGCATTATAATAAAAAGTATTTTATAGCTTAATTAGAAAAATAAATGTTGGCCTAGTGATCCAACTGTATTCAGATAGCTGTGCTGAGTAGAGATGTCTTCTCTGCACTGAGACTAGAAGTTTTCAGGTTAAGGTGTCCAAGGATTGATGAGGAAATAAAGATGATAAGTATACCTTCTCCTATAGGCTGAAGGTTGGAATAGTTGGAGAGTGATGTGGTTGTTAAATGAACTCAGGTCCTTGTGTCCTTGTATGACAGACTACTTCACACAAACCATTTTTATGTCCCTTTCATATTAATTTTCCTATTACAAAATCCTTACTTCCAGCCTATACTCTTGCTCTTACAACCTGATTTTGTCCCAGGTTCTCAGAGTTAAATCTAGTAATTTCTTCTAATAGCAAACTCACTCCTGCCTGTCCCCTACCAGTTCTGTGCCCAAAATTCTAAAACAGAAAGCATATAGAAAACATTGCAACTAACACTTGCTGGTTTGAGAGTCATGGCTTCACTCTTGTATTTCTCCATATCTCCCTCACCAAGGGCCAGATCCAGGATCTGACTCATAGGGAGTAGGACCCAAAGGGCTCAGGTAGCCCAAGGTACCATATTCCCCACAGTACCCCTTTACCACTGTTACCTTCTACAAATACTATGTTTACAGAAATAATTCTGCTGAGAGTCACTCCTGCCTTTGTGGCAGCATTACACATTCTTTGGATATTATGTATTGTTGACTTGCCTTCTCCTGTAAATCAACCCCTTTATATATTACTTCTTTCTCCCTCTTTAATATGTATTTCTTTTTATAGCAACAGCCATTGGCGCCTTCCCATTGGCCTTAAGATACTGAGGACAGATTATGCTTGTGCCTTTATTAGTCAGAGCTAAAAGGGACACTTTTATTCTATTCCTTCAAAACTTACATCATTGATGAGAAAAAGAAAAAGGAGGAGGAAGAGGAGAAGGAGAAATGTGACATGCATTATTGGAAAGCCATTGTTGCCATATCAGAATTCTTAGTATAACAAATTTCATTTGTATATCAATTATCTTTTGCTATGTTCACAACATTTTAAGGCGAAAACAACACTCATTTTCTTTACTTCATAATTCTCTGAGTCAAATGTGTGATTCTTCTGGCCTGTGCCAGTGCTTTGCTGCTTATGCTATTGGCTAATCATGAGTTGACTGGAGGATGGAGTGGCTTAGTTCTCTTCTTCATGGCTTCTCATCCTCCAACAGGTTAGCTCTGACTCATTCACATAGTGGCATGGTAGTCTCACAATTCCAACTAAAGAGAGGATTTTTTAAAATTTGCATCATGTGTGCTAATATTCAGTTAGTCAAAGTAAGTCACATGGCCAACCCCAAATCAAAGGGTGAGATAACAGATTCCACCTTGTGGCAAGAGGGTTGGCAGCATCACAGTTCAATAGTATGGATGACAAGAGAGAGGACAAGCATTTTGGTCATGTTTGACCACAGTGAGCATGCGACATTTTTTTTTTTCCTAAAGATAGACCAAACACAAGAAAGGATGAGATCTCACAATTTGTAAACATTTAAATGTGATAGGTTCTTTGTTAGGCAGTAAATTAAATATTCTTGTGCTATGCTCACAAAATTGGCATTATTAATGCTACAAATGAGGAATCTGAAGCCAGCCTATCCCTTGCCCTTAATTACTTAATAAGTCCATAACCAGACAAGGGTTTACACCAAGCTCTCTATGACTTCAAATTCCAGGCCTTAATGAATTCAATGCTTTATGATAATGCATTAGGGCAAAGATCATCCTTTTTGAGTATGTCCTAAAGGGTTCCAGCTCCTGGTTCTATTAGCATCATCCAAAACCCTAAACTACTCTCCAGTTATTATCTTTTTCTGTAATTCTAGTGGTAAACAGTGAAGGTGAAAATGCAGAAATTTCCAATGTGACTGCTACTACATTAACAGTTTATTGTAAACTAGACTGAGCAGACATATTTTGACCCAAATTATAGATACGCGTTCCTAGGACCACGAATTACAGGCAATTTGCTCACGATAGTAATAAAGCTGTATGGTTGGTGAGCACGCAAATCACTAATAATGCTGTGCAAAGCGTTGCATTTACAAATAAAAAGGTGTTCTTAGATGACAGATTTTGTTCTTGATACCCTTCCTTTGTTCACTAATTAGGCCATCAAGTTCTGGCAACAGAAACTGAGTAGAAAAAAAAGTAAAATATCACATGTAAATGTGATATCCTAAACAGGAGATGTGAAAGCATGCTTATAAAAAGCAATATGTCAATATTGCAGAATAGGATCTCAGAAGTGACCTTAAATCAACCTTACTGGGCTTTTAGTGCCTCTTAATCCTAGAAACTATTCTGAGGTGATTTTTCAAAATTGATATGGCAGAAAATATTTATTTGGCACCTCCTCTGTGCTTATACATGCTGATCTCTAAGGTGTGGTAGCATTTTCACCTTGAATCAGAGAACATATTCCTTGTGATTATGATTTTAGCAAAGTTGAAAATAGCCTGTCTTCTCAATTATCTAAGTAAAAAATAGATAAATATCAAAGTAGTAATGATGATAAATTGAGAAAAAAAGAGGCCAGGCCCATGCCTGTAATCCCAGCCCTTTGGAAGCCAAAGTGTGCTTGAGCCCAGGATTCTGAGACCAGCTTGGGCAATATGGCAAAACTCCATCTCTATAGAAAACACAAAAACTAGCTGGGCATGGTGGCACACACTTGTAGTCCCATCTGCTCTGGAGGCTGAGGTGAGGGAGGATTGCTTGAGCCTGGGTGGCAAAGGTTGTAATGACCCATGATATTACTTCCACTGCACTCTAGCCTGGGGAAGAGCAAGACTCTGTCTCCCAAAACAAAACAAAACAAAATATATAAAGTGTGTGTTGAAATCCTAAAATAGAGTATGTATTACCCTACAGAGGACTTTTTAAAAGATTCACCAACCTTGGCCCTGTAGCACAAACACCTGAAGATTCTAAGTCATTCATCATTCATTAGTGGGATTAGTTGATGAGTCCCTGTTTTTCTGATTAATGTGCATGATCAGACAGGGAAATTATATACAGAAATCCTAAACTAATCATTGCTATAGGAAAGAATGGGAAGAAACCTTTAATAGCTTCTGGAAATAATACATCTTTTGATAAACTAGCCATTACTAAGTAATTAGTCTCCAAAAAGATACATGAGTGTCATAGATTAAAGAGTCCCTTCATAAAGGGAGAAGTGGGCTGCAACTATTTTCTGGGTTTATATTATTAAGGGATTAAACACCAAAAGCAAATGATGTCCTGTGAAAGAGATACTTCTGCGTACTAAGAATTTTATAGCTATAGGGATTAATATTTCTCCCTTCTAGGGACACCATTTTGATATCTGGGCAGCCAGGAAGACTGACATTTTTACAGATGGAGAAAATCATTTCACTATCATTTGACCTAAGTGAATGAAAGCAGAGGCTCGACCTAAATGAGAAACAGCAAGCTGATCTTCAATCATGGGCATGGCATTTAAATAAGGTGACCCTCATTAACTAAAGCAAAATGGGGTTGGATGGAACTAATATGGATCATTAAATGAAAGTTTTGTCTCAAACAACATAATGTAGGTTCACATGAAGAAAAAGAAAGCATTGCTGTGACTAAAACTATCCAAACTTTAAAAAATTAGGCTGTCATTTACTTAAGTAATTTAATGGAAATACATAAAGGAGACATTTTCTAATGTTCTCAGAGATAGTCTCTTATGCCTTCCGGGACCTCCTCAGTTGGAGGTAACCATTATGGGTCAATGGACAAGTAGGAGACTGGCACACTGTCTTTCTGATCACAGACTAAGAAAGAATGATTATTAGCAGTTGGATGATTTGTAAACTGAGACTATTTAAAAAGGAATAAGTAGGATTTGAAGAAGCAACAAAATACAATGAATTATTTTGGAGTCAGTAACATTTAGCCATTGACACCCCTAGGTCTAAAAGGCAGGAGGAAACAGTTAACTGAATGCAGAGGAAGGGTTGGCTGTATGGGGAGGGCTTTTTGTGGGGAAGCAATAGTTGCTTGGAGAAGGAAACATAAATACTCCCATCTCTCATATTCTTGCTTCCCTCTAATCTTTAGCCATTGCCTCCTGTTGGCTGAACCCAGTTGGAAGCAAGAAGGCCAGGAGCATATTGACGCATTCCATAGAAGTCAGTTTTTCAATCCAAAGAGGTCTGTGAGGGGTGGAAAGTGGGTAAGGAGTGACAAGTGGAAAGTATCCAGCACTTGGATTTAATTCCACCATGACAGTGACCTCCCAGCACACAGTACTCTTGACTTTTCCTGGCCTTCATGCATTTCTCAGCTACTGATAGAAAAACTGAATTGTAAGGCTACTTTCCCTTTGCTTTCTTGATCTCTCTCATGACTGCATTCTAAAACACAGTCAATCTTTCATCTTCTTGACTCCGAATTCCAGAAAAACTTTTACTTTAAAACTTTGACTTTGTTCTGTCACCCAGGTTGGAGTTCAATGGTCTCGGCTCACTGCAACCTCGATCTCGGCTCACTGCAACCTCCACCTCCCGAGTTCAGGGAATTCTCCTGCCTCCGCCTCCTGAGTAGCTGGGATTACAGGTGCCCACTACGAGGCCCGGTTTCACCGTGTTGGCCAGGCTAGTCTCAAACTCCTGATCTCAAGTGATCCACCTTCCTCAGCCTCCCAAAGTGCTGGGATGACAGGCATGAGCCTCTGCCCCTGGCTGACTTTTTTTTTTAGAACAGATGTTTGCCCTTCTCTGTTTTCAGGATCCCTTGGCCTCTTGCTCTGGGATCTATTTCATTACAGTCTTGTCAGTCAATGACAATACTCTGTTTTGGACATGGGTGCTTGTTTCCTACTCGTTTAGGATGAAGAGCCAAAACACTCAGAGACAGGCAGACTGTGCCAGGAGACCCACCTTCTAGCCTGGTAGGTCTATCATTAATCGCCTTGTGATAGTTGACAATTTATTTCAACTCCGTGAGACTTGTTTTTGTTTTTAATCTTCAGAATGGGCATGATAATTCCTACCTTATTCCTTTTGCATGGAAGAAATAAAATACTCTGTGCAAAGTCCTGTCTAAACCATAATTATAAAACATAATTCTAAATCACACATTGGCATCTTTGATTATTTTCAGTTTTAAAGCAACCAGAAATAGTCATAGCAAACCAGTTAACCATGGCTAATTTTTAAGGGAATAAAAATCATAAATGTTGCCGTCTAGTAGGGTAAAAACATTACTGAAATTCTCAATAAATGGTTCCATCTGTTTGCTTTCTGAATTCTTTTGGCCAGACTGTTTGAGTTTTTCTCCCCAATCATTCAACAGTTGCTACTTAATTTAGACATTTTTAAATGTCTCAACAATCCAACCAAGTGTAAAGAAATAGCTGCTTCTTTTGCCTTTATTTCCTGTCAATCACTCAAAACCCACTGAAATGCATGGAGAGGATGAGTTAAAATTGTATAAAAGTGCCCAGAAGACTGAGAGGTTTAAAATTTAACATTTTTCTAAATATGTCTGCTATATTTATGACCTTAGCCCCTTCCCTAACAGCTGGAAGCCCCTTGCAAGGGAGACCTTAGCAATGAGAAATAACTGGGTGTGTTAAGTTTACCAAAGAATTATATGCTCTCTGACATCTGTTCTTTTGCTGTCTTTCTAGTTTTATCTTTACTCAACCTCCAGCCCTGAGTGGCATATGCTTCAGTTGAGGCATCTTTACCCCATAAGTCAACTGGAGAATACTCCACTTAGGTGCTTCAGCTTCCCTCACATCCTCAATCTCCTTTCTTTTCCCTGAATGTACCTTAATATGTAATGCTTGGGGGAAGCGTGGTAGCTCATGCCTATAATCCCAGCACTTTGCGAGACTGAGTTGGGAGGGTGGCTTGAGTTCAGGAATTCAAGACTTCATCTCTACTAAAATTTAAAAAAATAACTGGGTGAATGCCTGTAATCCCAGCTATTTGGAGGGGCTGAGGTAGGAGGATCTCTTGAGCCTGGGAAGTCCAACCTGCAATGAGTCCTGATCTTGCCACTGCACTCTAGCCTCCTGCTGTCTAAAATTCCGTGACCATCCCTATGCCCCTGGAAAATGCCTATTGATCTTTCAACTGTACTTTATCCCTGAAGCCATATCTCATCCCTATAAAGAAATGACGACTCCCTTATATGTGTCCTCCATATCACTTTGCATATGTTCACCATGCTTAAAACCTTGACTTACATTTGTGTGTTTATATGTCTTGCTTCGCAATCAAAACACAAGCTCCTTAAGGACAACATTTATGTCTTATTTATCTTTTGTCAACATTGTATAAGCTTAACTTCTCTCTGGTTTGATGAATGAAGCAAAGTAAGAATGACTGAAATAGCCTCAAAAAAAATACACAAGAAGAATCAACTTGAACCCTGTCAGTTTTGTGAATAGCTATTTCTCCCCGGGTAAAATGACTGAAAGGACCTGACTTCATAGGTTTATTATTTATTTGTTTGGCAAACAATTATTAAGTACTCATTGTGTGAGAAATGGAGGTTCTGGAATCAAAAGGAGCATTCTACCCATATTTCACTCCTCTTTTGCTGACTACTTTTCAAATGAGAACTTCTCAAGAACCTCTTGGTCATCTACACATCCTTAATGGCAAATTTCAATATCATTGAATATGCCTGTGACTCCCACATTTCTTTCTCAGATTTTGAACAGTGGACAGTCATATTCAACAGGCTACTCAATATATCTATTTGAATATCCTGGTGCCTGAAACTTACCAAGTCCAAAAATGCTCTCATCTCATCCGCTTGCTCCTACCCTTAAAACTGCTTCTTCTATAATCTCATTGTAGTGGCAAATCAATGTTGCCATGATGGCGTTAGTCCTTCAAGACTCCTTTATCGCCCTCACCCTGCACATCCAGTCACTCACTAAACCATACTTTGTTTTTTATTTAGTTTTTGTGATGGAGTCTCACTCTGTTGCTCAGGCTGGAGTGCAGTGGCACAATCTCAGCTCACTGCAACTTCCACCTCCCAGGTTCAAGTGATTCTCCTGCCTCAGTCTGATGAAAAGCTGGAATTACAGGTACCCACCACCATGCCCAGGTAATTTTTGTATTTTTATAGAGTCGGGGTTTCACCAAGTTGACCAGGCTGATCTCAAACTCCTGACCTCAGGTGATCCGCCCTCTTGGGTCTCCCAAAGTGCTGGGATTACAGACATAAGTCACCGTCACTGGCCTGAAAGCCAGATGTTTTCGAAATATACTTTATGTACAATAAAGTGTCCCATTGTAAGCACGTGGTTCAGTTGGTTTTGATGAACATACATATACACAGGTAATTATGGCCCCAATTAATTTATTACAACATTTCTATCATTTCATAAAATTCCCTATGGTCTAGTGTAGTCAATTCACACCCACCTCCACTCTCAGACAAACCCTGATCTTTCTATCACTATTGATTAACTTTTACTGTTTTATGTATCATATGAATAAAGTCACACAGTATGTGATCTTTCCTATGTGACGTCTTTTACTCAAAATATTTTTTTTTGAGACATTGTCTCTGTCACTCAGGCTGGAGTGCAGTGGCACAATAATAGCTCACTGCTGCCTAGAAACCCTGGGCCCAAGTGATCCTCCCACATCAGCCTTCCAAGTAGCTGGTACTATAGGTGCATAAAATTTTAAAATTTTATTAATTTAAAAATTAGCCACCATGAATGGCTGATTTTTAATTTCTTTTGTAGAGAAGGGGTCTTGTTATGTTGCTGAGGCTGGAGAGGATATTTCTGAGATTCATTCATGTTGTTGTATATGTCAGTAGTTTGTTCATTGTAGGTGCAGAGTAGCATTTCATTGGATGAATATATCACAAGTATTTATACATTCTTGAATCATTTCTAGTATGAACACTATAAAACTATTACAAATATTTGCATTTACATATTTTTATTTTGGGGGATTAATATCTGGAAGTAGAATTGCTGGTTTATATGTTAAGTGTATATTTGCCTTTGTAGAAAACTGCCAAAATGTTTTCCAAAATAGATGTACCATTTCATTTCTGTCAGTAAATAAGAGTTCCAGTAGTTCCAGATTCACAACCCTTGGTGTTGTCAATTTTTTTCATTTTTGCTATTCTATTGGGTGTGGAATTGTTCTTTACTCTTGTTTCAAATTGGTTTCCCTGGTGACTAATGATGTTGAACATTTTTCATGTTCTTGTTGGCTATTTCTGTTTTAATCCTGAACTTTTTGCTCCGCATTTCGTTGGGTGGTTTATCCGTTAATGGTGAATATTTATTTAAGTATTCTGGATACAAACCATAAATATTTTCTCTGAGTATATGGCTTGGCTTTACATTTTCTTAATGTTGTATTTTGAAGAGCAGTTTTCTTCCTTTCCTCTCTCATTTCCTCCCTTCCTTCCTTTATTCTGTTCTTCCTTCCTTCCTTGCTTTCTTTCTTTCTTCTTTTTAATTACTTGGGATTTAGAAGATCATATTATCTTCTAAAAATGGAGATGGTTTGATTTCACTACACATGACTTTTATTTCTTTGATTAACTTACTGCATTGACAAGACCTCTAATAAAATGTTGAATGTGAATGGTGAGAAGTGTTATCTTTGCTTTGTTCCCAACTTAAGGAGAAACTGCTATATCTGAAAGTAAAGTAAGATAGTAACTATAGGTTTATTATATATGTTCTTTATTAGGTTGAGGGAGTTTCCTCCTATCTCTTGTGTGTACAGATTTCACAAATGAACTTTGAATTTTGCTTTTTCTACATCTATTGAGATAATCCTTAGTTTTTGTTTCTTTATTCTGTTAATAGGGAGAGTTATACTGATTTATTCCTGAATGCCAAACTAAGCTTGTGGACATGGAATAAATTTCATTTAGTACAGATAGAAGTTTTTATATATAGCTGGAATTGATTTGCAAATATTTTGTTAAAGGTTTAAAGTTCTGTATTGATCAGGAATATTGATATCTAATTGTCTTGTCTGGCAATCTCTGTCTGGTTTTAGAATCAAGACAGTGCTGGCTTCATAAAAGGAGTTAATCATTTTTTTATCTACTTTTTCCTTCTAGAAGTGGGAATTAATGAATCAAAAGTATGAACATTTTCAGGCTTTTGATACATATTACCCAGTTGCTCTCCAAAACAACATACCAATTACCTTCCCACAGTAATATGTAACAGTATTTTCCCCATGTCTTCCATAACAAGAAATAACATTAAATATTTTTAAATGAAAAATAAAAATTGTCTTTTATTCTAATCTCTTTGATCACTAGTGAAGGCAAATATTATATACTTACTATGGTCATTTGTATTCTTTTGAGAATTGAGTATTCATATTCTTTGTATATTTTTCTCATGGGTATTTCTTCTTTAATTTTTTATTTAAAAGAGCTCTCTTTATAGACTAAGCATATTAAACTTAAGTAACAAATAGTTTTTCAGTTTGTTATTTTCTCAAGTAAAACTTCTAAGAGCACAGATAGAAGTAATATAAAAAGTATACAGTAAAGTGAAAAGTGGTTTCCACATGTAGGAATCCTTTAAAATAGTTTCAGGAATTCTACATTAAACATTTGTATTCTTGAATACAGTGGTGCATATTTTTTGTGTGTGAAAATGATAGTGCAAGGAGGCAAACAAATTCCTAGGCAGACAGGGATGAGTCCTGGGTGAAACCCTACCTTCAGGCCAAAAACAGCCTGAAGCCTGAAAACCAAGCTGCGAGTTCCGAGTAGAGTCCAAGACTGGAGTGAAAACTTCCTTGATGCCTTTTAACCAATCAAAAGGTGATTTTTTTCAGGCCTATGAGCCAATCAGCACATACTGCTGCATTCTGAGCCCTGGACTTGGCCAAACAGGAGGCTACCCACTTTCAGGCCCCCTCTCACACAGAGTTCTGCCCACTCTTGAGTCCCCTCTTCACTGAGAGCTTTCCTTCTGCCACTCAGTAAAACTCTTCTGTGTCTGACTCACTCTCTGTTGTCTCTGTACCTTATTCTTCTTAGTCATAGGACAAGAACCCAGAACCTGTCAAGCTAACCATAGCTAATGAATGTTCACATAGGTTAGTTAGAGCTAAGATCACTCTCTGGTTATTTGAAGGAAGCCATTGGCCTATAAGCAAAACTAAAATCTTTACTTATACTGATATTTGAATTCTGCTTGACCTGCCCTACCTGGCCAACTATCTGAGAGGTGGCACATCATACTAACTGCTTTCCAATATACTCTCACAATTCTGGGATTAGTTCAGAACTTCCTGACCCATATAAGTCTGGGAGCTACATTCTAAATTTCTTCTGACATGACTACTCATTAACTCACGTATGGTCTCAGCTTAGCTTTAATCTTTGATGAAGTACTTTTTCTTTTGCTCCCTTCCTATGATAAAATCCTTACTTCTGGCTGTGCTGTTTCAGATAGCCCAGAATAAATAGCTGCCCCTATGTCCCTGTCCCCAGTAACACCTGCTTTGGTGTAAGTCCTTATGATCACTACTCCCATTGAATTCACATCAACCTGTGATAGAGATCTGGGTACAAGCCTATGTGTAAAGCTGGGAGCTGGGGGTGTGTATTTTTTTTCCCTAAATGTTGGATATACCATACAAATAGAAAACACATGAAATGTTTTAAGTTAAATATACTGGTGCAGATATACATGTAAAAAATGCTATTTAAAAAATCACCCAAGTAACTATTACCTGGCTGAAGAAATAAGACACTGAAATTTCCCAGAAGCCTCCCCCAGCACAGTCCCATTCCTACCCATGGCATAACAATCCCCTGCCTACTGTTATAGTTTCCTTACTTTTCTTTATAGTTCAGGTCAACAGTCAGTAAGCCTTTTCTGAAAAGGACCAGATAGATAGTAAATATTTTTGACTTTGAGGACTGCATATGGTCTCTGTCTTATTTTCTTCGTGTGTGTTTGTGTTGCTCATTTTTTAAAAACAGCTCTGTAGGCTGTGGTTTGCTAATCTCTTGTTTAGATCCTCAAACAATAGTGGTCCTACTTCTTTTATTTGAAATTTATATAAATGGAATGGGAATTTGATATTTGTTTGCAACAGTGTGTATGTAGCTGCACTTTATTTATTTTCTTTGCCATATAGCATTCCTTTGATAGAATTGACCAGTCGTTCTCTACCTATTCTACAATGTATATTGGATTGTTTAAAAGATACTGCTTTTACGAAAATGTTACTGTGAACATTTTTATGTACCCTGGGGCTCAGGTGCAAATGCATCTTGGGTATATACTTCGGGACAGAATTGCTGAGTCCACTGTTTGCTTTACCAAACACTGTTTTCCGACAAAGTAGTAAATGTTTCCGCTCTCAGTACTGGAGTTCCCAATGTCCCACATCCTCAGCAGCACTTGGGACTGACAACAAACTGTTTTAATTTTTATCTGTGTTTCTAATTTGCATTTTTCTGATTTTTAATTGTGATTTTCATTTTTATTTTTCTGAATGCTAATGGTATCAAGCACAGTTTGGTGATTTGGATTTTCTGTTTTGGAATGTGTCTATTAGAAATCTTTGGTCATATTTTTCTTGGGCAGTGACAGGGTTCAGAACACACTATACCAAAATATGGCATGTTGGCATTCGGAATGTTTTAAGTTTAAGGAAACTGAGAAAACCCACAGAGTCAGGAAGGTCTCTCTGACCTTCTCTCATCGTTTCTCCCGAAACAGGCCATAAAACCTTGTTGACCTTCCCCTGAAGTAGGTCATAAAACTCATTCCAAAGGGGTTCTCTCTGTGCCCCAAGGAAAAGAATGTCCTTATCTCAGAAGACACAGAGACCCAGAGAAGAATCTGAACAAACAAGCCTTGCTAAATTCTCCCATTTATTACCGTTAGCTCATACCCGCTTTGTCAAATCATATTTCTCCACAACTGTCCAGTTCATCAAATATACAGATTTCTCTGCTTCTTTGGGTCTTCCTTTCCTTAAAAAGTTTCTCATATCAGGTACATTTATTAAATAAACACAGATGTATTTTTCCTGTTAATCTCTGTCAGTTTTACTTTCACATCCAGCCAGGGACCCTAAGCAGGTTGAGGAAGACCTTCCTTCTCTGTATCAGTCTGTTGTAGAATAGACTTTCTGGGTTTGTGTATTCAGGGTAACTCCTGCCTGTTTGTGGCTTGTCTCTTTATTCTTTGTTGTGTCTTTGAATGAATAGAAGTTATCAATTGTAATTTGGTGGAATTTATTAAAACCTCTCTTTGTGATTACTTATTTCTGTAACTTATTTTAAAATTGAGGACCGATGAGTTTTGAAAGCACTTATAGCCAAAAAGTTTGGTTAGATGACCCATGGAAAAGGAGCAGGAAAAGCACCATCTCTGTGTTTTGATCCCCTGTGTCACTGTGGCCACAGGCTCGCCTAGCTCACCATCTCAACAAGCATACCATCCAAGGCTTGATGATGCATGACAGCATCATCATGCTCTTTAGCTAATGCCACTCTGTGTGTGCTGTCCTTCCCTTCCATCCCTCCTTTTTAAAGCTCTCTCACAGTGCTCTGCTGGTCCTTCACTAACCTTCACTGAGGAATCTTGGGACTGGCTGATAGTTTTCATCTTCTTTTACCTTATTTTCTCAATCTGGTGGACCTGTTTATTCTCTTAATATCTCTGAAGTTAACATGGTTGATCCATACATCTGTCCTCCTGGCTTCTAGTATGCCTGATTTTTCTTTTTTCCTTTTCTTTTTTTTTCTTTTTCTTTTTTTTTCTTTTTCTTTTTTTTTTCTTTTTCTTTTTTTTTCTTTTTCTTTTTTTTTCTTTTTTTTTTTTTTTTTCTTTTTTTTTTGAGACAGAGTCTTGCTCTGTCGCCCAGGCTGGTATGCAGGGGCAAAATCTCAGCTCACTGCAACTTCCCCTTCCTGGATTCAAGCTATTCTCCTGCCTCTTGAGTAGGTGGGATTATAGTCGAGTGCCACCACCCCTGGCTAATTTTTGTATTTTTAGTAGAGACAGGGTTTAACCATATTGGCCAGGCTGGTTTTGAACGCCTGACTGCATCATCCTCCCACCTCAGCTTCCCAAAGTGCTAGAATTATAGGCATGAGCCACCACCTCTCCTATGTTCTTTTTAGTGTTTCTTCCCCTCCTTATCTGCCAATCTTAAAATCAGTAGTTCTTTACCTTTCAGAGGTTCCTGAACTTTAAAATCTATTCTTTTCCTCAGAAAAATTGATGTATGTAAATAAATCCTATTTTCCACAACATTTCAGAGGGTATGATTCCATGACCTCATTTGATCCTCACTACTGTCTTGCGAGGAAAATAGACTAGGTTAATCTTTGATGTTATACCCATTTCATAGGTGGAATCAAGGCACAGGGAGTTTAAATGATACAATGACAAAGATGAGGAGGCAAACAGTATGGAATGAAGTAGACCATGCTCAGTCAATAATCATGTCTTGTGTTTGTGACTAATTACAAAAGTGTTGTGCATCAAATTAGTTGGTGAAGTCTTTGCAGTGATGGTGGCAGTTAAAATAATTTTAGGCCAGGTGTGGTGGCTCATACCTGTAATCCCAGCACTTTATGAGGTCGAGGCAGGCAGATCACCTGAGGTCAAGAGTTCGAGACCAGCCTGGCCAACATGGTGAAATCCTATCTCTACTAAAAATACAAAGATTAGCAGGGCATGGCGGTGGGTGCCTGAAATCACAGCTACTTGAGAGGCTGAGGCAGGAGGATCGCTTGAATCTGGGAGGCAAAGTTTGCAGTGAGCCGAGATGGCGCCACTGCACTCCAGCCTGGATGACAGAATGAGACTCCATCTCTAATAATGATAATAATAATTTTTATTATCCTCAAGAGAAATAAATGTGATTCCTGGGGCAAAAGATAAACCTTCACACCATGTTGGTCTTTTCATCACATTACATTTGGTCATCTTAAATTATTTTCTGAAAATTTGTGCATATTATCTTAAGATTCCCTTACTTACAGAACAAACATATCTCATACCTTTTCAAATATTATATTTCTTAGGTTAATCAAAATAGCATATTTTGGGGAAAATTATTTTAGTCAGATACAGAAAGATTCAGATTGTTTTTCACTCAGCCACTCATTCACTCATTCATTTACTTTTGTAGCAATTTGTTTACTTGAATTATTTATATATATATATGATATTCTTATTAATTAACTAGCATTAAAAGGCTGTAGGCTGGGCACAGCGACTCACACCCATATTCCCAGCACTTTGAAAGGCCAAGGTGAAAGGATTGCTTTAGGCTAGGAATTTGAGATCAGCCTGGGCAACCCCCGACTCTACAAAGAAATAAAAAATAAAAATAAGCCAAATGTGGTGGTTTGCACTTGCAGTCCCAGCTACTCAGGAGGCAGAGGCAGAAAGATTGTTTAAGCCTGGGAAGTTAAGAATACAGGAGCCATGATCACACCACTGTACTCCAGCCTAGGCAACAGAGTGAAACCCTGTCTCTAAGAAAATAAAATCAAAGCTGTGGGGAAAAAAAAGAAAAAAGAAAAAGAAAACCTCTCAAGGTTAAATGTATATAGACAAAGTGAAAGAACATTTAAACAAGGATCTTAATATAATAAATTTCACTGGGATCATAAAATCTTGAGAACCAGTAAATGAAATTTCTCTGGGAAATCTGTGTTATGGTTTATAAATTACTTTCTAATCTATTTACTTTTACTTTTATTTGAGATTTTAAATTTTGCTACAGAGATGTTTCTCTTTGAGGATTTTGATAAAGCAATCAGAGGCGAACTGGGAAGTTTCTGGCAGTGGGACAGGGTTTAGATTATAAAAGTGAAGAAGGCTGGATACTTTCTGTTGAAATAGACTGTTAAGAACTTTGTCAAAGAATGAACTCTTACTGTAACCCACACCTCATTTGTCACCCTGATGGGCTGAGGAAAAGTGACATTTACAAACTGAGAATGAAAGCACATCCATTTCACCAGTCTGACACCCTGATATAATAACTATTTACCTTGAGAAAGAGGCACTGAGATTTCCGATTCTTGTGAATCTTCTCACTTTGGCACTTACTTTCTCACTCTGTCAAACAGCCCCAGATTAATGGAACAATTTGTTCAACAAATCATATTAGTAGAATGTGCACAGAGTAAAGAGAGAGAGGTGGGGGAGCAGAAGATTTTTACTCATTCATAGCAGTGGTATCTCTGCAAATAAAAATGTAGTTATGCCTGACATTTACAGAGAGACAATGTGAAAGGGAAAGGGTGTAATGACTTCGGGCAGTGGAGAGATCACTTTCTAAGAACAGTAGTGCTCAAAGGGGAATAAGATAAAGTTACACATAACATCTAGATTGAGTTTCTTTCTAGAACATATTTGTCAAATACAGCAAGATCTGCCTTGGTTAAAAAATACTTTTTTCCATTGAAATTAAGCATCTTATGCTTTCTGGGGTGCACAGACATATTCCTATTAAGCCCACACTTGGGGAACCTCAGAGAATTCCAGGAACATCTTACTACAAAAGAGACAATTCAGTTCCTGAGAGCAGATCACAGATAGAGGGCATGTGATAACTATGTGATTAGGATTGAGATTGTTAATCCTGCTGGATGTTCAATTCACATTACACAGGCAAATAAAATAATGTAATTGGCACAGACTCGACATTTTGTATGTTTCATGCCTTTGTGCCAGGAGTTTGAATGAATGTTTAGAATATTGAGAGCCAGTAAATATCGTGTACAACAAATCATGTTTATTTAACTATGCATCTAACCTATTGCTTCTCTTCACATATGCAAAAAAATACAACCTAATACCACATTTTTCACTAACTTTTGAAGGACACTCAAAGTTGGCTGTGAGGTTCATTTTTTTGTGTTAGGGTTGTCACACTGCTATTATACCTTACATCCACAACAGAAATTGACACTCACTTGTCCCCTATTTCTGTATCCTGTGGCCTTGGGTGTCAAGGGAAAATATTGCTTTGCATTGTACTCTTTTGATTTCTCTTTCCTTTCTCATTTTCTTTTTCTTTAAGATTTTTACATTTTTTTGAGCCACAGGAGAGATCCCAAACACCTCTCGACACAAAATTAGTTCCTGGAAATTCCTAATTATCATGGAGAGAATATTTTCTTTTTATTGGATTGGAATTTTCTACTGCCAAATGCCTGTGTTTTTTTAAATTCCAGGTTTATTATAGCAATGTTTTAGTGTAAAAGTGACCTGTTGGAATCATTAAAGAATAATGATAGCTCAACAAAAGATTCATTTCCAGTCCTGCTTCAATGGTAGGAAACAACAGGGAGGCTCCTTGGATATTGCTGATATGACTGCCTCCAAAAACATTAAAAGCTCTATACACTTACTTATTTATTCTATAGGAAAACATTTTGTTTCAGAAAGTTTAAGCCATTCTTAGTGCTTTTTTTGCCCCGCTTTTCTTCTAGTAAATATGTTGCCAAGATATTGCATGTTACTTTTTGCAAATTTGGGCACCTAATGTTTAAAATACATATATGTGTTTATGTTAGAAAATTTTAAATTTACATAGAACATAAAAAATCTCTCTTCTAAGTGCATAAGTGTGTATATATAGTGCATGTGTAGTTTATATATATACTACATACATACATGCATTCGTGCATATGAATATATCTTTATACCTCTACATCTCTCTAGGATATAAGGTTGGAGATGACTGTCCCATGTCACTTCAAATAAGTGTGGATGGCCAGGTGCAGTGGCTCACACCTATAATCCTAGCTCTTTGGGAGGCTGAGGCAGGTGGATCACTTGAGGCCAGAAGTTTGAGATAAGCCTGGCCAACACAGCAAAACGCTGTTTCTTCTAAAAATAGAAAAAAAAAAATTAGCCAGGTATGGTGGCTCATGCCTGTAATCCCAGCTACTTAGGAGGCTGGGACAGGAGAATCACTTGAACGTAGGAGGTGGAGGTTGCAATGAGCTGAGATTGTGCCACTACACTCCAGCCTGGGCGACAGAGCCAGATCATCTCAAAAATAAATGAATAAATACAATAAATAAATAAATACATACATACATAAATAAATGCATTTGTATTTTAGGGAGGATACATGTGAATTAGAACTTGTATTAGAGAGTTCTCAGGGGCACTGATAAATCTATGATAGGCTTATCCTATATTTTTTTTTATCATGGTTATAGTCATGCAGTTTGTCTGTTCTTAAAGACTATTCCTATTCCTTATAGAAATTAGGGTGACTTAACACAATCGAAGTTAGTTTTCACTCAAGAATCAATGTAGATATCTGATAGTGATAGGAGGCAGACAAATGCCTATGCAGATAGAGCTGGGTCCCCAGTGACACCCCACCTACAAGCCAAAGACAATTTAAAGCCTGAAAGCCAAGTTACAAGTCAAATCCGCAGACCGGATTGAGAACCTGCCTTCCATTTGGCATGCTTTTCTGACTGAAGCCCCACCCTCACCTATTTTACATATACCTACCCTTTCATAATTGGTTTTCTACACACTGCCTGGCTCACCTTTGAGTGGTTCCTCTGCTATGGCCTTTTTGCATACTCACAGGCTAATCAGCATGCACTCCCTTATTCTGAACCCACAAAAGTCACACTTTATGAGCCCATAAAGCTCATACTGAGTGAGCCCACTCAGCCACACTGGGAGAGAAACCATTTGACTGCCAGGGGTAGGAGACCAACCCCTTATCCACTCTCCACTGAGAGCTATTCCATCATTCAGTAAAATTATTCTCCGCCCTCCTCACTCTTCAATTGACAGTATATCTTCATTCTTCCTGGATGCAGGACAAGAGCTTGGGAACTGTCAAACTTGGGTACAAGCTGTAACACAGGTGACGTGGGGTATATCCAGTCCAGCTGCAGTCTGAGCCAATATGCATGCCAGACTTGGCCCAGGTTAGCCGAGTAGATGGAGTGCTCCCTGCTGCAAGTCTGGCAAAGAAACCAAGAAAAATCCTGCATCATATCCATGTTGCCAAGAAGCTTTCCTCCCATGGTGACCCGGGACACCGGGTTCCTTCCTTCTCAGAGTCTTTAGTTCTCTTAGGGCTTGAGGTCTTTGGTGTTTACCCTGAGTGAAAGGAGACAGAAAGAGGAGTCACTCTCTGACCCTAAAGATTTCTTTGGATGCAAAGTCACTCCCTGACACAATTTCTTTGGATGCAAAGAAGACTAGAAAATATTGGCCCTCGCTGGGCAGCTGCCTTCCAAGGTGATAGCCCACTGTAGGATAGCCACAAGCCAGCAGTCTCTGTCACATGGCACTGTGGCCCATTGGTTTCCTTGACTCCGTTTCACTTTTCCCTATTCCCCCTTCCACTTGCTCGTTGCTTACCCTACTTTGTAACTTGAGTTTGTCTCAATTCTTCAGGTGCCTGACTTTAACTCTCAGTGCCCTCTAATTTTTTTTTTAGAGTGTCTACTCTTAATTCTTCAACTCTTATCTATTTTCCAATTTGAATTTCAGAAAGAGAATCAGATTGGTCTGTTTGTCATCTTTTTGTCCATGATAGGCTACTCTTTGGAATTGGTGTCTAAGTGTCTGGTGTCCACCTTTAGTCTAATTAATGGTGCCTTTATTCATGGAGGGGTGGGGAGTGGTATTTGACGTTTTTCTTAGAACTGTGCCCATCAACATGTTACTTGTCTATTAAATTTTTTTTATAGTTTTCCCCCGACACGCTTATCACACATCAGATGCAATGTAATAGAACACTAAATCCTCGCCATAGACTAAAAAGAGTCCACATTCCGAGAAATGTTACAGAAGCACTTAACCACGTGGATTTCTTTATTGGATTCCTGAAGCTTCTAATTCCTTAAGCTCCAGCAGTAATTTCTCTTGCAGATGACAACTAAACATTCTTTTCTTCATGTACAAACAGACTTGGCATTTCAGATTGGAGAATATGGTTTCTTTAGTCTTTAGCCACTTCAAGAAGAATATATCCAAGTCTGAAGAAGAAATTTTGATTCAAGGTGGTTTCTTTTAAAAAGAAGGAATCATGACCAGATGCAGTGGCTCATGACTGTAATCCCAGCACTTTGGGAGACCAGGGTGGGTGGATCACCTGACGTTAGGAGTTCGATACCAACCTGGCCAACATGGTGAAACCCCATCTATACTAAAAATACAAAAATTAGCCAGGTGTGGTGGTGCATGCCTGTAATCCCAACTACTCAGGAGGCTGAGGCAGGAGAATTGCTTGAACGTGGGAGGCGGAGGTTGCAGTGAGTCAATATCATGCCACTGTACTCCAGCCTGGGCAACAGAGTAAGAATGTATCTTAAAAAAAAAAAAAAAAAAAAAAAGGAATAGCATTCAGCTTGTCTGTGAAATACATTACTGCACATCAGACTTTATGGTGATAATGAGAAACTTAGTTATTTTGAAATGTCTTATTGACGGGTACCATTGACTGAATGTGTTCTTTCTGTGGGGCAGTGCTTTAAGCCAAGGTTTACCTTAATTGTTTTCAGTTGTCACAATTTTCCCGGATAAATGTTTTAATCTCTTTGTTCAAATGAAGAAGTAGTAGTGGTTCAGATGGATGATTTTACTTGATTGAAGACACACAGCTAAATACGGACCCTAAACGTAAAATTTATGTCTGCCTCAAACTTCTGTTTCTACTATGTAGTCATAGCCTCTCAGTTTGAGAAGAGAGTCTTTATTCCTTTAACAACCTGGGAGGGAAATTATTAGCAGTCCCATTTCATAGCTAAGAAAACTGAGGCTCTGAAGATTAAGTAACTTGCTTGGGCCACAATCTGTAAGTGGCACTATCAGGATTTGAAAAGCCATCTGGCCCTAATTTGGGGGCTCTTCCTACCTCCAATGTTTCACTAGTTAATAAAAATAATTCAGAGCGACAGTAATTGCCTTGAAGTCACGTCCCACAGTCATAAGCCCTCAGGTAGGGCTCCATATATGTAATGAACAAATTTGCGGATTTACCTCCTACATCTGATGGTGAGCTAAAGTTGTCACGACATTTTTTTCCTGCCTTTCCTTCCTGTTTTCCCTTTGATTTCTGATACACCTAACTGGAAGTCCTGTTAAAAGACAATTTTCAGAAACAGGTAAAATCATGACTCTCATACAGATACAAATATGAAGACATATTAAAGAATGCATTTTACTGCTATAATATGAAGGAAAGAGGCAGATAACATAACCAGTTCAAAGGAAAATTTAAAAATATATATATATGGAATATACATAAATATCCAAAAGAATGTTGAGATGAATTGTAAATGGAGACAAAATTTCCACAAGGGAGGTTGGTGGTGTTAACTCTATCCTAGATGGGACAGAATTTACACTGCTATCAGTTACCTATAATTTACAGAGTTACCAAATAGCTCAAAAACGGTGAACAAACAGGGCTAGAACTGGGCAGCCAGACAGGTGTGCTATAGATGATGAATTATTTCTCCACTGAGACATTTGTATTTCCACAGGCCCTTAATGTAGTAGAGAAGCTCATTTAGAGTATTACATGCAGTCTATGATAAACAGGTAGTTTGAAATAAACATAATAGGACTAGTCCTATATATAATAGATCCATGAAGAAATGGGATGTTCTTTTCTATGTTATTTCCCTATTCTGTGTAAATGATCAGTAACGAACATCCGTGTAGAACTGGCAAACAGAGAAGAAGCCAACATAGAATCGGCTTGAAATGCAGCTCTACTGAAGAAAAAAAAAAAAAACTATCCTGGCTCCGGCCTGGGGCATGGGTGGGGGGTAAATGATTAGAGTCCCTTGGTCCTGGTCTTCCATCCATAAAGGGTCTCAAATTTACACTGAAAACCTCAGTGACCTCCAAATGAGGTTGCTCTGTGTCAGCTATACATTGAATGGATTGAAGAAAGAACACATCACCCAACTTTCAGCGTCTCATTTCCAACCACGGAATTTTTTTAAAGCTAGTTTGTTTTTTAAATATTGCAATTATTGTAAATAGCAGCATTATATTTATGTGTGTCCCGTGTGTGTGTCTATAAACACATTCAACTGTAGAACATAACACTTCTCCCTTCCACATCATTTTTCTTTTTTGTAACTTATTAGCCAGGAGGCTCATAAATGCAAGTGGCCTTGACTCTCCCAGATCTGAAAGGTCCTGCCCTGGCCTGAAGCCAAAGGCATTTTCGCCAGCAAATAGCTGGGCCTGCGAGGTGCTGAACAAAGCGCCTTTAAAAGTCCTTTGCAGCGCGCCGGCCCGGGACACCCCAGGGGCGGCCCCTCCGCCCTTCCGCGTTCGGAGGGTGGGGGTTCCCACGGCCAGCGTCCCCGGAGGGCGGTGGCTTCCAGGTGCAGGTGCGGCTCCGAGTCCCGCAGGGCCCGGGGAACTTTCACTGGGCGCCCGCCGCGCGCAGACAATAGGCCGGGGAAGCGCCTTATCGCGGTGCGCAGGCCTTTCCCCGAGCGCGGTGGGCGGCGGCGGCGCTTCCGCGGGCCCGGGGCCGCCAGTCCGTCCCTCGTCCCCCGGTCGCCCGCCGCTCCCCGGCCGGGACGCGCCGCCGCCGCCCGCCGCTTCCTCCGCGCTTCCTCCCCGCGACCCCGCGGCCTCCAGGCGAGGCGCGGCGGACGGAAAAGCTTGGTGGGGTGGCCGCGGTAGCGACACGCGCGACTGGCCCCGGGAAAACAATGGGGGGATGTGTGCGGCCGAGAGCCCGGAAACTGGGCGCCGGTGGGGGCCCGGGCGGCGCAGCTCTGCCTCCCGGAGCCTATTGTTTGCCGCGCGCACATGCACACGCGCTTAACAAGAAATTAACACATCCTGCAGCCGCTTATCTACCCATCGGTGGCCAAACACATGGTGCAGCCACTCTGCACGGAGAGGCCTTTTCATGCCCTGACCAGGCTGGAGCATAGGATCTCAAGCCCTTCGTAGAAATCACCTTTGTGTCCATACTGCCCTTGATACCATTTGTGATTCTCACGCTACTATAACAGCTTTTTAAAAAATGTTTTCCTTTTTTTTTTTTTTTGGTAGTGTCTGTCTTTGGATTTCTTAGGAAGGGGCATTCTGAAGATCCCGTGCCTAACACATTTTTTTTCCTTCTTTATGATACTAATTCTTAAATGATCAGGTTTTACAGTGTGCCAGGCACTATTCTAAGAGCTTTAGCTGTATGAACTCTTAACGCTGTTTAACAACCCTGTGAGTTCCGTGATATTTTTATCTTCATTTTCTGGATGAGGAAAGGAAGACATAAAAGAAACAACGCTGGTAGAGAGATAGTAAATGAGGCAGCCGGGACCAGACCTCTGGCTTGCCCATATTCTTAAATGAGGTCTCCAAACTTATTTTTTCACCTCTGGGTTGCCATGATTTGGATTTTAATTTTATTTAATTTTGATCACTGAAGTGCAGGACGTTTGTCTATCCCTTGCTGTTCCGGAACTGGTTATCTGGGGAAGCTTGTAACTGAGCAGGATTTCATAGATCAGAGGAGCAAATGACTTCATTACACATAGGCTTTTCTATGTTAATGACTGCACGATTTAAGATTTAGGCTGTCTCTGGGTTTTTGATGAAGGAAGGGCTGTGGAATTGAAGCGGAATTTGTCATTTCTATGAAACAGATATGTCATGTCTATGGCAAGTGTTCAAGCAAAATAAGCACCAATAAATTTGAAACCGATTAATTAACCAACCTGGACAATAAGCTGGAATTTCCATTGTCTGGAAATTTTCATCCAAGTTGGGTAAATGTGGCCTAAACCAACCTTTAGTGTGTGCTGTTCTAGAGAAATGCCAACCCAATCTCCTACATCATTCAACCCCCTCCCCCCGCCCCCTAGCTGGTGAGCTGACCCCAGTTAACTCATGCTGAATTCTCAGTAAGGTCCAGATGCTCTTTGGGGACAGAGAATGAATAAGACACTCTTCATACCTAAGCAGTAACTCACTGGCTGGCCAGGAAAGATAATGACCAATAACTAAAATTTGATATGATAAGTGGTATATAATACAGGAGAAGAACACAGATGAAAGATCAGTACTTTCACCTTGGGGTCATATTTCTACAGAGAAGTTCACATGTTGGCTAGGCTTGGTGGCTCATGCTTGTAATCCCAGCACTTTTGGAGGCTGTGGTGGGTGGATCAGTGAGGTCCTGAGTTCGAGACCAGACTGGCCAGCATGGTGAAACCCCATGTCTACTAAAAATACAAAAATTAGGTGATACATGCCTGTAATCCTAGCTACTGGGGAGGCTGAGGCAAAGAATCGCTTGAACCTGGAAGGCAGAGGTTTCAGCGGGCCGAGATCACACCACTGCCCTCCAGCCTGGGCAACAGCGTAAGGCTCTGTCTCAACAAAAAGGAGAGATTGAAATGCTTCTAAACACACTTGTCTTTTATAAAGGAGCTAAGAAATCATTTATTCAACAAATGTTTATTGAACCCCATTTATGTGGCAGCTACTGTTTGTTTGCTTTTTTTTTTCCTGATACAGAGTCTTGATCAGTTGCCCAGGCTAAAGTGCAGTGGCACTATCTCATCTTAGCTCACTGCAACCTCTGCCTCCCAGGTTCAAGCAATTCTGCCTCAGCCTCCTGAGTAGCTGGGATTACAGGTGCCCATCACCACATCTGACTAATTTTTGTATTTTCAGTAGAGACGGGTTTCACCATCTTGACCAGGCTGATCTTGAACTCCTGACCTTGTGATCCGTTCACCTCAGCCTCCCAAAGTGCTAGGCTTATAGGCATGAACCACTGCGCCTGGCCCTGTGTTTTAAAAACATCAAAAAGCAACCTACAGATCTTCATTGCATGAAGTTTTTAATCTAGTGAAAGAAGATAGAAATGAGTTAATGACACTAATACATAACTGTTGAAATTATTGGTTTGTATCATAGGAGGGTCATGATGCTTTCAGGTGTATTGTAGAAGGATTTAAATAGCAGAGCATTCTAGTCAGAGGAAACAGTGCAAAGTTTGCTACTGTGGCTATAGGAGGATGTTGTGCCATTGAAGAGGATAAAAGGAGGCCAATATGGCTGTCACTCCTGGGGTAATTTGGAGAGGGGTTAGAGTGTGGGAGAGGAAACTAAACACAGGGGCAAGGGCCATGCCAAGAAGATGATATAGGTTAAATTAGACATTTGGGTTATCCTATAATAATTACACCATTTAAAAATTTAGCCAGGTGTTCATATGTGTGTGTGTGTGTGTGTGTGTGTGTGTGTGTGTGTGTGTATGTGTGTGTATGTATGTAATATCCCCCCACCCCATAAAGTATCTTTGTTTGCTATAAAAAGAACAAATTGGAGGGGCACCTGACTGGTTAGGAAGCTACTGTACCAGTTCAGATCAGAGCTGATGGCTAATTAGAGTGATGAAGATGGAGAGGGAAGGAAGAGGACAGATTAGAATGATAGGTATTCTGAAGGTCAGGTAGACAGAACACAATGAGAGACCGGAGAGAAAGAATGACAAGATTACCCCTCAATTTCTAGTTTATTTTACACAACCAGATGGATGGCAAGGCCATTTCTGAGAGAGGGAAATATCCGGGATAATCTGGTGTAGGAGGGAGGGTTACAAGGTAAGTTTTAGGCACGTGGAATTTAAGATGGCTTTAAGAGTCCAAGATGTCATTAAGTGGATCTTTAGGGTGGGTGGTGGGAAGGGATGGAATTATCCTAGATGCAGGACAGATGTCTCCTCTACTGTAGCAAGAGTCTGCTAGGTAGAGATACAGGTAGATTTGCATATTAGATAATGGGGAGAAGAGAAACTGGGTGGTCTGAGTAGAGAACATTTGAAAAAATTAATAGTGGATAATTATTGAGATATATTGAGAACCCATTGATTACAGTGTGTCAATATGCTTTTTTGTGTGTGGCTGTCAAAACAGCTCTTTGTTGACTTGGGAGTACAGCAGTGCAGTGAAAGGGAGGCCAAGAGAGTTTGGGCATTGAGGATTGTATTAGTCCATCTTCGTGCCACTGATAAAGACATATCTGAGACTGGGTAATTTATACAGGAAAAGAGGTTTAATGGACTTAGAGTTCCACATGGCTAAGGAGATCTCACAATTATGGCGGAAGACAAGGAGGAGCAAGTCACGTCTCACATGGATGGCAGCAGGCAAAGAGAGAGCTTGGACAGGGATATTCCGTTTTTTAAAACCATCAGATCTTATGAGACTTACTGTCATGATAACATCATGGGAAAAACCCACCCCCTGATTCAACTACCTCCCACTGGGTCCTTCCCACAATATGTGAGAATTCAAGATGAGATTTGGATGGGGACACAGTCAAATCATATCACCATGTTAAAGGGAAAGAGATATTGCAAAAGTATAAGGAATAGAGTTCAAGGAAGTAAGAAACAGTGTATGTGGTGAATCATCTTTATTGATTTGCATATGTTCAACCAGCCTTGCATCCTAGAAATAAAGCCTACTTGATTGTGGTGTATTCATTTTTGATGTGCTGCTAGATTCAGTTTGCTACTATTTTGTTGGGGATTTTATGCCTATGATAATTGGGGATATTGGCTTGATGTTTTCCTTTTTTCATTGTGTATGTGGTGTAAGGGTCCAGTTTCGTTTTGGGATTAGGCTGATGCTGCCTTCATAGAATGAGTTAGGGAAGAGTCCCTCGTCCTCAATTTTTGGGAATAATTATAATAAGTTTGGTACCAGTTCTTCTTTCTATGTGTGGTAGAATTCGGCTGTGAATTAATCCAATCCAGGGAAATTTTTTAGCTGGTAGAATTTGTATTACTGATTGAATTTCAGAAATTAATGTTAGTCTATCTAGGGTTTAAATTTTTTTTTGAATTCGAACTTGAGAGACTGTATTTCCAGGATTTTACGCACTTCCTCTAGACTTGCTAATTTGTGTGTATGAAATTATTCATAGTATTATTTGATAATCTTTTTTATTTCCATGGGATCAGTTGTGCTATCATCTTTGTCATTTCTGATTGTCCTTATGTACATCTTTTCTTTTTTTTCCTCTGTTAATCTAGTTAGCAGTCTATCTTGTTGGTTTTTTTTCCCCAAAGGACTAACTCTTGGTTTCATTCATCTTTTATGTGGATTTTTACATCTCAATTTGTTTACTTCGTTGCTAACTTTAGTTCTTTCTTTTATTCTGCTAGCTTTGAAGTTGTTTGTTCTCCTTTTTTAGTTATTTTATGTACAATTTTAGATTGTTAATTTGATTCCTAACTTCTTGATGAAGATGTTTAAGGCTATAAAATTTTCTCTTAACAATGCATTAGCTACATTTGAGATTGTGGTAAAATGTGTTCCTATTTTCATTAATTTCAAAGAAGTTTTGATTTCTGCCTTTATTTCAAGGTCTACCAGGAGTTATTTAGGAACAAGTTATTTAATTTCCATGTATTTGTGCAGAGAGATCTTCTAGACATTGATTTATATTTTTATTGCACTGTGGTCTGAGAGTGTACTTGATACGATTTTAAGTTTTTAAATTTATTGAGACTTGCTCTATGAGCCGTGGGCTATCTTAGAGTATGTTCTGTGTGCAGATGGGAAGAATGTATATTCTGTAGTTGTTCGGTGGAGTGTTCTATAGGTATCTATTCGATCCAGTTGTTCAAATGTTGAAATTAAATCCAGTTACTTTGTTAGTGTTTTGCCTCAATAATCTGTTTAACATTGTCAGTAGGCTGTGAACCACTATTATTGCGTGGTTGTCTAAGTTTCTTTGTAGGCCAGATAGAACTGTTTTATGAAACTGGGTGCCCCATTGTTGGGTTTGCATATATTTAAAATAGAAAAGTCTTCCTGTTACCTTGTTCCATTTATCATTAGGCAGCGGCCTTCATCACCCTACTTAATTTGTATTGGTTTAAACTCTATTTAAAATTATATAAAATCACAACTCCTCCTCTTTTTTGTTTTCCATTTGCATGGTAGGTTGTTTTCCATCCCTTTGCTTTGTGTTTATAGATGTCACTACGTGTGAGACAGTCTCCCAAAGATAGCAGAT
The DNA here is from genome assembly GCF_048565385.1 of Saimiri boliviensis. NCBI lineage: Eukaryota > Metazoa > Chordata > Mammalia > Primates > Cebidae > Saimiri > Saimiri boliviensis. The sequence continues at coordinate 138,975,555 of NC_133453.1, forward strand.
GGTTGAGTGGCTTTTTATCCAGTTTGTCACTTTGTCTTCTAAGTGAGGGTGTTTAGCCCATCCACATTCAGAGTCAGTACTGATATGTGAGATTTTCATCCTTCTATTGTGTTTTTAGCTGGTTATTATGAGACTTGGTTGTGTAGTTGAGTTATAGTGCATGTAGGCTATGTGCTTAAGTGTTTGTGTGTGTGTGGGGGGAAGTCACTGTTTTTTAATTACATGTTTAGTCTATTTTAAGAACTTCTTGTAAGCCTGGTCTAGTTGAAACAAATTATTTTGGTGTTTGCTTCTCTGAGAATGATTTTATTTCTCTTTCACTTAGGAAGCTTAGTTTGGTGGGATATGAATTTCTTGGCTTGTGTTTCTTTTGTTTAATGATTCTGAAAATATGCCCCCAATCTATTGTAGCTTGCAAGCTTTCTGCTGAGAGGTCTGCTGCTAGCCTAATGGGTTTCCTTCTGTATGCAACTTGACCCTTCTTTCTAGCTACCTTCAAGATTTTTTCTTTCACCTTTACCTTGGTAAATCTGCTGACTATGTGCCTTGGGGATGGTTGTCTTATATAATATTGGGCAGAGTTCTCTGTATTTCTTGGATTTGCATGTAAACTTCTCTAGCAAAATTAGGGAAACTTTTGTGGACTGTATCCTGAAATATATTTTCCAAGTTGCTTATTCTCTCTCCTTCTATCAGGAATACCAACGAGTTGTAATTTTTTATATAATCTCATAATCTTTATATAATCTCACATTTCTCCAAGGTTTTGCTCATTTAATTTTTTTTCTTTTTATCTTACTGAGTTGATTCAAAGAACTTGTCTTTGAGCTCTGAGATTCTTTCCTCAATTTGATCTGTTCTATGTTAATATTTCGGAAACTAAAGCATAGTATTATGAAATTGTATTACAAAATTCTCGTAGTGAGTTTTTTTCAGCTCTAGACGTTCAGTGTGGTTCTTTCTTAAAATGACTATTTCATCTTTCAGCTGTTGGATAATTTTACTGGATTTCTTGAATTTCTTAAATTGGGTTTCAACTTTTTCCTGAATCTTGATGAGCTTCCTTGACATTCAGTTTCTGAATTTGATGTCTCTCATTTCAATTATTTCAGACTGGTTAAGAACTATTGCTGGGGAGCTGATGAACTCGCATGAAAGTAGTAGGACACTGGCTTCTTCACTTGCCAGAGTTCTTGCTGATTCTTTCTCATCTGGGAGTGTTGGTGCTCCTTTAACAGTGGTATAAATTCAGTGTAGTCAGTTGGCTTTATTTCTTCATTCTTTCACAGGACCAGAACTCTGTATATGATCTTTATTTGTGGGTGAATTATTGTGCTTAGTTTCACAGGTGTATATATTAGCAGCGTAATATTTGTTATTTTAGTTTGGGCTGTGAGCCAGTAGATGGCAGTTAAGAGTCATGGCCAGTAGCTAGGCTAATACACAGCTGCATGGCTCTTTCATACTTTCTTGTGTTTATAGGTGTGTTCTGTGGTGAGGTGGACAGACAGATAGCCCCTGCCAAGGCTGCTCTTGGGCCTTGAGGACAACTTCTCTGGTCACTGGTGCCCCATTTGTATTTCTTTTGTTAGATGTCTGGGGCTGGAGGGTTTCCTAGGGCCAAGGCTGTGGTAGGGAGCCAGGCCACATGCTTTGTGGACCAGCCCTGTAGAGGGAGGCATGTCCCACTCACACCCTGGCCCTGGAACCTGCACATCTCACCTCATCAGTGCTCTGAGAGTCTCCACCTCTGTTCAAGTGCTGGCCACAGATTTTGGCTCAGTCCTCCTGGGTTATGCATCACAACACTGTGGGCTCCAGGATGCCCTGTGATTTGGAATCAGGCTCCAGTTGCACTGGGGAAACCATTATGTTCCCAGGTTACCCAAAAAGTACTCTGGTGGAGCTATGCATTCAGAATGAGCTATGAGGCTGCTCTATGCACCTGCTCCTGCAGCGTAACTAGGCATCGACACATGGAACATTTACAAAAATAGACCACACTTTAGCCATAAAACATACATTGACAAATATCAAAGAACAGTAAATACCTGAGGTAACCAAGGCTTTTGTTTAACTGGAACTATCATGTGAGTCTGTAGTTTCAGTGAATACAAAATGAAACCAAACACACAGAACATCAACAGCCAAACAAATGAGTCACCCACATTTTGGCTGTGTTTTAAAAACTTTAGTTAATCTATATTAAGAGACTTAATAGTGATATTTTAGAATGTTTTGGCTAAATTGTTCCCTAGCATGTTTTTCATTCAACCCGAAGAATGCTTTGTATCTGAAAGTGACTAAGTGATAGTTTTAAAGCTGTACAGCTGGTGGGTAGATGAGCCCTAACTCCACCCCGTGTTCTTACATGGTATTTGTCAACCACACCTGAGGTATTTACTATGCCAAATTCCTTTTTCTAAGCTTTATATAAATAATGCAGAGAAGAGCAGTTTAGACAATGAGAGATCTTAAAATAATATCAAAAGAGGAATGCTTGATGAAATTAGTAACACATGGTCTGCAGAGAAGAGATTTTTAGGTGTGGGAAGAGGTCACAAGAGTTTTCAGAGGTTGAAGAAACTTATCAAAGTATTAGGCTTGTCTAACACATTAGTGAGTGTCCTATTATTGAAAAAATTCAAGTAGAATGCATGATGAGTGCCAGAGATCTTAAGAAAAGTATAGGTAATACTTGATGACTATTGAAATCCCTTCAGATTCTTCACATTCTTGGATTTGAAGTGAAACTCTTGTGGATGAGGTGGTCTGTCTTGTAAAATAGCCCTTTTTTACATGTTTTCGAGATGAGTCTTAGGAATCCAGCCTCAGACAGGAGATTAGCCCAGATGACTCCTAGGTTTCCTATCAATCTAGGACTTGGTGATGTCTGTCTGGAATGTTATATACACAGAAACGTTTTCACTGGGTAATAAGTTAATGTTAGTGACTGTGTTTTAATTCTAATGCTGTACAGGTCTTGTGAAACAATAAGAGAAACCTAGTAATTCTGTTTAATTCAGATTTAGTTAAAACAAAACAAAACAAAAACCTAGTGAGCTCAACTTAAGGGTATGAAAGTAGAAACTATGAACTTTTGTTTTTCCAATTCCACTTTGTTGTACTCAAAAAAAAAACCCCACAAAAGTAAATGCAGAGTTCAAAGAATAATATTGGTCAACAACATTTCTATCCACAGATGAGCCCCTGAGTCACAAGAGCAATGATACACAAAAATAATGAGAAGAGATTTCTATCCACTCGGTATATTTTCACCTGAGAAGAGAACTGTCTTAAACAAAGGGATGGAAGTATAACCCCCCATCCCATCAACACACACATGCTCATCCATGTGCACATGTGCACCCTCACACACACAGAGGCATAGAAACAAACGCAAAAGTATGCACACTTGGTGCAGATTGTGAATGGATCATTTTACCTCTGGATTAGCATTTTTTTCTCCATATTTCTCAGCACAATTCAGTTGAGATGAAGAGATTTCTCCTTAAGGAAGAAAATGTACATAGTATGGAAAGGATAATTCACCTAACAATTCAGAAAGAAAGGAAGAAAACAGGCATTTATTGAGCAATTCCTTTATCCTTCAGCTGAGTCCTTTAATTCTCATGTCAACCAAGGTCTCTCTTATCCCTGAACCTACAAGTTTTCCCACATGTTCAATTCTTATGTTCTAGGTGTCTAATGTGTTCTCTGCCTCTCCTGCCTTGTTTTTTTCTCTGTGTCTTTCTATACTTTGCTTTCTGTGGATAATTACTCAATCTCCCCAATTCTGCCTATCTATATAACTGGAGAGCAGGGCTATATTGCATCTAAAATTGGATTTTATTAATTTATATACTGTTTCTGCCTCTTAATAGCTATTTAAAAACGTTGCCTAACGTTTCTCTCTGAGCTTCAGTTTCCTCATCTGAATAAAGCCAATAATTAGTATTACTTTTGAAGGATTATTGTGCATACATATATGTAAAGCACTTAGAACTATGCCTGCCATTTTATTTGCAGTTCTTCATTATCTGTGTTGCTCTCTTCTCTCTTCTCCTCTGTCTTTTCTTATTTCTTACTCCTTTATTTTCCCTCTTTTGGAACATATATTTTAATCTATCATATCAAGTTATTTAAAATATCTACCAGAAACATAAAAATGTGCTATGAATAGTAAAATTTGGCAGAACACTGAATTCATTACTCCACAGTGTGGATCTACCCTATATGACAAATAAGATACAAGAATAAGAGATGAGCAGCCAGAGTGGGAAGGGGGTGTCTCATATGTATTCCGAGAAAGGCAAGATTTTGTAGGCTTAGAAAAGTTGTTGAAATATATTTTTAATATAACTCTGAAGAACTGATAGACAAGAAGGGAGTCACATTCCAAGCAAAAATCCCACTTACAAATTTCCATTTAATATAAAATACAAAGGTTATGCTATATATCCAATACTGTTTGTCAGTCCCTTCAGTTTATGTATTTGACATAATTCTTTTGAGAACTAACCATTCAATGATGTCTGTCAGTTTTTGAAAATAAAATATGATGGAAGATTCAGGAAAAGATGGCCAACTAGATGCAACCAGAAAGTGCTGCTCCCACTAAGGGAGATCTAATTGTTAAATAAACAAATTTGGGAAGGTCTTTTGAGAAAACATTGAGAGTGGATAGAAGTGATGCTGAAGCCCAAGCTGAATTGGGAGAGAGCTGGGAATCCTGTGTGGGAACGCTGAACACTAGGGTTAGTAGTTTCTGGCCCTTAACAGCTCCTGGACAAGGGTGAGTTAGAGAACTGAGGGACAACTCACTTGCTGCAGACTCTGGGATCCTAGCTAAAGGGGGCCTCTCACCAACCAATGGATGTGTGAGCTGGTATTGGGATGTCAAATTTTTTTAGAATTAGCTTTTTCAGATTTACCTGCAGAAGATTTTTTCTGATGTGCATTTCCATGAGATTTTTAATAATGTCTACAATTAATAACCACCAACAGAATCAGGATATTAAACAGCCTATCACCATCCCCATTCCCCTGTGCCACTCTAGAATGAACAACCCATCCTCCACCCAGGTAATCCCTGGCAACCACTGACATATTATTTTCCTGTAATTTTGCCTTTTCTGGAATGTCAGATGAATGGAATGATGCAGTATGTAGCCTGTGTCCAGGTCTTGGCAACTTTAGGTAAAGTTGCTATAACCATTATGTACAGGCTTTGTGTGTACATAGTTTTTATTTCTTTATGGTAAATACCACAGAACAGTGTAAGGCTGCTAAGTAATATATGCTTAGCTGAGTAAAAAACTCACTGTTTTCCAAAGTGACTGTATCATTCTTCATTCCCGCAAGCACCTATGAAGAGTCATTCTGTGTAACTCCTTATTCTTTTAATATTCATGAGATGAATAGCAATGACCTCTTAAATTCCTGATGTTGGTAATTTATGTCTTTTCTCTTTTTGTTAGGTTGGGCCAGAGTTTGATACATTTTGTTGATATTTTCAAAGAAACTGGTTTTTAGATTTATTTTCTCCATTGTCTTTTTGTTTTCAGTTTTTTTGGTGTCTTCTCTACTGTTTCTTATTTCCTTTTTTATGCTCTTTCTAGGTTTAGTTTGCACTTTATTCTTTAACTTTCTGAGGTGGAAGCTTACATTATTGATTTTAGATATTTCCTTTTTCTTCTTATGTGCATTTAGCGCTTCACATTTCCCTCTAAGCATTGCTTCCGCTGCTCCCCATAGATGTTAAGAAGTTGTATTTTTATTTTCATGTATTTTACAAATATTTAAAAATTTCTCTTGAAACTTCTTAGTTGACTCACTGGTTATTTAGAATTTATATTAATATCAAAAGACATGGGAATTTTACAGCTATCTTTCTGTTACTGATTTCTTGTTTGCATCTATTGTGGTCTGAGAATGTACTTGGTTTCTCAGACCACAAAAAGGAATTTTAAAATTTCTAGCATCAATTTTTGATTCTTTCTTGGAGTCATTGTCTAATTTCTTACATTACCCATCTGGGCTATTATGTTCCCTAATTTTTCCATTAGAGCCTTTAAAATACGATATAACTTAAATGTTTGTCCTTTGTAAAACTTATGATGAAATTTAATTGTCATTGTAATATTATTAAGAGGTGGGACATGATCAGGCCTTGAGGCCTCCACTCTCATACATAGGTTTAATAACTTCTTTCTTAGCTCTTCTGACTCCTGCTATGTGAAAGTTCAACATTTCACTTCTTTAAAGGATACCGCATGCATGGTACCATCTTAGAAGAAGAGAATGGGCTCACCAGACATGGTACCATCTTAGAAGAAGAGAATGGGCTCACCAGACACTAAGCCTGCTAGCAGCTTGACCCTAGGCTTCCCAGCCTCCAGAAGTGTGAGCCAATAAATTTCTATTCATAGATTATACAATCCCAGATATTCTGTTATAGTAGCACAAAATGAACAAAGACAACTATGGTAGGCCATCCTTGCATTGCTATGAAGGAATGCCTGAGATTGGATAGTTTATTTTTTAAAAACAAGTTTAATTGGCTTACAGTTCTGCAGGCTGTAGAAGCATGGCTCTAGGACCTGCTTCTGGTAAGGGCCTCAGGAAGCTTACAATCATGGTGGAAGGTTAAGGAAGAGCAGGCAATGTCACCTGGTAAGAGAGAGCTGGAGGTGGAGAGGGGTGGGTGCCACACTCTTAAACAACCAGATCTTGCATGAACTACCAGAGCAAGGAGTCACTCATCACCAAAAGATGGCACTAAGCCATTCAGGAGGGATCAACTTCCATGATACAAACACCTCCCACTGGGCTCTGCTTCCAACATTGGGTATTACATTTCAGCATGGGATTTGGAGGAGACAAACATTGGCACTATATCAATAATGTATTAATCATGATTATTTTAAGTTCCTGGTCTCATAATGCTAATATCTGAGTCATCCCTGAGTCTGATTCTGATAACTGCTTTATCTCCTAGAACTATGTTTGTTTCTTCCTTTTTGGCACACATTGTAATTTTTTGTTCCTGTTGAAATTTACTGGATAATGGAAACTAAGATCAACAGGCCTTTAGTGTGAGGATTTATTTTAATCTAGCTTGGAAGTAGATAGTGTTTAATGTTGTAGTTACAGGCAGCAACTGCTTCTAGCTCCTCTTGTGTTTTTATTGTAATCTTCTCTTGGTTTTTTTTTTTTTTTTTTTTTTTGAGACAGAGTTTCGCTCCTGTTACCCAGGCTGGAGTGCAATGGCGCGATCTCGGCTCAGCGCAACCTCCGCCTCCTGGGTTCAAGCAATTCTCCTGCCTCAGCCTCCTGAGTAGCTGGGATTACAGGCACATGCCACCATGCGCAGCTAATTTTTGTATTTTTTTTAGTAGAGACGGGGTTTCACCATGTTGACCAGGATGGTCTCGATCTCTCGACCTCGTGATCCACCCACCTCGGCCTCCCAAAGTGCTGGGATACAGGCTTGAGCCACCGCGCCCAGCCTCTTCTCTTGGTTTTGTGGCTTCCTTTCATGTTGCTCCTCAGAGTCTGTGTCTTGCAGCACTTCCTGTTGTAATTTACTGTTGTTAGTTCTAGAGGCTTGTTAATGGGGTGGTAGAATGTAGAGGAGGAAGCTAGTTCCCTAGTATTCTTATTAAGCCTTAGTCTTTTAATGGATCGGTTTCTCAAAAGTATGGATATTAGCAGTGTTTTTGTCGCAACTGTTAGGATAGACGTTCCCCTTGCCATTGCCTCTTAGTCTATCACCCAGCTATTCCATTCCCAGCCTATATATTTGACCTGTCTCCTCTGTAAATTGTGGTTCTTATGTACTTGATTTTCCTTAGGCATAACAGAAAGGCTGGTGCAGGCTGGAGTGGAGCAGAGATGACCTCCCTCAGCTAAGATAAGGTCTCAGAATTGCCCTCTAGAAAGTTCTTCCCCAGGGAAACCAGACCTTTATTAGGTACAAGAGTCTGGGAGGGTTAAACTATGGCTCCTCTACCTCTTTTCTTGCCAGGATCACGTGGGGAGCTTTCCCCTGTCACCACTATGAAAATTTGGTGGGGTTCCTGGAAGGAAAGCCCAGAATTTTATAGTCTTAACTATGACTGTGGCCCCCAGGAGTTGATCCTTCTCACATTAGTGTGCACTTAATCTCCAGGCATTCATCAAAATAATCATCTAGGTGTTCCACAAGTTTATGTTCTGCCCCAGGTAAGTAAATCCTGAGTCTCGTATATCTCTGAATGGGACTGACACTCCAGATTTCACAGTGGTAGTCTGTCCTGCAACCTCATCTCTCGGATGGAGCCAAGAAACATCATCAGCTTCAGTTTTTTTCTACCTTTTACTTGTTATGAGAGCAAGAGTCACAACTTTTAAGCTTTCAACATGTCAAAGCTAAAACTGGAAGTCTTCTCATTGATTGATTTGTTAATATCAAACGAACCTTGCAGGTCTAGGATAACCACTAACCATGTATTGGAATAATACACTGAAAATGTGTTATTCTTTTTATAAACTCTGTTGCGTGTTTATACACATAATATTGTCACCAGGATATAGTTGGCTCTTGATTTTTATTTTATTTTTCTTTTATATATAGGGTCTTCCTCCATCACCCAGGCTGGTATACAGTGGTGCAATCATAGGTCATGGTAATGTCCAAGTGATCTTCCTGAGTTCAAGTGATCCCCTGCCTCCGCCTTCAGAACAGCTATGATTATAGGCACACACTACCATGCCCAGGTCATTTTTTAAAAACCTTTTGTAAAAGCTGGTTCTTTCTATGTTGCTAAGGCTGGTTTCAAACTCTTGATCTCAAGTGACCTCCCTAGGCATCCCACCTTGACCTCCCTAGGCATTCAGATTACAGGTGTGAACCGCTGCAGCTGGCTGCTCTTGATTTTTTATTCAGGTTAATGGAGACTCCAGTCTCTGTCTTTTAATTGGAGTGCTCACAGCATTTAACAGTGGTTTAAAAGATACATTTTGCTATTGGTTTTCTATTTTTTCATCTGCTCTTTTTTCCCTCTTTTGTCAGTTTTTTTCTTTTTAATTTAGAATTCCAGCCGGGTGCGGTGGCTCACACCTGTAATCCCAGCACTTTGGGAGGCCGAGGCGGGTGGATCACGAGGTCAAGAGATCGAGACCATCCTGGTCAACATGGTGAAACCCTGTCTCTACTAAAAATACAAAAAATTAGCTGGGCATGGTGGCGCATGCCTGTAATCCCAGCTACTTAGGAGGCTGAGGCAGGAGAATCGCCTGAACCCAGGAGGCAGAGGTTGCGGTGAGCCGAGATTGTGCCATTGCACTCCAGCCTGGGTAACAAGAGTGAAACTCTGTCAAAAAAAAAAAAAAAAAAAGAATTCCAGTTCATTTTCACTAATACCTTCTTGAATTACCTTTTAGCTACAACTTTGTGTATTACTCTTCAGCTGTTTTTTATATTCAGCAATATGTGTCCTTGTCAGTTTATCTTCAGATAGTGTTATTTCTTAAATAATACAATAATTAAAGTAGTATACTTTCATGTCTCCCGTCCTTTTCTCTCTCCTACTTTTATCATATATTTTACTATATGTGTATATTAATTCCTATAATTTTTTTTAACTTTCAGAGCTTTGTATTTTAATATATACAATTTGAAGTATTTGAAGATAAGTACATACCTGTGAAATCATCATCACTATCAATGCCATAAACTTATCTATTATCTCAGAAAATTTTCTCCTGCCTTCCTTTTTTTCACTGTTGTGGTTAAAGCACTTAACATAAGACCTACCCCCTTAGCAATTTTTAAATAATACAATACAGTATTTTATAGCCTGTGTATTGTTTATTAGATTTCCAAAACATATTTATTTTGCATAACTAAACCTTTAATTCTTTGACAAATACCACCTTATTTCCACCTGTACCAGCTCCTGGAAACTACCATTCTATTCTATGTTTGATGATTTTATACTCTGCATTTACATGAAATCACAGTGTCTGTCTTTTTATGTCTGGCTTATTTAGTTTAGCATAATGTCCAAGTTCATCCATGTTGTTGGAAATGACAGGATTTCTGTCATTTTTAGATGGACTAACATTCCTCTGTATGTATATGCCACATTTTTTTTTAATCCATGTTTCTGTTGATGAAAATATAGGTTGTTTCCATATCTTGGCTATTGTGATTAACATTGTATATTAGGCTGTTCTTATGCTGCTAATAAAGGTATACATGAGACTGGGTAATTTATAGAGAAAAAGAGGGTTAATTGATTCACAATTTCTTGTGGGTAAGGAGGCCTCATAATCATGGTAGAAGGCAAAAGGCATGTCTTACATAGTGGCAGGCAAGAAAAAGGCATGTGCTGGGAAACTCCCCTTTATAAAACCATCAGATCCCCTGAGACTTATTCACTGTCAGAAGAGCAGCATGGGAAAGACCCACCCCCATGATTCAGTTACATCCCACCAGGTCCTTTCCATGACATGTGAGAGTTGTGGAAACTACAATTTGAGATTTGGTTGGGGACACAAACCATATCATGTTGCAATGCACATGGGAGTGCAGATGTCTTTTTCAGATCTAGATTTCAATCCCTTTGGATATATAACCACTAGTGGGATTGCTGAATCATATAGTGGCTCTATTTTTAATATTTTGAGGACACTCTGTATTGTCTTCTACCACAATATATTATTAATTTTATAACCTCTAATGCAGTTGATTGCTTTCCCTTAGAAATAGTTTTACTTTTTTATATTTCCTTATTTCATCCAGTCAGCTGAAATACCATGAGGATACAGGTATTGATCGACTTACGACCATGATTGGTTCCGACGGACCGGTCGTAACACGATTTGGTTGTAAGTTGAGTAGGCTATATGTATGGTACTGTGAAATGATGTTATAAAAAAATCTTTAGGCTGGGTGCGGTGGCTCAAGCCTGTAATCCCAGCACTTTGGGAGGCCGAGGCGGGTGGATCATGAGGTCAAGAGATCGAGACCACCCTGGTCAACATGGTGAAACCCCATCTCTACTAAAAATACAAAAAAATTAGCTGGGCATGGTGGCACGTGCCTGTAATCCCAGCTATTCAGGAGGCTGAGGCAGGAGAATTGCCTGAACCCAGGAGGCGGAGGTTGCCGTGAGCCGAGATTGTGCCATTGCACTCCAGCTTGGGTAACAAGAGCGAAACTCCATCTCAAAAAAAAAAAAAAATCTTTAAGTCATATTTTATCATAATTTTCTTTAATTATTGTTATATATCATAATTTTCTTTGTTCATTTTATGCCATTTTTATAATCTCTACACCATTTTGTTTCTTATTTTTACATTCATCAGGTTTAAGTAAAACACTACGTTACCAGTACAAGTGGTTTAATATTTGCAAAACATACAAAATTACAAAATACAGGTGCATACAAAAATACAAAATACAGGTGTAAAAAATACCATAGGAAACATTTTCCCAATTGCAAAACATATCAAAATATATAAACATGTACAAAACACAAATTGCTGTACCGAGTCTGGGATAACAGTTGAAATGGTGCACGCGGAGATATGGTAGTGCTGCCGGAAGCTGGTCCGCACTGTCGTCCGCCCAGCTGGGCAACATTTGCACTGCCAGACGCGGAGCAGTCGTGGCCATTGTGGTCATAAAGTTGAATGGTCGTAAGTTGCATTGGTCGTAAGTCGATCAATACCTGTATTGGATACAGCCCTCTTGAATTCAAGAACAGAGGAACTGAGGGCGATAAGCCCCCAAGTGGACAACTCTGTGCAGTGTTAAAAATGGCGTATTAGTGGCCGGGCGCGGTGGCTCAAGCCTGTAATCCCAGCACTTTGGGAGGCCAAGGCGGGTGGATCACAAGGTCGAGAGATCGAGACCATCCTGGTCAACATGGTGAAACCCCGTCTCTACTAAAAATACAAAAAAATTAGCTGGGCATGGTGGCACATGCCTGTAATCCCAGCTACTCAGGAGGCTGAGGCAGGAGAATTGCCTGAGCCCAGGAGGCGGAGGTTGCGGTGAGCCGAGATCGCGCCATTGCACTCCAGCCTGGGTAACAGGAGCGAAACTCCGTCTCAAAAAAAAAAAAAAAAAATGGCGTATTAGTTAGTTTTCACACTGCTATAAAGAACTACCTCACACAGACTGGGAAATTTCTGAAGAATAAAAGGTTTGATTAACTCATAGCTCTGTAGGCTTAACAGGAAACATGACTGGGAAGCCTCAGGAAACTTATAATCATGGCAGAATGCTAGGGGAAGCAAGCATTTCTTACCATGCCAGAGCAGGAAAGAGAAAGAGAAAGAGCAAAGGGGGAAGTGCCATACCCTTTTACAAATTTTTTTGAGACAGAGCCTCACTCTGTCATTTAGGCTGGAGTGCAGTGGCGCAATGTCTGCTCACTGCAATCTCCACCTCCTGGGTTCCAGTGATTCTCCTGTCACAGCCTCCTGAGTAGCTGAGACCATAGACATGTGCCACCATACCTGGCTAATTTTTGTATTTTTTAGTAGAGATGGTGTTTCACCATATTGGCCAGGCTGGTCTCAAACCCCTGACCTCATGTTCTGCCCACCTCAGCCTCCCCAAATGCTGGGATTACAGGCATAAGCCACTCACACCTGGTGGTTCATGAGAACAGCATGGTGGAAATCTGCCCCCACGATCCAGTCACCTCCTACCACACCCCTCCTCCAATTGATGTGAGGTTTTTGGCAAGGACACAAATCCATATAGTCTCATATGGTTAATTCCTTCTCACCTGTCCTAGTCTGTTTGGGCTACTATAACATAAATAATATAAACTGGTGGCTTCAACAAAAAACATGTCTAGCTCATAGTTCTGGAGGCTGGCCATCTGGGATTAGAGTGCTTTTGTGATTGGGCTCTGGTAAAGGATCATTTCCATGTTGCAGACTGCTATCTCCTCCTTGTATCCTCACATAGTAGAGAGAAGGCAAGAGAACTCTCCAGGGTGTCTCTTATAAGGGCACAAATCTCATTCATGAGGACTTCACTGTCATGACATTATCATCTCCCAACCCTCACTCCTCATAGCATCACGTCAAGGGTAAAGATTTTAACATGAATTTGTGGGGGCGCATAGACATTCAGTCCATAACAGCATTCTCTTAAACAACTTAAAGCCTGGGTGCAGTGGTTCACACCTATAATTCCATCACTTTCAGACACTTAGGTGCATGAATTGCTTGAGGGAGTTTGAGACCATCCTGGGCAGCATGGCAAAACCCCATCTCTACAAAAATACAAAAATCAGCCAGACCTTGTGGCGCCTGCCTGTGGTCCCAACTACTTGGAAGGCTAAGGTGGGAGGATTGCTTGAGCCCAAGAGGCAGAAGTCACAATGAGCCATCATTGCATTGCATCCAGCCTGGGTGACAGTGCAAGAACCTGTCTCAAAAAAACGAAAGCAAAACAACTTAAGTAAGGTTGAAAACCACTGTTATAGTTCTTTTTATCTATTATCTTTGCTAGTATTGGGTTATTCTATCTTAGTATAAAGGTGTCATCTTACTCCATCAAAATTCAGTTTAAAGTGTTTTCTTGTCCAGCTTAGCAAATCAACTGCCGATCATTTTATTCTTACTGGTTTTTCTGAGCTGTGCTCTATTTCCCTGTCAGGAAGTACTGGCAAGAAGTTCAGAGAACTAATTCTTACAACAAGACAATTATATTTCAATACAGAACTTTCCCAAGCATCAAATGTAAGTCAGCAAGAGAGTGTGTGTGTAACTGATTTTCTAAGTATATTATCAAAAGTATTATTTGGGTGCCCTGTTGATCTCTTAAATTCTGTAATTTACACAAAAATGCCACACTGCATAAATTATATGAGTGAGAATAAATATTTAGTTTATTGGAATTTTAAGAAACAGAAGAGACCACAAAATTTTCTTCACAGATTGTAGTATATCAAGGACAACCAGAAGGTGTGCTGACATGGATATTGAGCAAAGTGTTCAATTTAGCCAAGTGTAAAATTTACAATGACAATAAAAAAAATTTTAGGCGTTTGTGACATTTGCCAATGGCATACAAATAAGCTTCAGTAAGTTTACACCTGGAAGAAAAAAATAATGTTTCCATATGACACTCCAACCCAACATAACATAAGTTATGTTATCATAACTTCATCTGCACATCTCATGAGTACATGCTGGTTGTGCAAATCATTCCTAGAAAAAATATTGTAGAGTAAATAGTAAAAAATAATCAAACCGTAATTTGGAGGTAAGAAAATTTTTAACTGTATTGTACCAATACAGCTATTGTAGTGAAAGGTAGGTACCACAATAGATTTTAAAATGTACGCCTCAAAATATTTGTTTCTGTGTGCATACATTAATACCAAAGTTTCATCCTTTTTTACTTTGAGCTAGGCAACTAGAAGAACTTATCTAGCAAATAATACTATTCATATCAATAAATTCATATCCAAATCTTCAGTGTAACACTAAAATAGTACATGAATGATTAGCTATGTTTATTTCTTTTGTTGTTTTTTTTTTTTGTTTTTTTTTTTGAGACGGAGTTTCGCTCTTGTTACCCAGGCTGGAGTGCAATGGCGCAATCTCGGCTCACCGCAACCTCCGCCTCCTGGGTTCAGGCAATTCTCCTGCCTCAGCCTCCTGAGTAGCTGGGATTACAGGCACGCGCCACCATGCCCAGCTAACTTTTTGTATTTTTAGTAGAGACGGGGTTTCACCTTGTTTACCAGAATGGTCTTGATCTCTTGACCTCGTGATCCACCCGCCTCAGCCTCCCAAAGTGCTGGGATTACAGGCTTGAGCCACCGCGCCCAGCCCTAGCTATGTTTATTTCTGTGTCTCACTTATTTTGGATTAATAGTAGTAGTGATGGGGGATATGTTGTTTGACCTCATGACAGCTCACTCAACTTTTCTTCTTGCTTGGAAAGCTTTCTAGGTTTCAGGTTATGAAAAACAGTGATCATTTGGGTAAGAACCCTTGTTTGGGATACAGCATGTCGAAAATGGTCATATATAAAAAAGTCATACATAAGGGAATAGTTATGTTTTGGAAGATCATATATTTTCTGACAAGGTGAAGCAGAGTTTACCTGCAAGCTCTTTGGGCTCATTTGCTTACATTGCCTGTTATCTGTTTCAGCTAGTTTATTATCTTCAGAGCTGTGGAATTGCAGTCCACCTAATTCAACCTGTAGTACTTAGTTCATTTAACTAGGTCAGTGACTGGCTATGTCAGAGGGTATGTGCTTGTGTGTTTTGTGCATTTGTCTATGTGGTATTGTTGTTGGAGGTGTGTGTGTGTGTTTTCCCACTGATAAGAGAACTAACCGATCAATTAAAAAAAAAGTCTCATAGAAAATCTTCAGTGTAACTCTCCAGTCAGATTTAGTCAAACTTCATGAGTGTTCCTGGAAGTGTCATCAGTCTCAAACAATGACAGTGCTTTCCTAAGTAAGACCTCATATCCTCCAGGGAGTCACCCATCACTAAGTGACACAGAAAATCATGGCTAAATGTGAATGGCAGTTAGTAATGAGGCATGGAGATGGGGGACTATCTTTTTTAATTTAAAATTTATTTTATTTTAAGTTCTGGTATACACATGCTGAAAATGCAGGTTTGTTACATAGGTATACATGTGCCGTGGTGGTTTGCTGTACCTGTCAACCTGTTATCTAGATTTTATGCCCCACGTTAGGTATTTGTCTTAATGCTATCGGGGTAGACTGTCTTTAACCATGGTATGCACTATTCTATTGTTTACATTTTTTTTGACAGTGAGATTTATTTCATTTGAAAAAATGTTAAGGAGATAGATGGTTTTACAATGTTTCTGTGTAACTATACATTGAACCAGGGCAAGATGTGATGGAAGTGAAGGGACCACATAGATACAGCTTTAGTTGTACTCTGCCATTTCGAATAGCTGTGAGCAACCATAAACCATTCATTTCCTTTCTTTTGCCTCTCTGCCTTTCTCATTGTTATTTCTTTTTTTTTAACTGAAGTAAAATTCTCATAAATTTAGTATGTTCACAATGTTGTGCAATCATCATGTCGACCAAGTTCTAAAACATTTTAACCACCTCAAAAGAAGAGCCTCTACCCAGTAAGCAGTTATTTTCTATGTTCTTTTCCCTCCAACCCTTCAAAACTATCAATGTGTTTCCTGTCTCTGTGGATTTACATAACATGGATATTTCCTATAGATGAAATCTTGCAATATGTGGCTTTTTGTGTACTTTTTCATATAGCATAACACTGCCAAGGTTCCCACATGTTGTGTCATGTATCAGTACATCATTCCTTTTTCTGGTTGAATAATACTTCATTTTATGGATATACCACAATTTGTTTATTCTTTAGGGAACATTTGAGTTGCTTCCACCGTTGGCACTTATGAACAGTGCTGCTATAAACATTCACAAGAGTATGTGTTTGAGTGTGTTGTCAGTTCTTTTGGACATATACCTACTAATTGAATTGCTGGGTTGTATGATAATTTAATGTTTAACTTTTTAAGAAATCAACTGTTTCTCTAAGGCTGTTACTGGTTTTTGATCCTTCATTTTCTGTTTTCCATTGTCTTCTCCTTTTTTTACCTGATAACTCTGCTCTTCTTAAGGAAGGCAACCATTACACTGTCGAGAAAGCCCTTGACTTGTGGGTCAGACCTACATCTTACTGTGAAGTTGGACAAATCATTCAATTCTCAGTTCTCTGAGACTCTGTTTTTCCCATGGATAATGTAGGACACTGATAATGTTTACTTCATGCAGTCTTGGAAAGATTAAATGCTATAGAGTATGCTAAAGTGCTTGGCCATTTGATGATTATTTAAACATGAATTGAGCAGAGTCAGATAATTTTCTAAGATATAAGAGAGCATTTTCGAGTCTTTTGAACTTCTCCCTTTCTACCCCATTTCATGTTCAAAGTCTACATTCATTATGACACAATTACACAACTACAGCCACATTAAAATTTAAGAAAGATACGGAAAAGAATGAATACATTAGCTGGGTAGTTGTGCTTTACTTAACTTTAATTCTTTTAAGGGCTATATGTGTTAGTCTGTTAGGGAAGAAAATCTGCTTTGATACTCTGCAAGTTCTGAATGATGAACATTTTGCTTTCTAAGAATTTCATTCTGTATTCATCTAAAAGCATCATCACTCCTCTGCCCAGAATCCTAAGAATCTACCCCTTCCAATTCAGAGGACAGTCTGGAGTTATGACTCTGGTCTGGGAGGCTCTTCATGATTCGATGGGTAACACCTCCCTGACATCATTCTCTGCACTGTCCTGCAGCTCATTCTGCTCTAGTGACACTGGTTTTTCCATCCCACCTCCAACTCATCATGTATGCCCCAATGTATCCTTTGCATTTCTTCCTTCAGGAGTGCTCTATTTGCAGACTTCAACACAACTAACTCTGCAGTTCTTTCATGCCAAGTCAATGGGTACCTTAATAGAGAAATTTTCTCTGAACACCTCATATAAAATAATTTCTCTATCCTACTGCTACTTTCTATTCTCTTAATCCAGCATTATTTTTGTCTTTGCCATAATACTAATCATATTCTACAGTGTTACTTGTTCATTTATTTGCTTATTGCATGCCTTTTCCCACTAGAATATAGAATATTCTGAGGGGAAGCCCTTTGTTGTCTTGCTCACTGCTCTTCACTTAGCACCAAAAAGAGTGTCTGGTACATAGTAGGTGTCTTAGTAAATACTGGTGCCAAAATGACTATTAATACCACTAATAATGCTAGAAAACATTTGTATCCAAAAAGCACACTAATTATACAAAAATAAATTTGCTCATTGATGTGAAATTAAAACTTTTGTCAAATTCCCCCCTTATCTCCCAATGAAATGTGATAGATTTAAATGCGGAATATATTTTATGCAGATTATAAACTCCCACAGGCTGTCCTTTTATATTTTTTAATAGGAAATTGCCTATTATGACTGTTGAATTAATATGGATCATGACTGATTGAAAATGCATGGTGTTTTATGCTGGTATTCAGCCAACATCTATATTCAATTAAATAATTATTACAGTTGCCAGCATTTGTGTGTTACACTAATGGCAAGAGATGCACTTGCAAGGGTTGAGTCTTG
Source organism: Saimiri boliviensis (assembly GCF_048565385.1). Taxonomy (NCBI): domain Eukaryota; kingdom Metazoa; phylum Chordata; class Mammalia; order Primates; family Cebidae; genus Saimiri; species Saimiri boliviensis. The sequence continues at coordinate 138,993,725 of NC_133453.1, forward strand.
TTCTGGGATGATACAGGTGCCATCCCAAGTCTGAGAGAGATGCTGAAATGTGAAATTCTGTTCTCATAAATTACTATGTGCAGAGTGGAGCGTCAACTCATACAAGTACCTAATTTTAAAATCTGTGCGCAAGTAAAAAGAAAACAAAGGAATTCCTCGGTTTTATTGAGTTTGAGGGCTAAGCTGGAGAACAGGTTTGCATTAAGTTTAACCACAATATGTGTCACTTTTCCTTGTAGTTGGATCTGCAGGCAACAGCTCATTCTGGAACTGATTCACCTGTTCTGCCAGGTGTCCTCACCCACCATATGTATAAATATTTGTCTAAATTCTTCCTTTTTTATCATTCTGTTTTTGTGTATATTAGAAGAACCAGAGCCAATTTGCTAGAGAAGAGCAGCTTTTCCAGCTTTCTTTAGGCTGTTGATGTCTTTGGTCTCTCTGAATAGTCCCTCTTATGCTTGGCAGGTATGAGACAAATTTTTCTGAGCTAAAAGCAGCCTTGGTGCAATAGAAACTAAAAGAAAAAGAGAACCTATTATATTTCCAAGGGTCTCAACTCATGTATATGTGTGAGCATCTTTTCAGCATGCCTGTTTTGCTGAGAATCATTTTATGCTCACATTTATTTTTATTTTTATTTTTTTTTTGTCGTGACAAATTATTGAGTTTGAAGTCAGACAGACGTGGATTTGAATTCCACCTTTTTCAGTCTAGTTCTGCCATCATGAGCAAATTGCTTGATCTCTCCAGACCTCAGCTCACTCAAACGTGAAATGTATGAAACTGTAGTGCAGAGGTGCTGTGCAGTTTTCTCCTTCAGATTCCTGCCCACGGGTCCCGTTTTCTGAGAGACCTTCCCTAACCACACTCTGCAAAAAGACATCCCTGCCGCAGTGCATAGATATAGCATTTAATGTGGTGTCTGGTTCGTAAGGAAGGCTCGTTCATAAATACACCCTTATCTTGGCTGAGTCAACAGAGGAGGTGCTGAGATTCAAGAACTTGGTGGGTTGATAGCATGCTTGTCTGGATTAATGAATCTAAACATTGGACCCACTGTAGACATATACAGTCTTGAAAATGAGATAAAGCTGTCCATTTGCAGAGGGCTTAGAGGAGTAGACCAAGTTGCTTGCTAACAAGCAAGCAAACAAATGAAAACCAGTGTGGGCTCCACAGAACGCAGAAAGTTGAATCTCATTAGTCAACATTCAAACCAAATCACAAAATCTTTCTTGATAATTTTATGTTATGTAATGTGATTTTCATGTGGATTCTGTGTAGAAGCAGTTTGGCATAGCGGAAAATGTTGCTAAGCTAGCAATTAAAAATTAGGAGTTTAGTTCCTTCTTCCATTAACTAGGCTAAATAAAATTAAGAGGTTTGTAAATCATGTCACTGAAAAATAGGCTTGCCTCATTTCGTTTGTAATCAGTATTATTATTTTAGAGAGACAGAGAGATGGTTGGCCTGTTTTATCATTTAGGCCTCCAGCAATCCTGACTGCTGTGCTGATTTGCACTTAGAAAGTTCAAAATAATTCCAAAGAGGATATGGTCAGCCCTCATCCAGCTTGACCTATTTAGCATAAACATGATAGATGTTTTTTTGGAACTGTTTAATGTTAAAATATATTTTTGAGGTCACTATGACAGTTCTAAAAAGTGAAACTTATTAATATTGAATTATATTTGCAGGTAAAATGAAAATATCTGTAGGGGCAGATGGGATTTTTTTAAACACCATGACTTCCTTACACATCATTTACATAAAAGTGGAAGGTATGTAACATTTCTCATCCCAGTGTTCTCATGTATAAAATAGGTGAAATGCACTCAAAAGCCAGAGCAGAACATATTGCATGGATTTGGATGACTGCCCATCATTTCTTCAGACCAAGGAACACTGCAGCCTGTAATGTCCAACAATGGGTAGAGAGATACTGTCCTTAGAGTAATAGTTTGATAGAGAAGAAAAATGGGCAATAGAAACATTAGTTGTTTAAACAGGGAGATAAAAGTAAGAGGAGCTGGCTTCCATGCCTTCATTAGTATGTCCTCACTCTCACCATGAGTGAGAGCAGAATGTCCCTCCTAGGTATTTCCCCTGTCTTTCTGGTTGATCTGGGAAAGTGAGGGTGAGGAGGATGCTGATAAGACTATGCAATTCTGGCCAAGGGAGGAGTACACTGGTATAGTGACTATAATTTTTTTCTGTGTTCCCTAAACCACCTTGGAATAAACATTTATTTCTTCTCCCCTACCTGATGCAGTAGTCCTAGGACCAGAGCTGCAACTACAAGTGCAAGAACAGCAGGGATAATTTCTAAGCAAAAAACTGTTAATTGTGTTTTTAAACCTTATATCAAAATTCCTAAGGCATCATGGGAGTGGGTTGTGCCTTCACCCTATCTAGCAAAATCAGAGCTAGCAGTGAATGCAGCCATGTTGCCTGGTAGTAAAAATAGCTCAGTAGTTCTGTACCTATGTAATCTTACCCTATCTGAATGGGAGTGGACTGAGGAGCTTCTTGCTAGACTTGTATTGCTACCTGCAATCTAGACCAGCACAGTGGTGATTCTAATATCTCTTGCAAAGGTGAAAAAGTTTGAGTTTTAATGAAGAGAAGGAGAAATGTAGCTGAGAGTAAAAAAATGAGTAAATGGGTTATTAATTGAAGAAAATTCAATATTATTTTAGAAACTCGAAAGAGTTTCAGAGCAAGAGATGACCTTGTCTCCTACACTTGATCTTAACCAAAAGGCTGAGAAGTGATGACCTTGTCTCTCAGCTCAGTTATTCCAGATGCCTGGGAGGGTGAAGCTGTGTGTTTGCTGAGCTCACTCCTGTTTTTGGAACCTGATAAGATTAAGAGGAAACCTGCACACCTGAATGGGCTCATCCCGGGAGAGTCATACAGTATGATAAAACTGGACTAATTATTAATGACTTTGTCTCTCTATATATTTATGTAAAGAATCTGGTCAAAAACCAGGGTGCAGAGTGTGATACTATGAGATGTCCTGGTTTTTGTCCATGGTTCCTGGCTCATAACTCCCATAGCCCTTTAATATTGGGTGTGTCAATCCTCAGGGGCAGGTTTCTGACCCTCTCCTTCCCTCCTTTCATTCTAATGTTCCTCTGCATTTCTAATAGTGGGTCTTAAGACTCTCCCATGAAAGGATCCCACTCCCATACCCTGGGGGAAGGAATGCTGATGCCATGAAGCTTTCATAGAAACCCAAGAGGACAGGGTTCAGTGAGCTTCAGATAGCTGTACATGAGGTCCCAGAGGGCAGTGCACTCAGGGAGGGAATAGAAGCTCTGTATCTAGTCCCCCAGACCCCTTCGTCTGTGTCCTTTACAATATCCTTTATAATAAACTGGTAAATGTGTTTCCTGAGTTGTGTGAGTTGCTACAGCAAAGTAATCAACCCGAAAAGGGGGTTGCTTTATCAGTCAGAAATTTCCAGGTTTGTTCATTTGTTTCTGTCTGCTGTACACTTCAGCAAATGGGAGTTTGGCTTTGGTTAGCTCCTTTGGTTTTATTTTCCCAAAAAAGAAGTGTCTGGATTCTGGGTACTCCACTTATCCTCATCACCTGGCAGGATTTGCAGAATTGCCCAGATTTAGGGTATTGAAACAGATCTTTACATTACCCATCATTTCTGTTTATTCTGAGCTGCAACCATAGATCACTGGTTGGTTCACAGGAATAAGTAGTGATAGTCTAAAATGCAGACAAAAACATAAAACAGCTAATAAGACTAGAATTCAATGACAAGTGTATGACAAGTTTTGAAACATAATTTTTCCTTTTCCCTTTCTTATTTTTGTTAAAAACAAATCATGATAGGACTGAGTTGTCTGCACAATAAACTTTAGTCTTATACTTGGCCTGATTATTTGCATAAAGAGCAGCAAGAATAATTTTTTTCACATAGGCTTTTAAAATTGGCACTAATGGAACTCTGTTCTATAAGGATCTCAGATAAGACTTTTTAAAGCTGAGCCCAGCCCCAGGCTTGTACTCTCAGATATCTATGAGTTGGGTATACTCTTCTCTTCTTGAAGTCCCAAGATAACTTGGGGCTCCTGGACCTATTATAAAGTGATATTCTTTGCTCACCACAGGTTAGAAACCCTGTACACGGATTGTGCAGACAAGGTATGAGTCCAGTTTTCCCAAAGGACATTTATTGGCTCTACCAATCAAGCTTGATTTCTTAAAGGGAAGTATACCCTTCTAGTCAAAGCCTTGATAAAACAACCAGTGTCTCCAATTAAGTCCTGTTTCAAAAGAAAATGGATTCTTATTTCACTTATGCAAATAATTAAATTGCCATAAGTGAAGAACACTCACAAATAGTTTGCAAATTCTTGAGAAACCAGGCAGAGAGAAACAGACATGCTTGAAATTTTGTTCACAGGAGTGTGTTTTACTCAACTCTTGAAAGCTGTAAATTGTTAAAAAATAAGTTTTTTTTGATTCTGAAAAACAAAACAAAGGATCAACAATGTCAACAACGTTTTAAACCCAGTCAAAAAGATTACTCCAATCTTCAATTCATTCCATTCAGTTAACTCTTCTGCTTGATATTAATGAACATTTCAGCTCTTCATGAGTTGTGAACATTTTTCCTTTATTCCAGTATCACAATCTCCAAAGTTATCAGAAACCTGCATTTAAGAGCACCTGTCAAATTCCTATATATGATTATAAACCATCTTTTGAAGAGGATCAAAACAAGACAACAATTGTCTGTTAATGACAAAATAGAGTAGTCACAGTCAAGAACACAATTGACAAATTTGATTATTTCTGTGGTTTATAATAACTTAAAATAACCCTAATTATGAATGATAGCATATACTCAGATATTAGAATTTTAGAAATGCCATGCAATTTTGGAACATATATTATTCACTAAAATATAATCTGATGAAGATTAAACATTATTTTCATTTTGACAATTCCAAGTAACTAAACATGCCAAATAATCCTGTTTACCTCTCTTTCGGATGTTCCAGGGGCCCTGTGTAGCATCACAAAGTTAGGAGCCAGAAAAGATAATTTTGAAACAAAAATTTGATTTTGGGAAGCCTATCAAATATGTTAAAGGTTTAAAACACTTAATATTATAAAATAGAATTCCAGGTTACTGTAAGTCATTTATTTAGTCAAAAAGATGACTCAAACATATTTTAAAAAGCAAAAACCTTAACTATTTAAGAGGGAAGACAACTTTCCAAACCTTCTGTCTCTTGTCTTTCTTTCTCTTTTTTTTGGTAGTTTATTCACAAGGCAAACAAAAATATTTTATTATCCTTTAATATTACAAAAAAATCTTGTTCAAGAGAGAGAAAGCAAAGTTTCACCCTTGCATGTAAATCTGTTTTCAGTAGTCTCAATTACATGTTATAATGGTAACTCTTAACCACTTCTAATTTTGGTATAAAATTTTGTTATTTTAATTATGTACTAGTTACAGATAAGGTCTATTACCAGCATAGTTGGGGCATGCTTAACTTCACATATCCCAGGCATTTAGTCAAGTCAAACAATTTTCAAAAGCTAAAGAAGCATTTTATGACCTTAAAGCATTTAGTAAACCTAATATCTGACCTGCGTAATTTAAACCACGTGTCTACATTTTGAAGACACTTTTATTTTACCAATAATCTTTAAAGCTGTTTTTATTTCTCAAATCTTTTCTCAAAGATTAAAGTCACATGAACTAAAAGGAATTAGTTTTCCTTTTTCTTTTAAAAATACTTGATCTAAGTGCTTATTTTTCTTAATGCAAATCAACTAAAGCTCTTTTATGTAAACATCATATGTATAACACATATGTAACTACACACAGACAGAAGAAGATGTAGTAGTTGTATTTTTTATTTGCCAGTTTATTAATTGGATTATGGCCCTCAGGGTGGAGTCCTTCAAGAAACAGGGTAGGAAAGTATGCAGTAACTACAGCTTAGTAAGCAGTCACAACGGGAAACAAAAATAGATTCCCAAAATGTCACACGTTTATACCCGATCCTGGATCCCAAAAAGAAGGTGTCAGCCCATCTCCCATTGGACTCTTAGAAGTAATTTTCTGATGCCCACCATAAATCAAAATTGTCAGATAACACAATGCAAAACAGAACACAGCCTTAGATTTTGAGAGGGATCTGTCTGCTTTTAATTCTTGGGATTCCATGAGTAAAACAGGTTTTTGTTTTTTTTTTTTAAATGGGGTATGTAGCTTCTCCTCTGTTTTCCCAATGAGTGCCAGGCTATCAGAAGTTAGTTAGGGCATTAAGAGTAGCAAGACAAAATGGAGAAAAATAATTCAGTTGACTGAGAAGAAAAAAATACCATTTTCCAGAAAAATAAGATCCATGAAGAGAAAAGATATAAAGGCCTTTAAAATAGACCTATAGCTTCAATATCCACTTTTAATTAAGCTGAATTTTAACCATAGCACTCCCTCTTTAAAAGGTCTTTTCAAATCTCTTATTACCCAAGCTTAGCCATGTCAAATGGCCAATATTTCTAGCTTTTGAACTTATCGTGTGGACAGAGACTACATCAATTTTTACTATTCCTACAACCAGTTTGCAAAGAGAGAGGAAAGCCAGAAGTCTAACTGGTGAGAGATTTTACTTTTTTGCCAACATATCAGGCTTCTGTGTTCTCTTCTTCTGAGATATTGACTCTGGAGTCCTGTGAAGGGAGAGCAGACAAAGAGATTATCTCCATACTGTAAAAGTTGTCCTTCTTTAAGAGATTGCTCAGTTAGATTTGTAATTTCTTCCCCTTAATGTAGTCAAATTTGTCAATCTCTTCTTTAATGATTAGCATTTTTCATGTCTTTTAAAAAAATTATTCCCTTCCCTGAAGTAAAAAAAAAAAAGTTATCCTTCAATTTATTTTAAGAATTTTGTCTGAGGTGGTTCGGTTTTTTTATCCATATAGGAATGAGCAATTGTTCTGCACTACATATATTATTGTAGCTTGTTTCTCCACCTATCAGCAAGGCCATCTATGCATTTCCAAGCTCCAAATATGTATAGACCTTTTTCTGTTTGCAAATGGACTTTACTAGGCTGTTTTGTTCATTCCTGAGCCAATATCATACTGTTTTTATAGCTAATGCTTTATAATTACTCTTGATAACTGGAGAGTACCTTCCTTATTTCTTCTTCTTCAAGGGTATCTTAGATATTCTTGATACTTACTCCTCTAAATTTTAAATTCAGAATGTTAAGAGTTCAAGAAGATCCCTTTTTGAATTTTAAAGGCAATTGCATGGAATCCATAAATCAAATTGCATAAAATGGACAACTTTGTGAAAGATCCATTTTTTTAATGCATCCAGTTTTCATGTTTTTATAATTATAATAATTTAGATTATATAATAATCCATATTAGAATAATTATAATTTTATAATTTACGTTCAGACTTAGAACTTTTTCTGTAAGTCTTGCACATTTTTTGTTAGATTTATTGCAGGTGCTTATCCTATATTGCTATAGTCATAAAATATATTTAAAATTATATTTCCTGGCTGTGCCTGGTGGCTCATACCTGTGATCCCAGCACTTTGGAAGGTTAGTGCAGGATGTTGCTTGAGTCCAGAAGTTTGAGACCAGCTTGAGCAAGTCAGTGAAGCCCTGTCTTTACAAAACACGAAAAACAAAATTAGATGGATATGGTGGCATATACCTGTAGTTTCAGTTACTCAGGAGGCTGAGGTGGGAGAATTCCTTGATCCTGGGAGATAGAGGGTGCAGTGAGCCACGATTGTGCCACTGCATCCAACCCTGGGCAACAGAGTGAAACCCCAACTTGAAAATAAACAATTCTATTTCCCAACTGCTGCCAGTGTAGAGTTGCAAATGATTTTTATATTTATAATAGTCAACCTTTATGCCATACTCTCTTATTAAAATTACCTATACAGTCTTTCAGATTTGATATGTCGGCAATCATATAATCCGTGAATAATGACAGTTCTGTTTTTTCTTTCCCAATCTTTATGTCGTGAATTTCTTTTTTAGTCTTACTGCACTGGCTACAATCACCAGTCGTATGCTGTTAAATAGAAGCAATGAGATTAGCCATGCCTGTTTTCAAAAGAATGTTCATAACATTTCACTATTAAGAATGCTTTCTCTGAGGTTTCGGTGGATATTCTGTCAGGTTAGCAAAGTTCTTTTATTCCCAGATTTCTAAGTTGTTGTTTTTGTTTTAAATAAGTTAGAATTGAATTTTTTTCAAATAGGCAAAATAATATCTAACATTCAAGATCACTGGTATAATTATGTTAATGACTAATATCTAATACATCTAGCCCAGTGTATCTGAATTATTTTGTATCTTGTTATTTTTAAAAAGAATGAAGGAAGCTGATAGAACTTATATGGTATATTTTTAGAACCATAACTTGATCCTGATGTTTTCCAGGGACTTCAGGCTCTTGATTTTTTTTTTTTTTAAGATACAACTTTATTATCTTATTTAACTCTTACAAAAAAACCCACAAATCTATTTATATTGGGTCAAGTCAGAGCCTTACAATAGCAAAATATAAGGAACATAATCTTGTGAGCAGGCCAGATACATTAGAACTCTTCCTATATCATCTAATTACCAAGAGAGATTTCCTGGTTATCTTATAAGAATAATTTGAATGTCCACATATCTGCATGTAGGCTTTACTTTTATTCTTTTCTATAGTTTAGCAGTATTCTAAAGCATGGTGTGCATGAAATTTTCCCTGTAGACTGTATGTAGGAGATTTTGGGAGACTCTCAACTGTGTTTATTTGCTTTTTTTGTTTATTTTCATCATCTTTACAGTTTATGGAATTTAATTATTTTGTAAGATGTAACATTCTAACCATATAATTACAGGCAATAATTCCAAATGGAATAGCTCCAACTCTACATGAATAGGTGTGTAGCATTTTTAAAAATCATACTTTAAATTCTGGGGTACATGTGCGGAACATGTAGGATTGTTACATAGGCATATAAATGCTATGGTGGTTGGCTGCATCCATCACCCTATCATCTACATTTGGTATTTCTCCTAATGCTATCCCTTCCCTAGCCCCCTACCACCTGAGAGTCCCCAGTGTGTGATGTTCTCCTCCCTGTGTCCATGTGTTCTCATTGTTCAACTCCCACTTATGAGTGAGAATATGTGGTGTTTGATTTTCTGTTTTTGTGTTAGTTTGCTGAGAATGATGATTTCCAGCTTCATCCATGTCCCTGCAAAGAACATAATCTCATCCTTTTTTATGACTGCATAGTATTCCATGGTGTATATGTGCCACATTTTCTTTATCCAGTCTATCATTGATGGACATTTGGTTGGTTCCACGTCTTTGCTATTGTGAACAGTTCTGCAATAAACATAAGTGTGCATGTATCTTTAAAATAGAATGATTTATAATTTTTTGGATATATACCCAGTAATGTGATTGCCAGGTTACATGGTATTTTCAGTTCTAGGTCCTTGAGAAATTGCCACACTGTCTTCCACAATGGCTGAACCAATTCCCACCAACAATGTAAAAATGTTCCTATTTCTCCAGATGTGTAGCATTTTTGAAGAGTCTCAAGACATGGTCTTCTGTTAGCATGAGTCCTCTTGAAGTGAAATCCATTTGACTTTCTGTTTGCCTAAGTTGACTAATTCTTATGTTAACTCATTTCTAAATCAATTCCAGCCTTTCTTCTCAGTTTTAATAAGACCTTCCCCTTCCTTTCTGCCAGCATCTAATTCCTTGTCTTAATAACCTTCATTTTCCCAGAGTCTTGTCCTGATTTTGTGGCTTCCCACTCATTAAGGACTCATTCCCCTAGTTCCTATTCCTTCAGTCCTCTTCCAGCAAAGCTGGACTTAACTTCCTCTGAGTTGTCAGCCTCTCTGGAACTCTGTATATTCCTATGTCTAGAGTCTCTGTTGACTCCATCACTTCTTCTGGGGTATCTCTGGGGTTACACCAATCTCTTGCCTAGCCTACACAGACTCCTTTCTATCCCAGACAAGTGAGAAAAAAGAACAAATCCTAGAAAATGCCTTCATTTACTTGGTAGGCTCATTTTTTTGTAAGAGTTTGATTTTATATATATATATATATATATATATATATATATATATATATTCTGAAGTACTATATTATAAGTAAAGCTTATAATTCTGCTAAGTGGAGTAAGAAAACTCTACCACAGATTTTGCAAAAGAATACACCTCTGACAGCTTCAGTAAGTCAGCTTTCTGTGTGATATTAACATGAGTGACTTAAGCAGCCAGATTCCAAAAAGAAATAGATTAGCCTCTGATTCTTCTAAACACATCTGTTTAAACTGGCTATGATACAGCAAATTTCATGTAGTTTTAGTGATACACGTTAGTACATGTAACTTTATGACTAGAAATAGATATGTTGTTAATTTAAAAATCCAATTTCTCCTATCCCCTTTGATACAGTAATGGACTCTTGGGGTGAGAGACTCATATTCTAAAAGATCCATGAGTAATCCAACTACACGTTAGAAATCAAATAATACACAACCACTTACATTATTTAAAAATCTCAAACAGAGCATATATAGGTTGTTACTTTACAATGCTAAGATGCATTGTTTATAATTCTTCAGTTTCTCTGTTTTCAGATTTCAATGTCTTCCTTTGCCAAGTTTAAAAAGGAGAAAAAATAAATTAATCCTCTGGAGCTGGAACAGAAACATTTGGTCTCCTGTAATCCTCCGTTCTTAACCTAATGTGGCAGCTCATAGGGAAACTGTCGGATCTGCAATCCTAATTGCTATAAGTTGCCTCCCATGTGTACACATGTAACGGTCAGGAGTGAATGTGCATTGACAACTTATCTTCTCTGTTCCATAGTTCTAAACATCTTTAGTGTGTGTGGGGTTTTACCACTGTGACTCTTGGACAGCCTACATATGAGTGTGTAAAGTAGCTGTTGCCAGCCTAGAAGCTAGCCTTTTCTGAGAATATTCCTACTGGTATAGAGACAAACATGAGAAACTGTGGTATTAAAATGTTTTGTGAAACATGGTGGTGTGAATTCAATTGAATATTGTTTCTTCGTGACCATATTTAGTGAGAATGTCAAACAAAAGCAGAGGACCCCATCATAAATACTGTGTGAAAACTCTAATAATTTCATGATAAGCAGAAAACAACCAAGGAATATTCTCATTAGCAATTATTCAAATCTTATGAAGCAGGAGTTTTTATTCTCATTTTGCAAGTTCATGTGGTATTTGTGTATATGTGTGTGTATATCCATGCACATGTATACACACATGTATACCTGTATGCACACACATACACTCACTGCAGGGTCCTGTTATTAAATCAGTGTTAACAGATGGCAAGTCATCAATAGATGCTTGTTGAATTGAAAATGATACCATATGTAATTAACCTTCTGTAACAAATTTTTTCTCATTTTATTCTAATTGTAATTGGTGGAGAGATTTTTAATAAAATTGACATGGTCACTTACACTAGGCTGACGAACTGTTGTAATCTATTGGCAGTAAGTGACAATTTGAAATTTACTGCAGAAGGATTGGGACTTTGTGCTAATTACACCTTTGAAAAATTTTGATTTAGAGGTCAGCGATGTGATTTTTCATTTTCTAATCAAAGGATGATCCTTTATTGGCAATAATAAAGTTAGTAGGTCTCATGTATAACACAATAAAGTACTAACAAGGCCAGCAGCTCTGGAAGTATTTAGAATCGGGTGGGGAGAGCAGCCCTTACCTAATTGTCCCTGCCATTTGTTCCCAAGCCCCTCCCTTAGTTTTACACACAATCCTTGCAGAAAGTAAATGTTCATCATCAGGCCTTCCTAATCTTTTTCACTAAAATTGTTCAAATAACGGCAGAAACTGAATCTGTTCTCTAGAAGGCAGGAAGGTAGGGAGGGTGTGGTATGTGCTGCAGCCTGCCAAGAGAGCAACATTTCTTTGAAGTGTTTTGTAATATTTTAACACATTCTGGTAATTTTTAAATTCAGCTTTATTACGAATATTTACATTTTTATGTTAAATAATCTTCTTCCTTCTAAAAAGGAATTTGAGAATTTGCCCTGGTTATTTGGTGGTTTGTAATGGATGTTGGCAGAAGAATTGACATACGCCAATTTAAAATCCCTGACTTTGGTTGTATTTGCTTCTCATCTGCTAGTGGCTCATCATAAGTTAACCTTGTGATAAGGGATAATCCCTGATCCGTGGGTCAATTCCCAGATTTCCTTTGCTAACCAACCCAGTCTGGGGCTCAGTTTCCATTTTGTCTTACAGCTAAGTCCCAAGTTATGAAAAGGGAAGAGTGGCCTCCCTCCATCTCTTGTTCTAATGAGCATACTCTGTTTTTACATCAGTACCTAAGGATTCTATACCCTATCCAAGGCAAGGGCCTACCCTTACAATCTTCTTTGTATTTGATAAAACCTCCATTCATGGATCACAATGGTACTTGGTGTACCTGGAATCCTACTTTTCATTATATCGAAGGTAGTATATCCAGCCTGAGTCCAGTAACAACAGGGCTTGCCAGCACACAATGAGTCAACCTAGTCTTCATATTATATATCTCAAATGTCCTAATTGGCCCATGCAGTTGAAACATATTCACTGATAAATTCTCAATAAATAACAAAGTGCTTCACAAAGGGATTTATGTGGTTTTCCATTCATTCAAAATTCTGAAGAACAAATGGATATGCCTTCTTTTGAAAAGTGCCTATTTAACCTATTCTTGACTGCAGTTATTTCACAAAGTGGAGATAGAGTTATTTAGACTAAAAATTCTGGATCTTTTTTTTCCCTCAGTCATAGGAGTACAGGATATCCCAAAAGAAGACCACCCCAGACTTGCTATCCTGTTTCCTCATGAACTTCCACTCACTTGTCTCACACCCAATCTACCTGCAAACCTCAGCTCTTCAGGATTCTCTACTAAATATCCACTTCAACAAGCCTTGCTGAAGGTTAGAGAGGTCCTGAACTGCTGAGGTCCATCATTCATCTCACAGCTTTCTGGGGCAGTGAACTAAAATAGATAAAAAAAGAAAACTCTACACTGAAGTCTCACATTGCCACTTTTATCTCTCTGACTTTGGATAAATTGCTTTACTGCTCCTCTCCTCAGTTTTCTCACCTGGAAAGTGGGAATGCAAATAGTTTCTGTCTCTAAGATTGTGGTGAAAATTAATGAATCTTTACAATGGAAATTTCTGGGTCCAGAGGAAGTACTCATGCAAGTAAATGTGTATTATCTTACGATTTTTCTCTTCCTTTTCCTTTCACTCTTCAGAATCACAAAGATTTTCCTCTTTGCTTTATTTCAAACAAGTTGTCTTCTTAGTTGAGCATGCTTTTAGGGTCTCACCAGCCATGCAAGAGATTTACAGAAGTATTTGTTCAAATTACTCAGAAAACTACTCTGGAAAATAAAATTGGATTTTTCTGCTTCATGCTTACAGGAACTTCTGATAGCTAGTTTTAGTGAGTTTTATTTTTCTCTTCCTCCTGCTTCTCCTTCTTCAATAGTTACAAGATGACTATAATATTTGCCCTTCCTTTCAAACTGTCAGTATTCTCCATCTCTTTCCTGAATATACTTTGCACACTCAGGCTTTTGTACTCATGCACATGCCATTATTTCTGCCTGAAGTGCCATTTCTCACACTTTCTTATGCCTAGGCTATATACATCCTTTAAAACCCAGTTTACGTACTATCTCAAAATGCATAAATAACCATTCTCAATTCTGCAATTCAGTGGCATTGCCTGTATCTCAGGCAATGTTTATGACTTTCTAATTTGGCATTTATGTGTTTATCTTCTTTTCTTGGACTCAAAACAGCTTTAAGGCAAGGATCTTGGATTTCCATCTTAGTTTTACTATGTCAACTGCAGTGTATACACACCCAGATAAATGTTTATTAAGTGGAGTAACATGAGGGTGTGAAAGGGAGAGTTTCCATCAATTTCCCATATTGGGAATTGGGGAGAGGACAGCAATAAAGGAGAATTAGAACTGTGAGGTTTGTGGTCAGTCTTTAAAGTCCTGTGTTCTTCTATCAGATTCCAGGAGCTTAGACGGAGTGACTCTGCATGCCACACCAACATTCCGTCATCTCTTCCATTGCTTCCAAGAAATCCACACTTCAGCTGAATCAAACTATTCCAGTAACCTGAATGTACCAAATCATTTTGTGCATTTTAGGCATAATCATCTAGCATTATCTAGCCTACCAGAAAATAAGGAGTTTGCTTTTCATCTCTGCATTCCCAGCATCTACAGTATCTATTCTTACCGGATGCTCAGTAACCACTTAGGGATGAGTGGATGAATGGATTCATGTGTCTGGATGCTCGTAGATACATATGCAGCGACACTCAGACCAAATGGTGGAAGAAGACTCTGGTAGTGTATAGCCAGGGATTCTGTAATTACAACTAAATTGACTACTATCATCCCTCTGAGGTAGGGCAGGGATGCTGATGAATAGTTTAGTATAATTTGTAGATATGCGTATTAGTCTGTTTTTACACTGCTATAAAGAAATGCCTGAGATGGTTTCTTTATAAAGGAAAGCTGTTTAATTGACTCACAGTTCTGCATGGCTGGGAAGGCCTCAGGAAGTCATGGCAGAAGCCAAAGGGGAGGCAGGCACCTTCTTCACAAGGTGACAGGAGACATAAAAGTAAGGGAGAAATATCCAAACACATAAAACTATCAAATCTCAAGAGAAGTTATCCATTATCAGAAAAACAGTATGGGGGGAACTGCCCCCATGATCTAATCACTTCCCTCCCTCGACTCATGGGGATTACATGTCCCCCCCCTTACACATGAGGTTTACAATTTGAAATAAGATTTAGGTTGGGACACAGAGCCATATTATATTGGTATGTGACATGAGAGCAGTTACATGAGTAACAAACCTTCTTTCATCTCCCCTGCTGGAGGAGATAGAGCTAAGGAGGAATTAGTATTCATATTTATTATTATCATTAATATTTGAAGTTAAATATTAATTTATGCCTGAATTACCAGACCTAATACAAACCATAAAATAGACAAACCTGGCTAAGAACTAAATTGATGTCCAAGATTTCAAGGATCTGCTGTTGTGTAGAGACTTTAGGTTTATCTAAGATGTGTGCAGAGTGCAGAACATCATATAGCTTCTCTGAAAAAAAAAATCTTAAATGCTATGACATTAGCCACTTGCTTATAATTAAAGTATGTTGCCATTTCACCAAGCTTTCATTTACAGGAGAAAGTGCAAATTCCATTCCCCTTGAACTTTAGCTATTTCCAACTTTTTTCTTTGTTCTTTTCTTTAAAGCTTTGCAACAAATGCATCCCCATATGCTTATATTAGTTCATCTAGTATTAAACATATTGGCTGTGCAAAATGTTGGCACCCATTAATAAATGTTTTCATTTTTTCATTCTCTCTCTTTTTTTAACTTTAGATTCTTCCTTTGACTACACAAGCAACAGCTGTCTAGCTGCCTGCACAGGACTGGGTCTAATGCCTCTACAGAAATCTAGGTCAAAACACTTGGAATGCATGAATATCAAACAGAGTTTACAAAACAGCAAATGAATACATCTTTAACTGGTGACATTTTCCTGTAGCATATGGCTGCAAGCTCAGGGGACTGGATGCTTTTTTGATGAATATGTTCCATCAAAAACTAAGGGATGGCAGTAGGCTTTTGCCACCTTCTGTTTTGCCTACTGAAATGATAATGCAAATTCACAGATAGATACAATGATCACAAGTCTTTTGCCTTCAAACCTATTCTAAAGATGCATTTTCCCTTTTGGATGAGTTGCTTTATCTTTAGATGGCTTTGGGTTTTATATATAGTCATTAAAGATGACAGTCAGTGGGGTGGTTTCTTTTCGTGGGTAAAATTTGATTGGTGGAAAGCATCAAAAAATTGAACTGAAAAGCAAATACTCACCAAAGAGGGACACTAGGGAGTTTGGCCACATAAATAACTTACAGTGACAGTGGCAAAACATTGAATCCCGATCCACTGTCAATGTTAATATTGGGCTGCTAGATAATCATTTACTAATGAGTAACAGAGAAAAGCCTTGAGAAATTGGAGGCTAGCTCCTTAGTTCTGGATCTGCCAACAATAAGCCAAAGGTGACCCTAGACATGCCCTATCATCTTTATGCCTCACTGTCCATCTCGTGTGTCAAATAAAAGGACTGGACTATATTATTTCGAAAGACTCTCCTAGTTGTAAACTTCCAGCTATGTGTAAGTGTATTAAGCTGTTTTGTTGTTATTATATCATGTTGTTTGGAATGACGGTCATAGCAGAGAAGAGTAGGCCTTGATTTCTTTTTTGATTAACTGTAAAATTCATTTTTTATTAAAAAAAATTCTCCAGAATTCTACCTCCTCCCCCTCAATAAAATAAGGCAATGATGGAGCTGTTGGTTAAGCAGGAGTAGAGTTAGGATACCCCCTTGGATTGTCTGCTTCTTCTCAGGGCAGTATCTGAAAACTCTGTGTGGAAAGCTGGGTCTCCACCAAGCCCAGTGTGAAAACCACCAGCTTAGAGGATGTGTGTAATAGTAGTGCTGTTGGCTGTGGAGAGAGAGGTGTCAGAAGCCCATTTCTTTCTTTGTGCATTTAGCTGAAGTGTATTAACCAAACTTAGTTTATTTCAGTGACAGGTTAAACTTTAAGCCTGGTACTCTGCTCTTGGTTTGACTTTTGTTTACAAAATAACCAGGAGAACCTGTGATTGTCACAGGAATCTATAAGTGGATTGTTTGATTCACAAGGTGGACTTACAGTATATGTTGCCTTGATTTGGTAGTGCCTTACAAGATTCTTGAAATCATATTTGGACAAAAACTCATTTTACAGGTGAATTCTCTCTCGCACCCCATGTACTCTATTCCCCAGTTTTATGCATCAAATGCTACCACTATTCTAGGTACTTGAGTAACGATTTCAAGTAATTTATGCTTACATATTTATATGCATATGTATATGTTTGTGTGCATGTGTGTGCGTGCATGTTTTACTTTTTAGTGATGTGGTAGGGTATGGTATATACATAATAGCACTTTGTTTAACTTAATAATACATCTTAGATATCATATCTTAGTGGGCCTGTATAGCCTGATTCTTTTGTTAAAAAGGGTTTCATAGTCTTTTATTGTGGATATATGAAAAAAATTAAAATAATTCATCTTAGAAGACTTTTACTTGAACTTACTTGTTTTTTCCCTATTTACTGACAAAATAGTGATGAATATCCATGCATGTATGTATTTATAAATAGACGTGAGAACATTCAAAGGCAAATCTAGAAATAAAATTGCTGGATCAAAGGGAAGTCTCCATTTAATTTAGGTAGATACTGCCAAATAATGTTTAACTATAGTTATTATTTGCAGTTTAAAAAATTGACTGTAGTTGAACATATTTTCATATGTTTAAAAATTACTTATATGTAAAAATGCTGTTTATCTTCTATGTTCATAAATGGAGCTAAGACAACTTAGTAGCCATCTGGAAAAAAATAAAATAGTATTTCTACTTTATTTGCAGTGCTAAAATAAACTCCAGATGGACCAGAGATTTTATGCTAAAAATAAGTAAATTAACGTACTATTAGAAAACATGAGAGGATGTTTTCTTGTACGTAATCCAGAACTAAGAAAGATTTTTCTAAGCATAATACAAAACCTGCAAGCAATGACTCTGAAGGTGTATAAGTCAATAAATATATATTGAAAAGAATTAAAAAGTGGAATGACAAACTTTGGTGAATGACAGTGACACACTGGACCCAGAGTTGATCACATCAAATAGTTTGTAGCAGACACCCATTTAGGCTCAGTTTGTAGAGACTTGAAAAACTGGTGCTTTCATCTGAACCATGAAAATACTCTGGATACGCTACAAAATCATATTTTATTTAGAACCCATCAGAGCACAAAGAACACTATTTTTGTTGACATTAATTCTAGAAAGCAAAGATCTCTTCATAACTACACTAGACCCACAGCTATTCTCCCTCATGGAGCCACAGAAGAAAAGGGCCAGACCATAGATAAGAATAAGGAGAAGCTCTAACCTGTAATGGTCTTTTAATAACTGTGGGTGGCCTGGCATGACAGATGAGAATTCCACAGATCCTCAGCCACATAACAAGTCAGCACCCATCCTCCAACTCTTCATGCCCACCCTTCCAGGTCTTCACTGTCTGCTTGACTGCTGAAGGGGAGCTCACTAAAGGCTGGTGATACCTTAGGAGAGCCGAGAGCAATTTCTGCTGATCAGGAGAAATTACAGAAACTGTCCAGGCACAGAACTCTTGACAGAGAGTGAGGCAGCCACTACACACAGATATACATGCATCTCAATAACATATTATGGAATTCTCCATGTTTTAAACTTTATAAAAGGAGTATATCATTTTGTAGTTTGTCTTCTGAATTTTTATCTTTCATTTAAATTATACTGACAGTCATTCATTATATGAAGTGTGGCTGTGTTTCATTTCATTCATTCATTCTGGCTGCAGTTCCTCTTTGTGGCTATACCTTAATATTTTTATCCATTCCCTTCTTTATGAACAAGTATTGTTTCTGGATGACCAAAGTGCTGCCATAATACATTCTTGTGCATTCTTCTGGTATTTATGTACTGAAGTTTATATTGTGTATGTACTCAGGTGTGGATATTCTGAGTAAGCAAATATTTAACTTTACAAGATGAGACCAAGTTATTTCCCAAGTGGATTGTAGCAATTTACACCAGGACCAGCAAAATGAGATCATATTGAGCCACATACTTTTTAATTCTTGGTATAATCAATAATTGTTAATTTTTGCAATATGAAAAATTATGCAATGTAAATAACCTTTCAAAGGACCAAAATTCTTGTTGTGATTTTCATTTTCCTCATTACCAGTGTTACTTAGTGGATATATGTATTTTCTCTTCTGTGCAATGTGTTTTATGTCTTTTCCCCATTTTTCTATTTGGATATTCCTTTTCTTAATGATTTTTAAGAGTTCTTTATAACTACTTATACTAACTCTTTAAAGATATATGTATTACAAATACCTTCTTCCAGCATAAAGCTTGTCTTTATTTTCTCCCTTTCTTGAATGAAAGTTTCTTTTCCCAATAATCTCTCACATATTTTTGTTACACATGAGAGTTGCATATGTCTATGGGCTATTTCTGATTTCTTATTTTACTCCACTGTTGAATTTGTCTATCTTTGCATTAATGCCATATTGCTCTAATTACTATAGCTCTGTAATGTATTTTTTCATCTGATAGGGAAAGTCCCTCTAATTTTCCTCTTCAGTGTATTGTGGTAATCAATGCTTTGTTTTCCACATTGACTATTAAAGAAACTTTTCAAATTCCTTAAAAAAGGTAATTGGGAATTTGAGTGGGAATGCATTAAATACATAGATTAATTTAAGGAGATATGATCTTTTCAGGATATCATTTCTTTTCATAAATATGTGCAATTCATTTATTTATAGATTTTAAATGACTTCCAATAAAATTTTAAAATTTTGTACATACGTGTTTCCCATTTTTTGTTGGATTTATAATGATATTTTATAAATTTGATTGTTATTATAAATAGTGTATTTCTAAAATGTTTTCTGTTTTCTTATAGTGGTAGAAAAGCAACTGGGTCTGGATATGCAGACATCTTGCTAAATTCATGTGTTTTTCTTAATAATCTACTGATATATTGGGAGTTTCTACATAGACCATCATACCAACTGCAAAATGATCTGTTTTATTTCCTCCTTTACTATCTAATTGCCTTTGAGTTTTTTCTTTTCTTATTGTCCTAGCCAATATCTCAAGACAATATTGAATAGAAGTGATGATACTGGGCCTTCTTTTCTTTTCCCTCATATTAGAGGAGATGCTCTCAATATTTATTATGATATTTGTCATTTTTCAGGCTGAGAAAGGAACATTCTATTTAGGAAGAAAATTATCTGCATATTATCTGATTTAGTTCTAGTAGCTCTACCTGTGTTTTATTATATATTGCTTTAAATATAGTATTGGCAAAAAATAACCCATTGATATTGGTGACATTGGAAAAGCCTCTCTCTTATTTTTATTTGTGATAATGTTCATTAGTTGTGTTGGCGCTCAGAAACTGATAATTCCAAAATATAGTGCTTTATAAATGCTGAAAGAAGCCTCGAAATCTCACTGATCTTCCCCACCCCCCTCTCCCAAAGCATGGAATAGTGTTCTTTTTTGAAGTTCCCTTATCTGCAAAGTCTGGACCTACCAAAGAATAATACAGTTACCTCTGGTCTTTTCTCTGAGTTTTCATTAACTGAACCCATATTGTAGGAAAGAAAACCAAAGTCTGTCAATAAACCTGGACAAACTTTTGTCATGTATTATTGTCTGCTCTGTGGGACCAACACACGTTACTTCAGACCATTAAATCCTCCCCAGTAATCATTTATTGCCCCTTAACAGAATTCCTCTTCTCGCACTTTCCATCACATGTTTTGCCAGGATCCAAGTCCTCATTCTCTCTCTAACCTCAAGACAGCCTTCTGTATCCCAATGAGGGATTGGGTCTTAATTCTGATTTTGTATATGTATACAAAATTTCCTTATTAAGGGGATGGCTTTTCTAATGCCAAATAATTAGAAACTCTGTAAAATAAATTAATTTTTATATTACTCTGTTTTCAAGAGTTTGTACAGTCTACGATGTAGTTTTTTCTTAAAACTTAAAGCCATTTACTGAGAATACTTTGTATCTCGGCATCTTTTTTCTGAAATTAATTTTTATTATAATGCATGTTTTCATCTCCCTTTTAGTCATTTTGAATTACATTTTCTCACTAATCTTTTTCCACTGTTAATTTTTAAATTATTTTGACATAAAATTATATGTATTTTCTTATATTTTTAACATCTTTTCCATATCTTTTATTCTTCATCTTTTGATGATTTTCTTTTCATTTTTTGATTATACCTGTCAATAAGTATTTCCCCTAAAAAAGTAAACTGTAAAGACTTTTGGGAGGTTAGACAGGCATCAATATTTGCTTTATCTTTTAATGCATTTAATTATCTCTTTTCATTTATTATTTCATTTGGAGGAAAAGCCATATCATCTTTTCTCATGAAGTCTGAGAACTTCCTTGGCTTTCAGTTGACAATATATCTTACTTTCCCGATACTCTTTTCCTCTCTGTAAAATGGATATAATAATTTCCACCACCTACTCCAGGAAGAACATCAGAGAATGCATGAGTTTATCAGGGAATTATTCCCTGGTTATATCTCTCCCCCTTTAGCTTTGCAACATGCATCCTTATACTCTTCAGCTCATGGAAAGAAAAAGAGACATTTGCAAAAGCATTGACCATTGGAGAACAAAGACCTTATTTATTTAAAGCTATAATAGTTTAAGGTTTATTTTTTTTTTGAGATGGAAAATAAATCAGTTTCTAAACATTAAGAATAAGTAACAGTTGCTTGACTGTTAAACCCAAAATCAAATGATTGCAGTCTTGAATTTTGTCTGTGTTCCTTCTCGCTATTTTTCTTCCCCCTTTTCGTTTCTTCTTTCTTCTTGGCCACTTCTTTAGTGATTGAAATAGTAAGTGTGGAACAGAAGGCCAACTGAGATAGCCTAGTAGTTTAGAATATGGAATTGGAAACTTATATTTTCTTCTTTGGATCTACAAATCAGGAAGTCATTAGAAGTGATCTCCTGAGAATGGGACCTCAGAAATCATCCACTCTGATTCTACAGATGAAGTTATAACTTTTTCAAGGTCACACAATAAACGAGAAAAATTGTAACTGGAGTCACATTTCCTGGACTCTAAGTTACTATTCAGATAATTCTTTCCTGTACCAGAAGTCTAAGTAGTTAGTTTGTTGATTTTCATTATAAATAATGGCACTCATGATTTTATGATATTTCTTTAGTATATTTGAGAATATTGGTGGCATAAAAGTTGCCAGAATAGAGCTAGAAATATGTCATTTTTTTCTCTTGGTGGGGGGTAGTAAGGAAGAGATATTAATTACTATTTCATATTTTAAGCTTCATAAACTAATTTTACAAATACAAAGTGATATGATTTCGATCTTTGTCCCCACTCAAATCTTGTTAAGTTGTAATCCCCAGTGTTGGAGGTGGGGCCTGGTGGGAGGTGATTGGATTATGGGGGTGGCTTCTCATGAATGTTTTTAACACCAACCTTCTTAGTACTGTCCTTACAATAGTGAGTTCTCAGGAGATCTGGTGTTTAAAAGTATGTAGTACTATCCTGCCGTCTCTCTCTCTCTCTCTCTCTCTCTCTCTCTCTCTCTCTCTCTCTCGCTCCTGTTCCTGCCATGTAAGACACACCTGCTCCAGCTTCACCTTCTGCCATAATTTTAAGTTTCCTGAGGCCTCCCCAGAAGCCGAGCAGATGCCAGGATTGGTGCTTCCTGTACACCCTGTGGAGCCTGTGAGCCAATTAAACCTTTTTTATTTATAAAGTACAGATATTTATTTATACCAATGCAAGAATGGACTAACACACTTAAGTTTTTTTTCCAAAATTCAATAAATTAACAGCACAGTAAAGACTTCCTGTTTATGTAAGAAAACACAGAACAAGAAAGCAAATAAACAAAAGGCTCTAGTGAAGTAATGGATCAGTAATAAGCCTATGATATAGTCTGGTTACCAGAAAGGTAAAGGGATATAAATGGCATTAATAGAACAAACAGATTTAGTTTCATTCTTACTGTAAAGTCACATCTGGAGTAAAAATCCCAAATATTTATCTCAATGTGCCTTGCATTCAACTAGGCATTTTGCATACATTATATTTAATCCTTCTCCTAAAAGATAATCTCCCTCATTTTGCAGATGAGAGAAGGTAATTTGCTTGCCCAAGTCACTTGGCTCATTAGTGGTTGAGCTGGGATTTGTTCCCTGCCCTTTCTGGTCCCCAAGCTGACAGCCTTTACACTATGCACCTCTGGCCTTAACTGTATGTTGAATCTTCAAGGGAGCATTTAAAGATTGGAACAGATCCAGAGGAGGATGTCTAGGATGACCAAAGCATCTTAAACTGTGACACATGAGGAACAGTTGAAACAAAGAGCAAGTTTTGCCAGTGAGCAGTAGTATTAGAGACCATGAAGACAATGCTCTCATTAATACTCTGAAGGGTAGAGGAGGGTTGAGATTTATTCTGTGTAGTGTATGAGCATGGACTTTGGACCAATTACTAGAATCTGGTGGAGAGATTTACTTAATAAAGGTAATAATACTATGATTTTTTCTGTAGGATGGAATTGGGATGAAGGAGAAGAGACATTTTTAACAGAGAGGATCAAAAATTGAAAATGCTCAAACTGCAACTAGATGAAGGGGATGTTCTGAAATGTTTCTGCCTTGGGCATGATATTGAAGAAAGTGAATTTTAAGTTCCCCTTGACTGTTATAAACCATGGTTCTACTTTTTACCACAGGTGTATCAGCTTAGCAGGGTCAAGATTCTTGTTTAATTATTCTAGTTTCTTACTTCTCCACCTCCACACACCTTGAATGCATAGTTGTACATTAATTTAATGAGCAAGTGAATACATAGAAAAGTCAAAGATAAAATTATCCAGTTTTAAAGTGGTGTTAAAATACCTTTACAACCAAGAGGAATCTTATTATTAAAAGACCTGGAAGGTATTAAACTGGAGCAAAGTATTTCTATAAAACATTACTGACTTTTTTTTTAACATGTTAATGATATTTTCACATGTAAATGTAACTTAGTCTGAGTATAAAGTAATGTGTTAGATTATTTTCAAATGAAGAGAGATTTTAGAAGAAACACAAGTTTCCCCCACCACCTTTCAGAGCAGGAACCAGTATTTTGTTATTTGCTTAAGAAAGAGCTGAGTGGGATAATACAATCATTGAGACAATAAAATTAGACAGTTTGGTCATAAATATGCTGGAGGCACTGCCCATTCCTTTGAATTCATGCTTGTGTCTTAATTTTGAAGTACATGTAAATGCTGAAAGTAACTCGAAGTCCTGTGGCACCAAATAGTGACTAGAGGCTATGGAGAATTTGACAAAATACAAACATGTGGCTTGCAAGAAATACACAGGGTATATGTGGGTACAGTATCAAGCTGGGCCCTGTGAAAGGACAGCAATGATGTGAGATCCTGATGCTGATTGGTGGAAATGGGTTAGGAGACCCATTTTTAGATGTGGGCTTTCAAGGAATGCTAGAGAGGGATAGTATTGCAAGAGAAAGCTGGTGCTCACTAGATTCAGCCATTGTTGGAACATAATTTGCAGTCTTTGTTTCTGGCTCTTGGGAGGGAGACTAAATCCTTGGAATTTCCAGAGTGCTAGGACTGTCCTTTGTTATTCATAATGGATCCCTTAAACCATAGTTGACTTTATGCTAATGAGTTTATGATCATACATGGTGGGCCCCTAGATATTTAAGGATGAGGGCTGGCCATGCCAGACAGACCAACGTTGGGGCCTTAAGCCCAGTGATATCAGCCTGACCTGAACTCCAGAGAGGGAAGAGGAGCTAAAGACTGATTCACTCTTGTACCCAGTGATGAAGTTAGTCTTGTCTAGGTAACAGACTTTAATGGAGACATGGAACCTCCTGTTCAGCGTACTTCCCTAGTTGATAATCATACACTGACGTGCTGGGAGGGTGACAGTCCTGAGGACATGGAAGCTCTGTGTCTGGGATCCTTCAGACTTTGCATCATGCATCTCTTCGTTTGGCTGGTCTTGATTTGTATTTGTTATAATAAAGCTGTAATCAGAAGTATAGTCCTCTCCTGAGCACCATGCGTCATTCTCGGAAATTATCCAACCTAAGGGGGTAGTGAAAATCCCCCAATTCTTACCTAGTTGGTCAGAAATGTGTCTGTCCTGAACCCCTGAGCTTATGAGCTTGAGAGAGAACTCTGTCCTTCACCTGTGAAATTTGACCTATCTACCAATAGTTAGCATCAGAATTGTATTGCACCCATGAAGCAAAACACTCATGGGTGAATCCACACTGTGGGAGGCCTTTTCACATGGTGGTGAAGATCTTTGCCTCTGGTGAGAGGTATCCCATGTTCCATCCCAGCTCTGCCACAATCCAGCTCGGTGAACTTGGACAAATAGCTACCCTTCTTTTCATAGCTTTGGCATCTATTAAATGGGAATAACAGAAGAAACATTCTTGTAGGGTTATTAGGGAACATAAAAATAAGTAGTACATCTGAAGCACTTAGAAGGTAATTGCCCAATAGGTTCTCCTTATCTGCTGCCCAGAACCAATTTCACAAGATGAGAATTGCAATAAAAAAAGGGTTTAATTCATGCAGAGCTGCTATACAGGAGACTCAAATTTTTTTATTACTCAAATCTATCTCCCTGATAATTTGAAGATCAGCATTTTTCAGGATAATTTGGTGGGTAGGAGGTTGGAAAATGGAGAGTGCTGATTAATCAGTTAGAGATGAAATCACAGGGGATCAAATTGAGTTTTTCTTGCCCTCTTCTGTTCCTGGATGATATAATCAGAACTAGATGACCCAGATTATTGGTCTCAATGGCATCCGCTGGTGCATCAGAACCAGGGCCTGCAAAACATCTCAAGCACTGATCTTACGTTGTATAACAGTGATGTTTTTCTCAGAAGCATGTTGGGGAGGTTCAGAATCTTGAAGCCAGAAGCTGCATGACTCCTAAACCACAATTTCTAATCAATATTCCTTCCTTCCTTCCTTCCTTCCTTCCTTCCTTCCTTCCTTCCTTCCTTCCTTCCTTCCTTCCTTCCTTCCTTCTTCCCTCCCTTCCCTCCTTCCCTCTTTCCCTCCTTCCTTCCCTCCCTCCTTCCCTCCTCTCTCTCTCTCTCTCTCTCTCTCTCTCTCTCTCTTTCTCTCCTCTCTTTCTTTGTCTCACTTTGTCACCCAGACTGGAGGGCAGTGGTGCAATCTCAACTTACTGCAGCCTGTACCTCTTGGGCTCAAGGGAACCTCCCACCTCAGCTCCCCACCCCCAAGTAGCTGGGACTACACGCAAGAATGGGGTTTATTTCAGGAAAGAAATGTTAATCTTTGTTTCAAAGCTAAACTATTAATCCACATTTTTCCCAGCTAGTTCAGCCTATGCCCAGGAGGTTAGAAGCAAGATAGAGTTGGTTAGGTGAGATATCTTTCATCATTATAATTTTCTCAGTTCCAATTTTTGCAAAGGTGGGTTCAATAACAGTGATTGGCATACAAAGCTCTGTTATGACTACTTTAAAAGAACATTTTATGGCTCATTTTACCAAAATAATAGAACATTTAGAAAGTATAAAAAGTAAAGTATAAAGAAAGTATAAGGAGAAACTAAAGAGTAACTTTTTAGCTTCTTAGTAAATTTTCTTCTTCCATTGGGTAAGCCAGTTACAGTGGAAAAATATAATAATTATAAAATGCCATATTTATGTAAACATATTTACACAGAGCCAAAAAATCTGCTAATTATTTAATAGATTTTATTAAATACTAGAGTTTCAGATGCTGCCTCTGCAATAATGCAAACTTTGGTCTCGTGTGTAACAAGCTCTCTTTGCTCCAGGCTGTACTCCAAAATGGAAGCACCCATTCCAGAGAAAATAGGATAAACAGGAGATGGGCAATCACATCTAATCTGGGATAGCTGTGCTGATTCATGTTCTCTGCTTATTTAATTTTATTTTTTGAATCAACATTGAGAAGGAAGAAGTTGAGATAGTAATTACCCGTTTACTGCCAATGTCGCGGAAAATGTAATTTATAGCCTACTTGTGGGGGAAAAAAAATCTGTGTGCTTAATTTAAGAACTCAAATTATTCAAATAACATTTTGAATTTGATTATTCATTTAATTGAAATGGTGCTCTTTCAGTCAGAATTGCTTTTGAGATTCAAATTTCAGCAATAGTTAACTAAGAGCTCTCCGTGGAAAGGATTGGTGGGAGGTTCACAGATAAAAATGCATGGGGAAATAAGTGTATTTGGTGACTTGCGTTTACCTGCAAGTAGTAGTCAAATCCATTAGCAGTGTTTCTTTTTCAACTCAGTTGTTGTTTCAGTGTAAAAAAAGAATCATGAAGTTAATCTGGGCCCACAGAGTACCTGAAGATGATAATTAAAAACAGAGCCCAGAAGCAAAGCTTGTCCAAGGAATTATAAAGAATCTGAGGCTTGCACAGATGGAAGTCAGCCTTCAGATTCTTATTTAGGAGAATGAAAGTTTGGTACCCCAGAGACAGGAGGCCCTGCCTCTGAAACAAAGTCCCTGTCTTTTGCCATAGTGATGTTTCATGGCTGGCTCTCCAACCCAGGGTCTAACTGCAAACTTCTACACTGAAAAAAGACAGCAGGCATATTCTAGCTATCACTAAGAGCTTTAATAATTTTTAAAAAATGTTTGTTAGAACTTTTTTCTCATTAAGGTACAATCTGCAAACAATAAAATTTGTACTGTTTAAGTATACATTTAATAAGTTTTTGTAATTGTATACTTTCATGTGCCACCACCACAATCAAGATATAGAGGGTTTTTCTCACCCTAGAACTGCCTCTACCTCTTTGTAGTTGATTCCCTTCCCTGATGCCCAGGCATGGGAAACTAATAATCTACTTTGTGACAAGGCAGTTCTGCCTTTCCTAGAAAGTCATATAAAACACCTTACAACATGTTTGTCCTGTTGACTTGATTTAGCATAATGTTCCTCAGATTCATACTATGAACATAAACATAAAAGTCATTCTGTAAAATCGTTACCATTTTTGTTGGGTAAATACTTAGGCATCAGATTGCTGGAAGTTTATAAAATTCTGTCAATATTGTTTTCCAATATTGTGGCTATAACATTTTGCAGCCCCACAGGCAACATTTGGGAGTTAGTTTCTCCGTATCTTAACCAATACTTGATATTGACAGACTTTTGAACTTTATTCTAGTGGATGTCTGATGGTATTTTATTGTAGGATAACCCTAATGACTAGTAGTTTTGAATGCGTTTTCATGTTTATTGTATTTCATATACATTATTTTGTGAAATGTTTGCACAAATAATTTGCCCATCTTTTAAGAAGACGTTTTATTGTATTATTTGGTTATAAGGGTTCTTTATAAATTTTTGATAAAAGTCCTTTGACAGATACATGCTTTGCAAGCATTTGCATTGTCTCTAGCTGCCTTTAAGATATTTTCTTTAATATTGACTTTGGACAAACTGGTGATATATCCAACATGGACAAGTATATTTTTTATCCTTGTTTACTGGCAGAAGCTCTCTGTTGCCTTAGGCATTGGGCTAATTTATAGAATGCACAGTGGTCTGACCTCCCTGCTCTGTCCTGTTGGGGCAGGGACCATGATGGGCAGAGCCAGACCAAAGAGGTCCCTCTTCAGGTGCCCTGGTGGCAACCCCACAATCACCAGCACTAAGGGAGAATCAGTGGGTGGTCACCAAGCACCCAAAAGTGTGTCTGGCTGTGGAGCTGAGAATCTTCCTATCCCCAAGGTCTCTGCATAAGTATAGGAGACACCCTTAACTCCTAATCCAGGAGAGTGGGTGCTCCAAATACCTGGAGATCTGCCAGCACATGATTAGGGAGGGCCTCTCTCCACACAAATCTCTGCACAGGAAGGGTGGGGCTTGTCAGGCTGTTGATCTAAGTGAGTGGCTGCTCTGAATGCCTGGAGATCTGCTTAAGCATGAAGCAGTGAGGACCCCTCTGCACCAAGATTCCTGCATAGGAAGGTGGGCCGACTCAGGCTGCTGAACTAAAGAAGGACGGGTTCTGAATGCCTGGAGATCTGTCTACATGTGTAGCAGAAAGGACCTCCCCTGAACCAGGATCTCTGCACAGTAAGGATATGGGAGCTCAGTCTGCTAATCCCAGTGAGCAGGTGCTCCAAATACTTGGAGATCTGCCTGTGCATGGAGCATAGAAGGCCCCACTGCATCACAATTTATGTCTACAAAGGACGGGGTGACTCAGGCTGCTGGTGCCAGCCAACGAGTGCTCTAAATGTCAGGATGTCTGCCTAAGACTAAAGTGAAGAGAAACCTGTGACACCATGATCTCAGGGGAGTTGACTGGAACACCCAGCACATACAGACCGGTACCAGGTCACCAAGCTAGTCCTAGCTGCAAGTCTTCCCACAAACAAACCGCAGCTGTAGCAGCTTTCCTCCAACCCCAGGCTTGTGGTGGGGGCTGCACAATTCCAGCTCCTTCTGCTGAGGAGCTTTCCACAGTTCTATCTGTGAAGGCCCCTAATTCACTCCAGAGCAGGTGTTCTGATCTCTGACCCAAGACTAAGATGCCTGCATGGCCACACTACTGGGTCACCATAAAAATGACTGACTTTATATGTACCTGGATTAAAATGGTATCCTGCTCCTGGTCCTGGGTCTGGGAAAATATCTGCAGCGTTGCCTGGTGTGTTTTCCTCACAGTGTCTCCAAACCTCTCCACAAGTTAGCTCCAGGGCTTGGGAGAAATAAAGTGCTCTCCCTTGGTCTGGATTGCCCAAATCCCAAGTGGAAAGTGAGTCACAGAGAGAGGCTCTTTTCCTTTCTTACGTTAATTCAGTTTACAAAATTGATACAGAGATCTTTGAGTTCTAGATTTTTTTCCTGAATTAGCTGGTAGTCTTTGCCTTTAAAGGAATTTGTCTATTTCATGTAGGTTGTTGAATTTATTGGCATAAAGTTATTCATAGCATTTTCTTATCTTTTGAATATTTGCATAATCTGTAGTGATGTCCCTTCTTTTATTCCTAGTATTGATAATTCTCTTTCTCCTTTTCCCCCCATCAGGATCATTTTTCTAAATATATAATTGCTTTAATCTCTTTAAATAACCACTTTTTGGCTTTATAACTTTTCTATTGTTTCTTCATTTTCTATTTCATTGACTTTGGCTCCTATAATTTCTTTTTTACATACTTTGTAGGCAATAAGTGTTTCTTGTATTAATTTCTTAAGGTGGAATTTCAGATGATTGGATTTATGTGTTTCTTCTTTATTTACACAAATATTTGAAGCTGTAAAATTTCCTCTAAGTACTGCATTAGCTGCATCTCTCAGATTTTTATGTATTGTATAATTATTCGAAATGTTTCCTGATTTCTTATAACTTTTTCTAGATTATTATGTAATTTCTCCTTTTTCTATAACTTAGAATTATGTTCCTTAGTTTTCATATATTTGGTGTTTTTTTCTGATTATTGTGATTATCATTTTCTAGTATAAATCTCAGTATGCTTGAAGCATATGCTGTATGATTTTAGTCTTTTCTAAGGTATTGAGACTTGTTTTACGGTGTTTCATATGGGCTTTTAGTAAATATACTATGTACCCTTGAAAGGAATGTGTATTCTGTATGTTTTTAATGTTCCGTAAGTATTCAAATCAAAGTACCTTATAGTGTTACTCAGCTGATTTGTTGAGTTTATGTAGTTGTTTCATCTATTGCTGAGAAAATGATGTTAAACTCTGATTGTATGTAATAGTTTCTGCAGTCTGCAACTGTGACTAGAATTGTCTGTTTCCCTTTAAATTTGGTTAATTTTTATTTGTTTTGTGCGATGTTATTAGGTAAAAATACATTTGTAATTGTGCCTTCTTTTAGCATCATGAAATGTCTCTCTTACCTCTAATAATTCTTTCTTTCTTGAAATCTATCTTATCTGATATTAATACAGCCACTTTGGCATTTTTATGCATATTGTCTGCTTCGGCTAATTATCTATTTACTTCTGGTGTATCTATATCTTTTTGCTTAAAGTATGTCTTTTGTAGGTAGCTTGTGTTTTGAACATGGTTCTTTTATTTCACCATATTTTTCTCTCAAGTCTTTTTTTTTTTTTTTTTTTTTTTTTGACAGAGTTTTGCTCTTATTGCCTGGGTTGGAGTGCAGTGGCAAAATCTCAGCTCACTGCAACCTTTGCCTCCCAGGTTCAAGCAATTCTCCTGTCTCAGCTTCTGGAGTCGCTGGGATTACAGGCGCCCGTCACCATGCCCTGCTAATTTTTGTATTTTTAGTTGAGATGGGGTTTCACCATGTTGGCCAGGCTGGGATCCAACTTTTGACCTTGTGATCCACCAGCCTCGACCTCCCAAAGTGCTGGGATTACAGGTGTGAGCCACCATATCTGGCCTCTAAAGTCATTTCTTAACTATTTTCCTTTTTTTTTTTTTTTTTTTTTTTACTTATACTGTGTATATATAATTTTACTTAAGTGAAAATAGTTACCCATGCTGCTTTAAAATCCTTGCCTGCTTTTTTCAGTATCTGGGTCATCTCGAAGTCAGTGGCAATTGATTTCTTTTCTCTTGAAAACAGCTTCTATTGTCCTGGTTCCTTATATGTCAGGTACTTTTAAATTGTGTTTCAGTCATTATGAGATTTAAGATGTGAAGATTCGGGGTTCTTTAGAATTTTTTTCTGATGAACGTTGTTTCCTTGGTTTCAGCAGGAAATTATCTTGTCTAGGCTTAAACTACGAACACCATTTTAGGTATTAGCTTGGGTCTCTGTTCAAATCTTTTGATTTTATCTATTCTGCTTTAAGTCACTTATACTGATGAATGGTTTATGGTTATTCAGTGATGTGCATAGACAGAATTTGAACATTCTATTTCTGGCTCTTTTCATTCTGTGAGTTTCCCAATTTCTATTGTGATCATGGATCCCCTGGTTTTAAATTTTTGGTTCATCAAGTAGGAATCCCTTTTATCTCTTGTGTCCAACAGCTAAAAAAAAAAAAAAAAAAAAAAAAAACAAAAAAAAACTGACTTCATTTGATTCTCCTGCTCAGAGTATGTATTCTCCAGCAGATTCTGTCAACTGCATTTGTCCTATTTGAAGGTTTTTACTTATTTTCTGAACATGAGTCAGTCTGCAGGATGCTTACTTTGGCATTACTGGAAGTAGAATACAATAGCAGTAATTTTCATTTAACAGTTTCTTCACGCTTATCTGAAGTTTAAGACTATGGAATACAATGCTATAACCTTTTCTATGGGCAAAGGACTTTCTAATCCCTGCTTTTGGTGCTCATTTTCCTTTTTTTAGGTGTTCCATGGCATTTTGTTCATGTATCTATTATAGAACTTAGAGCATGATGTTTTCTTACACACCTGCCTGTCCACACCAAATCTGACCAGTTTAGAAATAGTCCTTTTATGGTTTTCTTAAATGTGTCTGTTTTGCATATATTGTGAGAAGATCCCTTTTTACAATAAATATGGTGATCGATATGTCTCCTTCTGCCAGAAAAAAAAAGGATGTAAAAAGGCTGGTTGAATATTGTGCTGCTCAATTCAAAAGTTAATCTTGTCTACAGCCATACTACCCTGAATGTACTCAGTCTCATTTGAATATTATACTGCCCGGTATTGACTCTAGATAACATAAGATTTGTGACATTTCACCCTGACTCTTTTCTGCTTTGCTGCCCCCATCATATGACCCCCATTCCCTCCTCCAGCCTCCGCCTATTTGCAGAGCCAGCCAGTTAGGGCCTGGTTTATTGTGAGAAAAGTATCAACCCTTAAAAATCTCCATTTAATCTACTTTAAAATGCTCTTTAGGACCCATATTAATGGAATTGTACCTGAACTTATATTTTCTTGATTTTGGATAATAAGCATTTTCTGTATACAGATACCAAAATGATGCCTGGTTATATTTGTTTTCATGAGTATATATTTTCCCATGCAGGAGACGAGCTTAGTAATCAAAACAAAATCCTGTCTTAAATTTAGGATGCTGTTTTAAACAGTTGGATAATATTTCAGTTTCCTTCCTCTAATAAAATGGCCAATTTGTTTATAATATTTTCCCCCAAAGGCTTAAACACAGGTTCCTGCAGAAATGAATGCAAGGATGAAGTCATAAATGAAAAGAAACACACATACACATAACACCAAATAACAAAAAGGTTCATATTTTCTCTAATTCAACTTGTGAAATCAATTAAATTTTTTCCATTTAGTCCATTTAGCATTTTAAAAATGGAACTCCAAAAAACTGAATTTTTGTATGTTTGCACATGTTGTATTTCCTGAACCTCTGCATATTTGTACATGAGACCCACTAAGAAACAGTGTAAACTTAAGCAAAGAACATCAATACTTCTTTTTCCTTTTTGAATTTACTTTTTACTGAATTTATTTTTACTCTTTACAAGTGAATTCTGTGAAGATGGACCTAAAGGGAACTTAATCTTCGTAGTTAAGTAAGTTAGAAAACCCTCTAGGGAAAGGCTTTATCCGTGTTTGCTGAAGACAGCAAATATTACTATAACATTTGACATAATACTTTCATTTTTTTTTCCTCTTTTTAGGAACCTAATTGATGTTTATATACATGGCTAGTTCCATTACTCCTTTTAGATTTCCTTCTCTGCTAAGAGAGTTTTGTAGTTTAATGCCCATTTTGACAGTGAAGGGTTAAAAAGGCCTGATTAAGCTGTAAATTGTTGACGTTTAGCTATCAAGTATGAATCTGCAGTTAAAACATTCGTGCAAATGAGTTTCAGTGTCTCCTTTTTCAACAAGAGCATCTGAGTAGCTCTCTATCCCTCACCTTTATTCTGTCTTAGCACTTCATTATAATAGAAGACAAATTGCAATACTCCGTCTTCTCCTCTCTGTTCCAAACCCACTGAGAATTAGGCTTTCAGAAGGGGTTCTCATTTTGATGCTAAAAGGCCCTGATATTTTGCCTGACAAATTAAAGGTGGAATTCAGCAGAAGTGAGTGGCTTATCCGTGAAGTGTTTCTACCTCCTATATGTGCCACTGGTGGTGGGAAGGCTGGAGAGGCAGAGGCAGCCCCCCCAAGCCCATTAGCAATTACAGCGTCTGAGTGGCAGCTGGAAACAAGGCACTGACTGTTTGCCTGCTGTCCAGTCTTGCATTACTAGCTAAAATAAAAGTCCTTTTTTCTGAGAAACGTTTCACAATCAAACAATTCTCAGTCATTCACAAGTCAAAGGCAAAGAAAAAGGAGCCCAGTGTAAAATGCCGTAAACTAGCACATTGTCTTCTGTCATTTTCTCACTATTCACAGCTGAAAGGGAAAGAAGATGAGAAGGGAAGGAAGGAGCAAGTTAAGGCATCTTTTGACAGAAATGTCTGATCGCAGTTGCTGAGGCCTCCCATCACGGCCCACATTTGAGCTATGCAATCGCAGTGAACTCTCCAGCCCACCCTCCAGCCCCAATGTTCTCCTTTGCTGCCTCAGCAACTTTTCTTTCCTTCAACTCCTTTCATTTGATCTGATAAGACAGTACAAATGTCTATTCTATTCTCCTGTTTAAGACATTCTACCTAGTTCACAGTTTGGTCTTATAGACACCAGACTATTATACATCTTGGGATTCAACATGCTATTTTTTAAAATCTACCTTAATGTGCTATCCTCATAATTTGCATATAACGTTATTTTGGTTTTGCCTGTGGAGATGTGGCGATCTAGAAAAGTTAAGAAAAAAAGTATCTACAAATAGTGGTAACACATGCATACAGAAAACATACAGATACCCCTTCCTACTATTGCTTTGTCTAAATTTCTGTCTTGGTCATGTCAAGATATATTTGGCCACAGCAATGTCCTCATGGTCAGGACCCCTCTGTTCCAGAAAGGAGCTGGGTCACAGAAGATGATCATGGTGAGCAGCCTAAAGACATTCCTCCACGTGCCAAATTTAAGCTTCAAGTTTGACGTAGGTCCTGGCTATGGGCACCTGGGAGCCCTCTCACCAACTCAGAGCACCAGAACTTATCTTTTAAAGTGGATGGGGGCTGTTGTTTGAGAACCAGTTTCTTTTCTTCTTCTTCTTCTTCTTTTTTTTTTTTTTTTCTGAGACAGAGTCTTGCTTTGTTACCAGGCTAGAGTGCAGTGGCACGGTCTTGGCTCACTGCAACCTCTGCCTCCCGTGGTAAGTGATTCTTCTGCCTCTGCCTCCCGAGTAGGTGGGACTACAGATGTGCGCCACCATGTCCAGCTATTTTTTGTATTTTTAATAAAGTTGAGGTTTCACCATGTTGGTCAGAATGGTCTCAATCTAGTTTTGTATTTTTAGTAAAGACAGGGTTTCACCATGTTGGCCAGGATGGTCTCAATCTCTTGACATTGTGATGTGTCCACCTCAGCCTCCCAAAGTGCTGGGATTACAGGTGTGAGCCACCATGCCTTGCCCTTGAGGACCAGTTTTAAAATATTTAGGCATTCAATGAGTTGGTGGTCAAACCAGCCATGGTGAAAATATTTACAGCACAAAAACTGGCAAATGTTAAATATCAGGCCTTTTATTTATTACTAGTATTAATTTATTCTTTTTCCAACAGGCTGATTTGCTAGCACACAACTGCCTAAAGTATACCATCTGAAAGAAATCTGAGATTTCAGAGATAAGAAAATAGTTGTTTATCCCTCATACATCAAATTATCTAGAAATTCTTTCAAATGCTGTGTGTTCTGCTTAAGAGTTGAGTGAATCTCTTTGACCGCATGACTGGCCCTAAGTTGCTTATAGTTACCACATATCATCAGTAGCCTATGTGATCCGAAGTATGGCTCCCCAGCTGGCTGCCAGCTTACAGTATCCCACAAGTTTTCCTATCTATTAGGTTAATTGTTCCCCAATCAAAATTAAAGATGCTCTAAGTTCTTGCACTGAGCAAAGGACATCACCCAATTACATTTCCCTATTGTCATTTCTGTGCTATGCATAACAGACTTGAAATTGAACTATGTTTCATGGAATTGAGTACAAAAGAGGATACAATTCAACAAACAGTTGTCAAGTACTTATGTATAGCATATTGAATTCAAATAAAATAGTTTTAAAATCTCCAGCAACTCAATTGAAGAATTTTAATGAATTCTTAATTTTAATTTAAAAATTTTAATGAATATTTATTAGGAATGTAGATAGAATTTAAACCATATCTTGCAGCAAAACATCTTTAAGGTAATTTTTAGATATTTTTTCCAACTAATTATTTTGTGCCAAATGTCCAAATAATTATCACCTTTCTACTCTTTAACTTTGTGTCTTTTTGCATTCATCCTCATTCCCTGCCTTTTTCAAGCAACCCATCTCCCCTCTATTGCCTGATTTTTCAATTAAGATATGTGGCTCTCTTCTTCATATCTGCCCATGTGGCATTATGAACTCCCTGGGCTTCTCCAGTGGTGCAAATCTTTCCATTGTACCTCTCAACCCAAAGCCAGTGACTTATCAATTCAGATATGAGAGTCTTCATTTTCAGTAGCAGGAAGAAAGGTCATTGTAAATACTTAAAATTGTGTTTCCAGATATATAATTTCTTTTGTCTATAATGTTTTAAATCTGTTTTGCCTTTCTTTGTAATGATGTGTACCACTCATAACATTATGCATGTATTGGAATCCAAGGCAATTGAGACTTCATTTTTATGGCTTGTGGAACATGTGTTTTGTATGGTATGCTTAATATACATTTGTTGAATGGAATGAGTGCAGAGGTGTTTCAAAAGCCAGCCACTTGTGTTGGGTCTATTTATAATTTCCGTCATATTAATAACATGTCTAACTAAGATACATGTCCCAGAGACACAGATACCTGTACTATACAGAGTTAGGATCTTTAAAAAAATTCAAAAGAAAAATATGGTCGGCTTTTGACATGGAAAATAATGAAATGTTCTTATTATTAAAGTGAGAGTGGTTATGCATATATGTCCAACATATCTAATGTAGGGAAGGCAGACAACATGGATAGAAAATTGTTTACTGCTGGAAATGATCATAAAAAATTGCAGTGCTACTGTGGGTCTAACTGGGTTATATGCTGGGTATTGTTCTGGTTGAGTGGCCATTGCTCAAGCCTGACTACTGCCTGTAGGTT
This sequence comes from Saimiri boliviensis, assembly GCF_048565385.1. Lineage (NCBI taxonomy): Eukaryota > Metazoa > Chordata > Mammalia > Primates > Cebidae > Saimiri > Saimiri boliviensis. The sequence continues at coordinate 139,030,767 of NC_133453.1, forward strand.
GAGTTGCTGTGAGATTTTAGTTCACTAGGGGGAGCTTGTGGGTAGGAGTGATGCGGGTCCCAAGCAAAGATTGATTGCATTCATTCAATCCCCACAGCCTGAAAAATACTTGCTATTTATTTTATTCAGGAGCTTGTAGTAGCATATCCCAGAGTCGCCTAGTCATTTTTTTTCCACTAGTGAAAAGTGTAATTTCTTTTTCCATTTTTTATTCTTCTATGAAATTCACTCAATCGCAGTAATGGTGAAACATTCCGTTATGTTTGCCTCTGTAAGTTCTTATCAGGTTTCATCACCAATACTTGTTTTATCCCAGAGAATGGCCAATGAAAGAGCTAATCCCATTAGGATGACTACCTGTTTCATGTTTGTTCTTGATCGTTCAACCACTTACTTAAGCAGCAAAATAGTAATAATAATTTACAAATGACATACCCTTTGGTTTGTAATGAATCTGAGATACCTCAGTTGCTAATTTACTGGTATATGTCAGGTGCACATTTCCCAGAGCTGTGCTTTACTACTTGGCTTTTCTTTTTTTCTTTTTTTTTTTTTTTGAGACAGAATTTTGCTCTTTTTACCCAGGCTGGAGTGCAATGGCACAATCTCGGCTCACCGCAACCTCTACCTCCTGGGTTCAAGCAATTCTCCTGCCTCAGCCTCCTGAGTAGCTGGGATTACAGGACAGGCACACGCCACCATGCCCAGCTAATTTTTTGTATTTTTAGTAGAGACGGGGTTTCATCATGTTGACCAGGATGGTCTCGATCTCTCAACCTCGTGATCCACCCGCCTCGGCCTCCCAAAGTGCTGGGATTACAGGCTTGAGCCATCGTGCCCGGCCGGCTTTTCTTTAAGTCAGATTCTGAATGGGAATTAAAGTTAATAAAAATTATTTGCCATTTTAGCAGTCAGCTGAAACCAAATTGGTAAATGAATTTTTAAATGTGTGTATTACCGTGTATGTCAGTGTATTTATATGGCACATTCACATGCTTGCCTACTGTATAAGTCCATTCTCACACTGCTATAAAGAACTACCTGAGAATGACCTGATACTGGGTAATTTATTTAAAAAAAAAAAAAGATTTCATTTACACACAATTTCAGAGGCTTAACAGGAAGCATGACTGGGAAATCTCAGGAAACTTACAATCATGGAGGAGGATAGAAAGGAAACAAGGCAGTTCTTTTCATTGTGACAGGAGAGAGAGAGAGAGAATGCACAAAGGGGGAAACGTCACACACTTTTAAACCATCAGATCTCCTAGGAACTCTCATGAGAACAGCAAGGGAGAAGTCTGACCCCCATGATTCAATCACTTCCCACCAAGACCCTCCCCCAATATTGGGAATTAGAATTCTATATGAGATTTTGGTGGGGACACAGAGCCAAACCATATCAACTATTAAAAGTTAGATGTCCTTATCTTTTAAATTTGAGGAATAGAATATCCCCAAGCCGAGTCAAAGCTACCAAAGACTGCTTTCATATCAAGACTGCTTGATGGTTTCTTATTTAAAATTTTTCTCCTAAGTTCACATCAAAGGGGAATTCAATATTAACATTATTATAACTCTTTTAAAAATTGTTTTTTAGTTCAGTTGGTTACATACAGCTTTAACAATTTTTTCCCCAAATTCATTTCTGTGGAATATTAGTAAGTAGGTGTTTCAGGGGTACCCAAGTCTACCCTTGACAACATGCTAGACAGCTTGCTATAATAAAGGACATAGAAAAAAATGTTATACTCATGTTTATAATTTATTATGGCAAAGGATACAAATTAAAATCAGCAAAGGCTGGGGTTGAGTCCAGGAGAAACCAGAGGCAAGATTTCAGGTATCCCCTCCCACTGGATCCAAGAGGGCCTGCTTAGTACTCTCAGCACTGATAAGTGGCCACATGTATGTGGTGCCAACCAGGGAAGCTTACCTGAGCTTTGGTATCCCAGGTTTTTATTGAGGGTCAATCATGTAGGCATGGAGTGCCCTCAGGACTGACCTCAGCTACTCAGACTCCAGCCCCACCGTAGAGTTCACTGTAAGAATTGTTAGAATAAAAAAAATAGGTGTTTTTTAAAGTTCATATTGTTAGGATAAACTTATCTAGGCAAACTGATACTGTGTAGTCCAAAGCCTGAGGCCTACAAAAACAGGCATTCAATATAAAAACAGCATGGCCAATGGCCTTAGAGATATAAAATACTCTTATCAAGCAGAATACTCCAAGGGCTCAGAGCTTATCTTCCATAATTTACTGGCTAAGAGCCATTCCTGAAAATAGGACTTTTTCTGGGATGTCCAGTATTCGAGGAACCCAGGCTTCCTGAGTTAACCCTTTCCTGTTTAACAGGTGTTACTCAAAATTAGATTTCCTTGGACAAATACTTGGCACACACTGATATAAAAAACATTAAACAGCTTTCTCCTTTGCTCTTAACATGCCAATATCTGTGTGGCACTCCAAGTTTGTGAACGTACATGTTTATCTTCACTTAATGAATTTCAAAATCTTTCCTCCCAGAGATCTAATTTTAGGAAGTACTGCTCTAAATAAAATTTCATCCTTGAGCAAAGTATTTCTGTTCAAAGAAAATGTTAGTTAAAGAGCAAATGGAAAAAGAATCTGAAGCATACGAGTTACTGGTAAATGATCCATAGTTTGGTATTTGACATGAAGAATTGTGATCGTCTCTTAGTATCTGGTGTCTTCACTGTGTTTTAATTAATAACTTGCTTCCTCCCAGTGTTTCACAAATCTTTATCTTCAGCATTTTGGTAATGAAAATCTGTATATTTTCTTAACCTTATCACTTTGGTCATGAAAAACCAGGATATTCTGGTTTCTATCATGTTTATTGGAATAACTGTAAGTTCTTAATGAGGAAAAAGTATTTAGCTATCAACGTATAGCAAAATATCCTTGAAACATCAGTTTATGTTAACTTACTTCTACATAAAAATGACCTACTTGTTTCTGAAAAACGTTTCCTATATGATAACTCACAGATTATATTTGGAATTGCTCATATACCTGCTAGAATTGACTGAACTTACTGCTGGGCCATTAAAATTCTTCTTACTGTAGTTGTTAGTACTATTCTTATTCTGTGAATTTGCACCAGAGTTATGAATGGGAAAGGGGGCAATGTGAAAAGCAATTTGAAATTAGCAGGCAGTCATTTGAAAACTTGGTTTAAAAAAATCTATGGTCTCATTAATGCAACGTGGTGAAAACACTCTCTCAAGCATTTTGTTTCAAATGCAGTCATGAAATGTACACGTACACATGGATTTTGCAGACAAAAGGAAAGTGAAATCAAGCCAACCCTTTTCACAGGAAGATGTCTTAGAGTTCAAGCATTATGAATCATTTATTTAGTTCTGAAATCTAATAAAACATCTTTATTAAAATGAACGCATGTTTCACTACCAAAGATATTTTTGATCTGATACCAAACAAGTTTTCTTTTATTTATGTAGCATATGCATCACATATGCTTTTGAAGTAAATATTAATGCATAACAAGATAAACACAACTAGACATATTTACTGTGTTGTGCATGAGATAACATTTTAAACACATGGGAAGCATATTATAGTATTTTAGTATGAAATATATCTTAAACTCTATCTTACTGTATGTGTATTTTTTCCTGAAAATGGTATTAATGAAGATAAGTGAAGAAATTCTTTTTTAATGGAGAATTCATAGAATCATTGAATTTTCACACTTTCATTTTGGAGAGTAGATTTGATGGTACTTCCTTGTTATAGGTGGCAAGATATGTTTAATTAATGGATAAATCTTGATCTTCAGCAATCTCAGAGTCAGATATAAATGTCATCAGCAAAGACAAAAACCTATAGTGCAGACAAGTTATTAGTGTAAAACAAGATGTAATAGAAGTTTATGCATACAAAGGAGCAAGACATCACATGAATAAAATCTGAGAGATGTATATGTCCCATACCGGACAAAATGTGGCAGTTCAGTAATGGTCCTCAAACTGATCGAGGCTCTCTGGGAACTTCGGCAGCTCATTCAGTCCCTCAAATATTTGAAGAAGCTCAATGATTAGATCTTCCTTATCTTCAGAGTCCAGCTTCCCATAAGATTTAACCTCAAATTAAGTCTACTGCAGACCAAAGGGACCCATGAGGTTTTCTGCAAATAGCAACCAATGAGGACCTTAGGATTTCATTAGACAATGGTATGTATGGAGAACTCAAGCCAGGCTGGCAAGCAGGCAGCCTTTGGGCTGAAGTCAGTCTCTAACCAGCTTTATTTTTCTTTGGCCTGCTTGCCAGAGATATCAATTTGAAAAATTAGAATATTTCATATAAATGTAATTTTAATTTTTCTTGAAGAGATCAGTACCTTTGGCAGCAGTGGGCATAAAAACATTGGTTGCTATTTGCAGAAACCCTCGCTGGCCAATGTATGGAATTACCCTAATTGTATATGCTATCTGTCAAGGAATATACATAATTGTATATGTATGTGAAGTACTTATAAAGCATGCACACATACACAAACACTTTTGGAAAAATCGTGTTTTTTGTTTTTTCATAATCCATGTGGTATTACATAATTTCTCAGCCCATAGTTTATTGATTGCAGTGCATAAAGTTTGTATACTACACAAAGCACTTTTCACATAAATCATAACCCAGGGGTTGTTTGATGTGTGGCAAATTTATATTCTCCTTGCATTTATAAAAATTCTAACTTCCAACTGATTACAGGACTTTAGGGCTACATAAATGGCCTCAGATGTTGACCCTTTCAGAATATGCAAGCTCCCTTTAGATTCCTTAAGCTTATTGGATGAAGAGAATGCACCCAGAATGTTTCTTGATATCTAATTCCATGATTATTTATTCCCCTGGGAATTTTTGATAGCTTGGATACTCTCATTCACTTGACCTAAATGCTGTAGTAATAAGGAGGAAGATTTCAAAAACTTTAGAATTATTTGCTTATAATCAACTGGGAGGTTTTGCAGAACATTTTAAATATCTTAGTGCCATATATTTTAATTTTATTATTATTATTATTTTAGACAGAGTCTCATTCTATCACCCAGGCTGGAGTGCTGTGGTATGATCTTGGCTCACTGCAACCTCCGCCTCCTGGGTTCAATTCATTCTCCTGCCTCAGACTCCTGAGTAGTTGGGACTACATGCACACACCACTATGACTGGCAAATTTTTTGTATTTTTGGTAGAGATAGCATTTTGCCATACTGATCAGGCTGGTCTCAAACTCCTGACCTCAAGTGATCTGCCCATCTTTGCCTTCAGAAGTGCTGAGATTACAGGCATGAGTCACTGTGCCTGGCCCTTAGTGCCATATTTTAAAATTCCTCAAAGATAAACATTAATAAGGACTGGCACATTACACACTGGTTGGCACATCCCAGCACTCTTATTTCTTGGTAAGTTTTTCTACTCTCTTCTGTGAACTACTGGAAGACCAGTGGGAGTTTGTCTCCTATGAGTTAGTATATAAGCTTTTGCCAGCTTTAAGTTGTACAAACACACAAAAAAGAGATGATTTTTATGCATCCTAGGTTTTTGAGATGCTTTTTACTTGCAGAAGCTGAGGGGTTTTATAATGCCCCCAATTCCCGCATTAGGCAGAGAAACTGGGTGGCATGTTGAGTGAAATGCTACACTGTGTTAATAACGGTTTTGAAAGAAATCAGAAAAGTTAATCATGTGTAGACACAGGGTTAAGAAGCAATGTAACAGACTATTAAGCTTAATATAGATATGTGATATAAGCATATGCAGACGGCCATTAGCATAAATTCATGTTACAGGAGAGCAGCATGGCATGCCACTTGGCGGATTTATAATGTATGTGAGGGGCAAGATGAAGATCAATAGGAGAAGGAAGTGGGTCAGAGAATCCATATACAGGTCCTGGATCAGGATGATAAAACCACTGCAAATTATAACTACATTATTTTTGAATGCTGTTATTGCCTGAGACTTTATTACATAGACATGTCAAGTGCAGGGACTGAAGGCAGGGAAATCTCCTATAGTTTCTAGCTGGTTCCACATGAGAACTGTCCAACTCTGTTAGCTGGGGCTTGCTTTCCTTAATGTTGACAATCATTATGTTAATGATGAATCATGTTCATAGACAGGAATATATGATATTTAGTTAGGTTTTTGGGACAACATGCATACTTCAATAATTCCAGCGACAATTATGTCCCGATAATTCTAATTCATGACAGTCATGACACAAAAATGTCAAATGGCCATCAAGCAAACATTCCAAACACCATATTTGTAAGTAAATTATTCTAGGGTTCTGCCTTTCAACGAAAAGAAGAAAATACATTTTTCTCTCTCAGTTTCAATTAAAGTCCACTTATAAGATTATCTGAATTATTTGGAGGGACTCCTTTTTTTGCAGATGTTTGGATATTCTAGTTTGCTTGGCAAAATGAATAATTTTGGCAAGCAAAGAAGGTAGTTTTTATAAATCTGGAAATGCAAGCACTTATAATTCACAATGATGGTAGAAAATTTTACTTTAATTGGGTCTCAATCTATTGTTGTGAATGTCCTTTCTTAACTATTTTCCCTGAGTTTTAAAAGTTGAAAATCTTTTGAGAAAATTTTTAGTTCAAACTTTCTAAGACCCAGACAATAAGAACACAATGCTTGAAAAGTTTTAAAAATCATCAATTTGCTCCTCTTTTGCCCAGAAAAAAACAAAACTAGCAGTAGGCTCAGTGAGTGTGTCCTCTCTTACTCTCTTCTCTCCCTTTCTTTCCTCCCTTCTTTTCTTCCTTCCTTCTCTCTTTTTCTTTCTCTCTCTCTTTTTTTCTGTCTGAAACCAAAAATCTCCAGAGCCTACTGGAGATGATCACTATTACTATTTTTTTTTCAGAGACACTCCAAGGACATTAATATGTCCCAATTCTTTTATCTCTTCTGACCAACTGCTATTAATATTTCACATTCTTCAATCTAAACTCTGTCCCTTGGCTTAAAGTTAATATCTCTGTAAAATCTCTATTTCCTTGAAAAGAGTATCACTAAAAGTTCTCATCAGGCTGAGTATGGTAGCTCATGCTTGTAATCTCAGCACTCTGGGAGGCTTACATGAGCCCAGGAATTTGAGAGCAGCTTGGGCAACACAGGGAGACCACATCTCTATTAAAAAATTAAAAAATTAGCCAGATGTGGTAGCACGTGCCTGTAGTCCCAGCTGCTTGGGAGGCTGAAGTGGGAAGATTGCTTGAGCCTAGGAGGTCGAAGCTGCAGTGAGCCATGACTGCACCACTGTACTCCAGACTGGATGACAGAGTGAGACCTTATTTCAAAAAACTTTAAGTTACAAAATCGACTGGGTGTGGTGGCTCACACATGTAATCCCAGAACTTTGGGAGGCCGAGGTGGGTGGATCTTGAGGTCAGGAGATCAAGATCATCCTGGCTAACGTGGTAAAACCCCGTCTCTAGTAAAAATAAAAAAATTAGCAAGGCGTGGTGGCATGTGCCTGTAGTACAAGCTACTTGGGAGGCTAAGGCAGGAGAATCGCTTGAACCCAGGAGGCAGAGGTTGCAGTGAGCTGAGATTGCGCCAGTGCACTCTAGCCTGGGCAACAGAGCAGGACTCTGTCTAAAAAAATAATAAATAAAAATTTAAAAAAATTAAAAACTAGAAGTTCTTCTCAATGTTTCATTTCTTAGGTTGAGGTGGGGCTATGAAAGGAAGTGTAACAGGACTGGAAGTCCAGTGTGGCCACAGCAAGCATGTGAGAGAAAGTCAAAGAGAATTTACAGAGCAAGAAGAGAAAAGTATTACATCCGTTGAACAACATGATTGCTTCCCAAGTTAAGCCTAGTGTTCCATTATTGGAACGCTAAGCTTGTGGGAATTATTTATATCCTACTGCTCAAGGCCATCGCCAATATCTGACTTTTCACAAAAACATTTGCAACCTCTGGCATAAATTGGTTAAGAAAAATATTTAAAGAAGAAGAAATAGTAGCAGCACTGCTAATATTCAAGATAATGACCACCGCTAGCATTTAATAAGAGACATTGCTGTGGGCTATCCACATGTTATATGACTTAGTCATCACCACAATTTATTATCCCCAATTTATTGATGACTAAAAAAAAATTCAAAAAACAAAGTTTAAGAAACATTCCTCACTAATCCCTTATGCCTTTTCCTCATTTCCACCTCTAATCATGGTTAAGGAAGTCCAAATCACAATTCTAGACTACATTTAAGTCTTCACTTCTCTGGCTGCAAGCAGAGAAGGATAACAGAGCAAGAAGAAAGATAAGATGTTCATAAAAGTAGGCTTCCAATGTAAAGGGGAAGCTGTGCAGAGAGGTGGTGTTGGCATGAAGGTGATGGGTAAAGTTCATCCATATGGGGAGAGTTTTTAAGAAGTTTAAACATTCAACATGAGTTTTTCATTGAGTTTTGGCAAAAGGGGTTATAAATGTAGCAGTCTTAGCCGAAAGACCTAGAGAGTAAAAACTTTAAGTCACCCTCTGATTTGAACCTAAGTGAAAAATAAGCAGTAGACATTTAAACTGCATAATATGGTTTTTTAATTGGAATCTGTATGTGTCAGGGGTGGGTGTTAGGTGGTTAGCTAAGGGCAAAAAGGTAAGCTACAACAAATTTAGTATGAATGCTTATACCTGTCCTTACTAAAATTTCAAATGAAACCAAATTAGTGTCAGGATTTTTTTTATAATCCTGGATATTTCTGCAGTAGATTTCACAATTCTGAGAAGGATAGACAGAATTAGAAGACAGAATAGCTATTTCTTTCATTTTTAAATTTCTATAGGACATTAAAATTGCTTCAGATTTGGACTACTATGCTTCATGGCTTTCTCTCTTCATCACATATTTTTAATGTAAAGCTTTCAAATGGGTCTTTTCCTAACTCATGATTGGCAGGGCTGGAAACTGCCTACATGAAAGCCATTGGCTTCTTGGATCTACACCAGGTTCAAGGGAAGGTAGTAAGTAAGGAAAGTGTTAATTGAAAGTAGGTTTTTCAGTGTTTCATCCTGGGCAATGAGTGAGAAACTCACTTTGGCTGCCTCCTTCCCAGTTATTCTTGAAATTCACTCTTTCCCTTTTCTAGAATTCTGTTGGCCATGCTGGATTTTCTTAATGCCTTTTACTGCTTTGCAACGGTCTTCTTTTCTTCCTTTTCTTTTTCTTTCTTTCTTTCTTTTTTTTATTTTTGTTTTCTTTTCTAAATATTACTCATACTACACACCCCTGGCAACCTACGTGCAACAATACTAGGGGAAGCAATGAATATTGCTTTTAGCTAGTAAAAGGAATGCAGCTCTCATCTTAAATGTTACCTCCCTTGAAGCAAATAAAAAATGGTATGTAAATCTTGGGCATCACTGAGAACTCCACAGCTGTTCAGAGTTAGCTGAACTCTGACAGTGAAAGATATTGTTGAGAGCCATCAGGCTGTGCTATACCATGAGGGAGGGCAGTGACAATCCCTAAGGGGAGCACAAGAACACTGTGACCCCAACTTCTGACATCCTTGTGACAGGCTGTTCACCATAGTAATCACTGTAAGGGTTTTATGAGGAATAGCAGAACAGATCATTCTTTCCTTGGTAAGATCACAGTAAAGAACACTGTCCGAAATCTTGAGGAAGAGCTGAAGCATCAGCATTAACCTATAGGACTAACTGGAGAAAGCAGCAGAAAGTTTTCCTGAAGTTCAGAGCAGAACAGTGCTGTAACCAAATATTGCATTAGTCTCCTTCATTATATAAATTGCTCAATTTAAGTAGAGAAAGCAAGAGAAGTAGGGGGAGGAAGAGGAGGAGAAGAGACAGAAAAAGAGAGATTCTTTCTTATAGCAAATATAGTTATCATTTATGGACAAAATTGGGTTTCTGAAGCTTTTTCTGGGACATCAGACAGCAATATGTATGACTTACATTGCTTTTGCATACAGGTTTAATGTCCAAGAGGCTTTGGGGCCAGCCCCATGATGCCAAAGATAATGTAATATGCTGCACATCGTCAGATCTCAAACTGGGAATGCTTCTTTGCAAAGAATAAGGTGGGATTTCCTGAGGGAGTCAGGAGAATATGAGAAGGTTAAGATGTTGCTTAAATAAAAATGATGCTTTCAATGATTATCCAATTACAGTCTACAGCAGCTCTTAATAATGACTATAGCTATAGTTGAATGAAAACGAAACAGATAGAGTCATAGGATAAATAGACATTATAGAAAAGTCTTAAGAATACAGACCCTAATCTACAGTTGTGTTATTGCCATGGTTTTCCTATTTTTTAAAGAGAAATTTGCACATTTTTTAAAGGACCAAAAAAGTTTGCTTTGGTGCTGTTTTGAAATTATTTGCATGTTACAATTTAATCGAGTTCTGCTCTTGTCCTTTGTGGCCAGGAAATCACTGGGTTAAGTTAGCACTAACGTGTGTTCCCTGAACCTGGAAAGCTTCATCAAATGTACTCATTACTGATTGAGCAAGAGAATGAATAGTTGTGAGTACCAGCTTAAGCGCTGGTGGGATTGTGTATAAGCCTGAACGTGGCTGAGGTATTTAAATTTTGATTTTTGTAATGGGCTCTGACATGTTTCATTTCCTCCGAGGGAACACTCGAGACCTCTGAAAGTAAATGTTGCTAAAAAGTCATCAAGGCAGAATATTAAAATGCCATCAAAGGAAAATTTCACTAATGCAATCCGGCTAGAGCTCCAGGTACTGGAGCGAAAAGGGGAGTGTCAAAGGTCCCAGTTCTTTCAGCTAAACATGATTTGTTCCTCTTCACTGACTGTTTCCCCAAATAAATTATTTAAAGTCTTATTTCTTCTTTCTCCTGGGCCTCTTAAAGTTCAACTATACTGCGAGGTGGTAGGAAGCAGTGGAGAGAGGAGGAGATGGCATAGCTTGAAATTCAGGAAATGGTGTATGGTGAGGAGCTTCCCCTTGGCATCCTGTTTCCTTCATTCTGCAAGAGCTGACCAGGCATGTGGTCAGCTGAAAGTAAGAATGCTCACTTACCACCTTAGCACTAAAACTGCCCTAATGAGACATTGTCTGTCAAAATTATAATAACATAGCAGAGTGTTAGGAATGAGTGAAATCATCAAAGAACATTGATTTAGCCATGTGTGGAGAATATTAGGGTTTGGGAGACAGCACTATTATTTTTATCAATGATTCTATCCAGACATCATCAGCATTTCCAAAATAATTTGAATTTTAGGTAACTTTTACATTAATGGATTTGTGGGAGAAAAAAATAAATATTAAACTCTCTGAATCTCTTTGTACAAAGGGTATTTAGTAAGAAATGACTGGCCTTGTGAGATTGGTAATTCTCCATTGGACTTAATTAGCAATGCTTTCTTGATGAGCATTGTGTTAAACAATATATCTTTTTCTTTTGTGGTTTATTTTCTGATGTATATTTGTATTCTAAGAAAGCTGTGTTGGATATTTTCTGAAATGAAGAAATGTGGATCTTCCTAAACTTTGTTGATGACAGAAGTTTCCCCAGGTGTAAGAGACTCTAATCATTTATCTTTGGGCTAATATTCCTATTGAACTCATAATTTCCTCATTTCTCCTGCTGGCTGGCAGGTTTTGTGCCAACCAGCATCTGGTCTTCTATTAACTCAGTTTGATAGCTACTGTTCTATCTGTCTAACCCATAAGGACAAATAAATTACTTTAGTGAACTGGTTTGTGAAATAGCAGGTCTACCTTTGGGAATCAAACTTTTACTCTATTGATGAAACAGCATAATTTTTAAGCGTGCAGAATTAGAACTGTTGGCAGTCTCCAGTGCTAGAATCTTGAGTTGGTTTTCCAGTCCTCTTGGAAAATGTGACACAAACAATCCATGTTTTGCATGAAAAGATGGTGTATTCTTATGCTTAAGAGTGTAATTTTTGGCCCCAATTTGTCTTGGTTAATTTCCCATCTCATTGATTTTTAGCTGTGGGACCCCAAGCTAGCTGGTGAACCTTACATCCTGTAAAATGGAAAGTAATATCACTTATTCCACTGGTTTGCTATGACAATGAGAATTGTATATAATGCTTAGCTTAGTTGAAGATATGTAGTAAACCATGTAATAAATGTCAGCTGTTAACAGAGTTCCTTTCATAGTGTCTGAAGAAAAATGCCACAGGAAAAGCTTCACATCTTTAGGAAGTTCTATTTAACATTCTGGGTAAAGAACAAAACTAAATTTTTACAATCCCTTTGCCGTGGCTTTCACAAAGAAGGAAGTGATTCCTGAGAGTGTACCAGATGTAAGTCTATTCATTATGAAGTCAGATGCAGTATGCAAAAAGAACAAGAATTAACAAGACATGGTGGCCAGTGTTTTTGAGATGGCACATTGCCAAACTTGATGTTTTGTACCTAAGACAGAGATAATAGATGTCCTGATATATGGTTCTTATGTGTCTTCTGAGAAAAGGACTTTTTCTTTGAGATAATTGCTCAGGCAACTAAGGCACAAAAATTATCAATCTCACAATAACCAGGCAACAGCATCTTTTCAACTAAATTTTGAGAAAAATTTCTCAAAACTTCAGTTTGAGGCCAGGCGTGGTGGCTCATGCTTGTAATCTCAGCACTTTGGGATGCTGAAGTGGGTGAATTGCCTGAGATCAGAAGTTCGAGAACAGCCTGGCCAAAATGGCAAAACCCTGTCTTTAATAAAAATACAAAAATTAGCCGGGTGTGGTGGTACACGCCTGTAATCCCAGATACTGGGGAGGTTGAGGCAGGAGAATTGCTTGAACCCAGGAGGCAGAGGTTGCAATAAGCTGAGATAGTGTCAATACATGTGTCAATACAGAGATACCAGCAAACAAAATGTCTAATAAATAATAAAACACCCATATATTTCCCAACCAGCTCAAGAAATAGACCTTTCATACCTTTAATAGCACTTTATTCTTTTTATGCCTCTTCCTAAGGAATCTATTTTCTCTTGTCCTATCTCTATTCCAATTGTCTTAAACTCCCAATTCCTGACAAGAGTGCTTTTATACATATTGTTTTTATCATTCCTTTATTTTTTTGAGATGGATTCTCACTCTGTGCCACAGGCTGGAGTGCAATGGCACAATCTCAGTACACTGCAACCTCTGCCTCTCAGGTTCAAGTGGTCCTCCCACCTCAACCTCCCAAGTAGCTGGGATTACAAGCATGCACCACCACGCCTGTCAAATTTTTGTATTTTTAGTAGAGATGGGGTTTCACCATATTGGGCCATCTGGTCTTAAACGTCTGACCTCAAGTGATCTGCCCTCCTCGGCCTCCCAAAGTGCTGGGATTACAAGTGTGAGCCACCATGCCCAGCCTCCTTTGTTTTTTCAAAAAATAAATTTTGTTTTTATGACAGTTACATTGATGTGCAAATGATATACCCTAAATGGTAGATATTTAATGTGTACAAGCTGATCAGTACATGTAGACATACATGCAAGTATGCATGCACACACACATGAAATTATTACCACAATAAAAAAAATCCATCACACACATTTCTTCTTTCTGCTTTTCTGATACTTTCATCCTTCCACAACCCTCATCACCAGACAAGAAGTACCCTGCTTTCTGTCACTTTAGACTGGATTTCCTTTTATAGAATTTTATATAAATTTTATTTACTATGTGTTCTTAGTTTGTTGCCCTGCTTCTTTCATTCAGTACAATTATTCTGAGGTTCTTTCATATTGGTATGTATCTGTTTTTATTGCAGAGTAACATTTCATTGTCTATACCAGAATATCACTTATCCTTGATGGGTTATGGATTATTTTTCATTTTGGCTATTATAAATAAAGGTGCCATGAATATTTGAATAAAAGTCTTTGAATTATTTAATACTATGTTTTGATATCTTTTGGGTAAATACCTAGAAATAGAATTGGTGAGTAATTTGGAAAATATATTGTCAATTTTTAGAAAGCTACTAATCTTTTAAAAAGTGGTTATACTTTTTTACATTTCCAAGGGAAGTTTTCAAGAGTTCTAGTTGTTGTATAGAATTGACAAAACTTCCAGGATAAGTCTTTTTAATTTTAGGCATTCTGATAGGTGAGTGGAGGTATCCCATTTTGGCTTTAATTTGAACTTTTCCAATTGCTAATGATTTTGAGAATCTGTTAATGTGCTCATTTGCCCGTCAGTTATTGGATAGTTTGTTTTCCTTCATTAAATTGAGAGGGATTTTATAGAATTTATTCTGGATGCAAGTACTTTTTCAGATATAGGAAATATTTTCTCGCAGTCTGTGACTTGTTCTTTGATTCTTTTAACCATGCTTTTCAGAGATCAGAGGCTCTTAATTTTTATGAACTCCACATTATCAACTTTGGTTTTTCTGGATCATGATTTGTAAATTATATCTAAGAAATATTTCTGTGACTTGAGGCTGTGACGATTCCCTCTATGTTTTATTCTAGAAGTTTTGCAGTTTTAGATTCTATATTTAGATAAATAATACTTTTTGAGTTAAAGTTTTATCGATGTTATATTAAGATATATTTCTGTGACTTAAGGCTGTGACGATTTCCACTATGTTTTATTCTAGAAGTTTTGTCGTTTTAGATTCTGTATTTAGATCGATAATCCTTTTTGAGCTAAAGTTTTATCGACATTAACTTTGTCATTAAAGTTTTAATGATAATTCATTAAAATCGAATTCATTAAAATTCATAAAATGATAATTCATCAAATTTTTTTTCTAACAACAAAAATTTTTGTTAGAAAAAATATGCAATTTTTTCTATTGGATATTTTTTCTAACAAAAATTTTTGAAGCAATTCTTTCATTAATGAATTATCATTAAAACTTAAATGACAAGTTAATGACAATTAAATATCCAATTTTCTCTAATAAAAATTTTTGAAACAATTCTTTCATTAATGAATTGTCATTATATTATACTTCTATAAGAAATCAATTGATGTGTATAGGTGTGTTTCTGGAGTCTCTATTTTGTTCCATTTATTTAGTTGATATTTGTGCCAACACACATTGTCTTGATTATTAAAATATAATAAACCTTGATCTCAAAAAGTGTAGGTCCTCTAACTTTATTCTTTTCCAAAGTTTTATCTGTGTTAGATCATTTGCGTTTTCATATGAACTGTCAATTATTTATTTATTTATTGGCCATAGTCTTACTCTGTTGCCCAGAATGGAGGGCTGTGGCCTGATTTTGGCTCACTGCAACTGTTGCCTCCCAGGTTCAAGGGACTCTGTTGCCTCAGCCTCCCTAATAGCTAGGATTAGAGGCACACCACCACACCTAGCTAATTCCTTTTTATTTTTAGTGCAAGTTGGTCAGGCTGGTCTCAAACTCCTGACCTCAAGTGATCCACCAGCCTCGGCCTCTCAAAGTTTTGGGATTACAGGTGTGAGCCACTGTTCCCAACCTGAACTTCAGAGTTAACTTATTAATTTCTACAAACAATGACTTTTTGGATCTTAATTGAAATTGGGTTTAATCTGTAGATCAATTTGTGGAGAATTTATATTTTAACAATATAGAGTCTCCTCAAACACAAATATGGTATATCTCACCTTTTTTTTTTTTACATTTTAAAAAATTTCTTTCAACAATATCATACGGTTTGCACTGTATGAATTTATCCATCTTTTGTCAAATGTGTCACTGAAAATTTTATATTTTTATATTACTACAAATAATAGTATTGTTTAAATTTTAATTTCAGATTGTGTCTAACATAAAATGCAATAGAGTTTGTACATTAATCCTGTATCTTGCAAATTTGATAATATAATTTATTAGTCTAATTGTTTTTTTTTTAAGAGGCTCCCTGAATTTTCTAAGTAGGCAATCATGCCTTCTATGAATAAAGAGAATTATACCTTTCCTTTTTGAATCTATAAGTTACTTTGGCAGTATGGACATTTTCACTAAGTTGATTCTTCCTAACCATGAGCATGGAATGTTTTCCATCTGTTTGTGTTCTTTCTTATTTCCTTGAGCAGTGGTTTGTAGTTCTCCTTGAAGAAGTCCTTCACATCCTTTGTTAGTTGTATTCCTAGGTATTTTATTCTCATTGTAGCAATTGTGAATGGGAGTTCATCATGATTTGGCTCTCTGTTTGTCTGTGATTGTTGTATAGGAATGCTTGTGATTTTTGCACACTGATTTTCTATCCTGAGACTTTGCTGAAGTTGCTTTTCATCTTAAGGAGATTTGGGGCTGAGATGATGGGGTCTTCTAAATATACAATCATGTCATCTGCAAATAGAAACAATTTGACTTCCTCTTTTCCTAATTGAATACCCTTTAATTCTTTTTCTTGCCTTATTTCTGTGTCTAGAAATTCCAATACTGTATTAAATAGGAATGGTGAGGAAGGGCACCCTTGTCTAGTGCCAGTTTTCAAAGAGAATGCTTCCAGCTTTTGACCATTCAGTATGATATTGGCTGTGAATTTGTTGTAAATAGCCCTTATTGTTTTGAGATATGTTCCATCGATACCTAGTTTATTGAGAGTTTTTAGCATAAAGAGTTGTTGAATTTTGTCAAAGGCCTACTCTGTGTCTACTGAGATAATCATGTGGTTTTTGTCTTTGGTTCTGTTTATGTGATGGATCACATTTATAGATTTGTGTATGTTGAATCCCAGCCTTGCAACCCCATGATGAAGCCAACTTGATCGTGATGGATAAGCTTTTTGATGTGCTGTTGCATTCAGTTTACCAGTATTTTATTGAAGATTTTTGCATCAATGTTCATCATGGATATTGACCTGAATTTTTCTTTTGTAGTTGTGTGTCTGCCAGGTTTTGGTATCAGGATGATGTTGGTCTCATTAAATGAGTTAGGGAGGAATCGCGTTTTTTCTGTTGTATGAAATAGTTTCAGAAGGAATGGTACTAGCTCGTCTTTGTACGTCTGGTAGAATTCAGCTCTGAACCTGTCTAGACTTGGACTTTTTTTGGATTGGTAGGCTATTAATTGCTGCCTCAATTTTAGACCTTGTTATTGGTCTATTCAGGAATTCAACTTGTTCCTGGTTTAGTCTTGGGTAGGTGTAAGTGTCCAGGAATGTATCCATTTTTTCTAGATTTACTTATGTGCATAAAGTTATTTGTAGTAATCTCGGGGGGGTAGTTTGTATTTCTGTAGAATCGGTGGTGATATCCCCTTTATCATTTTTTATTGCATCTATTCAATTCTTCTCTCTTTTATTAGTCTGGCTAACAGTCTATCTATTTTGTTAATCTTTAAAAAAAAACAGCTCCTGGATTTATTGATTTTTTTTTGAAGGTTTTTTCGTGTGTCTATCTCCACTTCTGCTCTGATCTTAGTTATTTCTTGTCTTTTGCTAACGTTTGAATTTGTTTGATCTTGCTTCTCTAGTTCTTTTAATTGTGACAATAGGTTGTCGATTTTAGATCTTTCCTCATTTTTCATGTAGGCATTTAGTGCTATAAACTTCTGTCTAGCCACTGCTTTAAATGTTTACGAGACATTCTGGTATATTGTGTTTTGTTCACATTGTTTTTGAAGAACTTCTTTATTTCTGCCTTCATTCCATCATTTGTCCAGTCATCATTCAGGAGCAGGTTGTTCAGTTTCCATGTAGTTGTGTAGTTTTGAGTGAGTTTCTTAATCCTGAGTCCTAATTTGATTACACTGTGGTCTGAGAGACTGTAATGATTTCCATTTTTTGCATTTGCTGAGGAGCGATTTACTTCCAATTATGTAGTCAATTATAGAGTAAGTGTGATGTGATGCTGAGAAGAATATATATTCTGTGCATTTGGGGTAAAGAGTTCTGTAGATGTTTGTTAGATCCCCTTGGTCCAGATCTGAGTTCAAGTCCTGGATATCCTTGTTAATTTTCTGTCTCATTGATCTGTCTAACATTGACTGTGGAGTGTTAAAGTCTCCCACTATTAATGTGTGGGGGTCTAAGTCTCCTTGTAGGTCACTAGGAACTTGCATTATGTGTCTCGGTGCTCCTGTATTGGTGCATATATATTTAGGATAGTTAGCTCTTCTTGTTGCATTGATCCCTTTACTATTATATAATGCCTTTCTTTATCTGTTTTCATCTTTGTTGGTTTAAGGTTCGTTTTATTTGAGACAGGATTGCAACCCTTGCTTTTTTTGCTTTTCATTTGCTTGTTAAATATTCCTTCATCCCTTTATTTTGAGCCTATGTGTGTCCTTGCACGTGACATGGGTCTCCTGAATACAGCACAATGATGGGTCTTGGCTTTTTCTCCAAATTGCCAGTCTGTGTCTTTTGATTGGGCCATTTAGCTGGTTTACATTTAAGGTTAATATTGTTATGTGTGAATTTGATCCTGCCATTTTGATATTAGCTGGTTGTTTTGCCCATTAGTTGATGCAGTTTTTTCACTGTGTCAACGGTCTTTACCATTTGGTATGCTTTTACAATGTCTGGTACTGGTTGTTTCTTTCCATGTTTAGTGCTTCCTTCAGGAACTCTTGTAAGGCAAGCTTCGTGGTGATGAAATATCTCAGCAATTGCTTATCCCTAAAGGATTTTATTTCTCCTTCACTTATGAAACTTAGATTGGCTGGATATGAAATTCTGGATTGAAAGTTCTTTTCTTTCAGGATATTGAATATTTGGCCTATTCTGGCTTATAGGATTTCAACTAAGAGATCTGCTGTGAATCTGATGGGCTTCCCTTTTTGGGTAACCCGACCTTTCTCTCTGGCTGCCCTTAGCATTTTTTCCTTCATTTCAACCCTGGCGACTCTGATGATTGTGTGCCTTGGAGTTGCACTTCTTGCCAAATATCTTATTCATATTTTTTGAGCTACATTTGAGTTTTTTATCTTTTAATTCACTTGTTTTTTCTTTATCTGTGCCTAATTTTCTGTTTATTTTGCCTGTAGTTTTGATTTTCAACAATTACATTCTTATTTTCTGAAGTTCTATTTGGCTTCTGTTGCAGCCTAGATGATCACATTTATAGTTTTTTAACTGTTTGCTCAGTTTTTCAATAAAATTCTGTTATTTCAAAATTATTTTACACATTTAAAAAATCTGTATTTGGTGATTTTAAAATGTTCTTTTAGAATCCCTAAATCTGTTGTTTTATCAAATCTGTAATTTTTTGTTTGTTTTCGTTTACTACTTATTACACATGGTGCTTTGTTTCCTTACTTATTTGGCAAGTTTATTATTATTTCTTCATATTTGACTGAATCTAATCTATGAGTATTTTCAAGGTACTAGCCTGAAGATTATTTACTTTTTTATTTGTAGATACTTGGTATTTTTTTTCTGCTGTTAGGTACTGTTCTTGACATAAAGTAGGTATCATTTAGGCTTTAGGATCTGTGAAGTTTCATAATAATGAAACCATTGATACCGTTCTAGTAAAAGCAGGCTTGTGATTATACATTTTCAAAGGAGACAGTTTTTTTTTCCCATCTGAAACAAAAACACAGAAACAAATTAGATTTTCCCTGACTCTACCTTTCACAGCTGGTTTAGCCCTATTAGGTGTCCTTCCCTTACGTATAAGTCTTTGAAATCCTCTTCTTCATGTGGTGGAGGGACAGTCTTTGATTTTGTAAGCAGCCTTTAAACATAAACTATCTTTCTCAGGTACTGCCCTTTCAAAAGAATATCATCTTCTTGGTGTTAGGTTTGCCAACATGTGTTGGCAGTTTACTATTCAGTTCAATTTTTTCTGTCAGTCCAGAAATACACTAAAAATTATATCTGTAAAAATTCATTCACCATCTTGGTATTTTGCGTGTTGGATGGCTAATCATAGGGCCCACTTTGCCATGTTGCAGAAGACATAGATCCTATGATTACTTTTTTCATTGAAAAATATTTTTGGGGAACTCACACCTACTTTGTACCCATCCCTGACTGGGGTTTATAAACACAGTGGGTGAAAAGGAAGTCTCTATCCCTGTTCTCATGGAGCTTGAATACTAGTGAGGCAAAAGAGACACACTTTATCTGTCTATGTTTGAAGTGGTTCTTAATGTTATGAGGGTGAACAAATAGTGTTAATGAATAGGTGAAGATGATAATAATGATGATGTGGTGATAAATGAGTATGTGGTAAGGAGAGGGATATTTGGGTATAATAGTCAACAAAGGCCTCTGTGACAAAATTACATTTAATCAGACCTGGAGAAAGGTAAGGAGTCACAAGAAAACCTGTGAAAAAAATCTTTTTCCTTCCTTTTAGTATGAACTAGCAAGCTCAAAGTTTTCAAGATCTTACAGAGGAGAAAAGCTGTAATGTTCCAGAGAAAGATAAAAAGATAGTGTGGTCAAACCAAACAGAATAAGAGTGAGGATGATAGCAAACCAGTGAGGGTCTTGTTGACTTGGATGAGCAGTTTGATTTTTGTTTTGAATATGATTGAAATTTTGTGCAAATCAATAACATAGAAATTTTGCTCATAAAAAAATCAGTCCTGCTGCGAAATTGATATTCATGGGGGACCAGTTGGGTATCTTTTGCATTAATTCAGGCAAGAGATAATGATTGGTTTGAACAGGATAGAGTGGTAGAAATGGAGAATAGTGGCAGGATTGGGGAAAGTCTTTAACCAGAACTTACTTTATTAACTCAATAGAGGCTTGAGGGAAAGAGAAAGATCTGTGATGACTTTTGGTTGCTTGGCCTGAGTAACTTTTTATACTGAAGGCGTGAAACCAATGTAGGGTAGTAGAGAGCATAAAGTTTGTTTTTTACTTGTGACATGCTAAATGTGACATGTCTATTAGGCATTCAACAGGAAGTTGAGAGTGACAGTGGGACACCAGATTTAGAAACTCTTGGGTCCTTGAATTCAGTAGATTTGTAGGGTGTCTAGAGGTGCTGCTATATCCACAGGCTATCAATGAAGTAGTAAAGGTGAAAGTATTTCAAAATCCACAAATAATGCAAATTATGATTTTTAAAACTGTAACAATCACTTGAGTTTTTTTACCTACTTAATTTATAAAACATGAAAAAAATCAGTGTAGTTGAGGTTAAGAGATTTTTAAAAATACTCTTAAATATATCCTGTGGAAATATAGTTTTTGAATTATGTTTAAATACTACATATCTAAAACTTTTAACAATATATATGAAAGCATTATTATTTTACTTATGCATAGTTACCCTAAGAAAACCATTATAAATATACAGAGATTTAATTGCAGTCTATGCAATTAAAATGTATTTACAGGAAAATTGAAGAGGTCAAATACTACTAGAAAATGAAATACTATGAAACTATGAAAGATTTTTCCATAGATTCAACTATTTTTAATTTTTAAAAAATTAAAATAAAAAAAGATAATACAATCTTTCTTCATACTTGATGAACCTTTGTGACTAGTTCTGTTCAGTGAGTCTTTAAGGGCAGATGTATTTAATTCTAAAATAAAGCATGTAATCACAAATACAAGAGCAGGTAGAGCAGAGACATCAGTAAGATGGTCTAAGAGTTGCCTGGCAGTAATACCTTCAACAAAAGAAACCTAAACAATAAATAAGCAACATTTTGACTGGAGTGACTGAAGTTTAGTATGTTGGTGATCAGCAAGGAATTGACAAAATCTCCATGGAACTCAGAAGCTCAGCATAGCACCATAGAGAAGAAAGCAAGGCATCCTCCCTGCATTACGCTGTCTCCCTGCAGGATAAGTTTGAAGTCAGGAAAACTTCTCTTTAAGGGAGAAAGGGGAAAAAGGCAAGCTTGAGACCCCCTTATCATCCCTGCAGACACCTTCAGTCCTTGCTATAGAAGAGTCTTTCAGTCCTCTTATGCTTTGAATACTGTTCGGAGAATTACTGGGAGATCACACTGCTACACTCCCTCAGAGTAGGAGCCCCTCTTCCACTTACCATCCCCACAACGTATGCTACTGCAATATACTACCATTTTGAAGCTAACCCAACTGCTAGACTATGCTGACCTGGGGACCAGTGATCACTGACTCTCCATCCATGAGGTCCCAGTGTACCACATTCACATACAAAACTCTGACCCAGGTTGCATGGAGCCTAGGCCCGATGAAATGACCAAGATCTCCATGTCTCAACATCCATAGCACCCCACCTGCCTGGGGAACAGATGAACTTGCACAATGGAAAGGCTGCTGAGCAGCCAGCCAGTCTACCATGCTCACACACAACTGTACCTCATAGCTAACTGGCTGTCCCTCCAAGCTCATGTACACCCATGTCCAGTTTACAACCAAGTCTTGCAGCAACTCTGCCTCTCCAGAGAGATAGACACACAGCCAGCCAGCTACTGAGATTGTATCCAGATTAACAGACAGAATCAGAGGTCCTTCTCATAGAGACAACTGCATAGTTGCCTGGCTGCCACACCTGCACAAACGCATATCAAAAGTTTGGCAAAAGCCCTATTTCCCTAGAGACACTAGTGCACAGCCCATTAGAATGCCATGCCCATATGTGCTTAGTTCAACAACCAGCCTTGTGCCCCCACCTCCAGTAAAATTTTTCCAATACCACTACAAACTCCCACGGCCTTGGTCACTGAGCAGATTACAGACATAACTGATGAGGATTACAGCTTAAGAAATTGCACATAGGCCACAATTCTGAATCCACCAAAAATCAAAGTCAATACATCATACCCAATCAACATTCTAGGACCCATGTACAGAAAAATGTCTTTTCCTGCAAAAGCTACTGCATAAATTGGAAAAGGGGACTGTTCCATGAGGTGTGCAGATATAAACACAGACACAGACTTGCCCAAAGAAACACAGTAATCCTCCAATAACAGATCCCAAATAAAAGGTTATTTATAAAGTGCCTAAAAAGGAATTCAAAATAATGACCTTATTATAGCTAAGTGAGGCATAAAAAAATACAGACAATTCAATGAAATCATGAAAGCAATTCGTAATCTGAATGAGGAATTCAATACATTGATAGATGTCATAAAATAGAAATTCAATACATTGATAGATGTCATAGAATAGAACTAAACATAAGTCTAGGAGTTTTCTAATTGAATGAATAAATTAAAAATACAGTTGAAAGATTCAACAATGGACTACATAAAGCAGAAGAAATAATTTCTGAACTTGAAGACAGTTCTTTTGACATAATCTAGCAAGGAGGAAAAAGATAATCAAATAAAAGAGAATGAAGAAAGACTATAAGACATATGAGACACCATTAGGTGAACAGATTTTTTTGCACGGTAGAATTACCAGAGGGAGATGCTATAGAGACAGGTACAGAAAACTATGTAATGAAATGATAACTGAAAATATCTCCAATTGTGAGAGATATATAAACATCCAGATCTAGGAAGGTAAAGAATTGCCAATTAGATTCAGCACAAAATAATATCCTCTGAGGCACATTACAAATTCTTAAAAGGTAAAGACAAAGAGAGAATTCTAAGAAGTGCACAATAAAAATATTAAGTCACATATAAGGGAATGTCTATCAGATGATCAGCAGATTTCTCAGTATAAATCTTGAAGTTCCGGAGAAAATGGGATGATATATTCAAAGTGCTAAAATTAAAAAACTGTGAGCCAAGAATATGATATTCAGAAATAGTCTCTTTCAGCAATGAATGAGAAATACTTTCTTATGCAAGGAAAATTTGAAATAATTCATTACCACTACACGAGCCTTACAGAAAATACATGAGAGTGCTTAACTGGGAAAAAAAAGGTAGATAATTACTGTTATTATAACACATAAAAATATAAAACTGACCATTAGAAGTAAATTCACAATCAAACTCAGAATATTTCAGTGCCAAAATATATAAGTATTTCAGTCCTCTAATATGAAGATCTAAAGTCAGAATAGTCAAAACTCACAATAGCTACAATTAGTTGCTAAGGGACACATAATAGATAAAGGTGTAAATTAAGGCAACAAAGAATAAATTTTCTGGGGAGAAAGAAAACGTCTAGTATATTTCTATGAAAACCAAGTTAGGTGTTACCAGCTTGAAATACTCTAGTGTAACTACAAGACTCTGTATTTTAGCTTCATGATATAACCACAAAGAAAGAAATTAGAGCAGATACACAAATAAGGAAGAAAAAGAAGATAAAGCTAAGAACCACAGAAAAACAAAGAACCATAGAAGCAAACAAGAGAGGAAGAAAGAAACAAAGGATCTACAAAGCAAGCAGAAAAGAATTAACAGTGGCAGGAGACCTTTTTTTTTTTTTTAATCAATAATAACTTTGAATGTCAATGAATTAAATTTCCCAATTTAAAGATATAGAATGGCTGAATGAGTTAAAAAAAAAAAAAAAAAAAGAAAAAGAAAACCAAGGGCTAAGCACAATGACTCATGCCTGCAATTCCAGTATTTTGGAAGGCTGAGGCAGGAGGACTGCTCAAGGCTCGGAGTTCAAGAATATCCTGGGCAACAAAGGGAGACCTCATCTCCACAAAAAAATAAAATAAAATAAAAAATAAAAAATTAGCTGGGTATGGTGGAACCCACCTGGTTCTACATACTTCAGAGTCTTTTAGCCTTTTTATACTTTCAATCTGTTTGTAGAGTGATAGGGAGTTCATATAGCTATGCTGCCTCAGAGTAGGAGCCCCTCTTGTACTCTCTACCCCTCTACCCTAAGCTACTGCAACATAGTACCATTTTGAAACTAAATCTACTGCTAGACTGTGTCCTGCCCTGGAGACCAGTGACCACTGACTCTCCATCCATGAGGTGCCAATGTAATGGGCTGTAATAGGCTCAGGTGGGAGAATCACTTGAACCAGGAGTTTGAAGCTGCAGTGAATTACAATCATGTCACTGCACTCCAGCCTGGGCTACAGAGTAAGATTGTGTCTCTAAATTAATTAATTAGGGGGAAAACAAAGCAAGACTCAACTATATGCTATCTACAAAAAACTCAGCTCATCCTTAGAGGCAAACATAGATGGAAAGTGAAAGGATATAAGAAGATATTCCAAGCAAATGAAAACCAAAAGCAAGTGGGAGGAGCCATCATTCTTATATCACATAAAATAGACTTTAAGTCAAAAACTGTAAAAGAGATTAAGAAGGTCATTGTATAATAATAACAGGATCAATTAAACAGGATATAACAATTATAAATATGTATCTAATTAATACAAGAACATCCAAATATATAAAGCTAGTATTATTATATCTAAAGAAAGAGATAGACTGAAATACAGTAACAGTAGAGACCTTCAACACCTCACTTTCAACAATGGATAGATTATCTAAAGAGAAAATTAGCAGATGAACATTAGACTTAAACTGCACTATAGAACAAATGAATCAGAGACATTTACAGATGATTCCATCCAACAGCTAGAGAAAACAGATTCTTCTCAGCTACACATGAAGCTTTCTCCTCCATGTGAGATAGATTATATGTTAGGCCACAAAGCAGGTCTTTAACAAGTTTAAGAAGATAGATCATATGAGGTATATTTTCTGAACACAGAGTATAACACTAGCTGTGAGCAATAAGAAAAATTTTGGAAACATTGCAAATATATGGACATTAAACAACAGGCTCCAGAATAATCAATGAGTGAATGAATAAGATGAAAG
The DNA here is from genome assembly GCF_048565385.1 of Saimiri boliviensis. Taxonomy (NCBI): domain Eukaryota; kingdom Metazoa; phylum Chordata; class Mammalia; order Primates; family Cebidae; genus Saimiri; species Saimiri boliviensis. The sequence continues at coordinate 139,056,402 of NC_133453.1, forward strand.
GGAAATTTTAAATTCTGAGATAAATTAGATTTGAAGCACATCATTCTGAAGCCTAGGGGCAAAGCAAAAATAGTTCTAATAGCGTAGTTTATAGCAATAAGTGCCAATGTCAAAAAAGAAGAAAGAATTTTAATAAAAATCTAATAATGTACCTCAAGAAAGTAGGAAAACAAGAACAGCCTAAATCCAAAACTAGTAAAAGAAAGGAAATAATAGGCCAGGCACAGTGGCTCATGCCTGTAATCCCAGCACATTGGGAGGCCAAGGCGGTCGGATCACAAGATCAAGAGATCAAGACCATCCTGGCAAACATGGTGAAACCCCGTCTCTACTAAGAAATACAAAAAAAAAAAAAAAAAATAGCTGGGCATGGTGACACGTGCCTGTAGTCCCAGCTGCTTGGGAGGCTGAGGTAGGAGCATTGCTGGAACCCAGGAGGCGGAGATTTCAGTGAGCCAAGATTCCACCGCAGCACTCCAGCCTGGAGCCTGGTGACAGAGTAAGGTTCTGTCTCAAAAAAAAAAAAAAAAAAAAAAAGAGAAATAATAAAAGAGCAAAAATAAACAGAATAGAGACTATAAAAACAATTCAAAGGATCAACAAAATGAAGACTTGGATATTGGAAAGATAAAATGTACAAACATGTAGCTAGGCTAAGGAAGTTAAAAAAGAACTCAAAGATGAAATCAGAGATGAAGACACTAAAGGTGATACCACAGAAATACAAAAGATTATAAGAGACTATTAACCACTATATACCAACTAATTATATAACATAGAATAAATGCATAAATGCCTGGACAATAAAATCCACCAAGATTAAATTAGTAATAAAAATTATTTTATCAAAAGCAAGCCCAGGACCTAATAGCTTTACTGCTGAATTCTACCAAACATTTAAAGAGAACTAATACTAATTATTCTCAAACTATTCCAGAAAATTGAAGATGCAGAATACTTCTGAATTCATTTAATGAGGCCAGCATTACCCCACTATCAAATCAGACAAAAAACACAAAAACAACTACAAAACTGCAAGGCCAGATGAGCATAGATGTGAAATTCTCAGCAAGATACTAGCAAACCTAATTTCACAGCAGATTAAAAAGATCATTTACTATAATCAAATGAAATTCATCCAAGGAAAGCAAGGATAGTTCAACACATGTAAATAAATAAATATAATGTACCCTATTAACAGAAAAATAGACAAAACCCATCTGATCATTTCAATAGATACAGAAAAATCATTTGACAAAATTTAACACACCTTTATGATAAAAACTCTCAGCAAATTAGCTATAGAAGGTATCTAATAACATACTGAACAAGGAAAAGCTTATTCCTCATCAGGAATAAGATACGGATGCCCAGTTTTGCCACTTTTTTTTTCAATATAGTGCTGGAAGTTCTAGGCAGAGCAATTAGACAAGAGAAAGAAATTAAAAGAATGCAAATTGAAAAGGAGAAAGTCAGCCGGGCGCGGTGGCTCAAGCCTGTAATCCCAGCACTTTGGGAGGCCGAGGCGGGTGGATCACAAAATCAAGAGATCGAGACCATCCTGGACAACATGATGAAACCCCGTCTCTACTAAAGATACAAAAAAATTAGCTGGGCATGGTGGCACGTGCCTGTAATCCCAGCTACTCAGGAGGCTGAGGCAGGAGAATTGCTTGAACCCAGGAGGCAGAGGTTGCGGTGAGCCGAGATCGCGCCATTGCACTCCAGCCTGGGTAACAACAGCGAAACTCCATCTCAAAAAAAAAAAAAAAGAAAAGAAAAGGAGAAAGTCAAATACTTGTTTGCAGATAACATGATCTTATGTGGAAAAAAAAGACTACAAAAACATTGTCAAAGTAACACGTTTTGTAAAGTTGCAGTATACAAAGACAACATACAAAAATTGGTAGCATTTTTATACACTAATAGTAAAATATCTAAAAGATGAATCAAGTAAAAATTTATTTACAATAGCTACAAAAAATATATCTGGGAATACACTTGACTAAGGAGGAAAAAAATATCTTTAAACTGAAAACTACCTAACGCTGGTGAAAAAAATTAAAGAGGGCACAAATAAATGGAAAAATAGTCCATATTCATCGACTGGAAAATTTATTGTTAAAGTGGCTGTACAACACACGATGATCTACAGATTTAATGCAATCCAATCAAAATACCAATGACATTCACAGAAAAAAAAATACAAAATTAATATGGTAGCGCAAAAGACCTTAAATTACCAAAGCAATCCTGAACAAAACTGGAGATATAACCCTCTCTGATTTCAAAATAGAGTATAAAACTATAAAACAAAAATAGCATGGTATAGCATAAAAATAGGCACATTGATGACTACAGCAGAGTAGGGAGCCCAGTTATAAATTCACATACCTACAGTCAACTGATTTTTGACAAAGGTTTTAATAACATATGGGGGGAAATGTACTACTTTCAAGAAATGGTGCCGGGAAAATTGGATATTCACACACAGAAGGATGAGACTAGATCTTGAAACTACTAGAAGAACACATAAGGAAATGCTTCATGACATTGGGTTGGGCAAGAATTTTTAAAATAAGCACAGGCAATGAAAGCATTAATAGGCAATGAGATTACATTAAACTGAAAATCTTCACAGCAAAAGACAGAATTAACAGAATAAAGGGACAACCTGCAGAATGAGAGAAACTATTTGTTTAAGTCCGACAAGTAGTTAATACTCAAAATACATAAGAAACTTAACTCTATAACAACAACAACAAAAACCCTCAAATAACCTGATTTTAAAATGGGTAAAATATGCTCACAGATATCTGAAAAGAAAATATATAAATGCCCAACAGACATATGAAAAATACTCAACTGATCTTCAAGGAAATACAAATCATAGCCACAGTGAGAAATTATCTCACTCTAATTAGAATGGCTATAATCAAAAAGAGAAGAAAACTAGTGTTTGTGAGAATGTGGAGAGAAGAGAACACTTACACACTGTTGATGGGATTGTAAACTAGTACATCCATAATAGAAAACAGCATGGAGTTTCCTTTTTTTTTTTTGACTGTTTTTTTTTGTTGTTGTTGTTGCTGCCGTTTGTTTTTAATCTCAAACTTACAGAAAAGGTACAAGTAGGTTATAAAGAATTTTTAAAAACTTTATTATATACATTAAGTTCTGGAGTACATGTGCAGAATGTGCAGGTTTGTTAAATAGATATACATGTGCCATGGTGGTTTGCTACATCCATGACCTCATCATCAACATTAGGTACTTCTCCTAATGCTGTCCCTCTCCTAGCCCCACAACCCTTCTGCTATCCCTCCCTTCCCTGTATCCATGTGTTCTCATTGTTCAACACCCACTTATGAGTGATAATTTGTGGTGTTTGGTTTTCTGTTCTGGTGTCAGTTTGCTGAGAATGATGGTTTCCAGCTTCATCCAAGTTCCTACAAAGGACATGAACTAATCCCATGGCTGCATAGTATTCCATGGTGTATATGTGCCACATTTTCTTTATCCAGCTTATCATAGATGGGCATTTGGGTTGGTTCCAAGTCTTTGCTATTGTGAACAGTGCCACAATAAACATACGTGTGCATGTTTCTTTATAACAGAATGATTTATAATTCTTTGAGTATGTACCCAGTAATGGGATTGCTGAGTCAAATCATATTTTTAGTTCTAGAACCTTCAGGAATCGCCACACTGTCTTTCTTCCCTGAACCATGTGAGAGTCAGTTGCTGATTGTCTCCTACCTGCCCACAGCATACATACTGAACAGGAAGTCAGAATGGACACAGTACTCTCAGCTGGTCCTCAGGCTCTGGTCATGTTCTCTAGAAAAATGATCCAGTTCAGGATCTTGAGCTGCATTTGGTTGTCATCTCTTTGATCTCCTTCTGCCTGGAGGCTTTTTGACTTTCAGGATGTGGACACTTTTGAAGTGTTCTGAATTTGTAGAATGTTCTTCAGTTTGTTTGCCTCGTGTTTTCTCATGACTGAATTCAGGCTAAGCATCTCTTTGCAGGGGTATGACAGCAGTGACACTTCTGGGTTGCACATACTTTCAAGGTACCCATTACTGATGTGCATTTTGACCACTTGGTGAAGATGGTGTCTTCTGAGTTTCTCCAGTGTGACTTTCCCTTTCTAACTAAACAGTGTTTTGTGGGAGACTCTCAAAATCTGTAAATATCCCATTCCTCAGCAAACTTTCAGATCAATTCACATTTATCAGTATGAGCATGTAGTTCGCTATAAAGGGTGGTACTGTATTCCATTAATAGTTAATTATTTTGATGCTCAGATTGTCCCAGATTTGGCCAGTGGAAGCCCCTTCACATAGGCTTCTGTGTCCTTAAAAAATTAAAAGTAGAAATATCATATGATTTAGCAATCCTGTTGTTGGGTATATATCCAAAGGAAATAAAATCAGTATTTTGAAAAGATATCTGCATTCCCATGTTTATTGCAGTATAATCACAATAGCAAGATATGGAATCAACCTATGTGTCCAAAAACAAATGAGTTTTTAAAATGTGATATATATACACAATGGAATACTATTCAGCCATAAAAAAGAATGTATCATTGTGACAACATGGCTGAACCAGGAGAATATCATTTTAATAAAATAAGCCAGACACTGAACAAATACTATATGAGCTCATTAATATGTAGAATCTAAAATAAAAGTTGGTATCATTGAAGCAGAACAGTGGTTACCAGAGACTGGAGAGGCAAGGGGAGAAGCAAGAATTGGGACAGGCTGGTCAATGCGTACAAAGTTACCATTAGGTAAGAGAAATAAGTTCTGGTGTTTTATTGCAAAGTACAGTGATGAATGTTAATCATAAGATATGATAATATTATAAAAACAGCTAGAAGTGATGCTTTGTAATGTTGGATGAGGTGATGAATATGCTAACCATCTTGTTTTGATCATTACACAACATATATATGTATCAAAATGTAAAACTATGTACTGTGTAAAGATGAAGAATTATGATGTGTAAGTTAAAAAAGGACCTGTAAAGCTCTGTTTTCCATCTGATACAACCTTGAGTATTTGAATAGCTATGATGAACTTTCTCTTTCATTATGATCATGAAGTGTAAACTAGAAATCAAGTTTTACTGGTTTTTATTCTAATATTTTGATCTTGGCTGCTGCCACAGAATGATACAGCTTATCTTTCACGATACATCTATTGATTGATATGAATAGATGTCCTTGGAACATTGTCCCACTTGAAAGGCAGGTTAGAAAATAATGATTCCATTTCTCTGTGTGGGGCAGGGGCAGGGTTAAGAGAGTTTGAAAGGGTTAAAAGTAGCTGTCACTGAATAGGTGAAATTATGTTTTCTTTATTTCTATTTTTGTTGGTGTTTTATAACTATTTCTATAGTAAACATGCTTTTATAATAATAAAAATAAATTACTGAACTAATATACGAAGTATACTCATCACAGTAGTTTTTGTACAGCAGATCACAACAAACACAGTCTATATTAGTCATTCATTGGCACATGTGACCCATGGCATTTTCTTATGTTACAAGTTCTTGGGAAAGTTTTTGGCAAAAGGGGCAGTACAAATAACCCTCAATCCTGGAAACCTATGTAACATTTTATTTTTCCTTTCTGCTTAGTGAATACTGGAATCCAAATACTATTTTTTAAATCATGAAAGCTAAGTTTTTTTTTTGTCAACTAGCTTCAGCCAGATTGCCTGCTACTTCCATTTACTGATAACATATGAATAAACATGTCTATGGTGGCCATAAGGAGAAGTGGTGGCAGAACATCCTATATCCAGGCAGACAGGATAATCTTGGTGGAGTTGTTGACATCCTGTGTGAACTTTAGTGAATCATTTGACCTCAGTTTCTGCCTGTCTTTCCTCTTCAAAGAATAGGACACGTATCAAAAGCCTGATTTGGAGACTAAACTTGAGTAAGAAAAGAAGTTTATATTATAGTAACAAATGCAAATGAATAAGCTTAAGAAATGGGAAACAATTAAGTTTGACATTAGGAAAATAATTATTCACAAATGGAATGATAGTGGTTTTGGACATGGAATTTACCTAGAAATTCTAGAGGTTTTTAGTAAATGCAGATTCGACCTAAAATGAGTATTTTAAATAGATTAATTTTTGAAGCAATTTTTTCTTTTTTCTTTTTCTTTTCTTTTTCTTTTTTTTCTTTTTTTTTTTTTTGAGACCAAGTCTTGCTCTGTCACCCAGGCTGGAATGGAGTGGCACTATCTCAGTTCACTGCAACCTCTGCTACCTGGGTTCAAGCAATTCTCCTATCTTGGCCTCCAGAATAGCCAAGATTACAGGCGCATGCCACCATGCCTGGCTAATTTTTGTATTTTTAGTAGATACAGGGTTTCAGTATCTTGGCCAAGCTGGTGTTGAACTCCGGGCTGTGTGATCCACCCATCTCAGCCTCCCAAAGTTCTGGACTACAGGCATGAGCCACTGCAATTTTTTCTACTCATACAGAATAAAAACAAATAATATTTTTTATTGTTTAATTTAAATTATTCTCAAGAGATATTTGGAGTTGAACACTGTCTTTTTTTTCCAGTATTTTTTCATTTATCTCTAAGATACCAATGATAGAGAAATTTATTAAAATTTCCCAAGTAATCACGATATTTCCAAAAACTGTGCTAGATTCATTCACTTGATAACCTAGGAAATATTTGCTGAGTGCCAACTACATGTTAGGCTCTCTGTTTTAACTACACACTTTCAGCTGTGAGAACCAACTTGCACTGTGATATAAAGACAGTATTTGCATTGAAGAGATTTCCCATCTAAGTGACAGAATAAATGAGGAAATAAGCAATTTAATTGTAGGATAAGAACAGGAGTTCACAACTGAACCAATGCAGGTGAGATGAGAGTTTGGACCACAATCATCTTTAAAAAGGATGCAAAAGAGGGAACAAATTCACATCAGCTTTAGATACTTGAGCTCTTTCAAGTTGGTGGTCAAGGGAGTGGGACAGGGAAGGAATGGAGTTTTATCCTGGATGACCTTCATTAATACAGATTATGAATGAGAATACTGGGAAATTGAAGAGGTGATCAACTAATTTGGGATATTTTAAATTTGGGATGTATATTAAATACAGAAGTTCACTGAAACACTTGAATATAGGATTCTGGAAGCAGAAGTTTGGTCTTTCCTAGATAAAAAATGTAATCAAGTATGAACACATGCTGGAAATTTCTATTTTTGTTTTCCATATTTGGCTATGGATAAATTCTTTAGGAATACAGACACAGAGGGAGACTCATGAAGAACTCTTCTGCTGATAATTCTTTATGTTTCAATAGTCTGTTTTGGTGGGATGAGTAACAAGGTCAAATTCAAATAAATTTTACCTATAGGATAAATGACCATGAGAAAATAATCCTCTCTGGGATTCAGATTTCTCCTTGGTGAAATGAACTAATGACTGTCCATTTTCATTTCTAGATTTCATGTTTCTTATTCAGAAAAGAAAAAAAGAAACTAAAGCAAAATTTTGCTTAAGCCATTAACTTTCCAGCTGCACTTGGATTTGGGGCTGGGGAGATTGTTTGCATCTTCAGAATCTGCACTTCAAATATGAAGTCAAAGAATAAATCCATATTTTTACTTATAAAGTCAAATCCAATTTATATATTTGACTGTTGACTCCAACTGTCTGGCAGTTTCAGGTAGATGAATTTCAGGTATCTGAATTTGACTTAATTTTTCTTGAGGGTCACAAAGGTACCATAAATGTATTTTATTCTCTAAGATATAAAGGGCAATTATTCAAACAAAAAAGATCTATAACCAGATCCTGGAGCATGCGTATTTCCACAGGGTTTTCTTCAATTTACAGTTGGAGTGAAGCTCTCAATTTACCAGTTAAAGTAATTTACATCAGATATTAGAGCAGTAGTTTCCCGAGGCCCTTGGGTATTTATTTAAACTCTTATATCCTCTTTTCCCCAACATTTTTCTCCTTACGTTTTCCATTTTAATCTCATTCACTTGTAAAGTAATGGAGAAAAGTGTCACATCCTCTCTATCATAATACTTTTTAACAGGCTGGTACAATCAGTAAAGCTTCTGTTTGTTTATACAGTCTTATTAACTCATTTATTCAACCAATATTTTTTGGATACCTACTAAGTGCTAACGTGCTGCTGTGCTGGGGCTGAGGATGTCATAATAGAGAATGACGTGGCCCCCTGCCTCCGCCCATGAAATTTCCAGTCCAGCCCTCCCAGCGAGTCTGAAAGTGCAGTTCATTTTGTAATTGATATAGCTGAATGATCAGTAGTCAGGAAAGGGGAGGAAAGCTGCATGTACCATCTGTCCTGAAAACTGCAGGGGAATTTTAGGAAAATCAAATGTAATCACAGATTATATTTCAAATAGGATTGAACAGAGAACATTAACTTAAGGTCATAACATACCTTGCAGGCATTTATTCACTGTTGTGACATGACTTGATTAAAGCACTTAGAATAACAGACAAAATTAAATCTTAGCTTTTGTAAGATTACGAGTAGAAAAAGCAAATATAGGTTGTCATGGTATCTACATATAGTATTGCTGAGAGTGTTTCTTTTATAAGGATGCTCTCACGTAAAAGGTTTCTTAAGAGTTGGGTTACAATCCAAAACTGGTGTGATAGTCTAGATCAATTTAAACAAACACGAAATTAAATAAATATTAATGAAATATCAAAAACAACTTTATTTCATATACTCTTTACTTGCTCTTATGAACATGGCTGTATTCAAGTACCTTATGAAATATTTTGTTTTCACCCAACTTCTTATGTCAAATACACCATAAGTTTTGAAAATGGAGGTGGTAAAAGCTACTTTATAATGATCAAAAGATATTTTATCAGGGAATTATTCATCTGCACTTCATTGTATTAAGCTGAATAAGAATGATTCCAAATCTTGATTGTTTTTTCCCCTGAAAAACATTTATCATTCATTTTCTTAATGTGAATTTTTTAAAAGACACTAAACTTTCTTGAAAATAAGATGATTAAGTTTGTTAACACTAAACAATTAGACAGCTTAACTGAAGTAGGATCTTCTGAGTGAGCAAATGACATAGTATAAATAATCAGTTCTGGGACAGGATAAGGAGAGGGAGTTGGGCCTTAGGTACTGCATGGTTCATATGTATAGTTGAAAGTTCTGAGGAAGCTCACAGATGTGATCTTTATTAATCCCAATATTTTGCTTTATACCTGAATTTATAATTGGGTCTTAAAATCAAATGAGATGTCATTGCATTACCATCTGTTGTTTCAAAAATAGGAGACACACTCAGATGTTGTCAATGGCCACTTTAAAAAGATGAATGCTTCTCCTGTTCCTAACCTGTTTTTGAAATATTTACAGAAAAATTTTCATTTTAATAGAAATAAAAATTATGAATGTAGGTGGAAACATTCCCAGTAGACTTGTATCAACTACTCAGAATAAATAAATGGCAAGATATATTTTACTTCCTAGTGCTCTTCCTCCCTCACTCACCACCCCATTGTGATGCTCACGAGGATTTGAGTTTTTAGATGGTAGAAGGACAACAGTCTTCCATGCTCAGGCCCAGCCTACAAGTCAATATCATGGCAGAGAGTGGGATCCATTTTGTTCCCAGACGCAGCCCCTTTACAGGCATTAGTGGTGACATACCTGGCAGGGGCATGGGTTAAGAGATTCTACATCATACATGCATGGTGTGGTTGCTAGAATGTCTAGAAAAATTATACTGTCTCATTTTCTAGATCTGACAATCTGACATCAAGCCAAAACATGGGAAGATAGAGGCAAGGATGTTTTCTACCTTGTTTTGATTTTCTTTAATGTATACCAAATAACTTTATAGCAATCATTTTATTTTGTCTTCTGAATTGTGCTGTAATTATTTCTGAGCTGTTTATCAAGTTGTGCAAACGTGTGCATGTAGTTATTTTTTATTTATGGCTACCTAAAATTCATGGATGTATATACATACCATATATAATATTGGTATTACATATATGTGTATGTATATGTGTGCATACACAAATGCATACAAGCGATTCAATACTATAAGAGCAATAATCTCAAAAACACATTCCCAAAGTGTGACTTGTCATTCTTTATTCATATGTCATTGTAACTCAAATTTGAATTCAGGTTTCTAAAACTGAAAGGCTCAGTACAGAAAGTCAGGAATCATGTGCAGGGGTGGGGGTGAAATGTTCTATTCATTCTGACCTGAGGGTTGGTTGCACCTGTCAGAAGACCTCAATTTTAACAGAGCTAACATCCATGACAAGTACATATAAGACTGCATGTTCCTGAATCACACCATTAAATTCCACAGGAGAGATCCCCTTGAAAGGTCTTCTGCTTTAATGGAGGAAATTTCTGCCAATCACTAAAAGTTTAAGGAATAACCCTTTTCTCTTGGTTCCACCTTCTCTACCTTCTTTTACCTACCTGTCATGCCTGGATAGGCTATTCTGTGTTTGAATGTCTAAACAAAGCATAGAGGAAAAACATTTAAAGAAATAAAAAGGAGAGTAACCATTCCAGCAATTTTTCATCAGAACTTTAATGGTATATCTGTGAAAAGTAATAAATGGGCTATAGTTCATTAGGCAAGAATAAATTTCCCTCCATAATTTTATCTTTGTTTAATTGAATATTTAATTAGTATAAATATAAAACTAATTTTTGAATGTATTCAGTACATTTAGCAAGAAGGCTTGGTATTGAGCTCTGTCAAGAAGCACTCCTGCAGATGTGGACGGCCACCTTGCCCTTCGTTTCCTCCTCAGTGTGCTGATAGAAGTGAGTGGGTCATTTGGCATTAGCAAAGGAGTAAGTTCACATTTGCACTGAGCTGGATCTTGCCAGACTGTGCATATTGGAACCTGCAGACAGAGGCTGCTTTCACGTTGATGAATGGGTTTTTTCAAGCGTTCTGCTCCCTAGTTATGAGAAGGGTGACCCGGTCAGGAGACGACTTTATGAAGCTATAAAAAATGTATGTCACTTTGGACTCTCTAATGTCACAGGGAAGGGGAAAAAAAAAAACGGTGCAAAAATGGCAGGGTAATAAGGCTGTTTTCAATGCTCAAATAGCTTTCTGTCTACAGGCATATGTAGCCCTGAAACCTGGGCCATAGAGGGTGTCCTGGATGCATTGTTGTTGAGTGGATTAGAAAAAAAATGTGTGTGTGTGTGTGTGTGTATATATATATGTATGTATTTGGCTTTGTTTGGCTTTGCTTGCCTTCACAGAAATGCTTATGGTAATGACAGTAAGGCATTTCAAAATGCAGGTCTGGTAGCTCTGTGTCAGAACTAGGAAAGGTGCAATGTCTTTTTAAAAGCAAGCAATCTACTCAAGGTGGTGATGACTTTTAAGTATGCAGAGAAGCCAGAAAGGGGGGCACTACAAAACAAACACATTTTGAAAGGGGTCTTTTCATCTTGTATTTTATAAAGTCTTTCCTCTCTATCACAAAGATTTTTTTTCTTAAAGGGATGTTTTCCAGGTACACTTGCCCCTTATGCTTTCCATTGAATACTCTGGGGTTTACAGATAGGGACATGTCGATTTTAACAAAGGCAGTCCTCTGTAGACCCATAATTTAGCATTCATTGAATTCTTTCATTCCTCTCATCAATATGCGTATTTCCCAGTATCAGGTGTTTTCCTTTTTGATATGTCACGCATTTCATAACTCATGTTCAAATGTTAATTTACACAAGATAGGGAACACAGAGGACCAAGGTCAGAGGTTTTGCCTTTATTAGGGCCTCAGTTAGTCACAGGTGAACTTTGGAATGTCTCCACTGGATTCGAACAGCTGGTTAAATCTTCCAGCGGTGGTGCATCCTCTTTCAATTCCAAGTATACTTTGGTATTCCTTTTCTGGAACTTGTAAACTTCCTCCATTAACACACCTGGAAAGAGGAAAAATACGTAGAAGGATACGAACTCACTCAATATCCCTGTTAGAGCAAATGTGAGGCTCATAGATAGTTCTGAAGAGAGAGGGAGATAACTAAATTTTTCACCCGTAGACACTAATATGACATTTATTTCCCTTTTTCTCATGAAGATGTATGCCTGTCAGGTAGCCTTCTGGCCCCATTCCGAACACGGTTGGCCACGGAAGCTGATTGTGCTTGCACTGGTCTCTGTGCTTTGTAACATGCAATCTCTCCATCCTGGTCCAAACTGATCCAAAGCCCATGAAATACCTGCTCTAGGAATAGTCCCCAAAGTGGGAAACTACTTTATGCAGCAACAAAACCGCTCAACGAAGTCAGCTGTCTTGAAGAAACGGGAGTATTAGCCGTACACAAGGAGCTGGCTGTTCACATAAGCATACAGAGAGAAATTTCCCAGACAGGAAAATACTGAATCTTAGGGAGGCGGAGACTACTGAGATTGTCACTCTGCACCAAAAAAGTTACGGCATCAAAGCACATTCCAGGACTCCCCAGGACCTCACTAATTAACTGCCCATTCTGACCTCCCTGGGACTTATAAAACTTCATCACCTGTAAAGTCCTGAGCTGTTTTCTCTTTGCAACCTGAGTGAGCAGGCCTAATACAAGAGCATATGTTCATATTTCAAAAAGAGGCCTCATCCTACTAAAGAGTATTTTTTAACTTTACATTAAAAGCAACCCAACAATAAAAGGGGAACGAACAGATACTTGTCTTTAAAGCATTTTAAAAAGAGGGTAAATATGTACTCAATGGAGGCTTAAGACGCAAGTTAAGATGGGAGACCCACGAGGTAAAACAAAGTAGAAGCAGATTCATTAAAATTGCAGTGGACACTGAATATAAGAGGGAGATCCCTTGGCATTTTTAGTCCCCGATCTTGTCGGCCAAACATATTCTCATGGTTTAATATCATACGAAGGGTGGATGAGCAAGAAGCACTGTCTGCCCAAGGAACAGGCAAGAAGGGGATGTGTTGTCTGTAAAGAATCTTAAAGCAATCGTAAAACTGACTAAAGGAGATCTTTTTATTAACACCACTTTCCCCCACTACCCCCAATCCTCAGAACTCTATTGCTGTTTTGCCCAGTGAAGAATGTGAGTCTTCATAGTATAAAACAGAGAAGTTCTTGAGTAGAAAATTTGCTACTTTTCAGCCTCAAGAAATCAGAAGGTCTAGCTTTGTCACAGCAAATGCTCCCAAGAGAACTCTGAAGACAGATATTTAGTGTGAGGTTTCATTTTTCCTAAGTACCCAGGCTCTCCAAGTCTTTTAGTCCAATGGCATAAAACAGATATTTTCTCAAGAAAAATTCCACATCACTTAAGAATTTATTAACAATTTACATAATTGCTTAAGTAATCTGCATAATTGACAGAAAGTTTAATTTGACCCTAGTTCAACTGTAACACTTATGGTTTTAAACTGAAATTGGTATAATTCATTTATGAGAGTAATTAAGCCATGGTGTCTAATAAATACATCACATGCTGCCTGAGGCCCCCAAGACCAGAACATGCTATTAGAATGTTTTATTTAAATACGTCAAATCTGTTCATCTCCTCAGTCACCCATGTTAAACTAGAGCAAATGGCTTATTTGACCTTGAGCTTCATGCTTTTGAGAAAAGGGTATTTGAGGCACACAATTCAACTATTTTTCTAGTCGATTCCAAAAGCCAAAGTGCCTAAAGAAAGGCTAAGATTTGCTTATTTTTCACCTTTGGAAAGTGTTCACATTCTATGATAATCACAAAAGTTCTTAAACATAAATTTTTTATAATAGCAAGGCAAATAAAATCCCCCAAATAATGAATTCTTAGGTTATAACAAGATGACTAATATTCACAAGCATTATAAGTGGTGAACCTGTCTACCTTCCCTGAAATCCATACTTCTTATATTGAAATGCTTAATTAATTTAATTAATTGAAGGATAGTCATCTCAAACAGACAATAATAGTACTGCAAAGAGCCACTGCATACCCCTATGGAATGGCAGAGATTAATTTGACCAAGAGTTGGTCGTACCTAACATCTCTTCACTTGGAAAACATCAGATCTCAATTTCACTTTGTCGCTGCCATTGGTGCAGTGTTAGGGACCTGAAGAATACGGATGTGGGCCGGCCTTCAGGGCATGGTTAGATAGACAGAATCATTCTTGGGAACACTCAAGGTGTATCCTTCTGAAACACGCCCATGAATATTCCAAAGAAAATCCTATAATGCAGCATCATGCTGGGTAACAGATTCCAACTCTCTAGGCATCTTCAGTCCCTATTCCATTCCATCCCTTGGACTTTTTTTTTTTTTTAATGTTCCTTTTTGCTCAGTGATCCTTCAATCTCTTGCTCAAGTTTTCCATTGCCTTCAATTCTCATTTTATCTCAGATTATTCACTTCCTTCTGAATCTAGATTCTCTACCCCGCCCTTAAGTTCCACTAGTTAGTTGATAGTTACAGTTATCATTCAATGAGCATTTCTCCAATGCCAAACGCCACATGAGGTATTTGGCATAATTTATCTTGTTTAGTCATCACTGCAGTTCTGTAGTGTTTATTGTGAAGATGAGAAAGTAGAGACTGTAGGGGAGTTAATGACATGCCCAAAGTGTATAAACATATCCTGAGTTGCACCATGATCTTGTAACCATATACACAGTTGGAGAGTTCTACTCTGTTACATAACATCTGTGATTATGGCATCATTTCTATTTTATTGTAAAATAAAATAGGCCAGGTACAGCGGCTCATGCCTGTAATTCCAGCACTTTGGGAGACCAAGGCAGGTGGATCACCTGAGGTCAGGAGTTGGAGACCAGCCTGACCAACATGGAGAAACTCCAACTCTATGAAAAATACAAAAACTTAGGTGTGGTGGCACATGCCTGTAATTCAAGCTACTTGGGAGTCTGAGGAAGGAGATTAGCTTGAACTCGGGAGGTAGAGGATGCAGTGAGCCAAGGTAGTACCATTGTACTCCAGCCTGGGCAACAAAAGCAAAACTCTGTCTCAATAAATAAATAAATAAACAAATAAATGTAATAATTGCTATTATAGTAATTTAAACAAATACAAATAAGGAAAACCACATAAAATAAACTTACAGCTTAATAAATGGTTGTAAGTTGAACAGCCTTCTATTTATCCTCTTCATCAAGAAATAGAACATTAGTCAGACACACGAGAAATCCCTTCCATGTATTAGGCCCAAACACAGTCTCTCTCCCACACCACCACATCATCACACCACCTTCTGACTTATAAGGATCACTTCTTTGAGTTTCTTTACAGTTTTATCATCCAAGTGGTTATCTTTATATACTATAATTTCTTTTAAAATTTTATGTCTTTTAAATTTCTTTTAGTCTATTGATTTTCTTTCTATCTCTTACTCTTAAACTATTGAAGACTTAACAGTTTCCAACAGTCTACATGTTGCAGGTTGCATATTCACAGTATGGCATTTCAGGCTTCCATGTCCTCTGAATTTTGAAAAGTGTCAGGTGGACCCACAGACGTGATGAGAGTCAGGATTGATTCCCTTGGCAAGAGCAAAAGTGATACTCTGCTCTTTTGACAAAAGCTTTCTAGTCTCTACTTGTCTTTTTATGATGTTACCAATCATTGATGATCAATGTCCAGATTCATTCATTCACTGTAGATTTACAATATGAGAGCTATTCTAATTCTTTTATTTATTTTTTTATGTGTTATCTAAAATATTCTTTATAAAGATATATTTTTTCCTTTGGTCATGTAATGGAACCATTCATGTAATAAAGCAGGATAAATGCTTGATTCTTTCTCTTTATCACTTTTTATAAAATGAGTATGCTCTTATTCTTTTGAAGCAACCAATTACTTTGTTTTTAATATCCCTATGAACTAATAGATTTAAAACTATTTGATAGGTTTCAATCCATTGTATTTATTATCTTTGCTGATGCTCACATTTTCGCTTCTTTGGCAGTGTGAGTTTTTAAAAATTGACTCTGCAGTCCCTTTGACTCAATCTTGGTAATATTTAGTGAACTTTAATAATTTTCATATTATTTGGCAAAGCAAAATGTTTGAGACTCATATTATATATTTCTTGTCCCAAATCTGGAATCACCCATTTTTCCTTTAGTGAGTGTTATGAATTTGTTTCCACCCACAATTCATGTGAAATCCTAATCCCAATGTGGGTGTATTTAGAGGCAGGACCTATAGGGAGGTAATTAAGACTAAATTAGGTCATAAAAGTGGGATCCTGATACAACAAAATTAGAGTCCTTGCAAAAAGAGGAAGAGACACCAGTCTCTGTTTCTGAAAGACCACGTAAGGATGCAGTGAAAAGATGGCCATCCACAAGCCAGGAACAGAGCCCTCACCAGAAACCAAGTCTGCTGACACCTTGATCTGAGACTTCCAGCCTCCAGAACCATGATAAAAATATATTTCTGTTGTTTGAGGCACTCAGTTTGTGGGATTTTATTATGGCAGTCCTAACAGACAATCACAGTGGGAAAAAAATGTTTCAACATATGATCTGTGTATTCAAGATAATTACTACTCCTGGGATGGTCACTGTTTCAAAACCTGTTCGGTGGACAGAGCTAGACAAGCTGGAGAGGTAGGTAGGTAGGTAGGTAGGTAGTAGGTAGAGAAATACATCAATTCATATTAATAATTCCAATTAAAATCTAGCACTACGAGATTTTACTTAACTGATCTTTGCTATTATATCATTCTACCTTTTTTACAAAACAAAAATTATGGCTCCTAAGGGTATAAGAAATGACAGAAGTGTGCTGAGTACAATAATTCACATCTGTAATCCCAGCACTTTTTGAGTCAATGTGGGCAGATTGCTTGAGTCCAGAAGTTCAGGACCAGCATGGGCAACATGGCAAAACCTCATTTCTACAAACGCGCACACACACACACACACACACACACACACACACACACACACACACAAAATAGCCAGGAGTGGTGGCATATGCTTTTAGTTCCAACTACTAGGAAGTCTGAAGCTTGAGCTCAGGAGTTTGAGGCTTCAGTGAGCCATGATTGTGCCTCTGTACTTCAGCCTGGGCAATAGAGTGAAAACCTGTCTCAAAAAAAAAAAAAAAAAAAAAAAAAAAAAGGTGAAATTCTCTAGATTAACTACATTATGTACATTTTTCTCTCAAAATAATAATACAAATATCAACACTCATATGATTACTGAAAACAGTTTGTATTTTGCATATGTTCTTATTTTTCCCAGTTTTTATTTTTATATGGTACTGCTTTTATAACATTTGAGCATATTTTTGTTACATACTACACTTTCTGCTTTTTAACTCTCATTAGTCATGGTTATCCAATAACTGCATATTTAATGCTCACAGCCAGTCTTACATCAGCACCTCTCTAGTAATTCTAGACATTTTAAACTCAGTTTCCAGTCTACTCAACAGGAAGATTTTATTAAAAATTTCCTGAGTTCTTGAATGTTAGTTAAAGATTATTTATGCCACTTGTTATATGTATTTAAAAGGTAATTTCTCTGGAAAATGGAAACTTTTCTTTTTATCTTTTGAATGATTACCCCATTTCCCTCTGAATAAGCATTGATTTTAAAATGATAAGAATCTAACTTTATTTCCGATGGAAGTGACTTGCAACATTTTAGTTTTTAATTTGATTCCTCTATTCTGTATTTCATGTTATTTTTAAAATGTTAATCTTCTTGTGAAATAGTAGAATATAAATGGAATCTCTTGTGAACATATCTTTCTGATATACTTTAATTGTCTATAGGAATGCTATTACTTTTCTTATGACTTTTTTTCTCTCTGCATTGCATGGTCTTCAAACTAGATAATTTTGTATTATTTACTTTTATGTGACACTGATTTTATGAACATTCAAAAGGAAGTGCAGTATAAATTTGCTGAGTCCAGTATCCAAAATATATAAAGAACACTTAAAACTCAACAATAACAACAAAAAACCCCCCACATTATTTAAAAATAGGCAAATTTGACTTCAAACTATACTACAATTCCAAAGTAACCAAAACAGCTGATACTGGTACAAAAACAGACACATAGACCATTGGAACAAGTTAGAGAATCAAGAAATAAAGCCGCAAATGGACAACCATCTGATCTTCGACAAAGAAGTCAGAAACAAATCATGGAGAAAAAACTCCCTAGTCAATAAATGTTGCTGAGATAACTGGATAGCCTTATGCAGAAGATTCAAACTGGGCCCCTACTTTATACCATATAAAAAAATCCCTACTTTATACCATATAAAAAAAATCAACCCAAGGTGGATTAAAGATTTATATGTAAAACCTGAAATTACAAAACGAAATAAAGGAAAAGGAGAAAACCTAGGAAATACCATTTTAGATATCATCCCTGGAAAAGATTTCATGACAAAGACTGCAAAACAATTGCAATGAAAACAAAAATTGACTAGTTGGACCTAATTAAATAAAGAGCTGCTGCATAGCAAAAGAAACTATCAACAGAGTAAACAGACAACCTATAGAATGGGAGAAAAAATTTACAAACCATGCATCTAACACAAGTCTAATATCCAGAATCTATAAGGAAGTTAAACAAATCAAGCAATAAACAAATGACCCCATTAAAAATACAGGCAAAAGATATGAACAGACACTTCTCAAATGATATTCAAATCCCAGCAAACATATGTGCTCATCATCACTGATGATTAGAGAAATGCAAATCAAAACCACAGTGACATACCATCTCACGCCAGTCAGAATGGCTATTATTGAAAAGTCAAAAAATAACAGATGCTGGCAAGGTTGCAGAAAAAAGGGAACACATACACACTGCTGGGGAGACTATAAACTAATTCAGCCACTGTGTAAAGCAGTTTGGAGATTTCTCAGAGAACTATTTGGTACTATACTTATTACCTATACAATGAAATAATCTGTGCACCAAACCCCCATGACATGCAATTTATCTATGTAACAAACATGGACATGTACCCTTGAATCTAAAAGTTGGAAATTTTTTTTAAACTAAAACTAAAAAATGAGCAAATTAATTGAATAGACATTTTTTTCAAAGAAAGTATACAAATGGCCAATTAGCACATGGAAAAAATGTTCAGGATCGTTAGTCATTAGGGAAATGCAAATCAAAACTGTAATGGGATACCTATTTAGACCCACTAGGATGGTAAAAACAACAGGAAATAGAAAGTACCATGTGTGAGCAAGAATGAGAGAAACTGGAACCCTCTTCCATTGCTGGTGAGAATGCAAAAGATGCTACCGCTGTGGAATACAGTTTGGTGGTTTCTCAAAAGCTTTCTCATAAAGGTTCTTGAAAGTTTTCACTCTTGCTTTCTAGTTGCTCTGTTTGTAATGAAGGAGTTTGGGGGAGGTCAAGAACTATGCCTCCTAAAAAGAAGATAATCTGTCTTCACTCTTTGAATTTAGTGCAAGTTTCTTCCCAAATTTTTTCTTACCTCTGCCTCTCTTATGTGCAAGCATTTTCACTGACTTCTCTTCCTCTCAAGTGTTCATGCTCATCAAAGCACAGTAATCATTTATATATGTTTAATACATACATTATTTTCTTTTTTTCTGTATATTTTCACATCTTTCCAATTGTTTCCTTGCATACACATTCCAATTTTTATGTGTTTTCTCGTGGTTTTCTAACAACATCACATACTTTAATTATACACAAATGTTTTTAGCTATGACCGTAAGCTTAATACTTTATCTCTCAAAGCTTTTTAAAACAGAAGTAAAATTTGACAGCTAAGAGGACACTTAAATTCTACCTCAAATTCTAGTTCCAATACTTTTTTCTGGCAACCAAGGTTACCAGAATTAGTTGCTTCAATTTCATTAGTCTCTATTTAATCTGTAAGTTGAGAAAAATCATCTTCTATTAACAATCTATATGACTATTTCACGTGTAAAAAAGAATTTACTCTTATTTTCAACTAGCTCTTCGTAAGCTCATCACATTAACACCAGGTATGCCGGGCTATGTATTGGTAAGTTTATACTATTCTATGTCTTCTTTGTTCTCTCCTGTATTGTGGGGCTGAAAACATGAGAACCACACCTCCCAGAATCATTGAAGCAAATGTGGTTTTAGAGTCAGTCAGAAAAATTAAGATGCCACATAGAATATTTGGAAGGAAGAAGTAAAGCAGAAACAGTTTTTCAATGGCAGCTGGCAGGTAAGGGGCTTTGGTAGAAACAATCAGGTATTAGGAATTGCTGATGGCTTACAGGAATTCTGCTCATCAACCACGTCAGCACAGAAGGGTGCTGAGATCATTGGTGACTGTTTCCTTTAGTTTCCACTACTTCTTAAACTGAAGACCAAAGAGTGTTTCTCCTGAGATTTCTTTCCACAAATCTTCTAAACGTTTTGTAAGTAACTACAGTCATGCATAGCATAATGATGTTTCAGTCAACAACAGTATAGATGTCTGTGGTCCCATAAGATTATTTTTATTGTACCTTTTGTACATTTAGACGTGTTTAGATATGCAAATATTTTCCACTGTGTTACATTGCCTACAATATTCAGTGCGATTACATGCTATATACATTTGGAGCTTGGATGCAATAGTGTACAGCAGACTATACCATCTCCATTTGTACAGGTAAGCACACTTGATAATGTGTGCACAATGACGAAACTGCCCAACGATGCATTTCCAGGAACATATTCCTATCCTTAAGTGACCCACGACTATACATCCATCTATTTAATATCTTCCTGCCTGGATCATCTAGGGAACTTTCTGTTTCTGTAAGAAATTCAAATGGCACACACAGCAAGCTTTTCTTCTGGGCTGGTACATTTCCATTAGCCTGCATTTTACCAAACAGACCAGTTTTGTTAACACTGGAAATCAACTGAAGCATGCATCCCTCTTCT
Source organism: Saimiri boliviensis (assembly GCF_048565385.1). NCBI lineage: Eukaryota > Metazoa > Chordata > Mammalia > Primates > Cebidae > Saimiri > Saimiri boliviensis. The sequence goes on from NC_133453.1 coordinate 139,077,374, forward strand.
TTTGTGAATTCCACAAACTTTATCAGCAATGTGTTAACAGCTACAGCTTCCCAATTGGTGCTTTCATCAAAGCAGTTTCACATTTAAAAGGGCTTTGAATCTGTAAAACTTTCACTGTTAGTCTTTAAGTTCTCAAATTCCAGATTTCTCCAGAATTATCATCAGAAAAGCAGACATCCAGTGTTGAAACTGACTTTCTAGTCACACCCTTAGAAAGTTTTCTTTTTCCTTTTTGAAAATCCCTTGTTTATATATTTTTTTATTACTGGCTGTTGCACAGATTAACACATTTTATGTGTTTTATGATTTGTGTCCTTCAAAATATTTCTCGTCACTTTTCAGCTTCAAATTATGTCTTGGAGGATTTCAAAATACAACTGAAAGCCCTGGGCATTATGTAGAGAACAAATAAAAGAAGACCCTGAAATGTCAGAGTGGAAGGTAGACAGGCTAGGAACCTCAGGTCTTAAGGAACAGTACATTGGGGAGCTCCCTGAGTTTTCTTTTTGCTTCATTATCACAAACCAGGAGCTAAAAACACCAGCAACCCAGAAATGCCAAAGGTCCAGAAAGTAAATACTCTAACAAAGCCCTTGAGATGTCAAACTGAATTCTAAAAGAATAGCCAAAAGAACTCATTTAAACAGAAAAAGCAATAAAGAAGAAACATTAAATATAAGAAAAGAAGAAAGTATATGATAAGCTAAAATATGAGTACGTTCTACGGATGTGCTTTTTTCTGTTTCCTGTGTTATTTCTCCTTCCTGCTTGTGTGTTAAGAAAATATTTTTCTTAAGAAAATATTTAGGATAATTATATTCTAAATGGGAGAAAGTAAAGAAATCTAAAGATAGGCAAGGTTTCTATAATCAATGTCCTAAGATCAGTAGACTCCTATTAATCATGTATATTTAATGTAATACCTAGAGAAAACACTTAAATAGCTGTAAAGGAGACATATTCAAAACACCATAAGTATATCAAAAGGGAATTCTAAAATATGTTCAAGTAACTCACAGGAAGATAGAAAAGCTATAACAGAAACAAAAAACAGAACGAAAAGAATGCAAAACAACAACATTTCAGACATCATCCTAACATACCAATAATTACATTAAATATGAATGATCTAAATGCACCAGTTAAAGTAGAGTGATAGTAAAAGGAAGAAAAAATAGATTATACAAACGTTAATTAAAGTAAAGCAGTAGTGGTTATATCAATATCAGATAATGTCAATTTTAGAGCAAGGAAAACTACCAGATATAGAAAGGGACGTTAATAATAAAAAAGTTTATACAAGACTCTTAAAGAGTCAGTACAAGAAGATATAACACTACTAAATGTGCATGTATCAAATAGCAAAGCTGCAAAATATGTGAAGCAAAAACTAATAGAACTGAAAAGACAAAGACAAATTCACAATTGTAGTTAAAAAGCTCAACATTCCCCTATTCAACAACTGATAGAACAGCTCAACAGGAAATCAGCGATGTTACAGAATAACTCAACAATGTCATCAACCAACAGAAGTTTCTATTGACATTCATAGAAACTTCATGAAACAGCATGATATACATTCCTTTCAAGTACTCACAGAACATACACTAAGATAAAGCATATCCTTAACCAAAAAGCAAACCTCAACAAATTCAAAAATAATAAAATCATATGTAATGTGACATAAGATTACAATAGAACCTAACTAGAAATCAACACAAGAAAGATGACAGTAAAATCTTCAAACACTCAAAAACTAAATAATGCATTTCTAGATAGAGGCTTGAAGAGAAAGTCTCAAAAGAAATTCTTTAAAAAAACTAAATTGAACCAAATTAAAATGAAAAACAAAAAAATCAACCTAATGGGAACAGCTAAAGCAGTATTGACAGGAAAATTTGTAAATCTAAATGCATACATTAAGAAAGAAGAAAATTCTCAAAATAATAATCTCATCTCTCACCTCAAGGACTTGAAAATACAAAGAGCAAAGTAAACACAAAACAAAAGGAAGAAAATAATAAACATAAAAATAGAAAATGAAACTGGAAAAAAAGACGATAGAGAAAATCAATGAAACATAGCTGGTTCTTCACAAAAAGTCAAACAAAACTCTAGCATGACTAATAATGATAGAAGAGAGAAGACACAAATTACAAATATTAGGAGTGGAACAGGAAATATTACTACAGATCCTACAAATATCCAAATAATAAGGAAATATTTTCCATAATTTTATACACATAACTATGACAACTTAGTGAAATGGACCAGTTATTGGGAAAACACAAACTACCGGAAGGTACTCAATATATCATAGACAATTTGAATAGTCCTATAAATATTAATAAAATTATCTTCAAGTTAATTAACTCTCAGAAAAGAAATAGCTAGGCATGGATAACCAAGAGAGGTTTATTCTAAGGATACAGAGTGGTTTAGTATTCTGACATTAATCCATGTAAGCCATCATATTAACAATCTAAAGAAGAACATATTGCATGACTGTATCAGCCCATGCAGGAAAAAGCATTTTACAAAATTCAACACCCTCTCATGATTAAACAGATAGACAACTCTCAGATTAGTAGGAATAGAGGAAAAATTTCTCAATTCAAGATCATGTACCAAGAAAAAATCTACAGCTAACATTTTACTTCGTGATCAATAAGTCAGGGCAGAGAACTCAGAAATAGACCCACACAAATATGCTCAATTAATTTTTGACAAAGGTGCAAAGGGAATTCAATGGAGGAAATATAGCCTTTTCAAGAAATGGTGCTAAGGAAATTAGCATACAGAGAGAAAACAGAAAAATGAGCTTTTATCTAATTCTCACATCTTATACAAAACTTAAATGGGTCAAGGATTTAAATGTGAAATGTAAGACTATAAAACTTTTAAGAAAAAGAAACAGGAGATTTTTGGAATCTAGGGCTAGGCAAATAGATCTGAAACTAGACACTAAAATCAAGTTTTATAAAAGAAAAAATTGATAAATTGAACCTCCCAAAAATTAAAAACTTTTTTTCTGTGGAACATCTTGTTAAGAGCACGAAAAAACAAGCTTCAGATGGGAGAAAATATTTGCAAACTGACAAATGACTGGTATCTAAAAATATGTTAAGCACTCTCAAAACTCAACAGTAAATAATAATGATAATCCATTTACAAAATGTTGGGAAAAAATATGAAGAGACATTTTACCTAAGAGAATATATGGATGGCACAAACATATGAAAAAATGTTCAGTTTGATTAGTCTTTGGGGAAATATAAATTAAAATCACAAGGTAGCCACTGTAGACTTGACAGAATGGCTAAAACTTGAAAACTGTATGTGTGTGTGTGTAGACACAAACATATAGATATATACACACAATACACATATATGATGATTGTGTGTATGTATATATTCAAAAGCAAAAGATAGTCAAAAGCATATATATATAGAGAGAGAGAGAGAGAGAGAGAAAGAGAGAGAGAGAGAGAGTCAAAAACAAATGTATGTATATATTTTGACTAGGTAGAGAAACAGGGAGAGAGAGTGTCAAAAGCAAATACTGGCAATGCTGCAGAGATCCTTGATCAGTGCCAGTGAGAATGTTAGATGTTACAGCCATTCTAGAAAACATTTTGGTACTTTCTAAAGAAACTAAACATGCTATTAACATGTGAACAAGTGCTGGATTTATACCAGAAACAGGAAGACTTATACTCACACAAAAACCTGTACATGAATGTTTGTGGCCAATTTATTTATAATAGATTAAAACTGGATATAACCCTGAATATTCTTCAGTGAGTGATTAAGCTAACTGTGGTTTACAGATACAAAGAAGTATTACAAAGCAATGAAAAGGAATTAATTATTGACACACTCAACCTGGTTGAATTTCCACAGAATTATGTTGAGTTTTAAAAAACAAAACAAAACAAAAAACCCACAAGCCGGGCACAGTGGCTTATGCCTGTAATTCCAGCACTTGGGGAGGCTGAGGTGGGTGGATCATCTGAGGTCAGGAGTTTGAGGCCAGCCTGACCAACATAGAGAAACCCCATCTGTACTAAAAATATAAAAATTAGCCAGACGTGGTGTTGTGTGCCTGTAATCCTAGCTACTTGGGAGGCTGAGGCTGAGGCCGGAGAATCGCTTGAACCCAGGAGGCAGAGGTTGCCATTATAAATCTTTTAGTGATGAAAATGTTCTACATTTTGACTGTTATCAATGCCAGTCTCCTGGTTATAATATAATAGTTTCCAATATGTTACCATGGGAGGGAAACTGGATAAAAGGTGCAAGATATCTCTCTGTATCTCAACATTTTTAAAAGTTTAGTTAAAAAATAAAATCCTTGATTTTTGTTATTAAGAGTATTTTCTTCACCGGTAGTTCCACTACTCGCAATGCTTTTGCACTTCTCACACATGAGAAGCTTAAGAATGCTAAGAAAATGCTTCACATCTAAGCCCAAGTACAATGCACATGCTATAAACTAGAAAGCACGACAGACCCACATAAAATTGCTCTTGCTGCCTGTGAGTGGTAGCCAGAGGTGGCAAGCTGTTGCTGAGGTAGAGCTTGATGTATACAACTGACTGATTTCAGTTTTTAAGTGTATGATCTTTAGTGTATGTGAAATGCTATTATGCCTAGTGCAGACTGAATTTCAAAAATGGGAGTATTATTACTATTATTGATTATCAGGAGTCTCTTAAAAGAAGCAAATAATACAAAATGTGCTTAAGGTTCCCATCATTATGTTTAGGAATTTCTCTGTCTATGCACATTCAATAAATAGCTTTCTACTTGCTGTTCTGGGTCCCCCACTTGCCTCTCATGGATCCATTTCCCATTCTTCTGGCAGGACTTCAACTCCTAGGCACTCTCTGTAATTATCTTATCCTTGGTAAATCCTTTTGATCATCTGTGGCGATGTGCTCCCCTGCTTCATTTGCTCTGCTTACTACCCCACCCCACATTCCCAACCAACACACACATGCCCAAATGTGCACACACATACACCACTTACTGCCAACCCTGCTTTACGTGACTATCCTTTACTCATATCTCAGGGCTCAGGTTATATGACTTCACAACAGCTACCTCTTTATTAGGTCAAGTGTTCCTGATAATATTTTAATTATGGATTTTTATTTATTTATCAGATGAGGTTTTGCTCTTGTTGCCCAGACTGGAGTGCAATGACACTATCTTGACTCACTGCAACCTCTGCCTCCCGGGTTCAAGTGATTCTCCTTTCTCAGCCTCCCAAGTAGCTGGGATTATAGGCATACCTCACCACACTCAGCTAATTTTCGTATTTTTAGTAGAAGCAGGGTCACCATGTTGGTCAAGTTGGTCTCAAACTCCTGACCTCACCTCCCAGGGTGAACTGCCCTCCTCACCTCCCAGAGTGCTGGGATTACAGGAGTGAGCCACCACACCTGCCCTAATTAAGGGTTTTTATATGACTTCTTTGCTAGAGTGTAAGCTTTTGGAGGGTAGATTCCATAACTCTTCGTCATCACTGTGTTCCAAGTCCGTACGTAGGTCAAGGTCTGTCTTAGAAAGGCAGTCAACATGAAGATACCCAGTGATGTATCACGCTATTCTGCAGAGGATGAGGGTGACATGATGCTGCGGTGCCAGTGGTTGGGAGTGAACCATGAGTAGTTTGAAAGTGTCAAAGGAAAAAAGTTTAGTTCACATACCACAGAAGTTTAAAATGTAATCTTTATTGTTCTTTCTATAGAAATTTTGTTGCCTTATTAATATGTTTCTTATCATATGAGTGAATTAGTAGACAATGTTTATTTGTATCAATTTACCAAGGTACAACTCAACCCTGCTAACATTTTACAAGTCATTTGAAGTTTTATTTTCTCTGTTTCATTAACTACATAGGTTTTAATTTTTGCCATCATAACTGCATTAGGTTGTTCTTGTGAGGCTATAAAGACCTGGGGCTATATAATTTAAAAAGAAAAGCAGCTCAACTGGCTCACAGTTCTGCAGGCTATGCAAGCATGGCACCAGCTCTGCTAAGCCTCTGAAGGCTTCAGGAAGCTTTTTACTCATGGCAGAAGGCCAAGCAGGAGGAGGAATAGAGCAGGAATGTTACATTCAAAAGCAGGACCAAGGGGGTGCCACATATTTAAACAACCAAATCTTGCAAGAACTTACTCACTATCAAGAGGACAGATCAAGCCATGAGGAATCTGTCCTCATGACTGAGTCACCATCTTCAACACTGAGGATTACGTTTCAACAAGAGACTCAGACGAGGACAAATATTCAAACTATATCAATGACTATATTGCCTTGTATCTTCAACTGTCCAAAATAGATATTTGGCTAGTTCATTGAGATGTAAAAAGTAGTGAAGTAGTACAATCTAGAATAACAGCATAAATAGAAACAATACCTGGTTCTCCAGTGTGAATACATATTGTGAACCTATATGTACTGCTATCACTGAATTTGACCCAGTGGCCAAAAAGAAGTGTGATTAAAAGCATGACAATGAATATCTGAAATTTGAATTTTATAGTACAAACTAACCTTTCATTGGTCCCCAGAGTGTTAACTAGTGCAAAGTTCAGTCAACGAGTAACAAGAAACAGGAGCTTTGTGGTCTTAGAAAACATAATCTATAAGCTTTACGATAAGCCAATCTAGTTCTGTTATTTTTCTCTCTAAAATAAGCACAAAATACCTGTAATGCTTTTTAGTAAAAATAAAGAATAAACTGGAACGACAGAAGGGTCTTTTAAAGTTATGCAATTTTCACCTTGAATAGCTAGTAGTTACATAGGAGACTTGTGAAATTGATCACATGTAAAAAATTTATTCTTGGAAGAAAAACAAAACTATCAATTGATATTTTTTTTTTTGAGATGGAGTTTCGCTCTTATTTCCCAGGCTGGAGTGCAATGGCACAATCTTAGCTCACTGCAACTTCTGCCTTCTGGGTTCAAGTGAGTCTCCTGCCTCAGCCTCCCTAGTAGTTGGGATTACAGGTGCACACCACCACACCCAGCTAATTTTTGTATCTTTAGTATAGAAGAGGTTTTGCCTTGTTGGAAAGGCTGGTTTCAAACTCCTAATCTCAGGTGGTCCACCCTCCTAGGCCTCCCAAAGTGCTAGGATTACAGGCATGAGCCATCTCGTTCAGCCCATAAAATTATTTTATCAAGTAATATGATTGTTGTGTAGGTAACACTGCTCATGAGGTGGGAGCTGCAGTTCTAGTGGGTGTTCTTGCAACTCTGCCATGGGCATATATAACTTACTTGGAACCAGAAAAAAAAAGTTTATTCTCTCACACCTCCCTCCATTGTCTTTCACCCCTCCAAACTCAAGCAGTGGGCTTGCTATTTCCTGGCCCCTGAATTGAAAGCTAATTTGAGTCCTGTAATTTTCAGACTTGAAAAACATCCTCTAATCTTTAAGATTTAAATAATCTTTGTTCAGGAATTAAGTGCCTAGTCAATAAGTAAAAACACATTTCAAGTAAGCTCCTCTACGCTTGGTTTGAGCTAGCTGTGATAGTTTCACACAGAATTCGTGGTATGTGGCCACTACCTCTTTATTCCCTTGATGAGTTTTTCTTCCTCTCCCTCATCGTTGTGAGCTGAGGCGGTGTTTTATTTTGGCTGCGGTCAGTATGATTTGCTTTCCTCTGGCCATGGTGAATTGATTTCCTCTAGCCATGGTGGATATTTTGAGCTAACTTTGTTTGGTCTCTAATGGTAGATAAATTCTACTCCTTGTCTGGGGCCGAGTAAGGATTCTGCTATTAGCCCCCACTAGATCTTAGAGTCTACTTCTCATAATAAGAACAATTTAGTTTCTTTCAAGAAGTCACTCAGGTGTCTATCAGCTATACTGTGTTTCAACCAATGTTAGTTCAATATTTCCTCCAGGCAGTTCATCTGGGAAAAAATATGACTCCAGGCTGCTCCCTCTCCCTACCTAACCTTGTCCCTGTATAGTCTGTAAGAAAACTCTCACTGATTCTGGTGGCTTTGTGAGTGTAAGTGCAACAGGCTTCCAACATGGGCCATTTATTTCCCCTTTTTTCTCCTTTGGCCAGGAATGACAGACTTTCCTACCTAGATTTTCCTCCTGGTTAATATGTACTTAGCCTCTTATTTTTATATTTAGTCTACTATGTCCCATCTTAGTCTTCAAAACTTTAAGAATTATATACCAAAACTCTAAGTAATCTCTTTGAAGCCTACCTCAACAGATTTAAGATAAGGAGAATTCTTTCATTCATCTGCCCTTTAGGAAAAGGAATGAAAAAACTAGGCTGTAGCATTAAAAAAAAATTCTCTAAGAAATCCTCCAATTTCTATCTTAGATTTTATAGTCTGGAGATAGGCGATAGGAGAAGGTTGTAAAACCAGTTTTTATGTATACTCTTTGCAAATCCTGAAAAGATTGCCTAATATCTTTTTTAGGGAATATGGAGTTGGTGGATGGTATTTTTAGGGATGGGTAAGGGGGGAATTGGCAAAAATTGAAACAAAAACCCAATTTTAATACTCCGTTCTATATAGTGCATGTGTGAAAGTTAAGTGCTTGATGAAGTTGTGTTTATTGCTGAAAATCTGTGTTCCTGAAGATGTGATTATTTAATTAATTATTGATCATTGGGCAAAAGGCATAAGACTAGAAAAGTCACATTGGAACCAGGAACAACAGACCACCCTCTATGTGTGCAGCAATAAACATCATTGTTATAAGAATAAGTAGGTTGTAGGAGACCAACAGAGAATAGTTGGCCAACAATTTTACTCCAATCTGCATTCAGTGTTAAGAAGTGCTATAGAAAGTTGTTACTATGGTAATATTGAGGCTAGCCTCTTCAGTGTCCTAGAGGAAGAAATTATTAGTGAAGCCAAGAATCTGATTTTCCAAAGAAAACAATATTTCATCCATGCTAATGAAACTTTATCACTTGGGTTTATTAACTGTAAAATTATATAAAAATGCTTTTTTCATTACACGGATAAGGCCAGAAGACTCTTTTTATGACTTCAAGTGATAAATCTTAGTTATTCATTATTTTGAATTACCTGAACCTAATTATAGAGTATTCATATCATGGTTGTTATTTTTGAACAGAAAAATAAAGCATTAACATTTTAAGTAGGCTCAATGTTTTTCATTTTGACAAAAATAAACTGATGATATATTATTGAGGCTATTAAAAATATTTTAAATTCTGTACTACACATAAAGAAATATTTTCCAGGGCTGAGTACAACCAAGAGATGATTAAGAATCCAATGCAGCCATTTCCCATTCTGGCTTTTGAATGTCAGACGAGATTGAACATGGCATCTGATGATGTGCTAAAAGGAGTCTTCAGTGAGAAATGTCTTCATAATTCAGAGCACATATTAGATCCAAATTTCCAGAATTATCTGGCAGATGCCACCAAACAGTTGCTGCCATTACTGATAATCTACAATTGTGACCTAAAATATTTTCTAATTTAGTAAAAAGAAAAAAACAATAAAGTGATAAGCAAACATATGATAGTTGAGCTAGCTGTAGTTTATAAAATATTTTCCATAGCTTTGAGATTGTTATTTCTCTTTCCTTGTTCTATGTAAGAGAAATATTTCAAATGTTTTACTCTTGTTACTAAATGGGTTATCATGCATTTTATTTTATGTAGTTTCCTAAGGTTTGTGGTCATTGCTAAACACCCATTATATGACATGAGCTCCAAGATCACCACTAATGCCCTTTCCCACCTTTGTAGACCCATCTCCAAGTACTCTGGGAAATGTGTAATTGCGCAAAATTTGTGTCAGATCCAAAGAAGCAGAGAAAATGATTTGCTCTTCAGCCACTGAACATAGTAATGCTTTTTGCAAAGATCTCCTCAATTATTTTCAGTTAATTGTCATCTTTGGCCTCAGTTATTCCTTTCAAAAATCTTATGTCATAGGTTGAGTAAGTTAAGTATTTCTGTACTACAAATGGAGCAATTGAGGGTGAGGGAAACTGAGTGACTTGCTGCTCTCTATGCAACAAATTATAATTGAAACCAGGCTCCTGTGCCTTATACATTATCACCAAAACATTGAGAAGCACAAAGATCATTGGCTCTGAGAGTGAATGAGTCTTAGCATGGTAAGAAATGTGTAAAGTACAAAACTCTTAACACATTTTAAAAACTCATCTTCATTCTTTAAGAATTTTAACTTACTGCCCATCATGTTCATAAGCCTCCCCTCCCCACCCCCTTTTTTTTTCCCCCAATAGACTACATAAAATTAATCTGTAGTTTTAAAGTTAGGAGTTTCATCTGGGGCACCAAATACCAATTATACACAGTTCACTAAAATGAACAATTAGTGTCTAAAAATGTATATATCCATCTGTATATTTATGAGTATTATATTTAAATGAAACAATAGGAATTTACTGATTTTATTTTAAAAACTGGCCATATTCCTCACACTCATTAGAATGGCTACTGCCAGATAAAGCAAAAAATAATTGTTGGCATGGATGTGGAGAAATTGAAATGCTTGTGCACTGTTGGTGGTTGCCACGGACTGAATTGTATTTCTGCAAATTTATACAGTTAATCTCTAACCCCCAATGTGACTGTATTTGCATATAAGATTATCAGGAGATAGTAAATTTAAATGAGGTCATATGGATGGGGCCCTAATGTTATACAGAACTTGTGGCTATAGAAGAAGAAAATGAGAGTCTCTCTTTCTCTTTCTCTCTGCATTGTATACACAGTGAGAAGATGACTGTCTGCAAGTTGGGAAGAGAACCCTCACCACGTGAGGAACAGGTGAACACCTTAACCTTGGACTCTTCAGCTTCTAAAATGGTAAGAAGATAAATTTCTCTTGTTTAATCCACCCAGGCTCTGATATTTATTATGGCAGCCTGAACTGACAGATAGAGTAGGAATTTAAAATGATACAGTCACTAGAGAAAGCAATTCAGCAGTTGCTCAGATAATTAAAAATAGAATTACCACAAAATCCAGCAATTCTCCTTATAGGTATACGTTCAAAAGAATTGAAAGCAAGGTCCCAAAGAGATATTTGCACACCCATCTTCATAGTAGTATTTATAATAGCCAAAAGGTGAGAACCATTCAAGTGTCCATTGACAAATGAGTGGATAAACAAAAAGATGGCACATACCTACAGCTGAAATGTTATTCAGTCTCAAAAAGGAAGGCACTTTTGACACATGTTATCACATGGATGAGCATGAGGACATTATGCTGAGTGAAATATACCAGTAACAAAAAGACCAATACCTTATGATTCCACCTATATGAAGTATCTGGAGAAGTAAAATTTATAGAGACAGAAAGAAGAATGGGTGTTCCCAGAGACTGGAAGAAAATTGAATTGGGAGGTTGTTTAATGAGTATAGGATTTCAATTTTCCGGGTGAAAATGTTCTGGAGATTGCACTACAATGTGAACATATTTAACACGACTGAATTGTACACTTAAAAACTTAAGTGTTATGTGTATGTTACTTAAATTAAAAAAAAATTTAATTCACCAAATTTACTGTGGGGATCTGCCATGAGCTTGCCCCTTGGCAGTACTGAGCACTTTGTAACATTTAGAAACATCACTTCTTAACCACAGTTGACCATTATTGCAAAGGTCCTGTAAGTTTATACATTTATCTGCATTCAGTTTCCAAATGGTCTCGAATAATGGCTTTAGCTCCCTATATTTTGCTTGTGAAGGACAATTGCGTTTATTCTTCACTTGGGTGGAAATGGGAGTTACAGAAAGAAAATAATGGGACGCCTCTCCACCAGGAAATTAAATGCTGCCTTCTGCATTATTTGTGGGTCCAAGGTCCTTTGGCTTATATTATGGCATATGTTTTTAATATGTGTACATCAGCAGACACTTTATTCTTTGTATTTTTTGTGCTGGAGATTTCAAAGCACTTTGTGAATAACAATTTCCTGAGATGCAAGCTTCTGGAATCTAAATTTTGTTTCTGAGAAGAGAGCATGAGCTTTATCTTGAAAAGGGTTGCGAGGTTGAAAAGAAACTTCATCTGTGTGTAGGTGCAGGTTGTAGAGTGTGAGTTGTGAGGGAAAGACAGAGAAAAGGAAGATCTAGGTGTCTTGATGTGAAGTTTATAAAAAATTATAATAATAATTATGCTTTTTGTAATGGGATTTAAACATGATAACTCATTATTACCTTCCTTGAATAAATTAAAGATTCAAAGAGCATACAACCATGAAAGCACTGAACACTTGTTAAGAATTGGGAGTTGTGAATGAGGGTGGGGTACAAAAATGCAGAAATACTTTTAGTTTCTGACATTGAAGAACTTCTCATCTGTATTAATTTTCTGTTGCTGTGTAATAAATCACCACAAATGTAGTAGTTTAAAACAACACAAATTAGGTAGTCAGCCCTGGCCTCAGCTTTCCAGCAGGACAGTGTGGTTTATTGTCACAGTCTCTGCATGGACTCTCCTCAGTTGCTGATGTCTGCTGCAAACACATCATACCTTGCAGTCTCCAACTTCAGCAGGGCCTCAGTGTTACCTGTTAGTTCTAAGACTTACTGGCCTCCTGTTGGCCAGGATTTCTCACATCGTTGACTCTGGTCTAGAGCTTCTCCTCCGTGCATCATGGCATCCAGAGCATACAGCTCCCAGCGCTTACCATTTGGAAATGGCACCTTATCTAGAGATGTCCCTCTCTCCCTGACAGATGGTGTGGTGGGCAGGATTCTAAAATGGTCCCCAAGGTCCATGGCTTATCTTAGTTCCTCCTTGTAAGTGTTGGGGAAACTTTTGAATTAGAAGGGCTATCACTGTGACTATGTAACCTTACATGGCCAAAGGATATAGCAAATATAATTAAGGTCACTAATCAGTTAGCTTTGAGTTAATCAGTAGGATAATTATCTGCTGAACCTGCTCTCATCACCAAGCCCTTAAAAGGCACAGGCCTTTCTGAAGCGAGAAAAATTTTACAGGAGTGATGGAGGGGCTGGCTTTGAAAATGGATGCATCTTCATCACATGAACTTAAGACCTGCCTGTAAGGGTTGAGAGCAGTCCTAGGTCAAGAAACAGGACTTCAGGTCTATAGCCACAAGGAGATGAATTCTGCCAACAACAAGTGAGCTTGGAAGATGAGGTCGAGATGAGATTAGAAGCACAGCTAGTCCACAACTTCGTGAGACCTTGCTGTAAGGCCAAGGCCAGGGATGAATTCGTTTGTGGCACCTAGTGCAAAATGAATATAGGAGTCTCTTCTTCAAAAAGCAGAAAAGGCTGGGCACAGTGGCTCATGCCTATAATCCCAGCACTTCGGGAGGTCGAGGAGGGTGGATCACCTGAGGTCAGGAGTTCAAGACCAGCCTAGCCATTATGGTGAAACCCTGTCTCTACAAAAATACAAAAATTAGCTAGGCATGATGGTGGGTGCTTGTAATCCCAGCTGCAGAGGAGGCTGAGGTCGGAAAGCTGCTTGAACCTGGGAGGGAGAGGTTGCAGTGAGCCAAGATTGTGCCATTGTACTTCAGCCTGGGTGAAAGAGTGAAACGCCAAAAAAAATTTAAAAGGCAGAGAAAAGGTATTTTCTTTTCTTCCATGATCTCTCTCTTCACTTGTGAAGGTACTTTTTTATTGGCTATTTACTGCCAAGATGCTCCCTTTGGCTCTAGGGTAATCATGAGGTTGGTGTAGACACCCATAGCTCATGACTTAGGTGCAGATGCCCAACCCTGATCCTCCTGTGTGTTCCTCCAGGACTCAGTGCATGTGAAGGGCAGCTGTGATTGTTTAGTAAAGGTGATGGAGAAGAGAGGTAAAAACTCATCCCAAGGTGGTGAACAGGTGGTATAGCAGGTGGGTCGAGTCATGAGCAGAGGGTCTCAGCCCTGACATGTGTTCACTGACCCATTGGACTTCATCTGCAAAATACAAATGCAAAGGTAGTTAAACAAAATTTAAGATTATGTGTAGAAAACCATAAACCGCAAATGAGGATGTGGCACTGTATGGCTGTATGGTCTCATCCCTTGAGGCTGGCCACAGCAAAGGCAGAAGGTAGAGGGTGTGAGACCATGGATAACGCCGGTTTCATGATATTTGGGATATTATCCATAGAGTTCTAGGCTAAGCACAGAAAGGCAAAGACACCAGGAGTGTTCTGAGAGTAGAAGTGCAGGGATCAGGCACTAGAAGTTTTAGTGAAGTTGAAAAGTAGGTGGAGTGTGGTGTATCACATGAGAAAGAGCTGAAGAGCTAGGAAATGGTGATCTAAGATTGAAATGTGAGTCTGAACTTTTTGTGGTTGCGGTAAAGGGGGCTGAAGTGGAATGAAAAGCAAATAATTCTGTGTTGGGGGCAATAAAGTAGCCATGAAGCTGGGTATCCATAGAGGCTGGTCTTCCTCACACCTTCCTCCTTCTCCTCCTGCCCCCATATCTTGCTCACCCAGATCACCACAGAAAGTCAGGGGAAAATGGAGTCACAGGGTTTTCATAACATTAGTTTCCAGCTGTCTCATACAGCTCTCAAAATATACATACCCAAATTATCAATTTGTGCGAGATGAACATGTGAAAACTTCCCCTGGAGCTAAAACATCACAGAACGACTTTATTTTACTTTATTTTTTTTTCAGAAAAGAAATCACAAATGTGGTATTGGAGACACATCAGTACAGTCATTTGTTATTTGTGTGACCTTTTTATATATCTCTCTCTAAAGGCAAAACGGAAATTTAAACATGCATACTCAATGTGGCCTGTGCATTTAAGAAAACAAAAATGCTTTTAAATGATTTGAACTGTATAATGGAATATCATGCATTAGTATAAACATCTTTTGTATGGAAAGAAAGAAAAGAGTATAGGGTAATGTTATTTTCTCTGGTTATGTTTTGTGTTAAATTTATTTTAGGCATAATTGATTAGTATTGAATATGACAATATCCCTAACTAGAGAATGGGCCATTGAGCAAACATTGTTTCTGATATGATTCTTTTAGGATATTTTCTTATTGTCTGTGTCCATAAAATTAACTAGGAAGGAAAATGCTGGAAAGAAGTCTCTGGAAAGAGAATTAAATACGAGGCAGACTACTACCTAACTGTAAGAAACAAGTGAATATTAAGGAACTGTAATTTCCCTACACTTCCACAATTTTTAAAAAGAATGCCTTGGTGGGGCTTAGTGGTTCACACTTGTAATCCCAGCACTTTTGGGAGGCTGAAGCGGGTGGATCATGAGGTCAAGAGATTCAGACCATCCTGGCCAACATGATGAAACCCTATCTCTACTAAAAATACAAAAATTATCTGGGCATGGTGGTGCATGCCTGTAGTAGTCCCAGCTACTTGGGAGGCTGAGGCAGGAGAATTGCTTGAACCTGAGAGGTGGAGGTTGCAGTGAGAGATCGTGCCACTGCACTCCAGCCTGGACGACAGAGCAAGACTCTGTCTCAAAAAAAAAAAAAAAAAAGAATACAGCATGTTGTTCAGAAAGGGTCCCTTTTTATTTCATAAATGCACAAATTGCACCTGGCTAGACTATCTCCCAGTAGCTTCCTATGAAACATAGAATTTTCAACTGGAAATTTTTATGATAAAAAGAGGGTAGTGGAGGAAAGAAAATAGTGAGAAGGGCCCTGGAGCATTTGAATGTCACCTGGATTCCTAAGTGTGATCTTGAGGTGAAACTTCTGATACTATAAAAAACCAGTAGGGACACACTAACAATCTCTGGTCTTCCATAATTAGTTTCACTGACTCTCCTAATGCTGTGGCTGAATTCTTGGTAAATTCTAAGTATCAAATTGTTGTTGGAGTTTCGATAAAGATGTTGTCATGCACAGCTCAGATTAAAATAAAAATAACCTGTTTACCTGTTGCATGGAGGTTCTCAGCGCTAAAGTTTTCTGGGACTCTGTTCTGCTAAATAATAGTGTTTTTGTAGAGGAAAAAAAAATCCCATTCATGTTTTTAATGAAAGTGACTTTCATGGTATTCAGGTGATTAAAAAAATTTGATTCTGGAAAAATGTAGGTTTGTGTATTTATATCATCAAAACATCATTCAGAAACAGGTTTTAAAAGTATGTGTTCTTGTAACCTACGTAACAAACCTGCACATTCTGCACATGTATCCCAGAATTTAAAGTAGAATAATTTTAAAAATATGTGCTCTAAAGAGTTTGTATCTTCTTGAAAGAAGCACAAGGTTTTTTCAGTGTACCATTTCAGCCTGAAGCAATATTCTTGCTGTTCACCTAAGAAAAGCAAGAAAAATCCATCAAATCATCTGACATTAGGGGTTTAAGTGCAAGTGAATCCTTTTCAGCCCATTCCAGTGGCTCCAACCAGGCAATGAATTTGCATCTCAGCACCATTAGATGGCCTGGAGTTCTTAATTACGAAACAAATGGAAAGTTGCTGCCTAGTGCTGACAGCTCCTTTGTGTATCATTATTCGCAGAACATGAATGATTAATGGAATTTTCCCAACACAGTCAAAGTTGTTTACTGTTGGAATTAAAGCTGAAATTGGCAAGGTCCTAGTGGGAAGACTTTTGCTATAATGTCATGGACCTGCCAAGCTCTTCAGATGAAAAATAGGAACAATTAGTGATGGCTCTGAGCAGTTCTGGATATTCTTAAGTCCTTGTCCCCAGTGAAATAATCTTTATTTGGATGTTGTATTGGGGATAGGTACTGACATTTAATCTCTCCATGTGGATTATAAACATCAGTGACGGGGTCTGTGTCCTGATCAAAGCACTGTGCCCAGGTGGGCAGCAAGTTGGCATTATTCCAAAGCCTGAGATAGAATAATTGAAATGCAGATCATCCATTTCAACTCCACTATTCTAGAAATCCCAACACCTTTCTGCAGAGGCTCAAGGGTGGTGGCCAGGGTATCAGGGGAGGTTGGGGACAATTGTCAATGCCTTGCTTTATGAAGAGCTGTGGCTCTGGAGACAGAATCTTCTTAGTGATTTAGATAAGGAAAATAATAGCTATGAAAAGCAAGGCACAGACTAAGAGCATAAATAGGCAGGCATAATTAAGGAGAATCCTAAATCTGTTCTAAGGTTTTCTCTCAAACTCTGCCCAGAACACATCATTATATACTTGTAATTCTCTGTCTAGTAACTCTATCCCAAAGTACTGCAAAATCAAAATTCACTCTGACCCAGCTTTGCACATCCATATTTCTGTCCCACCTTCTTAATGAAGATCACTGCAAGCTTTCTTTTTCTCTGCCAATAGTAGCGTGCAAATAATCCTTCCTCTTTAATTATTTCCAAAATTGACAGTGTCTTCTGTAGCATGGTGGTGAATAAGGAATGATGAGTTCAGTGTTACAGACAGTTGGCTGTGACCATGCAGATGGCATTGATCTTGGGCTTTAGGGCCAGAAATTTGCCTCGTTATTAGAAAGTGGCTTGTGAATTTATTGGTATTGTCTCTGTGATATAGATCACACCAAATATACCTAGAACTGACAATTTCTCATTGTAATTAATCAATGCTGCCATTTTGCCATGAAGGAAGATCTATTTGGTAGAGCATGCAACCTCTTAATCACCATGTAGATGAAAGTTGCATACACCTCTTTTACGGGTTTTGATTGGGCATTATTAGCCTCTGACTTGTGATTTTTGGCTTCCCTTAGAGATATGAGTGCATGGTGTTATACATGTAATTTATAGATTGATATTGATTCTGTATATATTCTACCTGACGATACAGAGTTTAAACCTCTCTGAATGTGAGTTTTGTCACTATTGCCTGGAGTAAATACTGGTTTCTGAATATTATATATGCGGCATCATGTAAAGTACTGAATCAGTATAGAGTGAAAGCCTCTAGATATAGTCAACCTGCTTAGTTTTCCCAAATAGGAGCTTCTGAGAAAACAGCTGTCACACATCACTGTCTTTGCAACACTTAAATCTGCAAGATAAAATGAGCTCACTTGTGAACATAAATAATACTTTGTATTCACAAATTAAACAGTCTGGCATTGTTAGGTTGAGCCTTGGACAAGAAAGCAAATACATTCTTTGAAGAAGATGGCTAATTTGTATGAGATAACACCAACTAAATGCCAGGTAAGACTTGTGTTTGGTAAATGTTACTGGTGGTGGTGGTGTGAATAACAGGATAACAGATAGTGTGCTGTTAATTCCAATTGGCAGTAAACCCTGCCAAAAATACTGGATACTGGTCTATGTTGTTTTCCTGTTGCTTGCTCAAATCAGCTTTAAGTGGGTAAAGCAAAGGGCGTGTTTTGATTTTCTAAGAGCTCTCTTTAGGAGATCTGAAGTCTGCGATCTGCAGAACTCTGAGTGAGCCGTGCAGTTTCACAGCTTCACCTATTCTACTAAATGTTCTCTGCGTTGTGCAAGCAGGCAGGTGATCAACTGGAATGCCACATAGTCTAAGCCCTGTATGTGTATTTCCAACACCATCAGTGACATATAATCATTCCCTGGAGAGGAGAAGAAATAACAGACCCCTACATGTCTCAAGTCACCAGGAGAGTAGTTACTTCATAATAACCACATTCTTCTTTTGCATCATTCTACTATTTGTCCATAACAATGAGTGACTTGGACAAAGCAGGATGTGGAGCACAAAATCTTTTCAAGAGAAAATATTTTACATTTTTTTTCTAAGTCAAAATTTAATTGTTTTTATCATTGGCCTTACTACGTGGTTCCTAGTTGGAATGAGGTGAGTATACACAACAAATCAGGCATAAATTGGAGGAGCATGTAAGTCTGATTTCTTTCCTTTGGATGTGTAGATTCTGGTGCGTAGTAATTTGTGGAGATGATGTAAAAATCAGAGAATATCCTACAGAGCATAAATAAATGATGGTCCACTAGTTAAGTGGTATCTGCAGATAATATCGATACATTCCTTGAGGTATGCATATCAAGCGAAACTAATATGTGAAAACGTTGATATAGCACTTAAGAGCGTGATGTCCAACAAAACTGAACATAGTTCTACCACTTAATTTCTGGATGACTTGCAAAGCTTATTTAACTCTTTGAGCTTTGATTTCCTCAAATCATAAATGCAGTTAAATGTTGTAAAACTTGAGATACAATTATGGTAGGGGTTAAACAAGATAATCTAGGTAACTGCAAAGCACAGTGCCTGGAACATGGTAAACACTCAATAAATCGGCAATATTACTGCCATTCTGATAGCATTCTCATGATTATGGTAATGAAACCTCTGATTCTTCAATAAATATTCCATATTGAATGACCTGGAGTTTTCTTGTGTAGAGGTGACCAAGTAGGCTGAATGCTACATTTAAAAGTACGTGGGTGTGTAAGCATGTGCATTTGCCAGGTCTGAGACAGAACTTCAGCACCTTTCATGGTTCAGTTACCCTTGTGATAGAAAGTTGAGGCCTCTAGAGTTAAAAGCCAATGTGTTATTGTACCCAGTGATTCCATAAAACTTATGAGTCAGAAAAAAAGGAGAATGAGTGCTGCTTTGAACTTGTGACTCTGTGAGATAATTACTTACAATTAGCTCTACTATTTTTCTTTCTGCCACAACCAAGTTTTTACAATTGTTTTATAACTGTGAGTCTCGTCTCTTATTTCGATGCTTGTTTGTTTACTAGCAAACCTAAAATCTCATGATAATATCTACAATGAGGGATTAAGGCTACGTGTGAGTATGTAGAAACTACTCATCCACCAGAAGAAAGGCACCTAGACAGGAAGTGCTCCCTTCTTACCCAGTCCTAAATGGAGGGAACTCGCTCAACAAATTTTGTAGGGAGACACAATGAGGTAAAGAGAAAAGAAATGTTTGTTTTTATTTCCCTCTCTCTCTCCCTTTTATTTTTTATTTTTTTTGAGACAGGGTTACACTGTGCCACCCAGGCTGGAGTGCAGTGGTGTGATCATGCATCACTGCAGCCTTGATCTCCCAGGCTCAGGTGATCCTCTCACCTCAGCCTCCCAAGTAGCTGGGACCAAAGGCATGAGCCACCATGCCCAGGTAACCTTTTTGTATTTTTTGTAGAGACCTTGTTGCTCAGGATGATCTTAAACTCCTGGGTTCAAACAATCCACCCATGTCAGACTCCCAAAGTTCTGGGATTACAGACATGAGCCATCACACCTAGTCAGGAATTTTTCTTATGTCAAATTTTGATAAAACTTGTTGGGAATAAAACTATTACTTAGCTCTGTGAACTTGGATATGCTATATAACTCCTTGTGATTCGACTCTCTCATGTCTAAAATAAGGATAATAGTACATAACTTATTAAGTTGTTGTAAGGATTATATGAGTCCATTTCTGTAAAACAGAACAATGTCTGCCACAGGTAAAAGCCATAATAAGCATTTATAAAAAGTGATAAATTAATGAATAAAATTGGAGCATAAAATTGTTTTATATGTCATTGCTTTTCTTCTTGCAAAACTATATGTGTAAGTTTTATATCCATTTGGCCCCCCCCATATCCATGCGTTTTGCATCCATGGATTCAACCAAATAAAATTTTTTAAAATTCCAGAATAAAAACTTCGTCTGTAATATGTGCAGCCTCTTTTCCTTACCATCATTTCCTAAACAATACAGTATAGGCAACTATTTACAGAGCATTTACATTGTATTATGTATAGTTTTTAGCTTAAAGTTGCTTCCTTACAAATTCTAAATTTAGCCTTACGTCTCCATACATAGGTGAGCTCACCTGGATGTGTAAGCTGACTATAAACCTACTCCTATGCCAAATACTAAGTTTTGGCCAATCAAAGGTAGCTGACTTCTCAAATCGCATTTAAGTAAAGAAAATTCTGAGCTAGAACCATTCCAGCTGTTCCTGGACCTCACTTCTATTTTCCGTCTGCCACGTTCATTTTTCTGTCCCTAAATCTTCAACCATGTGGCAGTACTGGAATCTCTCTGAACCTATTCTGATTCCATAATCATTCATTGCTCATTTCAAGTCTGTTACATTTGATTTGTAAAAGATTTTTCCTCTAACAGTATCGTATGTAATATACAGATAATTTAAGGTATATGGGAGGATGTCCATAAGTTATATGCAAATATGCCATATTGAGTATCTGTATAGTTCGGTGTCTGAGAAATATCCTGGAACAAATCCCTCACAAAGACTGAGGGATGACTGTATATAAATATGCACACATACACACACAGATGCATACTCACACACACATACACATACACATGGATACCAAAGATATATGCATTGAGTAAATATTTTAGTCAGAAAATTTATGTATAATATTTTGGTCAAAAAATAGATATGGAGTGAGTTAATATTTTAGTCAGAAATCAAAATGATAATTTGATTGATTTTGGTTTTTATTCATATGTAAATGTTTCAATGCACTAAATTTGATAAGCATTTCCAAAATCCTCTTTAGAACTCTTAAGCATGTGTGTCTTCTCTCTGAACTAAGTTTTTTATCTTTGAAGCTCTGCAGGCCTTTTCAAGTCTACATGTCTTTGATGGTTAACAACCTTTATTATACAGAATGCCACTTTTGCTTTATTTCCTGGCATGAAATGATCGGTTATGACTCTGCCCGTTAGTGTCTGTGGACTTACTGTACAAAGGCACATATGCTGTGTTATCTTCTATGAGCTGATTGGTTATTGCTCCTGTCTAATTAGTAAAAGTGATAACGTGAGATTCATCTTTGTTTTTACATTTTTACCTTCTTTAGAAGTTGGATTTGTGGCATTTCCAAAGCCAAAATGACATGGGCATTTTAGTTTTATTTTTTATAAAGAAACTAATCAGAAAAAAATCAGTGATTTCAGTACCCAGCTATCAAGGCTCACCTCATCACCTTTCTGGCTCACCTTTCTTGTACATTCCTCCCATGGGCCTAAACAGCTGCTTCTCAGTCTTGCTTATCATAGTCATATTTTGATAACAGCAGTAAGACTCCATCTGGATTAATATCAGAAATAGAGCCAAGGAGAATCTTAAGGGCTCCTGATTTCATGCAGCAGCTACTAGGAGATCCTTTGTTGGTATGTCAGGGGAAAGGCCAGAAGTGAGGAACAAAATGAACAGTGGCAGAGAAAATGCTCTCCATTACCATCCTTGAGATTATTCTGTGGCCCATAGGAATATCTTCTGAATCTAGGACTTTTTATAGCAGGTATGTGATTTCCCTCCCAGAACATTGTCATGCTATTTTAAACATTTAGAAAAATGCATCAACAGACATTACTAAAAAAATAAGCCAACAGCACATTCAAATGTCAACCACTGTGAATCTGTCTACCCCACTGTTTTTTTGTTTTTGTTTTTGTTTTAATGAAAAATTGAGGGAAAACAGAGACAATTGGTAATAGGAAATATACAAACAAACAAATTCCTATTAGAATTCAGACTTTCTACCCGGGCAGGAAAGACTCCAAAAAAATAATTGCCTCCTGGATTAATAATCCAGAACTGAGCTGATGGTTTCATCTCACAATAATGTTTGACCTGATATTCACTTTTAACTCACAGTGGTAATCGTAAAGTGAAATCTTACAACTCCTGTCAAATTCTCAATTTTAATCCCCCAGTAACTGGTTTGGTACCATTTTGGAGATGTAAGATAGCGTATCAGCTGCCCTGGGTGTTGTTAGTGCTCTATTAACACTCTGCTCTTGGGAGATTGTAGGGGTTGAGGCTGATGTTTAGAAACTTCTTCCCCTTAGGTACTTAGGAGAGAGACCTACTAATGTATCCACAGAAGACACAATGTACACATTCCACAGTAATAAAGGAATGTGTTTCTTTCCAAATCCCATTTCAGGCTGGCACTTCAGAGGCATGCTCTTGGGAGTGTATCCCTAGCTGGACTTGATTTTTGAAATGCAGCTGCTAGATTGCCATTCAAGTTTATGCTGTGCTAGTAGGTTGGTGCAAAAGTAATTGTGATTTTTGCCATTACTTTCAATGTTACTAGGTTGGTGCAATTTTATTATGTCGACTCAGTGTGCTTAAACTCTTCATATGTGATGAGTAGATATTACATGAGGAGATTTTATTATATTCAGTGGAGTCTGTCAAATGTTTACTGTTGGACTTAGAAGGAGAGGATTGAGCGAAGATTTTGGATTATTGGATCCATTAGTCAAAGGCTGTAGCAGAAAGTGTGATAGTGTCCATTTTTCTTGAGCTGTGTATTATTGGAGACTTTAGATATCTCTGTTTGTTGACATATTTCCCTTTGAAACATGTATTACAGTGAAAAACAACTTTAGCACTTAGGAGACCAGAGCATCAGGTGTCACTCTGCCTCTAACTATATGACCTTGGATCAGTCTTCTTACCTCTATACTCAGCACTCTGAAACTGTAAAATGGATATACTGGATTAGATGATTTCAAAGGCCTCTTTTAGCTCTGAAAGCAATAACTATCACTCTAATATATGTGTTAATGGTGTAAAATAACTGAGTTACATTCATGAACTTCTAATAATGACTGGACAGTATAGACTCAAAAAGTATATACTGGACAGTATAGATTTTTTCTTTAAATTAAATGATGTTAGAACAACACAAGGGAAGGGAAGGGAAAGGGAGGAGAGGGGAAGGAAAGGAAGGGAAGGGAAGGGAGGAGGTTGGAAAAAGAAGGGAAGGGAAGAAGAAAGGAAAGGAAAGGGAAAAAAAGCAAAAGAAGAAACCTTTCCAGCATCACTAACATTGCCACAGGGCAAGATAAAAGGATGTGCATTTGCGCCTGGATGTTTGTAGGATGCAGTCAAAAGAATTGATTCAGAAAGCAGACTTCTTAGGTCCACATCCTTCCTACCTACAAACTGAATAACTTTCAGCAAGTTACTCATTTTCTATGCTTCAGTTTTTTCATCTGCAAAATGCTGATAGTAATTTTATCTACCCCATAAAAATCATGATGTGTGTCAGGTTAAGAACAAAGAATCCACTCTGATTTCTAGGATATATTTTTAGGTAAAACAATCAAAGTATATCACAGTAGTGTGCTACTTTAATGTAAGAAATAAAAGCTGATACATGAGTTCACTTGTTTTTTGAAAGAGAAATATTTGAAGGATTATCACCAAATGCATAAGAAGATTCTCAATAGAAAGGGAAACAGGGGCACATGCCTGTAAGGGCCCAGCTACTCTACTCGGGAGGCTGAGAAATGAGAATCTCTTGAATCCAAGAGGACGAGGTTGTAGTGAGCCAAGATCATGCCACTGCACTCCAGCCTCAGTGACAGAGTGAGACCCTGTCTGAAAAAAAGAAAAAGATAAAGAAAGGGAAGCAGGATGGAGTGTTTGTGATGAGGGAGAAACTTGACTGAGGACATCTTTCCTGTAGGTTTAACTTATGAATGATGGAAATATTTTACATATTCACAGCACGACATTAACTAAAAAAAAGGCACCATCAAATTGAATAGAACAGAAAATGAACCTAACTTTTTATAAAATTAAAACATAGCAACACGGAAGAAATAATTATTTCAAGTAATATTTGAACACTACTCTGACTATAGGTTTTTAATGAGGTATATACTGAGAAGGGAGAATCGAAAGTCAATCTTAGATATACACAGAAGGATCACTGCTGATTGTAATTTTGAATCTATTTTTTCTATATTGTAGGATTAGAAACGAAGAATTTCACTGTCACAAAAAAGTACATTTAAGAAAAAAATAATTCTTAAAAATTAAAAATTCTTTAAAAATTAAGCAAAAACCTACAATATTAATATTAAATTTGAATTGAAAATATCCATGTAAACTCATTATTTATACATGATTATGTTTATCTATCTATCTATCTGTCTATATCTATCTATTTCTAGCCTAAAAACCTTAATATCCCAGTAGCAGTGACACACCTACACTTAAATCTTGAGTTCTGAGTTCCATTGCTGTCTTTGAATACAGGGGTGAGGGAACAGCTGATTTCAGGTCTCCTTCAGAGAAAAGTGCAAGGTGAGCTGGAACATGTGCTTGTGATAGAAAATAAGGACATATCTCGGAAGGACATAGGATCTTGATGTAAGGGACTCCCTCTGGCCAAATTTGGTATACCAAAACCAAAAATGGTGATAATGTATTATAAAAAAAATACTTCTGTTACAATGGACAAATCCAGAAGTTATAACATTAACAAAATTAACAGATCAATTTATTATAATAATTTTAAAATTCAAGAGCCCATAGTGATATTGAAAAGGAAGACAGAGGAGGTATGCAGGGCTTTTCTTTAAAGAATAATACTAGCTTGTAACTTTAGAAGGAATAATATAATTTGATCACCAATGTTTGCATCAGCCAATTACTGACAAAACCAAGGATTATCAATGGAAGTTAAAACTATTCAGTGATATGTTGTTGAGAAACAGGTTATTTGCACAATGCTGAAGTATCATGTTGAAGGTAGAATCATGCCCCGCCCCCCCCCCCCAAAAAAAAGTTTCTGTCCCAATCCCTGGAACCAGTGAATATGTTAGGTGACATGGCAGAAAGGAATCAATATCATAGATGGAATTATGATAGCTTGTCATTTTATTTTAAAATACAGAAATTAAACTGGATTATACAAATAGACCCGTTTTAACCACAAGGGTTCTTAAAATTGGAAGGAGGCAGAGAGATGGTAAAAGTGTTGTGATTTAAAAAGGACCCAACTGCCACTGGCTATGAAGACAGATGAAAGAGCCAAGTAATGTGAGTGGCCTCCAGAGACTGGAAAATTCAAAGAAACTGCTTCTTTCCTATAGCATTTAGAACGGAATGCAGTCCTGCCAACACACTGACTGTGGCCTACTGAGATCTGTGTTGGACTTCTAATCTACAGAACTGCAAGGTGATAATTTGTGTTGTTTTATGCTTCTATATTTGAAGTCATTTGTTACAGCAAGAGTGGAAAGTGAATACAATCACCCTACACAGCAATTACAAATTACAAAAGGAAAAATCTACTGTTAAAATGGATAGATCCAGCAGTTATTAAAAAAAAAAAAGTCAAACATCCTAATTGACAAAAAAGAGCACTTGACATTACATAGTTCCTCACATGATGCCACATGAAATACATGTTATTAATGGATTACACTCACCTAAATTATTGAGCACAAATCTAATCAATGCTCTCTATCTAATTTCTAGTTTATAGGAAATACAGGGAATAGGAGAGGAAAATAAACACGCTGAGAAAGTTAATTAAATAAATAAAAAAATGACGCATATTTTACAGTCAACTGGCCTGGAGTTTTCAAAATGTCAATGTCTTAAATGAAAAGGTGGGGTAGAATTCATCAAATGCAATTTGTCAACATTGATTGAACCCTAGCTCAAAAATTAATTTATGGAAGGCATTTTTGGGTAATTAGATAATTTGAATATAGACTAGAAATTATATGTAGTACACTTTTGTAGATTCTTAGATGTCGTAATAGCATTGTGGTTATTAGGAGAATACCCTTATTTTTAGGAGATGTATATGAAAGTATTCAATAGTGAAGTGTCAATCTCTTTGAATTTTGTTTTCAAATGATTCGGGAAAAACCAAAAAAGTGAAATGTGACAAGAGGTTCACAATTGTAAAATCCAAGTGAATAATATATGTGTATTTATTGGGCTGTTCTGTTACTCTGTTTGCTACTCTTCAAAGTAAGTGTTAAAGCTGGGTGCAGTGGCTCATGCTTGTAATCTCAGCATTTTAAGAGACTGGGTGGGTGCATTGCCCGAGCCCAGGATTTTGAGACCAAACTGGACAACATGGCGAAACCCTGTCTCTACAAAAAAATACAAAAATTAGCCAGGCACAGTTGCTACTAGTGCCCACTTAGTACTAACTACTGGAGTAACTGAGGTGGGAGGATCACCCGGGATAGTTGAGGCTGAAGTAAGCAGTGATTATGCCACTGTGTGCCATCCTGGGCAAGTAAGACCCTGCCTCAAACAAAAACCACACAGGTACACACACAAAGACACACACATACACTGAGAGAAAAAAGTAAATCCTTTGAAACAGTAGGTTGATCAAACAGAGACTTGATCTAAAAGATTAGAACGATCTGAGGAACCTGGAGTTTAGGTTGCATTGACAATTAATCATGAAACTAAAGTGCTTAGAAAATGTTCAGGCACTAGTAAGCCTTGATAAACATAAATCAAGGAAGCTTGCAATTCCATACCACACCTGTCTGTCGTGTGCTTTGTCAGGCCACTGAGGAGTTCCTAAGACATTTGGGCAAAGAGCACCCAAGTAATAGCAATGCAAATGGTGAGGCAAATCAAGTACAAAAGACCCCAACAACAACAAAAGTAAAATATTATTACAAACTTAGCAGCAATTAAAAACCAAGAATAACTCAATAAGGCATGAGCGATGCACTGATAACAAAGCTCGCTTTCTGGAAACTGGGAATTCCAGCAATCAGCTTGGCTCCCTAAATGGCAGGACCTCCACAGCACTGCTCAGCTTTTTGTAGCAGCCAGGCTTCCTGGCACAATACTAGGTTAAGGTCTGGAGTAAACTCCCTTAGCATGCTAATTTTAGTTTATCAACATCACATGTTAGTGACTCTTCATAACTCTTTTAATAGCTACCAACTTCCAATGGAATTTCGTGTTATTTGCACATGAACAGTGCAGAAGGGGATCAAATTTGAAATAAGGTCTTGGTGCGTCTAGAAGACCTTTACAGCCCCACTAAAGGGCGGAAGACTTAACTTTGAGAAACACTTCTTTGGAGCCCAGTCATTCCAACAAAATATGTGTTACTCTCTATTTCTATGTAACTCACCTTTAAGATCAACATTGAAATATAGTTACAAGGATTCCAGTGATGCATAAATAATATTTAAGAGTTCTTCTTTTGCTGAAAGTTCTTTCAGTGTCCCACTCTTTCTTACATTTGTTAATTTTTCTCTTTAACCTTCCCCATGAATCCTAAATCTGAAAAGCTGACTAGCATTAAATCAGAAATAACAGAAAGGATCAAAATGAGGGAATTCATTTGCTTAGAAACAGAAGCCCACTTATCCCAGACAAAAGACAACTGAGCATAATTGGTATCAACTTCTTTGACCCATTTTAGCAAACATTTTTGTATTGTTTTAACAATCTTAATGAACTCCCTAAAGGCCTTGCCCCTGTTGATACACAACCCTTCCCAGATTAGGAATTCTATTTTGAAGAAAACAGCCTCCCCAAGCAACTACCACATCCTTTCCCTTTTAAATTACAATCCTGCAACACTTGAGTGATTGTAACATACTCAAGGCCTCTAAAAGGAATGGGACTATTCTGGCATCACAATTCGCTGGCTAGCCTCATTTTGAAGAATTCATCTCTCCTAATGTTGTTAAAATAAGGTGAGGCAGCCGTAACATATGTCTGCTACTTTGTAAAGGAGGAGCTTAAAGTAAACCAGGAAAAAACGCATGAGCAGGCTTGAAGAAGTAACTGAGTCAAACAATGTAAGGTATCTGCTAGACTCAGAGGAGTCAGCTCTTGCTTTTTTTTTTTTTCTTTGAGACAGAGTTTTGCTCTTGTTGCCCAGGCTGGAGTGCAATGTCTCAATCTCAGCTCACCACAACCTTTGCCTCTCAGGTTGAAGCGATCCTCCTGCCTCAGCGTCCCGAGTAGCTGGGATTACAGGTGCACACCACCACACACAGGTAATTTTGTATTTTTCATAGAGATGGGGTTTCTCCATGTTGGTCAGGCTGGTCTAGGAACTCCCAACCTCAGGTGATCCACCTGCCTCGGCCTCCCAAAGTGCTGGGATTGCATGCATGAGCCACCATGCCTGGCCAAAGTCAGCTCTTTCAGTTACTTGCTATATTCACCAAAGACAAGAACCTGTGATGGTGAGAGAAAGAGAGTTCACAGTGTGCACTGTTAGGGATGCACATATTCACACCTGCCCACTTCTGGTATGGTCAACAGGGAGCAGAGGACATTCTTGTACTTGATTTAGCAGCCATTCATGTCATATCTACCATGTAGCAGTCACTGAATTAAGTCAAGAAATGCATTGTAAATTCTATTCTTGGGTTTATTGACCAGTAGGGAAGGGAGTTCAAAACAATGTCCAAATGCTATAATTGAGTATAGTGTCAGATTTAGTGCAGAGTAGGGGTTGGGAAGGAGAAAGTAGAAAGAGACATATACTGATGCTTAGGTAGAGGATGAAGATGCAATGCTCAGGCATACGGAACAGCCTGAGCACATGATGCTGTCAGGTGGCCAGAAGGGAATAAGTATAGCGTGGGGGAGGAGGCTATGGGAGCTGATGCTGAAGTTACTGTACCTTTGTGTGCCAGGCTGAAGGATTGGGTCCATGCTGACATGGGCAGACTGGCCTTTTAGGTACCCCCTTGAGACATCAGTGTGCTAGCAACTTGCAAGGGGGAAGGTGTTGGAGGGAAGAATAAGAATCTGTTGGTGGTTATGAAAATCCGGGAGGAGACCTCATGAAATACTGCATTGAAAGCAAAGGTTGTGTTAATATCATGCAGAAGTGGGTGCAAATCGAAACAAAAAAGTTATGCCATAAAAAGTTATACCATAAGCTCAAGAGTCTACTGTCTCCGACCGGATAGGAGTCAGGATGGGGCTGTGAACACAAGCTGTGTTGTATTTATATATTTATTTGTCAATTTATTTATTTACTTAGAGACTGGGTCTGGCTGTGTCACCCAAGCTGGAGTACAGGGGTGCAGTCATGGGTTACTGCAGCCTTGACTTCCCAGGATCAAGTAATCCACTCACTCCAGCCTCCCAAGTAGGTGAAACAACAGGCATGCACCACCAGCCTCAGCTGATTTTTTTAAAAATTTCTTTTGTACACATAGGGTCTCATTATGTTGCTGAGGCTGCTGGTCTCAAACTTTCGGGTTCAAGCTATCCTCCTGCTGTGGCCTCCGAAAGTGCTAGGATTGCAGGCATAAACCACCCACCTGGCCTGTGCTGGTATTTAACAGTCACAACTAATGGAGTGCCAGTCACTCTGTAGATGTCTTCATTTTGTTTATCTATTAAGAAAATAGTCCTTTAAGGCGTCATCTATCAAACATTCAAAAATGTGTAACAATTTTTTGACACACAGAATAAACTGACTCCTGGAAGAGGTGCTTTTTTATTCTCTGTACAGAGGTCATATCACTTGGGGTTGGATTCTCTGAGGGGTTTTAGGTAATTAATAAACTACTGAATGTTTAGGTAACTAGTGTTGAGGGACATAAAGGAGTCACACCCATCTTAGAACTAATACTGTAACATTTGTGGATATGATTTTATTCTAAGTATCTCCAAAGGTATGCTATCCAATGTCAAGGCATAGTTTGCATCTACTGAATAACTGCAAACAAATTTATGGCTCTATGACATGGATATGCTTGCAAATCCCACTGAAAGCTGAGAGATATTCTGATGACACTCATTCAAGAAAGGATGATAAATTTTGTAAAGGTCCTGATTCTATCATCAAAGCACTCCAGACAGAATGCACAAAAGAGAAAGAAGAGGGTCCAACTTTGAGATTAGAATCAACTCCATGTGTGTCAATCTCTTCTTTAAAAAGGTACATATATTTTCATAGATACTTGAACAAATATATTTCATCGATAAAAATGAAAATTTAAAGCAAGCTAAATATGCATCAAGAGGAGAATATTTAAAGCATCATGAACTGTACTATGAAATAGCATGCAGCTGTTTAAAAAAATCAAGAATCTACAGAATCTGAAATAGAAAAATATCAGAGATGTATTTCTCAGTAAATAGGGCAAGCTACTTTTCAAAATATACGTGTGATAACAAAGGATATTTCTATAAATGCACAAAAGACATCTGAAGAATCTATACCAATCAGCTGTGGGAGCTGATGCTGAAGCTACTGAACCTTTGTGTGCTAGGCTGAAGGAGTGGGTCCATGCTGACATGGCCAGTGCTTTCCACTAGTTAGTGATTTCTGTGTTGGAAATGAAAGGGGATTTCCATTCTAGACCAGTGATGCCTAACAGAGTTGTCCATGAAAAGACCACTTGAAAAGTGACTAGTGAGACTGAGGAACTGAGTTTCTAACTTTATTTAATTTTAATTTCTCTAAAAACTAACATGTATTTCTTTTGTACTTAGAAACAATTTATTTACAATTTATGGAAATAAAAAGTAAAGGAGTAGTGAGAAAGGCCCAATGTGATTTTTAAATCTCTAAGTTTTAATTCCTACATTTTAATCATGGAACACATAAGTCACATTGCTTGTAAAGTGCAGGAATAGGTAAAGATACTTAGAATATGTGTAAATGAGTTAAAGGGACTCATATAAATTCTTAGATGAAGAAAAAATGGCTAAAGTCCTAGAGTACGGTATTTTTCTAACAACTATCACTAAAATACATTTTTTTTTATGTCACCGCACAAAGATGCCTTCGAATTTTGCCTAATTTTCTAACTAAGGCAACTGATAGAAATGTATTGGAATAATCTGATGTTAGAATGGGGATTGAATTTTTCTGATGATAGATAAGTCCACTTTGACACACAGATTCTAGAAAAGCTGAGTCCCTCAGTTTTGAATCTGAGAAAAGTTGAATCTCAGAGAGTAGAGATCTGGAGTCCTGCAGCTCCCTAATTTTTATGAACATTATTACATTTGGCTCAGTAGCATAAACATCTGTCTGCTGCTCTCAGTCCCTTTGATTGTGGCAAACTCTTTGTTTTTTCATATTATAAAAGGTAGTAGTTCACCACTGGTTTCTTGGTATCAGTGGACTGATCAGAAAGAAGAGGGAGGTGTGGCCAGGATCCCTTTGGCAGACAATTACTCTAGCCCTGGCACAGCCCAGTCTGTGCTAAGTGGGTGTCTATGAAGCTCTGATTCAGACAAGTGGAACTTTCAGAGCTAAAAGATCCTTCATAAAATCTATCAGTACATGAATATACGTTGCAGGTGGTTACCGGAAGGAACCCTTGCATATTAAAATGTGATATGATTGAAAAGTTTCATAACCTAAATCATAAAAGTAAGTTGCATTTTCATGTGGAGCATGTTAAGTTGAGTTTAGTGTTTATAGCAGCAGGCTGTGTCCATGTTACTCATAAACACAAAGGAGATATAACCCTGACTTTAGAGTGAAACTGCTATATCCAAAAGCTTTATTTCTAAATAAAATGATGCAACAGAAAATAAGTAGCCATTTAAAGAACCAGCTACCTTATACATTTTCAGAAACAAATTACCTCACTGAAACAAGTTTATTTCTGATTTAGATTTAACATAGCGTGCTGTAACATTTGAAACTGCTAATAAGTCCCTAAAGCTGTTTTATACATGAAAACAAATTAAATCTGACTATTGTAAAGAAATTGCACCAATATATGAGATATTCCAAGATACAATGTTTCTGAGTACTTTTTTCAAGGCTGTCTTTTAGGAATATATGATAAAGGATGTAAAGTTTGTTGCTTTTTTTAGCCTTAGCAAAGCCATTTATATTTGGAAATGCCATTCTGAGTAGGCTCTGGAGTAGATATGGCATCTCCATAGCGTTCTTTTTTTTTTTTTTTTTTTTTTTTTTAAATAGCCTGCATCCATGGATAGTAAAGGGTCACGATGCTGAGAGCTTTTTATCTACCATAGCAGTTATTGGGGATAATAAACCTTTTTCCATATTAGGCCTTGGAGAACATGCACATGAAAAATTATATTTGAGGGAATTTATCATTTGTATAATGGATCAATTTAGCACATTTGTTTGTCATATTTAAAAAAAGAGAATCCTTATAAAGCTGGAATTGTAAATGTTTTTCAGAAAATCCCATGTTTAATCAGTCATTGAAATGATGCATTAAATTTGAATCTGCTTTAACTTGCATGACATCATGGTCCATGCGAGAGAGCTGAAATTAATCAAGATAATTCTGTTGTATGACCTACTTTGGCATTTTCATCTGATGGAGCCAGGAAATGGGCTGGCTAATAGTCCATTTTGGAGTATTCTGAGATCTTAGCAATTCCATATTTAAGGAGGTTAATAGGATACTAATTGGGGCCTAGGTGAAAAGTTCACAAGAAAAATGAACTCACCTGGATATGAGGAGTATGCACAGCCCTAAGCCCTCCCCTTTACAATGGCTCTTCCAAAGGGTTTCACCTCCTAACTCAGAGAGAAAGCAAGCTCCCACCTTGGGAGACTTGCACAGCCAGCATTCTGTCTCCTGGTCCCTGGATAACAATGGCTGGCCAGATGCCAAGGTTGCAGGCCACTAGCAACATCAGCATTCTGCTTCTGATGAAATGAAAGTAAAGGGAAAAAAATCCCAAAGGGGAAAATAAATGTCAAAAATCCAACCTTTCTAAGAGTTGATGTGAACTTTCAAGAAAAGCACGTTATTAAGACTTAAGAAGCTCCATTTTAAAAAAACCAACTTTTATTCATCACTTTTGCAGAAGTAAAGGTAAACCCTGTTTTATTGTTTATTTTTTAACAAACATGACAGTCTGAGCTTGTGTCATTATTATTGATTAGCTTGTGGCTCTATTCATCAAGACCAATAGAGAAGGTAATATTCTTTCTCAATTTTCTCTCCCGTAAATATTTGTAATAACTCCTGGATGACCTGGAAAATTTATCAACATAAAATTGCAGTGCTCTGAAATATTTCAGACTTTCTCTGTTGCGTTATGGGCCTCCCCACCCCTGGCAATGTTAGACTGTCCTAACGATGTCCCCGCATTGTCATTCCTCACCTTGTTCTCATGATAGTCTACCCATGGATAGCACATTGTGCTTTTCTTAATATTTGCTTAGCCTTCTATGTACAGAAAGAGTTAAGGATTTTTCTACCGTAATGGCTTATGGCATGTCTTTCCATCTCCCTCTCAGTGTACAATCCATCTTCCAAGTTTCCAGAAGCTGCTGAGATTTTTAAAAACAGCTGTAATCTGTGGTCATTGATGGTGGAGTAGATTGTTTGCCAAACGATTACCATAACTGTCAACCGAAATCAGAAAAATAATCTCATTGTGCTGGACAGATGCGTTTCCTGCATTATTGATATAGTCACTCTGGAGTAATAGAGAAATATAAAGCATTGTTCTATTTACAAAAGGAGATTGGCCAAGTCCTTGAAAGTGAGTATGAGGGACAGGCACTTACAGGAAGTGAGATATAGTCAACTCAGTAAAAGTTATGTGTCAGGGTCAGGTGACCTCTATAGTCAGCAGAAGAATCTCAGAGCTCTCTCTCCAGTCTCCCTCCTCACATCCAGGCCAGTTTTGTGGTTTATCTAGAAATTCTGAGAACTCTTTCAGACTGAGAGTAGAGACCCGTGGAATCTGTTACACATTCTTTATCCCACATCCCAACAGTTTCCCTGAATATGCAAAGTGTTCTAATGGGTTAATTACACACCTCTGGGTAGTAAGTGAATTGCTCCAGACCACTACATTGCAGAATAGTTTAATTTGTTTATTTCAACCAGATGATCCTCAACATCCCTCTGGAGCAATGAGTTAAATATACCTTATGCCAAGTGGCTTTGCAAGAACGGTCAGTAGTCTTGTATGCTCAGCAATTGCTTCACCATAATTTGAGCTGTGAGTAAAGCTGTGTGATTCTATTTGTTTAGCACACATACCGTGAAATACTAAACACTACACATTTATTATCTCTAATCCATAGAACACAAAGTCCAAGGTAGGGATACCTTTTTAAATCTCCATTTTACTGCTGAGGAAATAGATTAAAGAGGCTCTATAGATTTCCCAAGGTGACAGACCTCTTAAATGGTTGATCCAGGATTTGAACCTAGGTCTCACTCTGGAGTCCATTCCTGCTAGATCATGCTCCCTTCCAACTTACCGAGATATAGACAAAAATATATTATGCATTGGAATTATGCATTGGAATATTTGTATCTAATAAACCTTCCTCAAATATTTATAATAGCCCTGCATACACACACACACACACACACACACACACACACACACACACACACACAAGGACAAAAAGCCATTTTTCTTATGGAAACAAAGGGCAATATCATCTCTGTCCTGTGCCTGCACTAAAGGGCATTTAATGAGACTAGGGTGGATGTGGTGGGCAAGCAAACTTACTAGTTCCTAAATACGGTGCAGCACAAGCACCTAGACTTTAGCAAGATAGTGCCCAGTGTCTCTGAACAGTAGTTAGTGAATTCTGGCAACTCCATTCTGAGTACAAGGCAGAGGGCCAGGAAATCTAAATTCCAACCTGGGCAAGTCAAAGCCTTTGTGGCTTAGTTTTCTATTTAGGAAAATGCATAATCCTGGCATGCTTCTGAGAAATAGCATGCCAGTTCATATATTAACATCCCATAAATACACTGTAAGCAAAAATTTCTGTGAAATGTTGTATAGTGTCCATAGTGGAAATTTAAATTCATATTAAAATTAAGGGCTGTAGGATAATTCACATCCAAAAGATCTGCTATGGTTCCTGTTTTTTTATTTTGTTGATTATGATTTCCAGGGAAATGGGTCAGCATTTTGAGATTCTGAGAGAAAAGTGGCAGGGAGTATTGAAGAAGTTGGTATGGCCATGTAGCACTCTTATTGAGAGGGTTATTATGCTGTCTTTCTGGTCTGGGGAATAGGAAATAGGATCAGGATATATGCTGAAACTGTTTCTGGGAAGGGTGGGCTGTGGCATACGATGAAAACCTTGGGAGAGGAAAACCTAGTCCTCCAGGGCCAAGACTATCATCTACACTTCTGGTTCTGATGTTCTACACCCAACCAACCTGCCACCCCCATTCTCATAGAGAAAGCACAGTTCACTGTTCCATCTGGGGAGGCTCAGTTGCAAGAATTCCACCTTGGCATCATCCTGCCTAGGTTCTACACTGGGATCACATATAAACCCACAGCAAGAATTTGAACACATCTCTCCCCATATTGAATTGCAGTTCCTCAGCTATAAAATGAAGGAGATGATTTAACTGAGCTCCAAGACAAGTGCAGATCTGAGATTCAATGATTCCCCAAAACAACATTATATGACTCTTCTCAAATTATTTAATTCCTCCCTGGGTGGTGATGGTTTTCATCCAGCCAACAGTCATC
Source organism: Saimiri boliviensis (assembly GCF_048565385.1). NCBI lineage: Eukaryota > Metazoa > Chordata > Mammalia > Primates > Cebidae > Saimiri > Saimiri boliviensis. The sequence goes on from NC_133453.1 coordinate 139,113,535, forward strand.
CTTGCCTTGCACCCTTGTCTTGGCATCAGGATCTCCTGAAATGCAGGGCATACTGACTAGCCTCTGGTAGAGAGTCTCAAGCCTGTGGCCAGAAGCAGCTGTATGAATGAGCCACTGTGATGATTTGGAATCACTGATACCGCTTTGGAAGTAAGGGTCTCCAGAAACAAAAGCATGGGCCATGGGTCTCTGGGAAACTGCAGCAGGTTAAGTTCTGACTGATCTGGCTGTTTCCTTCTTGCTGATCTATTGTTTTTCAGTTTGAGCATTGGTTATCCTGAGGCAAAAAAAAAAAGTAAATAAAAAAATAAACCCCACAAGTCTGAAGGGCATAGAGCAGGGACAGAGGAGCCATAAGCAGGGAAGAGAACAAGAGCACACAATGACGTTGCATATAAATAAATAAATACAATTTTGAATAAGAAGCTTCCCCTTCCCTCCTACACACATACTTTTCTCAGTTTCACACTGAGGTATCTTTCCTTTCTTCTCAAAATATCTTCTTAAAACAACATATGAAGAAGGAGCGATTATTTAATATCACTTATTTCTAAAAGTGAACTTTCTCCTGTACACACAAAAATGATGGAAAATTATACAACCAGGAAATGAGATGATAGCAAGTCTTTTTAAAAACTTGTTCTGTCAATTATGTAGCCAGGGTATATTTTGATAATTATGTTAAAATCTCCAAGGATTTATCTGTATTTTTATTTAAGATCTGTTAATTTTTGTTTCACTCATTTTTGAAGTTTTTGTTAATTAGATATGCATTTAGGATTATGATGTTTTCTTGATGAATCTATTTCTTGACCACTGTGAAATTTCTCTATCTACAGTAACACTCTGTCTTGAAGTCTTTTTTTTCTGATACTGATATATTAATAGTTGCATTATGTTTCTTGAAAGTATTGATGGAATATTGTTTATTTGCACTTTTAGTTTCCAGCAGACTGTATTTGTATATTTCAAGTATGTGTCTTATAAGCAGCATGTAGGTGATGATCTTGTTTTAAAAAAAAAAATCAGTCCGAAAATCTTTGCCCTTTAAGTGGAATAATTTATCCATTTGCATTTAATATAGTAACTAACATAGTTTTTTAATCTCACCTCTTTGTTTTCTTTTAGCCCATTTGGTATTTTTTCTTTGGTTTGTCTCTTCCTGCCTTCTTTGTGTAGGTCCTATAATTTTTAATATTATATTTTAGCTTTATGTTTACTTTTTAGCTATTTCTCTTTTTAATATTTGTTCTAGTGATTATAATAATCAGCTGTATGTTATGGTCTACATTTGAAACACATCATGCTTCATATATGGTATCAGTATCTTACCATTGTATAATTTGACCTGGCTTTATTTTTAAACATATTTTTCTAGGATGTTAGATGCAAATTCTATAGAGCAGCAGAACATAACTTTTATTTGGGGTTGTGGAACCTTTGAGAAGAAGAGGAAGGCTCTGGGTCTCCAGTTTATACGTTTACACAGAAACAACTTTGCATGTAACTTCAGATTTATATCCACCTGGAGGCCAGTTTGTGGACTCTTTGTATAGGACAAAGTCTATTTTTTCAGCTAGCATTAGTCTGGAATCTGAAGTAGAAACTTATTGATTGAACTTCAAAAACAAACCAAATAATGGAAATGCCATGAGAGGATGAGGGTTAAAAGAGGGTTAGGGTCAGAGGAAAGAGACAGGAAAACATAAATTAAGAATTACTCCCAAATTACTTGAGTAAGGTATTTTTATAGCACCTAATTATCATCCTGTTACCATGGGCCACACATGATGCTAGTGTTGGAGCAGTTACTTTAAAAAGTTAACATAGGCTGGGCACAGTGGCTCATGCCTGTAATACCACCACTTTGGGAAGCAGAGGTGGGCAGATATCCTGAGGTCAGAAGTTTGAGAACAGCCTGGCCAATATGGTGAAATCCCATCTCTACTAAAAACACAAAAATTAGCTGGGCGTGGGGGTGCATGCCTATAATCCCAGCTACTCAGGAGGGTGAGACAGGATAACCACTTGAACCTGGGAGGCAGAGGTAGGTTGCAGTGAGCCAAGATTGTACCACTGCACTCTAGCCTGGGCAACAAAGAGCAAAACTCTATCTAAAAACAAAACAAACAAAACACACAAAAAAAACAAAAAATGATATTGTACAATCTCTTAAAACCCACGAGTTGTTGAACTTATATGCATTTAAAACATACAATATAGTTATTTTTAGAAATTAAAAGTTGAACTGGCTTCCAGATAGTTGATCCCACTTGTTCACAATTAAACAGCACATACATAGATCCAGAATTCATATGGCCCTCTGCCTGATTCCCAGCTATCAGTCTTTCCAATTCTTCAGGTGGTCAGAAGAATTTTCTATCATCTTGTTGCCTAAAAATACATTCATTCAGAATAAATAGATTATAATGCTACAAGTATAATTCAGGAAACCTTTGATGTTGTTAAAGTGGTTGAATTATTCCTCCTAAAGGAGGCCTGGAAATATGTTTCAGTGTAAGCTGATTTCCAGAGCTTGTCTTCTATCCTAAACACTTGGTACCCTGAGAACACTCAGATAATATAAGTAAAGCAATTGTTGATATGGAATGAAGACAAATGAACTCATCCTCCAGGTGAGGAGGGAGTTAATTGCTCTGCTTATAGGCACCATAAATTATTACTTAGTAAAATTTCTGAAAACCTGTAGCCAAGAAAAGGATGTCCATCTAATTGATAAAATTTGGCTTGTTCACCCAGAGACATGACATCTTGTTTATATGTGTGTATATAACTGGGCACTGGGTTAAGAGTGTTTTCTACTGACTTACTGGATGGCCTTGAGAGAATGCTATACACCTTAAATTGCCTTCTTTGTTTAAACTGAAAATAATGCCTTCTCAAAAGGTAGCTAACATTTACAAAACAGCTAAAAAATACTTCCTTAAAGGAGTTGTGATAGGAAAGTCCTATTTGTTCGCATGCCACTATTTCCAAAACATGTGCAGAGACTCAAGGAAGTTACCAAAACAATTAAGAATTCATTTAATTAACCTTTGCATCTTAGTCTTGACCCAGCCTTTATAACAGGCTCTTAAACTCTGGAATACCCCAAGTCCAGAGTGTAGTTTGTTTGCACACGCACACGCACTCACACACATTCACACGCATGCCCAAACACATATACTCTTGCGCAGATACACCAATTGCAACAGCATTTTAAATTGAAAAGCATAAATTTGGACTGCTAAATCTATTAACGATTTGTTTTAATTAGGAACCCAGCTGCTTCCTGAGATTTTGCAGTCTGGGTCTCAGAACTTTTGCCATACTGAGAACGAGTCTCAAGTGAGTTGCTTCGGTCTTCCAGATCAGCATTTTTAAAGACTTGTTGGAAGGGGGAGCTGCAAATGCTTCTGTGCTGTAAAATTACAGCTGCATTTGTTCTTGGATGAGGACGGGGCTGCTTTGTTAGTGCAGCCAGAACCTTACCCCTGACCTCTGACTTGGGCACGTTAATTCTAGCAGGCTGCCTGATCTTTGGATCACCTTGCTTTAGACTGTGCCAAGTTGGCTTACAGATATGCAGCATCATGGTTGTTTCTGAGGTCCCTACTTATCCCACCATCAGTAGGGGGAGCTGTTACTTAATTGAAGTCTAAAGCATCTACTACGTCTCTCTTTTTTTTGCTTGACAAGCTGAAAAGGTAGTTCTCGAAAGTCAGTTAAGGGAAGCAGAGTCTGAGGAGCAGTAACATTTTTATGTGTCTCTTTTCTGATGTTCAGCTAATGCCAGCCATATAGCTTGTTATTTGGATTACATTAAATGGAGTATAATACATTCTGTTCATCAGTGAGCGTGGAAGCCATTCATTAGTCTATTCACACACTCATTTGCTCATTTATTCATTCAATCTTTCTTGATTGCTTACTACATAAAATGCATGGTGCTAGGAATGTGCAGATTACTAAAACATTGCTTCTGCCTTTCAGGAGTTTAGAGTCCAATGGATGAAACATAGAAGCAGGAAAAAAAAATGCTGTAGATTATGATAAAGACTAATAGAGGAATATACAAAGTACATTGAGGATAAGGGGCAACAGTAGTCATGATTCAGACGGAGGGAAGGGAGTCAGGAGGGACTTGCTTTCTGTGGTACTTGGAATGTGTTTACTGAATATTAACATTTGTTAAATGAATATTGGTAAATGGCTGATGGATGGATGAATGAATGGATGAAGAGAAAAACAAGCTGACAGGAAAGTGAGGTCAAAAGAACAGGCAGTCTAGGAAAGCATTTTGAAGAAAAACTTAATGAAAGGGTATGTTAAAGTTGGAAAGCATGAGAAGAGCAAGGTGCCATGGAAAGAGCCTTAACGTGGTGTTGAGAGGTGAGGATTATGAGATGAGAAGAGAAAGCAAGTGTTCATGGAAGGCTTTTTGTACCATGCTAAGGAGCTTGGACTTGATGATCAAGAAGCTGCTGGACCAGGGGAGAGATGAAGGGAGAGCTATAGTATAGAAAGGTCATTTGGGCAATGATATACATGATGGTGTAGAAATGTAAGACTAGAGGTGGAACAGAAAAATATATTTGAAGATATTTTTAATGCAATCAAACTTTTCTAGGAGTCTGAATTAAAGACTGACAGATTGGGAAGATACTTAAAAAACAAATCAGCAGGACTTATCAGGTTACTGAATGTAGGACACTGGCATTTTTGAAGAAAAAATAATGTACATGGTACTCCTTTGTAAGTACAGACATGCTGCTCTATGGAGAACCATTTTCTTGAAACTGATATATACAGATAAATTGCAATGGATTGCCTGCTAGCTATTTGGAGAAGTCACCTGGAAAAGTCATATTGCCACTTAAATATCATAATGATAGAGTTTGGACTGGACAGTATCAATATTTGTATAAATCAATTATGAATGAAATACTTGGAAATATTTTCTAATTTTAAATAGATGTGTTAATTCATTCAAACGTATTTATACTGAATTTATCAAGAAAATTTGTTCAACATTGATACAATAGGAAATAAGTATAGAATGGATGTTGGTAAATGACAACTCATGGAGCTAATCCAGTGCCCACACTTCCCCACCTGTTTTTTTAAATAATAGTTTATAAATAAAGTTTTATTGGAATACAGCTATGCTCATTCATTTACATATTGCCTGTGGCTGCTGTCATGGTACAGTGGCAGGGTTGAGTAGTCATGAGAGACTGCAAGCAGTTCATTTGTTGATGTAAGATAAGAGGTAGATCATGCATGCGTGGCCAGGAGCACTCAGTATACTGAGTCTGGGGTGACCTACTTAAAGGGTCACTGGAACCCATAGATATAAACCAAGACCCAAGCACCCCAAAAAGCAGCCACAGGAGGGCAGCAAAGTCACATGACATTAAAAATACCTATTCTAGAGCAACAGTGGCCAGCAGTGTGTGGATTACAAACCATTTGGTATTTCATGTGATAGCACCAAGGTCCAGTGGAAATTTGTTTAGCTGAATGTATATCTCAGTAGTCTCTGTTGGACCCAAATTCAGAAGTATACAGAAATAAAATCTGCTTTTGGGAGAAGCCAATTTTTTTAAAACAAGAAAGAATTTTGATTAGGATATGTGTCAGTGCAGGATACTGACAATTTTTACTTCATAGAGAACATTGATACAAGTCCATTTAAATAACAAGCTTTCCCATTTTAACTGACTCTTTCACAAGAAGAGCAAGTCCAACACATTGTAGTACATAGTTCTTCCATGAAAAAATACATGTCCTTTAAAAAAAAATAACACTAAGAAATAGCATTTATTTATATTTTTCTGCCTTTTCTCCACATTTATTTATTTTTGTAGCATAGTTGGGCCAAACATTGTACGGGAGAAGAGGGACACAGCCTAAGAATAAAAAGAGAGCAATGACTTTTAAAAATAATTTTAAAGTTATACTCATCAAAATTAATAAACATCTCTGGGAGGAAAAGCGTGATTTAAAATATTAGTCTTGGTTTACTTTCTGTTTTCTTGCCTTGTTTTTGGCCCTATATTAAGCCACTTCTCAATTTCAACAGGTAGAGAGACAGCTTAAAATTATGGCTTGGTAAACAAAAGTTCTTAATTTGAATATTGATGAATTTACCTAATTATTCTGTTACAGTTTGTAACTTTTGACAAGGATTTTTTTTGAAATCAATTGGGTTTAAAACATTAATAGTAATAATTTTTTCAAAATTACATTAAATGTTTCACTACACTTCTAAGTCACCAGAATACTGATATCTATATTAGTGCTAACAAATCGTCTCTTGAAAGTGATCTGGTTATCATTGATCCTTTCCTCACTGACTTTCGGTAACAGTAAATATTCCTTGTTTGCACATGGTGCATCTGCAATAAATGTTTGCTAAAAATTATTTTTACATCTCTTGTATTTGGGGATAAGTTAATAATTTGCAACTTCTTAATCAGGATCTATTTTGGACAGGGTCTTTCCAACTGAGGAGAAATATTAGTAGCCAGCTGTAACAATTAAAAATGTAAAATTTTTATTCTTTGATTGTTTCAATAGTTAAAACCTTAGACTTTGGGAACTAGAAAAAAATTTCAGTAAATATATCTAACTTGGAAAAACTGTATATGCATGTGTGAGGTGTATGTATCTCAGGTTTGGTGTAGCCATAGAAAGATGTGCGTATGTATTTATAGCTCTTGTTTTTTGGCTATAATACATATAGTGTCTAGAGCAGGCGTCCCCAAACTACGGCCTGCGGGCCGCATGTGGCCCCCTGAGGCCATTTATCTGGTCCCCCGCCACACTTCAGGAAGGGGCACCTCTTTCATTGGTGGTCAGTGAGAGGAGCACAGTATGTGGTGGCCCTCCAAAGGTCTGAGGGACAGTGAACTGGCCCCCTGTGTAAAAAGTTTGGGGGCACCTGGTCTAGAGTTTAAAATGTTGAATAAAATAGCACATTTGAATGTTAAATACAACTCTCCCTTCACTTTAAACAATTTTTCCAGTGGAGCATGACTTTCTCATCTTGATTCCTCTGAGATTCACTTACAGGATATTTTGTCAGCCTGTCAAGAATGAAAAACTCTTAATTTAGGCATGATCTCCCACTACATATTTGGATTCCCCAAACCAAGTCACATTTAGTAAAAGGATCCTTAAGCCATACAGGCAGACAGAAACTTCAATAAACACATGGAAGATCTAGCATTTTAGCTAGGTAGCCCCATATTTCAAAGAAACACATTCCCAGCAGAAAACACAGTATTAGGTAGTGATCTTGACAAAAAAGTCAGTTTATCAACATATGGCACAACATATAATTTTCCTGGTTTTCTGAAATCTTGATGTTTTCCAAAATTCAGTCTTCTGTTAGAGCCACACATTGAATTACAGTCATACTGTCTCTGATTAAGAACAAAAATGAAACAAAAATCAGATGAAGAAGTGAATAAACAGAATGGAAAACAAATAGGAAGATGATTTCTTAGGAATGTGTGTGCCAGTGTGGCACCCCATTCACAATCTAAATGCTTCTTAAGCACCTTCAGATAAGAACGTGGGTTAGAATAAAATTGAGCACTCTTGCGTTTGAGAAGTTTACATTTTAAATCATGAAGAAAGAGTGACACTTCATTATGTGGTGGTATGTGGCATTTGGAGTTTAAAAAAATGTTCCTGGGCTCTAAATCAGAAAAATGATATAGCTATTAGGGAAAGGGAGAGGCTTCTTTCCCTAGCAGCTCATCAGCAAATGATATATGTATATGTTTATATTGAAGATAAAGATACAATGTCCGTGTTTCTACACGTAACTGAATTCAAAAGCTTCATGTGGTTGTTTGTGTTGTCCAAGGGAATGACTAAGAAGCATTATACAGATTTTAAAGATAAATTTTAGTAACATTTAGTTTAACTGAAAAAAAATTCCATTAAGTTGGATTTAGATTGCATTTTTTAAATAACTAGAAATACTAAAAAATTTAAATTTTTTTCTTTCTAGTTGAGGTCAATCTATTTCTTCCCATTTATTCATGTTTTATTTTGTGGTCCTTAAAAGAGGTATAAGGTTTTCTTAATTTTAGGTTTATTTCCAAATATCTTATTTATTTTTGTTGCTGCTATTATTGATTTCGGTCTTATACGTTCTATCTGCTTATTTGTGTTAATTTCATTAAAAATACCTTAAGAATAAACAAGATATTATTTAAAAGAAAATATAGTAAAGCTTGAATAACATTAGCATATAGTAGAATATTTTATACAGGTACAATAATTAAAGTAATGTGGTAGTGGGACTAAAGAATACACAGATCAAAAGAATAGAGAGTCCAGAAATGAATCTAATTGCATATGGGAATTTAGTCATTTACAAAACTAACATTTCAAATTAGTGGAAGGAAATGTGTTTCTCCTTAAAATGCATTAAATCAACTCAATTGCTATTTGTGAAAAATAATAAAGGTAGATCTTCACCTTATCTCCTAAACCACAACAAACCTAAATAAATAAAAGATTTAAAAGTTCAAACCTTAAAATGAAGAAAATATTATTAGGTTTTATTATAAATTAAAAGACAGTGCTTTCCTAAGCATAACACATGTACATGAAAGGAAAATATAAATCTAAGCACATAGAGTTTAGAATTTTTAGATGGCAAAATATCACAAAGTAGAAATACAAATAATAAACTGAAAAAAAATCATGACAAATCAAGAATAATTTCATCAATGTACAGTGAGTTTTTAAATAGTAGTATAAAAGGCAACTAAAAAATGGACAAAACATTCTAGAAGGTAAACCTCAAGAAAACAAAACAAATGGATAAACAAAACAAAGGATGTCAACCTTGTTCATTTTAAACATGCAAAAGTCAACAGAGTTTTATAACTTTTTTTGCTAGGATTGTCAATGTTATAAAGTTTTATTATACTCATTGTTAATGAGCACATGGAGAGAAAGGAACTTGACTCTTGTAGGAGTGAGAACTGGGGTAAAATTTGGACAGTATCTTGGCTATAAATATTAAAAGCATAAATTCATATGACTTTTGACATAGAAAATCTAATTATCCTACATTTATATTAGTACAAGTGTTGGATGACTGATTTCAATATATGCATTCAGTACAGCTTGAAAAATCTAGTAAAGATCATTTTATACATGTATATAGGACCAGATAAACATATGATGATGGAAAACTAGGCTTTCATTAAAATATCAAATGTGTACACATGTACTGATTTACAGTGGTGGCTAGGATACTGGCAAGTACAAAAAACAAGCTGCAGAGTAGTGGATACAGTATGAACTTACTTTTGTATACTATATACCTGCATAGTTGCCAGGGTGTATGTGTGGGATGGACAGTGTGATTAAAAGGAGACAATATAAGACAGTTGACTAGGAGGATGGGATTTTTCTGAATTCTAACTGTTTTGTGTTCTAATTGTTGTAGTGATTACACAAACATAAATACATACACGTATGTGTGTATATTATATATTTAACTCCATATAACTGAGAGTAACATAAGCAAGACTGCAGACTTGGAAGCTATGGAACCTTATTTCCCCATGGAAACACTAAATAAGAAACTACAAACTAAAGTAACTTTACAGGTGTTCAGGAAATCAGCCAAAGATCTATAGCAACCAAATAGACACTTAATGAAGGAAAAAAAGCAACATTTGAAATGGTAGGAAATTTTATGGCATTTTTTCTTACCATTGCCTGTCCCTTGTGTGGCATGTAATAGAAAAAAAAATAGACTTCATGTTAAAACTGTTACATGACACGAAGAAGGACATTATATAATGATAAAAGGATCAATTCATGAAGAAAATATAGCAATTATAAACATATATGCACCAAACAGCAGATCTCCTAAATATATAAAGCAAACATTTATAGAATTGAATGGAGAAAAATCTATATCCACAATAATTAGTAAGAGACTTTTTTAACAATCTATTTTCAATAATGAATATAAAAACCATAGAGGAGATCAATAAGGAAATAGATAACTTGAACAGTACTGTAGACATAATAGGCACTTAAAAAACACACTATGCAAAAATAGCAGAATACACATTCTTCTCAAGTGCACATGGCTAGGATGTGGAGAAACTGAAATTCTTTTGTACTGTTTGTGGGAATGTAAAATGATACAGTTACTATGAAAAATAGTATTGTGGTTTCTCAAAAAATTAAAAATATAATTATCACACTATTCAAGAATGCCACTTTTGGATACTACCCAAAAGATTAAATTAAAAACAAATACTTAAACAAGTATTTGTACACTCATATTCACAGCACCATTATTTGCAATAGTCAGAAGGTGAAAGCAACCCAAGTGTCCACTGACAAATTGCAAAATTAACATACTAGAATATTATGAAACTTTCAATATTGAAAAAGTTTGGACACATGCCACAACATGCATGAAACTTGAAGTAAGTCAGTCACAGAAAAAAATATTGTATGATTCCACTTGGATATGTAGAGAAGTCAAATTTATAGAAGCCAAGCTAGAATGGTGGTTTCCGGGGACTGAGGAAAAGATGTAATGAAGAGTTGCCACTTAATAGATAGAAAGTTTCAGTTTAGCAAGATGAAAAAAGTTTTGGAAATGGATCATGATTATGGCTGCACAACACTGTAAATGTACTTTATGGCAGACTGTACACTTAAAAATGGTAAAAACAGTAAATTTTATATGTACATGTTACCACCATGAAAAAGCACAAAAATCGTAGACCTATACAGTTGAAGACAAAAAAAGAAATTTATTGCATAACAATTAAAAATATAAAAACATATTTATATACATATTGCTAAAATACAAAACTAAACTACCGTGAATAGTAGTATCTCTCCAGTAGGAAAATAGACCTGAGATGGGCTTAGATACCATTACTGTTCATTATAAATCTTGCTCCTTTTAAAATTATTGTGAACATATTTTATTTAAGAATAAAACACAGTAATTTAAAATATCCCTCCCTCAGCCAGGCATGGTGACTGATGGCTGCAATTCCAGCAGTTTGGGAGGCAAGGAAGGAGGAAATCAAGAGTTTGAGATCTGTCTGAGCCGCAAAGAGCACATCTATACAGAATAAAGAAACAAAAAAAGCTGGGTGTAATGGCACATGCTTGGGTCCCATCTAAGTAGGAGGCTGAGGTAGAAGGATGACTTGAGCTCAGGATTTGGGGGCTGAAATGAGCTGTGTTCATGCCACTGCACTCCATCCTGGGTGACAGAGGGAGACCTCATCTCTACAAAAAAAAAAAAAAAAAAAAAAAAAAAAAAAAAAAAAAAAAAGAAAAAGGAAAATAAAAGGTGATATATGTCTTAGCAATGTGCATTATTCTTATTTGCACTGAGCCAGAAGGGGCTCAGTGTGAACTCCACTCTGAGAGGCTGCCTTTCAAATGATGGAGCACTTAGGAAAATATTTTTTTTTCTTTCTTATTGGTTTAGAATAGAAGTAATGCTTGCTATGAGAGATGCGTGGGATTGTGCTTTGTGTGTGTTTCTGTGTACCTGTGCCTCCATACATGCTTATTCATGTGTGCATGTGGGCTTCCATGCATCTGTGGAAGCCAACAGTTATCAACTAGAAGTTGGAAGACTAAAGACTAAAGATGTTTGTCTGCCTCTAAACTGGGTGAAAACACCCATGAAAGGACAGAATATAAATTGCGTATTCTGCATTCTTCTGCCGAACTTAAAATAGATACTCCAGCACCTCACCTCTTCATGGCATTGAGTTGCAACCACAGAATGTTCTGTTAGAGCCTCCTTAGGCAGTGTTCTAGACAAAAATTTCAGACTTGGGCAGACATATGAGTAGCAAAAGGGTAATAGATTTTGAGTTGAGGCCAGTTCCTGCTGGATGGGGCTTCTTGAAAGGCAAATGGAGATTTGCATTGCAGACTATATTACAGTGGTTTCCAGGACAATATTTTAAGGGAAAAATTTGTAACAAAACATAATAATCGTGTAGCAGTTGAATTCATGTGTACAGTCCATATAGAGGCAATATCATTTGACAGTATTGATGAGTTTCTTGGGCCAGCACACAGCAGCCATTGCCAGGCTGGTCAGATTCAATAAAAAACATTCAGTTACAAGAAGGGCCCTAAGATAGTCTTGATGACAAGACTCACATTCATTGCTGTGTCTTTGCTGCTTCACCTGATGGACTGCTGAATTCCTGCTCCCGATTCCTCTGATAAGACAAGGCAGATCTAATTCCTTGGGGATTACAGGCTTCCTGGACATAGCCCACTGTACTGTGACCACTATCAATGGACCACATACCATGCTGCCGTGGCAAGGACTGTGACTACCTATTCTTTTTTAGGCTCGTACACCCTCATGCTCTTCCTCTCTACTGGCCTAAAGTTACCCAGGATGGGTTAGTAACGTTTCTTTTTGTTTTTACTCATACCTCATTAGTCTTTGTTCTCTTTAGTTAGGAAGAGGGAAATGCTGCTTCAAATGCTACCTTTGAAAAAAATTAAATGCATGTTTAACCCATATTAAAAAAAAAAAAGAGAATCCTTGAGGCCAAGATAGCAACCTTAGGAACTAGGGTATGGCATACAATGCTGTTTTGTTGTTGCTGCTATTGTTTTGGTCACCTTGGGGGATGGTCTTTATCCTCAGTATTAACCCCTTGACTCCACAAACTCTTATGCCAGGAGTGAGCTCTTGATTCTGCCTGGGTAAAGGGTAAACATAGCACCCTTTTCCTCTGAACACATGATTCAGTGTTAAGATTATATGTGTTTACTTTCATTTATTTAACAAACGTAAAGCATGCTTATTATGTGTCAGGCACTGTTGTAAGCATTCTCCAAATATTAACTAATTTAATACTGAAGAAAGCAGAAAGCTGTATCCCGTCCATGTGGTACAGGGTACTCTAATGAAGAAACAGCAAATTGTGGATAGAGCAAAAGGGAAAAATTAGGGACATGAGGCACTCAGAGACTGGCAAGAGTGGACAGCCTTTGCCACTTCCTAGCCTAAAGGGACATGAATGGAAGTTGTGTTAGCAAATCACAGTGAGAGCTGGGGCCATGCAGATGGGTCCCTCTTTGGGAGCTGTGTTCCTGGAAGGACATAGCCAGTGCCAGGAATCTGGCCCACAGTAGGAAGAAAGAAATAACAAAGTCTCTGCCTCCTCCTGGCCTCCAGTCTTCTCCCAGGACTTCCAGTGGTCAAGCCCGATTGGAAGCCAGTTGGCCAGGTAGCCAGGGTGATACAATCCATAGGAGTCAGCCTCTCTGAGCACAAAACGGAGTAAAGAATGGATCTGTGGCAAATGAAAATAACCAGTGAACATTCAAATCATTTTAGTAATTAAGCAGAGACAAATAAAAATAATAAGTAAACACTAATTATTTTCATTCTACCTCTGACTTTACAAACCACCCACTTCCACATTAACCCTTATAAAAAACTGAAGTTGTAAACTAGACAAATGTCTAGATTCCTGCTGTTAGAATTCAGCAGAGCATCCAAACATCCCAGAAAGAAACTCAAGAAGCCAGCTGGTTGGGTAAAGACTTCATTTACATTTACTGCTTCCTTTTGTCAGATAATTCTACAGTAATCCCACAGACTTCCCTCACACCAGCCCATCCTGTGATATTGATACTAAAGAAATACAGAGCTGTTTATATTTTAGTGGGGAGCTCATACTATCAATTTGCACATTAGCGAGACCAGCTATTGCTCTCTTCTTGGGATCTGTTGAGTGGCGGCTGGAGAGATATCTGCTGAAAAAAAAAAAACTCAGCTGTCTGATGAAATGTTTTAAATGCATAGGGTTCACCTTGGGGTTGGCTGCTGTTCAGATTTTATCCATTAATAACACACAGGGCTGCCTCTGTACTCTCCAGGGCTGATAGGAAAAATAGTACTACTTACAGGTCCTTGCTTTGCCTGAGGGAGGATATTCCAAATGCTGGTTGTGCTTCCATGTACACACACACACACACACACACACACACACACACATTTGTGTGCACATCTACTTGGTTCACATGTAAGCAATGGTGCTTCCTGATTTTTTAAATGAAATGACACAGAGAATTTTCCCATTACACAATATTTTTTTTTGAAACATTTTAGAAAGGACAATATGTGCGTCAATGTAAATGTGTAAGCTTATGTGTTTTATTGTGACACTCAGAACTCTAAAGCATCTTCATTCATTTTAAGTCATTTGATAATATGTTTGGAAACGGAAAAGGAAGAGAAAGCTTCAAACTGTTGTCTTCTTTCAGTTTTTGCCGTATTCAACCTCCAGCTGACATTTAATCCTAAAGGGAAAAAATCAGAATTGCTACAAGAAACCAATATAAATGCATTACTTTTAAGTGTTGGCTAGCATTTATTTTATTTATTTTTTTAACAAACTGTCCTCTTTATTTCCTCTCTTTCTTTGAAACATTTAGAGAAAAGGGTGTTTAAATAAAAGTCACTAATTAGGTTTCTGCCACAAGTCAGCCTTCAGATGCAACCTGCTGTTAAGAATTTGGCATCATTTTGTTAAGAAAAGATTCCCAGCACAATTGTCTGAACATAGATGATGAAGATGTCTGAATTTTGTAAATCAACTATTTGCTTTGGAGAAGGATCATTTTAGTGTTATTTAAGATTATGAGCCATTATTGTATAAATCCAAGTAAATGGAAAGAAATACATAGATGAGGGGTTGGAGGGTATAGAAGATCCCTGAATTTTTGCTTGAAGAGTTTTGCTACACAATTACATTTAAAATAAGAAAGGGAACAATAAGAAGTGGACAACATTAGCATTTAATAAGTAAGAAGTAATTTGCTCATTTTTTTCTGTCTCCAAAACTCAGCTGCTTCAAGTTGAATAAAAACTTTACTATCAAGTCATTCCATACTGAATCTAAACTACTCTATTAGCTTTAAAGGAATTCGCAGCTGGAGCAAAGAGGTGTCTCTACTTCCATTTTCAGAGATGAAATTGATTATCTTAGAAAACTGTATCAAACACTAAAGCAATTGTCAACCTTCAATAATCTGTGTCGGATTAAGTGTTTATATTATTTACTCTGCAATATTAGTCTTGAAGTGAATTACCACCATTTTACAAAGATAAGTCCCTGAATCCACAGGGGCTAAAAAGAATTGACTCCACAACCAAAATTGCTGCTGAGTCAAGGCTTAATTAATGCATATTCCTGGGACTTCCGCCAAGATGGCTGAAAAGGAATAGCTCCGGAGCACAGTTCCCAGTGAGAGTGATGCAGAAGGTGAGTGATCTCTGCATTTCCAACTGAGGTTCCAGGTTCATCTCAATGTGACTGGTTGGATAGCAGTTGTAGCCCAAGAAAGGCAAACTGAGGCAGGGTGGGGCGCTGCCTCACCCGGGGAAGTGCAGTGGGCTGGAGGATCCCCCACTCCTATCCAGTGGAGGCCATTGGGGACTTTTCCAGCCACTCCGGCACTCCAGTGCAGATACTGCGCTTCTCCCACAGTCTTTACAGCCCACAGACCAGGAGATTCCTGCCGGGCCAACAAGTACTGCAGGTTTCCAGAGCAAACCTGGGCAGCCATTTCAGCTGGTGCTGGGGGTTTCCAGCATAAATCCCAGTGGTGATTTTAACTGGCATCTGGAACACCTGCGAGAGAGAGAGCTATCCATTCCCCTGAAAAAAAAAGGGGCGGAAGGCAGGGAGCCAAGTAATCTGGTTCAGCAGGTCCCACCCCCACAAAGACCAGCAAACTGAAACTCACTGGCTTGAGAGATTTGCAGCCAGCAAAGCAGTTTAAGTTTGATCCCAGACAGTCAAGCTCAGTGGGGGAAAGGCTGTCCACCATTACCAAGGCAGTTCTAACCTTACCTGTGTAAACGAAATAGCAAGGAAGTTTACACAGCAACTGGGCAGAGCCCGGGGCAGCTCAGCAATGCCTCTGTAGGCAGACTGTGACTAGACTCCCTCCTTGATGGGCAGGACAACTCTGAAAAAAGGCAGCATCCCATCATGGACTTGTAAATAAAGCCCCACCTTCCCGGGACAGAACACCTGGGAAAAGGGGCGTTTGTGAATTCCACTGCAGCAGACTTAGTAAATGTCCCCACCCAGCAACTCTGAAGGCAGTAACAGAGCTCTGAGCACAGCACTTGAGCTCTGATAAGGGGCAGCCTGTCTCCTCAAGTGACTCCCTGATGCCCCATATATCCAAAGAGACATATCATACAGGAGAGCTCTGGCTGAAATCTGGTGGATACCCTTCTAGGATGAAGCTAGCAGAGGAAGGAACAGGCAGCAATCCTTACTATTCTGCAGCTCCCGTTGGTGATTCCCAGGCAGACAGGATCTGGAATGGACCCCCAGCCGTCCTGCAACAGAGGGTCCTGACTGTTAGAAATAGCTTCAACAGCAACAGAAAGGATATCCACTCAGAGACCCCATACAAAAGTCACCAATTTCAAACACCAAAGGTAGATAAATCCACAAAGATAGGAAGGATCCAGCACAAAAAGGATGAAATCCCCAAAACCAAAACATCTCTCTTCCTCCAAGGGATCACAACTCCTCACCAGCAAGGGGATAAAACTGGATGTAGAATGAGTTTGATGAATTGACAGAAGCAGGCTTCAGAAAGTGGGTAATCACAAACTTCTCTGAGCTAAAGGAACATGTTCTAACCCAATGCAAAGAATCTAAGAACCTTGAGAAAAGGTTAGACGAAATGCTAACTAAAATAACCAGCTTAGAGAAGAACATAAATGACTTAATGGAGCTGAAAAACACAGCATGAGAACTTCCTGAAACATACATAAGTTTCAGTAGCCAAAATGATCAAGCAGAAGAAAGGGTATCAGATATTGAAGATCAACTCAATGAAATAAAATGTCAAGGCAAGATTAGAGAAAAAAGAGTGAAAAGAAATGAACAAAGCCTCTAAGAAACATGAGATTATGTGAAAACACCTAATCTATGTTTGATCAGTGTACCTGAATGTGATGGGGAGAATGAATCCAGCTTCACTTTTCAGGATATTATCCAGGAGAACTTCCCCGACCTAGCAAGGCAGGCCAACATTCAAAACCAGGAAACACAAAGAACACCACAAAGATATTCCTCAAGAAGAGCATCCCCAAGGCACATAATTGTCAGATTCACCAGGGTTGAAATGAAGGAAACAATGCTAAGCGCAGCCAGAAAGAAAGGTTGGGTTACCCACAAAGGGAAGCCCATCAGACTCACAGCAGGTCTCTCAGCAGAAATCCTTCAAGCCAGATGAGAGTAGGGGCCAATATTCAACATCCTTAAAGAAAAGAACTTTCAATCCACAATTTCATATCCAGCCAAACTAAGCTTCATAAGAGAAGAAGAAATAAAATCCTTTATGGACATGCAATTGCTGAGAGATTTTGTCACCACCACACCTGTCTTACAAGAGCTCTTGAAGGAAGCATTAAATATGGAGAGGGACAACCAGTACCACCCACTGCAAAAACATACCAAATGGTAACGACCATTGACACAATGAAGAAACTACATCAACTAATGTGCAAAAAACCAGCTAGTATCAAAATGGCAGAATCAATTCACACATAACAATATTAACCTTAAATATAAACAGGCTAAATGCCCCAATCAAAAGACACAGACTGGCAAATTGTATAAAAAGTCAAGAGCCATCGGTGTCCTGTATTCAGGAGACCCATCTCATGTGCAAAGACACACATAGACTCAAAATAAAGGGATGAGGGAAGATTTACCAAGCAAATGGAGAGAAAAAGCAGGGATTGCAATCCTAGTCTCTGATAAAATGGACTTTAAACCAACAAAGATCAAAAGAGACTCAAAAGGACATTACATAATGGTAAAGGATCAATGCAACAGACGAGCTAACTATCCTAAATATATATGCACCAATACAGGAGCACCCAGATATATAATGCAAATTCTTAATGACCTACGAGGAGACTTAGACTCTCACACAATAATAGTGGAGACTTTAATACTCCACTGTCAATATTAGACAGATCAATGAGACAGAAAATTAACAAGGATATCCAGGACTTGAACTCAGATCTGGACCAAGTGGACCTAATAGACATCTACAGAACTCTCCACCCCAAATCCACGGAATATACATTATTCTCAGCACCACGTCACACTTATTTTAAAATTGACCACATAATTGGAAGTAAATCACTCCTCAGCAAATGCAAAAGAACAGAAATCATAACAACTACTCTCTCAGACCACAGTGCAATCAAATTAGAACTCAGGATTAAGAAACTCACTCAAAACCTCATAACTGCATGGAGACTGAATAACCTAATCCTGAATAACTACTGGGTAAATAATGAAATGAAGGCAGAGATAACGATGTTCTTCAAAACCAATGAGAATGAGACATATACCAGAATCTCTGGGACACATTAATAGAGAATGTGTCTATGGAGAAATTTATAGCTCTAAACGCCCACATGAGAAGCGAGGAAAGATCTAAAATCAACACCCTATTGTCACAATTAAAAGACCTAGAGGAGCAATATTCAAACAAATTCAAAAGCTAGCAGAAGACAAGAAATAACTAAGATTAGAGCAGAACTGAAGGAGACAGACATACAGAAAACCCTCCAAAAAATAAGTAAATCGAGGAGCTGGTTTTTTTTTTTTTAAAGTTCAACAAAATAGACCACTAATCAGACTAATAAAGAATCAAATAGATGTAATAAAAAATGATAAAGTGGCTATCACCACCAATTCCACAGAAATACAAACTACCATCAGAGATTACTATAAACAACTTTATGTACATAAACCAGTATATCTACAAGAAATGAACAAATTCCTGGACACTTACACTCTCCCAAGACTAAACCAGAAAGAAGTTGACATTATCTATTTATTTAATTGACAAAGAGTAATATATATTTACTGTAACCAATAAATATATATTAGTTGGTCAATTAAAATAAATAGATAATGTTAAAGAAAAAAATATCAGAAATAAAATGTGAGTGGTGTTTACTGTTATTAGTGGAATTCTTTTCTCATCCTTTTCCGGAGTCTCATGAGGCACTGGCAACACCTCATTTATTCATTCATTCTTTCACCCACTCAAATATTTATTGAACACCAACTAGATGGAACTGGTTATGTTAAGGATACAAATCTTCAGCGGTAATGACAAACAAGAGCAGTGGCTGTAGACTGTGACTAAGTCAAAGACCCAGACAAAATACTGAGCAGGCAGAGAGAATGTGTCAGGTACCCAGAACCATAGGGTTGAGCTAGCTATGAGTAGCATATGGGAGCGTAGAGCCCAGCGCAGTCTTATCACTGTAACGCTTACACACTCTGATTGACTTCCAAGTTGGGAAGGCCTGTGCTATAGTCCTGGGTAATTAATAAAAGGGATGCATGGTGGTGGTTTTAGAGAGTTTTGGTGGAACTCAGACTGGGAAGCAACAATTTGAAAAACATGGCATAGCATCTTACAGCAGAGGCCAGATAAAAAAAAAAAAAAGAAAAACCGAACAATGTGAGAAAAACTATGTGAAACACAGATTCCCTCTTTTCTAATCTTCACTCACATTTGATGACTCTGCATTGTCCCTAAAAATGGTAGGTAATTTAATAATTGTTTTAGATAGAAAAAATATTAACATTTTATGAGACAAGAGAATCTTGAATCAGCCCTTAAAATATCATAATTTGGGCAAAGCAAATTCTGACAAATTCAGAATAGCTATAACCAAGTTGTCATTAGTTCTGCTCAGTGTTTAGAATGTCTGCAGAGTGCTATTACTTTAAAAAAATAAAAAACTGACGTTTTTGGCAAGAAAGTAATTGTGAAGTGTTTAAGTAAATGAAATGAGCTATCTTTGCATTGAAATGTAAAGCTCCCATTTCCTCTCTTTAAATGTTTAAGGGATTTTTTTTGTCAGTTTCAGCATGAAGAAACATTAAAATTCTTCTCATCCAAAACCTACAGTGGATTTTTAAAAAAGATTTTAATATCAGCAAATGGATCTGATAATCTGCAGAGTATTTCTACTGTCAAAGAAGGACCATGGAATAAAAAACACATGTTCTTGATTTGACATCCCTTGGCATCTTGTAAATAGCCTCCACGAATCCATACCTTAAAACTGCCAACACCAGCAAAAGTGTGCCCAAGTTTCTAGTAAGTTAAGCAAGCAAAGCAGTGAGAGGAAATGTGGCTAGATTGCATATAAAAACTGAGGGACCCCGAAAATTGACCTCAAAGTTATTTTACCAAAAGATACTCTCTGCATTTCTGCAGAATTGTCCTTTTATTTAGAATCAAACAACATTTTGTGATACGTATGCATGTCTGAGTAAATAAGAACACAGAGAATAGGCATGTTAGGTGGGGCAGGGGAAGATGATGAGGTAAGTGGGAAGAATTTTTCATGTGAAAAAATAAACTGCTGAGTAATACAAAATAGACTTTTCTTATGATTAAAGGTTTTTTACCTCAAGAGGATATTGAAATGATCCTTTAGCCTGGATTTCTAACACTTCGGTACTACCTTCCGCATAGGGGGAGGAAAATCACATTTATCAGTGTGTTTTCACATTCAAAACTCAAAAGATGTTTTTGTCTCATAGAGTTGGGAAGTGTCTTCTCTCGTTCTGTGCAAATTGCTAATGCAGAGGCTGCAGGAGACTAAGCAAAGGCCACACAGTACGCCCTGTTGAGCAAAGCTTAGGGTGACTATCACTACAAACCTATTGCTTTGTTTCCCCTCAACATTTGAGAGATTTGTTCCATAAATTTGAGAGATTGGTTCCATTAACCATTTCCATTAAGCAGTAGTATACTCTTTTCCTGAAATTATAAGTCAAGAGAATAGGCAATTAGAGCTTCTAATTAGCATAATGTATGTTGACATTACTTACCACTAGTTATTATTCCAGACCAAACCCAAAAAAATCATCTTTTTATGCTGCCTAAAATTTTACCGAGATAAATATGATGCATTTCCATACATCAAAAGTGATGATGGCATTTATTGAGAATACACTGTATGATTTATGATTTATAAATACAATTTTATTTTATTCCTATGGCAAGTCTGCAAGATCAGATTAAAAAACATTGAGGTCCACAAAATAACATTGTCCAAATTTCATATTAGAGTTGGAAAGCTAAATTTTGAAATCCTATTTGCAGGATGCAAGTATCTATGGCTTTTTTCACCACTCCCTGAAGGCTTTTTGACAAATAGCTCAGTCAGCTATAACTTATGGTCCACAAAGTTTCTGGAGACCCCAGCTTGGACATATATTGCTTCTCTAAACCTTCCTTAGAGCAAAGCACACTGATAAAAATGCACAAAGACATATTCCACTATCAGTTCCAATAAACACAAATAAAGAAGCAATGTTTACAAGTAAAACCATTTTTGCATCTTACATCTTCTATTAGTATGTATACATCAACCTCATTACTGTCAATGGTTATTACACTTTACCACAATTTATTAAATAGTCCATTACAGATGAACATTTTGATAGCATTTCTTTTTTTGCTAGGCAACAATTCTGCAATAAATACACGCATTTATATTTTATGGGTATTCACTAATGTTTCTAACCTCTGCCATTCAAAATTATGGGCAAATGAATATGTACATATTAACGCCAGAAAGCCACTGCTTAATAGCCCATCCAAAAGTCACAGTGGTGGATTGCTGAGCAAGATGGCTGACTTACTGGCACTCATCCTCCCTCACAAAAAAGAAACCAAAACCAGTATTTTGATTTGACTGAAGTTATTGCGGCAGTATGTGAGAGAGCACAAGGAAACCAGCAAAATCCCTGTGGATCTTAGACAACCATGACAGCATCATGGAGAGGGAAGAGTTATTTTGCTTCTGCTATAATATCTGCCCTGCTGGGATTAACTGAAAGTCAGGGTAGACTTTTTATTATGGAGAAAGGTAAGCTAGAGATCCCCTGCAGTCCTCATTATTACCTCAAATGCCAGCAATCCTTGCTACAAGAGAGTCCTCCAATTCTGACAGGTCTGGAATCTAGTTTGGAGTAGCCTGAAGTTACCACTACTGCATTGCCTGAGTAGAGGCCTGCCTTGGGCATTCCTCGCTTCTGTGATCTAAGCTGTAATGGCATGCTGTAATCTTGAAACTGAACCTATTGCCAGAGTGTATCCTGCACTGGGGACCAGTAGCCATTGCCTCTCTTCATCCTTGAGTCTCTGCCATCATAACCTAATTTTAACATGAGTACCTTCAACAATAAATCTTTTACTGCTTAGACCCTAGGGCAGATGAAACAAAACTACAATGTTCAAACCCATGTGGCACCCCACTACTTTCAGGAAGCAGCCAGATCTGCACAGAGGGAAGCTCCTTTAAAGTTGATTGGCCAACCTCGCCTGTGCATACCCATGTAGCACAGCCAGCCTGATAAGCCTGCATGCACCCATGGCCAACCCAAGAGCTGATCCTGACCCCTTGACAGACTGCCATAGAGTGGTCTGGCTCATTATGTTTAGTTCAATAATCAGCCAAGTGTCCTCCCCTACAATAAAATAATGCTATTTTTATCACAAACTTCTTCAGCTTAGACTACTGAGACAATCAACACACTGGTGACAAAGATTATAGCAGAAGAAACTGCATGAAGTCCATGCAACTGAATCTAACCAGAATCAAAATTAGTGCACCACATCATACTGATATGGCAGGGCCCATCAACCCATAGGGAAAATGTTTCTTACTATGAAAGCTAGTCGATAAAATTAAAGAATGCAACTATTCCACTAGTTGTACAGGTATCAATAAAGGGACACAAGAAACATGAAAAACAAGAAACCATGACACTCACAAAGGAACACAGTAAGTCTCCAGTAACAGACCCCAAAGAAAGGGACATTTACAAAATGCAGAAAAAAATGCAAAAGAATGATCTTAAAGAAACTCAATAATATAAAAGATAAATAATTTAATAAAATAAAATTTATAATCTGAATGAGAAATTCAGTAAAGATAGATATTATATTTAAATATAACCCAACAGAAACTTTGGAACTAAAGAATTAATGAATAAAATAAAAAATAAATTAAGAGTTTCAACCACAACTTAGTTCAAGTTGAAAAAATAATATTTTGAACTTGAATATAGGATTTTTCATATGACTCAGAGGGGAAAAAAAGACTTAAGAATAAAGAAGAATGAAGAAAGCCTATGGGACTCAAGGGACAGAGTTAAGCAAACAAATCTTTCAACTTAAGTGTGCCAGAAAGAGTTCAATAGTGACACAGAAAACTTATGTAACAAAGTATTAGTTAAAAACTTTCAAAGTATTGAGAGATATATGGATAACCAGATCCAAGAAGTTAATAGGTTCCCAATAGATTCAGTGCAAAAAGATTCTCTCCAAGGCACAGTATAATAAAAATGTCAAAAGCATAAAACAAAAAGAATTCTAGAAGCTGAAAGAGAAACACATCAAATTACATATAAGAGAATCTCCAATTGAACGTGAGCAGATTTTTTAGAAGAAATTATGGAAGCCAGGAAAGAATGGGTTGATATATTCAAAATGCTGAAATAAAATTTTTCACCAAGAATATTATATTCAGTAAAGCTATTCTTTAAAAATTAAGGATAAATAAAGACCTTCACAGTCAAGCAAACAATGAAGGAATTTATCACTATTATGCTGGATCTACAAGAAATGCTTAAAGGAGTATAACAACTCAAAATAAAATGACAATAATTTCTGTCATGAAAACACAGGAAGTTTAAAACTCAGCAGCAAAGGTTAAGTTCATTAATCAAACTCAGAATATTCCAGTGTTGTAAAAGTATTATGTAAATCTTTCAGTCCTATAGTATGGAGTCTTTAAAGACAAAATAATCAAAAACAATAGCTATAATTAGGAGCTAAGAAACATACAATACAAAAAGAAGTAAATTGAGGCAATAAAAGTATCAATTGTTGGGGAGGATAAAGTCTAAAGTATTTTTAAGCAAACAATGTTAAGTTACCATTAGTTTAAATTAATCAATTATAACTACAAGACTCTTCATGTTAGCCCCATGTAAATCACAAATAAAGAAATTACAGTAGATACAGAAAATGAAAAAGGAAAAGGAAATAAAGCTTTACACCACAGAAAAGCACCAAACAAAAGAGGTAAGCAACAAGAGAAAAAGAAACAAAAGATCTACAAATCAATCAGAAAACAACTAACAAAATGGCAAGAGTAAGTCCTTGTATATTAATAATAATCATCATCAATGATTTAAATTCTCCCATTAAAAGATAGAGTGGCTGAGTGAATAAAAAAAAATCCAAATATATACTGTAATAGAAACTCACTTCACCACTAAAGACAAAGATAGAATGAGAGTAAAAGAGTAAAGGAAGATATTTCATGAAAATGAAAATCAGAAGCAAGTAGTAGTAGCTATAATTTTATCAGATAAAGTCTTTAAGTCAAAAACTGTTAAAAAGAAAAAAAAAAGACAAGAAGGTCATTACATAACAATAAAGGGATCCATTTAATGAGAGGGCACAACAGTTCTAAATCTGTATGCACCCAACACTGGAGCACCAAAATATATAAAGTAAATATTATTTGCTCTAAAAGAAGATATAGCAATACAATAATAGCAGTTGATTTCAACACCTCACTTTCAACAATCAACATATCCAGATGAACAACAACAGAGAAACCGAGCTGAAACTTTACAGACCAAACAGTTCTAACAGACATTTACAGAATGTTTTATCCAACAGCTAGAGAATACACATTCTTCTTAACTACACATAGAAAATTCTTCAGAATAGATCACATGCTATGCCCCTAACATGTCCTAACAAATTTATTAAGAAGGAGATTATATCAAGTATATATTTTTATGATACACAGTGGTATAAAATTAGAAATTAGTAAGATAAACTTCAGAAGCTTTACAAATACTTACAAATTAAACAACATGCCCCTCAACAACCAATAGATTAATGAAGAAATCAAAAGGTAATTTAAAAAATAAATTTCAGGCATGTAGAAACACATTATACTAAAACACAGCAAAAACAGTTCTAGGAGGGAAACTTATGGCAATAAAAACCTACATCAAAGAAAACATAAGATTTCTAATAAATAATCTATTAATCTCAAGAAATTAAGAAAACAAGAACAAACAAATCCAAAATTGGTAGAAGGAAATAAAGTTAGAGCAGAAATAAACAAAATAGAGACTCACTAAAAAATTAAAAAAAAAAACAAATAATTGATTTTTTCTTCCCAACTTTTGTTTTTGGTTCAGGGGATACAGGTACAGATTTGTTACATGGGTAAATTGTGCACCATGGGGGTTTTGAGTGCATATTATTTCATCACCTAGCTAATAAGCATAATACCTCATAGGTAGTTTTTCAATTCTCACCCTCCTCCCATTCTTCACCCTCAAGTAGGACAAAGTGGCTATTTTCCCCTTCTTTTGGCCAGGTGTACTCAGTGTTGAGCTTCCATTTATAAGTTAGAAAATGCAGTATTTGTTTTTCTGTTTCTGTATTAATCTGCTGAGGTTACAGGCCTCCAGCTCCACCATGTTGCTCCAAAGGACATAATTTTATACCTTTTTATGGCTGCATAGTATTCCATGGTGTATATGTACAACATTTTCTTGGTCCTGTCCACCACTGATGGCATCTATGTTGATTCAGTGTCTTTGCTACTATACATAATGCTACAATGGGCATATGTGTTCATGAGTCTTTATGGTACAATAATTTATATTCCTTTAGTTATGTACCCAGTAATGGGATTACTGGGTTGAATGGTATTTCTGTTTTAAGTTCTTTGTGAAATCTCCAAACTGCTTTCCACAGTGCCTGAACTAATTTATGTTCCCACCAGCAGTGTACATCCATTTCCTTTTCTCTGAAGCCACATGGGCATCTGTGTTTTTTTTGAATATCCATTCTGACTAATGTGCAGTGTTATCTCTTTCTGGTTTTGATTTGCATTTCTCTGGTTATTAGTGATGTTGATCATTTTTTCACATGCTTGCTGCCATGTGTGTGTCTTCTTTTCAGAAGTGTCTATTCATGTTTCTTCCCCATTTTTAATTGTGTTGTCTGTTTTATGTGTGATAATTTGTTTAAATTCCTTATAGATTCTGAATATTAGACCTTTGTCAGATGCATAGTTTGGAAATATTTTTCCCTATTCTGTAGGTTGTCTGTTTTCTCCATTGATAGTTTCTTTTGCTATGCAACAGTTCTTTTTTGAATTAGATCTCACTTGTCATTTTTTTGTTTTGGTTGCAATTGCTTTTGGAAACTTCTTCATGAAATCCTTGTCAAGTTCTGTGTCAAGAATAATATTACCAAGGTTTTCTCCTAGGGTTTTTACAGTTTTTGTTTTTACACTTAAGATCTGTAGTCCATGTTTAGTTTATTTTTGCATATGGTGGGAGAAAGGATCCAGTTTCAATCTTCTGCATATAGCTAGCTAGCTATCCCAGTAACATTTATTCAACAGGGAGTTTTTCCCCATTGCTTGTTTTTGCCAACTTTGTCAAAGATAAGATGGCTGTAGAAGTGTGTGGCTTTATTTCTAGGTTTTCTAACCTATTCTATTGGTGAATGTGTGTGTGTGTTTTTTTGTAACATCATTGTGCTGGTTTTGATTACTGTAGCCTTATAGTATAGTGTGAAGCCAAATATTTTGATGCTTCCAGCTATGTTCTTTTTTGTTTAGGATTGCCTTGGCTACTCAAGACTTCTTTATGGTTGCGCATTATTTTAGAATACTTTTAAAATAATTCTATGAAAAATGTTGGTAGTTTTATAGGGATAGCATTAAATCCACAAGTTGCTTTGGACAGTATGGACGTTTAAATAATAATAATTCTTCCTATCCATGAGCATAGAACGTTTTCCCATTTGTTTGGGTCATCTCTGATTTCTTTCAACAGTGTTTTGTAATTCTCATCATAAAAATAATTCACTTTCTTGGTTAGCTGTATTTCCAGATATTTTATTCTCTTAGTGGCTATTGTGAATGTGATTGCATTCTTGATTTTGCTGTCAGCTTGGATGTTATTGGTGTACAGAAATGCTATTGCATTGCTATATTGATTTTGTAACCTGAAACTGTTGACGTTGTTCATCAGATCTAGAAACCTTTAAGCAGAGATTATTGTTTTTTTAATGTATAAAGTTATATAATCTGTGAAGAGAGATAATTTGACTTGCTCTCTTCCTATTTGGATGCCTTTTATTTCCTTCTCTTGCCTGATTGTTTTAGTTAGGACTTCCAGTACTATGTTGAATAGGTGTGGTGAGAGTGGGCATCCTTGTCTTACTCTGGCTTTTCAAAAGAAGTGATTTTAGCTTTTGCACATTATGATATTGGTTGTGGTTTGGTCATAGATGGTTCTTACTATTCTGAGGTCTTCTCCTCTGATTCCTAGTTTACTGTGGTTTTTTTTTTTTTTTTTTTTTTTTTTTTTTTTGAGACAGAGTGTCGCTCTTGTTACCCAGGCTGGAGTGCAATGGCGCGATCTCGGCTCACCGCAATCTCCGCTTCCTGGGTTCAAGCAATTCTCCTGCCTCAGCCTCCTGAGTAGCTGGGACTACAGGCACGCGCCACCATGCCCAGCTAATTTTTTGTATTTTTAGTTTCACCACGTTGACCAGGATGCTCTCGATCTTTCGACCTTGTGATCCACCCGCCTCGGCCTCCCAAAGTGCTGGGATTACAGGCTTGAGCCACCGCGCCCGGTGACTGTGGTTTTTAAATATGAAATAATGTTGAATTTTATCAAAAGCCTTTTCTACATCTATTGAAATACGTGTGATTTTTATGTGATAAATCACATCTATTGATTTGTGTATTTTGAACCAAACTTACATCCCAGGAATAAAGCCTTCTTGATTGTGTTGGGTTAGCTCTTTGATGTTCTCCTGGCTTCAGTTTGCTAGTATTTGTTGAGAATGTTTGCATCTCTGTTCATCGAGTACATTGTCTTGATACTTTCCTTTTGTTGTCTCTCTTCCAGGTTTTCATATCAGAATTATACTGGTCTCATAAAATGACTTAGGGAGGAGTCCCTACTCTTCAATTTTTAAAGATAGTTTATATAGTATTAGTACCAGCTCTTCTTTATACGTCTCAGAGAATTCAGCTGTGAATTCTTCTGGTCCAGGGCTTTTTCTAGTTGGTTGGGTTTTGTTTGTTTTCAGACATAGTTTCGTTCTTGTTGCCCTGAGTGCAACAAGGCTGAGTGCAGTGGTGTGATCTTGGCTCACTGAAACCTCCACCTCCTGAGTTTAAGTGATCCTCCTGCTTCAGCCTCCCAAGTAGCTGGGAATTACAAGAGCCTGCCACCATGCCCAGCTAATTTTTGTATTTTTAGTAGAGATGGTGTTTTTACCATGTTGACCAGGCTGGTCTTGAACCATTGACTTCAGGTGACCACCCACCTTGGCCTCCCAAAGTGCTGGGATTACAGATGTGAGCCACCATGCTCAGCCTCTAGTTGGCAGGGTTCCCTGCCCCCCAACCCACTGATTCAACTTTAGTACTCATTATTCATCCTTTCAGGGTTTCAATTCCTTTTTGGTTTAATTTTGGGAGAAGAAATGATTTCATCGAGATTTTTATGTATAAAATTATATCATCTGTGAAGAGAGATAATTTGACTTCATTTCCTTTTTCCATTAGGCTTTATTCCTGGATGTAAGGTTGGTTCAAAATACAAAAATAAAATGATTTCATTTCTTCTAGGTTTTCTTTTTTATATACATAGAGGTGTAGATAATAGTCTCTGAAGTGTTTTTTTGTATTTCTGTGGGGTAGATGGTAATATACTCTGTCATTTCTGATTATGTTTATTTTTATTTTCTGTTTTTCTTTATTAGTCTACCTGGTGGTCTATCAATTTTATTAATTCTTTCTAAAACCCAACTTTTGGGTTCATTTATCTTTTAAATGGTCATGTGCATCTCAGTTTCTTTCAATTCAGCTCTGATTTTGGTTATTTTTCTTCTTTGTAATTCTCTTGTAGAGATCATTCACCAGAATTGCAAGCTTTGGGGTTGGTTTGGTTTGCTATTGTTTTCTTAGCTCCTCTAGGTGTCATGCTAGGTTGTTAGCTCCTCTAGGTGTCATGCTAGGTTGTTAATTTAAGACTTTTCTGCCTTTTTCATATGAGCATTTAGCTCTATGAATTTCCCTCTTGACACTGCTTTAGCTGTGTTCCAGAGATTCTGGTATGTTTTATCTATATTTTCTTTATAAGAATTTTTTGATTTCTGCCTTAATCTTGTTGTTTACCCAAGTCATTCAGAAGCAGTTTGTTTAATTTTCTCATGTAATCATGGCTGAGAGGCTTCTTCTTGTATTGATTTTTTTTTTTTATCTTGCTGTGATCTTTGAGTATAGTTAGTATGTTTTTATATATGTATTTATTGAGAATTGCTTTATGGTTGTGCATGTAGTGAATTTTAGATTATGTGTCATGTACACAAGATAAGCTTGTGTATTCTGTTTTGGTTGGGTGGAATGTTCTGTAGACATCTGTTAGGTCCATTTAATCAACTATCGAGTTTAGGCCCCAGATATCTTTGTTAGTGAATCTTGTTTGTTTTGTGAATCTTGGTGTATGT
Source organism: Saimiri boliviensis (assembly GCF_048565385.1). Lineage (NCBI taxonomy): Eukaryota > Metazoa > Chordata > Mammalia > Primates > Cebidae > Saimiri > Saimiri boliviensis. Next base: position 139,143,262 of record NC_133453.1, read on the forward strand.
GTCTTAGGTGTATATATATTTAGGATAAAGTTTTCTTATTGAATTGAACGCTTTATCACTATGTTGTGCCCTTCCTGCCCTTTTTGATCCCTGTTAGTTTAAAATATGTTTTGTTTGGAATTAGAATAGCAACCACTGCTCTATTTGTTTTCTGTTTGCTTGACAGTTCTTTCTCCATACCTCTGCTTTGAGCCAATGGGTATCATTACATGTGAGATAGGTTTCTTTAAGAGAGCATACAGATGGGTCTGTCTTCTTCAGCAGCCTGTGAAGTTGATGGGTGTGTGAAAGCAGCTTTGCCTGTCCTGGAGCACATGCTCAAGGGCAATAGAAAAAACTCTTTGACTGAGTCCCGGGACTTGCGCCTGAACTGCCTGACTGTATCCACCCCTGCGTCTTCCCCACTCTCTGTGGGTCAATTATCTTCTGCCCATGCAGCAGCCTCTTGCATTCCCCACTCTTGCTCCTTGGATTTGAGGTTCATTCTTTCTCTGCCTTTCACTCTCCTAGCACCTCTCAGCTGGGTATTTTTCCTTCTGTTCTGACAGTGTCCCAAGCTTAGCTCAGGGGGTCTTGCCAGCCTGAGTCCCCAAACTGTGCTTGGGCCAATTCTTCTATTTTATCTTTGACAGGACTGTAATTCCCTCCTCTCTTCTGAATTTCTCTTTGGATATGGTCCTCAGAATCGCAGGCCTGTGTCCTTGTCGTGCTCCCTGATGGCACAGAAGTCTCGATTCAACAACAAACAGTGGCACCGGGTGCCCCCAATATTTCCTGATTTTGCATGATTTCATTAAAATATACTTATCTACTATATCTAATCAGGTAATCTGCACAAATACGGTAATTGGAGACAGTGGTTTAACGTTGTTCCGTACCCACAAAGAACAGATAGGGAGTCAACAGGACCCTTCATCAGAGAACGCTTTAACCCCAAAGAATGACTCATATGGTGACAACTGCAGCTTCCAACCTAGGTGGGCATTGTGATGTTCATTACGTGACACTGGATAGGTGAGCCACCCACTGTCTCTGCCTGAGGCTAGGTCTAAACCTCATATTTATGTAGGTCAGAGATTTTTTGTTCTCACTCTTATATCACGGATGAGAACTGCTCCTCTTCTGTGTTGCATGTGTCGACGCCAGAAAAATGTCCATAATTCTCTGTTCTGCATCACTTGTTACACAACTACTCAACGCAAAATTTGATATGTGAAAATTGGTTTTTTAAATTTTTATTTGTATTTTTTTTGGCAGGCTTTGGAAAAGGCCTGTTTCCTGGCACTAAAAGTAGCCAGTCTTGGCGTGAACAGCATATTCCCAGCATATGGTAAGAGAAGACGCTTCTGCCCACCCATCAGGTAGATGTCATCTTTCTGACTGGAGCAATGATAGATGTCGTGCTTAGAGAGCAATGACTGCTGGGAAAGATGCCAAGCAGCCAACTGGCCAACACTAGTGAGCAGGTCAGAATGTACCAGGCCTCTGGGTGAGGCAGGCCTGCTTGTCCCCAGCCATGCGGAGGCCATACACTAGAAAAATGAACACAGAGACAGGTCTTGACTGTGGCTGCAGAGTTGAATATTATTATTTGTTTTTGCTAAATAAGCTATAGAGTTTTCAATAAGAATGATGGCTTTGCAGACTAAATATACTTGCAGAGTACATCAGCTTCTGCTTTTAGGCCAGACCCTGTGAGTCAGCCTTCTTCTGTATAAAATAGACTTAGTCATCTCAAAGAGGAGGGATCTAACAATCAAAGTTTTTGATACTAAGTTTATCAAAGCATTTTGTCTTCAGCACTGACTGTCAATGTCAGTCATTTGACCGTTTTCATGCTTTTGGAAACCACTTTGCTGTTTTATAAAAAAAAAGTATGCTCTATGTAGAAAAGTCTAATGATCCAAAAAGTACAAAAAAAAAACAAACAAACATGAAAGTTATCCACATACCACTGCCTAGACATAATCGTAGGTAATACTTTGAAAAATAGTTGAAAAATAGTCTTAAAGATGGCTAAGCACTGTAGCTTATGCCTGTAATTCAAGCATTTTGGGAGGCCAAATCAGGAGAATCACTTAAGGCCAAGAGTTTAAGACTGGCCTGGGCAACATAACGAGACCTCATCTCTACAACAAAATGTAAAAAAGTAGCTATGCATTGTGGTGCATGCTTGCATCTCAGTTACTCTATCTAGGTGCTGAGGCAGGAGGATTTCTTGAGCCCAGGAATTTAATGTTTCAGTGAGTTGTGATTAGGCTACTGCACTCCAGCCGTGGTGACAGACTAAGACCCTGTCTTTGAAAAAAACAAACAAAAATAGTCTTAAAGAAATACCTATCTTCCTAAATACAGTATTTTATGAATGAGATTACACCATGAATGCTTGCCTATAACCTGCAATTTTTTATTCAATAATACATTATCAATATTATTTTTAATGCAGTATCAGAGACCACTGCATGTATGCACTCATATTTACTTAACTGATCCCCTAGGGAGAATATTTAAATAGTTTCCAATTTTTTAACACTATAGCAATGCTGCTGATTATATCTTTTTGTTCTTGTGCAATTATTACTTTAGGAAAATTTCCTAGAAACTGAATTGTTGAGACAATAGTAGGAACATTCTTCTCTTTGATATATACTGACAAACTTTCCAAAAATTACCTTATTGATTTACATATTCTTAATATTACATTGTATAAAACTTTATATATTTCTGAATTAATTTTTATTTGCAGTCTAGGAAAAGATAGCATCTGGTAGTTTTCACATAACTGGAATAAAAGTGCTTGCTATGGAGAGGGAGTAGGAGCCCACTTGGAGGATATTGGTGGGTCACTGGCGAGAGGCTGACCAAAATCTCTGCTACAGTTTTTTTTGGAAATAAAAATATAAATACTTCCTGATCATCAACCTCAACCATAAATGAATGCGACCCATAATCATGCTGTTTTGTCTCTCATCATGTTCTCACTCTCGCTAAGACACATCTCATATTTTTATCTCTCCCCAGAACTCCCATCCATGCTTTTTCCTTCTCCTTGACTTCAGTAAATGACTTCTCTTAAAACTCTTCCAAGATAAGATAGAAGCCATCAGAAAGGAATGTCTTCTTTGCAAATAAATTCACAGCCACAAATAATGGAAGGTTTGATGTACATGTGTCTTGTTTTATTTTATTGCATTGATTAGGCCATCTAAAAGAATGGTGAATTATAAAATTCAGATGCATAGATGTTAGTTGGAATGGTTTAATAGTCCAACTATGTTTGATGTGTGCTCTAAGTTTCCAGTGGGTACCCCAGACCAGTGGTTTTCACCACAGGCACTGTTGTCACTCTCACCCTGGAGACATTTGGAAATGTCTGCAGGGGTTTGCTACTGACATCTATTGTGTAGAGGGTATGACACTGTTAAACATCCTATAAGGCACAGGACAGAACCCCACAACAATTATTTGGCCCATAATGTCAGCAGTGCCATTGTTGGGAAAGCCTGCCTCAGCTCATGGTCCAGCCAGTCTTTACAGAAGTGTCCGCTAGAGAGAGATTGCCTGGGTTGAAATCCTGACTCTACTTCTTACAAACTGGAGTTTGACCAAATGAGGTTAAAATTTTAATAAAGCCTGAATTACGTACACATAGACCATCATTGCCTTGGGAAATCCTTCTACATGCTGATGACATTATAATGAGAAAATAGCACATGTGAAGTAAGTGAAAATTAAAAGTGGGGCTATTTGTTGTCTGTCTTGATACTTAATGGGAAATACTTTTGTAAAGATCTTGGAATGGGTTTGTTTCTCAGGCTAAAAAGTTAAGTCATAAGGAAACAAATTGGATCGTGTTTAGATTAGGGTTAAATTGAACTTGTGTGGAGACCTTTTAGAGTCAAACCTCCTGCACATTTTTCCTCCTCCTGAAAAAGTTATTCTCTTGTGGACTAATGTGAGTTGGCTTGGGATAGGAGCATGCAACAGCTTGATGCTGATCTTTCTCCCCCCTACACTTAACCCAGGAGGGTTAAAAGGGAAGTAAGAAGAATGTCATCTGCATCTTCCAAGTTGCTTCATTTTCTAGATGTTTCTCACATTCTTTGATCTGTGTTCTGAAAGAGTTCCTTTGGTTTTCAGCACACTGACAATTGTTCTTCACCTATGTTCAGACTGTCCATCCCATTCACTGAACTTCTCAGTGATTAGGTTTGTATTTTTTTATTTTGATCATATTTGTCTTTTTCAAGATCTTTAATTCCATAAAGCTATATACAAAACCTATTCTTTTTTAACGTATGTGATAGTCTCTCATCTGTATAAAGATATTAAATTATCTTTTAACCTGTATCCATATAAAAGGGTGTGTGTATGTGTGTGTGTGTGTACATACTACACTCTTAGCTCTGATCATCCTCATTGGTTATTTCAATACTCTCCAATTCTTTTTGCTTTGTTTGAGACTTAGTCTGGCTCTGTAGCCCAGGCTGGATTGCAACGGCAGGATCTTGGCTTACAGCAACCTCTGCCTCCCAGGTTCAAGCAATTCTCTGCCTCAGACTCCCAAATAGCTGGATGCCTGCCACCATGCCCAGCTAATTTTTGTATTTTTTAGTAGACACAGGGTTTCACCATGTTGGCCAGACTGGTCTCGAACCCCTGACATCAGGTGATCCACCCACATGGTCCTCCCAAAGTGCTGGGATTACAGGTGTGAGCCACTGCTCCCAGCCAATACCCTCCTGTTCTGAACCTCTACTTTCTTTCTTGCCAACCTTCAATTGCCAGAGAGTGGCCCAAGATGGTTTTTTAAATGTCAACCAGATGAAGTCATCAAACTAGTTTAAATATTTCAGTGGGTTCTTTCGGCACCTTCCTCTTTATGATGGCCCTAACACAGCATTTGCCCATTCCAGAGAGTGAATTTTCCTCAGCTTTTCAGATGCAACAAACTATTTTTCTCCTCAAAGATTTGATTCTTTTTGCTTCCTCTTTAATTCTTGGCTCCGCCACCTCCTATTTCCACCTCATGTCTAAGGTTTAAATGGTCCTTCATAGAGGAAACTTCCTTAAATCTTTACCTTAAATCAGTCCCTTATTATTTTATCAATAGCACCTTTTGGTTTTCCTTATGACAATTTATAAAAAAAAATGGAAAGAAAAGAGACATGTATTTGACAACTATGTCTAATATCTTGTTCTTGCAGGTAGCTCTGTAAGGGTATGACCATGCCAGCCAGGTGCACTACTTTATCTTGAGCTCATAGCTCAGGCATGGCCAGGTATTGACCATGAAGAATTCTGTGATAAATATATGAATAAAAACAATGGTCACATTGGCTGTTCCACTCCAAAGTCTAGTTGTGGGGTGCATTCAATCTCCTGGAAACACATTCTTGACTCCTTTACTCCCAGATGTCCCAACATGGCATTAATATGTTGTGTAGAGTACGTTTGCTTGCATTTTGTTACTAAAAAGAGCCAAATTAGAAAGGAATAGTTCACTGTTGCCTTTTTTTTGGTCATCTTTGGGTGAGGAATCATTTCAGGAAACCTCGTTGTAAGGGCATAAGACACTGCAGCTTTTGTGTGCAGGAGGCAGCACACATGGGCAACTGAAGCAACATGTCCTCAAGCCCAGTGTTGCTGACACCTTGGCGGACTCTAGTTCACAAGAAAAAGGAGTCTGTTTTTTAAGGCCCCTCTGAGCTCAGCCTTTCTGCAGATCTCATCAGCAGAGACACCAATTAGGGCTCATTAGGAAGGTGTTAGGAGGTTTTAATTTTTTTGTTTTCCTGATGTGGATACCAGGCCTGGAAAGAGTGAACTGAAAACTAATGTGTTTTAGGAAAACGACATATTGCTGGAAGACACCAGCTTTCCAGACACTGCAGAGCAAGGCTACCATGGGCCTTAATGAGGACCGTACCACACAGACCTTCTCCAGGAGGGAAAGGGAGGAGAGTGGTGGGATGCCTTTTTACCTGGGGGTCCTGGTGCACTCTGGCTATGTAGATCATCCTGCCACAGATCATTGACACTTCATAGGGATTCTGAGTTGACAATGCATTGTGAAGCTGGGAAGTTGCTAAACTACTTAAACTTTTTTGGGCACTGGAGGATAAGGTAGTGCGAGTGGTTTTCTGAATGTGATTCCATATGCCTTATGGATTATGGGGGAAAAGTAGGTGAGAAGCACTGTGCTGGGACTATGTGGAATTGTATTTTTTAATGCATATCTGCTGCCTACTTCTTCCATCTACAGTCTTTTACAGAATAAGTCCTACTTTTTCTTGTATAGTTTGTGTTTTGCATGAAATAGCACTACATAGATACATATGAAAAAACCAGAGGCCTCCAAAGAGCAGGAGTGTTAAATCAGAAGATGCTAGTTCCTGTCCAAGCTATCCAGTTCCTAGTTGGGAGGCATTGGGCTAATAATGAATCACCCTAAGCCTCAATTTCCTTAACAGTGTAGCAGAGGTAGTAAGATGTGCCCTATTTATACCACATGGCTACTGTACATACCAGCAGGACGCTTTATATGTGAAATACCTGGTTCTGTAAATCTGAAGGATGCTATGGATATAAAACTTTCTACAAGGGTGGCCAGTTATTCCACCACTGGCAACTGGCTTTACAGCTCAATGAAGCCAATATTACCCTGATACCAAAACAGTATAAAAAAGAAAAATGAAGACCAATACCTATCATGAACATAGATGCAAAAATTCTTAATAAAATGTTAGCAAATGCATACATATATATAGGTCAGTGTAACTCAGTAGTTTCATATATATATGAAACTACTGAGTTACATTGACCTATAAAAGACCAGTAACTGATTTTTTTTTTAGATGGAGTCTTGCTCTGTCACCCAGACTGTAGTGCAGTGGCAGGGCCTCGGCTCACAGCATCCTCTACCACCCAGGTTCAAGTGATTCCCCTGCCTCAGCCTCCTGAGAGGCTGGGACTACAGGTGAACCCCACCACACTTGGCTAATTTTTTTAAAAAATTTTAGTTGACACAGGGTTTCACCATGTTGGCCAGGATGGTCTCAATCTCCTGACCTCATTAACCGCCCACCTAGTTCTCGCAAAGTGCTGTGATTACAGGTGTGAACCACTGCGCCCAGCCAACCAGTAACTAATTATGACTGCCAGTGGCAGATAAGGGAGTCCAATGTACACAGATGAGAGGCCTGGAGGTGCAGCTGAGGAAGAGAAGAGAGAGCTGTAACAGGCATGGGAAATTGCCCCAGAAAAGAAAACCTAGTTATGGAACATGAACCACCTATGTGCAGTTTTGCCTCTGATAAACCCTGATGGTAATCATTTTTATGGTATTTCTCCATTTGTTTACACTCATGAACCAGCAAGTTTTATTTATTTTTGAGACAGGGTCTCACTCTGTCAGCCAGACTGGGCGCAGTGGTGCCACCTCAACTCACTGCAACCTCTGCCTCTCAGGCTGAAGCAATCCTCCCACCCCAGGCCCTACAAATAGCTGGGACTACAGGTGAGCACCACCACACAGGCTTATTTTTGTATTTTTTGCAGAGATGGGGTTTCACTGCGTTGCCCAGGCTGGTCTTCACTACTTGGGCTCAAGCAATTCTCCCCCTTCAACCTTCCAAAGTGCTAGGGTTATAGGTGTGAGCCACCATGCCCAGCCACCAGCAAGTTTTATTAAATATAATTGATACTTGCAGTATTATGATCTAGTAAACACTGTACTACATAAACCAGCCTTCTGCTTTCAAGTTTATCCACTAGGGAAGAAAGAGACATTAGAAAAGTTAAGTGTAATACAGAGTAGTGAGAGAGAGTGAGACAAAACTACTCATGCTGCAAATTTCAGAGAAGAGGTTTCCAAGCTCTGGATTGCAGATTGTGTCTGATTTAGGTAAATGGAGATGGATGGTAAGGGTGTTCCAGGTGCAGAAAACAGCATGTCTTAAGAGTTTTATCTGTCTTACAGATGGGGCCTTCAGTAGGGCACTTAACTCTCTGCTCAACAAATCTCAACTGATCTGACAAATCCTTTCTTCCTGCTTCTTCCTCATCATCTTCTTCTGGAGAAGCTCAGGCTACATCCAAAGTGCAGCTGGTTTGGCCTATGCACGGAAGAGCAAGATTGTCATCTTGTCATCCCCTTCTCTCTTTTCACTAGTGAGGGGTAACTTAAGTCCAGGTGTTTTCACTTCAGAGGCCCCAATGGCTACATTACACTCAGCACTTGGAAGGTAACAAATTTGCTATGTCACAATTGATAATCAACTCTAGTAAAAGAATGTCCAAATCAATTGAGTTTTAGCAAGGGCAAACTGGCTGGATGCAGGCAGGTTCCCAGCTAGAGCTGGCCAGGCTTGATAAATTTGCCCTTATTATGGCTATTGATGTTTAAATTTCTTCAGGGATGTTGTTACATGGGTGCCTGGTGGTGACAGAGGTACGGTGACCTCCTTCGATCCTTAATCTACACCTGTTAGTTGGCTCCTTGGTTGCCTCTGAGTATACTCAGGCTTAAAGGTTAACAAAAGAAAAACAGGCCAAGTTTACGTGACGGCAGCAGTGGATCAATGCAAGTAAATAACCTTCTCTGTCTTATTTCCCCAAGCATTATTGATCCAAGTTCTTTGTTCTTTGTCATGTTTCTGTCTTCTTTCCCCAAAGGACACTCAACAATCAGCTTCTATTGAACATGTTAACTGGCACATTATGACAGCTACCATTTTGTCACTCAATGTGGTAATATATACGCACACACATACACACACGGAAACAATTTTACTAGGCCGTCTTCTAAGCTGTAGACTATGAAGTAAATCTCAGATATAAACTCCCTTTGCTCTGATTTTTCTTTTTCTTCTGTAGCAAGCAGGAGGAATCCATGACCTAATCTCCCATTAACAAGTTTATTTGTTTTAGATATCTATTATAAGGGACAATGATCTGATGGTTTAAAGAATCACATAGTGGCAGGAGCTTGGGGCATATTTCTGGTGAGTTGTGCACGCTGATTTCTCGTCTGACCCCAAACTTATTTTTCTTTGGAAACTGGGTCCTTTTCTTTCATTTTCCTGGCACTTTTAAAGGCTATTGTCATCTTTCCTTAGTTTTTTCTGTGAAACGCTAAGGAGTTACAGTGTTTGCTCTGGCCATCTTGAACTCCATCTTTTTCCTAGACAGGTTCTGCTGGTGCCTTAGCAAGATTTGCGCTCCAAGTGAAGAGTGCTAATTTGAACATGTCTAGCTATCGTACCAAATTCGTTGGATTCCATCCATATGTATATGTTGTATGTATATCAATTGCAAAATAGAATTTTCTACATAAGTCTAAAATTTAAAAATGTTCTACAGGGGCAGGAAAGCTCTTTTTGCTGAAACTCATTATACTTTAAGGCACATATGTCTAGTTGAAAAGAAAAAATAACTTCCTCTTTGAGTTACAAAATAAAGCTGAGTGAATGATAAAATTATGACAGTGAGTGTTGTACCCCTTTCCGTGGATCTCATCAATTGGGACAGATCGTTTATTTCTGAAAAAATATGTGAGAGAATTTAGGATAATGTTAAATGTTTTCATGCTCATTGTTCTGGGAGGTAAGACTCCTACTTTTAAAGTAAAAACTAATTTTAACGAAAAAAAGAAAAGAATCCAGTGTTTGCATTTGTTGTCCTAGAACTGAAAACGTATTATGTCAAAATAAGGCCAATACTAATCACTTTGCAAAAGAAAAAATAGTCTATTAACAACTAGATAGTGCCAGTATTTCCCTTATAGACGAAACAATTTAAGCCAATATTGATGGTTTAATGTGAAACAGTGATTATCCATCATCTTTGGGGTCAAACAGAATAGAATCTTGGTTCTTAAATTATTTGACCAAACAAACTTTACTTGCTCAGAGATGTATGTAAATTGTGTACTTCTCTCTTTCATTTGTCAATCATTAAAATGCCCATGTATATAATTAATACCGTTGCAAACTCCCTTGCTTCCCAGTTTTCAATTTTGTATTCTGTTTAATCCACTGAAGAGTCACTTTTTAAGTTATGTGTTGATGAAGTATGAAAGCTTATTTCTATCATTTCTCTACATGCAGAAATCACTTCAGGCATTGCTGAGGAATGTGAAATTGGTTATCATTAATGTTTAGAGCTTTTCATCTTTGGTGTGCTTTGCAAACACTAATTAATGAATCCTCATATAACATCCCCACCAAATGAAGTTGCTGACAGTTCTATTCAACAAATAAGAACCCTAGGCCTTTGGCAACTTATTCAAGGTACCTAAAGCTTTTTGTGAGTACACAGAACAGGTAATAGCACCAGGACTATATGCTTCTGGTTCTATGTGTGATATGCCAGGGTGCTCTTTGAAACAGCAAATGTGGATTTTTTTTTTCTCAGATACTTGTACCTTAGAGCACCCCCTCTTGTCTTTGTTTTTAAGTTGTGCCATGTCTCTGTTTCATACAATCATGGCATTGAAATGCTGTTAGAAACATTTTATTTGCATATGTTATTCAGGATTTTATACCATATGTTGTAGGCTTAATTTTGGAATTAGCCTTTATTTTTATTTTGAAATTTTTCCAACCACTGGCCCTCTCATGAAGGTCAGTGCAGTTTTAAGCAAACATGGTCAAACTTCAGACAGAAATAAAAATGAAGTCAACTGAAAGCATTTCAACCTTTTGATTCCTGCCAAATAACCTCTTCTTTTCTAGCCCCCAAGCTGTCGTTAGAAGTTAAGGAAGACTGAAAAACTATTTCAAAGCTTTAAAAGTATTTGGTTTTATAGGAAGAGTCTGTTTGGGAATTGTTTATCCCCCAAATGAGAATTTTGTCAGTTTATGCCATACTTCTAAAAAGCCAAGTATTTTCCAGAAATGGTATTCAAAGACACCTTTAGGGTAGAGAATGAAAACATCATCATGACCACTTTTACACTTTCCAGATACATCTTTCTTATAGAAGTTTTCACTGTAAAAAATAAGCTCTGTAAAGTGTTTAGGTATTCCCCGGGCTTACCCCAGTCAAGAAACAGACCCACAGTAGCTTTGCTTAGGGGCCATGCCAGTATTAAAAATTAGAGAAACTGATTCAAGGCAGTCTCACTTATCCAGGGAAATTGGAATAATTTTAATACAGAAAAATTAATCTCCCCAAGATATGTCAGTAATATACACGTGCGCGCGCACACACACACCCACACAATTTATTTTAAAATGTGTTTTAGGTTCTGGGGTACATGTGAAGAACATGCAAGGTTGTTGCATAGGTACATACACGGCAATATGGCGTTCTGCCTTTCTCCCCATCACCTATATCTAGCATTTCTCCCCATGTTATCCCTCTGCAACACCCCACCCCTCGCTGTCCCTCCCCTAGTTTCCCCCCACATACCTCAGTGTGTGATGCTCCCTTCCCACTGTCCATGTGCTGTCACTGTTCAACACCCTCCTATGAGTGAGAACATGCAGTGTTTGATTTTCTCTTCTTGTGTCAGTTTGCTGAAAATGATGGTTTCCAGATTCATCCATGTCCCTAACAAAGGACATGAACTCATTGTTTTTGATGGCTGCATAGTATTCCATGGTGTATATGTGGCACATTTTCCCTGTCCAGTCTATCATCAATGGGCATTTGGGTTGATTCCAAGTTTTTGCTATTGTAAACAGTGCTGCAATGAATATTCCTGTGCATGTGTCCTTATAATAGGATGATTTATAATCCTTTGGATATATACCCAGTAATGGGATTGCTGGGTCAAATGGAATTCTATCTCTAGGTCCTTGAGGAATCACCACATTGTCTTCCACAATGGTTAAACTAATTTACACTCCCACCAACAGTGTAAAAGTGTTCCTATTTCTCCACATCCTCTCCAGCATCTGTTGTCTCCAGATTTTTTAATGATTGCCATTCTAACTGGCATGAGATGGTATCTTGATGTAGTTTTGCATTTCTCTAATGACCAGTGATGATGAGCATTTTTTCATGTTTGTTGGCCTCATATATGTCTTCTTTTGTAAAGTGTCTATTCATATCCTTTGCCTACTTTTGAATGGGCTTTTTTTTTTTCCTTGTAAATCTGTTTTAGTTCTTCGTAGATTCAGGATATCAGCCCTTTGTCAGATGGGTAGATTGCAAACATTTTTTCCCATTCTGTTGGTTGCTGATTCACTCCAGTGATTGTTTCTTTTCCTGTGCAGAAGCTCTAGAGTTTAATTAGGTCCCATTTGTCTATTTTGGCTTTTGCTGCCAATGCTTTTGGTGTTTTAGTCATGAAGTCCTTGCCTATGCCTATGTCCTGAATGGTTTTGCCTAGATTTTCTTCTAGGTTTTTAATGGTGTTAGGTCTTAGGTTTAAGTCCTTAATCCATCTGGAGTTAATTTTAGTGTAAGGTGTCAAAAAGGGTTCCAGTTTCTGCTTTCTGCACATGGCTAGCCAGTTTTCTCAACACCATTTATTAAACAGGGAATCCTTTCACCATTGCTTGTTTTTATGAGGTTTGTCAAAGAACAGATGGTTGTAGATGGGTGGCATTGCCTCCGAGGCCTCTGTTCTGTTCCATTGGTCTGTATCTCCAGTTTGGTACCAGTACCATGCTGTTTTGATTACTGTAGTCTTGTAGTATAGTTTGAGGTCAAGTAGTGTGAAGTCTCTGGCTTTGTTCTTTTTGCTTAGAATTGACTTGGTTATGCGGGCTCTCTTTTGATTCCATAAGAAGTTTAAGGTGGTTTTTTCCAGTTCTGTGAAGAAGGTCATTGGTAGCTTGATGGGGATAGCGTTGAATCTATAAATTACGTTGGGCAGTATGGCCATTTTCATGATATTGATTCTTCCTAACCATAAGCATGGCATGTTTCTCCATCTGTTTGTGTCCTCTCTTATTTCATTGAGCAGTGGTTTGTAGTTCTCCTTGAAGAGGTCCTTTATATTCTTTGTTAGTTGTATTTTTAGGTCTTTTATTCTCTTTGTAGCAATTGTGGATGGCAGTTCGTTCTTGATTTGGCTCTCTTTAAGTCTGTTATTGCTGTATAGGAATGTTTGTGATTTTTGCACATTGATTTTTTACTCTGAGACTTTGCTGAAGTTGCTTATCAGTTTCAGGAGATTTGGCCTGAGACTATGCGGTTTTCTAAATATACAATCATGTCATCTGCAAATAGAGACAATTTCACTTCCTCCTTTCCTAATTGAATACTCTTTTATTTCTTTTTCTTGCCTGATTGCTCTGGCTTGAACTTCCAATACAATATTGAATAGGAGTGGTGAGAGAGGGCATCCTTGTCTAGTGCTAGATTTCAAAGGGAATGCTTCCAGTTTTTGGCCATTCAGTGCGATACTGGCTGTGGATTTGTCGCAAATGGCTTTTATTACTTGGAGATACATTCTGTCAATACCTTTTAAATGTATTTGCATAGTTGCCGTAGAATTTGCATGGTAAATACAACTTTCCAACACATCCATCACAGGTAGATGCCTCTGGTTTCCCTTGCCCAGTTTTCCCATGGGAAGGCAGACTGAAGAATCCCAAAGAAATAAGATGCTTTCCTTCAGGCATGTAGAACACATACAACAGTTACAACTGTGCTCCCACGGAAAGATAATTCACAAATACTGGACACTGTTTATTAGAGCCACATACACATGGAACCATAATTCATCTGCACATGATACATATTAGAAGTTCATTATCATGAACCGTCTCACTGATCATGACCTTATTATTAATGTCTACCATTTAGTGCTATTTTTTCTGTGTTAAAGGCTACTATGAGCCTACTTATTTGTTAATGTCAAGCAATACCTCCAAAATGTTTATGAACTTCTTGAGAATAAGGCTGTGTCTTGATCAGTTTTGTATTTCCAATACCTTGCCTCTTGTCTGCACAGAGATGTGATTTAGTGAAAGTGTGTTGAATGAAGACTAATACTGAAAGCCACCAGTATTTAATTGTTATAATGATTTACCACTTGTTGACAGTTACTGCAACTGGTATCTGGAACATCAGAAATATACTAAGCCATGAGACCAGATTATAAAGGGTCTTGAATTACATTCATGAGAGCTTGGGGTAGCTCCAAGCTCCAAGCATGGGCCTCAATTTTCAAGGCCACAGACAAAAGTTACCTTACTCCCTAGAGAGATTTCATACTGGGCATGCCCGGGACAGAAACCTAAACTTTCACTTCTATTTTATGTTAAAGTAAACCTCCTAGATGGCTGAGTGTGGACTCAACTTTTGAGGTCCGTGGCATGCAAACAAATTCCCCCAAGTCTTTGAAAGAAATAGCTGAAGAAGAAGAAACAATTTTTCTGAGATGTACACTCAAGTTGGTTCTGAACCATTATCAAGGAATAATTGGCCCACATGAGGTTATGGAAAGGTTGTGTGGTATAATATAGTGATTTTTAAATCTCACTGTATGCACAAATCACCCACTATAAAAATATAGATTCTAAGTCAGTTAATATAGGTCTGGGATTGAGATAATGCCAGCCAAATAGCCACATACCTGGAGTCTTCTACCACATTAAGACTTTGTTAAAAGGCAAGATCAGGATTCTGGCCATCTTTAAAGTCACAGGGGGAAGAGATGATGCCTACCAGAAATGTGTTTGGGGGTTAAACCCCACATGGGGTAAACTCTAGCCAATGACAAAAATAAAATTTTCTTCTTTGTTACTTTCCAAAAAAGACTCTGTGGTTTTACTTTGCACAATTTCCAGAGGAGTCCCTGATGTTTTAGTAGACAAGCCTGCTGAGAAAGCTGCTATATCTCACTGTGATACTTCACACAGCAGCAGCTGGAGTCATATGCATTACTTTGAATTGTTTCACATCTTCCCTTGCCTCAAGTTTCCTTTTCTTCATCTTGACTGACCTGAGCTTGCATTGGGTAAACACATATGCTTTAGGTCCTGCTTTTACATGGTATTATTATAGATGTCTCGCCACCTTTAATATTTCTGACTCAACCTGGGGTCAAACTAGGTCATGTTTTTTTGGGAGGTGATATGCAGTGGACCTCAATATTGTGAAACTAATGTTTTTGGTGAATTTCATATTTGGCATCTTGGACAATAAATGTATTAAATTATGTAAATAACCAATTTCATCATTATTAAAATCAAAATACTACCTTGGCCCTAATGACTACCTTGTTGTAGGGGAATGCCATGTACATCTTAGGGTGTTTAATGGCATCCCTGGAATCTATTGACTAGATTCCAGTAGCACCCCCAGTTGTGACAAATAAAAATGCCTCTAGAGCTTGTCAAATATGCTTTGATGGGCAAAAACCAGTCCTGGTTGTGAACCACTGCCATTAACATTTTGGTGGCTTGAACTTTTCAAAGTTAAGCTGTGATTTAAAAATACTGAAATGATCTTCCATATATACACTTCCCACAAGATACTGTCTATATGAAATGGGTGTTCCAGCGAGTTTGATAATTTATTTTCCCCAATAAATAAATGCAATTAATATGAAAAAAACATGGGAGGGTGCCATTATTAATTAGTGAAGATATGAACTTTAAGAGTTAGATAAGGCAGAAAGGTAGACAAATGAACAGATAGATAGATAGAAAACACATTGCACCAAGAGTATTTCCAAATACAAGTCATGCTAAATATACTTTCTCTGTAACAGCAGGTTATAGCTCTTCATTGCATAGTCACTACATTTGTGTACACACAAATAACACTAAATTTTTGAAAATTGTTTGTTTTATTCATTCTTTACATTGTACTCTGAGATCATGTTGGGCTTATTTATTTCTTTCTGTTGGGAATTTTTCTTTCAGGATAATGAAGAAAGTGTACCTTGTTCAAATTGTCATGAAATTCAAATGAAGAAGTTTAAATTAATGAGGGTTTTACTAGGCTTGAACATATGCTGGGGACTGATATCAGATAATCGCGAGATTCTGAACCAATAGCAATTATGCTTGTATCTTCAGTGGTGTCAACCTGAATTAAAAATTGGTCAGCTTTATTAAGAATACGTCTAACAGACTTCTTAATTAATTTGGAGATACTATCAAATAATGTAGTTCAGTGCAGTTCTTAAAATGATAACATGAAATACCTCTCCCTATTACTTTATTATAAATTCAAGGTTTCTTAAAGGAACATTATAATTACTGAACATAAGCTAGATCCAGTGAGAAAAACTCATGTTACAGCTCCTTTGTTTAAACTATTGGTAAGTCCTTTATCCCATAATAATTGCTCCTTTACTGTTAAATTTACACTAATTAATTGCATAATCTATGTGTTCTTCTACCTAGTTTTCTTCAACAGTG
Source organism: Saimiri boliviensis (assembly GCF_048565385.1). Lineage (NCBI taxonomy): Eukaryota > Metazoa > Chordata > Mammalia > Primates > Cebidae > Saimiri > Saimiri boliviensis. The sequence goes on from NC_133453.1 coordinate 139,159,593, forward strand.
AGACTGATGTTAGGGGGCTTTAAAATTAATTCACTTGCCTGAGTCACTCTTTGGATGTCTTGGTCCCTACTTTAAAAAGCTTCAAAATAAAACACACTCATTATCATGTATGTAAATATATAGTAGGATATCTGAAAGAATGTTCCCTAAAAGATTAACAGTAACTCTCTCTGAATGGTGAGACTCAATAACCCTTTTTCTTTTTTCCTTACATTTTTCTGCTTGAATTGTTTACAATAACTTGCTATCATTTTTTACCCCAAATTTTTAAATGTTTTCAAAACATGATTTATACTTATTAATACATTTTTAGTGAATAATGTTTTCAAAATTCCTAGTAGTTTCCAACATACGTGTAATTTCTCAAAATATTCCTTAAGGAGTAAAATATGATACTGGATATTTGAAAATACTATGTATAAGTATCATGATAAAAGATTTTTTTTTTTTTTGAGACGGAGTTTCACTCTTGTTACCCAGGCTGGAGTGCAATGGCGCGATCTCAGCTCACCGCAACCTCTGCCTCCTGGGTTCAGGCAATTCTCCTGCCTCAGCCTCCTGAGTGGCTGGGATTACAGGCACACGCCACCATGCCCAGCTAATTTTTAGTATTTTTAGAAGAGACAGGGTTTCACCATGTTGACCAGGATGGTCTCGATTTCTTGACCTCGTGATCCACCCGCCTCGGCCTCCCAAAGTGCTGGGATTACAGGCTTGAGCCACCGTGCCTGGCCCATGATAAAAGATTAAAGTAATTTCATCCCATGCTTCTATTTAAATTTGAAATATTACTATTTATGCAAAAAATAGGACTTAAGGAAAAATTAAAATGCTACTATTTATCATTTTTTGAAATTTGGCATTCTAGTTTTCACTTTTTAATTCTTTTTGAAGTCTATCATTTCCTTCTATTGAGATTAATTTATTACATAATATATACATGTACACTTACACTTTGTAAACAGCAATGATGTAATCAATTCTTTTAGGAAATTTACAATTATATAGGGATAATTTATTTAAGAAATGATTATTACCTATATGTCTATATTATGTAACACACACTCATATATGAGAATTCAGTAAACAAATTAAGTAAAGAAGACATAGCATTGATTTAAGTCATTGTTATAATGTTATTAAATACATATAGATGTAACTAGATAGAAAATATTTATGCTTACAATTCCTTTACAACTAGGAGTTCTAAGCAAATTTATGTTCAATGCATGCAAAACCATAAAGCCAATAAAATCCTATTAAAACATTACCTTTAATATGGTGGATTATTTTATTTTACTAAAACCAAAAAGTTGAGGTTTCTAGTAGAAGCATGTAGCCTCACATATGTCTATGCGAAAAGTCTGTGTATGTATTTCAACTTCAATGTTATTATTACAGAATTTGTATGTGGTGTCACTATATAGTTATATATTACAATTGTATAGGGATAATTTATTTAAAAATGATTATTTATATGTGTATGTAACACACACTCATATAATCAGTAATGAATTCTTAGAAGACAGCATTGATTATGTATACATATAACAATTTCTCCTTATATAAAGCAACTGTTATATGTATATATAATTTTGATACACACACACACACACACACACACACACAAAACAAATTTTCTAAGACCCTGCTTGCTATTCTGAGATTACTGAGCCTCAAATTGTATCCAGACTTCACATGACCTACCTCCAAACACCAGTTTTAATGAATCGTTTGCTGTATTTGTAAGACTTTCTTATTCACTTTGAATATAATGTTGGTGTTATTGCATTAGTGATAACTGTATTAAATGGGCATGTAATTCACTCAACTGTTGCTGAAATTGAAAATAGAAAAAATTCTTCATTGTCTTTTTAGCATTACACCTACTGCTAAGGAAATGGCGCATGCTGTTATACATAAAAACATGATACATGCAATATGTCTGTCTTGAAGGTGAATATGGCATTCATCTTAAACACAGTTTAGTTTAAATAATGAACTCAGATGCAATTTGGCCTTGATTTTGGCTTAATACATCAAAAACAAAAAAAATGTAAATTATAGCACTGAAAATGAGTGGCAGAACTTAATTTACAGACAGTCCAGAATATGCTCATGGTTCTTTCATAGGACCATTAAAAAATTACAAAGTAATTGTAGATAACTGCAATTTCCAGAAAATGGGCCTGTAGAATATGTCCCGGGTTGAAAAATCTTAGTTTCATGGCAGGCATTAAGTTTCAAACTCAACTCCTTTTTGTTCATAAATTCAAAAATTTTAATGTATTATTATTATGTCTTAAGAGAATGCTAGTGCTGGATAAACACAACAAATTTGCTCCAAGCCCTCCTGGAACTCACAATAGGTGTAGACAACAGTGTAATAGGGGAGAAATTAGACCCTATCCTTTATCAAGTGACCTTAAACAAGCTATGAATTAAACTCTCTGAGACTCAACTTGATCAGCTCTAAGAAGAAGGTGGTACCTACTCTAAGCATTAGATGATAGTAGGTGAAAGTGTTAAAGTACTAGACAAAAGGAAAACATCAGTCACATTCACTTATACTAAATTAAATCACATTCAAGGTAACGACTAGTAAAACCATTTCTGGCCGGGTACCATGGCTCATGCCTGTAATCCCAGCACTTTGGGAGGCCAAGGCAGGTGGATCACTTGAGCTCAGGAGTTTGAGACCAGCCTAGCCAATGTGGTAAAACCACGTTTCTACTAAAAATATAAAAATTAGCCAGGTGTGGTGGCTATAATTCTGGCTACTTGGGAGGCTGAGGCAGGAGAATCACTTGAACCCAGGAGGCAGAGGTTGTAGTGAGCTGAGACAGCGGCACTGCACTCCAGCATGGGCGACAGAGAGAGACTCCATCTCAAAAAAAACAAAAAAGAAAAAAAATTCTAAAATAGTGCAACTTCCATCCTAGTACAACCATTACAGTAAGCAATATTAATAATTTTATAGTTATAATTTCCCTGGAAACTAGACTGTTTGGACGCTGAATCCAAAATAACGATTCCAATGACATTGTTAGGCCTATTACTGAAATCAGTCATGTCTGGAGTGTGACGTGGCATCTGTCTAGCAGCTGTCTGAAGCACTAGAAATACATGGGGATGGTAACTGAAAAGCAACTTCTTCAGCTCAAATTTCAGGGGAATGTTCAAGAGAGGTAGCACATGGCTTCCTAGCTTGGAACACTGCCAGGATCATTAGAACTAACAACCATCCTGTGCTAGTGGAACATACCATGGGTGCTTTAATGATCATCTTGACTTCCCATCTGAAAGACGTCATCTCTGACAACCAAGGGTCTGCTCTTTACAGCACAACACATGAAGAATTAGTGGGGTTGTAAATCATTGCTACGCTTTCTGTGAGAGAGGGCTTGCTGTAGCCTTTTTGCTGTGGAACTGGAAGAACCTGGAGAGTTTGAACTGCTCATGCCCTGAGATTACTTTTACTCCAGAGCCACTTCCTCTACCATTAGTGGATTTGTTTAAAAACAAACCCTAAAGGGAGTGCTAGCTAATTTTAATATTTGCTTAAGAAAAGCATAATTAGAAAGGTAAACCTGCTGAGGGACAAATTGTATCGTGTGTGTGTGTGTTTGTGTGTGTGTGTGTGTGTGTGTGTGTGCGCGCGCGCGCGCAGGTACACTTTAACCAGATATTCCAAAGGATGTCTCTTCTCCTAGCACAGTACTTAGCACACAGTAGGTTTACAATGAATATTTGAATATATCTATTCAAGACAAAAGATAAATTTGAAGGCTATGCATGTCTAAAATTTGCCTGAAATCAGTTTTGGATCAAGGCAATATATACATAATTTCAAATTATATGTATTTTAAAATTTTAAATAAATTTGTATTACTTTTTCTGACTTCAAAAGCAAAATAAATTTTTAGTAAAAAAATTAAAAATATATAAAAAGCCATAATCAGGCAGACTAATAGCTATCAGGAATCTGTTCATCTGTTGATAACACTAGAGAATTTCTCCATCTTTTATTCACATAGATCTATAATTTAAATCGCATGTGTTTGTAGTAGTATTCTAATGTTATCATTGATAGCACTAGTCTTTTCTGCTGTTGTTGCTTTCTAGCGCTAGTAAAATTGGAGTCTGTTCTTACGAAGAAATGAGGGAAATATTTTCCAGAATAAGCCCAGCAAATACATTAAATTAAATGTTTAATATAAAAGCAAATTAGCATGTTTTATCTTTAAGAAAAGTCCACTAAGCCAATTTAGTGTTGGGTCAACACAATTCATCAAGAAAGGGCATGCAGGACTAAAAATGCTGTAAAATGGTTTTTCCCCCTTAATATAAAATGTTGCTCATTTATGTTCCTTTTTATTCGCTATCATTCTTCTGGTTTTTCAGTATAAAGCAGATATGCCTGGAAATCTTATTTAAAAATTTGGGAAAAGAAATGGAGAAAAGTGTAATGATATTAATGTGTTTCATTAATTGTAGAGAATGTAACCTCATTCACTCAACTGCCCTAGGGATATTGTTGCTGCTTTAAATGGAGAGCAACTGGTAAACTGGGAACTAAGAGTCTTAATGCTTAAAACAGAGCTTCCAGCTCAAAGACGGAAAGTCATGTTCTAAAGAAAGCAGAGGCTCTGCTTTGCCCATTTAAAACTGAACAAAATGTAGTGCAACTGAAGAATGCAAGGAAACATGAAACAGCTGTGAAATCCTGGGAAAAAGAGAAGCTGAGTGAAAGTGGAATTTTTGATAACCGCATCAGCATTATCTTTCCCAGTGGTGATTGCCAAAACTGTATTTGTTTATAGTTACTTGAAGATAAAGAGCTAACTTTGGGCTGAGGGAGGAATACTGTATTTCCTTGAGAAATAAAAACCTTTGAGATTCTCTTGCAAAGTCTGGAAAGCATGTCAGACAAGCCTGCTTGTGGGATATTTCCTGACTAATTTTGAAGTTCTGGGGGGTCGTGGCATGCTTCAGAAAAAAACATCAATATTAAATTGTGCTATTAAAGTTTAGAGGTGGGAATGATGCATTCGAATGCAGTTTGCCTAAGTAGAACTGAACATGCAAGCTAGGGCATCTTTGTCAAGCTGGGACTCTTCTTATCAGCTCTGTGGTTTGAGGTCAGCATTGATGGCACCTGGTTTGTGAACCTGTAAATCTGTCTCTTGTGAGTCATGAGGTTTCGATCATTTCCTGTACATTATTTTATGAGTTTTGCATGGAAACAAATGAAAACTCTTGGATATGGCATATGGGACCCTCCATAATCTGGCTTTTGTGACAACAACCTCTTTCCTTTCCCTTTTCCAGCATCTTCCTCATGAACCAGTTATTCTAACTTGGTAATTTGCTTTTGTGCTTTAATGGGAATGTGCTCTCTGGGTATGCAGATCAAGGCTAACATTTTGTAACCACTGCACTGAGCACAGATCTTTGCACTTAGCAAGCATCCCATACATGTTTATTTACCTCCTGAACTTCCATGCTACTGCAGGTAATAGTGAAATGCTCATTGTCAAACACTGATGCAGCCCTTATGGATAAAAATGGCTTCCTTTTCCTTTTGGAAGTATTTCATAGTACCTGCTTTTCTTTCATATGAGTGAAAAGAAATTGTCTCTCCCTGTGATTTTCAAAGGGGATGATTTTAATAATATGGAAAGATACTTAGGGTGTGAAATCAAGCTTTGAATAAAAGAGATTCCAGATTTCATAGTGAACTTTCATTGAAAGTCATGCACAATGTTCAATAACAATGAGTAAGAATTCATTATTTCCCATATGGAGCTTACAGGATACTAGAAAAACAGACATGCCAAGGACAGATGAATTTTTATCAGATAAGATAGTGATAAGGATTGTGCAACCCCAAGGAAAGGTGCTGAATTCTTACAGCTTTCATGGAAATATGGCAGTTAAGTTTGGATCTTGATGAACAGATTTTGATAGGTGGAGACAAAGGACAGGGAATATTAGGGGAAAGAGATAGGGTGGGCAAAGTTCCAGAGATGAGGGAAGCTATCTGTAGCTAAGGGAACCAGACATTAAGGATGGAGACTATCAGAAAAGAAAAAAAAAAAAGGCTGAAAAAGTAGGGAATAGGCTGAAAAAGTAGAGAGTAATTGCGCTCTAACTCTTCCACAAGCACTGTGGGAATACTGCAATAATGAACACAAACCATTGATGAAATGGAGGAGACAAAGCTGGCAGAGCTTACTGTTTTGTGATTTTGATGAGTGCAGAAGTAGCTCAGTCACAACTCCAACCTAGGAAGTGACCAGGAGGACTGAGGAGTCCAGGGCTGCCTGGCAGTCAGGCTGTACCTGGAGCCTCCACCTCACCGCTAGAAAGCAGAGCACATCTCCTATGATAACACTCAGTTAACTGGAGCCCAGGGACAGCTAATTCATATACAACATGATTAGGTGCCACAGGGAGAAGAAAACAACAGTATACAAGAAATGTACAAATTAACCGGATTACATTCTAGGTGGGAAGCTATAATACTCAACATAAATTATAGGTCACTTGTTTTCTCAGCACACAGCTGCTGAACCTTTACTGGGTGCAGGTACTGAGCTAGGAATGAGGAACACAACATTAAATACAGCACTTGTCTCCAGGGATCTCCTAGAGAGATGCAAATACAAATATATGCAGATGTGCATATGCAAATAAATTACAATATAATAGGATAGTGATTATCAAACTGGGTAAATGGACTCCCTTACACTCTTAAAAAGTATTGAGGACCTTCAAAAGTATTTTGTTTATATGGATTATATCTGCCAGTATTTCCTGTATTAGGAATTAAATTTTCAAAAGTTTAAAATATTTATTCACAAAATTTATTTTTTGTTTTGTTTTGTTTTGAGACGGAGTTTCGCTCTTGTTACCCAGGCTGGAGAGCAATGGCGTAATCTCGGCTCACCGCAACCTCTGTCTCCTGGGTTCAAGCAATTCTCCTGCCTCAGCCTCCCGAGTAGCTGGGACTACAGGCGTGTGCCACCATGCCCAGCTAATTTTTGTATTTTTAGTAGAGACGGGGTTTCACCATGTTGACCAGGATGGTCTCGATCTCTTGATCTCGCGATCCACCCGTCTCAGCCTCCCAAAGTGTTGGGATTATAGGCGTAAGCCACTGCACCTGGCCTTTTTTGTGGTTTTTCAATGTATTTATTTGGTTTCGTTAGTAAATAAAAGTTACATATATTCATGGTGTACAACATAATGTTGGTATATATGTATGCATTGTGGAATGGTACATCAAGCTAATTAACATATGAATTACCTCACATGCTTACCAATTTTTTTTGTGTGGTGAGAACATTCACAATCCATTCTTCCAGCAATTTTAAAGTGTACAACATATAGTTATTAACAATAGTCACCATGATGTCCTGAACTTACTCCTTCTGTCTGAGATTTTATTCCCCTTTGACCATCATCCCCCTAATCTCACTTCTCCCCTCCCCAGCTCCTGGAAAACATCATTCTACTCTCTACTTCTAGAAGTTCAACTTTTTTAGATTTCACATATTAATGAGACCATGGGGTACTTGCTTTCCTACGTCTGGCTTATTTCACTTAGCATAAAGTCCCCCTGGTTCATCTATGTTGATGCAAATGACAAGATTTCCTTCTTTTTAAGGCTAAATAGTATTCCACTGTGTATATGGAATGTGTACATGTGTAATGTTACCACATTATCTTTATCCGTTCATCTGTTGATGGATGCTTAGGTTGATTCTATGTCTCGGCTATTGCGAATAACACCACAATGAGCATGAGAGTGCTCATTTATAAAAACTTATTTTTAAATGGACAACTGTAGATCCATTGCATGATAGCTTTAAGGTGATGATGTCATCCCATGTGTTCTCTGGAAAACTCTACTGTACAGTTTTGAGAGAATGATAGTAGGAAAGGTAAATAATATGTTGGTATTGCTATGAAAATAGTATTGACCTCACAAAACCCTGAAAGAGTGTCAGGGACTCTGACAGCCTCCTAGCCCACATTTAGAGAACTGCTGTAACAAGATGGAGCTCTAACAGGAAATAAAGGGAAGGAAGGGGGTGAATAGCTGTAGTTAGATCCCAAGCTGTATCAGATTTATACTGTCTAGATAACAGAATATTTCAAAACAAATGTTACCAGATGTTGGCCCCATATTATCTCATTTAATATTCAAAAAAATTTGCTATGGTCTGGATGTTTGTGCCTTTCCCCTCAAATTCCTGTGTTGAAACCTAACCCTCAATGTGATGGTGTTAGGAGGTAGAGCTTTGGGGACGTGATTAGGTCATGAGGGCAGAGCCTTTATGAATGGGATTAGCACTGTTATGAAAGAGATCCTAGACAGCTAGCCCCTTCCACTATGCCAAGACCCAGTGAATAGGTGCCATCTATCTATAAACCGAAAAGTAGGTCCTCACCGGACAGCTAACCCACAGGCTGTTACCTTGACCTTGGACTTTCCAGAACTGAGATATAAACATCTGTTGCTTTTAAGCTCCCTAGTCTATTGCTTTGTGTTATAGCAGCCTGAGCATTCTAAAACACAATCATAGGAGGTATGATTTAACATCGATATTTAACAGTTGAGAAAAATTAGTCTGTAAGGGTTTCAATAAGTTCTACAGCAACTTAGCAGCAGGGCTGGAATCCAAACCAGGTCTGTCTTACTACAAATCCACAAACATGAGGCTATTCAGCAGGCGAGAATATAATTAAATAACAAAATCCAGTTTTTAGTCAGCCCTTAGTATTTGCAAGTCCTTGGGCTAAACCTGTCATGTCCAACATTCAATTCCTATAACAACATTAAAAAGTGCCATGATTATCCCCATTTTATATAGGCATACTCCAGTTGTAGAGGTTAAGTAACTTGTCTGAAGTCATAAACTTGGGAGAGTAGTACAAATAACATTCGTACCTAGATCTTTTTATGTCAAAACCATATTCTCAACTCCCAACACTGCCTTCTATAAAAATAACTATCCTTTGGGTTGGTTCCAAGTCTTTGCTATTGTGAACAGTGCCCCAGTAAACATATATATGCATGTGACTTTATAATAAAATGACTTATAATCCGTTGGGTATATACCCAGTGCCCATCAATGATAGACTGGATAAAGAAAATATGGCATGTATATACCACAGAATACTATGCAGCCATAAAAAGGGATGAGTTCATGTCCTTTGCAGGGACATGGACATAGCTGGAAACCATCATTCTCAGCAAACTGATACAAGAACAGAAAACCGACCACCACGTGTTCTCACTCATAAGTGGGTGTTGAACAATATGGATACAGGGAGGGAAACATCACACACAGGGGCATGTCAGCGGGTGGGGGACTAGGGGAGGAATAGCAGGATGTGGGGGTGGGTAGGGGAGAGACAGCATTAGGAGAAATAACTAATGTAGATGATGGGGTGATGCAGCAAACCAACATGGCACATGTATACCTATGTAACAAACCTGCATATTGTATACATGTATACCAGAACTTAAAGTATAATTTAAAAAAAGAAAAATAACTGTCCTAACAAAATAACAAGACAATAATAGCTAAGATGTATCAAGCACAAAGCCCTTTCAATACAGTAACTTATTTAATGCTCAAAGAAAAGTCTTCTATGTTTATCACCATTTTGTACAAGAGTGCTTGTTAAAGATTTTAAATGATAGAGGATTACAGGAGTGAGACATCTGAATGGCACATAAGAATTGAAAAAATAAGTAAGTAAAGTCTTCCAGAAGACACAGGTCAGGAAAAGGCAGTCCGTAGGATACATATGCACAGGCTGGGCCTCAGTTTGGGGTTGGAAGTCAGAAGGCAGAAGGCTGATCTCAGTACTAGAGGAAAAACTAAACTAAAAACAAACAAAACAGTGACCTCAATATTTCAAAAATCAATATTCTTTGTGTCGTTCAAAATCAGAGTGGTCCAATTTCTGCCCTCCCTCTTCTTGCGTTCCTTCTGCACTCAATTTGGCTACAAAGTGGATTTCTCCCCCTATAGCTCTCACAGAGAAGGATGCCTCAGGTTCTGCTTCCAGTGGTGAAATGTCACCACGTTTGGCTATTTGCAATGCAAATCTCCAGGCTTTGGCATCTGAGATTGATGTCCCTAGCATGAATGTACTTAGTTGCTGGGCTGGAGCTGAGTGGAAACGACACAGGTCTCTTCCCAGCCCCGAGTGGTTGTCAGAGGTAACAAAGCGGGGCTGGCAGAGATAGGAGCCTTGTGTCCTTTCGGTACCATCCATTAACCGCACGTGGTATTAATGCATCTAAATTTGGTTGAGGCCACCAAGGCTGGACTGGGGGCAGATGGCATACCCAAGTTGGGGCAGAGGGCAAGGGGACTTTCCACAAACTATTCTGAAGACCAGTGAGAAGGCGCAAAGCCCGTGTCTAGTCTGACTCCCCTGTGCATTTCCAGCATTTCTGGGCTTTCAGGATTGTGCTATTTGGCCAGGCTCCTTAGGTGCAAGAAATTTGCAGGAAAGCTTGGAAATGCCCTGGAAAAAATATAATCCACTTGAAAGCGATCTTTTCCTCTATGTGGTACTTGCTGCAATTAAAGACATTATTTTATTAAATGTATTACTATCTGTGGAGAGTTTGATTTACTAACAACAAAGTGGGAGGAGACTTTCCTTATTCAGGGCCCTGGAGATCCCAATTATGTGACTGTGTCTTGGTTGATTTTTAAGTGAATCTTTCTTAGATGTATGTTTCTGAGTGCACTAGGAAAATAAAACATACAATGAGAAGTAAAGCATAACCAGGTATCTCACTTAGTAAATTATAAAATCAATACAGAAAACAAAATATTGATGGGAAAAAATAACTTTCTGTAGAATCTGCAAATATCTAAATACCTAGACAAAACAGCTGTGAACATTTTGTACATGGCTTTCCTAGGCATACGCACACACACACACACACACACACACTCTCTCTCTCTCTCTCACACACACACACACACACACAGAGCATGAATATGCTGTAATTGCAAGAAGCAGGAAATAATAATTTTCTGTCATCACTTTTATCAGCTGCTGAGTATTCCATTGTACACAAGCACCATCATTAGACTTAACTAATCTGGAGTTATGCACTTAGATTTGACTATTTTAAAAAATTGCAATAAATATTTTCGTGCTTTAGTTTTTAGGCATTTCTATGATTAAACATTCCTACTTCTAAATCTAAAAAAAAGGTCTGGATCATTTTTTACTGTGTTATTTTTGATTGATCCTTCTCATCGGCCTTCATACTCTCTATGCACCTTTTAAATAAAATGATTTGGAAGAACTGTTCTCTTTTTTTCAACTAAACATGGCAACATTTCTACCAACATTCAAATTTGGGCCACTTTGGGAACAGCTAGAAACAAAGGGATGACACAAATGATAAGATCCTGGCATTGCTCTTTCTACTCTTTGCAGGTTAAGCATCAATATCTTTCTCTTAGTGTAGATAATGTATGATGCTTAAATGTGTTGTCTGGAAACTCATTTACAAATTGAACACTTGGCAATGGAAAAGTATTTTTCTATATACATAACGTTAAAACTACAAGAATATTTCCCAAGAGAGTAGAACAAAGCTTACAGAACTCTTGTTAATGACATTTAACATTACTGAGCAACTTCTATATGCCAGGCAATTTATATACATCACCTTTAATCCACATGGACCCTGAATTATTTATATTTGTAATTTTGTCATTTTTCACTGAAGGCAGAATGATGGAGTATTTTTTTTTCTTTTTAACATCATAAGTACATTTACTTTATCAATTCATAATGTGTTAAGCATTTTGAAATTTGTTATACCATTGTTTTCATTTTGTCATACACATAAAAAACTAAAAAGAGAAGTCAATGAAATTACATGGGAAATGGACTTTATTTATTTTAAGAGTTGGTGTTTGAGAGTAGAAGGTAATCTTGAAGAGGCCCTGAAGAGGCCCTCAAAAATATTTTCAAAGACTTTACAGACAGCCAGGACTCTAAATGACCCTGATCCTCCACTATGTTGAATGTTTTTCATAAAAAAGTTTATGGAACTTTTTTCTTGATTAACATAATTAATAGAGGTCTGCAAATTGTCCAGTGTGATGTGAGTTTTCTGAGATATGGATTGAAGGCTGATTCTCTTGGATTCAATACAAAAAAAAAAAAAAAAACAAACTTCTTACATAATGAGATTATACAAGGTCACTTAACATGTAGTAAACTCCCATTAAATATTCACGTTTTAATTATTTGTGAATTTATAAATGCATGTATATTTAATTACTATCCGTATCCCACAAAATACTCTGCCTTTGCTCTCTTTAATTCTTTGGTTTCTCCTAGTACCTCCCAGTGTGTCACTACTAACACTGCTTACCTCCTTTCTTTGGTTTAATGTTTCTTAGTGTCCATACTGAGTAGTGGATTCACAGCTTTCTACTCTGACATGGCCACCTGATTCAGCAGAGAAGGCAAAGGAGATAGGATAAAATGATCCATCCTGACAGTTTAAGTCCATACTCTAGGATGTCTCCCAAACTTCTCACCTAAAGTAGAAACCTCTTCTCTGACTCTGGAGTTAGTATTGGCCTTTCTTTTTCTTTTTCAAAACTCATTTAAAATAAGCCATTATTCACCTGAGGTCAGGAGTTTGTGACCAGCCTGACCAACATGGTGAAATCCTATCTCTACTGAAAATACAGAAATTAGCTGGGCATGGTGATGCACACCTGTAATCCCAGCTACTAAACAGGCTGAAGCAGGAGAATAGCTTAAACTTGGGAGGTGGAGGTTGCAGTGAGCTGAGATTGAGCCACTGCACTCCAGCCTGAGGAAAAGAGGGAGACTCCATCTCAAAAACATACAAATGAAAATACATGCATACTACTTAAAACACCTTATTTTTATCTCAAACCACAGAAATTATCCCATGAATGAAGAGCATAAACTATATCTACAATGTATCATAGATTATTTTTAAGTTCCTTACAATGGGCAATAACATAAGGCAGCAGTTCCCAACATTTCTGGCACCAGGGACTGGTTTCATAGAAGATAATTTTTCCATATGCCGAAGTTAGGGGCAGAATGGCATTGGGATGAAACTGTTCCACTTCACATCATCAGGCATTATTTAGATGCTCAAGGAGTACACATCCTAGTCCCTGGCATATCTAGTTCACAATAGGGTTTTTGCTCCTATGAGAATCTAGTGCTGCTGCTGATCTGATAGGAGGCAGAGCTCAGGCGGTCATGCTCACTGCCATCCAACCTCCCATCCACGCCCCCACCACCCCTGTGCTGCCTCCTTCCTAACAGGCCAGTCAGCGGCCTGGGCATTGTGGACCCCTGACGTACAGCACTTGCTATAGAGTCTTGATTTTTACTATTATTTCCTAAGAGTTTTATCATCTCTATTGATTGATTGATTGAGATGGAGTCTCTCTATATTTCCCAGGATGGAGTACAGTGGCACAATCTCGGCTCACTGCAACCTCTGTCTGCCTCCTGAATTCAAGCAATTCTCCTGTTTCAGCCTCCCTTGTACTAGGGACTACAGGTGCACATCACCATGCCTGGCTAGTTTTTCTGTATTTTTAGAAGAGACGGGGTTTCACCATGTTGGCCAGGCTGGTCTCAAACTCCTGACCTGGTGATTCACCTGCCTCAGCCTTCGAAAGTGCTGGGATTACAGGCATGAGCCACCGGGCCCAGCCATCCCTACTTAATTTCTAAAAAATATTTCAATGCTTGTATGGGCTGCTCCTCCCCCAGATTCCTATGTTGAAACCTATAACCCCAATGGGATATCATAAGGATGTGGGGCCCTTGGGAGATAATTACGTTTAGAGGAGGTTGTGAGAGTGACACCTCCATTATGGTATTAATGTTCTTACAGAAGAAAAGAGAGTAGAACTTTCTCCTCCATATGAGGACATAGCTGGAAGACATCTATCTGCAAACCAGAAAGAGGGCCTACACCAAGAATAAAATTGACCAGCCTCTTAGCCTTGGACTTCCCAACCTCCAGAACTATGAGAAATAAATGTGTGTTGTGTATGCAACCCAATCCATGACATTTTTGTTACAGCAGCCCATACTGGCTGAGACAATGATTCTACTTTACCTCATCTTTCCAAAGCTTGTAATTTAGTTTTTATGGTGGCAACAACTCATACAAATGTATTATCCATTTACATATTAATTTAAGTATATAATTACAATTACGGTAAACATGGTATGAATATAATTTGAACAAACTTAACTGATTCTTGATAAGCATCATATTCAAGAAACATGTTGTTGCAACTTTTGCTATTAAGCAGAAGTGCATTAGCCTACTGAGTTGTCTCCCTTGCACAGAAATGTATGTACTTATGCTATAATGAGAGAATGGAGAGTGTTTGAGATGCTGTAATTCATTAGGTGGAGGCTGGTTCAAATCTTCTACTCTGCCTTTGATTTGGAGATAGCAGAGAAGGGAAGACTCTTTTCTCAAAGAGGAAGAGATGAAGCAAGGAAATTAAGTCCATGGGCATGAGGTGACATATATTTTCCCCTGTTCTCAGCAGAACAAGATGTATATAGTGAGAGATCAAACAAGCCTAGAGCGTATCCCTGAGACAGGTCTGTGGTCAGACCAGAAATGAAAGTGCACATTTCAACCTCAAACCTGTGTCAGGTGGAAGGTAAGTCTTCAGGAAAAGGAAGATAAAAGGAAGTACTGATAAGTAGCATTAACAAATAGGTTGGATGGGACCAGTCCTTCTATGATGGAGATCAGAGAATTCCTATAATAAAACCTTACCACAAAAAGAGAGTTAAGCTTAAGTGATTCTAGAAAATGTTCAATGACCAGAGAGAAATTAGGGCAATGAAAAAAATGACTTGAAGCTGACTTTATAAGACCACATAATGAAGAACTGTGATGAGTTAACATATAGGTCCTGACTCTGAAATCCCTTTAGAACTTTATTTTCCTTTAATACTCAGTAATGGAATAATAAAAGCAACATGCATGAATTACTGCATGCCAGATAGGCTACTTTAAATTGACATGCCAATTAATAATTTTGATAATTTCATAAAGATGGGTATAATTATCATTCATGTGATCAATTGATGAGTCTGCAGCTTAGAGAGTTTTAGTAACTGAAATTCCAACCAAGGTCCATGGCTCCAGAGCCCTTATAAGGAACCATTGCCAAGACTTTTTATTGCTTATGCTTGCATGTACTTTCAGTGCTTTCGCTTTGTTTTTAACTCTTTGGATGGTAGGAGGAATAGAGGAGTGTCGGGAGAAGAAAAATTCAGAAAAGTAGATCTGGCAGTCATTTGGTACACAGCCAAAGCCATTCCCCTTCTGCCTGGCAGAGAAAGTGGGTTCTAAATTCCTGTCCACACTGTCTGTGGTCTCCTTTAGAGATTCCAACAGTTACTAGATAAAGTTAAAGACTTGTGTAGTGATCTCCACACTAATAGAACTATAATGTATACCCTCGATCAAGCACATCTTTTCCAGCCCTCCTCTCCGCAGATGGCAATCGAGCGATTTACTAAAGATGCATTGGCTGCAGAGACCCTGGAGTAACCTTAAGCTGTGCTGGTCTTTTGGTGGAAAACACAATTTTGATACTGAAGGGCAATTAAGACTCGGGTTGAAATAAAAATCTTTTGGAACATAGAATGTCAAAGATTGGATAGGAAATGTTTTCCCTTCATATATTTCAGAGGCCCACAAGCATAACAGCCTCTGGTTACTCTAACTTGCCAGATTCTCATTTCATTTCAGTAAATGTGAATTGAAATGAATAGCAGTATTAGCTGTGTTGCCATTCTGAAATGAATAGCAGTATTAGCTGTGTTGTCATTACTTACATCAACTATTTTACTAGCATTAGCTTTGAAAAAACGTGTGCCTGGACACCTGTTACATCCATACACTTGTAGAACACAGGCTTTTAAAAACACATGCTCACAACCATGGATAATACACCATGTGTTACAAGTTGCTCTAGCTAATTGCAGTGCAGAGAAACTCTTCCTAGAAAAAAAAAATGTTTTTGTTTAAATAAAAGGACATTCCAAAAGGAGGGGAAGGCTGACACTGTTACGCATCACTTACAGAAGCAGACACTTGGTAGTTGTATGAATATTTGAAAGAAAAAAGTGGAGTAGTGGAAAAAGACTGGATGTGCATCCAAGCTACACTGGGCCACTTACTAACTCGTTTCCAACTACCAGTCAGTCAGTTCGCCTCACTCAAGTTTATTATTCATGTGGGTTTTCTTGTAAGTGAATTCTATTTTCATATATTTTTCCATTTTTCTAACGGGAATAATTTTTTTGACTTGTGGGAAATTTTACTAAAGTATATTTGGACAGGGATTTTTGAACATATATATGCACAGAAACTACCTTTTCTTAGACTGGGTTGTCTATGCCAATATAATTAGAATGGAAGAAATGTTGGTGGAAATGCACCTTGATATCATCAGTTTGAACTGGATATTATATGTGCTACAATCCAGAAATTTTATGAGATATGTATAAGGATGTTTTCTGCAGCATTGTTTATAGGAACAGTTAATTCATTCCAAAGATTAGCTGATTTCTGAGAACTAGTCTAAACTTTGTATTAGTTAAAAACAATACATTTCAGCCTGGATGACAGAGTGAGACTGTCTCAATAATAATAGTAATTTAATCTTCCAAATTACTATGTGGTCATACAGTGACATAGAGTTATTCATACTGGAACAGTATAAGTAAATGAAGGCACAGCAATCAAATAATTTTCCCAAGATCAAATAAACAAGAAGTAGCCAGATAAGGGTTAGACCTCAGAAAGTCTAGCTTCAGGGCTCACACTGAGAACCACTATGCTTAGTTCTCATTATTTTAAGATTGAATAAATAGACTTCAGTTGATCATTCAATAGAATATCATTTTGTTAAACTGTAGATTTACATGTGTGACATGGTAAAAGCCTAGAAAACTGCATACCTTAACCATACCTCAGCTTTCTATTGAAACTGCTCTCTGTGACCCTAATGTGACAGACAAGCAGTACAAACCCGTGCCATCTTGGCTCCTGCGACTTGTAATAAGTAACCAAGGTCTGTAATTCCCACCACTACCCAGACAATGTGTAAACTAATCCTTATCTTGACTTCGTTAACCACTTAAGTAACAATCGGAGTGACAAAAGTCCCCTGGCCCTTGGAATGTCCGGAGCCCCCCACTCTCATCCCCACCCCAGAGGTGATTTACAGAATCCACTAGCCCGCAGAATGTCTGAAGCCCCTCATCCCCATCCCCGCTCCTCACCCTCACCCCCGAGGTGGTTTTAGGGGTATAAAAGGTCTTGACACCCTCCTTTCTGGGCCACAGGCTGGAGAGACACGAATCCTCTGTGGCTGCCGGCAATAAAGACCCTGCAATTTGGCATACTTTTTTCTTGGTGTTGACTTGCTATGCTTGTTCCACTACAACATCTGGAGGCCCCAACGAGATTTATCTTTGTCCATCACCAGATAAAAGCTGTCTCAGTCTCGCCCGGATGGCCGCTCCCACCTTGGGGACCTCTAGGTGAGGTGCCCCCTGAGCTGTTCCAGGATCCCAGAGTTCTGGCCCCATGGAGGATAAGTGACTACCCAGCTGACATTCACCCAAAATTCCTCAGGGTCCCGGGAACCTCCGGAGGTAAGTCAGGTCTGGAAATCAGAGGACCGGTCCAACAGGTGGGCCTGAGTTGGGGGACCGGATGCGGTCACTGCAACTCTGACCAGGCAAGCCCAACCGTGAGATGTCACTGGAGGCTCAGGTTGCCTCACTGGAGGCTTAGGTTACCTCACTAGAGGCTCAGGTAATTTAGTTTTTGGTTATTTTCCATAACCTCGGTGTGACTGAGTGAGTGAGTGTGTATATATGATGTCCCATGACTGGAAGGTTACGGGGCTTGTGTGGGCCTCCACCTGAGTTTCCACGGGGACGTCATAAGGCATAACAGTGATTCACCTCAGGAGACTAAAAATTCTGAGGTGACCAGGCCCAGGGTTTATATGGGTACGCCTTAGCCAAGATGCTCTGAAACATCCCTCTGGGGACATGGCTGGGCAGGCATCAGACTGGTCTCCCATCAGGGGGCACCCATCCTTTGTCTGTCAATCCTATATGTGGTTCTGTCTTTATTGTAGATTCACCAGTTTTGTTAGACTCCTGTTGGCTGATATGCAGTGGTTTAGGCTTGCTTCCCTTGAAGTGAAAGATATTCTACAGTGGATAATGGACCACTGGCTGCAAGAGACCTTTACTGAATTCATCCCCCTAGAAGTAACTCTGTTCTCCTATTCTTCTGCTACTAAGGCCTCATTTCTTCTGACTCTGCCATGTGGCAAATAGCTTTAGCCCTATCTCGTTTTGTTTTCTTCATTATTATAATCATTGTGGCCGAGAAGTTCTCTCAGGCACCCCCTTCAGGATAGGAGTATTTCTGCCCATGTTGGGTATAATTTCCTTTTCCCTTCATTAGCTGATGTCCAAAAGGGAATTCTGCCTGCGACTCCTTGGGTGTAGTTTTTTTCTCTGTCCTGGGAAATCAACTCCTAGACAAAAAGGTGCCAACTCTTCTTGGCCATTTGGGGTGGAAACAATATAATTGTCTGTTTTGTCAAGAAGATATTAAGTGTTGTTATGGCCAGTGCTCTGAAGCCTACCCCTATACAGTTTTTTGGCACCACCCTGACTGGGAGGTGTGGTGTCACGGCTTAATAAGAACAGACTGGCAAATCCCTCGTCAACTCTGTACACTGTGGTGGATTCAAAATTCACACCCTGTGGACCTCCTAGTTCATTTGTTTTGCCATTCTCCAACTTTCCCAAGGCCACTGGACGTCAGGTGTCATTTAAGAGAAGACCACGCCCGAGTGGCACTAAGCCTATACAAGGCCTATTACTGGTCCCCCTGGGGCTTCTTAGGGGAATCCTATCCTCACTCTTGGCCCCTTCCACCTGTTCCCCTGGACCATGCAAAAGACAGACCCATTAAATTAACTGTACTTTCCTTACAAGATTTAGCTGTAGAGGCACTTTATTTTTTTAATTTTTTTAATTGCATTTTAGGTTTTGGGGTACATGTGAAGAACATGCAAGATTGTTGCATAGGTACACACATGGCAGTATGGTTTGCTGCCTTCCTTCCCCTCACCTGTATCTGTCATTTCTCCCCATGCTATCTCTTCCCACATCCCCACCCCCCCGTCCCTCCCCTATTTCCCCCCAATGGACCCCAGTGTGTAATGCTCCCCTCCCTGTGTCCATGTGTTCTCAGTGTTCAACACCCGCCTATGAGTGAGAACATGAGGTGTTTGATTTTCTGCTCTTGTGTCAGTTTGCCGAGAATGATGGTTTCCAGGTTCATCCATGTCCCTACAAAGGACACGAACTCATCATTTTTGATGGCTGCGTAATATTCCATGGTGTATATGTACCACATTTTCCCTGTCCAGTCTATCATTGATGGGCATTTGGGTTGGTTCCAGGTCTTTGCTATTGTAAACAGTGCTGCAATGAACATTTGTGTGCATGCGTCCTTATAGTAGAATGATTTATAATCCTTTGGATATATACCCAGTAATAGGATTGCTGGGTCGAATGGGATTTCTATTTTTAGGTCATTGAGAAATCGCCACAGTGTCTTCCACAATGTTTGACCTAATTTACACTCCCAAGAACAGTGTAAAAGTGTTCCTATTTCTCCACATCCTCTCCAGCATCTGTTGTCTCCAGATTTTTTAATGACTGCCATTCTAACTGGTGTGAGATGGTATCTGAATGTGGTTTTGATTTGCATTTCTCTAATGACCAGTGATGATGAGCATTTTTTCATGTTTGTTGGCCTCCTGCATGTCTTCTTTTGTAAAGTGTCTGGTCATATCCTTCACCCATTTTTGAATGGGCTTGTTTTTTTCTTGTAGATCTGTTTTAGTTCTTTTTAAATTCTGGATATCAGCTCCTTGTCAGATGGGTAGACTGCAAAAATTTTTTCCCATTCTGTTGGTTGCCGATTCACTCTACTGACTGTTTCTTTTGCCGTGCAGAAGCTGTGGAGTTTGATTAGGTCCCATTTGTCTGTTTTGGCTTTTGTTGCCATTGCTTTTGGTGTTTTGGTCATGAAGTCCTTGCCTACGCCTATGTCCTGAATGGTTTTGCCTAGATTTTCTTCTAGGGTTTTTATGGTGTTAGGTCTGATGTTTAAGTCTTTTTTTTTTTTTTGAGACGGATTTTCGCTCTTGTTACCCAGGCTGGAGTGCAATGGTGCGATCTCGGCTCACCGCAACCTCCACCTCCTCGGTTCAGGCAATTCTCCTGCCTCAGCCTCCTGAGTAGCTGGGATTACAGGCACGTGCCACCATGCCCTGCTAATTTTTTGTATTTTTAGTAGAGACGGGGTTTCACTATGTTGACCAGGATGGTCTCGATCTCTCGACCTCGTGATCCACCTACCTCGGCCTCCCAAAGTGCTGGGATTACAGGCTTGAGCCACCGCGCCCGGCCTGATGTTTAAGTCTTTAATCCATCTGGAGTTAATTTTGGTGTAAGGTGTCAGGAAGGGGTCCTGTTTCTGCTTTCTGCACATGGCAAGCCAGTTTTCCCAACACCATTTATTAAACAGGGAATCCTTTCCCCATTGCTTGTTTTTGTCAGGTTTGTCGAAGATTGGATGGTTGTAGATATGTTGTATTTCCTCTAAGGCCTCTGTTCTGTTCCATTGGTCTATATCTCTGTTTTGGTACCAGTACCATGCTGTTTTGATTACTGTAGCCTTGTAGTATAGTTTGAAGTCCGGTAGTGTGATGCCTCCTGCTTTGTTCTTTTTGCTTAGAATTGACTTGGCTATGCGGGCTCTCTTTTGGTTCCATATGAAGATTAAGGTGGTTTTTTCCAGTTCTGTGAAGGTCATTGGTAGCTTGATGGGAATAGCGTTGAATTTGTAAATTACTTTGGGCAGTATAGCCATTTTCACGATGTTGATTCTTCCTAACCATGAACATGGAATGTTTCTCCAGCTGTTTGTGTCTAGAGGCACTTTTAAAACCAGTGCTGGAAAGGGCAGAACATGAGTATAATGCCTGCCAAAATTGGAAATACTATAAAAACCACAATACCTGTGTCACTATCAGGAGACAGAGAAGAGAATGGAGAAAGAGGAGAGAAAAGACAGAAATAGGGAGAGAGAGAGAGAGAGGAATTTAATGCTTTTTAGGGTCGCTGTGTCAAGGTGACCAAAAGCCTCACGGGTGGGGAACTTGCAGCCGGCCCAGCAGCTGCGAGCTTCATTTTAAACTGACACAAAATGTGTGTCTTTTTTTCTGCTGGCTGTGAGCCCCACCTGGCTTTCAGGCAGGCCACACCACCTCAGGGTGCAGCATTTGCAACTGCAAGTTGTTGGTTTAAATCCTCAGTAAAGCCAGTTTTAAATTAGTGAAATCTCTTGGGGGGAAATTTGGCATTCAATAGAAAAAAAAAAAAAAAAAAACCACACAAGTGGGGTAGTCTAGCTCCCGGCCTTGTACCCCTCTCCAATGCATGACAGCCAACTTCAAAGTTGAGTTCTCAGGCCACTATGGGGTGAAATTAACCCTTGGAAAACTCCGCTCTTTGTGTGAACTAGAATGGCCATCTTTTGGAGTTGGGTGGCCAGATACTGGGACCTACAACCCAAAAGTTACCCAGGCTGTATGGAAAATGGTTGCAGAAACTCCTGGATACCCTGACCAGTTTCCATACATCAACCAATGGTTGGATTTAATCCAACTGCCTCCCCCGTGGCTAAAGCACTGCATAAAACAGGCTCAACTTCAGGTCATGTTAGCTGGCCCAAAGAAGGCCCCTACCGTGCTGGCCATTCTCCCCGCCCCAGAAGAGGATCTAGAATCACCTCTGCCTTACTTTAGACCCTCTGGACAGAGGTCTCAGCACCCCTCTCCAGATAGCACTGGTAGCCAGCCCTTGTCTCAATCCACACCCATAGCAGGGCTCCATACCCACCAGGGTATTACCCCTTGAAGAAGCGCCCCCAGTGGAAGGAGGTAGCTGGGGCCACCCTTTCTCCATCCATATCTCCTTCTCCTCTAGTGACTTATACAATTGGAAGGCTCAACACTCTCCCTTTTCTGAAAGGCCCCAGGCACTCACAGGGCTCCTAGAGTCTGTCTTACAAACCCACCGCCCCACCTGGGATGACTGTCAACAATTACTCCTAGTGCTATTTACTGCAGAAGAAAGGGGCAGAATTAGACAGGAGGCCCATAAGGCCATCATTGGAACAGGGAGAGGCTCGGTGGAGGACCACCAGGAGTAAATTAATGAAACTTTCCCTTCCACCTGACCCCAGTGAGACCCAAACACCTTGGCAGGTCTACAGGCTCTGAACAATTTTCACTAGTACCTACTAGAAGGGGTTAGGGGAGTGCCCCGAAAGCCCAATAACCTCTCCAAGGTAGGGACTGTAACTCAGGGCCTGCAGCAGTTGCCGGCTGCCTTCCTAGAGCATCTACAGGATGCTTATTGTACCTACACTCCTATTGACCCTGAGGGTCCAGAAAATCAGTGGGCCATCAATCTGGCTTTTGTTTCCCAGTCAGCCCCTTATATTAAAAGAAAGTTACAGAGTGAGAGGGATTCCGGGGAATGAATTTGTCCCAATTGCTGGAAACTGACCAAATGGTTTTTTACAATAGGGACACTTTAGAAGCCAAACAGGATAAGAGAATAACTAAAGCAGTAATTGTAGCTCTTCAGGAAACCCGAGTTATCCCATGGGGACACAGAACCCCACCGGGGAGCCCCTGGTATCCCCAGCCCAGGCTAGGACACAACCGGTGCACATAGTGCTGACAGAAAGGCCACTGGAAGAATGAGTGCCGGGAGAGAAGAAGGCAAGAAACAGCTCAGGGAAAGCCACTGAGGGCCATTCTCAATTGAGAAAGCCAGGATTGACGGGGCCGGAGCTCTTATTGATTAAGCCCAAAGGAGCCCAGGGTCACTTTAAAAAATTGGGGGCACACCTGTCAGCTTCCTAGTCGACACCGGGGAAGCCCACTCAGTCCTTACTCAGCCTCTAGGACCACTATCCAGTAAAAACACAATTATCCAGGGGGCCACAGGAAAAACCATGACAAGCCCTTGGACCAACTGATTTGTTGATCTGGGGAATGGCACCGTCACCTACTCCTTCTTAGTCATTCCAAAGTGTCCGTACCCACTCCTAGGATGGGACTTACTCCACAAACTTCAAGCAAATATTTCTTTCAGTGAGGGTCAGGCTTGCCTCTCAATTCCTCCTCCCTTGGCATTAGGGCCACCTCAGCAAATCCTCATCACCCATGCTCTGTCAGACGAGTACCTCTTGCAGGAAGCTCTATCCTCAGAGGCAGATCAACCACTAACATCGGTCCTCCTCCACCAATTCTAAGAGAATGTACCTGGAGTGTGGGTTGAAACAAATTCCCCAGGCTTGGCAAGTCACTGTAGCCCAGCCGTGGTTCAGCTACTGGCAACGGCCAACTCCAGGCCAGGTATGACAATATCCCATGAGCCAGGAAGCCAGATGGGGAATTGCTCTACATATAACCAGACTCCTAAAAGGACGGATCCTTACTACCTGTAAGTGCCCCTGGAATACCCCCTTGCTCCCCGTCTTAAAACTAGGCACAAAGGACTATCGACCTGTACAGGACTTAAGGGAGGTAAACAAACGAGTGGAAAGTGTCCACCCTACGGTTCCAAATCCATATACCCTCCTAAGTCTCTTGGGCCCGAAATATCACCATTACACTGTCTTGGATCTCAAGGATCCATTCTTTTGCATCCCACTGGCCCCTGTTAGACAGCCCATATTTGCTTTTGAATGGACCGACCCCAATACTAGGGTTTTGGGGCAACTGACTTGGACAAGACTGTCTCAGGGGTTCAAAATCTCCCCTACTCTGTTTGATGAGTCACTTAGCCAAGATCTTGCCACCTTCCAAGCTGAGTTCCCTGAGTGTACCCTACTCCAATATGTGGATAACTTACTATAGGCTACAAAAACCCAGGAGGCCTGTAAAGAGACCACCCAGTCATTATTAAAGACCCTTCAGACTGGGCTACCAGGTCTCAGCTAAAAAGGCCCAACTCTGCCAAATGAAAGTTACTTACCTGGGCTGTATCATAGAAAAGGGCAACCTGGCACTGGCACCTAGCTGAGTCCAAGTGGTGCTGCAAATACACACCCCCACCACAGAACGCCAAGTTCGAGAATTCCTTTGGGCGGTAGGGTACTGCAGGCTATGGATTTTGGGATTTTCTGAGATAGCCAAGCCCCTCTATGCCTGCACGGGAGGAAATCAGCCCTTCACTTGGACAGAGATAGAGCAACGGGCTTTTGACAAGCTCAAAAGTTCCCTGACTACAGCCCCAGCCTTGACCTTGCCAGACATCTCTAAACCCTTCCGGTTGTTTGCGCATGAAAAACGGAGTTGCTAAGGGGGTGCTCACCCAGACGTTGGGACCATGGTCCTGGCCAGTCGCCTACCTTTTAAAAAGACTTGATCCCGTAGCCTCTGGGTGGCCAGCTTGTCTGAGGTCGGCGGTAGCTACAGTACCTGTTAGTCAAGGAGGCAGACAAACTAACCTTGGGGCAGGAGTTAAACTTAGTGGCACCCCAAGCGGTGGAGTCACTACTCTGTGGAGCTCCGGGAAAATGGATGTCAAATGCCCGTATAGTTCAATGTCAGGCCTTACTTTTGGACCAGCCCTGTATAAAATTTTTAAAGGCTACAGTTTTAAACCCTGCCATGCTGCTACCAGACAGCGAGCCAGAGGAGCCCATACATGACTGCCAATAGATGATGGACGTCCTCCATGCAGCTCGACCTAACCTCACCGACGTCCCCCTGCAGAACCCAGAGGAGGTATTGTATACGGATGGCAGCAGTTTCATGGTCAACGGAGTCAGGTATGCCGGGGCAGCCGTAGTCACCCTAGAGTGAGTTGTCTGGGCGCAGGCCCTTCCACATGGAACCTGGGCCCAAAAGGCAGAACTCATAGCTCTGACAAAGGCCTTAGACTATCAGAGCTATAACTTGGGTGGAGGGAAAAACTGTTAACATCTACACGGATAGCCGGTATGCCTTTACGATGGCTCATGTACATAGAGCCATTTATAAAGAAAGAGGACTACTTACCTCAGAGGGAAAAACCATAAAAAATGAAGAAATCCTAGGCCTACTAGAGGCTATATGGAAGCCCAAGGCAGTGGCATTAATACACTGCAAAGGACACCAGAAGCGAAATTCACCAGAGGTGAGGGGAAATAGGGCGGCTGACCTATAAGCCAAACAGGCAGCCTTGGGACCAGTAAAACCTCTAACTTCTTGTGACTCTGCCGGCCCCAACACTGCCCCCTACCCCTATGTACTCACCTGATGAAGAAAACTTTGCTAAAGAACAAGGGGGCACACAATATTCCACAGGATGGTGGATTCTACCAGACACAAGGATTGTGGTCCCCAAGGCTCTAGGATGGGCTCTAGTTAAGGACACATACCAGGCCACTCATTTAGGACAGACCAAACTAAGTGAGCTTCTAAGAGCCAAATACTACATTCCCCACTTACGTGAACTTATCAAGAAAATTACTACTCGGTGTGATGTATGTGCCCGAGTAAATCCAGGAGGGAACAGGTCTAGCCAGGTAGGGGTAAGACTCAGAGGGACTAGCCCTGGGGAACACTGGGAAGTAGATTCCACTGAAATAAAACCCCCAGCAAATGGCTATAAATACCTCCTGGTGTTTACAGATACGTTCTCTGGATGGGTCGAAGCCTTCCCCACTAGGTCCGAGACTGCTTTCGTGATCACAAAAAAACTATTACAGGACCTTGTTCCTCAGTTCAGCCTCCCGCTAACACTGGGGTCAGAAAATGGGCCCACCTTTATGGCACGAATTTCTTAGGGCTTAGCCAAGGCCCTGGGTATATCCTGGAAATTACACTGTGCCTATCGTCCCCAGAGTTCAGGGCAAGTCGAACGAATGAACAGGACCATAAAGGAAACCCTACCAAAGTTTATCTTAGAAATCGGTGAAAACTGGGTTGGCCTGCTTCCTTTTGTCCTCCTCGGAGTCTGGTGCACACCCTATCAAAAAGCTTCTCCCCTTTTGAAATCATGTTCGGCAGGCCCCCTCCCTCACTCCCCAGAACTGCAGATACCGTACAGGCTGAAGTCCATAACAAATCTCAACAAATCTAACCCAGATTTAGGAAAAGACTGTTGGCTCCCCATCCACACTCCATTTAACCCTGGGAGACACAGAAGGGTCTGGGCACTGCTACCATTCCCCAAATTACATCCTTGCAGGTTCTCCCTATGGGCACTATTGTAATGTTTCCTGCAATGTAACATATAATGGTAAAAACCTTTACAATCGGGCCCCAGATACCACTTGGTTGGCCTGCACTTTTGGCCTCACCAACTGCATTTCCACATACCAGTTCAGCAACTCTGAGCCTATACTCTGCAAACCGGTACACATCCTCCCCAGAGTTGACATTTATGATGGCCAACAGGAACTTAACCTTCTGGCCCCATCAGAATATTATTACTGCCTGATGGAAGCGAGTCCCTATCATTATCCCTCTACCGGTTGGATTAGGAATTGCTGGCTCCACCGCAGTTGGAATATCCGCTCTTATAACTAGGGACCAAAATTTTAAAACTCTCTCTCAGCACATAGTACTGATCTAAGCCACTTGGAAAACTCCATTTCCAAACTCACTGATCAGGTTAAGTCTTTGGCTGAAATGGTCCTCCAAAACAGGCAAGGACTAGATTTACTATTCTTAAAACAAGGGGGGGTTATGTGCTGCCCTTAATGAACAATGTTGCTTCTATGCTAATAGGTCAGGCCTCAATCGAGAGAGCCCCTCCCTCGTTAGACAGAATCTCGAAACCAGAAAACAACTTCGAGAGGCTTCAGAAAGTTGGTATCAAAAAATGTGTTCCTGGTCCCCTTGGCTCACTTCTCTTCTCATGGGCCTGGTGGGACCTCTGGCCCTACTCCGAACATGGTGGGACTCATGTTCAGCCCCTGACTCCTAAACCAACTGCTCAGGTTCATAAAGTCTAGGGTAGACTCTGTAAAATTAATATTAAGGTCTCAATATGAGCCCTTAAAACAAGCAAACAGTACTAACCTGTTGGAGGAATCGATGATTTAATTCCTGTAAATAAAACAAGGGGGGAATGTGACATGGTAAAAGCCCCATAAAACTGCATACCTCAACCATATCTCAGCTTTCTATTGAAACTGCTCTCTGTGACCCTAATGTGACAGACAAGCAGTACAAACCTGTGCCATCTTGGCTCCTGTGACTTGTAATAAGTAACTAAGGTCTGTAATTCCCACCACTACCCAGACAATGTGTAAACTAATCCTTATCTTGACTTCGTTAACCACTTAAGTAACAATCGGAGTGACAAAAGTCCCCTGGCCCTTGGAATGTCCGGAGCCCCCCAC
This sequence comes from Saimiri boliviensis, assembly GCF_048565385.1. NCBI lineage: Eukaryota > Metazoa > Chordata > Mammalia > Primates > Cebidae > Saimiri > Saimiri boliviensis. The sequence continues at coordinate 139,187,215 of NC_133453.1, forward strand.
TCTCATCCCCGCCTCAAAGGTGATTTACAGAATCCACTAGCCCTTGGGATGTCTGAAGCCCCTCATCCCCATCCCCGCTCCTCACCCTCACCCCCGAGGTGGTTTTAGGGGTATAAAAGGTCTTGACACCTTCCTTTCTGCGCCACGGGTTGGAGAGACACGAGTCCTCTGTGGCTGCCAGCAATAAAGACCCTGCAATTTGGCATACTTTTTTCTTGGTGTTGACTTTCTATGCTTGCTCCACTATAACACATGCATCACCATAGATTAATCTCAAAAGATTAATGCCAAGTAAAAGAAAGGTAATTTCTTAGAGCATATATTTATCATAAGGTATTTTTTAAAGAATATGCAAAACTGTACACACACACACACCCTTTATGCATTCATATGTAAAAGAAATAAGTATGATTAGAATTAACACATACCAGGCTGGGCGCGGTGGCTCAAGCCTGTAATCCCAGCACTTTGGGAGGCCAAGGCGGGTGGATCACGAGGTCGAGGGATTGAGACCATCCTGGTCAATATGGTGAAACCCCGTCTCTACTAAAAATGCAAAAAATTAGCTGGGCATGGTGGCACGTGCCTGTAATCCCAGCTACTCAGGAGGCTGAGGCAGGAGAATTGCCTGAACCCAGGAGGAGGAGGTTGCAGTGAGCCGAGATGCGCCATTGCACTCCAGCCTGGGTAACGAGTGAAACTCCGTCTCAAAAAAAAAAAAAAAAAAAAAAAAAGAATTAACACATACCAACTTCAAAAGAGGATCAACCTCTTCAGAGGAAGAGAAAAAAGGGTGATAATTACTTTTTTTTTTCATTGTAAATAGAGGAATTTGAAGAAAATGAAGAAAAATATGAACATCTTTGAAATCTGGGTATCTGATGTATTGCTTTTTCTGTAATTATTTAAAAAATATTCCATAGATCAAATTTTAAAAGAAGCAAAGAGATAATATGTAAGGTCCCTTTTAAGAGCTATTCTATTCAAATCAGATCATTTATGTTATAATCATCAAAAGCAAAGCAGAGGAGCTTGATTTCCAAAATGGCCAAGTAAAGACTTCTGAAATCTACTCCTCTACAAAAGCATATAAAGTCTGGAAATTAATTAAAGCTTGCAACAATCTGAGAAGTGTTTATTGAAGAAGTTAGCCGAATTTTAATAAGAACACTAAGCTATCTTTTAACTTGCCCTAATTTCATCACCCTATCCCCAGTTCCATAATGGCCTGGAAAACCAACAGTATCATAACTACAGCAGTAATGAAAGTAGTAAGTAGGCTACTATCCACTTGAAGGCCCAGAATAGTTTGGAGCTCTCAAAAGCCTCAAATAAGTGTTTCCAGAGAGCAGCACTCTTTGACCTCACTGCAGCTTGAGAAGTCCACTTACAGAGCCTGCTTTCACTTGACCTGACTTGAAACGCTGTGTGTATGACCACTGGGTATTTGCTAAAAACAATCAGCAGCAATTGTTTAACAACACAATTGCCAGAACCATGATATATGTTCATTCTAACAATACATTGACCAAAAAAGCTGAAAGGAGAAATTAGGAAATAATAGTGGAAAAAGGTCTTTAAAGAGCTATAACATATTTCTGGAAATCTCTAAAGCCATGCATATGTGGAAGATGATTGTGCATCTTATCTGGATTGTATGTATGCTCAGCAAAGACCTGAGAAGGCCTTCACCTTGTGCCTCTGGCTGACTCTTAGGATCCTCACAAGAAGTGAAGATTAAGACACAGTGGTAGACTGTCAGAACACCTAAGGCATGCTCAACAGAGCCTCTCAGAAAAGAGTGGGAGACTCATTGGGTCAATCATTTAAGGTAATCTCTGTCTACTCATTACCTTATACTAAACTAACTGAGCAGACATCAGGGGCCACACATGACAAAAAAAAAAAAAAATTACTAAACAATAACTATAAAAAAACAGCAACAACAAACTATACTGAGAGATAGGATATGATTTCTAGAGGTAACACATTACATTCTTTTAAATATGTAGTTTTCAATAAAAAACTACAAGACACACAAAAACCAGAAAACTATGATCCATGTGAAAGGAGAAAAACAGAGACTTACCCTAAGGAAATTCAGATGTTGAGCCTCTTCCAGACAAAGACTTTAAATCAGCTATCCAAAAGATGTTCAAAGAACTAAAGAAAACATATACACAAAATTAAAAAAAATAATCAGAGCTATATGTCATCACAAATAAAGATCAATAAAGAGACATAAAATAAAAAAAGAAACAAATAGAAATTCTATATTTGAAATGCAAAGAAGTGCTATAACTCATTCATTCACTAGAGGGACTCAACAGTAGATTAGAACTGACAGAATAATGAAACAACAAATACAAAGACAAGTAGGTTGAGATTACCTAATCTGAGAAAGAAAATTAAGAAAAAAAGATGAAAAGGATCTCAGAAACTGAGGGACACCATAAAGCATACCAACATAGGCATACTGAGGTATTCAGAAGGAGAGAAGAGAAAGAAAGGAAAGAATATTTGAAGATTGAATTGGGTGACTATGACATATCAATGTAGGTTCATTAATTTTAAGAAGTATACTACAGTAGAGGATGTCAGTAATGGGAGAGGCTGTAAATGTGTCAGGACAGAGAGTACATATAAACACTCTGTATTTTCCTCTCATTTTGCTGTGAATCTAAAATTTCAATCAAAAATATTTTAAAAAGAATAGCCAAAACCTTCACAATGTGACACAAAAATATTTGTCTGCAATGCAAATAGTTCAATAAACTCTATGTAAAATAAACAGAGACCTATACCTAGAGACATTTAATCAATCTGCAGAAAGCCAGAGACAAAGAGAGACTCTTGAAATCTGAGAAAAGCAACTCATTGCATAACAGTGATTGTCTATGAGATTAATATCTGACTTTTTATTAGAAATCATGAATTCCAGAAGGCAATGGGATAGCACACTAAAAAATTCTGAAATAGAAGACTGTCAAGCAAAAAAAATATATGTCCAGCTAAATTACTCTTGAAAAATGAAGAATGGAGGAGAGATGAAGAGACTCTCAAAGAAACGAATCAGAATTCATGCCTGGTAGATCTGGTTCACAAGAAACACTAATGAGATTACTTCAGGTTAAAATGAAAGGGTATTAGTAACTTAAACTCACATGAACAAATAAAATGCACTGGTAATGGCAAATCCATAAATATATTTTCATTCATAATACTCATATTCTATATTAGACAGTAACAACTGCATAAACAGTCCTTATAATACTGTGTTGATAGGATTATAATGTAGAAAGATGTAATTTGTATGTCGGTAAGAGTAGAGAAGACAGGATATGGAGCTAAAATGGAGCAATTATATTGCATACCACTGAATTAATAGCAAATAACTTGGTATTAATTTAAACTAGATTGTTTTAAGTTAGCATGTTAATTATGTCCCCAGGGCACCTGTTAAGAAAACAACATAAAAACATATAGTAATAGTAAAAGATAAAAGGATACGCTATAAAATATTTAACATAAAGAAGGCAGAAATGCAAAAATAAAGCAAGAACAAAGACATAAACCATGAAGAAAAATAAACAGTAAAGTATGAAAGGTAAATTGTGCTTTATCCGTAATTATATTAAATATAAATAATGCTTGTATTAAATCAAGATTGGCAGAATGGAGAAATAAACATAAACCAACTATGTGTGATCAGTAAGAAATACATTTTAGATTAAAATGCAGAAATAGCTGAAAGATAAAGCATGGAAACAGAAATACTATAAAAATAGTTCACAACAGAAATCTAGAGGTACTAAACCAGTATCAGAAAAACTAGACTTTGGTACTAGAGACAAAGAAGGATATTTTATAAGTATAAAAAGGCAACATATATGTACCTAAGGAGAGTGCTCCAATATATATGTTATAAAAACGGACAAAACTGAAGAGAGATATAGACAATTCAACAATTGAAGACTTCAATATTATGCTTTTAATAATGGATAGAACAACTAGGCATAAAAACAAACAAAGATATGGATAACTTGAACAACATCACAAACCAACTACACTAAACATACATCTATAGATTATCCCACCTGATAAAAGAAGATTATAGATTATTATCAAGTGCATATGACAGTTTCAAGAGCAGAACATATTTTAGAAAACAAGCTTGAATGAATTTAAGAGAGATGACATTACACAAAATATGTTCTCTGATCACAATAGAAGGAAATTAGAAATCACAAAAGAAAATTTAGAAAATTCAGAAATGTGTGGAAATTTAACAATGTGTGTCTAAGTAACCAGTGGGCAAAAAAGAATAAAAAAGAAAACTAGGAAATACTTTGAATTTAATAAAAATGATAACTTACAGAATAAAGTTAAAACAATCACTAGAGGAAAAATTTATAGCTATAAACATCTCTAGTTAAAAATTTCAAATTGGTAACCTAACCTTCCACCTGAAGAAAACCTATAAAAAGAAAAGAAAACTAAACCTAGTGCAATCAGAAGGAATAAAATAATAAATATTAGAGCAGAAGTCAACTTATAAAAGAGAAAAACAATAAAAAAAACTTAAAAAACTAAAAACTGGTTCTTTAAAAAGATAAACACAGTTAACCAACCATTATCTAGATTACCTAAGAAAGAAGACTCAAACTACTAAAATCAGGAGTAAAAGAATGGATGTTGCTACAGACCTATGCAGAAATTGGAAAGATTATAAGGGAATATTAAGAACAACTGCAGGTCAGCAAACTAGATAACCTAGATGAAATTGATAAATTTCTATAAAGACATAAACTATTAAATCTGATTTAAGAAGACATAGAAACTAGAAATAGGCCTATAACAAATGAAGATATTGAATTAGTAATTAAAAAAAATTCACTATGAAAAACCCAGGCCTATATGGACTCTTGAGTGAATTCTATCAGACTTTTGAAGAATTGACATCAATCCTTCTCGAACTCTTCCAAAACATTCAAGAGGAAATAACAATTTCTAATTCATTGTATGAGGCCATTATCGGCAGCATATATAAAGACTTAAACACTGTAAACTGTGGAATATGTTTTAAGAATTCAAGGTTACTTTAACCTAAGAAAATCAATCAATGTAATACACTCTGTTGGTAGAGGAAATCATAATCAGCTGAATAGATGAAGAGAAAGCATTTGACAAAACTCAACACATTTTCACAATGAAAATAACAAAGTAGGAATAGAATGAAATTTCCTCAACCTAATAGAGAGCAGCTACCAAAACCCCACAATTAATATGACATGTAATGGTAAAAGACTGTACACTGTACACTTGCCCTTAAGATCAGGAACAAGACATAGATGTCCACTCTCATCATTTCTATTCAACATTGTACTGGAGGTTCTAGCCAGGGCAATTAGACAAGGAAATGAATTAAAGACATCCAGATTGAAAAGCAACGTTAAACTATCCCTATTCGCAGATGACATCACTGTGTATATGGAAAATCCTATCAAATCTTCCACAAAACTATTAGATTTAATAAATCAGTTCAGTAAGATTGCAAGATACAAGGCAATGTACAAGTTTCAAAGATGAAATTTTAAAAACTCCATCTATAAGAACATAAAATACTATACTATTGAGAAGTATAGCAAAAGAAGCGAAACATTAACACATTAAAAACTGCAAAACATAATTGAAAGAAACTAAGGAAAACAAATGAAAAAAACACAAAATAGAAAGACTCATACTTTCTGATTTTCAAAACCACTACAAAACTTCAATAATCAAGACAGTGTGGTGCTGGCATAGGATAAATACACAGATCAATAAAATAAAATTGAGTGTACTGAAATAAACCTTTACATTTATGAGGGACTGATTTTTTGGCAAGTGTTGCAAGAAAACTGAATAAGAAATAAAAATCTTTCCAACAAATGGTACTAGGACAACCACACAACAACATGCAAAAAAAAACAAAGTTGACCCCTTACCACATACCATACGTCAATGTTAATGCTTATTAGATCAGAAGCCAAATGTACATGTTATTAGAATTCTTAGAAGAAAGCAGTTGTAGATCTTCACAGCCTTGGAGTAGGCAATGTTTCTTTGATATAACAACAAAAGCTCAAGCAGCAAAGGAAAAATAGATAACTGAACATTATAACAATTTAAAATGTTTGTGCTTCAAAGGGCACCATCAATAATGTGAAAAGACAATCCATTGAATGCAAGAATTGAATGCGTATTTAGAAGTCGTATATCTAGCAAGAGAACACTTAGCAAATATTTAATGAACTGATTAAACTCTGCAATAGAAAGACAACTCAAATATAAAATAGACAAAAGATCTACATAGATATTTCTCCAAAGATACAAAAATGGCAAGTAAGTACATGAAATAATGCTCAACATCATTCCTGTTGGAGTAATAAAAATAAAATCACAATGAGGTATCACATCATACCCAGTACTATGACCACAGTGAAAAATGGTGGGCACTAAGGAGTACTGAAGAGAACATGGAGAAATTGGAACATATATACAGTGCTGGTGGCAAGGTAAAATAATGAAGCCACATTGAACATCAGTTTGCCAGTTCTTCAGAATGGTAAACATAGAGTTATCATGTGGCTTAATAATTCTACTATTAGGAATACACTCAAGAGATATGATAATGTGTCCACACAACAAATTATACACAAATTCTTATAGCAGCATTCTTCATAATAGCCAAAAAGTAGAAAAAAATTTGTGTTCATTCTATTGCATGTTTACACCATGTTTGTTTATCTGGACAGATGCAATAGAATGTTACTAAAATAGAAGTTCTGACACATGCCATAAACATGGGATAAACTTTAACAGTGTTAAGTGAAAGAAATCAGACAGAAGTATGTTATGTGATTCCACATACATGAAATGTCCAGAAGAGGCAAATCCAGAGAGACAGAAATTATATAAGTGGTTTTCATGGGCTGGGGGGAGGGGGAATGAGAAGTGACTGCTAATATATCTGAGTTTCTTTTGGGGGTGATCAAAATGTTCTGAAATTAGCCAGTGCTGATCTATACATAACTGAACGTTTATGAATATACTAAAAACCACTTACTAGTACACATCAAACTATTACACTCTATGACATGGAATTAAATCTCAATAAACTTATTAGTAAAGATGTAAAACAGACATATCTTACATTGAGATGAGATGCCTGTTTATGTTGTCAATATTAATCAAATTAATTAGACAATCACCAAATCTGTCAGCAACCTCAAGCCATGAAGTCACAGCTACAATCATACACCTCATGTTCAACCATAAACTCATACTACTTTGCGGTGCTTTCAAATGCATACTTAAGAGACAAATGATATAAAGAGTCATGGTGTTGTTATCTCCTTGGTATATGAAATTTCCACAGCAGAGTTGAAGGTAAAGTCTCCAATACACTGAGGAAATTCTATAATAATGATGAGTTCAGAAATAAGAAGCTATCATAATTGTTAAGGTGAGATGAAAATGATAAATATCTGAAGCCCCAAACCTGTCATTAAAAACTCTGTCAGAGTAAGGAGACAAAGTTTCGAGGCCTCATCCCTCACACACTAGGCCTGAAACACAGGCTTTGCATCCTCGGAAAGCCATTGAGATTCAGCACTAAAAATCTCTGAAAAAACATGTTCTCATCAGTCTGAATACCATCTCACTCCATTATTTTTGGTCTTAGAATTGTGGTTACAACAGCCACGAAAACAGATATATGGACACCTGTCTGCAAGTGTACATTTTCATGTTCAAACTAGAGCCTCATATTAATTCTCTATACAGACCAACTTGCAAGATTAAATGAATATATTTGTATTAAGATAATTTAAAGTCAGGCTAATGAAAAAAATGCCTTGTACTAGAGGTCCTTAAATTTAGAGTATGAAAGAGCTACTTCTTGGTATCTTAAATAATTGACATTACAAGGTGCAGGTAGTGAGAGTATAAAACTAATTCAGGGAGATTACGAAAGGGTGCTGTAATACGATGCATAAGAATGATATTTAAATTATTGTTATTTATCATATTACCTTTATTCTTTCTCTCTCCTCAACAATATACTTGAAATTAAAAGAGGCATTAAGAAAATCCCCCTAGAATATGTGGAGGGACTATGGCCTTGCCAGTACCTTGATTTTTGACTTCCGGCTTCCAGAGTTGTGAGGGAATAGATTTCCGTTGTTTGAAGCCATGATTCTTGTGATAATTTGTTATGGCAGCCACAAGAAACTTAAACATTTTATTCAATGTTACCAAATAGCTTTCTACACATATGTTCTTTTCAATTCTGTGGTATTATCATTACCACTGACATGAATATTGCACCATCTGGTGACCCAAGGTGGCATCTTCTCAAAATCTCCCTCTAGGTGGCTAGGGTGTCAGGTATGCATTCTGTTTCAGCCATATTTAGTTTTTACAGGTCTACATGGATTCATGTACCCATTAATACAAGTTTTAAAAACCAAAGTGATGACCTTAATCATTTCTCACTTAAACAAGAGAATATGATTTTAATCAGAATGACACTTGTTACAGCAGCAATAGTATTGTGTGGTATTAAGGTTTGAATTCTGACTGTAATCCCTTTTTGCCTGTTTACTCATCTAGAAATGAGGATATTAGCAGAGATGTAGTTGGCACTCACTGTCTCAGCTGCTTGCTGAGGTCTTTAGTCTTGTTCTTGCTATGGCAAGCTTTGGCTCTCAATACCATTATCATATCACTAATTGAAAAAGCTGAAGAAAAGGACTAGAACTAATTGATACTGTTCTATGAGTTCATCTGCCTCTTTGTGCCAGTGTAAAAGGGCTCAGCCTAGAGAGTACTTTTAATAGTAAAAATAGATTAATGCTGCACTATTCTTGATGTGATGATATTATCCACTAAACACAGGTGACTCCCACCACCAATGTCACGGTCCCACTTCTCAGATTTAAAACACAAATTTTGTCATGTTTCTCCACCCCACCTAAAATCCTTTCAAGTCTCACCCTGTCATTAGCAAGAAGTGTATGCCAGTGACTATGCTGACTCTCTATGTCTTTGCTCATGCTGTTCATTCTATCTAGATTTAGGTGCCCTTTTCTTCTTGCTAGAGAATGCTACTTTTAAATTTTTGGCCAATTTTGCAATTAGCACTCCAGTCCTGCTGGCTGGTAGACTGTATCTGCTCTTCATTTTTAAATAGACTTTAGTTTTTTTTTTTAAAAAATGCTTTTATATTTATAGAAAAAATAAGCAGAGAGTATAGTGTTTCCACACCACATATTCAGTGTCCTCTATTATTAACATCTTAGATTATTATGAGATATTTGTCACAGTTAATAATACTGATACATGGACTAAAGTCCATACTTTATTCAGATTTCCTTAGTCTTTCCAGAATACCCTTTTCTGTCCCAGGATGCCAAATGACATTTAGTCCTCATGTCTCCTTAGCCTCCTCTTGGCCATGACAGTTTCTCTGACGTTCTTTGTTTTTGATGACCTTGACAATTTGGGGCATACTGTTTAGATATTGTGTAAGATGCCCCCTATGGAAATTTATCTAATATTTTTCACATAAGAAGACTGGTTTTATGAGTTAATTGGGAAGAAAAACACAGGTAAAAGGCCATTTTTACATCAAGAATACCTACTATCAGCTGGGTGAGATGATTCATGCCTGTAATTCCAGCCCTTTGGGAGGCTGAGGTGCACGGATGACTTGAGGTCAGTTTGAGACCAACCTGGCCAACATAGAGAAACCCCATCTCTAAAATATATATAAAAACTAACCAGGTGTGATGGCCTGTGCCTCTAATCCCAGCTATTCCAGACAATGAGGCAGGAGAATTGCTTTAACCAGGGAGGTGGAGGTTACAGTAAGGCGAAATAGTGCCACTGAACTCTAGCTTGGGTGACAGAGTGAGACTCTGCACACCCCTCAACCCCCCAAAAAAGAGTACTTACTATCAACATAATTTATGACTACTGATGTTGACCTTGACTTTTCTCACCTAGCTGAGGGATTATTTGATGGTTTTCTCTACTACCTTTTACTCACTTTTAATACTCATTTCAAATGTTACCACCTTTTTGAAGTCCTCCAGAATTCCTTCAGCCCCTAGTAGGCTATTTAATCTATTTATTAGTCATTAATAAGCATTTTAAAATCACTTATTATGTGTCTAGCATGGTGCAAGGTACTGAGGATGCAGCAATTTAAACATGCAATAAACGTTTCATAAAAGAATAACTACATGAACTGGTGGTTTTAAATAGAAGCAGAATACTTTCCTCATATTAGGTCACATTTATATATTGCGCACCTCTAGTTTATACAGTACTGTGTTAGATGTGTTAAGGACAACATATATTTAAAATATAGACCTTACTCTGAAGCAAGGGCTCGCAAAATCCAGCATTCAGGAACAAATCCTGCCTGATGCTTGTCTTTGTAAATAAAGTTTTATTGAAACACAACCACACCCATATATTTACATATGGTTTATGATCTCTTTGCTCCAGAGCAGCAGAGTTTAGTAGTTACCACAGAGCCTATATGACTTGCAAAGCTTAACATACTTACTATCCGGTCCTTTATAGAAAAAGTTTGTTGATTCCTTCTCTCAAGCATTAAACTTCACAATATACATGGAAACTTATGACATTTAGGTACTTGTAAAAATGAGATAGATTTAACTCTAAATGAAAGAGCTAATATAAGAGCTTAATATATTTTTGTAGGCACTCTTTGGTTTAACTGTAAATCCAGTGTGAGAATTGATCACCCTGAACGGGAGTCAATGAACACATTTGTCAAACACTTGTTATGGGCAAGCATAATGTTGAAAGCAAAGGATGTATTGATGAACAAGACAGACCCCTGCCACTAAGAAGCATACACTTTAATGCTATAGGGCTGCATTAACTAATGTGGTAGCCATTAGGGACCTGTGTTTGTTGAGCACTTGAAATCTCAGTGGTTTCAACTGAGATGTCTGAAAATATAAAATAGAGATTTCCAAAGAGATTTTTCAAAGAATTAGTGTAAAAAAAAAAGTCTGACAAAATGTTAATATTAATTACATGTTTATTTTATTATACATTAAGAGTGCATAACATGATTATAAAATGTCATTAAAATAACTTTTACTTGCATTTTTTTCTTTTTTTCTTAACTTTTTAATGTGGCTACTAGAAATTTTTAAATTACATATGTGGCTTATATTATGCTATCTATTGGACAGCGCTTATCTAGACTTCAGAAAGGTGCCTCCAATACAGTAGCCACTAGCAACCTATTGCAATTTATATTTATGTTAATAAAAGTTAAATATGCTTTAATTATAATTTCAGTTTTTGAGTTAAACTAGCCATATTTCAAGTGCTCAATAGCCACATGTGGCTAAAGGCCATCATATTGGTCAGCATCGCACAGATATAAGTCATTTCCATCATTGCAGAGAGTTCTTAATGTAGTTTGGCTGTGTCCCCATCCAAATTTCATCTTGAATTGTAGCTCCCATAATTCCCACACATTGTGGGAGGAACCTGGTAGAAGATGATTGAATTATAGGGGCTGTTTTCCCCAAACTGTTCTTGTAGTAGTGGATAAGTCTCACGAGATCTGATGATTTTATTAGGAACTCCCTTTTTTTTGGCTCTCATTTCTCTCTTGTCTCCTGCCATGTAAGACATATATACCTTTCACCCTTCCACCATGATTGTGAGGCCTCCCCAGCCACACAGAACTGTGAGTCCTTTAAACCTTTCTTTTATAAGGTACCCAGTCTCAGGTATGTCTTTATCAACAGCGTGAAAACAGACTAACACAGTTCTAATGAGCAGGGATGCTCTAGAGGAATATGAAAAAGGCTTCCCATTTCTTTCATTGACAAACAAAAATTGTATGCATTTATTGTGTACCATGTGATGTTTTGAAATATGTATATATTATGGAATGGCTGAATTGAGTGAAAACATATACATTACCTCACATACATATCATTTTGTGTCGGTTTTGGTAAAATCACTTAAAATCTCTCTTAGCAATTTTCAAGAATACAATTTGTACAACTATGTGTACAACAGTTTGACTGCTGTACAATAGATCTCTTGGATTTATTTCTTCTAACTGAAAGTTATGTCCTTTGACCCACCTCTCCCCAACCCGCAATCTTTTTTTTTTTTTGAGACGGAGTTTCGCTCTTGTTACCCAGGCTGGAGCACAATGGCGCGATCTCAGCTCATGGCAACCTCCACCTCCTGGGTTCAGGCAATTCTCCTGCCTCAGCCTCCTGAGTAGCTGGGATTATAGGCACGCGCCACCATGCCCAGCTAATTTTTTGTATTTTTAGTAGAGACGGGGTTTCACCATGTTGACCAGGATGGTCTCGATCTCTTGATTTTGTGATCCACCCGCCTCGGCCTCCCAAAGTGCTGGGATTACAGGCGTGAGCCACAACCCCCAATCTTTTTTTTACTTTTAACTGATGGTGATAAGCATTCTATCAGGAAAGAAAAGGACTAAAAATAAAATGGGAGACTGATATTGGGTCAATGCATTTACGTTTCCTGGACGTGAATTCCTTCACGTGTGTGGATCTTCGAATGGACACATCGATGTGCTTATAGAAAAAGGGCAGGAACCATCAGCAGACAGATTCAGGACAAGGAAACAGAGACAAATGCTGCTACACATTTAGCTCTAAAGTACTGTAGGGAAAAGTATGACATCTTAACTATGTTTTTTAAAATATATACTTTGGAGTGTTTTGACTGGAGGACCTATATTAACTGTGTTGTGTATTAAAAGGATGAAACATCTTTCCCTGGACACAGAAGAAAGTTTTTCTAATGGCAGGAAACTGTAATTTTCTTTATGACCACTTTTAGTTTCAGTAGCAGATATAATTCCAGGGCCACAGCCTCACAAGCAATACACTAAAAAGAGAGCATCTATGGGTGTGGGAAAGGAGGAAAAACCTGTTCTAAAGGCAGGAAACAGGCAGCACAAAGACAGATCAGATCTTGCTTCCTGGTGACAAGATTATGGGTTTTGGAGCCTCAGAGAATTTGGTTTGGATCTTATCTCAACCGTTTACTAGCTGTGGAATAAAGACATCAGCATTTACTGAGCTCTTACTATGTATCAGGCACTTCAGATTGATTATCTTACTGAATTTCCCAAGAACCTTATGAGACAGGTTCTGTCACTATCCCTGTTTTACAGAAGAAGACTGTAAAAGAAGGGAGATTAAAAATTACATCCCAATGAAGAGCAGACAGGCTCTGCAACCAGCTAGTCAAAACTCCACTTCCCACCCTTACATTTCATTGTCTACCATGAAGCCTTCATCAAGTCAGTTAACCTCTCTTTAGACCTAGTTTTCTCATCTATAAAATAAAGATAATTATATCCACCTTGCAGGGTTGTTACAATTATTCAATCAGACACAGGTTAAGCATCTAATTGGGTATGGGCATAGGATGTAAATGTTAGTTTACTCCTGCATTCGTGAGGTAAGATGAAGTTGATACAATCTGGAAAAAAATACATATCGAGGACAGGGGTCCCCAACCCCCATGAACTGGTATTCATCTGTAGCCTGTTAAGAAGTGAGCCAAAGAGCAGGAGGTGAGAAGCAAGTGAAGTTTCATCAGTTTTTACAGCCACTCCCCATCACTTGCATTACTGCCTGAGCTCCACCTGCATTACCGCCTGAGCTCCACCTCCTATCAGATTATTGACAGCATCTTATTGACAGATTCTTATAGGAGCACAAACCCTGTTAGGAACTGCACATGCCAGGTATCTAGGTTGTGCATTCCTTATGAGAATCTAATGCCTGATGATCTGTCACTGTCTTTCTCATCTCCTCCAGATAGGGCTGTCTAGTTGCAGGAAAACAAGCTGAGGACTCTCACTGATTCTATATTATGGTGAGTTGCATAATTATTCCATTATATATTACAATGTAATAATAGAAATAAAGTGCACAATACAGGTAATGTGCTTGAATAATCCCAAAACCATCTCCCTCCTGGTCTGTGGAAAAATTGTCTTCCATGAAACCAGTCCCTGATGCTAAAAAGTTTTGGGGACCTCTGTCTTAAGAAACAAAGATATTTTTTCTCATGCTCATAGCAGACACAGGTGAGAGTTTCAGCTGGCAGTCTGCTTGCCTCACATAGACAATCAGGGACCACATTCATTAATATTGCATGGTTCCATCATCTCTGCCTTCTAGCAGGTGGGAAAGCAGAAGGAAATAGGGAGAAGCCACATGCTCTATCATAAGCTATACCTGAAAGCACTTACTTCGTGTGTGCTCATACCACTGGGAACAGCTTAGTTCCTTGCTAAACCTAACTAACGGGTGGCTGGGAAGGATCATGGTTTAAACTGTCAACAAGTCCATTTCTCTTCAATGTCCCCTGATCCCTTCCTTTAGTACTTGACTTCCGTCTTGTCTCAGTTCCCTCCTCAGCTGGATTCTGGGCCTGCTAATTTTGGGTAGGAGCCCACATGAAGTTTTCTTGGGCCTGTTCTCTTTACTCCACTCCGGTGGATAACTCACTATGTACCGGACACTTTTGAGATACCTTGATCCATACTCTTGTGGCTCTCCTTAATTCTTCATTAATAATCAAGTTTCATGGCTCTATAAAGGCTTTCCAGTTCTTCCAAGGCAGTTTAATACCACAGGAATGTCCCTGGGAATAATTAAGTCTTGAATCTCTGACAATTACACTTCTAAATTTTGATGACCTTGGTCAAATTACTTAATCTCTGAGCTGAATTTTCTTTATATGTAAAATTGGGGTAATTCTTACTCGCCTTTCCTCATAAGCCTTTTATGTGGAAAAAAAAAACAAAAAAACCTGGGCTGGGCGCGGTGGCTCAAGCCTGTAATCCCAGCACTTTGGGAGGCCGAGGTGGGTGGATCACGAGGTCGAGAGATCGAGACCATCCTGGTCAACATGGTGAAACCCCGTCTCTACTAAAAATACAAAAAACTAGCTGGGCGTGGTGGCGCGTGCCTGTAATTCCAGCTACTTAGGAGGCTGAGGCAGGAGAATTGCCTGAGCCCGGGAGGCGGAGGTTGCGGTGAGCCGAGATCGTGCCATTGCACTCCAGCCTGGGCAACAAGAGCAAAACTCCGTCTCAAAAAAAAAAAAAAAAAAAACCTGAGATAAAAAAATTAAAAAGTGTTAAAATTTCCCTAATGCAACAGATAAAATTATTTGCTCTTTTTTGCTGGATAGTAAAGTTGACTCTAATTTTAGCAAAAATAAAATATTTTATATAAACTAATACTGTATTATTAATAAATGAAATTATGTATCTTTGTATGTAGTTTTTTGTTTTTTCACTGTGTTTCTCTCTTCTTGCCCAGGCTGGAGTGCAATGGCATGATCTCGGCACACCACAACCTCTGCCTCCCAGGTTCAAGTGATGCTCCTGCCTTAGCCTCCCAAGTAGCTGAGATCACAGGTGACCACCTCCACAACTGG
This sequence comes from Saimiri boliviensis, assembly GCF_048565385.1. Classification (NCBI taxonomy): domain Eukaryota; kingdom Metazoa; phylum Chordata; class Mammalia; order Primates; family Cebidae; genus Saimiri; species Saimiri boliviensis. Next base: position 139,202,764 of record NC_133453.1, read on the forward strand.
CTAATTTTGTATTTTTAGTAGAGACGGGGTTCCTCCATGTTGGTCAGGCTGGTCTCGATCTCCCGACCTTAGGTGATCCGCCCGTCTTGGCCTCTCAAAGTGCTGGGATTATAGGTGTGAGTCAGCCACCACACCTGGGCACTGTGTGTGTGTGTGTGTGTCTGTGTCTGTGTGTGTTTTTCAGAGCAAGATGATGGAGTAGAAACCTATACCATTCATCCACACAGCCAGAACACCAAATTTTAAGGACTATCTATACACAGATAAACACTATCACAGAAACTAAAAATCTGGTACCAACTCAGCCTCAGTGGGGTAGAGCAACAAGCAGGCTCCTGGGGGCCCTGAGTCCAGGCCTAGGCTCTTGGACATTTCTGGACCTACCATGAAAGGTGACTCCGTGGCCGGTCAGCATTATCCGCAAACTGACTAAAGGGCTTTAAGTGAGCAATGGCGGTCATCTGGCAGAATCCTGTTACCAGTGTTGGCTGTGACCACGGAGAATGGTACCAGGCTCAGCCACAGTGGAGAGAGGAGGAAAGAGTGGAAAGGACTTTGTATTATACTTTGAGTGCCAGCTTAACTGTAGAAGAATAAAACATAAATGTAATTGCTAAGGTTTTTGACTCCGATCTCTGGCTCCCAGACAGCATCTCAACATATCCAAGTTGTGGGAGAGCTTGCCTTCCTGAAGGGAAGGGCTTTGAGCCAGACCCAGTGCTGTGCTAGTTTCAGGTCTGACCCAGTGCAGTCTCAGTGGTGGTGGCCACAGGGTATGTACATCAATACACCCTCAGTTCCAGGTGGCTCAGTAGAGAGAGAGACTCCATTTGTTTGGGAGAAAGTAAGGAAAAAGAATAAGAGCTTCTGCCTGTTAATCCAGAGAACTCTTACGGTTCTTATCCAAAACTACTAAGGTGGTTCCTATACAAGTCTGCAAAACCACAACATTATTGGATTTGGGGCCCAAGTCCCTTTGAATACCTAGAAAGCTCTCTCAAAAAGGACAGGCTCAAACAAGCCGAGAATGTGAAAACATAATAAATACCTAACTTGTCAAAGACCAGATACAGATGAACACCAAAAAGCATCAAGACCATTCAGAAAAACATGATCTCACAAATGAAATAAGTGAGACCAATTCTGGAGAACCAGAGCTATATAAGTTATTAGTCAGAGGATTCAAATAGCTGCTTTTAGGGAATTTAAAGAAATTTAAAATAACACAGAGAAGGAATTCAGAATTCTATCTGATAAATTTAACAAACAAAAGGATTGGGAAGAAATTCTGCAGTTGAAAAATGCAACTGATATGTTGATGCATGCATAAGTCTATTAATAGCAGAATTGATCAAGCAGAAGAAAGAATTATTGAGCTTGAAGGCAGGCTATTTGAAAATACACAGGCCGGGCATGGTGGTTTACGCCTATAATCCTAGCACTCTGGAAGGCTGAAGTGGGTGGATCCCTTGAGGCCAGGAGTTTGAGACCTGGCTGAGCAACATAGTAAAACCCTGTATCTACTAAAAATAAAAAAAAAATAATTAGTAGTAGTGGTAGTGTCCAGTAGTACCAGCTACTCAGGAGGCTGAGGCATGAGAATTGCTTGAATCTGGAACATGGAGAACCTGGGAGGTGGAGGTTGCAGTGAGCTAAGATTGCACCACTGCACTCCAACCTGGGTGACAGAGCAAGACTCTGTCTCAAAAAAAAAAAAAATAAAAATAAAAATAAAAAAGAGAATATAAACTCAGAGGAGAAAAAAGAAAAAAGAATGAAAACAATGAAGCATGCCTATAAGATCTAGAAAATGGCCTCCAAAGGGCAAATCTAAGAGTCAGTAGCCTTAAACAGGAAGTAGAAAAAGAGACAGAGGTACAAGTTTATTCAAAGAGATGACATTAGAGAACCTCCCAAACCTAGAGAAAGATATCAACACTCAAATACAAGAATTTTATAAAACACCAAGCAGATATAATCCAAAGGTGACTCCTTCAAGGCATTAATAATCGAAGTCCCTAAGTCAAGGATAAAGAAAGAATTCTAAAAGAGAAAAGAAAGAAATAACAGGATGAAGTTCTAACATATTTGGCAGTAGACTTTTCAGTAGAAATCTTAAAGGATAAGAGAAAGTGGCATGACATACTTAAAGTGCTAAAGAAAAGAACTTTTACCCTAGAATAATATATTTGGCTAAAATATCCTTCAAGCTTATGATGGAGAAATAAAGACCTTCCCGGACAAAGACTGAGGAATTTCATCAACCCAGACCTGTCTTATAAGAAATGCTAAAGAGAGTTCTTCATTCTGAAAGAAAAGTGTGTTAATGAGCAAAAATTAATCATCTGAAGGTACAAAGCTCATTGGGAATAGCAAGCACACACACAGAAAGACACAGAATACTGTAACTGTGATGTGTAAACTACTATTATATTAAAAGGATTATTCATCATGACCAAGGAGATTACCCCAGGGATGCAAGGATGGTTTGACATACACAAATTAATCAATTTAATACATTATAACAATAGAATGAAGAACAAAAACCACATGATCTTTAAAATTAATGCTGAAAATGCATTTGATAAAATTCAACACCCCTTTATAATAAAAACACTAAAAAAAACACTGAGAATAGAAAGAACATACCTCAACATAATAAACACCATATATCACAGACTCACAGCTAGGTACCATAATGAATAGGGAAAAACTGAAAGCCTTTCCTCTAAGATCTGGATGCTCACTGTCACCACTGTTATTTAACATATTACTAGAAGTCCTACCTAGAGCAATCGAACCTGAAAAAGAAATAAAGTACATCCAAATTGAAAAGAAAGAAGTCAAATTATCCTTGTTTGCAGATGATAGATCTTATTAAAGACCCTATCAAATAACTATTAGAACACATAAACAAATTCAGTAAAGTTAAAGGATACAAAATCAACATACAAAAATCAGCAGCATACTTCTATGTCAAGAGTAAACAATCTGAAAAATAAAATAATTCCATTTACAGTAGATACAAATTAAATAAAATATTTAGGAATTAAAGAAGTAAAAGATCTCTACAATGAAAACTATAAAACATTGATGCAAGAAATTAAAAGGGACACTGAAAAATGGAAATATAGACCATATATATAAATTGAAAAAAAGCAGTATTGTTAAAATATCCATACTACCCAAAGCAATCTACAGATTCAATGCAATGCATATCAAAATAACAGTGATATTGTTCACAGGAATATATATTTAAAAAACCCTAAAATTTATATGGAAGCACAAAAGACCCAGGATAGCCAATATTCTAAGGAAAAAGAAAAAACCCGTAAGAATCACATTACCTGACTTCAAATTATATACTACAGAGGTATGGTAACCAAAATAGCATGGAATGGGGATAAAAAATACATAGACCAATGGAACAGAATATAGCACCCAGAAACAAATCCACACAACTACAGTGAACTCATTTTTGACAAAGTAACTAAGAACATATATTCAGATAAAGGCAGTCTCCTCAATAAATTGTTCTGGGAAAACTGGACATCCATATGCAAAAGAATGAAACTAGATCCCTATCTGTCACCATATACACAGATCAAATCAAAATGGATTGAAGACTAAGACCTCAAACTATAAAATAAAACATTGGGGAAACTCTCCAAGACACTGGACTGGGCAAAGATTTCCTGGGTAATACCCCATAGGCAGAGGCATCCAAAGCAAAAAATGAATAAATAGGATTCCATAAAGTTAAAAAGCTTCTGCACAACAAAGAAAACAACAAAGATACAACCTAGAATGAGAGAATAAATGTGCAAACTATTCATCTGACAAGGAATTAATAACCAGAATATATAAGAAGCTCAAACAAACAACTCTAGAGGAAAAATATCGAAGTCTGATTTAAAAATGGGCAAAAGATCTGAATAGATGTTTGTTAAAAGAAAACATACAAATGGCAACAGGTACATACAAATCAAAACTACACTGAGACAGCATCTTACCCTGTTTAAATGCCTTTCATTCAGAAGACAGGCAATAACAAATGTTGGCAAGGATGTGGAGAAAAGGGAATTCTTGTTTACTGTTGGTGGGAATGTAAATTAGTACAACCACTAAGGAAAACAGTTTGGAGGCTCCTCAAAAAACTAAAAATAGAACTACCATACTGATACAGTTTGGATGTATGTCCTTGCTCAAATCTCATATTGAAATATAATCCCCAGTGTCAGAGTTGGGGCCTGATGGGAAATGACTGGATTATGGGGGTGTATTTCTCATGAATGGTTTAGTATTATCTCTTTGGTACTGTTCTCACAACAGTAAATGAGTTCTTATGAGATCTGGTTATTTAAAAGTATGTGGCATCTCTCCTCTCCCTCTATTGCTTCTGCTCTGGCCCTGTGATATGCCTTTTCCCCCTTCACCTTCTGCTATGATTTTAAGTTTCCTGAGTTCTCATCAGATGCTGAGCAGATGCCAGCACCATGCTGCCTATACAGCCTGCAGAACCATGAGCCAATTAAACTACTCTTCTTTATAAATTACCCATCTCAGGTATTTATTTATTTATAGCAATATGAGAATGACCTAACACACATATGATCCAACAATCCCACTGCTTGGTAGATACCCAAAGAAAAAAATCAGTATGTCAAGAGATGTCTGCACTCTCATGTTTATTGCAGCACTATTCACAACAGCCAAGATTTGAAAACAAGCTAAGTGTCCATCAACACATGAATGGATAAAGAAAATGTGGTACATAGACACATTGGCGTACTACTCAGCCATAAAAAAGAATGAGATTCTGTTACTCAGAACAACATGGGATGGAACTGGAGTAAGTCAGGCGCAAAAAGACAAACTTTGCATGCTCTCACTTATTTGTGGAAGCTAAAAATTAAAACAATTGAACTCATGGATATAGAGAATAGAAGAGTGGTTACCAGAAACTGGAATAGTTAATGGATACACAAAATAGAAAGAATGAATAAGTTCTTCTATTTGATAGAGCAATAGGGAAACTATAGTCAAAGATAATTTTTTTTTTTTAAATTTTGAGGCGGAGTTTTGCTCTTGTTGCCCAGGCTGGAGGTGATGGCATGATCTCAGCTCACTGAGACTTCTGCCTCCCAGGTTCAAGCAGTTCTCCTGCCTCAGCCTCCTGAGTAGCTGGGATGACAGACACTATGCCCGGCTAATTTTGTATTTTTAGTCGAGACAGGGTTTCTCCATGTTGGTCAGGCTGGTCTCAAACTCCTGATCTCAGGGTAATCCACCCACCTTGGCCTCTCAAAGTGCTGGGATTACAGGCATGAGCCACCGTGCCTAGCCAAAATGATGTAATTGTCTATTTTAAAATAACAAAGAGTATAATTGGATTGTTTGTAACACAAAGGATAAATACTAGAAGTGATGGATACCCCATTTACCCTGATGTGATTACTAAACACTGCATACCTGTATCTAAATATCTCATGTATCTCATAAATCTATAAACCTATGTATCCACAAAAATTAATAAAATATAGTTTAATTTTCAGTAAATACAGTATTACATTGCTTTACATCTATTTGAGGATATTTCAGCATATTTCTTCATTATTTATTATTCCTCCTTTGAAATGTTCATCTTTTCATACTTGCTTTTTATATACCTGTTCTGTTTTTGTGTGTTTGTTTCAGTTTGTCTTTTCCTTGAACTCTTATAAAATAAGATTCCATGGATACTTCGAATCTTGTCATGGTTGGATTTCTCTCTGGCACAGCAAGGAAAAGGCAAAGGAAGAATCAGAACCTCAGTGACCCTGTCTCCAACAGAGGTGGGTTTTCTTCCTAGGCACTCTGGGCCTTGTATCTCTCAGCAGGTCTCTTTCTGAGTCACTGCTTTCTCCTCCAAGAATTCTGCAAAGTTTCTACAAGTTGTATTGGAAACCACTAAGGATGCTAAGTTTGCACAATGGGTAGTTTATATAAATGTTTCTCTTAAAAAGCAACATGCCCAGGAAATTTCTGGGAGACATGTATAGTACAAATCACACTAGCAGCTGCCAGAACATGCTGGAACTTCCCAAGGTTGAATCTATTGCTCCCAGGGATTGATTCAATTTCTGTTCTGTCAGCCAGTGTAACTGCAGACTGCAACGTGCTCCATGTTTTCATACACAAAAAGGATATGGAAAGAACAGAAGGCAGAATGCAAGAGAAAATGTGAGCCAGTACAACACCATGCAAATGCAACATATTGATTGATATAGTGTGAGCTCTTTATATAGACAAAAGGAAGCCAGAGCCCAAGGCTGATATCTGCATTGTTAAAGGGAATATATGATCTGTCCCAAATATTCAGAGAGTTGAAGCAAAAATTGAGGGTATTTGCCTTTGCCTATAAAATAGAAAATTGTTGACCTGCCTCTGTTCCCACATCAATCCCAGCATTGCTACTAATCCGCTGTGTGAGTAAGTCTGCTAGTTCACAGCTGGTTTTTTTGTTGTTGTTTTTTGAGACTTTCTGTCATGCAGGCTGGAGTGTAGTGGCACGATCTCAGCTCACTGCAACCTCCGCCTCCCTGGTTCAAGCGATTCTCCTGCCTCAGCCTCCCAAGTAATTGGGACTACAGGCTCGTGCCAACCACACCTGGATAATTTTTTGTATTTTTAGTAGGGATGGGGTTTCACCGTGTTAGCCAGGATGCTCTCCATCTCCTGACCTCATGATCTGCCTGCCTTAGCCTCCCAAAGTGCTAGGATTACAGGCATGAGCTGCCATGCCTAGCTAGTTCAGAGCTTTCATCTACCTTTACCATTGGAAAAGTGAGGATGTTGCACCAGCCAGTTGCTGACATCCTTTTCAGCCTTTGAACTATGTTACTCTTTTAGACATTTTGACCACTAACTCCTTTTTGTTTTTTTTCTAATATTATATGAGTTTTTTGCTAAACATGAGTTGAGAGGAACCATGAGATGCCCCTGTTGAATCTTGCAGATATGGCAAAGGGGTACATGAACTATAGTAGTTGGCATTGTATTTGATTGAAATTAACAACAACATTCAACCCTAACACAGAGGCTGCAACACATTGAGAAGCACTGCTCTGGCACTTACGAGAACTCACTTAAGATGCATATATAACACAAGCCTACGTATGGGTTTCCTTATTTTATTTTTGCTTTGTAGCTCACAAAAAGTCAACAGATTCTGCAAGAAAACTAGAAACCACAGGGCTTCATAAGGACTTCTACAGGTTTTAAGAGCACCAATGGTGGGGAGGGAGGTGTCTTTGAGCTACTAAAACATTTTAAAGAGACTAAGAGCAACCAAGCCATACCATCATCTCTGTGAGGTTACAGAGATGTTTAGATGATCTGATTTTGACATGAATTATATATATTGAGTATGTCTGAAGCTGTCCTGATCTTGTCTCATACTGATCTTAAACTCTAATAGGTAGCTATATAAGCTTTCCATGAAGTAAAACACAGTTATAAAATTGGGTTTACAGGCAAAATATTTCAAGGGATAGGGCAGTTCAGTTAAGTCCCCACCAGGGGAAGGGATGGAAAGAAAGATCTTGGAAAAGATCATCTCAGTACAACATGGGGTGTTCTACAGTTGCCTTTACAGCTGGTCCTCAGGGAACACACAGAAAGGAAACTCTACCTTGCTGGTGGATGGCTCTGGCAATCATAAAAACATCTGAGGAGTTAACCTTTGAAGAAGGTGATGAAGAACTTTCCAGGAAAATGAGATCATCACTGTAAGTAAGGTCAAGGAGTGTTAAAGTCTGATGCATAAAGTTTGAGGAAGTGATGGGCAAGAGGTGAACCTGGTTGGGAGGGAAGAGGCCTGACAAGGGGAGGGCCTGCTGTGCCTCACTAGAAAGATCAGGCATGTTTGTGTAGATGGTGGGGAACCATGGAAAGGTGCTGGATGAGAGTGTGACAAGGTTGATTTTATACACTCCCAAAGTAGAAAAGAATAAAGCATCCTTGTAATTGAAAAATTTAGGAACAACTGCCCTACCTGTCCAGGCATAGAAAATGTTTTAAGTTAAGTTTTAAGTTTCATTATTTCCTGGCACATCATCTGTCACTTAATATTAATGGCTGTATAGTTCCTGCTTAACTAGATCAGGGTCAGTCTCAGCATCTTTGTATATTCACAGTTTGTTTTCTGCACGGATTCAAGATTTTCTATTTGCTGACAAGATCCTTCCTTCCTTTCGTCCCTCCCTCCCTCCTTCCTTCCTTTTCTTTTTCCTTCTTTCTTTTCTTTTCTTTTCTTTCTTCAGAGTCTCTTACTCTGTTGCCAGGTTGGAGTGCACTGGTTCAATCTCAGCTCACTGCAACCTCTGCCTCCCGGGTTCAAGCAATTCTCCTGCCTCAGTCCCCCCGAGTAGCTGGGACTACAGAAGAAACAGAAGGATGTAATTGTAAATATAGATAGGCAGTCAAAGATGAAGAAAATAGCCAATCAAACAAAGAGAAATTAGTAAAATAAGCTCTACTTCATAGTTTCAGGACCTAGGTCCTTAATTTCTGTTATTTAACTATCTGTGCTTAAGAACCAAAGACCAACAAATGAATGACTCAGGCCAATACTTTATATGCTTAAAGTGACCAAAATGACCTTACAACTATCTCCTCAGACTTACCCTCTTCCTCTGTTTAGTAAATAATACCAAACTATAGAGAAACTAAAGTGCTTTATAGAGTCAGCTCACAGTAAAAATCAAGAGTTGAGTGAGAAGGAATTTAAGTTTAAGTAGAATATTTACCACCAGATCTAGAAATTATGCTGTGGGTAGTGATGGTCACATTGTAGAGGTAAAGAAAAATCAAAGTGATTTTATTTGTGTTTATTAAACACAAAAAAGGTAAATAAATCACATATTCAACTGAATAAAATAAAAACAATGAACAGAATGTAAGGAAAGTAGAAAGAAGATAATATAGATAAAAGCAGAAATTAACAAAAGAGCAGTAAAACTTGGTTAATTTGTAATGGACCTTGAAAAGTCCAATAAGATCTCAGAATAATTTCTTGAAAAGATCTCTGTTCTTGAGAAGAAAGGACAGAAAAACCTATATACAAACTTTTTAAAATGTCCTATCTATGAAAAGATTCAATAGATCAATAGATCATTTATAAGAAAATACTCCAATTCACTAGTAATAAAGTTGAACATTTTGTTAAAATAAGTGGTTTTCTACTAAGTAACCAAACTATGCATATAAAATTTTTGTTCAAAAACTCTGGAAGGAATTTGAAAATTTGTCAAAATACAGCTGCTTTTAATGTCCACCTTATATCCAACCAAAGGCACATAAGTTAATTACATGAAAGTGTTTCACACATCAAGGAAAGTGTTTCTCACATCAAGGAATAGATATTTCTTATACTAATTTCAGGGATGAGAAAAATATAGAAAACTACCATTATTTTGGAAAATCAACTTTCCATAATTAAAGAATACCCAGGCAGTATTATATCAAGTGACTAATATCCATGCTAAATAGGGTTTATCATATAAATATGAGGATCATTCAATGTGAAGAAATCTACTAATATGCTATCTCATGAATACATCAAAGAGTAAACACCATCTATCCATCTAAAAATCTGCCAAAAGGCAATTGGTAGAGTTCAACATACATTTAGAATAAAACTTTCAAAATATACGTAAATTGAATGGCACTTCTTTAGCATTATAAATAATATATTCTGATAAAATAAGCCACTAATATTATGCCTAACTGTAATTCACTAGGTAAGTCTTATTAAAGCTAGGAAAAGAAATTCTAACTATTCCCATCATTGTGTAATACTGTTCTTAAAATTCGAACAAATACAACATAATAAAATATTATATCTCTAAACATACAATAGAGATAATATATTTGCAGATAATATTACTGTCTGGCTGGAAAACTGAAAATAATTAACTAAAAAAATGAACTAATGGAATTGATAAGAGAAGCTCTAAAATTACCAGTTACAAAGTTAACATAATGAAATAAACAGTTTTGCCTCTAAATCAACCACATCAGTTAGACTCTAACATTACAAAAACCCATTTACTCTAAGACTAATGTTATAAAATATCTAGATATTATTGTATCAATAGCACTTACAAAATTACAAAGTTTTTTCTGACACTTAAAAGGACTTGAATAGATAGTGAAACATGGAATGTTTTAATCTAAAAATTAAATGTTAAATGAACAATGCAATTCCCACAAAAATCCCAACATAATTTATTTGGAGACTGGCTATTTGACAAAATATTCTAAATTTCATCAAAACCACTTATTCTTAGACTAGACAGAATTTTTTAAGTGAAAAAATTGAGGGCTATAAAAGTTTAATTTCTTTAGTTCTAAAAATGGAAAATGACAATGATATACATGTATCTATAAGCATGTGAGCATATATATGCTATTCATTGGCTTATACATTGATGTGTTTATGTTTGTAAATGTATACATGTATTATCCATATTTATTGGTGGGAATAAACCTTGGTATGATTTTTCTGAGAAGCAGCTCATGTACCCATTGGTGCAGCATTTTCCACTCCGGGAATTTGCCCTAAGAAAATATTCATGAACATTTATAATGCAATAGCTAGAAATATATTCATGCTAGTAGAGATTATAGCAAGTCAAAATTAGAAAAAAAAATCTAAGTCTTCAAAGGTAGATTATTTTATAAAATCAGGATACATTCATAAAGTAAATATCATGCAAACATTAAAACCAATACATAAGAATATTCAATGAAAAGGATATTCTCATAAGAAATATGAAAAGTGTATTATGAGTAAAGAGGTCAAAGAAAGACTCATTTTTAGGACTATCCTTTTTCCAACTGACTTACAAGCACCCTAAGCCAATGCAAACCATGTGATTTTAAGCAACGTTACTACATCTAACAAGGTTTTTAAATTACCTCTTTTATAGTCTATTGTAGTTTCCTCACAGGAAGTTCTGATCTTACTCTCTGCCAAATCCTTGTGGCTCACTGTGCTGTGGCTGCACTTATTTGCCTTCTAAATGCATCAGGATAATGAGGATTTGAGCTGATAAGCAACAGCCAGGATGTGATGGGGATAAAGATTTGAGAAAGCTAGCAAAAGCAGACAACAAAACAAACTGACCAAATGTATAATGTTGGGAACAGAGAAAGGCTGAAGACTTTCAAGTTTCTGACAAGGATTACACCACAGGGTCACAGCTAGGAGCTTCTACCATCCCCTTCTCCAGCCTCCCTTACCAACCCAAAAGCAGCCCTCACCCTGCCTGCGTGATGCCCTGCATTCACTAAGCCACCAGATACATCCAGCAACTGAGCCAGGAGCTCCTGTCTGATGGGCAGGTGAACTGGGACAAAGCAGAGACATCATTACATAGTTGGGGTCCCAACTTGGGATTTTGAATCCATTTGTCCATAAATTATTTTTTTTTACCTCTATTTACGTTTTGAGAACTAGGAAATATTTCTGTTATATGATGTTATGAGCTAAGTGAAATTTTTGGATTTCACTGCTGTGCATATGCAAACACCACAGTCTTGGGAAAAAAATTCAGTGTTCTAAGCATTGACTGGCTTACCTATGATAAATTGGAGATTATTTGTAGTATTTAAAAATATAAAAACATATTTAAAGCTGGAAGCAGCATAGTAAGACCAAATTTCTATTGTATCTGGAAAGTAAAATTCACAGTCAATTGTACATACATATATAATTTTCATTTAAAATTTTTTTAGAACTAAGGAAATTGAACTTTTGTAGCTCTCAATTTTTCACTTGAGAAAAAGTTCTGTCTATTCTAACAACAAGTGTTTTGGGTGAAATTTAGAATATTTTGTCAAATAGCCGATCTTCAAAGAAATCATTTTAAGGTTTTAATTGGAGTTGCATTGTCTTTATATATTAACCTGTGAATAATTGACATAGTAATGTAGAAAGTAATTCATCAAGATGAAACTTATACCTTAAAAATATACCTTAATGTTGACCCAATCATATTATTATAAGTAAAGGGAAATCTAAGATTCCTCAAAAGGTTGATAGACAAGTGTTTTCTTCAAAAAACAAGCAAACAAAAACTTAGAAGTCCAATAATTGAGGATTACTTAAGTAAACCATGTCTACACTGAAATATTATGCAGCTGTCACAAATATTTGAATATCTGTAATATCAGGGTAATTTATGCCACAGCAGTCCACATAATATGCAAAATTATATATATTTTATAATATCAACTTTGAAAAATATTTCTGGGAAATAGTAAGCATTTTAGCAAATTTTATTTTTATCATTGTGGGTGGGGGTGTCAAATCTCAGCTTCCCCACTGATAACCTGATAATCTGCATATAAAGCTGAACTTACCATCTGGCAAAGAGTTAGCGCTTAATAAAACCTGCTGAGTGCTGTAATGCCAGGCACTGGACACATAACTTTTAGTCCTCCTTGGCATCCTACAGTGTAAGCAGTCTTGGTACCTCCAAATTGCAAAGGACATCATAAGTCTTGAAAGGACTAAGTAATTTGCCTGGATACTCATCAGTATAGAGGGACAGAGCTGAGATTAAACCTAGGTCTGTTCAAATCTGACTCCTGGTGCCTCTTATCCCATATGGCACTCCAAAGTAAGGGTATGTTTGCATTTATACGTGGCTTTTATTTTTATTTTTGTTACTTTGTATTTGTTTTCCAAATTTGCTAAAACAGGTATCTATTGCTTCTAAAATCAGAAGAAAACCTTTGTTTTTGTGTTTGTTTAAGAAAGACTGTTAAGAAAATAACATAAAAGACAAGTTAAAGGTGGAGAAGAAAAATTACATTGATAACTGTAAGCTCTCAGCTTCCTTCACAATTTAGCTCTGGAAAACAATGCATTCCTAAATGTTTCAGAGATGCACACAGTTTAGAAATTTTCCTATTCAATTTCTATAAGAGTGATAATTTAAATTAGTATGTGATTGTGATACATTTGGATTTGAAAATACAGCCCTTAGGCAATGGTCTGGTTAAAATTATATCTCTAAAGTGTCCCATCGATTTGCTCTGATTAAGGCTGCATAAAGATTTGCCTGTTCCATTTGCTTTATTTGGATGCCTAGTGTATCTTTTGTGGTCTTGGACTTGGCCTCAACTAAGGAGGAGCAGCAGCTGGATGGGTACCGAAAGTCAGAGTCCTGGATGCTCTTCCTAGCCGCCAAATTAACCTCTCAATGCCTCATTATTTCCCTCTAGAACATACTTTCACTATGTGCCCTTGAATTAAACAATGGAGAAGGCAACTTTCTACATTTAAAGTAAGTGCAAACGATTACTTCTCTAGGGTCCTCTGATTTTTCCACTTATCTGCTTCATCTCTCCTCTCTTTCCTGTTTTCTTCTCTCTCTTTCTCTCTTTCTCTTTCACTCTGGCCCCAAAGTATGGGATTGGCCAGAGGAAATGCTCATAACGAAGGATTGCATCTTCTGACCAGAAGCTGGTGCTGAGGATGCATATGAGATCTCTACAGAAGATCTATTTTCTTTCTCTCCACCGTTCATGGTTAAAGAGCCCTCCCTTCATAAGGCAAATTTACCTTTGATTTGTTATTCTATTAGTTCTGATGCGTTAAGGGTTGCTAACAAATCAAATAATTTGTGTATTCATTAATGTACTCCTGCACTTTCCAAAGTATCCTCTCAATTGTCTTGAAAAGCGCAAGCTCACTGGTTAGGCTGTTGCAAACATGCTTTGTCCCAGCCCCATGCCAGGCCTTGCACTCCCAGATGCTGTACCCTGTTAAGAGCAATGGTCCTGCCTGTTACATGACTCTGAGGCTCTGTTTGTAATCACCATAAAATGGATGGAAGAGCCACAGGGCTACCATCAGCCCTGTAGAGACAGTGGAGCAGAGGAGTCTAATTATGAAAATAAAGCCTGCAAAAGACCCAGGTTGCAAGTGAGGCACCTTGAGAGTCATCCAATGATCTCTGGGCTGTAAAAACGGAAATACACTAACATTAATTAGTCTGCTGCACCAGAAGAGAATAATTTAAATGCAAAAGATAATCTTACTGCCCTTTTGATGTGAAAAAGTTGTCCCAGATTGTAACTTTGATTTCCACGTCAGCAGCCTGTGTGCTCATACATTAGCAGCAGCCTGGAAGACTGAAAAAGCAGGGGTGGGCATCGATTTTGAACAGTGGCTCTGCCACTTGCTGCATGATCTTAGGCAAGGGACTGCTCCTCCCTAATTCTCTGTTTATAGTTTTACTCACTTTAGAGCAGTGAAAGAACACTCATTTTAATGAGATACTGTGAGAATTAAGTGTAAGTACGTTGATACTCTCTATGACGTAAGAAAAGTTTCAGGCGCAGAATACCCTGCAGAAATAAACAGCTGATGATTTGCTGCATATGTGTCCAGCCAAATGTGCACATATGATTTCTTTTTACCAAGCCTTTTTCATTTTGGTACTGCCATTGAGTCAACTCTGCCGGCTGTTATTAAAAGACTCCCCAACACAATAGAAAGGGATGGTCAACAAAGGAAAGAACACATTGCAGCAAAAGCTATTGAGAAATGTACATTCACCCTCCCACACGCTTGACCTCTAGAATCAGATCAGTAACTTCTCCCCTCTTCATTTCCCCTTCCTGTGTCCACAGTGAAGGGAAGTTGGTTGCAACCTTTTGCAGATAATGTGACACAGGGTACACAAGAGCGGAAGGGAGAAAAGCATTTCAACAAAAGCCTGGGACTTCAGTTTAGGTAAATTCAGGAAGGCGTGAGATAGGAAATGGCAGCAACCTTGCCAGGAACTGAAGGAAAAGGATTCTGGCATCAGCCCCGGAGCAAAATGTTAGGTCATCTATAATAAGGGCTGGGTGAAAAACCTTCAACTCAAAATGAAAGATACAATGACACAAATAAACTTATCAAGGCAACCTTTGAAAGCAGTTAAGAAACCAATTCTTCTTTTTTAAAGAAAGTCCTCAGACAAAAGAGATTCCCTGATCCGCTTGTGTCAAGTTCCATGTAGAATAAACTTTCTTCAAAATCTCGAGACAAGTTTCTGTGCCAATTTTTTTTTTTCCTTTTATGAGGAAAAGGAGAGGAAACAGAAACTTTAAAATGAAATAGAATAAACTCACCTTTCCCCAATTAAGTAGCTTTAATGGGTGGTTTCTATTTTTTATCAAATTTCATTCCATTTAAATTTTCATAATAACTATAAATGACACAAGATACAGTTGGTATTGACAAAAGAATCAGTTCACATAATAAAATGAGGAAAGAAAAATGTCCCATTCTATAAACTTAACTACTTTAAAACTGGAAGATGAAAGAGGAAATGTATTTTTTTTCTAAAGAGTTAACATTTTAGGTCTCCCTGCACTGGAAATGCTTAACCTCTGAGAAAGATATTAACAATGAGATCAGAGCCATATCATGGGGGAAGAGGATAGGCTAATTTCAGAGGTCCTTCAATGGATAAAGACTGTTTCTTTGGGCTTCAATGAATTAAATATTTGTCCTCCCATAATTAGTATGTTGAAATCCCAATACCCCTCTACAAATGTGATGGTATTAGGAGGTGGTGGGTTTGGGGGTTGATTAAGTCATGATGGCAGAGGGCTCATGAATGGGATTAGTGCCCTTATACAAAGGACCCAAGAGAGGGCTGTCTTTCTTTCCACCATGTGAAGATACAAGTAAACTAGAAGTCTGTAACCTAGAAGAGAGCCCTCACCAGAATCTGATCATGCTGGCCCCCTGGTCTTGGACTTCTAGCCTGAGAACTATGAAAAAACTATCTATTGTTTATAAGCCTCAAATGTCTAAGCTGGGAGCTGTAACAGCCTGAGCTAAGATTATCTGCTTCTAATGTCTGACTCACAATTCTATACTAAGTTTTATACTGTTTCCTAGTACTTATTTCCAAGTGGACCACTCATTTTGCACAAATGTTATCCAGAAGTGTACACCTTAGAAGGAACCCCTTCTTGATATAATGTTTTAGTTTTCACCCCAACAACTTAAATGACAGCATTTTAGTAACTCAAATTCTCCTTGTCAAGGGGCCAAAAAGTAAGATGCCAGTAATTCACAGTGGGAAGATTCTTAGTTTAACATGTTAGAAGAGAGAAGAAGAAAAAGATCCTTTTCCTTAATAATCTTCACAGTTAGGTGGTAAGGTAAGTGGAAAAAAGTTCTGCACTAGGTTGCAGTAACTGTCTTCCACTACCGTTGACAGAGAGGATCATTAACCATCAGTGAAATTACTAACTGCCCTGGAACACAACACATTCTTCGGTGAAAAGTCATTTGAATACCTGTTGGAGCCATCACTATGGATTGCAGGTCATTCTGACTTGGAGTTTAAGGCTGACATTGGAAACTACAGGTTGTCGGGTTCATTGCTTCTTCATGTTTTTCTAGGGGATATTTTAGCCTCTCAGATGTGGATTTCACACATGTTGCTTGGGCTCTACCCAACCATTATCTGTTGATTTGATACAAAACCCATTTTCATTTATATAGAACATAAGCTATCACCTACCCATATATCAAGCCATGACCTGTACTGTCTTTCATTTTGGCTTCATGTTAAAACTTCCAGCTAGATGCTGTTATCTTCAGTTTAAGAATAATACAAATATTGACTCAGGAGAATTTGAGAAACATGTTCAACTTTGTTTGACCAGTAAGAGACATCTGAAATTTGAGCCTCTGTGTTTCTGTTTCCCAAGCCTGTATTCTTCTTCCTTTCCACTCTACAGCCTTGTAACTTACAAACTTCCCTTCACTCATAAACATATATTCCCTTAAAGCAATGGCTTTTTATTATACAGGTTAACAATGTCTCCATAGTCAATGATGCTTTCTCATAATTTGCTTCCAAATTTGTTACAAGAAGAATCCACATACCCCTGGTCTCTTCAGGTCCAGGGGAAGCAATGTATCCACTGTTCAGCACAACCCCTCCCCCATCACCGTCACTGCCAGCATCTACCCTAAGGTTCTCTTTCCTTATTGAGCCACTTGATTTATGCTTAACACTATACTACTTACTAAGGCAATTTATGAGTCCCACCTTATAAAGTGTTAAAGTCCAAAGATTTAAAAAAAAAAAAAAAAAAGGGCCGGATGCAGTGCATCATTCAAGGTCAGGAGTTTGAGACCAGCCTCGCCAACATGGTGAAAACCCGTCTCTACTAAAAACATAAAAATTAGCCGGGTGTGGTGGTGGGTGCCTGTAATCTGAGCTACTCTGGAGACTGAGGCAGGAGAATCTCTTGAACCTGGGAGGCAGAGGTTGCAGTGAGCTGAGACGGCACCACTGCACTCCAGGCTCTATCTCCAAAAAAAAAAAAAGGGACTTCATATGTGAAGTTTGGCTTTTTCTTTTTGTCACTGTAAACATTGTCAGTAGAAAATTTTCAAAGAAAAATAAGAGTTCCAAAGGTTTCAGATGCATGTGACTTGATTATTTAGTCATTCAATGAGAGTTTTAGTCTTAGTTTCTGAAAATCTGTGTGGATTTTTATTTGTAGTGAAACCTGTCTCTAGGTACGTAGGAATTTTTCTGGGGGGAGGAAATCAAATAATTATATATTTTAACATCATTTATGTGCCCCAAACATAAGCAGATAAAATACAGATTTCCCACTTTTTCCCAACCCCTGACTTAACTTTAAATTCTTCTCACTGATGTGGTTTAAAGCTAAGTGTTGCCAGGCGCGGTGGCTCAAGCCTGTAATCCCAGCACTTTGGGAGGCCGAGACGGGTGGATCACGAGGTCAAGAGATCGAGACCATCCTGGTCAACATGGTGAAATCCCGTCTCTACTAAAAATACAGAAAATTAGCTGGGCATGGTGGCGCGTGCCTGTAATCCCAGCTACTCAGGAGGCTGAGGCAGGAGAATTGCCTGAACCCAGGAGGCGGAGGTTGTGGTGATCCGGGATCGTGCCATTGCACTCCAGTCTGGGTAACGAGAGTGAAACTCCGTCTCAAAAAAAAAAAAAAAAAAAAAAAAAAAAAGCTAAGTGTTTTCTTTGTTTTATAACTTAATGTTACACCGAAATTTCTCTGGTTCTTTCCAACTTCATGCCACACCTGGCATTCTGTCCTTATCAAAAATCAGATAATTTCTCTCAAAGAGAAAAAACTGGCAGCAAGGCAAACGCTGGAGATGAAAGCAAGGGTTAAGTTTACTTCCAATATTAGGGAATGATTCGGAAATAAATGTCGAGGTTAAAAAGTCCAGATGGCAATTCAACTGTATCCTCACTATAAACATATTTGATTTATGGGAACTACTAATGGTATCTCCGTTTAGATCTGGACGGCTTTTCTTTCTCTCATCTATGTTTTAAATTCATCAGATTCTTTTACTCCCGCTATCAATCCTTCACTACAAAGAGACACTCCTCATCCAGAATTTGGGAGTATCTTAAAATGCAGAAATTGATAAATGTTAACAACCCTAATCCATGCAAATTACTGTCTGTTGTCATTATTTATAACCTGACGGATGTGCTTATTCAAAAGATCCTCAAAAAGCTTTAACAATTCATGCTTCCAGTTTTGAATCATCTTTTGCTCTTCTTACCTCTTTTATAAGGGATCCCACTGAATTAGTTTTCACTTTTTTCTTTGCCTGACATTGCAATTATTAGCTTTCTTGGCTTTGTCAGAAGAATCCATGAGAAATGTTTATCTCCTGGGGCAAATCTCAGGGAAACAGCATGTTTATCACTTCAAGGGGCTGTAATCCAAAGGCAGCCCCAGGCCCACCAGTTTTATAACATAAGGACTGGAGGAGGAAGCAGCCATGTAATTGAACAGCAATGATACAATAAACTCCCCGCCATGAGCCTCACTGCCTCCCTGGCCTGTCTTTGTTCTCTAACCTATTTTGATTAAATGTACAAGCTGAAATAATACTAATTTAATCTCTTATTTCCATTTAACTTTCTTCAACTCACAAAGTATTGGCCTGGAGAGTGGACACTATTCAGAATTAGACCACTTCCTTCCACAGGTAGAATCAGTGAGTTTCATGTATTGGCCAATGTTGACTAACACCTAATTTGAATATCATACTAGGAAAGGGGATAGTTTGAATCAGAAGGATGGCTGACATGGCCAGATGCATTTTACCTTACTTTGCAAGGATAAACATAACCGAGGTATCTCTTCAATAACAGAAAGATAATTTTGTATCATTCTTCATATTCTTTTAAGACCCAGTCCTGATGTCATTTCCATTATGAAACACTTAACATTTCCAGAACCTTCATTCCAGAACCAGTACTGCTTGCTCCTTTGTGTTCCCAGTGGGATTTTGGATACTCTTTGATTCATTGTTATTACACTTTTAGCAACTGTATTAGTTACAGCTAGAAATATAATCAGGACCAAGACACCCTCCAAGAGCTCAAGGGAGAGAATTAACAGCCAGTTGCAATAAACCATTGATAAGCTCAAGACATAGGGCCATACAAGAAGGGCCTCTTTCTTGCTCTTTCTTGTTGGGTTAAAGTTATGACCCAAGCAGAACTAGAGTAAGGACAAAAAAAAAAAAGCTTTCATATCATTAAGATATTGATATTCAATGCTTTTTCTTGTCAGAAGATCATATTTTGGGGGAAAACTACAGGTAGAACAAATTGATTTACATAGAATTCAATGCTAAGAACAGAATTAAAAAGTAGACTGGATAATTAAGCAGAGGTCAGTTCATAAAGGATTAAGAATTTATATTTTCTTACCAGGGCAATAGAAGTTAGGACTTCCAGGTGAGTGATTGTGGAGATCTGAATGCTGTGAATGGTTAGGGGAATGGAGAAAAATCTAGAGAGTCAGCAATTATCAGGTGACAGAATCAATAGAGACTGTTGACTACTTGGTATGGAAACCAGATACAAAGAAACACAAAGAGGGATACACAAATTTCTGTTCTGAACAAACAGGAGGTAGTGATAGCTTTGGTGGATAGGGAACTCAGTAGAAAGAACCTGTTCCAGGGAGAAAATATGGTGTTTGATTGTTTCAGTGTAGAATTTAAATGCCTATGAAACATCCATTTGGGATATCTAAGAAGGTGCATATTTATATGATGTGTTTATTGTCAGAATAGAAACTATTTTGTGCCAGTTTGAAAAACAAAAGTATTATGACTTGGATAGAAGACTAAGAAGAAATACCAGAGAAGTAGGAGGAAACACAGAGAAACCAAGGAAAAAGAACATTTCAAGAAATAAGTTTAGGTCAACAGTGGTACATTTCAAGGAAGTAAAGTAACAATGAAAACTGATAAGCATCTATATAATTTTAAGGAGTAAATAGGTCACTGGTAGACTTAGTTGGAGCATTTTTAGGGGTGCAGAGGGGCCCAAGACAAATTACAAAAATGTGAAGAATGAGGGAGGAGAAAAAAGGAAATGTACTGAGTAGCTTTTTACAAAAATTTTAGATAAAGGAGAATTAGATAAGGAAGATGATGTTCACTCCTTTGAATCTACAGAGTAGTCCTTTTTGCCTGCTTCCTCAAACTACAATGCTAGATTGAGCTTTTGCAGTCAGTTGACTTTTTTATTTATTTGGAGAGTCTTAGTTTCTAACCTAGTGCTTGGAACTCTGTAATGGACTGTTAAATCGATGAAGGACTGGAGAAGGTGTGATGAACACTTTTTCTGTTACTATTTTCCAGGGAAACACCAATTGTTTGGATGGAAATTATCTGAAGGTGCTGGAATACAAATCTGTATGAAGTGAGTTAAATCTCCAAAGGCCAAGATAATCTTTATTTAATTACACCTTCAAGGAAACTCAATTACATCATTTTTGTTGACAGAAAACTGACTCCCTTAAAAATTAAATGAATTAAAATGTGTGGATGACAGGACTATTATACCAGTAACAGTTCCACTGCAAGTACATGAGACTGTCATGACAATAACTGAAAAACTAAAGGAGATGACTATACAGACAGCTGTTCATTTACTGCCTGAGGCTCAGAATCAATCATTCCAGGTGAAGTGAATCCCTCAAAGCACTGGGGAAACCTGAGAAGCATTCCAGGAGATCTCAGGATCTACATATAGATCAGATATATATAACACAAGCTGAAGTGTGTTGTTAAAACTCAGCTATTAAGTATTCTAAACTCCATTAAAATATGTCTTTGCAAGAGAAACAGCTGCAGATTTGGTGCAGGAAGGATCTCTTCTATGATTTTGGGGTTTGGAGCTCAGGTGGTACAATGGTGATGAAGATGGAGATTTGGATGTGGCCAGTGTAAAGATGGTGACTTAGGAGGGAGGACTGATGAGTAAGGAGATAGCAGATGAAATTGAAAGAGGAGAGAACTAGCTTCAGAACCCTGTGAAACACTAGCGTTGACTACTGGGCAGAGAAGGAAGAAGCCTCAAAGGGACCTCAGAGGAGTGGTCTCTATTCCACAAGAATGTGCACTTTATTTCTAGTTCTCCTTTATATCTTTGACAATGGAAAAGAAAATCTATCAAGTTAGGCATTAGCCATTTCTCAAGATATGTTTCCCAAAATTGTGTCTTTCCTTTAAAATATTCCCCTATGCATTCTATTTATTGTTTTGGGAATTTTCTGTGAATACTTGACCAACACTTACTGAGCACCTACTATATAGCCCATATCACAAGTAAAGCTAGCCACTTACACTAGCAGTATCTCATATATTGTTCACTGTCAACGTAGAGATGGGACATCGATGCCCACACTGAAAATGGTCCCGGATCACATACCATTAGGAGACAGGAACAGATTTTGAACTTATATTTTCTGAATCCTATGACCTTTCCATGATGATTGATTGGTATGGATATTTGATACATATATTGGTCATAAAATTCATGTTCTTAGATCCTTCTCAAAAGTATAAGACTTGATGGCTTGTGCAACCAGTCATGTTACTACACAGTGATACCGAGAGTTTTGTGAAAGGCATCAAATATCTAACCCTCCCCACAGATGACTCTGTGGCTTATGTAGAACCTGTGTAACAAGAGACCAGAGGTATGTGTTGGGTGATTATCCTCTGAACTCACGCTCTACAAATTTTAGTGTTTAGAAATACATGAGAAAATACATGTCTTAAGATGGGGTAATGGCACATACATGGAGTCATAGCCTACATGTGACATACATAGTTTGCTGTGTTTTGAAAAGTATGTTGGCCATTTTTTGCATACTCTCTGACATTTGAAGTTCAACAGCACACCAACTCCTTATATTTTGACATCTCCTATGACAAAAAATAATGTTTAATTGGCATCCCATGTTTAAAGAACACGAGATAACAAAGTAGGATTTCAGAAAGAAATGAATAAGAGAGACTAAATGTTATCAAGTTGCTGAGAGAGCAAAGAGAAAAGCTCTTTGTCTTTAGAAATATGTGGGTGGAGGAGAGGATTGTGAACTATCTGCTCTGTGATCTTGTGGCAACCTGATGAGTAATTTAAAAACTTCAAATGACTGACACACCTTGATTTCTTCTTATTTCATATATTTATATAAATAATGGCATACATAAAGATATTATGTATTAACCTTATCTTAAAGCTTTACTTATTGTAAATATAAGACACATGCAGAAAAAGTATCAATGACACAACAAAGGAGCTCAATGAGTTATTATCAACACATGCATGTGTAATCAGGACTGTGTCAAAAGTTAGAATGCTCCCAGAAACCCTGTCTCCAGTAAATCTGTTCACAATCACAGCACCATTCCTTTTTCCAAAGATCACTACACTCTGACTTTTGAGAAAATTATTTATTTGCTCTCTTTATACACTGACTGCCTACATATGCATCCTTAAACCTAGCAGTTGAGTCCTTCCTTCTTTTGAACTTTAAACTTTTCATTCTATTGTGCCTGTCTTCATTTATCTACATTATACTTGAGAGATTCATCAAGTTACTGTGGTAGCTGTAATTCATTAATCTTCCGGTATATTCCATTGTTATAGAATTGTTTACCTGTTCTGTTATTGTTTGATATTTGGGTTGCTTTGGGTTTAAGTTTATTAAAAATGATGACTTTACGAACTTTCCTGTCTCTGTCTGTATTAGTCTGTTCTCACACTGCTACTACCCAAGATACTGCCCAAGACTGGGTAATTATACACAAAGAAGATTTAATAGACTCACAGTTCCACACTGCTGGGGAGACCTCAGGAAACTTACAGTCATGGTGGGAGGAGAAGCAGGCATGTCTTATATGGTGGCAGGTGAGAGAGAGTATGAGAAACAGCAGGAAAAACTGCCTTATAAAACCATCAGATGTCATGGCAACTCACTCACTATCATGAGAACAGCATGGTTAAAACTACCCTCAAATCCAATCACCTCTTACCTGGTCCCTCCCTTGACACATGGGGATTACAATTCAAGATGAGATTTGGGTAGGGACACAGCCAAACCGTATCACTCTCATAGTGCATATTTGAACACATTTAATTGGGTATATGCCTAGGAATCAAATTAGGAAATCATAAGATGCATATCCTCAATGTTAGAAAAAAATGTTAAACAGCTTTCCAAAGTGGATGTAACCAAATTACACACCTGATGTGTTTGCACTGCTTCACACAGCCGGTGTTTTTTGTATTTCTTTTTTTCTTTTTCCCAGAAAGGAGTCTCTCTCTGTCCCCAGGCTGGACTGCAGTGGTGTGATCTCAGCTCACTGCAACCTCTGACTCCCTGGTTCAAGCTATTCTGTCTCAGCCTCCCAAGTAACTGGGATTACAAGCATGTGCCACCATGCCCAGCTAATTTTTGTATTGTTAGTAGAAACAGGGTTTCACTATGTTGGCCAGGATGTTCTTGATCTCCTGACTTCATGATCCACCCACCTTGGCCTCCCAAAGTGCTGTTATTACAGGCATGAGCCACTGCACCTGGCCTGTATTTCTTTTAATCTTAGACATTCTAGGGGATATTTAGTAGTATTGCTTTGTTTCTACTATACATGATTCTGATTTGTTTCTATTATATATGATAATGTTGAGCGCTCTTTTGTATGGTTTTGAGCATGTGGTATATAGTCTTTTAAGAAATCCCTTTAGAAGTCTGGTGTCAATTTTTCTAATTGGTTGCACTTTCCTTATTATTAATTTGTAGAAGACTTTCCCTTGAGGCAAGAATTTTATATTATGGATTCAATTTTTTTCTAAAATAGTGGTATTATACATTGTTCCCATTCATTTTTGCATTTATTTTGCTAAATAAACTTTTAGAAATTTGCTTTTTAATCTAAACTTTGAAATTTATTAACACAAATTTTGTCAAAAATATCTTCTTTAGTTGTCTTTTATCCTTAAATACTTTTATCATAGGATTAGTAGTCATGGCTCTGATATAAGTTACTTGTTCCTTCTCAAATATTTCTTGAACAAATTCATCACGACTACAGCAATTTTTTTTTTTTTCCCAATGGACAACCTGTGGCTGTGTTGATTCTCTCTTTGATATATTTATTTTTAATTAATTTTTCCTCTTCTATTTATTATTTCATTTTCTCTACTTCTGTGGGGCTTAGTTTGTTCTCTTCCTAATCTGAGATAAATTTTTAGTTTATTACTTTTCAGCCTTTCTTACTTACCCCAACATGTGCATTTAAAGCTATAAATGTTTTTTAAAGCATGGTTTTAGATGTCTTTCATTGTTTATAGATATCATACTTTTTATTATCACTCATCTTCAGATATCATTTAATTCTCATTTTGACTTTTTCCTTGACCTGTGGGTTATGTTCCAGTCCTGGTATAAAGTAGGCATGTATATTTTAAATTCTGTGTTTGATAGTTCCAGTCCCTCAAGCCCTTGAACAGCTTAGCATAATGCTTTAAGTTTCTGCTGGCTTTTTTCATATTACTTTGGTTTTTTATAACCTTGTGATACTTTATTGTGTGCTTTAAGTTATATTTTAAAAATTGTTTGTAGCAATAGTATGAGGGCTAGGATAATGCCATTTCCTTTAGAGATGATTAATAGTTGTTTCTACCAGGTACTGGAGGCATTATCAAAATAGAATTTTCTTCATCCAATTTTTTGGTTAAGAAGGTTCAAAGCTGAGCTGCAGTTTCTATGAAGGCCTGTCAACATCCACTTTACTCTTCTTTCTAAGCTGTGAATTCTCCTGTGGATCAGCTTAAACAAGGGTGTTCATTTGGGCCCCCTTTGCCAAGTTCCAGACTCTAATCTCTTACTCTCTAGTCTCCTTGGATGGTCATAATCACTGATGATCTCTCCTCCTCTCAACCACCCCATTGTGAATGGCAACTTCCCCCAGGAGAAAAGTGATTGCAAATTTCAGGCTTCTCTTCACTGGACCTCTGTCCTCCTCTGTATCCTGGCCTAGTCACTTTTCAGTGTCCTAATAGCAATTTTACATCTTCAAAGAGAAGATAAAACTGACTTTCCTGGTTATTCTCCCTCATCAGTCCAAGTTGCCTAGTACATTCTTACTAAAGGTAGAAGTCCAACCAGGAATATTTTTGTTCTGTAATATAAATAAAAAGCAGTAAGAGTCTCCTTGTTTTTGATATATAAATTTAACTAGGCAACATGAGTTATCAGACCTAACTTACTCACTGCATATTAGCTTCTGTCCTGATGCAACTGGGTCCTTACTCAATTATATCATTATAGCGTATTGCTCTGAGCAACTTTTCCTGTTATAAGCATATGGCATTTTTAGTCCTACTGTTAATTCTTTCCCCCTAAACTTGTTTAAAACATGCTGATTTTCCATTTAGAATCTGGGCAATCCATGCATTACATTCTAAAATGCCTGGCCAGCTTCCTCAGGAGATAAAATTATGAACTGGTCACTTAGATTTCAATATATTTTCTAGAATTTATTTGCAGAATTACCAAGAACCAGTGATACAAGATTTGAGAAAGGAGCTGCAACCTGTCTTACTAAATTAGGAATACAGATCTCTTATTTCATGTGGAATGCCCTTTATCAAAGCAAAAGAATAAAAGCTTGGGACACTGGTCTGAAGGATTTAAAATTATCCAAAGATTAATTCAAGGTTTGCAGTGAGGACTCACAAGAATATTGAGCCATGTACCTACATACATATCACAGTGGGAGAGATTACCCAGACTTCCAGAAAGCTGTCAGTCAAAATGAGGGAAAGAAGTCAATTTAAGAATGTTAAAAGAAAAATCCATTTCTTCACATTTCAAGTAATAGTGAATATTTATTACTTTCCCTGTTCTGAAACTCTACTCTTTTTTTTTTGGGGGGGGGATCTCTTTCTTTCTGTTTTGGAGAAATAGTTTCTCCTTCCTTACACAAATAATCTACTTCCATCATCAGAGGATATGGTATAGGTGTGGAAACATGTCCCAATCTGAAGATCACTTTTCATTCTCCACAGTCATTGCTCTGGGGGATGGGCAGGTGACGTTGTTCTGGTCAATCAACCGAGACCTTGCCTGGGATTATGTGATTTAAACTGACTTAAAAAGTCTTTATTTTGTGTGATGACAGAACTAGAAAGATGTGAGCCCAAAGTGTCTGGCAGAATGAGACTATCAGAGGTAATGAAGCTCATACAGAAAAAGCAAAGGTTAATAATAGCCAAACTTCTGATGATATTTGCACATTCTGCCCCACTGACCAAGAGGCTGCTTTACTCCCTGCCCTGCCAACAGTCGGGACAAATTGTCCATTAAATTATTCTTTTTTGATCTAAACTACTTTGAGTTGGATTCCTTTAATTTGTAACTAAATTTATACAGAGTTGCAAAATAAAATAGAGTATTCCCAATGTTTTAGTCTTTTTTGTGCTGCTGCAATGAAGTAACAAATATAACAAACAGAAATTTACTGGCTTATGATTCTGGACATCAGAAAATCAAATATCAAGGTGCCAGCATCTAACCAGGGCCTTATTGCTGGGTCACATGTGGGGGAAGGCAGAAGGGCAAGAGACAACAAGAGAGACAGAAAGCATGAGGGGATGATTACACTCTCATGATAACAAACCCACTCTCGTAATCATGGCACTAGTCTACTCACAAGAGAAGGGCCCTTATGACCTAAATACCTCTTAGAAGTCCCAATTCTCAATATCATCACAAAGGCTATTAAATTTCAACATGAGTTTCAGAAGGGACAAATATTCAAACCCTAGGACCAGTTATAATATTCAAATATTCAAATATATAATATTCAACCCAGTTAAATTCAAAACCAGATGAACAAAAAGAAAAATCTCTTAGGATAGGTATGCCCCTAATATTGCATGAAACATATGTATACTAAAAATTAGTGTTTGCTTACTTCAAATTTAAATTTAACTGGTCATCCTGATAGTTTATTTGCTAAATCTGGCAACCCTGAATTAAAAGAATCTTAACCAATATGTGGGTTATTGTCTGCTTGTATTACACATTCTGGACTTCCATGGGTAAAAATCTTTCATTAAAAGTGTGTTCATTTTTACTTATATATTCTTAAAGTGTATAAATTATTTTTACTGAGATTTTATTTAACAATTTTATTGAATTTCTGCTGTGTGCAAGGTAAGTTACTAGGCTGTTTGCAATAAGAGATAAAAATAGATTTGAAATCCTTATGGCTAAAGATCTTAAAATCTACTTTTGGAAAGAAAACTAAATTTATTAATGTAACTTATGTAAAATATAAAATTGAATAATACAATCTTCAATTTATTTAACTCTGTATAGTTTACAAACTATTTTGAGATCACTTTTCATTAAATTCTTAGAACTTTGTGAAATAGGATTATTGCATTTGTTCTCATTCCTTAAAAGAATAAATTAGAGTTTAAAGACATTGACTTTCCTGTATCTCCCAGATAATACGTGACACAGCCAAAATTTAATTCCAATTATTGGTACTCCAAAGCTTTTCACTCTATTAATCTACTATTAAGTATTAAATAAAATTCTGGGATACATGATAGATGGCATAAAAAATATCAGGTGAAGTCAGAAAAAAATTGATAAAGGAGGAAAGCTATGAGAATGACTTTAAAAACTGGATATGACTTAAATAACAGAACACAAGCAATGAAAGGTATATAGGAACGAGAAAAACAAAGGGTTTGAGGTGTGAGAGAGCGTGTATTTCCAAGAAAGCTTTCGAGCTTTCTGGAACAGAAGTCAGAAAAGTTGTTAAATTGTACTCTGCATCATCTCTGCCTGCACTCACATGTGTAAAAGAGACCAACATCATCATCAGTTCAAATTACCAATAAGAAATCATATCACAACTCCAATCTATTGACTCCACTGCTCTCCTAGACCACTATTTCATGACGCTTTCTAACTCTTCAAACTTCCAATTCACTCTTCCCCATTTTAAGTCTCAGTTGATGACCTTCATTTCCAGCTCACTCACAAAGTAGAAACCATTATAAAGCAATCTGCTAATGACTTCCAAATGCAAATCTTTAGACTACTGCCTGGACTCTGTACTTGTATCTCCAGTTGCTTACTCATCATGTTCATTGGGATATCCAGGTAGTTTCCTAAACTTTCCATACACAAATACAAATTGCTGATTTTTCTGCCCCATACCTGCTCTTCTTACCTCTTCTTCAATCCCAGCAAGCAGTAATGCCGTCATTCTACATGCTTTTTGTCATTATTGTCAAACCTTCTCTCATACTTCACACATAGTCCAGCATGAATTCCTTCATGTGCAATATAAAAAATATACTTAGAAGGTAATTGCTTGTCACCAGCTACTGGCTACTCCCTTGGGACATCATTATCATCACCTGGACTATTGACATTGTCATTCTAACTAGACTGTCTTCTCTGAGCCTTGCTCCCATTCAGTATACGAATAACATCATCTACATGACCCATGCTACATATTTGCTTATAACCTGGTAATGCTGGGTTTCCATCCCCTCCAGGAAAGCCTAAGTCCTTGAAATGCCCTAAAGGCTCTACAAGATGTGGCCTTCTGTCATCTCTCCCACAACATCCTCTACTACTGCCAACCTTTTCTTCCCCTGCCTTCCGGCTTCCCAGGTATTCTTGCTATAATTCTAATAATAAGACCTTTTTTTAAACAAAAAAAACAAAAAAAATGTGACCTGCTTTGACCTCAGGGCTGTGCAATGAATATTCTCTCTGCATAAACTTTTCTTTGACCAAATGCCAGCCATGGCCTACTCTCTCATCTCTTTCTTTCACTTCCCCTTTTACAAATTGCAGCACCACAATGATCACTGGCATGCTCTGTTTTCCCTGCCCTATTTTCTCTCTCACATTTATCATAATATCATACACTATCTATATTTTACTTATCCACTCATGGTCTGTCTCCTCCTACTTGGACATAAGCTCCCTGGGGAGAAGAACCATGTTGTGTCCATTGCTGTATTCCTTACACTCAACACAGTGCCTCTCACAGAGCAGATTCAATAAATATTTGTTGAATGAATTAATGACTGTAGCTAAGCAAGTCTGATCTATGGTAGGCTTTGAGTTTAGGCAGTGACGTAGAGGGATAATGAGCCACAAGATTTTTTGGCTATGTGAAGATATGTGGAAATTAATATGGCAGAAATAGCTAAGTTACATCATATATTGGAGAAACTAAGATAACAATGCATTATCTGAGAAGGTTGGTGGTGTCAGCAGAGACCCTTAGGACCTCCACTGGGTCCAAGAAGAGAAGTTTCTTAAAGTGTTCTCACAGCTACAGGATATGATCACTACATGAGAGACAAAGAGACCAGATGGGAGGCTGTCACAGAATTCCAGGTTTGATTACAAGTGTGATTGACAATGAGGAAGACAGAAAGGCACAGATTTGAGAGACGGTTAAAGGAATAATTCCTCAGATTAAAGGATAAAAATGGATATGGAACATAGATTGGAAATGCTGCATAAAAAATGACCTTGAGGTTTCCAAATTAGAATAATGGAAAAATAAGTGCATCCCTGATTTAAAAGGATATTTGGCCAAGTTAGACGGTTTCTTTTTGCTGTTTTTGACTTATTCTTTACTTTATCAGGGAAGAGAGCAATGATCAGTAAAAGATGGAGGCAGAATACAAAGTCACTAAGGACTTGTGATTTTCCCAAATATGTGAAAATCCTTTTGGGATCAGACTAATGCCTGAATACCCCATGTCAATTCAGATCTGTTTTGATTGTATCAATGTCTGTATCTTCTCTATACTATGGTAGGGCCACATATTTTCTATAGTATTTCTATTAAAAAGGACTTTTACATTGCTGTTATCCCATAATGCCACCAGTAAAGAGGTATCTAGTGGTGTTATGACAAAACGAAGTCAAGGTCACTCGGGAAGGTTTTGGCTTTGCTGGGAACTCTCACTCACAAAACTCCCAGTAGTTGTGTGTCGGAACAGGTCACTGTTACGGTTTGTCAGCTATGCTCAGCGGTAGAAGCTCGCACACCATCTGTTCTCAGATGCCTAGTTTTGCCCAGAGCAATTTGTTCTTCATTTTTTCCCCCTACCAATTTCCACAAATACGAAGCAAGAAAATCTTAACAAATTTTGCTAGCATTGGAGTGTCTGAATGTTAAATGAATTAAACTTAATGAGCTTACCTCATTGAGGGATTGTGCTAAAATTCATGCATCCAGAGAAACTGCAATTCTCCTGCAAGCAGATGATCCCTAGGCAGACTTGCCCAAAAGGTTGAATAAGTAGGTGAAAAGCTGTTCCTTCTTTCCCTTGTAGCTCCTTTTGCCCACCACTAAAGATAAGGAAATGAAGGGAATAGGCACTTAGACATTATTATAATTACCTGCCATTAGTGAGACTGACAATGTGCTGAGCTCTAAACAAGGCACTTTACATGTAAGAACATGGCTGAGAAGGTATCTGGTTGCTTCAATCTAATTATTCTTTTTAAGAAAGAAATCACCTTTAGAAATCAGAGGACATAGATGCCTCTCATTCTTATACTAGTGAATCTACTTTATTGGAGAAGCCCAAAGAGTAGGGATTAATACAAAGGAAAGAGTAAAAGTGAAGATGCCAGAGACACTGGTATGAGATCCAGCCCAATACACTCAGCTGAGGCCACTTTGATCCAATCAACCTTTACACATCTTGGTTTCCTTAGTTTTGAAATAAGAAAAACACTATAAACCCCTTTTAATAAAAAGGAAAATCACAGTTACACAAACACCTGGCACCCCATAAATATGAAAGACATTAAACCTAATATGAATGTAAAAACTAGAGAACATGAATATTTCTTGGATGCACTTGAATTAAAAGACTTTTCAATGATACATAAAGTGTGGGCTAATCATTTTCTGCTGCTTAAAATTTACTAATCAATGGAGAAATGAAAGCCGCCAGCCACATAAAACCACTCAAATCTTGTTGAAGCAGCTATGGGAAACCACATAGTTAACTACAGCACACTGAGATCATCTGTGCTAAGGTCAGAGTATTACATGCGGAAAATCCAGAATTCTTAGATACGCCATCCTTCATTGGACTGTGATTTGGAATATGGTATTAAATATTCTACATTTTTACTGTCTTGTTCAGTTTAGCTTAGGGAGCTATGGCACATACTACATAATCTATGATAGGCTGTTTAGAATGACATTTAGATACATGTTACCTAAAATGGTTAATGGTAGGTTTACAATACTTACAAGTGGCTTTGTCTATATTCCTTCATTCAGCCAGTATTTACCTAGTCCTTCTACATATAACATACGGTGCTGGGCACTGAAGAGAATGCTAACATTTAAAATATATTTCTGCCTTGAAAGATTTGTAATTTAGTGGCAACAATAAGAACAAAGGAGTGGACTTGAGAACAAGCCAGAGAAGGCTACAGTCACTGAAGAAGGATTGCAAAACCTCATTGTCTCTTGTGGCAAGATTAAACTTCAGTCACATATACCATGCATATAAATGCATCATGTGTATTCAATGCATATTCATATCCCTCCTGAGGGTCCAGTTTTCCAGACATAGAACCAGAAAA
Source organism: Saimiri boliviensis (assembly GCF_048565385.1). Classification (NCBI taxonomy): domain Eukaryota; kingdom Metazoa; phylum Chordata; class Mammalia; order Primates; family Cebidae; genus Saimiri; species Saimiri boliviensis. Next base: position 139,234,819 of record NC_133453.1, read on the forward strand.
ATGTTGTTGAAACTTCGGTGTTTGCATTGGTCTGTCCACACTGTCTCTGCCTCTTTAAGGCTAAGTCTGTATCCAGAGAGATCCCAGCAAAGCAGTTTAATGCAACAGATTTGAGTGGCAGAGATTTGAGGTTGAACTCCATTCTGTTCCCTGTATGCCTTGCAAGTTCGAACAATGTATTTACATTTTCAGAGCCTCAGTCCCTCATCTGTAGAAATGGATAATCACAGTAGTCTCCAGTGAGTCATCTAGAGAGGCCCTGAGATGACAAGCAAGCTGTTTATTTAGTAGGCAAATATAAAGTCCTCTTTACTCTGTAAATGGACTGGATATTTAATGATAATAAAATGTTACTGATATAAAATTTTAGAAGCGATATTACATTTATTTTTTGAGCGTGGTCTTTTGAAGACATGTTTGGACACAAATGGAGGTTCAATATAGTATTAGCTCTACTATATACAGTGAAATACACAAATTGAAATAATAAATTTTATAAGTTAAAATATACAAACTGAAAAAAAAGTTTATACATATGCATTTATAAATTGAAAGATTTCACAATAAAAGTTAATAGAAATGCAAGATGTTTGACTAATGGAATGAATGGAATGCCTTTTCCCAAAACCAAAATATTTTTTCCCTATCTTTCTCATGGGCTCTCGTCATTTACTCAGGGACACACTGGATATACATAGGCAGCAAAAGGAAGAACTATGGAAATCATTCCCCAGCATCCTTAAACTAAAAAGGGAAACGATTACATGTTGCCAAAATCTGGGAAGGCCCTCCAGCTTCCCCACCCTGGGTCTCCCTTTATGATGCCTACTACAATGTGGATTTATGTTCACCAGAATATCACCTACTGTATAACAAGTAGAGGATAAAGTACCATATTGGACTACCATATGGCTACCAACCTCAGAGGTTGGTAGCAACTATCAGTGTAGAAATTTGAGAGCAGAATGAGCCTCAGGATAGAACCAGTTCTCACTCAAGCATGCTATATAATTGGCTGTAGTGAGAAACTAAAAAATGTCTCAGAAACCAGATGGATTTGAAATGTTCCATTATTCATAAACAGTTTTTCTATTTTTTTTTTCTTTTTTTGCCACTGTACTTGTTCCGATTCCCAAATATTCTGCCACAGAAGATTGCTGAAGAAGGTGTGAAAAGGAACATAAATCTCTGCTTGCTTTTCTAAAAGGTGTACCTGCAGCCACAGCACCCAAGGAGCCAGAGGCAATAGCCAGGGCAATTTGTTTAGGGTCCCCTCTCTGTTTGCGTGTGTTATCGGTGGATGTGTATGTGGAGCGGTTTCATGAGGGAGGGCGCAAAGAGGGTTGTGTTTCAATCTGATCACAGGTAATCACAGCCTTCCAAGTTGTGCAACTAAGAAAATTCAACCTCTCCAAACTCAAAGTGCTATTTCCTTCTTTTTGTTGATTCAAATGGCAGTCATTGATGTTCTGACCCGAAGTGACTCCCCAGGGCAGAGAATTGCTCAGTCTACTTCTTATTTTCCATTGTCCCACCCCACTCCAGTTGGAGAAAGGAGAAGCAAGGGCACTTCAGTTGGAGAGGAACACTTTTTCCAAATAAGTAACAATGCAAGCAATGAAAGAGAAACTCATCAGTGACATGTATGAACAATGATGGGGTATAAAACCCTCTCAGATAAGCAGACCTGCAATTTGGCAATTTACATACCAGATGAAATGCAGTAAGGAAAACACCTTTCAAAGAGTATTTGTGTATCATAAAAGAATGTGAAAGAAGAAAATCCAGGTTCTCTTCTCTGTAACATGGTAATGGGGAATGCAAAGTCGTGCAGCAATCCTGGTAGCCTTTCATCAGACATTTTGTTCTCCTCAGAAATAATGCATTTATTCTAGGGATGTTGAGAAAATGTCTATTTAAGGTGTTAGTGTAATTAATGCTTAGGGAGAAGTTTGTTTTGTGTGATTTATATACAGAATTAAATAACTGATGGATTTGAGGTTGGTAATATGCAGTTAGTGTGAAAGATTAATTCTTCCATGCTTCCACACCTAAATCCTACTCATCTTAACTTCAGTTCATTAAATCTAAACAGTCAGAGGATAAAGCTGGACAAAATTCACAATTAAGAACTTCATTTCATAGGTGGCGAAATTTAACTGTCAAAATGATTAAAATAATGTGTTTTGTTGGGGTGCTAATGATTTCATTATAGATATCACATTTTTATATGGTTGGGTCTTGGTTAGGGAGAAGAATGTGCCTTTAAATAACTTGGATAGAAGATAATCTGTGAATGACTTAGCTATAACTTAAAAATATACTTTTTTTTTAACAGAAAATGTACTTTCTCATATTAAATATTAAAAATATTTTTAAGTTCTTTGCACAAGTAACATGACAATACCCTCCTTTCCAACCCAGTCCTTTAGGCTAAGGACAACCCCCATCCATCCTTTCAACTCTCCTCTGAAGTACTGCCAGGAACTATTGCCACTCATATATTTTCAAGAAATTTGCTCCTCATAACATGTATTATCTCTGCCATAGAGTATCACCTTTAAAATCTTCCTATCTTTTTAACCCAGTAGCAATCCTAGAGACTGTCACATTCAATCTTTTCTTTCTATTAACTAAGATATATCAAGTGACTGGTCCAGATCAAAAGCTATCTGTAAAAACCCAGAGAGGAATTAAGGTAAGCAAACTCTTCTCAGATGCTAATGGCACCATCTTTTTATAGTCTGTTTTGTATCATTATCCAGTTGCTTTGATTAGGACTTACTTCCCAAATGGTTTAAAAAGCCTTTGATGGCGAGGAAACAGTTTTATTTATTTACTGTTTTTCTTTACAGTGCAATGCTGGAAATACACTAAAAAAGCAATGAGTATAATGAATACATCGCATAGTAATAAGCAGTACAATGTTTTTAAATGGAGGCAAAATTCACATAACATAAAATTCACCATTTTAAAGTTAATTTGGTGTCATTTAGTACACTCACAATTACATGTGAACATCACTTTAGTCCCAAAATATCTTTAATCACCCCAAAAAGGATACCCTGTATCTACTAAATAATTATTCCCTATCCTCCTGCTACTTATCCCCTACAAAACACCAATTTGCTTTCTGTCTCTACAGATTTGCCATTTTGAGTATTTCATATAAATAGAATCATACAATATGTGAACTTTTGGGTCTGGCTTCTTCCACTTAGCAGATTGTTTTGAAGTTTAATCCATATTATAGCATGTATCAGTACTTCATTTATTTTTATGGCTAAAAATATCTCATTATATGTATATGTCACAATTAGTTTATCTGTTTATTCATTGATATACACCATGTTGTTTCCACCTTTTAGTTTTTGTAAATTGTGCTGCCAGGAACATACGTACGTATATGTGTATTTGAGTATCTGTTTTCAGTTCTTTCGGATATATACCTACAGCTGGAATTGCTGGGTCACATGGTATTTCTACACTTAGCTTCTTGAAAAACTGCCAAACTCATTCCCATAGTGGCTGAACCATTTTCCATAAAAAATACAATTTTGAGGATAGAAAATTATATAATGTGATGTTTGCACACACAAAAATAATGCCCCTTGACAATCTGTAAGAACTGCTGTGCAACAGTTGTCATTTATGTTCATTCTCCATATACAGATGAGAACTCTGACACATCCAGATTTTATATGCTGCATAGAATGGATTTCGCAGGATGCATCCAGTTTATGGACTGTTACAAGTGTGTATCAACACCTACAGCTCTGATCTCTGGAGTAATTGTGCTGCTATGCACAGTTGTTGAGGGTGTGCATAGCCTATCCTGTCATATGTTAACAACCCTGATTAAGTGGTAGTTGATTCTTTACACTCCTAACTCAGCTCTTTCTGATGTGAGGAATTATTTCTCTACCCTAATGTTTTCAGTCATGTTTTGGAATCTAAGTACCTACTCTACTGCCATCAATCAACAATATCTTAAATGGCGTGCACAAGTCCTTATGCCAGACCATTGGAGGGATTGCAAAAGGTATGAAATGCAGGCCTTGTCATCAAGGAAGTTCAAGATTCTTTGGAGTAATTAAACTGACATGCTTGAAAAATTTATCTATAGAAAGTGATATGGTTTGGCTGTGTCCCCACCCAAATCTCATCTTGAATTCCCACATGTTTTGGGAGGGACCCTGTGGGAGGTAACTGAATCCTGGAGGCTAGTCTTTCCCATGCTGTTCTCCTGATAGTGAATAAGTCTCACAAGATCTGATGGTTTTTTAAAGAGGAGTTCCCATGCACAAGCTCTCTTTGCCTGCTGCCATCCATGTAAGATGTGACTTGCTTCTCTTTGCCTTCCACCTCATTGGGAGGCCTCCCCTAGCCAGCTGGAATTGTAAGTCCATTAAACCTCTTGCTTTTATAAATTGCTTATTTTCAGGTATGTCTTTATCAGCAGTGTGAGAACAGACTATTACAGAGAGTATTCAAAATTATGGGAGAAAAATCTGGCTAAATGATTAGGGAAGACTCACAGAAAAGATGAAATATGAATTAGGCTCTGGAGAAGGGGCAGAAGTTCAAAGGCAGAGAGGAAAAGGGCTGTTATTCTTAGTATACTGTATAGAGAATCTACAAAGCAAGTTTTGGTCAAGTTTGAATAGAAAACAGAATTTATGCACCAGAGTAGTGAGAGGTGTGAGTCTGTGATGATAGTCTGAACCAGCTGGTTGAAGACTCTAATGTCAATATGGCCTTCACTCTGAAGATACAGGGTCTTTGAAAGGTCAAAAACGATGAAAAGCAATCTCTTAGCTTAATTATTCCTGCAAGATGGATTGGTGAGGTTAGTCATGAGGTTTTCATTGTTCTCCAGACATACAGTGACACAAAAGGATCCAAATTAAGTTCAAGACAGAAGAAATTGAAGATAAATAACTGGATCTCATTGATAAGAGGATTTGGGGACTGATACAGTTTGGGCTTTAGAGGAAGGGAAACAAAGAGTTAATGGTGACTGTGAGGTTTCAGAGCTGTAGGACTGAACAAATGGTGGCATTTTTTGCGAAGCTGGTTCATGTGCAACAAGGGAAGAGGGCAAGAGTATCGAGTTCATATAGACAGTGACACCTTTAAGGAGAAACGCGGCACATCATCACTGTAGCAAACTGTGTCTGGATAAACCTCTAACCTTTCTAGAGAAAAAGTTGGGGTAGATGTCTAAATAAGGAAATATTTTAAGACAGTTAGAAACAAATGAGGACTTTGAGGATTTGTGCTTGAGTCTACTTCTTTAGGAACATTTCCTTTATAATGCTCAGGCAACTTTTTTTTGCCTTGCTTTTCCTTTTTTTCTTTCTTTTTGTTTTTTGTTTTTCTGGTTTTTTCAGAAGGTGTTTTGCTCTTGTTGCTCAAGCTGGAATGCAATAGCATGATCTTGGCTCACCACAACCTCTGCCTCCCAGGTTCAAGCGGTTCTCCTGCCTCAGTCTCCCGATTAATCCCGCAACTGGAATTACAGGCATGTGCCACCATGCCCAGCTAATTTTGTATTTTTAGTAAAGATGGGGTTTCTCCACGTTGGTCAGGCTGCTCTTGAATTCCTAACCTCAGGTGACCCACCTGCCTTGGCCTCCCAAAGTGCTGGGATTACAGGTGTGAGCCACCAAACTTGGCTACTTTTTGATATTTTTATTTCAATGAGATATATGCCTCCAAGACACAAAACTCATAATGGGTTTCACAGTCTTTCTCCCAGCCTACTTCTCATCAGAAGCAATGCTGACCAAAATCCAGATATTTTCCCTAATGTCCCTAGTACATGCAATCCAAACCTCTAAATCTTCCACCTTTTGATTAATCCCAAAAGCCAGTACTGCTGGTGCTTATTTAGTGGTTTAGAGCACAGGAAAGAGATTTCTTAACTATGGCTTAGAGTCAAATTTAGAGTTTGGAACCAACAAGGTATCAATTCTAACCTAAGCAAGGTCTTATCTGACTTTTTTATTATGTTTACCAGGTTGCTATTTGTGGTTTTGTAGGGGAAAAAAAATCGACAGTGTATCACTGCCTTATTTGGCATAAGGAGGGATAGGCTTTTTTCTCATCTGTCTAAGGAGATGGATGACATAAAGAGTAACTGACCATGATAACTAGGCAAAGAAAATTTAATTATAAATGTTTAGATATTACACATTAAACTGTAGTATCTTCCAGAAAATATTGTAAATATTGCCTACAAGAAATCATAATTGATTAGTCAGCTGTTCCCAAAAACAGGTAAAATTGTTTCCTGAGAGTGCCAAGTGTTTCCAATCCCAAGCACTTTCCATAAAATAATTTTTTTTTTTTTGAGAAAGAGTCTTGCATTGTTGCCCAGGCTGTAGTGCAGTGGCGTGATCTCGGCTCACTGCAATCTCCACGTTCTGGGTTCAAGCAATTGTCCTGCCTCAGCTCCTAAGTAGCTGGGACTATAGGCATGTGCCACTATGCCCAGCTAATTTTTTTTGTATTTTTAGTAGAGACAGGGTCTCACCATGGTGACCAGGATGGTCTTGATCTCCTGACCTCGTGATCCGCCCACCTCAGCCTCCCAAAGTTCTGGGATTACAGGCATGAGCCACCGCACCCAGCCAATATAATTTTTTTTAAAAAAAAAACAGAATAACAGGCCCCACACAGTGGCTCACTCCTGTAATCCCAGCACTTTGGGAGGCTGAAGTGGGAGGATCACCTGAGGTCAGGAGTTTTAGATCAGCCTGGCCAACATGGTGAAACCCTATCTCTACTAAAAATGCAGAAATTAGCTGGGCATGAGGTGGGTTCCTATAAACCCAGCTACTCAGGAGGCTGAGGTAGAAGAATTGCTTGAACCCAGGAGGTGGAGGTTGCAGTAAGCTGAGATCCTGCCACTGCACGCTAGCCTGGGGAACAGAGTGAGACTCTGTCTCAAAAAAAAAAAAAAAAAAAAAAAGAGAGAGAGAGAGAGAGAGAATAAAAGCAACACAAACATCATTGTTCAATGGTTTCTGTGTGTAAAGCCCTGTGCTGAAGATTACCTTGTTTAAACCACACAACAGTTATATGATTATTAACCCCATTTTATAGATGGGAAAATTCAAACTGAGAGAAGCCCAGGTTTCGAGGTCAAAGAAAATACAAATAGAATGTTCTTGACTACAACAAATTTTCTTAACTACAAAGCTATTGGAGAGTGTTTCACCGAAGTAAAGAGGACAGAGAGGAAAATGCTGACTAATATAGAAGTGACTATGAGGAGAAATGCTTAGAAAGATAGCAGTATCAAAACATGTACACCAAGAGAATATAGATTAAGATATGAATCCAAAGAAAAGAAAGTCATGGGTGGAAATTTGAGAAACTACAATTTTAGATGAGTCATGACAGCAGAGCTCAGATGCAGGGAGTGAAGTTGAGACAGGATAATGGAGATGTGGCAGAGTTTAGCAAAACAAGTCATCTCAGAAGCCTTAAAGTGAAAAGAAAAACAGTAGCTAGCATTGAAGAGCCACACGTGCCATCCTCAGTACAGGGAATGTGTATGTGAATGAGGCAGGCATAGGGCTTGACAACTGATAGGGAGGGCCAGAGGTCATGGACACAAGGGATAGTTGAAGGAGGAAGTGAGAGCAGGAGCTTCAATCAGGAAGAAAGGACTTCAAAGAAGGACACCTTTGCTTCTGAGAGAGGAGGAGGGTAAAACTGGAATGGGTGACTAAGAAAATAAAAACCTACTACCAGCTCTTCCAAAATTACAACTTTGTATTCATGTATTTGTTTGTCTCAGTGGCAAGAACAGCTCTTTTCAACCACACATGCCTGAGAAGTTTGGGTTACCTTACACTCCTTCCATGCTTCCTCCCATCCGTTCAACTCCTGGCTGTGAATACTTTCTTATCCAAAATCCACTCCTAGCTGGCAGTGTTTTAATAATAATATCATTTACCAAACCCCTCCTATGTGTCAGGACTGTGGTTAAGTGTCAGAGCGGCACTGTTGAAGAGGAGCATTACCATACCTTTTTGTGGTAAGACACTGAGGCTTTCAGACAGTAAATACCTTGCTGGAGTTCACATGATAACATGGAGAACCAGAAACTGAACTGAGATCTATCTGACTGCAAAACCATCCTCCTACCGCCATACCGCACTCTCAAAGGCAAATGTCTCTTATTTTACTGCGTGAAGAAGATACTTAACAATAGTTTTGATGGACTAGAAAATCAACGGTGGTAATTATCCATATTCATATTGATAGCCCCATTGTATCTGCATGGTGCAAACCTGCAGTGTTCACTTCCACCCAATTCAGAGACTTCCTCTAGCAAGGTATTGCAGTTTGGAAGTGAGAACAGAAGAGAGTGCGCAATCTTCACAGGATAATTTTGTCATGACAAAGAGGGCAAATAAGTTCATGGCAAAAAGCAAATCATAGCCTTGGGATTCAAGGAAAAAGTCATTAAACACAGAGATAAATAAAGGACTCTCACCCAAAGGCTCTCTCTGCCCAGTTCAGTTGGGATCGAAGATTCCATTTTTAACATTCAGTGTTGACTGTGTACATTCGTCGTGTAGGTCTCAGATGTTGGCCTATAACTTCTGATATTTGTCAATTTATGTCTTGCTATCTTAAGCTTTTTAAGAAGTTTTAAGTTTACACTTTCCTTAGTTCAACTAGTACACTAGGATATGAGAGTGCCAAATTATATATATACACACACACACACTCCACTCCTATAACAAATTTACTTTTTTCAACTTTTTCGCTTTCTCTTCAGGCCTTGTACAAAATCATATATGAATTTTAAATAGTTTCAATGAGAAAAGAGATGCCATATTTTGGTGTGCATGTTTCACTGCTTCTTATTCATAATTTTCTATTTTAATTGTTGCTAAGATTCTATCAGTTTGCCCCCATTTTCCCCTAATCAATCCCCTCTGTTAAAGATTTAGCTTGCTTTCAAACTTTTATTATTGAAAGTAACACTGCAAGAGAATATTTACATGAAACTTCTTTTAATTCTTTCCTTAGTTTAAGATTTTGAAGGAGCAGAGTTACTGGGTCCAGAGATTCTCTTGTAAGTCAGTATTATGCCCCCATTAGTTAATCTTCCATTGTTCTTTTTCACCCCTCCCATATCCAAACTAATTATTTTCCCAAGTGTGGATTTTCAAAGACAAAGCAATAGCTCTGACATTCGTATCATGCCTATTTTTGTTAAATAGTGATTTATGTAAAGTTTACATGTAATTGTAGAACTGACTGATGGGTCTAGAGTACAGCAGTTTGTAACACAAAATATTCTATATATTTCTCAATAATTGATACATTAGACACCCTTACTTCCCTGTGAAAAATAATTTATGCATATTTGTTTTCTGGCCACTACAGTCCCTTGGATTTAGCTTTTTGGTAATCTATTGGGAGAGCAATCAGCAACCACAGTGATGATAAAGATACACCCAGTGACAACCGGAGCACCAAGACCCTACTCAAGAGTTCATAGAGAAAATGATTATTTTTCTTTATGAACAAAATTGCATTACAAAAGATCTGTAGATAGCCTATCTGTTTGAAGGGGCTAATTTGGGGTTTTAGGATATATTCTATAGGCTTTTCTATGGAAGAGTATTGTGGGTTGTTTTTCATCCCAGGTACTACGTTATGAGACATTCTTACCCTGATATTATTTTATAACTTATTTTAAAGGGGGGAATAAATGAAAGAACGTATCTTAGACTTGTGGGAAGCAAGAAAGATACTTATCATGTCCTTTATCTGGCTTCTGGCTGATGAGAAGTGTTCTTCCTGGATGCCTTTAGACATTGAAGAATAGAAATAACCACTTAAAGGTTGGTGCTTCAATGACTTCTTTCACTCTAACATCAGTTCTTACACTTTGTTGTATTTTTTGGAATTATTTTAGGAAAATTACAACGAAATCTAAAATACCTTTTCTTGTGGACAATATAACATGCATTTATTTTATCTGTTTTGCTCATGAATTGCCTCTGTAGCCTTACAAATCTGATAAAGAAATCTATTCACATTCATGTGTTGGATATTTAAGATGGTTTTCCACAGGTAAATGGAATTATATGAATAATAAAATACTAATATTACATTGCAACTGAAATATAAATTTGTGGTTTATTTCCCTCCAAATCTTTACATATAGATGAAGACTTAACTAAGTCTCCTTTTCTCTTGAAAAGTTTGCTATTGGCTTTGATTCCTAATAATTGTTTAATTGATTTGTGTGACATCTTTTTTGGGTTAGTTGTTTGTGCTTTTTCTGTTACGTGAAATAGTTGCTGCCATTTCTATTCTTTGGCATCCCTGAAAAAGCTGAAAGAAGCTAATCAACACTAATGTATTGAACATCTTTTGAAGCGCCAATGATCACAACCACCAAAGAATGGACACATGTGCTATCTGGATCAGCATTTCCTCCTAACTCCATAACAAAAACCTCCCTGAAAGTTCGATAAGCAAACAAACTTAACAACGGAAGGGCAGCTCCTTCCATAGAAGGACTGACGGAAGCTATACTCTCAACTCAGGAAAAGAAAGCAGGACATGAGTGATTCTGAGAAAGGTGTAGCCTTTCAGGACAGACAGGAAGCACTGACATATGGCAACTGAATCAAAGGGGATCGTCAAGTCTCTGTTCAATTGTTTGAGTCACAAAGTCTCCAATCATTCAGCAACATGGTACTTTGACCATGACTTGAGAAAAACCAAAGCTATAAGTGATGGTTATGGTGATGAATAAAAGAGCATTGCAGAGTGAATATGAAAGATAAATTCGGCTTTGATTTTAGATCAGGGATGTAGATAGATATTTTTCCCAAGAGTTGTAACTTGGATTTTGGGAGATTGGTTTCCATGAAGATTTTGAATCCTCTCAGATAATATATTAATTTAGAGTAGAATAGAGATGAATTCAAATGAAAAGTGAGGGAAGCTGTACTTTGAGGAATAAGAAAATAGGTATAAAAACATTTAGTGAACACTTAAATCATGCTATAGACAATCATCATAATGATCTATTTAGGAAAGTCAGAGTCGCAAAGCTCTGGATTTAGCTTTTTCTGTACTCTGTTGCAAAGGAAATTCTTAAGTAGAGAAAATAGATTGAAGCCCGTCAGTGACAGAGAAGCAGAGAAGAGAGTGGAACGCAGGAGAAAGCATTCCTAGAGGGATGCTGCTTTCAGTCTACTTCCCTGCTTCAGTTTCTAGCCAGCACATGGCAACCACCTCTCTCTTCTGCCACCTTCTGAAGTTACTGAGATAAATCTCTGTTCCTTTAAACCAGAAGAAGTGGCCGCCACCAGCCACCTCTGTCCCATTACATGGCCCATTATGCTTACTTTATCTCAAAGATACACTCAAGTTTTTGGAAATTTCCACACTCCTGAAAGCGGAAAGGACCACTACAGGAAAAGACAAACTTGGATATCTGTTAGTGTCCGAGGTTAGAAACGGAAAACCTACCTGATGCTCTGCATTATTTAAAAAACAGCAGTAAGAACAAACTGGAAGCTCAGAATGATGCCCTGGAGGTAAGTACTCTTTCTCTGACATTTATTCAGATTCTTCTTTGAGAAATAGCTTTATTTTCAGTTATTTCTTGGGTGAGTAAAATAACATTTCACTCAAGAGTTAAAAGGGGTCAGTTTGGGTCTTGTCAGGGGTGCTTTGGAACTTTCTTGCTGACCTGGAATTAGGGCATGTGCATCTGAGTGCTACTCCAGCCACCCAGCACACCATAAAATACGTTTTCCGCTACAATGATATTGCTGGCAGTGCATAAAACAAATGGACTGGATCAGAAATAGTCTGACTCCACCTTTAAATGGATTCTTCTGGATGTTTGGAGAGCACTTTCAAAACTTTCTTCTATTTAGGTTTTCATTATAATTTTAAATCCTGTCTACAGAAGCTATTCATTAATTCAATTTGCCCTTCTGGCTGACTTACTTTAAGCCCCAATATACAGACGCAGAAACTGAGGTTCAGAAGCCTTAACATCTTGCCCCAGGTCTCTTAGATATTAGTAGCTAATCTGGGATGCAAACCAGATGCCTGAATCAAGTCTTTGGTCTTTACATTCTGCTACACTGGCTTATCTGACTTGAAACTACATCAGTTAGGGTTTGGGTTCAGCTGCATACCAAAAAATCCCAAGTGGCCACCGGTTAGACTAAACAGAGTTTTATTTTTCTGCCATATAACAATACATTCAGATATAAGCAGTCTGAAGCTAGTGGAAAGAAAATGCTTTCTGGTTTCCCACTGTCATAAGGCACATGAAGGCAGCTGCAATTCCAGCCATCATGACTATAATCCAGACTGCAGAAAGGAGAAATAAGAAAAATACATGGCACTTATATCAGGAAAGCAAGATATTTTCCAGAAATGATCAGAAATGACCAGAAATGAATTTTTATCTTATAATATTGCTGCCTTCTACAAAATAGAAATTCCATCAGTAAAAAGGAAAGAAGGAATGAATTTTCTATAAATACCCAGAGAAGTATCTGTCTCCAAAAATATCTATCTTTCCACTTCAAAAATAATCAAATGTTTTCTTGGGGCATTTTTGTCCTTAAGCATACTCCCACCCCTTGTTATATGTTCCTCAATTTAGACATGAACATTTTCTGGCCAACCCCTAGTCCCCTTGGCTGACTATCAGCCAGCTGTGAAAGGACTATGTATATGAAGACCACACCAGCTAGAGGCTTAAACCCAAGGTTTCACTGTTCTAAAGGACTTAATATTCTTCTAGTTTATACTGAATCTCATTGGGTAAAGTTATAAAAAAAATTCTAGAATAGGAGAAGAGTTTGTAATACATAATTGACCTATTTTTAAGTAATAGAGAAAGGCAACAAAAACATCAGTATTACAGGTATCCAATACTTTAGGTAATCAGGTAATGTTACTAAAGTTGGAAGCTGACCCTGCCACTATAGGTATCTGTTTTCCAGTTACTCATCTTAACCGCTGATTCACACTGTGCACCCTCCCACTTGGCAGTGGAAATTAAGTGGCTTGTGATTCACAATCTTAGCCTTAGAGAAGAGATTTGTAATAACAGATGTTTATAATGTGCCTCTGGTTTCCCTTGGCTTTCTCTTCTTCCCCACTAAATCCCTTCTTCTACACCATGGAATTTTACAAAGGACTTGATGTCCTTGGGTCTTGCTGAGCCAGAAGATATTCACAAAGGCTTGGAAGAAAAGCTTCTCAGCCATCAAATTGGCTAATTCATTCCAGATTATGCTGAATGTAAACTCTCCAGAAGATGAAACCATCATCTAACACAGGGGTGAGGTGGGGCACGGTGATGGGAAGATCAGATGAAGAGGAGACAGCAGTAATTACTGTAAAGGAAGACCCAGAGTGATTGGAGAAAAGCCAGGACAGTGTTAGGACTCTAAGCCCAGCATTAGAATTTCAAGAATAGAGAGTTCAACAATGTCAAATTCTCTAACATCTGGGGAAGAGAGCGAGATGAAAACATTGGGTTTAGAAATGCAGATGTAATTGATGAGCTTGCTAAGGTAGTTTCAGAGGGACCATATTGAAAAAACAAAAAGATAAAGCCTGTGCTCAGTAAAAATTTAGAGCAGAGGAAAATTTCAAGTAGGAACATCGGTGGCAGACTGATCATTTTTTGAAAGGCCTCTCAATGAGAGGAAAAAGAAAGAGATAATTGGGGCCAGAGACACACACAAGGTTGGTGGCATTTGTTATTAAGACCACACCAGCTAGAGTCTTAAACCCAAGGTTTCATTGTTGGGGTTTCACTGCATGGCAAAACCTTGGACGTAGTTTTAGTTTACGGGAAAGTAGTTAGTTAAGAAGTAGTAATAGAAATGTGTTTACAAGCAGATGGAACAAGGGCTGGAAGAGATGACATCCTGAATTAAAAGTTAATTAATATCACAGAGAATGCTTTTCTGTCATGGTTTCATTAAACACAGAGCCTTCGCTTCTAAATATTAAAATACACGTATTTACGTACACATACACTCACCACTTTATATAAACCATGTGTGTGTGCAGTGTTAGAAACCTCAGTGTGTAAAAACTGAAATTATGGCCAAGAGTGGTTCCTCACACCTGTAATCCCAGCACTTTGGGAGGCTGAGATGGATGGATCACGAGGTCAGGAGTTCGAGATCATCCTGGCCAACATGGTGAAACCCTGTTTCTACTAACACACAAAAAATTAGCCGAGCTGAAAGTGGTGGCGTGTGCTGGTAGTCCCAGCCACCTGGGAGGCTGAAGCAGAATTGCTTGAACCTGGGAGGCGGAGGTTGTGGTGAGCCGAGATAGCGCCACTGCATTCCAGCCTGGCAAGAGACTGAGACTCCGTTTAAAAAAAAAAAAAAAAACAACCCAAAAACTGAAATTATAACATGGGAAATTTGGAAACATGATTATTTAAATGAGAATGCATGTAATAATAAAAATAACACATTTTATGTTTCCTTTAAATGTTTACTTGTCCTTCGACATAATTAAATAGCATGTCTCTTAGACATTTTATTATTTTTCATTTTCCTGCTGCGCATACCACGAAATATACAGGTTAACTATTTGGAGCTATATAGACAGAGGAATAAGAAAATGTTATGTCCTCTCTCCTCTATTTAAAAAAAAATACTTTGAAATTTTTTTTGAAAAATGTAAGTTTGATTTAATTAGTACATATGCATTTGTAGGTAATATGTCTATTCTCAGTTGTCATTTTTAAAATTTTCCTTTTTCTCAATGTCCTGAAGTTTTATTCCCTGTCCAGTCTGGCACTGTTTCTAATTGTTCTATGTTTCAGTCTCAGGCCTCTCACATATGAGGAGTAATTTCTGTGTAAAATGGCAAGGCACTCCTTTTTTTTTTCTTGAGACAGTCTCATTCTGTTGCCCAAGTTGGAGTGCAGTGATCTAGGCTCACTGCAAACCTCTGCCTCCCAGGTTCAAACGATTCTCCTGCCTTAGCCTCCCAAATAGCTGGGATTACAGGCACCCACCATCACACCCAACCAATTTTTTTTTTTTTGTATTTTTAATAGAGATGGGGTTACACCATGTTGGTCAGGCTGGTCTTGAACTCCTGACCGTAGATGTTCCACCCCTCTCAACCTCCAAAAGTGCTGCATTGCATATTCAAAATACCCTTTCCCCATTCCCCCTTTCAGCTCTCTCATTCTGTTCTTCATACTGATCTCACCTTTATACATTTACACTGGATGATTTACACTGGATCCTTGAAACGGATCTTTCATAAAAGTCACAAATGCATTTACTACATATGTCTAATTTGCCATTTCATCTATTGGCTCTATTAACTACAGTCATTTTAAGAACTATATGCTACAATTATAATTTTACTTCATTTTGTTTCCTGCATTCTCTTAGTGTTGCTTTTTTAAGTGTAATGTTTTATTTCTTGTTTTAAACATTTTTAAGTCTCTTTTATAACTTCAAGTATTCTAATTTTACTTCTTGGAGCTCTAAAGCATGTTTGTTATGTTTTTTGGCTCTTTATCTTTGAAGGGTTTTCATTTATTGATTGTTTTCCTTAAAATTGTGGACTCAACTTCAATCATAATTTTGTTTTTCTTCTGTAAGATTCTCAAGAAAAGTTAGTTATAAGTTTTAGTTTTTCAGAAAAGGAGGATGGAAACATTAGAATCAGTCAGTTGCCTAACAGAAGAGTAAAATATATCTAGCTCATAAGTTTACTCAGAGGCTGGAGGGAGCCTCTTTACTCTGTTCTTCACCCTGATAGTAGAGTGATCACACAAAAATTTATTACGTTTTTCTAAGTCCATTCAGGCTACCACAGCAAAATACACTTGATTGGGTATCTTACAAAAAACAGAAATTTATTTCTCACAGTTCTGAAAGATGGGAACTCGAAAATCAAGGCAACAGCAGATTCGTGTCCAGTAACATCCTGCTTCCCGGCTCAAAAAGGATATACTAGGGCCGGACGTGGTGGCTCACGCCTATAATCCAAGCACTTTGGAGGCCAAGGCGGGCAGATCACCTGAGGTCGGGAGTTCAAGACCAGCATGACCAACATGGTGAAACCCCATCTTTAAAACAAACAAACAAACAAACAAAGAAAAAAGGATGCATTCTCCTTGTATGTTCCTTCTCGAAGGCCAACTGAGCTCCCTCAGGCCTCTTTTGCTTGTTTTGTCTTGTTCTGTTTGTTTGTTTGGGGTTTTTGGAGACAGGTTCTTACTCCTTTTGTCACCCAGGCTAGAGTACAGTGGCAGACTCACATCTCAGGCTTTTTTTTTTTTAAAGTATTTTTTTCCATGTAGTGAACTTTTTATTTATTTATTTATTTATTTTACTTTAGGTGCATACTATATCTGGCATTTCTCCCCATGTTATCCCTCCCCAGCCCCTGAAGTCTCTCCCATACCCCCCAACTGCTCCCAGTGTGTGCTGCTCCTCTCCCTGAGTCCACGTGTTCTCATTGTTCAACACCGACCTATGAGTGAGAACATGTGGTGTTTGGCTTTCTGTTCTTGTTTCAGTCTGCCTCAGGCTTCTTTTATAAAGGTACTAACTTCATTCATGAGGGCCACACCCTCATGACTTAATAACCTCCCATTTTTTGGTGGGACACAAGCATTCAGACCATAGCAATGTTACAACCCTGTAATAACCTTTAGGATAAAGTATAAAGTTTCTTTTTCTATGCTCTGAATAGGCACTGGATAGCACCTTGCCAAATTATTTATTGGTACTAGGCATCCAACTAAACTACAATTCCAAGCCTATTTGCATCCTGGTGGGCCTTGTGAACTAGTTTCCATCAACTGAATTGTGTTTAAGTAAGTGCCTCTTGTAAATCAAGGCAATTGAAAGCATGCATACTTTCTCAGTGTAGCTCTCTCGACCCCAGCCCCTGTGACTATGTGGCTAGGGGTGAAGTTGTGTTTTTTTTTTTTCTCCCTAGGCAGAGTCTCACTCTGTTGCCCAGGCTGAAGTGCAGTGGTGTGATCTCGGCTCATTGCAGCCTCTGCCTCCAGGATTCAAGCCATTCTTATGCCTCAACCTCCTGAGTAACTGGGATTATAGATGTGTGCCACCACACCTGGCTATTTTTTTTTTTTTTTGTATTTGTAGTAGAGAGGGGTTTTTGCCATGTTGGCCAGGGTGGTCTCAAATATCTGGCCTCAAGTGATCCACCCACCTCAGTCTTTCAAAGTGCTGGGATTACAGGCGTGAGCCATCATGCCTGACAGAGCTGAAGTTTTCTATCTACGATCACCACCACTATATCACACTGTGATATGTGGAAGCTAGTATAAACTTTTTTCTTGCTATGCCACTGATAGTTGGAGTTTTGTAATTGTAGCATAGTCTAGCCAATCCCAACAAATACACTTGACCCTCTCTGATATGCTTCTTGCCTAGTCCTCCAGGCTCATCTGAACTATTGTCTTGTGTTACATTCTCAGCACTTTGGTATTTTTCAGTTTCTTAAATATACATGTCATTTTATACTTTGGGACTTTAGCATATATTTTTCCTGCTTTGGGGACACTCTAATACTTTTTGCTTAATTTGATCTTCAATTCTCAGATCATGTACCAGCTCCTCGGTGGGGGATGGCGGGGATGTTCTTTGTTCTTGATTCTAAATCATATGCTTTTGTTGATTTTCTCTTTGACAGGACCTTATCCGTTCCTTAATAATGATTTGTCCAATATTTAATTATGTGTTTCTTTGCACAATGTTTCTCTTTTCTCACTAGTCTGCATGCACCTACAGGCAAGGAAAAGAACTATTTTGTTCATTACTACTTATATAACCCAAGATAGGGGTTCAATATATGTATTAATATTTGTTAATAACAAAATGCATTTGTTGTTGGATGAATGAACTGCTCACTTCAAACTCTTGTATTTGCTAAGTCCCTGGATAAAGAATTTCTGTTATGCACTGTTTTGTGAAATGTGAGATAAAAAGTATTATGAGCACAGATAATTTAAATTAGTTAATATATGTAAACGTCTTTTGAAACTCTGCTTGTTTAAAACAAATTATCTTTACTAACTATATAAAAAGTAAACTGTATAATCTTGAAGACATGCATAGTAGTGTTCTTTCAACAGATGAATAATAATAGCTTCATTCTATAGAGTCTTCCCTGAACAAAGAAAAACAAATATATACATATCTAATACATTGTATTACATGCATAAAATATATTTCATCATGGATTATATATTCATCTTTTAATCTCTCATATCAAGAGCAATTCAGAAACACATTTTTAAAAATCTTCTTATCTGTGGAAATTGTCAACACAGTGTTTATTACATAGTAGATGCTCAATAGTTTTTATGAAAAATAAATGCATTTCTTTTCATTTGATTAATGAGTGTTTTTATGGCCATGAGGTGTGGTGACCTAAAGAAATCAAAGATAGGAGAGAGATCCAAGATGGCTGATTACTAGCAGCTCAGGATTGTAGCTCCCAGTGAAAGTGCAGAGAATGGCGGTTTTGCCAGCGCCCCGGCGCGGCGTGCACAGTAAATGGGACTGGGTCCCCTTTTGTTCGACGTTTGGAGCTCCAGGAAGGCAGAGTCGCCTATTCAGCTGATTGAAAAAGGGACTCAAGAAGGAAGCCAGACTGGAGATTCCGGGGCAGAAAAGCACCACGAATCTTAACTCCGCTGTTTTGGCCAGCACAGTGGGTTGCTCAGATTCTGGCGCTGGGAATCAACAAGTTGGACTCCACTCAGAGGCCTAATTTGAAAGTCGGTAATTACAAAGACGACAGGTGGATAAATTTACAATGATGGGAAGAAACCAGCGTAAAAAGGCTGAGAATACCCAAAATCAGAATGCCTCTCCCTCTACAGGGGACCACAGTTCCTCTTCAACAGGGAACAAGGCCTGATGGAGAAGGAGTACGTTCCATTAGGCTTCAGAAGGTGGATAATAAGAAACTTCTGTGAGTTAAAAGAACATGTTCTAGGCCAATGTAAAGAACCTAAGAACCTTGAAAAAAGGTTCGATGAACAAGAATAGACAATCTAGAGAGGAATATAAGTGAATTAACGGAACTGAAGAATACAATACGAGAACTCCGCGAAGTATGCACAGGTTTTAACACTTGAATTGATCAAGCAGAAGAAAGGATATCAGAGGTTGAAGATCAACTTAATGAAATGAAATGAGAAGACAAGATTAGAGAACAGTAAAAAGTAATGAGCAAAGTCTCCAAGAAATATGGGACTATGTGAAAAGACCTAATTTACGTTTGACAGGTGTACCTGAATGTCATGAAGAGAAGGAATCCAAGCTGGAAAATATTCTTCAGGATATTATTCAGGAAAACTTCCCTAACCTAGTAAGGCAGGAAAATACTCAACTTCAGGTAATACAGAGAACACCACAAAGATATTGCTCAAGTAGAGCAACCCCAAGACACATAATCGTTAGATTTACCAGGGTTGAAATACAGGAGAAAATTCTAAGCGCAGCGAGAGAGAAAGGTCAGGTTCCATAAAGGGAAGCCTATCAGACTCACAGCAGATCTCTCAGCTGAAACCCTCCAAACTAGAAGAGAGTGAGGATCAATATTCAATATCCTCAAAGAAAAGAATTTTCAACCCAGAATTTCATATCCAGCCAAATTAAGCTTCATAAATGAAGGAAAAATAAAATTTTTCATGAACAAGCAAGCACTCAGAGGTTTTGTCACCACCAGGCCTGCTTTGCAAGAGCTTCTGAAAGAAGCACCATACACAGAAAGGAACAAGTATCAGTCATCCCAGAAACTTACCAAAAGGTAAAGAGTATCTCCATAATGAAGAATCTATATCAACTAATGGGCAAAATAGCCAGCTAGCCTTAAACGACAATATTAAACTCACGAATATCAATATTAATCCTAAATTTAAATGGATTAAATGCCCCAATCAAAGACACTGACAGGCAAATTGAATAAAAAGTCAACACCCATCGGTTCACTGTATTCAGATCCATCTCATAGCAAGGACACAGAAAGACTCAAAACAAAGGGTTGGTGGAAGACTTACCAATCAAATGAAGAGCAAAAAAAAAGAAAACAGAAGTTGTAACTTTCGTCTCTGACAAAATAGACTTTAATAGTAACAAAGACTAAAAGAAACAAAGAAGGACATTACATAATGGTAAAAGGATCAATGCAACAACAGGAGTCAATGATCATAAATACATATGCACCCAATACAGGAACACCCAGATACACAAGACAAGTTCTTAATGACTAATAAAGAGACTTGGACTCCCGCACAATAATAGCAGGAGACTTTGATACCACATTGTTAATATTCAACGGATTAAAGAGATAGAAAATTAACAGGGACATTTATGATTTGAACTCAGACCTGGAACAAGTAAACTCAGTGAATATTTATATAATTCTTCACCCCAGGTCCACAGAAAATACATTTTTCTCAGTATCATATTACACCTATTTTGAAAGTGACCACATAATTGGAAGTAAATCACTCTTCAGCATTTGCACAGCATTTTACAGACTTAAATGAAATATTGGTTGGCTGTTTATTTTCTTCCCTTATTCCTTCCTGTCTCCACTGTTAAGCACAATTATCGGCATAAAAGACGTTTTTAATACCTATTTTTAGATTGCATTCCAGCCTGGGCAATAGAGCAAGACTCCTGTTCTCTCTTCCCCTTTCTCTTTCAAAAAAAAAAAAAAGAAATCAAAGATAAATAACACAAATTTAATTTTAGAACTTCATTTTCTTTAAGAAAAGGCTCATCTAAAGGCTTCTGGTAGGATATAATGCTTAATTTTTTTTTTAGAAAAAGAAAAAAGAAAAAGAATAAAAGAGAGGAAGAAAGAGGAAGAGGAAGAGGGAGAGAGAACGGGAGTGTTGCTTTATTGCCTGGGCTAGAATGCAGTCTAAAAATGGGTATGCCTATAATTGTGCTTAATAATGGAGAAATGAAAAAAAAAATGATGCTTTAACAGGTAACACTGTCATGAGAATAAGAGGTTTCTGAGACTCTGAATCAAGTCCAGGCAAACATAAATAACAATGAAATGATAATACAGTGCATGACCTGTTTGATATTCTTATTACTGTTCTGCAAAATTCCATGAGTAGATCTATACTGCAGCCATTCCAAGCCAATGTCATCTTGAGAATTGGTTTCAGTCTTTACTGTAGTTGTGTTGTTCATTAAAACATGCAAGATAATGCTGCTTAATCAGAAAATCACTGCTTCTTTGAAATACACGTGAGAGCTTTTTTTTTTCTTCACTGCCAGATCAGTTGCTTCTGCTAATACAGAAAAACAGATACTCAATGAGACCATTCTGATATAAATCTGAAAGACTGATTAAAAAAGGTGTTCAATGTAGGGCCACTCTGACTTTTGGTCCCTTGAAAACAGAGGGAAAAGTGACGTAAGTTGAACAAAAGAAAAAGAAAAATAAGAACGTTGTCCTTAGAGGCAAATCCAGCTTTGAAACAAAAGTATAAAAGTTTAAATAACAAGCGTAGAACTCAAGGTGAATATCTAAAGTCCCAAATTTTCAAGAGTTTCAAAGGCGGCTTTCGTGTGTGTGTGTGTGTAATGATGGCTTGCAGGTTAAACAAAGCAAACGGAAAACTTGAAACCTCACACCCAGGTTCACACCCTGTTCCTGAAACTGATGGATGTGTGTCACCGTGAGGAGATAAACTGATTTCCCATTGTCAACTTCGTTCCTGTCTAGGTTGTGGATGTAAGAAAAGTCCAGAGTTGACAGAATAGGAAAACAAAGGCCCAAACAACTTGGAAGCAATCAAATATTAATATATTGAGCAGAGGAAGTGCTGGGATACTTCGCTATCAGGCTGATCAGCTTGTTATAAACAGAACAGCTTTAAACTCCTACTTCACTGTGCTCACTAATCTGGTGGCTGACCCTGTTTCCATTTCTGGGGCTGGGGGAAGGCCCTTGCTATCTGGAGACAATCTGATCAAGAGTCATAACAGGGACTTGGGTTCCCCTTAGGGGGCCCTACTCTTCACGGTGATTGTCTCCTTGTGTCTTAAACTCCTGACCCAGTCCAGCTTTTAATTCATTATTCATCAATTTTCTTAGTCCACTTAAAAAAAAAAGTGGTAGGGTTGCTGCTTAAATAAGAGGGAGTGGAGGGTGGGGAGTAGGGAGAGTGGCATTCTGGAAAAAAAGGACAACCCTGTCAAAACATGACAGCCGATCCAATGCCTGCTTTATACTATTCATAGAAAATGCCAAATTCTGCAAATAGTAACCACATGTACATTGGCTTCACAGACTCAATGTTCTGCTGCAAAATGAGACGTTCTTTATTTTAGTGTGTCATCAAAGGCGGTGAAAATATCATTCTAGCCTTCTAGGCTTAACCCTGTGGACTCTCGACGGGTAGAAGTTTAATATGAGCAGCGCACACACCCAGTCAGTGCGAGAAGCAGCCCTGGCCCACACAGGTCCACCGCACAGAAAGGAGATTCGATTCACAAATCTGTTACCCGGACGTTTTTATTCATAGCCACGAGATCGTTAAAGCGACAAGCCCACATCTGACGTTTATGATCTTGTTTGCTTTGCCAAAGTGGAGGAGGGGGGCAGACAGCTTGGGGGATCTACAGCAGGAGGGAAATGGCACCACTCAGACTCCTGCAAGCTAGTCAGCCAACGCAGGGATTCTGAAGACCTTTTTTTCTCATCCAGGCTCCTCTGGCTGGTGCATTCCAGGTTTTCTTTGGATGCATGAGTACAAGCTTGTTAGCTGAAATCTGTTGTGCAATTGTCCTTTTTGTGTGCCTGGCTGGATTCCCTTGAACTAACATTTAAAAGAGCCCATGTACAGAAATGAACAGGGATAAAGATTTTGTGCACAACAGACCTGACTCAACCACAACCAGCTGGTGCTACTGCTGGGCACTCCTCTTGCCTAGGAATGCTTCTAGCACCTTCTGCGTGACCACTGTCTCCGTAGATGCCTCCTGTTTATCTTCTCTTCCTTAACAAATACTCTCTGTAGCGTCTACAGCAAATCTCTTGCAGTCTGGAGGCTGCAGCCTTTGGTTGGTTGTCCTTTTCCCTCCCTCTGCTTCTCCCTCCTCAGCCTGCCTGTGCTCCGTCTTTGACAATTATTTCAAAATGTCTGTACTTGGCCTCTTGATGACAAACAAAGAGCCCATAAAAGTGCAAGGAAACTTCTATTTCCATTCAGACTGCAGTACACAGGCAGGGCAGCATGTCCTGGGGAAGGGGCATTTGCCTTATCTGTTCCCCAACTGAGGGGCAGATAACAAGTGGCAGGGGCTTCTGCCTACAAGCCATCATGATATAGAACCCAACTCATCCTTTTTAAAGGCAATAAATAAATGACGGAAGTTTTAGCCACCAGACTAGTGAATTGTTGGTTAAGCCTCAGGCTTTTATCTCCCTGACCCCTGTTTGAACTCAACCTTGGTTCCTAGGCGCAGGGCAGACAAAGTGAGGTGGGAGGAAGGTTTCTTATCGACATGAACACCTCTTCCAGCTCAACATAAAAGAAATATGATGCCATGTGTGTGCCTGTGACTCGGAGCAGAAGAGGGCAGGGGAAGGATTTGTTGGGACAAAGTGACAAGAGAGTTAAATACCAGCTATTATTTCTGAATGTGTATCCCCACAGCTTAAGAGTTTAAT
The DNA here is from genome assembly GCF_048565385.1 of Saimiri boliviensis. Lineage (NCBI taxonomy): Eukaryota > Metazoa > Chordata > Mammalia > Primates > Cebidae > Saimiri > Saimiri boliviensis. The sequence goes on from NC_133453.1 coordinate 139,258,573, forward strand.
AGCGAACATATTAACAAATTCCACTAGCACTTACGGAAGGAGGCGATTATCAGTTGTGTACATAGTGCTGGAGGCAGAAGTTTAAAAAGACAAACTGAGGATGTTGGAAATGAGGAAGCCCAATGCTGACACTAGCCTGGGGAAATACGTATTGAGCCATGGATATGCTAGTCACTGTGTTACAACACTTTATGTGCATTACTTCATTGAATCCTCACAACAAGTTTATGAATCAGGTACTCGTTTTATAATTTTATAGATGAGGAAGCTGTGATTTAGAGAGGTTATATAACTTATCTAAGGTTGCATGAGTGGCAAATGAAGCCAGAATCAAAATCCTCATCTAACTCTGTATTATATCACTTTCATGAAAAAAGTGCTTACTGCGTGAGGTTCTCTAGTTTAATAGATGGTGACCCCATTTCCCAGCCAAAATTCCATATGCACATTCTGGCAATTCCAAATGTATTCATCAGAACTGTGGGTCTGACTGTTTGACATTAAGATCATATTATCTTTATGCAGTCCATTTTCTTATCTGAAAAATGAGCACCATGATAATGTTCTTCAATGTCTCTTGGTCTGACAGTTTTCAAAACGGTTTGGAGAATAAATATCCATATGGAAGCTAGGTTTGGATGCCTTATTGGTGATAATTGTTCATCATGCCTTCCAGCAAGATTCCCAAGTACTTTGTCTAAGCCAGGCTTCCAACATTGCCAGTAACATGTTGAGTTCTAGAGTAGTTCTATTCTAATTAGATAAACAGTACTACTCTAAATAGGAACAAGGCAAAGGGTGGATGTTGTTTCGTAGTGGTTGCTAAGGTGGATGATCAAGAAACATTGATCACATGGGATAGCGTACGTATTTGATGCCATGGATATGCTTTCTGGTGTAATAGTTAAGGGCAAGTAAGCATTTTAGGCATTTGTGTGTTTGTTTTATTTTATGCCAAGGAAAAGCTTGGATAACCTGGATGTTGGAAGATCTAATCTCATGTCTCCAGCGACTTTTCTACAAACCAACCCACTGCTCCATTAAGACAGACCTCTGGGTCTAGGCTGTAGTTGTACGGTTGTCTGAATAAGACCAATAGAGGTATGATTCACCTAAGCAGCCTACTACAAGTTAATAAAGAGTGGCCTTGGCCGGGCGCAGTGGCTCAAGCCTGTAATCCCAGCACTTTGGGAGGCCGAGGTGGGCGGATCACGAGGTCAAGAGATCGAGACCATCCTGGTCAACATGGTGAAACCCTGCCTCTAATAAAAAATACAAAAAATTAGCTGGGCATGGTGGCGTGTGCCTGTAATCCCAGCTACTCAGGAGGCTGAGGCAGGAGAATTGCCTGAACCCAGGAGGCGGAGGTTGCGGTGAGCCGAGATCGCGCCATTGCACTCCAGCCTGGGTAACAAGAGCGAAACTCCGTCTCAGGAAAAAAAAAAAAAAAAAAAAAAAGAAGAGTGGCCTTTAGCTACAAAGACCCAAGTCTTAGGGAGTCTTTGAAAGGAGAAACCATGAAATACCTGAGTATGTGACTTAGGAATTGTAACATACCCAGGTATTTCATTGCTCAATGGACAAACCTAGTCATCTTGTGTCCCAGCTTCTGTTTACTCCCACTCCCTCTATCCCAACAAAATTACCCCTAACCATGCCTCCCATTTTAGCTTCCAAGGTTGCTGTTTTCTCTCTCTCTTTCCTTAAGGTTCACAGCTGACTCTCCTCTGAAGTATGCATTAAGACCTACATCAACCCTTTGCCTGACTGATTCTGTTAACTAGCAGAAAAGATGCTCTGACAGGAAATACTCGGGCTTGAAGTTAACTGCACTTCAGCTTCAATCCTAAAATCCTGACTCAGTAGCATTTTGTCTTTGTCTCCTCTGCCAAGTTTTCTAGCTTTTTAAACATCTCAATTCCTCCATCTCCCAAAGTCACGAAAAAACGGAACTTACATTTATAGTATCCAATGACACATCTAAATGGACTTGTAGTTGATGCCCATTAAATGTGAATTCCTTGCTATTTACATGCACACCTTGTTTTCTTGCACCTCACCTTATTGTGCTTTGCAGATATAACATGTTTTTTTACAAACTGAAGGTTTGTGGCAGCCCTGCATTGACCAAGTCCATTAGTGCCGTTTTTCCAAAAGCATGTGCTCATTTTGTGCCTTAGTGTCAGCATTTTTTTTAACAATAAATTATTTTTTAATCAAGGTGTGTACTTTTTTAGATATAAGGCTGTTGCACACTTAATCGACTACAGTATAAAATAAACATAGCTTTTCTACGTATTAGAGACCAAAACATTTGTGTGACTCTCTTTACTGCAATATTTACTTTATTGCAGTGGTCTCTGCCTGTCCATATAGAGCTTACAGATGCACCTTCTTTTGCTCTCCACTTCCTCTATGAAAGAAATGCAGAATGTTTATCTACTATGCTACTTACTATAGGAATCAGACACCATAAACACTTTGCTAATCAATTCCTGATTAGCAAAGATGGAAGAATTAGCTAATAAATTCCTTCACAGACACATGCAAAGTTTTGGCCCATATGTGACCTCCTTAGGAGGTAGGGCATAAAACTGAAGTTTTTTACCTGAGGAAAGTTTCTTCACTCTTCCTCCTGTAGTAATATGATTAATTAGCAAGGAAACTTCTTTTAAAAAGTTTCTACACACACTGATGAGAAAAATAAGTTCACTAGGAATAAAGCAGGGCCCAAAAGTATGAAAGTATTTATTTGAATGGTTTCATTCCCCCACCCCAGGGGGTATCATGGAGGATTGGTCTGGGTAAGTAACCTAAGGGTTGAAGTGAGTTCAAAAGAGCTCGACCAGGCTCGAAACATTAACCAAAGCAGTGAACATCACCTAGAAAAGCTGAAAGCACTTCAGATCTGGCTCTTTTTCTAGACTTTAGAAGAACAAAGGTCAAGGAAATTTGTTATTGGCAAGACTATAAATGTCTAATAAAAATAACTTGATTATGAGCTTTTTTTTTTTTTTTTTAATTTCAGGTTTTACACAAATACCTAAGCAGAGAGTTTTAGATTTTTTCTTACTTTGAACATACTCCCCCATTTTCCTGGCAATATATCTTCATGTTTCTTCAAAAAGCCATTCAAGAGTATTTTAAGTAACAGTTTTAAACTGCCCCTCTGTTAAAAAAAATTTATAAAATTGCTGAAGAGAAATGAGATTGCTTTCTGACTCCTGTAAAAATTGGGGATAATGTTTAATAACAGAAACCAAATGGGAATGCTCAGTTTAAATTCTGCACAGCCATGGCAACCACCAAATTCCCAAGAATTTCTTCCTCATTGTCCCAGTGAGGCAGCAGCGGGTTCAGCTACTGGATGGGCTTTTGGGAATCCCCTGGTAATTTACTGCTAGCAAAGAGCTATAGATGGAGTGACAGCTGCCCATGCCAATAAGGTCACACAGCACAGGGCAGCTTTCCTACCCCTGACTGGGCCTCAGCCTTGTGGACAGGAGTGGCATAACAGAACGTGCAAGGTCTCCAAATAGCCCTTCTCCTCCAGGTCACATTGTCTCCTTTTTTTGCTTGTGCCAAAGTCCTTCCCATGTTTATGCAATGGAAGTAAAATTTATACTCGGGCAGCTTTAAAATGCTGACATTCCAAGTTTACAGGGATTGTTTACTCAGAAAATTAATCAGTTACAGTTTTAAATTTTAATTAAAGAATGTTTTCCGGTATTATTGCAAAATAGACAAAAGCTCATAAAATGTATGTTTGACTGCTGTTTGTGTGTTGCCTTTGGATCAAGGCAGAGTCTTGAGATCAATCATGCATGATATTTTTGTGAACTTTTCTTTTAACAGAACAACCTTTCACATCAATTTGGTTCCTTAAAAAATACCCATCAAAATAAAAGTATTCTGAGAAACTCTGTGGAATTTCCTTTTCCTTTCTAATCGGCAACAAACTACTTTGTACTTGTTCTGTAAATAAAAATATGGGAGGGAAGTAGGCAGACGCTCAGTTGTGCAATAGGCTGCTTTTTGCAATGAACCAGAATTAACTTCATAGAAAGTTAGCCATTCCACTCACATATTGGTCAAGAGAGAATTATTGGTTCAGTGAACACTGGCATGGTGCAAATATTTTGGTTCCAAGATGGTGATGTATGAGAAGCGTATTCTTAAGCTTCTCTTATATATTTTCTTTTTATTTCTTCTTTACCTTGTTTTATCTGATTATAAAAGAAATATGTGATTCTGATACAAACAAGGAGAAAACTATATGAATAGTTTTAATAACCTCTCGCAATATAATTAACACAACTGTTTTTGTCAATGCATCTACTAAAATGATTTACATATTTATTTGCATAAAACCCTTATAAATGCCAAATACCTCATCAAATGTGCATAATCTTTGCCCACTGAGGCTCAAAATCTAGAGCAAAAACTACTGATAATAGTTACTATTATATCTCAAATTAAAAGAATATATACTAGCAAATAAAATTTGCAAAATCTTGAAGCTAAATAGATTTATCACAGAATAGTTACCAGTATAGAAAGTATAATATTACATGTTGTTATAGGTTATATATTGAATAATGGCTTTATTTTTAATTTATTTTTCTTCTTATTTTTGGTGGGATTCGTGTGCCTTTTAATTTCTTATTTTACTAATGTCTTACAGTAAGTGTGAGGAGTAAAGACAGGGATGCGGTAAAGGTAAGGAAGAAGATAAAATTATCTTTCAAGTTCCTTGAACTATTGAAGCATGTGCTAGGATAAGAAAGTTCAATAAAAGCATCATGTACTTAGCACCAGAGCTCTTAAAGGAGACGTGGAACAGAGACGGGGCAACTCTTCAGTTCTGGCAGAAGTGACTGCTGGACAGAGAACAAATCCTCCATCAGCCTCAGCACACATGAAAGACTGGGCAATGCAGATGCTACACAGTTGGGCAGATGAAGAGCTGACTGTCCAGAATCTACTGCTAGCAAGCGAGTATGCACATGCACACACCTCTGGTCTGTGTCTCTTCCCCTACCAACTGTGCAATCATGAGGTAAATGTTGGGGAAGTCTTTTAGAAAAACCATCTTTTTGCTGGTGGTGTTGATCGACCAGAAGTGGTTTTTTTTTTTTTTGAGACGGAGTCTTGCTCTGTCTCCAGGCTGGAGTGCAGTGGCGCAACCTCGGCTCACTGCAACCTCCGCCTCCTGGGTTCAAGCGATTCTTCGCCTCAGCTTCTCGAGTAGCTGGGACCACAGACGCGTGCCACCATGCCCGGCTAATTTTTTTGTATTTTTAGTAGAAACGGGGTTTCACGGTGTTGGCCAGGAAAGTCTCCATCTTTTGCCTCATGATCCGCCCGCCTCGGCCTCCCACAGTTCTGGGATTATAGGCGCGAGCCTCCGCGCCCGGCCGGAAGTGGTTTCTTGGGGCAGTGGCATTGCGTTCTGGTGACAAGATATCTTACACTTAGTACTTGTAAAAGGCATAGGGGAGTGAAAGCAAGGCCTCTTTAGGATCGAGACTAGCGGGAAAGGGAGTATGTGGATTCTAAGGGTAAGGGCATGAAAAAGCTAATTCTATATATCACCACAAATGAACTGACACATAAATGACACCTTGGCCTTTTCCACTCATAGAAACACTCACTTCTAGCTTATACTACTAAATCTGAGTTCAGCTTAATCACAGTTTGGAGTAACTATTTACCGTGCTTCTAAAGTAAAGGTGAAAAGCTACATCCTTAATAGTTTTTCCCCAATTAAATGGATTTGTATAAGCGGAAAGCCTAAAGTCTAGGGATTCTTTTCATTTTATTTGTTGGGGGAAACCTTCAAATTTGTCACTGCCTTTTTTTTTTTTTTTTTTTTTGAGACGGAGTTTCGTTCTTGTTACCCAGGCTGGAGTGCAATGGCGCGATCTCGGCTCACCGCAACCTCCGCCTCCTGAGTAGCTGGGATTACAGGCACGTGCCACCATGCCCAGCTGATTTTTATTTTTATTAGAGACGGGGTTTCACCATGTTGACCAGGATGGGCTCGTGATCCACCCGCCTCGGCCTCCCAAAGTGCTGGGATTACAGGCTTGAGCCACCGCGCCCCACTGCCAATTTTTTTTAACCTACAGCAGGTGTCCCCAAACTACAGCCCGCGGGCCACATGCCGCCCCCTGAGGCCAGTTTTATCCGACCCCCCTGGCCCCCGCTGCACTTCAGGAAGGGACACCTCTTTCATTGGTGGTCAGTGAGAGGAGCACAGTATGCGGCGGCCCTCCAACGGTCTGAGGGACTGTGAACTGGCCCCCTGTGTAAAAACTCTGGGGACGCCTGACGTACAGGATTGAAAGCATATGAAATGGTCAGGGGTAAGGCATTACACGAATCACGGACACGGTCAACAAGCATCGAATTTTACCCACTGAGGACAGAGCGCACAAAGGCCAGCTAGTCCAGCAGCGACTGTACCTTCTCCTCCAGGTCCAGGCGGGCCAGCGTGGCGACGTCCATGCGCGCGCTGTGCCTTCAGGGCGCGCTCGGCACCTTGGCGTCCGCGGCGCTCCTCCGCACAGCGCGCCCGCAGCCGCCTCACCTCCTCAGCCAGCCCGTGGCGTACCAGCAGGCCCTGCGCGCGCGCCGAGCTCGCTTCCTCAGCCAGCCCGTGGCGTCCAGCAGGCCCTGCGCGCGCGCCGAGCTCGCTTCCTCAGCCAGCCCGTGGCGTCCAGCAGGCCTTGCGCGCGCGCCGAGCTCGCTTCCTCCAGCTGCGCGCGCACGTCACGCAGCTGGCGCTGGAAGAGCTCGCCGACGCGCGAAGTCTCGGCGAAGTCTCGGCGTGGCGCCGCCTCAGCGCGGCCGACTCGGCGTCTACCAGGCGGTTTTGCGTCTCCAGCTGATGAACTTCTCGAATAACACGAGGAAGCCGTCTTTGAGTTCCTGCAGCTGCTCCTTCTCGTTGGTGCGCGCCGCCGCCTGGCTCAGGTGCAGCCGTTTGGACGCCGGCGTCAGGGGATAGGCCAGGCCGAGGCCGAGCGACGAGGCCGAGGAGCAGGCAGTCGGGGAGGCCACATTGTTGCGGGACAGCGACTGCGAGCGGAGGCCACCCGCACCGCAGGCCCCAGAGAAGCGCGCAGACAGGCGGGAGTCGTCCCCGAACACCTTGAGGTAGGAAGAGGTCCCCGAACACCTTGAGGTAGCACACTACCTGTGCTCTGAGCAGAAGCTCATGGTGCCGGGATGCGGGGGGTGAGGGGCGGGGGTGGGGACAGGGGTGCGGCTTCGGTTGGAGCTGCAGAAGAAAGGAGAGGTGTGGCAGGCAGGGCCGTATTTTCCTTTTTATTCTTGTTTTGTTGTTGTTTGAAACGGAGGTCTCACTTTGTTGCCCAGGCTGCAGCACAGAGGCATGATTATAGCTCCCTGGAGCCTCAGACTCCTGCGCTCAAGGAATCCTCCTGCCTCAGCCTCCCAAGTAGCTAGAGCTATAGGTGTTTGTCACCATACTTGGATAATAAAAACAACAACAAATTTTTTTTGTGTGTGTGTAGATATAAGGTCTCACTATGTTGCCCAGGCTGGTCTTGACCTACTGGCATCGAGGGATCCTCCCTCCTCAGACAACCAAAGCAGTGGGATTACAAGCATGAACCACCATGCCCAGCCCTTTTAAAAGATGTAGTAGTGTATCCTAGAGGTCTTACAGGGTCAGTTCACATAGCACGATCTCATACCTTTTTAATACAACCTACAAAACTATTGGATGAGTCCTCTAGTCATGTCTCTACCTTTTGAAAAATAAATCTTCTCACATTGGCTGCTGACTCATTAGGGCATGACACTGGCAGCCTTTCATAGTCTCCTTGATTATCTGGTATAAAAATACGTTCTAACACCATCTTTTATATTTCCTATTCCAGTCATGTGATAAGCCACTCCTCCAAGATGAGCTGGTTCCTTTTAGTAGGGAATTGTACTTAGAGACTGCAGTCTGGGAGGTAGGAGTGCTCGTTGTTACTGGGTTGTTCATTGTTTCTTTGCAGTGCAAAAACAAAATGTTTTGTTTATAAGATAAAATACATTTCAGAGTTCATATTAATACTTCCTATTCAAGTTCAGGATTATGAGGTTTTCAGTAAACCTCATGTACTCTGTTTCACACTGAGACTTCTGATTTTCAAGATCAATGAGATTGACAGGATTAGAATATCACTTACTTGTTCTCTTTTTTCCACGTTACCCCTAGATCTGCCACAAAATAGCAATACTAGCATGACCACCAACATCTTTTGTAATACAGTCCTTTTTTTCTTTAAGTTATTCTCCAGAGGTGGGTGCAAATATTGCATTTTACCAAAAATATAGTCTTTCTGGATTACTACATAATCGGGCAATATGGATTAAGTTTCTTGTAAAAAAAAAAAACAAAACCCTCCATATCCATTAATCCAGGAATTATACTTCTAAAACTGTATCAACAATAAAAAATCTGGACTAAATGTTATTTTTCAACATAAATTTCCTATTTATTAGAGGAAAAAAATAGAAGTAGCCTTCTGTCCAAAAATATGAAAGTAGTCAATTAAATTGTTATGATTTGTCCCTTAGAATATTATACATGTGTTACAAATAAGTAAGAATAAATAACCAATAGAACCAAATGATTTCAGCATTTTTGTAGAAGAAGAAGAAAGGCAGTAGAAGACAGATGTAAAGATATGAAAATCCCCAAATTACCACTGGAGAGCACTACAGATCATTCGAAGAATGTTAGATGAAGCCAGGTAGGGACAGGCGTAGGGATTGGGCGATCAGGGGAGCTGTGGCTTTCCATTCAAGCATACTAGGGTAAGGTCTGAGCCAGCTGAAGATGTCTGAACTGTAAAATACTTTTCTTTTTAAATTTTTTTTTTTTTTTTTTTTTTTTTGAGATGGAGTTTTGCTCTTGTTACCCAGGCTGGAGTGCAATGGCGCCATCTCGGCTCACTGCAACCTCCGCCTCCTGGGTTTAGGCAATTCTTCTGCCTAAGCCTCCTTCTTTTTAAATTTTAATCTCTGTATTGAGATGTAATTTCAAATGCACAGAAAAATTACAAGAATTAATACAAAGAACCCCCAAGCCCGGTGTGGTGGCTCACGCCTGTAATCCCAGAACTCTGGGAGGCCAGAGCCAGTGGATCACCTTAGGTCAGGAGTTTGAGACAACGCTGACCAACCTTTTTTCCATGATTAGAAGCTTCCTCAGACCTTCCCCAATGCAGAAGATGATATGCTTTTTGTACAGCCTGCAGAACCAAGAGTCAGTTAAGCCTTTTTTATTTATAAATTACCAAGTCTCAGGTGTTCCTTGGTAGCAATATGAGAACAAACTGATACAAAAAAATAGTACTAGGATTAGGGTATTGATATAAAGATACCTGAAAATGTAGAAACAGTTTTGGAATTGGGTAAAAGGGAGAGGTGGAAAAGAGTACGAAGATCTCAGAAGGAGACAGGAAGGTGAAAGGAAGTTTAGAACATCTTAGAGACTGGATAAATTGTTCTGACCAAAATGCTGTTAGAAATGTGCACAGTGAAGTCCAGGCTGAGGAGATCTTATATGGAAATAAAGAATATATTTGGAACTAGAACAAGGGTCACTTTTGTTAGGCCTTAGCAAAGAACTTGGCTGTATTGTGTTCCTGCCCTTGGGATATGTAGAACTTTAAACTTGAGAATGATGATTTAGGGTATCTGGCAGTAGGAATTTCTAAGCAGAAACATGTTCAAGATTTGTCATGAGTGGTTTAGCATCATGCCCTTGGTGCTGTTCTCATGATAGTGAGTGACTTCTCATGATACCTGGTTATTTGAAAGTTCTCAATATTCCCCTCCTTGTTCTCTTTTGCTCTTGCTTCTGCCATGTGGGATGTCTTGCATGCCCTTCACTTTCTGTCATGAAACCACTATGCATCCTGTGCAGGCTGCAGAGCCATGAGCCAATTACACATGTTTTATTCATAAATTACCTTGTCTAAGCTATTTATTTGTAGCAGTGTGAGAACATAGTAGTCCACAGTGTTACTTGTTCCCATCTTTATGTCCATGTGTACTTAATGTTTAGTTTTCACTTATAAGTGAGAACATGCAGTATTTGGTTTTCTGCTTCTATATTAATTCTTTTAGGATTATGGCCTCCAACTGCATCCATGTTGCTGCCAAAGACATATTTTGTTCCTTTTTGTGGCTGTGTAGTACACATGGTGTGTATGCACCATGCTCTTTATCCAATTCACCATTAATGGGCATCTAGGTTGATTCCATGTCTTGGCTATTATGAATAGCATTGCAATTAATGTATCTTTTTCATAGAACAATGTTTTCTTTTGTATGTATACCCAGCAATGGGATTGCTGGATTAAATGCCATTTTAAGTTTTTTGAGAAATCTCCAAACTGCTCTCCACCATGGCTGAACTAATTTATATTCCCACCAACAGTGCATAGGCATTCACTTTTTTCTGTAGCCTTTGCCAGCATTTGTTATTATTTGACTTTTTAGTGATAGCCATCCTGACCATACCAATAACAAGTCATAAAATTGAATTGGTAATAAAAAACCTGTCAACCAAAAGAAGTCCTGGGCTAGATGATTCACAGCTGAACTCTATCAAATGAACAAAGAACTGGTACCAATCCTACTGAAACTATTCCAAAAATTGAGAAGGGACTCCTCCCTAACTCATTCTATAAAGCCAGCATCAGCCTGACACCAAAATCAGGAATAGACACACACACAAAAGAAAGCTAATAGCTAATAGCCCTTATGAACAATTTTAAACAAAATTCTAGCAAACTGAATCCAGAAGCACATAGAAAAGTTCATACGCCATTATCAAGTATTATTCCTAGGCTGCAAGGCTGTTTCAACATATGCAAACCAGGAAATGTGATTTTCCACATAAAGGGAATTGAAAACAAAAACCATATAATCATCCCAATGGGCATGGAAAAAGCTTTTGGTACAATCTAGTATCCCTTTATGATGCAAAGTTCTCAAAAGACTGGGCATTGAAGGAACATAACCTCAAAATGTTAAGAGCCGTCTATTACAAACCCAAAGGTAACGTCTTACGGACTGGCCAAAGCTTGAGCCATTCCCCTTGAGAACTTAAATAAGATAAGAATGCCCACTCTCATCACCCCTATTCAATATAGTACTTGAAGTCCTAGCCAGAGCAATCAGTCAAGAGAAATAAAAAAAATCCAAATAGAAAAGAGGAAGTAAAATTATCTCTCTTTGTTGACAATATGATTCTATACCTAGGAAATCCTAAAGACTCTACCATAGAGTCTTTATTCAGTCTCTAGTCCATAGTTTTGCCCCAATATGGAGTAGGATTACTGAAGGGAAGGATTGATGGAACAATAAGAACAATGTATAGAGGGCTGTTCTTAGGCTGTGTAACTGAGAGAATAAGCATTCTTCCTGTATCTCATCACTTGCCAGGGCTGTGATGCTAGACTGCTTAGTGAGACAATATGGGTGAAGGAGTTTTGTAAAACATCTTAACCAGGTCAGGCACAGTGGTACACGCCTGTAATCCCAACACTTTGGGAGGATGAGGTGGGTGAAGCAGTTGAGGTGAGGAGTTCAAGACCAGCCTGACCAACATGGTGAAACCCCATCTCTACTAAAAAACAAAATAAAATGAAACAAAACAAAATTAGCCAGCTATGGTTGTGAATGCCTGTAATCTCAGCTACTTGGGAGGCTGAGGTAGAAGAACTGCTTGAAACCAGGAGGCAGAGTGAGCCTAGATCACACCATTGTGCTCCTGCCTGGGTGACAAGAGTGAAAAAAATAAACAAACACCTAACCAAACCACTTTGTCAAATATTGAGCCTATTTATAAGATTAAATGTTTTGTTATCATTTTATAAACATGAGAAATTATTAAAAGTACCATATCTTAAAACTATAATATGTTTTTCCTATTAAATAAATTGACGAAGGTAATGAGTTGGTCTTGTGGAAGTAAGTCAGTATTCCTTGTGTTCTCTGTGTATATTTCCTTATCTATTTTTTGTTCCTGTATTTAAAGCATTCAATTCCTACTGTGCCTTGCTTCTTCTTTCTTATTAATTCCTCTTCATTGTACTCTTCCTCTAAGTTGTTTGTGCTGGTGCCAGTGGACCAATTCTGTAAAGCTGGTTTTCCCATTATGATTATGACTTGCAAGATTATGATTTTTTTTTGTTTCTTCACTTTATTTTATTGGTCTTTGACCAATTAGGTAATGTCAAAAAGAAACAGTAATGATATCATTGGGTACACTAGACCATATATTTCCTTTCTCTAACCCAGAGGTATTCATAGTCTTTTATTGATGGTAGCCTTTAGGATAGAAATGTCACCTTAAAAAATATCTCAAGGATCTAAACTGAATTCACTTTGAAACTTTATTACTGGACATGCACAAGTATGTCAAGTCCTCAATTAAAGATGAAATATTATCTCCTTTTTCAGTCTTAAATGTCTTCCAAAGGATTTCATGGACATGCAAAATAGTTGGTTGATATTTTGGGGACTATCCATGGAAGTAATTGAGCGCACTGGCTAAGAGTATTTTTTGTGCTAATTAAATATTCCAAATTTCTGTCAAAATTACTGTCACCTATTTAATGGCTCATTGAGTTTACAGTCTATGCAAGTTCTCTTTCATCAGGAATGTTAGGACATCCATTCTAGAAATGACAAATTAGAGAGCAAGCTAAAAGGATAAAAGACCTTCTGAAGATTATTTACATTTCAAATTTTTGACATGGATAATTCTGTTCATTGATGAGATAAAGAATCTGGCCAGCTTGGAAGATTAATTTCCTTCAAAGAGTTCACTTATTTTACAAAAGTAAGGCTTGGAAACTTATGCTAAAAAAAATGATTTTGTGCATTTAAATGGATCTATGCAGAAAATTTAATACCTTTCATATAGTTGGTAAATCTTCAATAGAAATTTTTATTGCGTGTACTAAAAATAGTTGAAACATGGACTCATGAATAAAGTTTAACATTTCCGGTGTGAAAGAGAATGTGAACACATTAGAAGTTGAGCATACAGCCGGGCGCGGTGGCTCAAGCCTGTAATCCCAGCACTTTGGGAGGCCGAGGCGGGTGGATCACGAGGTCGAGAGATCGAGAGACCATCCTGGTCAACATGGTGAAACCCCGTCTCTACTAAAAGTGCAAAAAATTAGCTGGGCATGGTGGCACGTGCCTGTAATCCCAGCTACTCAGGAGGCTGAGGCAGGAGAATTGCCTGAGCCCAGGAGGCGGAGGTTGCAGTGAGCCGAGATCGCGCCATTGCACTCCAGCCTGGGTAACAAGGGCGAAACTCCGTCTCAAAAAAAAAAAAAAAAAAGAAGTTGAGCATACAAAGAGTTCATGTGTTCATTCAACAAATTATGATTAAGCAATGGCTATATGCTAGAGATTATATTGCACCATAAGTATACATTGGAGAATAAAATGGGCATTAAAAAAACTTCATTTTGCTTACAGTATAGTTGGACAGATAAAGAATAAATAAACATATAAATAATAATTCTTGATAAGGTATGAAAAAAATACTGACACAATACCATAAGGGAAGAGCAGAGGTAGATGAATGGTAATGACATTTAAGCAGAGATACAAGGGAAATAAGGACTGAGCCAGTCAAAATGGAAGGAAAGTTCCATGGAAATTGCTCTACTACCACCTGACAGAATAAAGATTTCAATCCAGATTCTCAGACTCCAAATTCAATGCCTTATTTTCCTCATTTACCTGTAACACTTGGACTGTACTTGGACTGTATTTTGCCTTAAATAATAAAAACATGGTAATCTAGATACTTTAGTCTTCAATTATTTTAAATTCTCAGTTTTTATGGTTAAAGATAAAAATACAAAGAAGTCATTTTTAAATACCAGCTCTATCTTTTTTCTTTTAATAATCTGTCCAGATTCAGTGCTAGGACATGGCTTCATGTGGCTATGACTGCAGAATTGCATGGGGTCATACTTTTAGACTGACATGAGTGGTCAAGGCAAGCTGAACAACCAATTTAGTTGATTTTGGTTTAATAACTTGACCGGTCATTGGACTGAATTGACCAGAAGGCACTGGCAAACAGAGTGAGTTATCTTTTTCTAGAGGATGCAAGCTATGCGTTGGAAGCTGTTATTAAGTGTTTCAGATTGCATGGGCAGTATTCTGCTACTGAAGTGACAAAACATTTTGAATCTACTTTATGTGAAGAATATGGTAATTTCAGGGAGATAAAGGCAGTATCTGTGTTTTCACAGTTGTACCCCTTGGACCTCTTTGGTTGTAATTGGCAAAAATTGACCCTGATTAAATTAAGCAAAAAAGAATTTCATAAAAGGATATTAAATAGTTCATGTTAGGGAGGAGATGAGAATTGAGCAAGAGAGAAAAACACAGAACACCTAGTAACTAATCAGTGTTGTATTCAGATTGTGGGGACCCAGTTGGATCAGGCTAGTATCTCAGTAGTTTGGTTAAAGTGTTTCAGAGACAGAGAGAGAGAGAGAGAGAGAGAAGCTGGATATTTCTATTATGACTGTTGTTACTGCTACTGCTGCTACTACTGTTACCCACTACATTAGTATATGACATTTAATGAGATTTTACTCTGTTGTACTAAGCATGTTATGTGCCCATACAACCTGGCAATTAGTAACATGAGTGTTTCCATTTAACATAAGAGGAAACCACAGCTTGAAGAGATTAACCTTTCACAAGGTCACAAGGCTGGCAGGTGGCAGAATCCAAAATTTGCTCTGTATGAAACCAAAGCTCTGTTCTTAATGTCTGTTCTAAATATTTCATTCATTCCACTTAAAATAAGAAGATGGCTGGTTAATGACATTCAAGGAAAAGTAGTCAGTAGGAGAGTTAGTTGGTTTTTTTGTTTGTTTTCATTTTGCTCCAGGTCCTTTCCTCCTGTAGGCCCTTGTCAATATATGCCTATGATTCAAAATCCAGTGCATGTGATTTTCAATTTTCAGCTAAATCATACCATCTACTACTAAAGACAGTAAGTAATTGACCATAAGGAAAAAGAGGAAAAGTTTCCAAGAGTTGTTTTTAAAGTATCAGTGAAACTCAGTTAAGACTATGCAACATACTGGTTATGTGTTCAAAGAAGCAGAATACTTTTCTTGCGGTGTAAAAATTATAAACACAATTTTAGAAGTAAAAGCCCTCTAAAAGGCATTTTTATTTTCATAATGTTGCCAACTCCAACATCTAGCCCTTGAAATGAGAAACACAGAATTACTGATGACTGAATTCTGGAAAGAAAAATAGTTAAGAGGGCAATTAAAAATGGTAAATTTAATATCAGATTCATGATCAAAATCAGTTACATGAGATTTTAGCCAAAAGAATGCCGAGGTTGGTAAATAGTGCTAGAAGTTCTAAGCAGTAGGATGTATTCACTGTACTAATTGTAAATCAGTCTTCTACTATTTATATTTAGCTTCTGGTGCAGACAGAAAATGAAGAAGCAAATGTTTCTCACTATAAATTAATTATCGAGCAAAAATCCAAAAGGTTCAGTTTTGTAGATAGGTAGAATACAAATATATTGACTTCCTTGAAAGTAAAATAGATAGATGGTCCTTCTTGTTTTTGTTTTTGTTTTCTTCCAAAATAGACCATTCAGTGAGCAGGACATGACTGATACAAGGGATGTATGCCATTACTAATTACATTTGTTTAAAAATGTTGCTTCCGTTTACCACCAATTGACGGCCCAAATTAAGATGGAAGAAGCTTACCTCTAAAATAAAAGTTATTTACATTTGTTATGTCTCACTCAAAATAAATACATACCTTCTGTCTGTGTAAAATGCAAACTAAAATCATTTAAATGAGGAAAGAAATAGAACTGCTGCAAATAATGCTCTGAAAAGTTCTCCAGAAAGTGGTCACAGCCTCTTGAAAACACTTTGAACCAGAGTTAAAATAAATGAGTGTGCTGTAACCTCACACAGACGCCTAATCAGATGGTCTTTGTTCTGCAGCTCATATTTTAACTAGAAGTTCGTTTCCAATACCGGCACATATTCTTCTATTCATATGTAAATGGAATTAAAGTTGTTATTCTTTCTTCCCCAAATTCTGTTTTTAAAGTAATAATAAAATTTACGAAAGAATAATGTGAGAGGTGGGTGCTTGTGGACACTTGAGTATTCTGGCATTGCACCAAACCCAGTGTCCATCTTGAAGGAAAAGCTAGTGTCTCTCCTTCCCTCAGAGATCTATTTGAACATTAAGGGGTTATCACTAATGCTGTGTGGGCTTTAGATGTTTCCGCTGATAAGACATTTGAATTTCAATGGCAGTTTTATGGCTCTCTTTAGAGCTGCCATCAAAGCTGGGGTGATGAGTCCATGGTTGCACTGCCTATCAGGAGAAAAACAGTTGTCTGTTGGTCAGAAAGGGCTGGGAACCACACTCCCTGGTTCTCCTGACTTTGCCAGTCACCTGCTGGATGCCACTGTGTAAGCCACGTAAGATTACAGGGACCTCCCTTTTTTCTGTGTGCAGACTAATAGCCTGTGGCAAATGTTGCATGCAAATTTCAAGGGCAATTGAGTCTTGTTTGCTTTCCCACTTGGCTTCTCCTTTTTCTTCTTTTTTTTCCCTCTCTCTTTTTTTGAGGCCTTGAGTTGCCAGTTTTATGTGCAATTGAGTAGTGCATACCCCAAACTAAGTAGGGCACCTCAATTGCACTTTAAAACCATCAATTATAAACATATCTACGATATCTGATGTCTTAAGGGAGTAACGCAATTCTGCTTTGATGGAGTCATTTTATACAGCTGTTTCTTCCTATTTTTACAAGAGTGCTGCGATTATTAGTTTAACCAAAACATGACATTACATTCTTGTGTGCCTTGATTTTTCAATCTGTTAAAGGATAGGGAAATAAACCACATTTATGAGTGTCTTTAGTTGTTAAAGAAGAAGGGTTAAGATGCAATTTCAAATGGATAAGTGTAGGATATCTGCAGCTCTTGCGTAGAATGTATTTCGAGTTGTGTTTGCTATTTAAAATGATATCTTATAAATATATTTATTAAAGAACTAAATCAACTTCTCTCTTTCAAGGAAAAGTTTTGTGTTAAGAGGGTCACCTGGGTTCAGACAATTACATATTTGAATACCAGCTGTGTCAACTAGCAACTGTGATTTTGAGAAAGTCACTTTCCTCTCTGCCTCAGTTTACTTTCTTAGAGGAAAGTTACTTTGCCCCACATCTTAGTCTCTCAAATGGGGGAAAAATTACTTATCTTCTATAATTGCTATATAGATGAAATTGGCTACATTGGAAAACCTAGCCTCCATTAGGCATTCGGAAATAGTGACAATGTCCACAATTGCTCAAAAGTTGTCATTTGGGGAAGATCATGTGCTTAGAACCATTGAGTAAATATTAGAAGTGCTCAAGGAAATTAACTAGGTTATCTAATAATAGGTTATTATCAAAATAAATGTATATTTCAACTTTTCAACCGTATATTGGGCTCATAGAGGCAGAGTTGGTAGTTTTCATGCCGGTTGCTTTTCCTTTCCTTACCAGCCCTCTCGCCCTATTAGAAATCCACAGGGGTGGATAAATAATCCCTCCACTGACCATGGCAATGATCCCTCTATTAGTGCTCCGTGGAGTCCATCTGTCTGTTTCCTTATCTGTGTTGCCTCATTCCTTCAGCAGCTTCCTTTTTCATATACTTTATATCATTTGCCTAGTGTAAAATTTAACAAGTGATGTTAGAGATAATAAATCCCACAACTGCTATTTCTGTTTGAAAACCATGACACAGTGTGGTGAAAGCGCCAAATAGTCCAGGGTTTGTTCTTGTTTGCAGGGCTTTCTCTTCACATATTTTACTGTCAGTTTCTTGACATTTTTGTCAGCTCAGGACTGGAGGGCATAGGTGCTGGCGGCAGGTCTTACCACATTTTTATTCTCTATTGCATTTTCAGAGACTACGAAAAAATAAAATAAAAAGTGGGGGTTAGAAGGGAGAGTAAGAAAGAACTAGGAAGGAAGATGACCACGGCAAAGGCAGAGCAGGAGAAGGGTGAGGCTGTGAAAGTCGGAATGTGTAGCTTTTCACTCTGCAGGCGCTCACCAGGGAAGGTCCTCCAGGCACCCCTGCCCCCACCCCACCTCCAAACACTGAGACAGAAAGGCGAAGAGATTTGCTATGAAAGGCATGCTATTTTCTCATTTCCTCATTATGAAAGTCAAGTAGAAGGCAAATATTTGACTCTGTTTGCAGGCTAATTTTTTTTCTTCATTTCTCACTAACAGCATTTCCGAGCTGTGGAGAAAACACACAAAACAGCTATTGTTT
Organism: Saimiri boliviensis; assembly: GCF_048565385.1. Taxonomy (NCBI): domain Eukaryota; kingdom Metazoa; phylum Chordata; class Mammalia; order Primates; family Cebidae; genus Saimiri; species Saimiri boliviensis. The sequence goes on from NC_133453.1 coordinate 139,276,980, forward strand.
TTCCTGGAACATCACCTTTGGCTCTTATCAACTCTATGGTTTTCTGCACTTTACAAGTAGGAACTTTTTCTTTTATTTTTATGTTTTATTGGTGGAAAAAATGTATGGAAGCCCCCATGCCATGACCTTCAGAAAGTGTTCTTGTAGGTGATGTCTTTTGTCGTCACCTCCCAGCTTTTGCAAACAAAGAGAAAAAAAGTGAACATATTATCATGAGCATCTATTCAGTTTTGGCCCCCAAACACTTAAATAGCATAGTAACAGTAACAACTGATTGTCCTACAGAAAATCATCCTCTTAAAAAAGACTTGTTACAATTTATTTTAATTTTCCTAAGAATCTATCACCCAAACTGTCCATGAAGAAATAAAAAAATGTTTTCTTATTGAATAAGTTATGATACTGCACATTCCCAAATTTAAGCTAAAACTGAGTCCTTTTTTTCATCAGAATATTTATTAATGTGAAAAGGGGCTACAGTCTCAGTATCAATAGTACACAGTTTCAGAAACAGAGTTCTAATAGTTTAAATTTTTGCCTTTCTGAGCACATTGTTTTACGAAACAATTGTTTATTATTAAAGTTTTTATTTAGTGAATTTGGCAACTTGCTTTCATTACAAAGAAAGTTCAAGTGTGTGATAATTTCAGGGACGGTCAAAACTTAATTTTTAAACCATTCCCAAAGTATGCTAATGTTCCCTTGGATATGAGAACAAAACAAAATATTCATTAGGGCTTAAAAATAGAACTTTAAAAATAGACTATATAGATATAAAAATATAAATACATATAAAAGATATGTAAAGAATATAAATATATAAATATATAAAATGAATATCCTACATAGATAACACTGCTGATATTAAAATATAAACAAAGTAAGATATGAACATAGAAGAGCCAAACAGAACACATATCTTGGTGAACATATGCAGACACATCAGTAAGGTAAACTATCAGAGAATTATTGGGTAAATAAGTTCCTGCTTTGACAAATTTGACAGAGGTCATCAACTGACTTCCAAGTAGGACATGTTGATTTATACTTGCAAAAAGGTATTTTTAGATGTATGTGAGTCTCTTTTGTTAATTTGCCCTTTCTTATTTTTTCTCCATTTTTTTATTGGACTCTAGATGAATTTAGTCGGTCTTTTAAAATGATTTTATCAAGTTTATAAATTTGAGAAAATTGACATCATTATTGTGTGGCTGCTTAGAGTTATGTAGTTGGAACAGAAACCATATGATTTGCAAACCTAAAATATTTCCCACCTGGCCCTTTACTGAAATGCTGACTTCTGCTTTAGATCTTTCTTTTTCTTCCTTGTCTTTTCAGTATTTATTTTCATAAGGAAAAATTATCCTTTTTATCATGAATTTTGTAAATTCGCAAATTCGCATTTCAATAATTTCTGATGACTCCCCTGAGATTTCTTTTTCTTTTTTTTGAGATGGAGTTTCGCTCTTGTTAGCCAGGCTGGAGTGCAATGACGCGATCTTGGCTCACCGCAACTTCTGCCTCCTGGGTTCAGGCAATTCTCCTGCCTCAGCCTCTTGAGTAGCTGGGATTACAGGCACGCACCACCATGCCCAGCTAATTTTTTGTATTTTTAGTAGAGACGGGATTTCACCATGTTGACCAGGATGGTCTCGATCTCTTGACCTCATGATCCACCCGCCTCGGCCTCCCAAAGTGCTGGGATTACAGGCGTGAGCCACCGCGCCTGGCCTCCCCTGAGATTTCTGTGTATCTAAGATATTACATGAAAATAATTATAATTTGACTTTCATATTTCATTATATGTATGCTTCTTTCATTGTCTAGTTCTATCAATATGTATATATACACATATATAATATATTACATTTCCTTTACTTACATATTTCTTTATATATATATTATACTGGTTTAATTTATTCTTATTTTATTAAAATACATTTTAACCAAAATGGATGTTGAATGTAGTCAAATGTTTTCCCACATCCATTGAACTAGTCATATATGATGCTCTGTTTTGACCTTCAGACCATTGTGAATTTTATGAATAGATATCCTATTTTACACCCCTGGAGGTGAACTCCACTTGGTTAGAATATTTTATTCTTTCAATATCCAGCTGAATTTTGGGGGTCGTATTTTGTTAAGATTTCACATCCATAGTCAAAAGCAAAATGTGTCTATATTTTTCTAGTTTGTGGTTTGTAAATTCTGGATGTCAATGTTATATGAGGCCAAGAAAAGTAATTTGTATGCTTCTTTTTTCCATACTCCGGATTTATTTAAGAGTATTACAATTATTTTTCCTTGGGTGAAAAAAGGTATGTACTTGTGAATACATTTGGACATTTTGGGTAACTGGGTATTATTATTTTAATACATCTGTCAATTTAATTCATTGCTAATTGGCAAAATCTTGGGCAGTTCATTATAGCAATATGAGAATGGACTAATACAGTAAACTGGTACTGGTAGAGACAGGTTCTGCTATAAAAATACCCAAAAATGTGGAAGGAACTTTGGGACTGGATAACAGGCAGAGGTTGCAATAGTTTGGAGGGCTCAGAAGAAGAAAGGAAGATGTGGGAAAGTTTGGAATTTCTTAGAGACTTGTTGAATAGCTTTGACCAGAAGCAATCAAGTCTAGGCTGACGTGGTCTCAGATGGAGATGAGGAACTTGTTGGGAACTGGAATAAAGATGACCTTTGCTGTATTTTAGCAAAGAGACTGGTGGCATGTTGCCCCTGCTCTAGAGATCTGTGGAACTTTAAACTTGAGGGAAGTTATTTAGGCTATAAGGTAGAAGAAGTTAAGTTCCTGTCTGAGATGCAGGGACTTAGTAGCTGATCTTACATGTTTCACTAGGACTGTAAAGAAGAACTATGTTGTGTATGTGGCATGCTGGCTATATCCTAAAGGACAGCAATCTTTGAGAATGAGTTTATAAGAAATATGTATTTGTGTTGTGGACACCTTGCAAAGAACAAAACCTTAATAATGTGGAAGAGAGGCAGAGTTCTTCTAACAGAATTGCATTGAGGGTAAGAGCACTTAAAGAGTCTTACAGTTAGTATGTTGCTAAGATGGTCTGAGTGGAGGGGAAAAATCATGTTTTGGACTTTAGTATCTGCTTTTGGTATTGTGGACAATTTTGAAAATGTAGATGTTGAGAGGTTATTTGTCATGAAATTCTCACTTTTGGCGGACTCTCAAAAGGCAGGTAGCAAAAATTTCAGGAAGTGACAGGAAGGAGTTATGCCCCCTAAGGCTGGCCCTGACTTCAGAATTCTTCCTGCCTTGATCTTCAAACACAAGCTCCTTCTAATTAGCATGTTTACAAGGCATAAGGAAGAACAGAACTGGTTATCAAGAATTCACCTTGATGTAGGATTCTCAAACCCACAAGGGTCGCTGTTTTTGTTTTTGTTTTTTTTCCTATCTTAAAAGGCATTGAAAGTAGGAGGCAAGGTGGGGGTGGCTAGGGCACTTTCAAGTCCTGAAAGAAGCTGTGTGGCCAGTCGACTGGGACAATGCAAACTATTCTAGAATCACTGATCTTCAACTGGACATCAGAGTATGGCTACTATTTGAATGATGACTCAAGTCTTCTGCAGCCCATTAGCTGTAAGACCCCCCCAGGCAGGTGTCTTCTCAAGTATGAAGAGAAAATTAAGCATGAAAAGTTTGTTGCATGTCTCATTTGTGATACAACTCAGGCTGAGACAAAGTGAGTTTTGTGGAGTCTTACCCTCTCTTCCCTAGTGAGCTTGGAATTGGATATTAAAGGAGAAAAACAAAAAGATATTTGTCTTAAAGGTTAGAGCACTGAACAAAACACAGTGTGTGTGGGGGGGGCAATTAACTCTTCTGTGCCTCCAGGTAGCTGTTGCTATGCTTTTTATATGTATATATACATGCTCATAGAAAGCAGCAGAAATGTAATATTCATATTAAAGTATATGGGGGAAATTGATATTATGTATATATTGTACACAGTAGTATAATTACAAAAAGAATAACAAGTTCATGTTTTGGGCACCTCAATAAGAAATGCTTTCTTTCTGTGTAGATCAAGGTAACAAGATCCAGATTTTTTTTTTTTTAATGACACCACTTAGAATAAAATAACGTTTCTTTCTCACTATCTCTAGTAATGTGTGCGGGAGGAAGCAGGGGCCCTCTTTCTGACCAAATTTACATACTTACTGAAAGTGTCAATGGTAGAGGAATTCTGGAAAGGCTTATGCATTTAAGAATGTTTTTAAAATACCTAATTTTAAAAAAAATGAGGAAGAAGAAGCACAAATTGTGAAACAAATAAGCTCTTATGTCACCAGAATCCCTCCCCTTACCTCCACTTTTTTTAATACCTACCCAAATGAGAAAAAGTAATTCAAAGTATTCTCTAATGTTTGAACTACTAAAAGCTAAGAAATTCTAAGAGAATTTAGATAAATCAAATATTTTCTTTCTTTAATTTTTAGATCTGTGATGTTATAAGAAAGACCTATGTGCATAATTGGTTGTGAACTCTCCTCCTCCTCATTCAATCTTGGAAACTAGCATTTTCAGAAATCAGTACTCCTTACAACAGATAAGAGAAGCCAGGGAGGGAAGAGTAAGGTGTTTTGTTTTGTTTTTTTTCCCACATCTATGGGCAAAAGCAGCTTTCTATAACAAAAAGCAATGCCATCTTGTTGCCTGGAATTACCATAGGTGGAACTCATCTTTTTCCCCCAAGAAGAAATTTTTAGTCACTCATCCAGTGCAATAAAGGACAGTTTTTCTGTCAATGCAGTTTTTTTTTTAAACTTCTCACACAAAAAAAGCCTAAAGCTCGAGTATTTGCAGGAATAGCCTCTCTTCCTTTCCCTTCCAAAATTGCCCTGCCCCTCACTGCATTTAACTATGGGATATTAAAGACAGTTTATAACTGATGGCCAGACATTTTATTTATTTTACATCGTCAAAAATAGTCTTTCGGTATTTTCTTATATTGCACCCTTAGGTCTTGTGAGAATATGAGGTGTGGGCACTCTGAGGAACCATAGCTGACATTCTCCTTTTTTGTTTGTTTTTGTTTTGTTTTGTTGTTTTGTTTTTCCATTTTTGCAATGAGGAGAAGTCCAGGATTCTGATATACATACGTCATCACACATGTAAATCATGTATACATATGATACACCTATGTCCCCACATGTCACCTTTAGGCTTCAGCAGTTATTGCCAAAGCAGGTTGATCGTTCTTCATCAAATCAGTAAGACTGAACTTTAACTGATAGTCGTGGTATATAAAAGTTCTGATTTGCTTTGCCTGGTCCATTAACAAAGTCTTGATTCAATGACAAGAGCTTCCATTTATTGACAACTTTCCCTGTCCCTGGCATTGTACTCATATCTCTCATACATGTCCCATGTAATATTTTCAACAATGTGCAAAGAAGGGTGGTCGTGTCCCATGTAATATTTTCAACAATGTGCAAAGAAGGGTGGTTTTCCATATTTTGTAGATAAGAAATGTCCCATGTAATATTTTCAACAATGTGCAAAGAAGGGTGGTCGTGTCCCATGTAATATTTTCAACAATGTGCAAAGAAGGATGGTTGTCCATATTTTGTAGATAAGAAAGAATAATTATCATTAAATTTTGAAGATGCAGTTTCAGCCATAATATGCATGAGAAGAGTATTAAGTTTCCACTGCTCCTGTAACAAATGACCACAACTGTAGTAACTTAAAACAACCCCATTTGTTGTTTCAATCCTGCAGACCAAAAATCTGGCCAGTGTTCCTCTGGATTCTCTGCTCAGGTTGAAACAAGATGAAAATTTTGTTTCTGGCTTCTTACCTTGTTTCTGGCTGGGTTCTGAGCAGGAGCTTAAGGTCTTCTTCCAAGCTTACTAAGATTGTTGGCAGAATTCAATTTATTGTGACTGTAGAACTCATGAGGACTTTTTTTTTTTTTTTTTTTTTTTTTTGAGGCAGAGTCTTGCTCTGTTGCCCAGGCTGCAGTGCAGTGGTGTGGTCTCAGCTCACTGCAACCTCTGCCTCCCAGGTTCAAGCAATTCTCCTGCCTCAGCCTTCTGAGTAGCTGGGATTATAGGCACATAACACCACACCAAGCCAATTTTTATATTTTTAGTAGAGACAAGGTTTCCCCATGTTGATCAGGGTAGTCTTGAACTCCTGACGTCATTCTTCATCTGCCTCGGCCTCCCAAAGTGCTGGGATTACAGGTGTGAGCCACTGTGCCTCACTGGACTTACTTCTTTAGAGATCAGGAGAGTATTTGCTGTCATTCAACTCAGTCAACTGGTTAGGAGCCTTAATTACATTTGGTAAAAATGCTTTATAAAGATACATAATCACTGAAATTATATTCTATCATATTTACTGTTCCCACTCCCAGTTGATTGGAAGAAGATTATAATGAGCATGTAAGCCAGAAACTGAGGGTTTGGGGTTTCATCTTAGAATTCTACCTACATGAAGTGTGTTGCCGTTTCCCCCCTTTGGCAATAATATGGACATTTCCTGGAAACACTGCAAATAGTTGTATTTTTAAAAAATGTTTAATAGTGTGAAATTTAATTTTCAAAAATCAAAATGTTTAACTATATTAGGACCATTTTCTTTATTTTTATCTTGATATTTATTTATGCCCATTTGGATCTTTTTATTTTTTAGATATTTTTAAAATTAGGTATAGTGTATATAGAAAGTAATTTTAGTGGTTTTTTTTTTTTTTTTTTTTTTTACATTTCTTGATTTACATTTACTCATGGGTGAGGCTGTGCACATGGGTCTCAAGTGTCCCCGATGTAACTTCTGAGTGTGTCAAACCACAAGGCCTAACTGACCTCCCTCTGAGTGGTCCTGTAGCTAGAAACAGAACCTGTTCACTTGATTAAGGTCACCACAACATGAGTATCCTGCAACTGCTTACTTCTCAAGATTGAGGTTATTGAGGATCTTTTCATATATTGTCTGCCATTTGAATGTCTTCCAAATAAATTGGAAAGTAACAGACTCATCTAATTTAATAAATGGGAAAAGACTTGAACAGTCACTTCACAAATGAACCATAATGTCATTTATGCATCTTAGCCTGGGGATATGCTATGGTTAACTAAGGAAACAAACTTCACAGCATCAGATTCCACTAGTTTGAGTCCCATCAAAATGTAGGTCAGGAATGCTAACATCTGCTTCAGTCTTCTGATGAGCTGATGAGTTATCTAATGTACAATGTAGAATATATAGATACTAGTTAACTTGAAGATGCATCACTTCATTTTATCAATAGTTCTCTAGCCAGGCAAGGTAGTACATTCTGTAGTCCCAGCTACTTGGGAGGTTGAGGCAGGAGAAACTCTTGAACGTGGCAGACAAAGGTTACAGTGAGGTTGAGGCAGGAGAATCTCTTGAACGTGGGAGGCAGGGGTTACAGTGAGCTGAGATTGTGCCACTGTACTCCAGCCTGGTCAACAGAGCAAGATTCCATCTCAGAATAAATGCGTACATACATACATACATACGTACATACATACATACAAACATAAATACATTGTAACATTAGTGATATAGGTTGAATACTTGTCACCTCCACAACTCATGTTGACATCTGGTCTCCAACGTTAGTGGTGGAGCCTAGAGGAAATTGTTTTGGCTTTAGAGCAAGGCGCTCATGAATGACTTGGTGCCATTATGGCAGTAAAGTGAGTTTTTGCTCTATTAGTCCTCAGGAGAAATGACTGTTAAAAATAACGTGGAACCTCCCTCCCCTCTCTCTTGCTTCCTCTCTGGCCGTGTAATCTCTGCACATGCTGGCTCCACTTTCCCTTCCACTATGAGTGGAAGTAACCCATGGCCCTCACCAGAAGCAGATGCTGGTCCATGCTTCTTGCACAGCTTGCAGAACAATGAGCCAAATAAACCTCTTTTCTTTAGTTTCTTTAACACCGGCCTCAAGAATTCCCTTATAGCAATACAAATGGCTATCAAAAATTAAGACGAATCCAGAGAAACATATGACTATTTTATTTATTTATGTATGTCATATTCTATAAACTTGATAAAATAACTTGGTCCTCTTATGACCTCTAGTGATACCTGTGAAATTATTACCATAAAGCAAAGAAGCAAAATAACATGACAAAATGAGCTAAATAATACAGTTTCAAAATGCTAAACTAGGCAGTAATACAAATTTAAATAAAATTAGTTTAAAAATTAGTTTTTCCTCTCTTCCAATAGCATTTCAGTTGCTTTTCTCTATGCCACTTAAATATTTTTGCTTTTATGATAATACTTTTCCCTGAGTAATAAAAGGCTGGTAAGTTTGAGTCTTACTGGCAAATATGTTTGCAGCAATTCACACAGATCATAGTTTGAGGAACATAAAAAAAGTCAACTGCAAATGAAAATTTCACTTCTCAACTTGTTGCACAAATGTATACAATCACCATGGGGTTAAAAATATATATTTCTTTTCTCACAAAGACAGCTACTCTCCCAATGTCCCATTCCCAATCAAGTTAAGAAATAAAGCCCACTTGGGTAAATCATTGCTATGCTAATGAAATCCAGACAAGCAACTTGAAACTTGAAACAGAAAAAGCAAAATTATCCAATGGAAATCATTCATTAGCAGTCCCTGGTTCATTGAAACTAACAAAATGTGGAAGCAGCATGACCTGAATGTGTCACAGATGATAATGATCTTATGCCTATGCTGTACTTTCTATGCAGATGGATCCAAAACACTTTTCTGAGTTTTCTAGGGGGTGGGAAATAAACAGTTGATCATTGCCACAATTAATAACTGCTGGAGTAACTAACAACATAGGCTAACAACTAGATTATTATTACCCAACCCTATTATTACCCAAGAGTTTTAAGAAACGTAACAGACTATCTCACTGCAACCTAACCACACCACTAGAGGAATTGAATAAAGAGAATGCCGTAATAGCAATTCATGTTCACACCAGACCTAATGTTTGCCTTTAGAATCAATCATGGAAATAACTCAATTCCTATTATCTTTAGTATGAAGAATGTTATTCGTTGTTGTTTTTATCTTTTAAGCTCTTTCTAGAATTCTACTTGCGATAATTAAACTACGTCAGGGTCAATCAAGTAAGCAGTATCAATCCCATTTTCCATCTTGTATAAATTCAGGCCTTTAGCTGTTTCTGTGTTGGAAGCACACACACACTTTATCACAGAATTCAGCTCAATCAAGGGCGTAAGTTTAGAAAAGTTACTGAGCCAATCTCATTCTCAGCTCCAGAGAGAGAGAGGAGATATAAGAACTGGTTGCACAGTTCAAAGGCAGCCTCAATCGATTTTCATTTGATTGACTCCTGCATACTGTTATCTTTGCCTGCTAGCATCAATCCATTTGAAAACATACACCAATTTCCCTCTGTAAATTAGTGTACACACTTTTTAGATGGTGTCTGATGAGACTTTGTTTATTAGGGGCCCTGCCCTTCCTTAGGGACAGGCAAGTGTTCTCCTAAGTTAGGCCATTTGAGTACTCTTTCCTTGGAAACTGTAAATAGGAAAAAACTGAGAATATTTAAGGTCATTTAGTCCAGCATGGGTACAAATCTGTTGAATTTCTGGTACCAAAGTCCTCTGGTGCTGTCCCAGTCTGCTACTTTGCGAGATGCTATGTCTCTTATGTAAGGTTCTTCATATAATTCCAGTAAAAATCCTACTGACTTACGGTTTTCAAAGCTAATATTGCTTTCAATTAAAAGCAAATCCAGCGCCCAAGCTCTATTTCTGCTACTCACAAAAATATAGCTACAAATTTCATTTCAAACTTTCAATCCGAAAGGCATTGGTTTTAAATAGATCTTTTACTGAAGTAAAATATAAAGAAAATATATAAATCATAAACATATAGTTTGGTGATATTTTACAAATAAACTTGCATATACACCATTCAGAAGTTATCAGACTTTGTCACTTGGCATGTGATTAATTTACCAGTAGCCTTGGCATTGCCTAGGAGCTTGTTAAAAATGCAGAATCTTAGCTCCTACCCAGACCTATTGAATCAGAATCTGCATTTCAAAAAGATTTCCAAGGAGATCTATATGTACACTGAATTTTGAGAAGTGCAGATATAGAACATAACCAATTCTCTAGAAATCTGCCTTATTAATCTACTCTGGTCATTACCTCCCCAAAAGTAGCCACTTTTTGGATTAACCATGCCTTAGTTTTGTCATGTTATTGAACTTTCTATAAAAAAATTCATGTTATCTACTTTCTGGGGGTCTGACTTCTTGTATTCAATATTATATTTAGAGATTCTTCCATGCTGTTGGATGCAGAAGTTTGTTCTTTTATTATTTTTAATTGCTGCATGAACATACCATATTTTTACCTATTCCGCTCCTAATAGATATTGGGATTCTTTCATTCAGGGACTGTTAGGAATAATGCTGGTAGGTAACAGCCTTTGGAAAGTGTACTGATGTATTTCTATTAGGTAAACTTTTAAGATTAGAATTGCAAGGTCACAGATATGCATGCATATCTTCAGTCATAGTGGATAATGACAAAGAGTTTCCCAAAGTGGTTGTACACTATTTACACTCCCAGTGTTGGAGTATAAAAATTATAGTTGTTGGGCTGGGTGTGGTGGGTGGCTCACGCCTGTGATCCCAGCACTTTGGGAGGCCGAGGTGGGTGGATCACGAGGTCAAGAGATCAAGACCATCCTGGTCAACATGACTAAAAATACAAAAAATTAGCTGGGCATGGCGTGCCTGTAATCCCAGCTACTCAGGAGGCTGAGGCAGGAGAATTGCCTTAACCCAGGAGGCGGAGGTTGCGGGGAGCCGAGATCGCGCCATTGCACTCCAGCCTGGGTAATAAGAGCAAAACTCCGTCTCAAAAAAAAAAATTATAGTTGTCCTAAATCATAACTGTTGATTGACACTGTCAGATGTTAGTTGGCCAGCTAGATGTGTAGCTGACTAAACCATTCTGGTGGTTGTGGAGTGATATCACATTGTGATTTTATTTATTCATTTATATATGGACAGAAATCATTGTGTGTACTTATCATGTACATAATGTTTTGAAGTACATATGCATTGTGGAATGGTTAAATGTCGTTAATTAAGAAATGCATTATCTCATATAGTTATCAGTTTTATGGTGAAAGCACTTACCCACTCTCTTTGCATTTTTTTTTTTAACAGTAATAAATAAAATATGTATTCACATGTTAAACCATAGGGCTACTGGGAAAAAATATATATATGTATTATCTCAGGATTGATTTGCTGGATGGTTCTGGCTCAGAATCTTTGAAGAGGTTGCAGTCATCCGAAAGTGTAGTGGGCTGGGGTATCCACTTCCAAGGTGGCTTATTCACATGACTAGCAAGTTGGTGCTGGCTGTTGGCAGGAGGCCTCAGCTTACAATGTAGGTCTTTGTGGGACTATATGAGTGTCCTCTCTCTTTGCATTTTTTATGAATGCAATGTATCACAACTATAGTCTCCTTGCTATACAATGAATCCCTTAACTTTTAAAAATCTATCTCACTGAAATTATACATCTTTTAACCAATATCTACCCATAACCTTTCTCCTAACCACCCAAGCCTCTGGTAACCAGCATTCTACTCTTCTCTACTTTTATTAACTTTGGCCTTTCTGTGCCTTCCTTATTTTAAGTAACATGATGCCCTATAGATTCATCCATGTTAACAGAAAATAACAGAATTTCCTTTTTTTGGTGGCTGAATAGTATTACATTGTATATATATCACATTTTCATTATTCATTTATCCATTGATTCTGTATCTTAACAATTGTCAATACTGCTACAGTAAACATGAGAGTGCAGACATCTTTTTGACATACTAATTTTGTGTTCTTGCAGTATACTTACCCAGTAGTGGAATTGCTGGTTCATATGGTAGTTCTATTTTTAATTTTTGATGAACCCCCATACTGTTTTCCAAAATGACTGTACTAATTTTCATTCCTGCTAATAGCGTTCCAGAGTTTCTTTCTCTCCACATCCTCACCCAACACTGTTCATCTTTATTCTTTTTGATAAAATCCCTTCTAATAATATAAAGTGATATCTCATTATGATTTTATTTTTCCCAGATGATTAGCAATGCGGAGCATTTTTTAAATATACAGTAAATTCTTACTTAACATACTCCATACGTGTTTAGAAACTAACTTTAAGGAAAATGACTTGTAGCTGGTAATCAAATTAACAATATTTTATTCACATTTGTTTTGTTTTAATGTCGATGGGGAAAAATTAGAATTGTTACACCTTGTTTCATAAAAAGTCATGGTTTCCAAGATCCCATTGACAAAGCAAGTGAGGAATTATTGCACTTACTGGCCATTTGTATATCTTCTTTTAATAAATGTTTATTTACTTCCTGTCACCATTTTTTTAATTTCAGGCTTTTTTTGCTATTGAGTTTTTAAAATATAATTTGAATACTAACTTTTTATTACATATATAATGTATGACACATATTGAGATATTTTATATTGTTATGTAGATTTTCTATTTATTCTGTTGACTGTTTCTTTTGCTGTGCAGAGGCTTTTTTTGTTTCATGCAATTGCATTTGTCTGTTTTTGCTTTTGTTGGCTGTGCTTTCGAGTACTTATTTAAAAAATTATCTGTAAAGGATTTTTTAACAGATAATTTTTAAAGGATTCTTTTATAGATTTAAAAAGAATTATCTGTACAGGATTCTTTTACAGATAATTTTTAAAAGATTCTTTCACAGATAATTTTTAAAAGTAAGTCCTCAAAAGCACAGCCAACAAAAGCAAAAATAGGCAAATGCAATTGCATCAAGCAAAAAAGCCTCTGCACAGCAAGAGTCAATAGAGTAAATAATCTACACAATGATATAAAATATATGCATATTTCTCATACATTAGGTATACATGATAAAGAGTTAATGTCCAAATTATATTTTTAAAAACTCAATAGCTAAAAAAAGCCTGATAATGAAAAATGAGGATAGGACCTGAACAGAATAGGAGAAAATTTTTGCAATCTGTTCATCTGACGAAGGGCTAATATCTAGAATCTACAAATAACTTAAACTAATTTACAAGAAAAAAATACAATCCCATCAAAAAGTGGGAAAAGGATATGAACAGATACTTCTCAACAGAAGACATTTATGTGGCCAACAACATATATAAAAAAAAAACAACTCTCAATGAACCAGGTATCAATGGAATGTATCTCAAAATAATAAAAGCTATTTATGACAAACCCACAGCCAATACACTGAATGGGCAAGAACTAGAAGCATTCCCTTTAAAAACTGGCACTAGACAAGGATGCCCTCTCTCACCACTCCTATTCAATATAGTATTGAAATTTCTAGCCAAAGCAATTAGTCGAGAAAAAGAAATAAAGGGCATTCAATTAGGAAAAGAAGAAGTCAAATGGTCCCTATTTGCAGACGACATGATCGAATATTTAGAAGATCCATTGTCTCAGCCCAAAACCTCCTTAAACTGATATAAGCAACTTTGGCAAAGTCTCAGGATACAAAATCAATGTCTAGAAATCACAGGCATTCCTATACACCAACAGTAGACAAATAGAGAGCCAAATCATGAATAAACTCCCGTTTACAATTGCTACAAAGAGAATAAAATACCTAGGAATGCAGCTAACAAAGGATGTAAAAGATCTCTTCAAGGAGAAATACAGACCACTACTGATAAAGGAGTGGATAAGAGAGGACACAGACAGATGGAAAAACATTCCATGCTCATGGTTAGGAAGAAGTGATATCATGAAGATGAAATATCTTCTTAATGTCATTTGATTTGCTAATATTTTGTTGAGGATTTTTCTGTTCAAAAAGGATATTGGCATGTGTTTTCTTTCCTTTTGCATCCTTCTCTGCTTTTATTATTGGTTAATACTGGCCTTGTAGAATGAATTTAGAAGTGTTCCCTCCTCAGTCTTTTGTAAGTGTTTGAGTAGAAGTGGTATTGGTTCTTCTATAAATGTTTGTAGAATTCAGAAATGAAGCCATGAAGTCCTAGAATTTTCTTTAATAGAACACATTCTATTACTTATTGAGTCTCCTTATTCATTATTGATTTGTTCACATTTTCTATTTTCTTATTCAATATTTGTAGATTATATGTGCCCAAGAATCTTTCCATTTCTTTGAGGTTATTCAGTTTACCGGTATATACTTCTTCATAATAGTCTCTCATAATTCTTTTTATTTCTAAGGTATCAGTTGTAGTGCCTCCTTTTGGATCTCTGATTTTATTTGAGTTTTCTCTGTTTTTCTTAGTACGATAAAGATTTGTCAATTTTTAAAATCTTTTCAAATAGCCAACTTTTTTCCTCAATCTTTAATATTTTTTTCATCTTTCTTTATTTCAGTCTGGTCTGAATTATATATTTTCTTCTAATTTTTGGTTTAGTTCTTATTTTTCTAGTTCTTCAAGGTGACATGTTCAGTTGTTTATTTGACATTTTTCTCCTCCTTTAGATAGGCATTTATTGCTATCAGCTTTTTTCTCAGTAATGTTTTGCTGTATCCCATAGGTTTTGTTATGTTGTTACTCCATTTTAATTTGTCTCAATAAATTTTTAAATTTTCCTTCAATTTCTTGTTTTACCCATTGTTTTTTTTTTTTTTTTTTTTTTTTTCTGAGACGGAGTTTCGCTCTTGTTACCCAGGCTGGAGTGCAATGGCGTGATCTCGGCTCACCGCAACCTCCGCGTCCTGGGTTCAGGCAATTCTCCTGCCTCAGCCTCCTGAGTAGCTAGGATTACAGGCACGTGCCACCATGCCCAGCTAATTTTTTGTATTTTTAGTAGAGACGGGGTTTCACCATGTTGACCAGGATGGTCTCGATCTCTTGACCTTGTGATCCACCTGCCTTGGCCTCCCAAAGTGCTGGGATTACAGGCTTGAGCCACCGCACCTGGCCTCCATTGTTTGTTTAGGAGCATGTTGCTGAATTTCCTTGGGTTTGTGAGTTTTCTAAAGTTTCCTGTTACTGATTTTTACTTTACCATTGTGGTCAGAAAAAAAAAAAAAGAAAACCTGATTTTGATCTTCTGAAATTTTTAACTCTTGGGTTGTGGTCTAACGTGATTTACTACAGAGAATGTTCCATGTGTAGTTGAAAAGAATTTCTTTTTAAAGATGACATTTATACAGCCAACAAACATATGAAAAAAAAGCTCATTATCACTGGTAATTAGAGAAAGGCAGCTCAAAACCACATTGAGATACCACCTCACACTAGTTAGGATGGTGATCATTAAAAAGACAGGAGAAAACAGATGCTAGAGAGGATATGGAGAAATAGGAACACTTTTACACTGTTGGTGGGAGTGTAAATTAATTCAACCATTATGGAAGACAGTATGAATATTCCTCAAGGCTCTAGAAATAGAAATACCATTTGACCCAGCAATCCCATTGCTGGGAAAGTACCCAAAGGATTATAAATTGTTCTATAATAAAGACACATGCCCACGTTTGTTTATTGTAGCACCGTTTACAATAGCAAAGACTTGGAACCAACCCAAATGCCCATCAAAGATAGACTGGATAAAGATGATGTGGCACATATACACCATGGAATACTATGCAGCCATTTAAAAGGATGAGTTCATGTCCTTTGCAGGGACATGGGTGAAACTGGAAACCATCATTCTCAGCAAACTGACACAGGAACAGAAAACCAAACACCACATGTTCTCATTCATAAATGGGTGTTGAACAATGAAAACACATGGACACAGAAAGGGGAACATCACACACCAGGGCCTGAGATGTTGGGGGCTAGGGGAGGGAAAGCAGGGTATAGGGGGATTGGGGAAGGATAGCATTGGAAGAAATACCTAATATAGATGACGGGGTGATGGATGCAGCAAACCACCACCATGGCACGTGTATACCTATGTAACAAACCTGCATGATTCTGCACGTGTACCCCAGAAGTTAAAGTCTAATAAATAAACAAATAATAAATAAGAATTTATATCCTTGGGCTGTTGAATGAAATGTTCAGTAAATGTCTGTTCTGTCTGTTTGGTCTTGGGTACAGTTTTAATCTCATGTTTCTTTGCTAATTTTCTGTCTGGGTAATCTGTTTATTCATGAAAGATGAATGTTGAAGATTTTTTACTCTTACTATATTCTAGTCAGTTTTTCCATTTGGACCCATTAATTGTTTGTTTGTATAATTGTAGTTGTTTCAGTCCTGGGTGCATATATGTTTATAATAGTTATATCCTCTTGTTAAATTGACCCCTTTATGGTTCTATATTGAACTCCTTTGTCTTTTTTTTAAAGTTTTTGAATAAAAATAATGACTATGTTTGCCATTTGCATGAAATACGTCTTTCTATCCCTCACTTTTCAGTCTATGTGTGTTCTTAGCAATAAAGTGAGTCTCTTTTAGACAGCACATCACTGGGTCTTTTATTGTTAACCATCAACCAGTTTATATTTTTTAATTGCATTATTTAGTCCGTTTACACTATAGGTAGTTATTGATAGGTAAGGACTTACTGCTGCTGTTTTGTTAACTGTTTTCTAGTTACATTTTAGATCTGTCTGTCTTTCCTATTGTCTTCCTTTGTGCTTATTTTCTTTAGCAATATGTTTTGATTCCTTGCTTTTTATTTTTAGTAAAAAATAAAAATTCCTTGCTTTTTATTTTTAGTAAAAAATTCCTTGCTTTTTATTTTTAGTAAAAAAAGTTCTATTATAGGTCTTTGTTTTGTTGTTAATATAAGGTTATAGGAAATATCTTATTTCCTCATTTGTAAGGTTTCTGCTGAAATGTCTGCTGCTAGACATTGGATTTCCATTATATGTTATTTGCTGCTTTTCTCTTGCTGCTTTTAGAATCCTCTCCTTGGCTCTGATCTTTGAAAATTTTATTTTAAGATATCTTGAGGTAGTCTTATATGAATCAGATCTGAATGGTGACATTTAACCTTTTTGTAGCTCAATATTTACCTTTGTCCAGGTTTGAAAAGTTTTTTATTATTTCTTTAAAGAATTTTTCTAACTCTTTCTCTTTCTTTACTCCTTCTTGAACACCAGTAACTCATATGTTTCTTTTCTTAATGCTATCCAGTAAATTTTGTCAGAGTTCTTTATTCCATTTTAGTATTTTTTCTTTATTCTTCCTTGAATGTGTATTTTCAAATAACCTGTCTTTGTGTTCAGGTTCTTTCTTTTGCTAGATCAGTTCTGCTATTAATGCTCTCTATTCTATTTTTTATTCTTTTTTTTTTTTTTTTCAAGAAATGTTGAATTCTTTGTCAGGCAGTACATTTATCTCTGTCCCTTCAGGGTCAGTCACTGGCTTCATATTTTTTTCTAGTGATGTCATGTTTCCTTCATGTTTCCTTGATTGTTTTTAATCCTCGTGGTCATATGTAAATGTCTTCACCTTAAAGAAATAGGTATTTATGATAGTCTTTACAGTCTTGCTTTGTCTGAGAATGTTCTTCAACAGCAAGCCTGTCAGAAATTCTAAGCAGACTGTTTATTGTAATTCCTAAGCCCAAGACTGCTGCAGTGTTAGTGGGTGCCCTAAGGCCAGGACTGCCACAGTCAATGCAGCCAGGATTGGAGTTCCCTGGACTCCAAGCTTGGTACAGCACCTTGTAGGAATCCCATAGCCATTGAGGGACACTGAAAACCCATGGTCACTGAGGCCTGCCTGTCTCTGAGGTTCATCCAGAACCTAAGACCACAGCAGTTGGCCTGAAACGATACAGTTCAAAACTTGAGTGCTTCTTGCTGGGGCTCAGCTAGTCCCAGGATAAGTCTAGAGGCACAGTCCATGAATACTGGTCTGGAGTCAGAGACCATGGTTGGATTTGTTTGTTTTGTGTGTGTGTGTGTGTGTGTGTGTGTGTGTGTGTGCTGAGTTTTACTGTGGTGGGCAGTCTCCTATGCTTCCTTTCTTTCCCAATTGGAAAACATCTCTCCTCATGCTGTGCCACCTAAGATTAAAGGAAGAGTAATTGGGACAATGTAAAACTTTTTTTTTTTTTTTGTAACACTCTTCAGTTCATCTTTTCTCGTTATTGTGCTATAACCAGGTACAGTTATCTCTCAGCTGGTTTCCTTGGCTTCTGAAAGGTAGTTTTGTGCATAGATAATTGACTAAATTAATTTTTCTGCTTGGGTACCATCACTGGAGAACCTTATTCTGCCATCTTGCTCTACCCTCTGTCCCACCATTGTGGTTTTAATTTGTATCTCTCAATTGACTGAAGCTGTTGCTAACTTCTCCTATGAATTTGTCATTTGGATATCCTTTTTTGTGAAGTGACTATTTAAGTTTCTTGCCCAATTATTAAATTAGATTAATCTATCTTTTTCTGTTCAATTTTTAGAAAATTTTTCTAATGTCTGTAATTTAGACTTTTATTTTGACCAAACTTACGTCAGCCTCCTTTGAGTCCTTTTTCTGTCTAGTCTGTCTTGAGGATCTGTCCTAAGGCTACTTAGTCCAGTTTTAGCAAAACTCCTCCTAAGTCAATTATATAAGTGCTCCACTTTTGATATCGAATCAAATTCCTTATCTCCCACTCTAAATATCTTATCACGTGGCCTCTCTTCCAAAAAAATTCTACAAGCGAAGTTAGCCAGAATTCCCTATCACCTTTTATATTTATTTTTAGTGTTTTTACATCTAGTGACACCCACCTTGAACCTTAGCTATAAATTATTTTTTCTTGTATTAGAAGTTAAGCCCAATCTTGTCTGGGTGCAGTAGCTCACGCCTATAATCTCAGCCCTTTGGGAGGCAGGCCGGTGGATTGCCTGAGGTAAGGAGTTCGAGACCAGCCTGGCCAACATGGTAAAACCCCCATCTGTACTAAAAATACAAAAATTAGCTGGGTGTGGTGGCACATGCCTGTAATATGCTCAGCTACTCTGGTGGCTGAAGCAGGAGAATCACTTGAACCCAGGGTGTGAAGGTTGTAGTGAGCTGAGATGACACCATTGCACTCCAGCCTGGCAACAAGAGTGAGACTTGATCTCCCCCCGAAAAAGAAGTTAAGCCCAATCTCTCACTCCTACTGCAAACTCTCATTATAATAGTCCCTTTAGATAAAGTCTGCCTTACCATCTTTAACAAATGTTATAATTATCTTTTTCTTTAACAATCGAATATATGTTTTCCCATATCTTCTCCCACTCTTTGGCTTGACTTAATAAACAGAACTTTTTAATTTCAATACAATTCATTTATCAATCATTTTATTTATGTTTTATTGCTATTTATACTCTCTTTACAGAACAATAGCCAGTAAAATTCCAATCTATTTTCCCTTTGTATAGTTTGAAGTAGAGAAAATCTAGAAGATAATAACTCCTCCAGTCTGGGAAGATAATATGCTTAGCTAAAAAGTATGCTGTTTTGCTTACATTGATATTAGTGGTAAAAAGAAAAAAACTACATTTGTTGTAATCTTTAATGATAAAATGGAGATTCTTCATCCAGATACCTATGATTCTAGAAATTATACAGAGCCAACCTGCCTAAATTATGAAACTACAAGTAAAATCTGCTATGGTTTCCCATTTCCCATATTACAAATGATTTCCCAAACTAGAGTGTTATGAGTTGAGAACAACTCTGGTTAGTGGAGACAAGAAGTTAATATTCATAGATTTCTTACTAGGGATATTTCTTCATTCACATTACATTTGAGCAATAAAATTAGGCAACTGCTGAAACAAAAGAATTAATGGCTAGTTTTACTTTTAAAATGTAGATTGGTACAATTACTTAATCCAAGTAAACAAGTGGCACTGCTTGGATTTAAAAAACAAAAAAAAAGGTCATGTTTTTCAAATCTTTATTACGTACCTACAGTGTGTCAGCTATAAATATATATCTGTATATCTCTCTATCTATCTATACACATACACACACATTAAGCTACTGAGGTGATTATTCTTTTTTTGAGACAAAGTCTCCCTCTTTTGCGAGGCTGAAGTGCAGTGGCACAGTCGCGGCTCACTGCAACCTCTGCCTCTTGGGTTCAGGCAATTCTCCTGCCTCAGCCTCCCAAGTAGCTCGGACTATGTACAGGCACACACCACCATGCCCAGCTAATGTTTGTATTTTTAGTAGAGACAGGGTTTCGCCATGTTGCCCAGGCTATTCTTGAATTCCTTGCTTCAAGTGATCTGCCCACCTCAGCCTTTCAAAGTGCTGTGATGACAGGCGTGAGCCACTGTGCTCAACCGATTATTCCTTCCTATAGTCTACATGCCATCATGACATGGGAGAGAAGAAGAAACACTTTCTCCCATGAGGTCAGCAGAGGCAGTGCTGAAAAAATAATAATGCAGCCAAGACATTTTCTTAGCCTACAAGGAAAAAAATTAAAATGAATGTTTTCTTCGCTCTAGTATATATTGATTTTGAAAAGACATATTTTATTGTGAACAGCGGTATAGAAAATAGACACACTCCATTAAACATATTTTCGTGGGAGACACTTTATATCATGTTATTGTACTTAATTTGATGTCGAAGAATTGAGATGGGTGGCATTATTCCTATTTCACAGATGAGACAACTAGAGGGCAGAGAAAATTGAACAAACAATATGGCCTAAATCAAATAGTTAGGAAGAGAGACCCCCCCGACTTGAAGAGTGTGACCTTCCCATTTCTCCACACTTTCTCTTCTAGTTGGGTTGTTTTCTTCACTAGAGTTAGACCTTTACATGAGAAGTTGAACACTCCACATGCACCACTGTTCACTCTTCTAGTGAAGCATTTCCATAAGCTTGTCCACCACAGTCACTGAAGGATGCTGAGAAGGATCCAGATTCAGTGAAATTCAGAGCAAGGGCTGGTGTGATTAGGAAGCTGCAGAGAAAAATCTTTCTGTAATTCCCTATGCAGCTGGTTGTGTGTCTGAACATATTTCTTAGTTTTGTCCACTCTGCCTAAAAGCAAGGTCCTAGCCTTGCTTTTAGGTTTCCTCATTTGGTTTGCTTATAGAAAAATTTTCCATTATATTGGCTCTATTCATTTCTAATCTCCAGGACAAAACATTCTTTGTTCAATAAGGAATTAAATATAGACCATAAGAGCCTTTAAACTTTAGGAAGTACTGGAACACTGGTTTTAATAATTATGTCCTTTGTGAATAATGAATGCACCTGGGCTACACCAGACCATATTTCATAAAGAGTCCTATTGTAGTTTCACTGTCTTTGTATAAAAATGAATCATAATCTGGAGTGTGAAATAGTCAGAGGAGGGGATTATGGTGGAAATAACACAGGGTCTGCCATCAGATCGCCGTCCATGTTCCAGGCATGCCTTCACTTGCTGAGAAATCTTAGGCAAATCACTCAAGGTATTTGAATCTCAGTTTTCTTTTCTCTGCAGTGTGATAATCGTACTACAAGCACATGTGCTGAGCAATAAAGATAATAATAAAGATATAAAAATACTATGCTGGCAATTCTCTATCTTTTTGAAAGCCAAACTTCCTGAGGTAGGCACCCATAGTGTCAAGACACTGCAAGGGCATCAAGTTTTGTCCAGGAGTTTGTCCATCTCCATGTACGAATCAAGCAAAACAGGCAACATGGAGAATCCAGTAGGTGAGTGAAAAATAGCTCAGGGAAACATGAGTAAATTATATTTAGCTGATCAAGCAGGTAGGCTAGAGTCAGAGCATGAAAACAAGTCAGTTCTGTGAGAGGAGGGAGAGACCATGCAAGTTGCCAAACACAGAATTTAGGAACTAGAACTGAAGTAAAAAGCCTAATTTGTTACCAGGTTTAAATGGAAATGTGTGGGCTCCATAATCAAGGAGAAGCAGCATCTTCTCTCACGCTGAACTGAGGAAAACAAGCAGCATAGGCAGGGTTAGGACTGAAACATAGCCCCTGCAGCAAAGCAACAAAGTGAAAAACCCATGGAACCAAAAACTGAATCTTTAACAGCATTCTCCTTGGTAATATAGGTTAATTAGGTTGGTGCAAAAGTGACTGGAGTTTTTGTCCTTGAGAGTAATGGCAAATACAGCAATCACTTTTGCAGCAACCTAGTAGTCTTTTAAAATATTTTTAAAGACCTATCATGTACTCCAGGATGTAGCCTTCTCCAAGTTAACCATTTTTAGCTTCTTTAATTTTGCCTCATCTTATGATTCTGAGTGGCCATTAGAGTTACATTCTTCAGGGCATATCATAATTTATCAGTTTGTAGTCTTTGGGTAAGTAAAGAGATGTAACCACAGTGCTGTTCCTCTATTCCTCTGCATTTCTGGAAACCGTACTTGGTAAGACTTTAAATTGCTTTGGCAAGAGGGGCAACTTAGATTACAAGGTCTATCAAGCCCACCCACATCTGTTGTTAAACTCTATCTCTGACCTGCATTTGTAGACTGGTCCATCTGCAAATCTCAGCCTCAGCCTAAGACATTTTGTGTACATCTAGAAAAAACATAGTCTAAAATATCGTAAAAGATTTTCCTATAAAGGGGTGGGGGGGAATAAAACTCTCTTCCATTAGTATTTCTTGTGTCTAATCCATCCAGTCAAGTTGCCAGATTTCTGACTAGGTTCATTAATTTACTTAATTATTAGATTTTATAAATAATTGAACCCTCAATTTTAAAAGCCTCAGGGCATAGCTCAGTAAAAACTTGCATTAAAATATCAATGAGCAGCTGCAATAATAACAAAAATAAAATCTATCTGCGTAAAACTGCATACTTTGTCCATGACTTTGTCTGGACAGACCAATTTATAAGAACAAGTTTAGCCTCCTGTAATTAAATAAACTTGTCAGAGCTCCTTTAGGCCTGGCATGCATGGGTTTAATAGACATGTTTTCTGCTGACATATATTGCCTCTAACATCTAGGAACTTACATACTTTAAGATGTTAGTGCTGAGTGTTTTCTGGGGGACACTGGTTTAGACATTGTGCCTGTTAGGAGTTAAGCCTAATAGCATCACAAGTCTTTGGGTTAGGTCACATAATTTATCATGACCATAATTTTCAAACTTCAAGATAAAAATATTAGAGTAGATTTTTTTCCAGCTGAAAAATTATCTGAGTCTGTAAGAAAAGGTATCAACGAGTTAATAACAATACCAACCACTCAAAATTTTGTTGATATTTTATACCTTGGATATTATTCACTGCAGCTGGCTATTCATTTTCCAAACTTTAGAATCATGTCACCTTAGCAGTTTATATTTATTTAGAATCCATGGGTCCAAAGTGATTTATGTAATTTTATGAAACACAGAGATGTGATCCTTGGCCTTGATGTACTTACAGCAGAACTTTTGTTTTGCTGTACACTCAATTATAATAATAGATTTCTTTTCCATATGCAGAAATATCTCCCAGAAATAATTAGCTGCAGACACAAAACAATTAGTTGGTTGCAACCTCATAAAATGTGGTTGTTGGTTAATTGGCTCATATTCACATTATGATATTTGCATCTACCACCTTACCACCTGCAAAATTTTAGCTCACAAAAATAGAAATGAGGTTTCAAAAATATGCCCTAGCAAGTGTAGTCTAAATATTCAGTGTGACCTACATTGTCTATGGACATTCTTAATAGCATTCAAAAATGCTCAAGCATATGGAAACATAAAATGTTAATTTCTAGACTGCAAACTCTTTTTCAGGAAGAAATATGATAAATACCAAGGGCTTAAAGCCACACTCAGTCATTGCCTCAGTTTTCTGTCTAAACCCATTTTCCTCTGTGGGTTCATTTTCTCAGGACTCTTAAACCTGAAGTCATTGTGTTGTATTTTCTTTTTAGTTTCTTTATACCTTACCTATGGTAGGGGCCTGGCATGGTAAGAAGGCTACATATCAGTAAAGCATATTTGCTTCCAGTAGATATTTTCCCTTTTCATAATAGTTTAAATTAAATTTGTCATTTTCTCTCAAAATCTCTCACTACTATATATTAAAACTACTATGTATTAACAACTTCTAGTCTGGGAATCCAGAACACATTTTTCCCCTTTAACCTGCATTGCACAATATGAAACCAGAATCCTGCCACTTAGGTTTAATATATTAAGTTAACCAAACCAGCCTTTCCATATATCCATTTAAATGCAAAGGAGGAAAAAGTGTGCAGAAAGCTGAAACAATTACAAAAGAGATACCTTGGTCAAGACTCTTACGAACTGGCATCTATCTCAACATTAACATTACTAACCACACTTCTAGAATTAAAAATGATTCAACGTGGAAGTCCTCACATCAGTGGAAAGTAAAGGGAAAACACTTAAGTGTTTCCGGAGATTCAGGTCTGGAATCTGTTCTGCCAAAGCCAGGAGCTTTGTCTGTTTAAGAAACAAGGGGTCTTCAGAGCATCTTTCCTAACATTTTCCTCTATGAAGACTGCCTGGTATTGGTTTCAAAACCCTTTGACTTGTTGCTTAAACTGCTGAGGCTGGTGTTTTTCACACCTATTTTTTCATCAAATCTTTGACTATTAGCCATTGACTTTGGCCAGTTCTGGTAATATCAGATGACAGCTGTGCCTCGTTGAGAGTTGAAGCTGCTTATCAGAAACCTGGATAGCTTTAGTGAGGCCTTGCTACACAAAGTTCACTTCAAAGGATAAAGATGAGAAATGTGTTAGGATGAAAGGGTGGAAGACAAAAGAAGAGAAAAGACACGGAGAGGAGAAGGGAAGAAAGAGGAAAGGGGTCAAGAAGAGAGAGGGAGAGAAAGGGGAGTAGAGGAATGGCAAAGAAGAAAAAAATGTCAAAGTATGACTGTGGGATAGATTACCCAACTCAACAAGCCTGAGTTTTGCTTTGTTTTCTTTTGCCCAGTCTAAATCCCCTCTTCTGGTAATCTTGATATTCTCAAAACAGTGTTTTGGGGGAGGGAGGAAAAAAGAAAAGAAAGAAGAAAAAAAGCAAAAAAAAAAAAAATTGAATATTATAGAATACCAATATGGCCTCAGCCAGATGCAGAGGGAATAGATGAAAGCTCAGCTCAGATCAGTATGCCACAGCTGGCGTTAAAAATGAATTTAGAGGAGGCTACTTGGGCAGCTGTCCTATAACTACAATACCAAGTTCCATTTACTCTTTACTGACCAGAGAAGACTTCACTGGTGCCAAATGAATGATGTTTTGAGATAGTAGTAGACATATTCCATACTTGCTTGATTGCAAAGTCCAGATTCTTTAAACTTATTATGGAATAAACCAATGTAAGACAGACTGTTAGAGACTGCAATGAAAACATCTTTTGAAAGGAATGAGAAAAAGGGCTAAGAGATGTGTTTGTGTAGTATTAGGAAAGAAAAAGTTGAAAATTATTTCTCTTAATTATTTTTAGAAAATATACTGGCAGAAGCATCTTTGCCAAAGGGAGGGAATGGGTGATTTGTGAATAGCTAAACTTTTAAAGGAGGTGGGATCCAGGTATCTACTTTATTTCCAATGATAACTTTGTAACTTATTATTTATGGACATGTAATAATTGGGAAACTCAAAGCAATACATATAGATTTATAAAATAAAAATTAAATTCTTGTTTAGAATACTGATCGCATTCATGTTTCTCTTCTACTTTCCACATATGCGATAAATGATGGTGAAGGAAAATGAAGAATATATATATAAAAAAATATATATATTATATATTTTGTAGGTATATATATGTGTGTGTGTGTGTATATATATATCTATATATCTATATATAGATATATATATACACATACCTGCAAAACCAAGAACTATCAGAAAACCAGAGATTTTGCCACATTTCTGGATGGACAAAGTGTATAGGAAAATGTTGTCCTGTGAAGTCAACCAGGAAGACAGAGCTCAAAGTGAGGGTATAGGGAACTAACTGCAGGAGGGACTGCCAGGCTAGCTGGTGGGCTCCAGAGAAGCTCTAGTATTATACTGCAAGAAAGAAGTAAGCCTGAAAGAGAGATTAATTAAAGATTAATAATCAGGTAACCCCTCCAGCCCAGCAAGCATGATTACTAGTAACCTGATATTTACTCCAGGTTAAAAAAAATCATATAGTCATTCTCTAAATAAAATGAACCATGTAGATAGAACCTGGGAGCTGGATAAGGTTTAGAATTACAGAATAATGCCTTTCTTGTGGTATTTAGGGCTCTGTGTCCATGACCCTAAATCAAAGCCTATCCATCAGCAAAACTCATCTATATGCTCTGAGCATCACATCAAACTTATTCATTCTTCATTCTTGAATAGGGACAGATATGTATCTCCAGAAAGCTGAGGAATATTTTGGCATGAAGAGAAACAAAGAGAACAAAAACAAAAGAATACAAAAACCATGAAGTATCAAATAGAATTGAAAACAAACAAGATTTTGAGAAATCAGATGAAGGAGAAAAACTCAAATTTTTGTCCTTGGAGAAATGGAAGAAGATGTTGTATTTGCCGAACAAGAACAGTCTAATATAAAAAATAAACGATAGAAGAGCCAGAAGAGTTTCTAGGAATTTAAGATACAATTGCAGGAAAAGCAAAGAGGAGAAAAGGTTGAAGAAATAACGTATATCTCAGAATGTGCAGCACAAAATGTGAAAAAGATAAGAAACAAGAGTTAACTCCAAAAGTTCAATGTCCGATTAATAGTAGCTTTATAAACAAAGAACAGAACAAATGATGTAGGAGACAGTTGGCAAATGAATAGAAAGACTGACTACACTGCATGCAGAAAGACATGCTATTTCAACATGAAAACGCCTGGCAAGAGCCAAGGAAGAGTCATGAAAATGAAGCAAAATATGAATGTGAAATTATAGAACCCAAGATACTAAAAAAGATCTTAAAAGTTACCGGAGTTGGAAATACAGGTCATCTAAAGATGTGGAAGGAGAAGGAAGAAAAGGAGGATCAGGATGATGATGAAGATGAGGAGGAACAAAAGAAGAAGAAAGGAGAAGGAAAGCAATAATTATTGTTAATATGAAATGAAACATCATGCTGACAACAGTAGAAGCAAATAAATTTGCCAAACGTTATTATTCCTAGATCTCACACTTGGAAGGGATGAAAGTTTCTGGAAACAAACCTTTTAAAGTTCACTTTAAAAAGCAATATAGTTAAGTGATTGTATTATGGAGATGATGATTTTTCTCTTCCAGTTGAATAAAAACTGTATTTGGTAAGCTGCAGTTTGGGATATAATTACAGTGACAGCATTCAATGCATTCAGAAAAAAATATCTGTATCTGAACCATTAAAATAAAAAATGATTCTGAACACAGCCTTTGATGACTTCTCAGGTGGATCCAGAGAAGGTGGCAGTGAATGTGGAGACTCTAAGACGATTCATCCCATTGAGACAAGCAAGTAAGAAAATATCTTTAAGTTAATAGTATGTACATATTATATATGTCCCTACATTTTTACAGTACTTACTAATTTAAATATAACAAGTAGCCAGTTGACTCTTTTACAATACATCATAAACATTTGTTAAGGTTAGCCAATTACTCTATGAAAAACACTCTTTGCTTGGAAAAATTATAGGATATGCAATGACTTTAGATGCAATAGAATCATGAAAGTAAAAGTAACAGTAGAGCTGACAGAAGTTGACAGGTAGATAGGAGAAAAAAGAGGTAAATGTAGAAAACTAACATGCGAAGCTTCAGTTTTGTTAAATAGAACTCTAGAAAGATAAACTTACAAGTAGATCACAAGTGAAATCCTTACCTATCATAATAGGAATTCAGTAGATAAATTTCAAGTTACTAAGTGAAGAAATAGAAATAGCATGTTAGTTGACATTTGGAGGCAAGAGTCTTTAGAATTTTAACAAAAATGAATAGAAGTGATTGTTTCTCTGAAGACAGAATGTATTTGGGGAGTTGTGGGGTTACTCGAATGTTCCTCATTAAAACTAAGATAGTTTAGACTTTATAGATTATATACAAATATACCAGGGCAGTTAGCCTTTATTATAGATGAGAATTTGGTGTTATCGATATGCTTGGTTTATAGAGAGGAAATTGAAATTCAGAGAATTTAAATAACTGCTTGGGTTTCACAGACTTTTCAGTAGTAGAAATAAAGCTTATAACCAGATCTTCGAAATGCCATGCTTTTTGGAATCTCAAAATAGGAGTGGATACTAAATAATATTTTTCCAAAATGTTTCAGATCTCCTCTCATAAATGTGTAGAATGCGTTTTAATCTAGATGTTGGTAAACTTTTTCTGGTAAAAGGCCAGTTTTTTACATTGTCAGCTATGTGGTCTTTGTAGAAATCACTCAACTTTCCCACTGTAGTGCAGCAGCTAGAAGACTATATGTAATTGGATGAATATGGTATGATTTGGCTTATGGACTATAGTTTTCCAACCCTTGGATCAATAATTTAATTATCTCTTTTAATTTTCATTCCTAGTTTCAATGGCAAAGATGGCTATGCAATATTTTCACTGAGCCTATTCTGTAATTTTCCTCCAATCCTGTATTAGTCCGTTCTCACATTGCTGTAAGGACATACCTGAGACTGTGTAATTTATTTAAAAAAGAGGTTTAATCGGCTCACAGTTCTGCAGGCCGTTCAGGCTTCTGCTTCTGTGGAAACCTCAGGAAACTTAAAACCATGGTGGAAGGCAAAGGGGAAGCAAGCATATCTTCACATGGTGGGCAAGAGAGAGAAGGGGGAAATGCTACACACTTTCAAACAAGATCTGAAAAGTCTATCACAAGAACAGCAAGGGGGAAGTCTGCCCCCTGGATACGATCACCTCCTATCAGGCCTCTCCTGCAATATGGAAAATTACAATTCTGTATGAGATTTGGCTGGGGACACAGAGCCAAACCATATCATTCTGCCTCAGCCTCTCCCAAATCTCATGTCCTCAAATTTTCAAACACAGTCATGCCTTTCCAATGGTCACTCCAAAGTCTTAACTCATTCCATTATCAACTCAAAAGTCCAAGTCCAGAGTCTCATCTGAGACAAGACAAATCCCTTCCACCTATGAGACTGTAAAATCAGAAACAAGTTAGTTACTTCCAAGATACAATGGGAGTACAGACAAAACTTAGCTGTCTGGGTACCACCATAAGTATCTGGAAAAGATCTAAGGTTTACAGTAACGAAATGTATAGGTGTGTATGGGAGTCCTGGGGGTTTTGAGTAAGACTGTGGCAAAACCATTCCCGATGGTCCAAATGGATCCTTTGAGAAGTCAATGGGGATAGGAACATGAAAAGAAGTAATGAGAAGCTGGGATACCAATTAACCAGTTCACTGATCAGAAGGCTCAGAACATTCTAGTTGATACTACTTCCTATAGAAAATAATTATTTGGGACAAAAGGAAACAAAAATAAACAGGAGAAGGAGAAAAGAGAAAAAGCAGTGTGAAGGAGGACAGTAGAATGCAACACAGTTAATGACAGTGGACACTCTCCTGAAGGTGAGCAGCATCTGACATCAGAGAATAGAAGGGCACAGTAGTGAATACTTATTGAGCATTTACCAGTTAGAGGTGCTAAAGTGAATAATTTACTTTGTTAGTGCATTATCTATTGACAACAATCTGTTGAGTATTCATTTTTATTCTCACTCTACATATGAGTCGAATCTCTTACAGGTTACTTAACTTGCCTTAATTTCACATATGGTAAGTGAATTTTCAGTCAGGGCCTTGTGACCCAAATGCCTATGCTCTGTCCTCTGTGCTGTTCAACAAAGAGAAACTAGAATATCTGGCCTGAGAGTGTTAGCAGAAGGCCACCCCTGGAGTTCAAGTGGGCTTTGGCTAAACAGGGATCTGTTCCTTAATGGGTTCTAAGGGTATTCACATGATATTTTAAAAGGATGTCAACCAGTATAGACCATGGGTTTAAGGTACAAGTTGGAGAAGAATTAGATTATTAATACACTTGATGAAAATAGTCTCCAACATAAGGTCATTTTATTTTATTTAAAAACTCAGGGAAATGTGTTAATTAGTTTTAGAATATTTTCTATAAACAGAATTACAGATAAAAAATGTTGCAATGCAAATCACTCAGACATTCAGAATACGGAAATTCTTTATGTAAAAATGATGCATTCTCTGTTGATGTCAGGTAAGATCATTTATTTTTCATGTTTTTTGTCCTGTAAATATTATGTCTTGTCACTCATAGATAATTGATAACAGGATTGTCCACAGTGAAGACACTTTATTTTCCCACTAATGCTGTGTGTATACAGGGTTTTGGAGCCACTCCCATATACGGTTCTTCTGTCAGCAAATACCTCTTACAGAACAGGGAAGTTTACAGGAACAAAAATTATTGCCCATTGTGTTTTCCTTAACACCATGGGCCGGATACACAAGAACTGAGTTTCCTGAAACATGGTGACAGGAAAGTTTACTTTGCCTATGACAAGAATGAGAGAAAATAAAGGGAGAGAGAGGAAAGGAGGGAAAGAAAGCGGGGGGGGGGGGGAGGGAAGGAAGAAAACACAAGGGAAGAGAGGGAGCAAGAGAAAAGGAGAAAGAGGAAGGAGAGGGGGGAGAGTGAAAAAGGGAAGGAATGGGGAAGAAAGGAAGAGAGGGAGGGAGGAAGGAAGAAAGGAGAGATAAAGCAAAAAGATGCTATTGTAGAGGAGGAAAATTTTTCAATGACTGGTGTTTGTGAATGAGTGAGAATTGGCCTGATAGATGACACTGTGCTGTGTGAACTGAGCAGTGACTAGAAGCCATAAGAGTTGGGTTGTATTCTCCACCTTCTTAGATTCTATTGTCTGAAGCAAGTCTCTTTACCTTATGCACTTCCTTTTCCAACTTGAAATTGTTAATGTAGAGGAAAGCATGCTGACACAGTCTAAGAGTGCGACATTGTGAACACTTGTGAAAGACTCGAAATAGTTAAAGGCATGGTTAGGCTTGGGACTGGCTTACTGAGGCCACATGTTTTCCCAGTGTATGACCTGCAGGCACACACCTGGGTGCGGTCAGGTTACAGCATACTCCCTCCTACTCACAGGTCAGGCCCTGGTCAGTGATAGATCCAGGACCCTCCTTAATTAAGCGTACCAGTCACCTAAAGCAACAAGAGAGTATTTGGGAATATTGGATGTCACTCAGCCTCTCTTTAGACTTCCTTTCCCTTTAATTATTTCAAAAGGAAAACATTAACTGTTTTTTTTTTTTTCAAGTTAAAAATAACAAAAGCAAAGTCCCTTAAAGGAATAGGTATCTGTAAAGATTAAGTAATGGCTTCCTGGACTCTTAATTGCCCTGTATCTGATGCTAAAGTTGATGTTAGGTTGAATTTAGGCAGGTCTGAAATTCCCACTTGCTTGCCTCTACTGATGCCTCATTTGGAAAATGTCAATGATCAGTTCCTATCTCGTTTCCTGAGGGGGAAAAAAAAAAAAGTTTGGAAATTCTTAGTTGATTTCATCTTACTTAGAATCATTTAGTTGCTGTTGCTGATGCTGCTCCTTAGATGTAAGCAGCCAGTGACTGTTTAAAAACATTAATGCTGCTTTCCTATTCAAGGAGAGATTTTCTTCAGAAAGGTCCCTAAATCACTAATGGCTTTCAGGAATTTATCATATCAAAGAGAAAGGAGAAACACTTTCAGTTATCCAATGGGAATTGCAGGTATATGGAAGGGCCTCCCTCCAGCTCAAAATTTGTTGAGTCAGTTGCAAGTTTATAATCAATCTCACATAAAATATGTCATGAGAATTTAAATATGAAAGAGGCTTTGCTTCTCCCTTCATTGGAATGTAGAGTTCAGAAGATAAACTAAAGGAATTTGATTTTTTTAAAAGCTCTAATTAGTGACTGTTAACCTGCACGAATTTTCTTTTATTCATCCTCTTGTTTCATTTCATAGATGCAGATTTCATTAATACACACACACACACACACACACACACACAGACACACACACACACACACACACACACACGCTTTGAAACAGAGTCTTGCTCCATCACCCAAGCTGGAGTGCAGTGGCACAATATAGGCTCACTGCAACCTCTGCCTGCTGTGGGTTCAAGCGAATCTCCTGCCTCAGCCTCCAGAGCAGCTGGGACTATAGGTTCATGCCACCACACCTGGCTAATTTTTATATTTTTAGTAGAGATGGGGTTTCACCATATCGGCCAGGCTGATCTCGAACTCCTGACCTCATCATCCACCCACCTTGACCTCCCAAAGTGCTGGGATTATAGGCATGAGTCACCACTCCCAGCCATATTAAAATATTATTGAATAGTGTTTACAGTATCAGCTGTAGAATATTACTTAACACTTTGCTTTATTTGAATTTTTCAACAACCCCTTGATATCTGTATTGTTGTTATTAATAACCCTATGGGGAAACAAACATTTGGGGAAGTTATGACTTGCTCAGGACCACACAGTGAAACCCACTCTACTCGAAACTTGAAAAGCTCACTTTTGGTTGTTTGCTAGTACGGAGTCTTCAAAAGTGAAGTCTGAATTCAGTAACTGTTCTACCAGTTCTTTTAATGCTTTGCCCTTTTCAACGATCTTCTTTTAGGTACCTGGTGACTGTTTTCCAAGACATCCCCAGCCCTCTTGGCTAACATTATAAACTCTGAATTTTTACCATAACTCCTTATTTTTGAGCATTGTTTCCAATTCTCTCTTCTTTTCCTCTGTTCAAGGTGACAATCATCTAATCTGAAAAACTGAAGTGCACTTATGTCACTCTGTGACAATAGCATAATTGCCTGTTATATCCTGTATTTTTGTAGTTTAGCAGAGTTCTCCTAAATAAAAATTTTAACCCAAAAAACTTAATAATGATGAGAATTAAAAACAGAGAGATTGGCTAACATACTGTTAATCTGGTAACCCACCAAACAAATAATTTATGTAGGCAGTGATGCCCAAATACGAAGACTGATATTTAGATCAAATTTGTTATTAACATTATTACTTAGCATAAGCAATTACTTATTATTAACATAAGTAATTATCTATATTATTCATATATGTAGCTCCATGAAAATATTATAATGCACTAGTGAAATGAATGAGATCAGATTTTGGTTGCCCTTATAGGATGAGATGTAGTATTTAGGAAGATTGTCTAGTGTTAGTGTAAGAAAGAACTTGGTTTAAGTCCCAGTTCAGTCACTTATAAGTGATGTGATCTTGAACATGTTCTTAATTTCTTTGAGTCATCATGGAAGGAAGAAAGGAAAGGGAAGGGAAGAAAAGAGGAGGGGAGGGAAGGAGAGGGGAAGGGAGGGAGGGGAAGGAAGGGGAGAAGAGGAGGAGAGGGAAGGGGAGGGAAGGGGAGGCAAGGGAAGGGAAGGCAAGGGAAGGGAGGGAAGAAAGAGAAAGGAAAGAAAGAAAGAGAAAGAAAGAAAGGTTTTATATCCTCTGCAAAGAGAATAAATTTGAGTTAAAAATGTAGTATAAAAAGATCTCAGGTTCAGAAAATAAGAGGGTAAATATTTTTTAGATGTGGATTCTCCCTAGGGTGAGATATTTCATATACAGGAAATGACAATAAGCCAGCCACTGTTTTAAGAGAGATGTAGAGTTTTTTTGCATCAAAAATTAATTCTGTAGCTTCAAATTAAGCTCATCACATGTAAAGCAAAGTTTAAATCTTTCTTAGTCATTACAATAAAAGTTACAGTTTCAGGAACACATTGTTTCTATTGGACTCTACACTTCACTGGCATAATTAAGACTCATCTAGAGTAGAATCAACTTTGACATGTGGCAGGAGAGGCTGTAGTTAATTCCTTTTCCTTATTAGCTCATGACCTCAGATGTGTTGAGATGTGTTTCTGTGATGGAGCAAGGAAGCCAGGTTTTCTTCCCCCATGTTGTAAATATCTCCATTCTCAGGCTTAGGCTTTCCTGCAAGAGTACAGCCACTCAGAGGCTGGCCTGCTCCAGGCCTTGTCTTGATAATTTACAGAACTGTCCGACTACAGCTTGAATGGGTCCTCAGAAAAAATGGGGCTTAACTTCCCAGCAAGTGTAGATGCTGTCTCTGCAATCCATAGATGACCACTCTAGGAAAGAAAGAGGAACATTAATATAAATTTATTTCTGGCTGGGCATCATGGCCCATGCCTGCAACCCCAGAACTTTAGGAGTGGTGGAGGCAGGAAGATTGCTTGAGACAAAAAGTTCAAGACCAACCTGGACAACATAGCAAGACCCCCATCTCTACAGATAAAATAGCCAGACATAGTGGTGCAGGTCCACAGTCCTAAGTACTCAGAAGGCCTAAGCAATCAGGAGGATTGCTTGAGCCTAGGAGGTTGAGGTTACATGAGCTATGATGGTGCCACTACTCTAGCTTGGGCAACAGAATGAGACACTATAGCTAAAAATATAGGTATGTGTGTATACAAAAACACACACACAGTGTTAGGCCATTCTGAGTTTTTTTTTTTTTTTTTTTTTTGAGACAGTCTCATAGTGTTGCCTAGGCTGGAGTGCATGACTCAGTCTTGGCTCACTGCAACCTCCACCTCCTGGACTCAAGCAACTGTCATGTCTCAGCCTCCCAAGTAGCTGGGATTATAGGCATGCACCACCACGCCTGGCCAATTTTTGTATTTTTCATGGAGATGGGGTTTCACGATGTTGGCCAGGGTGGTTTTGCATACCTCACCTAAGGTGATCTATCCTCTTTGGCCTCCCAAATTGCTGGGATTATAGGTGTGAGCCACTGCACCCAGCCTAGTTAATTCTTGCATTGCTATAAAGATATATCCAAGACTGGGTAATTTATTTTTCAAAACATATTCAATTGGCTGACAGTTCTGTTTGCTTTACAGACGTCATGGGGCTGGCATTTAGTTGGCTTCTAGGAAGGTCTCAGGAAGCTTACAATCATGACAGAAGGTAGAGTTGAGTAGGCATGTCCCATGGTGAAAGCAGGAGCAAGCAATAGAGATGGAGTCAGGGCAGAAGTGCCACATGCTTCTAAATGACAAGATCTCTTGAAAACTCACTACCATGAAGATGACACCAAGCCATGAGGGATCCATCCCCATTATCCAAACACCTCCCACCAGTCCCTACTTCCGTGGAGATTACAATTCAACATGAGATTTGAGCAGGGCCAAATATCCAAACTACATCACTCTGCCCTTGGTACCTCCCAAATCTCATGTCCTCTCACATTGCAAAATGTTTTTATTTTTGGTGGAGAAGGGGTTTCACCCCATCTTAACTCATTCCAGTATTAACGCAAAAGTCCAAAGTCTCATCTGAGACAAGGCAAATGCCTTCTGCCTATGAAGCTGTAAAATCAGAAACAAATAGTTACTTTCAAAATGCAGTGGAGAATCTGGGCACAGTGGCTCATATCTATAATCCCAGCACTTTGGTAGGCTGAGGCAGGTGGATCTCTTGAGGTCAGGAGTTCGAGACCAGCCTGGCCAACATGGTGAAACCCCATCTCTACTAAAAAAATACAAAAATTAGCTGGGTGTGGTGCCCCACATCTGTAATCCCAGCTACTTGAGAGGCTGAGGCAGGAGAATTGCTTGAACCTGGGAGGCAGAGGTTGCAGTGAGCTGGGATTGTGCCACTGTGCTCCAGCCTGGGTGACAGAGCAATACTCCATCTAAAAAAAAAAATACAATGGCGATAGAAGCATAGAAGCATTCAGTAAACATTCCAGTTTCAAAAGGGAGAAATTGGCCAAAAGAAAGGGGCTATAGGCCACATGCAATTTTGAAACCCAACAGGGCAGTCATTAAATCTTAAATCTACTTTGACTCCATGTTCCATGTCCAGGGCACACTGGAGCAAAGGATGGGCTCCCAAGGCATTGGGCAGCTCTGCCTCTGGGATGTTGCAGAGTTCTGCCTCTGCAGCTGCTCTCACAGGTTGTTGGGCACATGTGGCTTTTCCAGGTACAGGTGCAAGCCACAGGTGGATCTCATTCTTGAGTCTGGGGGAAAGTTGCCTCCTTCTCATAACTCCATTAGGCAGTGCTTGTGTGGGGCCTCCAACCTCACCTTTCCCCATGGCATTGCATTAGTAGAGGTTCCCTGTGGGGGCTCTGTCCCTGCCGCAGGCTTCTGCTTGGACATCCAGGCTTTTCTATATGCCTTCTGAAATCAAACTGGAGTGTGCCAAGCCTCACTGACTCTTGCAGTCTCTGCACTCATAGGCTTGATATCATGTGGAAACTGCTAGGGCTTAAAATGACTTGCTTGTACTCTCTGGAGTGGTGACACAAGCAATATCTGATGCCCTTTGAGCTGAGGCTGGAGGTGGATCAGCTTGAATGTGGGGAGCTGTGTTTTGAGGCTGCATAGGGCAGCAGACCTGGACCTGGCCCAGCAAAACATTCTTTCCTCCTAGGCTTCTGGGACAGTGATGGGAGGGCATACCTTGAATGTCTTTGAAATGCCTTCAAGGCCTTTATCCCATTGTCTTAGATATTAGCACTTGGCTCCCTTTTAATTATGCAAGTATCTGTAACAAGTGGTTGCCCTAAACCCTGCTTGAATTACTTTCCTGAAAAAAAAATTTTCTTCCTCTGCCACATAGCCAGGCTGCAAATTTTCAAAACTTGAAGTCATTTCTTTGCTCCTACATCTGAGCATAGGCTGTTAGAAGCAACCAGCATCCTTTCCTGCCTGCAAGTTTCCTCTGACAAATGCCCTAGGTTGTTGATCTTTAGTTCAAACTTCCATAGATCCCTAGAGGATGGACAAAATGCAGCCAAGATCTTTGCCAAGGCATAGCATTCATGAACTTTGCTACAGTTCCCAATAAACTCCTTATTTTCATCTGAGATTTGACAGTCTGGACTTTATTTTCCATATCACTGTCAGCATTTTGGTCATAACCACTTAGTCTCTAAGAAGCCGCAAACTTAGCCTCATCTTCCTGCCTTCTTCTGAGCCCTCCTAAGTAGTATTTCAGCCTCTGCTGGTTAGCTGGTTCCATAGCTACTCCTGCATTTTCAGGTAAATTTATAGCAATGTTTCACCCTTTGACACCAATTTTCTGTGTTAGGCTGATCTTTCGTTGCTATAAAGAAATACCTGAGTCAAGGTAATTTATAAAGAAAAATGGTTTAATTGGCTTGTAGTTCTGCAGGCTTCACAGGAAGCATGGTTCTGGCATTTTCTCAGCTTCTAGGTAGACCTCAGGAAGTTCAATCATGGTTGAAGGCAGAAGGGAAGTAGGGATGTCACATGGTGAAAACAGTATCAAACAGGAAAGAGAGCGTGAAGAGGGAGATGCCACTCACTTTTAAATGGCCAGGTCTCACAAGAACTCACTATCACGCAGACAGCACAAAGCCATGAGGGATCCACCTCCATGATCCAGACACCTCCTACCAGGTCCCACCTCCAGCACTGAGGATTACAATTCAACATGAGATTTGGGTGGGGACAAATATCAACATTATGTCACACATACGCATGCACACACACACACGCCACATACATTTATTTCTCTAAGCAAAGAGTGCTACTCCACATAGGCAGCAGCTTTTAGTCCTACCTCATTTCTGTGAAGGTATCAGGAGTTACCTGTACTTAAAACAAAATATAGACCTGATTCCTGAAAATATTAGTAGGAAGATTAGGAAACCACTCTCTAGAAGAAGAAGGGAAGGACATTTAAATTAATTTTTTTCCTAAGTGCAACTGAGTGGTTTCTTGTTCAATAAAGATTTCAACAAATAATTGGCTGTTTTATTTAAAATGCAGTTAAGAAAGAGAAAATACCTTACGTCCTGGTTAATAAAATTTTTTAAGTTATTGCACTCCTAGTTTGTTTTTGTTTTCTTTTAAACTTATTTAGTTAGTTATTTCTTGTGAAGGAGTTTCACTCTTGTTGCCCAGGCTAGAGTGCAATGGCGCCATCTTGGCTCACCACAACCTCTGCCTCCTGGGTGTAAGCAATTCTCCTGCCTCAGCCCTCTGAGTAGCTGGAATTACAGGAATTCGCTACCACGCCTGGCTAATTTTGTATTTTTAGTAGAGACGGGGTTTCTCCATGTTAGTCAGGCTGGTCTTGAACCCCTGACCTTGGGTGATCTGCCTGCCTCAGCCTCCCAAAGTGTTGAGATTACAGGTGTGAGTCACTGCACCCGGCCAAAATTATTTTTAAACGTTTTTCTGCTTATAGAAGTGTTTTGTGCTTACTCTAGATAAATCAGGAATTATAGAAAAGAGTGATGAAGCAATACAGATTACTCATTATTCCTCCATTTACTTAGAGTGAAAGGTTATTAATATTTTGGAGTTTGTTCTAATCTCCCTCCCATGTGTTTGTGTGTGTATATTGATTTTACAGGAATAGCAACATATTTTGTCATATGTGTTATCTGCTTTCATTCATAGAAAGTAATTTCATACATACTTCTTAATGCCATTTAATATCATTAAGGTAGATTATTACCAGCTATATATTATCCAGCAGTAGCAGTATATACCACCCAATTTTTGATAGCTTGCAGTGGTAACATTTTACATCAACTGGGAGAAATTGGATTAATTAAGCATTGATGATAGAAACTTCTTTTAAGGCTGAGAATAGGGTTAGGTTCTCACCCCACATTATAGACTAAATAAATATCTATTATGGTTAAATGTAAAAATTAAAATATAAAACATTTCTAAATATGCAGTAAAGCATAAAACAAAAGACTATTAAATTATAATTTGAAGAATTTCTGTTTAACAATAGAATATTTTAATCAAATTAGGAAAAATATTTGTGACACTTTAATAGCCAATATATGTAAATGGGTAACATAACTAACATATGAAAATAACCACAAATTAGAAAAAGATGAATACTCTAAGGAAAAATTTGTAAACCACATTAGGAGGCAAATTTCAGAAAGGAAATGCAAAATATTCCATTTCAGTAGCAATCAAAGAAATGTATTCCTCAAATGCCATTTTCTATTCTTATTGATTTATTTTTTCTTCAAATCACCACTTGACATTACAGATATGAATACTATTATTCTAGATATACATTTTTTCCTCAGTGAAGTATAAGTTACATAAAAACTTGTGCTTTTATTCATTGTTGTATATCCTCAGTAACAGGCCTGTTTTAAGGTGTGTATCAGTCAGCTATTACTATATACCAAATAATCTCAAGTCTTAGTGCCATGTAACAGTAAGTACTTACTTATTGCTCAGTCAGCCAAGGTGACTCAGCTTCACGGTGCAAGTTGGCTTATCCTGTTCCTGTGACCAGCAGGCAGAGTGGGGCCTACGCTCTTCAGGGGATAGAATAAATACAAGAAAGTATGACCAACCATGAATTCTCATTTTAAATCCCTCTTACATATCTTCTAACTACACATTCACTGAAAAAAATCACAATATGAAGCTAATCAAGGGTAGGAAGCTAAAATCAAGGGTAGGAAAGTATACACACCTATGTACACACATGTATGTACATACATACACACACACACACACACACATATATAGAGAGAGATAAAACAAAAATATGTTACATTTACTTATAATTAATATGCTAAATTGCAATAGGCAATGCTAATGAAAATGTGCAAAAGTGAGGTTTATATCCTTTTTTGGTCCAGTGATTTATTTCTATGAAATGAACAACTACAAGCAGAAATGCACTTAACATTTTTTTCTATGAATGTCCATTGCAGTATTATCTCTATTACCAAAAAAAAATTGGAATTAATCTACCATTATTCTAAGATGGGTTTTTCTTTTCTTACTGTATTTAATTTGACCTAATATAGCCAACATTTCTCGTTATTACCTATGATGGCTTGCAACTTTGGCCAAATGAGACATGCATTTTTTTTCCCCTAGGAAATCTTCTACAACTATTCAAGTCCATTAATTGATAAATCATTGATGAGTATCTGATGACTTTTAAGAATAAATTAGTAATATTCCTTCTGTCCTGGAATTGATCAAATAAACAGCTTTCTGGGGAGAGAATGTGTCTATAAAGGTCACAGCAGATAAAAAATATGCAGTGATAAAGAAATATGTTCTCTATATTAAAGGGTCCAGACCAAGAACAACTAACTCAACTGTAACAATCAGGGCAGAACCCTCAAGGAGGAAATGTTAAAATCCATGCATTTTGATAAGAAATGGTAAACATTCACAAGGATTAGTCAATATCAGTAATATTAATAACATAATACCTTTGAAAATGTCAAGATTACGTTAATGTATTTTACCCATGGCTTTTAGTGGACATCTTCACCCCCACTTCTGGGGAGGGAAGGGGTTACCCTTTCTCTGAGTCCAAACCCTCTGGAGAAAATACGATGTGAGCTTTGTTAAGTGACCCCAACAAGGTACAGGGATGAATATTAGCTACTTACGGTTCTCAGTCCTGGTTTTACTTTCTATTTTGTTGTCCCAAATATATGTAGCAGCGAGAGGAGAGGAGGGTTCATTCATTTATCAAGGTTGGTTGGGAAAAAAAAGTAATTGTAATTGAATAGTCTTCTCTTATTTCATAACATCCAAAATATAAACTGATGGAAATCACTCATTGCCAAAGGCCGCTATGACAGGCAGAAGACTATTAAGTAGGTGGCATGGCAAAGCCACTGGGAAGCTAATAGGTATTGTATTTTATTCTTTCTTTTGTTCATTTATTAATTTGTTTAGCAAATATTGCAAGAACTATTGGAAGACTGACTCCTTAGTTTCTAAGTTTCTTTAGAATGGTTTAGGATCATAAACATATTTGCTATCATGATCAGTTAACACTTAATTATTATTGTCAAAGAGGATAGTAAGCTATCTTCAAAACAAGGCCCGTCCACCTCCTTGCTTAATGGGTTAGAAACATTGCATTTAAGAAACAGGAGTTCATTCTCCTGTCACAAAGAATTTAAAAGACCAAATCAGAATTAAGTGAATCTAAGTATTTTCTTCTTTCTGAAAATATAAACAAATGGAGGGTCACTTAATTCAAAGCACCTGCTACTCCTTTTGATTAATTTTGGGTAAAAGTGGGCTTTGAGAGATGGGCCTAGGACCCCTGATTTGAACAGCATCAGCAAAAAAAAAACAAAAAAACAAAACAAAAAACCAACAACCCAACTTCTCTTTATCTGGAATTAACTACAAATTCAATTAGAATAAAAATCTTAACCCACCCCATGGAAAAGATTTTACACAAAGAAAAGCAGATGTTGCAACAGTATTGAGAGCACTTTGCTTAGAAGTGTATGGAATTTTCCATCTTGTAAGCCCAATCACTGGTGAAAGATACGCAGAGCCAGCTTCTTTAACTCACAAAACAGCTTCCATTTCCCATGCTCCTTTAATTAGATTTACTTCTTTAATCAAAGTAGTATTGGGTTGAAGGAAGGAAGGGCGGGGATGGAGGAGACTTTACTTAATACTGGCTTAGCAAGTTTAGAGAAGGATGTAGGGTAAAAGGTGGAGGTCTATTTTGGAGTTATTTTACAGATAAAGCTTTTCTTATTTATTATGAGTTCAGTTAGAAAAAAATAGTAATAAAATTAATTGCTGAAGGTTATGCTGAGATCATACCTTAGTTCTATTTTCAGCTTTGAACAGATTATAGAACAATGAAGCATAAATGAAAATTAGAAAACATAAATGAACAGACATTCTGTAGCACTTTTTCACATTGGGATGAGAAATGTGCAGAATGGCCTATGAGGCAAGTTTATAAATGAAGACAAACCAGGATCACATAGGCCACCCATGGGGAATAGAACATGGGGATAGAAGGAGCCTAGAGGGGCTTCAGTGACCTCTGGTTTCTGGAAATGTTTTAAGCATGTCTTTTTTTTTTTTTTTTTTTTTTTTTTTTTTTTTTTTAGACAGACTCACCCTGTCACCCAGACTGGAGTGCAATGGCTCAATCTCGACTCACTGCAACCTCCACCTTCCGGGTTCAAGTGATTCTCCTGCCTCAGCCTCCCAAGGAGCTGGGATTACAGGCTCGTGCCAGCATGTCCAGTTAATTTTTTGTATCTTCAGTACAGACGAGGTTTTACCATGTTGGCCAGGCTAGTTTTGAACTCCTTTCCTAGCGATCCACACTTCAGCCTCTGAAAGTACTGGGACTACCGTGCCTGGCCCAAGCTTGTCTTTTTAAAGCCTACCTTAATTTGTATTTTTTAAACCAGACTAGAGAGAGAGCCCCAGAGACAAACCTGAGTTTTTACAAGAGAGAAGCCTTGCATTTATTTGCTTATAAGCTTAATTGCAAGTGACCATTCACTCTTCAGGGTTGTATCCGATATCAAGTAAGGCAAAACAAAGCCATGTGTGGTTCAGTTTTCATTTCTTTACATACTGTGATGTTGAAATATGCCACCATTTTGTTCACATTCTTCTCATTAGGATTATAAGAGTCTCCTAACAGGTATCTGCATTTCTAGTCTCCTTAAGTCTATTTTGGACTAACTCATCTATCTCCCAAAATTCAGCAAGATGGAATTTTCTTTTCTTTTCTTACTATTTTTTTTTTTTCACTTACTGTGCAGGCTGGAGTGTAATGGAGTGTTCTCGACTCATTGCAACCTCCACCTTCCTGGTTCAAGCAATTCTCCTGCCTCAGCCTCCCGAGTAGCTGGGATTAAAGGTGCCCACCACCACACCCAGCTAATTTTTGTATTTTTAGTAGAGATGGGGTTTCTCCAGGTTGGCCAGGCTGTTCTCAAACACCTGACCTCAGGTGATCCACCCACCTCAGCCTCCCAAAGTGCTCAGATTACAGGCATGAGCCACCTCGCCCAGCCAAGACTGAGTTTTCTAAAAAAACAAATCTGGCTGTGAAAGTCTTCTGCTTAAAATGGTTAAGGCTTCTTACCTTCTTAAGAAAAAATATCCTAGCTCCTTATTTTCCACCAAACCTCCTTTCCTTTCCTGGATTATTTCCTGTTGCTTGTTTTCACTCTCCATCAGCTTCCCTCCATTTCCCGTGAACATGTTAGACTCTTCTTCAGTTTGTCATTGTCCATTCAGTTTGTTTTAAATATTATTTATTTAATGCCTTCTATGTGCCAGGCACTTTTTTTTTTTTTTTTTTTTTGAGGCAGAGTGTTGCTCTTTTGCCCAGGCTGGAGTGCAGTGGTATGATCTCGGCTCACTGCAATCTCTGCCTCCTGGGTTCAAGCAATTCACCTGCCTCAGCCTCCAGAGTAGGTGGGATTACAGGC
Organism: Saimiri boliviensis; assembly: GCF_048565385.1. NCBI lineage: Eukaryota > Metazoa > Chordata > Mammalia > Primates > Cebidae > Saimiri > Saimiri boliviensis. The sequence goes on from NC_133453.1 coordinate 139,320,217, forward strand.
ACCCACAACCGTGCCTGGCTAATATTTGTATGTTTAGTAGAGACGGAGTTTCACCATGTTGGCCAGGCTGGTCTCGAACTCCTGACCTCAGGTGATTCCCCCTGCCTCATCCTCCCCAAGTGCTGGGTTTACAGGCGTGTCAGGCACTTCCATAGGCACTGAAGTAGGACAGTAAACAAAACAGGTAAAAGTCCCTGAACTCTTCTCTCAGACATCTCATAGAGAAAGATGGATTGTAAGGTACATTAAGCCAGTAACAGAGTATGTGGATTGTGAAGAGTGCTATGAAGAAAGCAAAGATGTGAAAGAAGAGTGATGCGTGGACAGAGTGGTCAGCAAAGGTCTCTGTGCAAAGGCCACATTGCACAGAGTAAAAGAAGTGAGGGAGTGAGCTGATGGATTGCCCGCAGCTTGAGAACCACCTTGTATCATCCACAATTTTAGGGTGCAGAATTCATCTAGAATAGGAGTCCTCCACTGATAATTTTTTTAAAAATACTGTCTAGAGTATTCTAATGTTTATCTAGGAAATGTACTTTCAAATATAAAGAGCTTTGGGTTCAACTCTCAGTGACAGCCATTGGGTGAAGAAGTTGCATGAACTTATGCATTACATCTCCCTCATCTCCCTCTGATTTACAAGTGAAGAAGACTAAAGATGGCAAGAGGGGAAACAGGGAGACTAAATAGGAGGCTGCTGCCTGTGGCATGAGGAGAGGTAGCAGAGTTTCATTGGATATGATGACAAATAGTCAGTTGAGCTAACTGTTGAAGATGGAGCCCACAGAATACCATTCTTATGCACAATGTCCCTAGCCCCTAGAAGAGGAGGTCCACTTCTATTTATTTATTCAATCAGATTTCATCAGGGCAATTCTTTGTACTCCCCAACATGGGAGTTTGTTATATGCCTGGCCGCTGCAGGCACCTGAGTTTGCCATGCTCTCCAGGTGGTCTGATGGCTCCATAGTGAAGTGCTTCTTTTTCTATGTTGTCATGATAACTTCATGCCTTGTTACACTAGGAACCATATTCTAATTTTATTGTTTCATGTGAATCTCTCCAGATTATCTTTTGTTCAGCTTTGTATCCCTGGGGTCTACTACAGAGCCTTGCAGTTAGTGAGTGTTAGGTCATTGATGAATGCATGATGAAATGAATAAATGAATGCATCTTCAAGTGAATAATCAGCAAATAAATGGATTCTTTGTAATAGACTCTCACAGCAAAAAACAGAAAAAAATTCATGCAAAATGTGGAACAGTCATCTCTTTGTTAATTAAACATTTTCTAAGTCTCCCAAGCTAACATAGCTGTATGTTCTCAGTAGATGACTAACATTTCCTCAGTTGTAAATTGTGATAATACATGAGATGTGTTGTATTGAAAAGAAGACAGCAATATCTAGCTGCAAACTCTTCTGTCTTTTCCCAGTCTAGAGGCACAGTATTAGGGAGGTGCTGTAAAGAGAAAAAGGACCGAGCCCTGTAGAGCGATTGTCCTCTGGAAAGCACGTAGTACAAAGGAGAAACTGCACAGTTGGGAGGCTGGTTGTTGGTGTAGCTCATCTCTTTAAGCTGTGCACAGCAAGCAAGGGAAAGGACACTGAGGAACCAAGGTGGAAGGTTAGATTTAGCATGTTTAAGGAAAGGAGAATGAGGGGATATCTGAAGTTTTGGAGTATTGAAGAGGTCAAGGATTAAGAGTTTACTGTAGCCTCTGAACTTGGAAACTCTTGAATGCCTGAGGACGATATGATAAAAGATGGGAATTTCTTGGCCAGGCGCGGTGGCTCAAGCCTGTAATCCCAGCACTTTGGGAGGCCGAGGTGGGTGGATCACGAGGTCAAGAGATCGAGACCATCCTGGTCAACATGGTGAAACCCCGTCTTTACTAAAAATACTAAAAATTAGCTGGGCATGGTGGCGTGTGCCTCTAATCCCAGCTACTCAGGAGGCTGAGGCAGGATAATTGCCTGAACCCAGGAGGCGGAGGTTGCGGTGAGCTGAGATCGTGCCATTGCACTCCAGCCTGGGCAACAAGAGCAAAACTCTGTCTCAAAAAAAAAAAAAAAAAAAAAAAGATGGGAATTTCTCTTTAGGGTGCTTTGTTAAATACCACATACTCTGCCTGCCATTCAGCTATGGAGCCATGCTTTTAAAGATTTCACATAAAATACTAACAAATAGATTATAAAGTAAAAAAGTGCATTCAGCTTAGCTTAGAGCCTCATACACAGTAGCATCCAGCAAAGATGAATTCTTTCTCTTGTGGTACTTGAAGAGACAAGAAGCCCTTTCTTGTATAAAGGAAACAATTTGGGTGATGGTTACACTAAAATACCAGACTTCACCAATACTCACCATTATATTCACATAACAAAACTGCACTTGTACTTCTTACGTCTACAAATTATGAAGGTTTTCCTTAGAAAACCTTCTTCTTGTTTTTTTTTTTTTTTTTTTTTTTTTTTTTCCGTACTAGAGACAGGATCTTGCTCTGTTGCCCAGGCTAGAGTGCAGTGGCATGATTATAGCTCACAGCAGCTTCAACCTTCTGTGCTCAAACAAGCCTCCTGTCTCAGCCTCCCAAGCAGCTGGGACTACAGGCACATACCACTACCCCTGGCTAATTTCCCTTTTCTAATAGTTCTGATCTATGTTGACAGACTGTAAAACCTCTGCGTATTTTAGCACTCATTTAGTCTTAGAGTTAAAAGAGTTACCACTCTTTTTTTTTTTTTTTTTTTTTTTCTGAGACAGAGTTTTGCTCTTGTCGCCCAGGCTGGAGTGCAATAGCTCGATCTCGGCTCACTACAATCTCCATCTCCCAGGTTCAAGTGATTTTTGTGCCTCAGCCCCCCGAGTAGCTGGGATTACAGGTAAGCACCACCATGCCCAGCTAACTTCTGTGTTTTTAGTAGAGACAGGGTTTCACCATGTTGGCCAGGCAGGTCTCAATCTCCTGACCTCAGGTGATCCACCCGCCTCAGCCTCCCAAAGTGCTAGGATTGCATACTACTCATTTAGTCTAAGTTCTACAAGCAGCCAGGTATTTCCTGCCAACCACCAGTTCCTGTATCAATGTCTCTCTAGTTGTGTTGGGAGCCTTGAACTCTGGTAGACATTTAAATAAAAGTTCATAAGAACAATAAAAAAGAAGCCCTTCCTGATCATTATTTCATTTTTATTTCATCCTGACTACAGTTGATGAAATATTAGTAAGTAAGGTAGCTCTCATTATGCCCATTTAACTGACAAGAAAGTAGGCTCACTCTTGTTAGCTGGGCATGGTGGCATGTGCCTGTAGTCCCAGCTACTCAGGAGGCTGAGGCAGGAGAATTGCCTGAACCCAGGAGGCAGAGGTTGCGGTGAGCCGAGATCGCGCCATTGCACTCCAGCCTGGCTAACAAGAGTGAAACTCCGTCTCAAAAAAAAAAAAAAAAAAAAAAAGTTTGACTCTGAGTGTCTTGCTATGGATTTCTGTGAGTTTATCCTATTTGGGATTCGCTCAGCTTCTTAAATCTGTGTATTTATGTCTTTTGCTAAATTTTAACAAATTTCAACTGTTATTTGTCAGAATGCTTTTTAGATCTGCCTTCTTTTTTCTAGGACTCAGGAAATGCAAAGGTTAGGGTTTTTTTGTTTGTTTTTGCTATAATCACAAAGGTCTTTGAAGTTCCTTTCATCTTTTTTTCACTCTATTTTCTCTCTGTTTTATAGATGGTGAATTTATATTGTTTCTTCCAGGGCGCTGATATTTCCTCTGTCTCCTCCATTCTGCCCATGCATTGAGTTTTTTCTATTAGTTATTGTATTTTTCCATTCAGATTTTTCCATTTCACTCTTATGTCTTCTATTTTTGGTTCTGACTTTCTATTTCTTTGTTGAAGCTTTTCAAATACATTTTCACCAGTTTCAAGAATGTTTTAACTGTTCATTGGAGTATTTTTATGATGGCTGCTTTAAAAGCTTTGTCAGATAATTCTAGCATCTGTGTCATCTTGATGTTGGCATATATTTATTATCTTTTCTCACTTAGTTTTAGATCTTTCTTGTTTTTGTATGATGAAATATGGACATTTGGATATCCTAAGACTCTGACTCTTATTTAAACCTTTTGTTTTAGCTAGGTTCATCTCACATCACTCTTGCAGAGGAAAGAGGGTGTCACTTCATTACTGCCAGGTGGCATAGAAGTCCAGGTTTCTTAACTCAGCTTCTGTTGACCTTTGCAAAGGAACTCCCAATTGCTGCTGAGCAGGAGTGGGAGTTTCAGTTCCCCAGTAGGACTCCAATAATGCAGTTATCCCTTGGTATACATGGAGACTTGCATCTCACGAATATTGTATTTGGATCTGCCCTCAGTTTTGGATACGGAACTTATGGATACAGTGGGCTGTGGTAAACAGATTTACATTCATATGAAGTAAATGAATTTTCAGCTCAATAAAATAAACTGCACATGTATGTTTCCCGTACTTGGATAACTTTTGGCCTAATTAATTAGTGTTAATTAATACTCTGTCTAATTAATTGCGTAGATTTTAAATAAATAATTTATTTCTGAAGAAAGTGTTTTCTGACAGCCCTTAGCCAGGCAGATGTGTCTGTTCTATGTTCTCACATGCCTGCATGCCACTCCTTTATGACCCTTAGCATATAGGCAATTTTACCTATTTGTGTGGGTCCCTAAACTAATGCCTCTTCCTTTGTCTGCACTGTTAAGCACAGCAGGGGCTTTGCCTTTTTTCTTTACTATTATCTTCCAAGCACCTAGAAGAGTATCTGAACATGCTAGGAGGTTGTTACATTTTTGTTTAACAAAATCTGCATATAGGTGGACTTGTGCACTTCAAACCAGTGTTGTTCGAGGATCCATATACTTCCCTATATGTGAGGGATAGAAGTGCTTTGTTACTGCTCTCCATATGGCTTCCACTGATACCACAGGATTAGGGGAAAGGGATAAAAGTCCCTCCTTCCTACCCAGCCTCCTCTGACACCACCTAAGTAGTTTTTGTGGAATTTGGCTAGAATTGAGCGATTATTATCTAAATGTTTTTCTGTATTGCTTGGTTGCCCCTTTCCTTGTCACTTGGCTAGAGAGAGAGTAGCTAAATGACATTTCATTGGGGCTTTTCTTGTTTGTGCCTATTACTGTTTTGGGGTTCTTGGTTCCTTGAGTTCCAGATCTGAGATACATAGGGAAAAGTAAAAGTCAGGGAACTCACCTTGATGTTTTCGTTGTATCCTGAGATTCCCTAGTCAGGCAGCCTTCTTCTCTCCACATTTCAGTCTTCTGATGTTTGTTTCTATAAATTCCCAGAGTCTTATCTTTAGACAGAAGGAATAATATATAAAATTATGTGTACTTCATCCGCGGTAAAATTTTTTAAAAGAACATTTGTAAAAACAGAAGTATCAGTCATAATGATATTTAATGAAAAGATAATCTGAATATCTTATCGCTACCATTTCTCTTAAGGGACAAATTCTTTTTCCGTGTTGATATGGAGGCTTAAACTTAATTAACATTTTCATTTTAAAAACTAATATATAGGTTACGCCAAATCTAAAAATTTACCTCCAATCCCCAAAGAAGCAATTCCCTGGGCCCTTCTGTATGTGGTCGTTATTGCAGTGGAAACTTCATGAGGCTGCACTGGAGAGGGAACAAGGAGGATATAGACAGATCAGCCATTTTTCACATTTAGTTTTCTTCTTCATGCAACTGCACAACAGCACTGAGTTCAAAAGCTGCTAAGACAAATTTATACTTCACTAGCCCTATTCTGTTAATTACAGAAATGGCACTTATTTTTAAGCACCAAATAGTACCATCAGTGAAAAGATGGACCCAGCATCTAAGAGTGCTTCTGATGACCATTCAAATCATAAAATTATGTTTTCTCATTGTTGTCATTTTTTATTTTCCCAAAGTTTTAATGTTTCTTCCCAATGCAGAAGAGCAAAAATACCTTCTTTTTTGTGTGGCAAAACAAGTAGATGATGGCAAAACAAGTAGATGATGGTTTAAAGGTGAGATAACCAATAGGTTAGTATGTCATGATGGCATAAGCCAATTATTTTAAATAATTTTCCACACTAAATTTTCCAGATGTTGTGTCTATGAGCCAAGATAAATTTATATCATTAATATACTAGCTAGAATTTAGTTTAAGAGCTAATTCGGAGAGCTTGTTATCAGAACTTTGAGTTGGGTTTTTGGTAACTCACATGTATTATGTTTAAATGAAACATGCTTGTTGTTCCACTGACCCACACTAGCAAGGTGCTAGGTATTTGAGATGATTACTTATTTTATATCATTAGGAATTGAGTCTTAAGGAGGAAAGGTGTCACATTTTTGCCTGCTTTTTCTTTCCTAGAACTATCTATACCTTTGGCAAATTTGATGTTCAGAATTTTCGTCCTTTTGAAGATTTTAGTAATTTGAAAGACAGGTGCTCATTTACGTGAAAACCAAATTTGTGTGTGTGTGTCTCTATACATTATATGTATATATACATATTGTGTGTGTGTGTGTGTGTGTGTGTGTGTGTGTGTGTAGCGCTATATTTTTCTCTCATAAAATTAAAAATGGACACATGGATTTTACTTAAACATTTAAAAATTCATTTTTTTCAATGACCAAGAATTACCAAAATGATTAATATTTGTGTTGTTTCTAAATATAATAGTGCTGCTGAAAATGGTCATGATATGAACATACTTTAGATGGCACTTTAGGTGAGTTATAAAATGCATAGTTCAGACTGCATATGCTTTCTAAGTTTGCATTAACATAAAAAAGTTCATGTGTGTACCTATGCAACAATCTTGCATGTTCTTCACATGTACCCCAAAAGCTAAAATGCAAAAAAATAAAATAAATTCTCCCCTATACAAATAGAATAAATTTGCAAAATGCATAGTGTAAAACAACAACAACAACAAAAAAAATGTGCATTCTAATCTCACTAAATAGTATAGAGAAAAAGTCTACATATCAAGAGAAAGAAACTAAAATGGAGATAAGAACTTGTTTTTTGGACACCTTTTGGACACCACCATCACAGATTTTACAGTCTCAATTTCTCCTGCACAGATCCCACTAACAAAGGGTATTACATTTTACTGACATCAGTGACCTGGCATCACTGAATTATTCCCTGCTTTGGTTTACAGAGGAATAAACCGGTAATTAATTATATATCAGAACATGAGAATCGACCTGGCAATAATGTACAGGCTAAGAACGCTCTATTTACATATGTAGGTTATTTAAAATATGTCTTGTTAAATAAATATTTAACATACTTCCTTATTTAGCTTATACACTGTTTGGACTGAAGCTGCAATCCTCATTGCAGAATGTTCAAAAGAGTGAGAGAGTTGTCATAGTTCTCATCTTTGCCTGACCTGCAAAATCTCTTCTGTGTGCATGGCAGGGCATACAAAAAAAATTATTTAACAAAAACAACACAAACTATCTCTGTTGGCTCTGAAATATATAATGAAAGGAGAAATTTCATCCTGAGAAAAATCACAAAACTTGTTTTTGTCTCGGGAAGTAGGACAAGAGGCACAGGCATAAATTAATCACAATCCACACAGCCACCTCAGAGAGAGGAGTTAAAAGCAGACAGTAAGGGAAACAAATGATTTCACAGGAAAATGTTCTCCTCGCTGTGGGTCATTTTCCCCTTGTAAATATCCAGACTTAATTTTAAAGTGGAAATAAAATAAAATATAGGACTTAAGAATTTTCCATATTTCTCAAAATCAATACAGAGCCGCAATGTTGAAACAACCATAATACTGAGAATAAACAAGACAAAGCCAATAATGTGGGAAAACAAACTTTGCAGTTCACAGGATGGCCATGCACAGACTCAATCGGGGTCCAAGAAGGTATTCAGTGTATTTCTGGGGGCTCAGAAATTAGCTTTTTTTTTTTCAGGAGGTTAGCTGGATACCTGCAGTTGCCCAGTCTTCTCCCTGCAGAATTCAATCCCGACCATAACGATTCCTGATCCACCAGGGGGAGCAGTTCACCAGCACAAAACCAGCCTCCCCAAAGAAAGTCACTGAAGGCACCTTTTCCTCTCAATTTACACAGCTGACAAGGACCCTGATTTTTATCAGTTCTCCTAGCTGTGGCACTCATATACCTCACACTGATTTCATATGCCTGACCTCATGCTGGTGGGTTACGTGTTGTTCCATCGCAGACACATGCCCACAAGCAGGTTTTTCTGTAGGACTTGACATTCAGTCCTCGTAATTTATAGAAATTCCTTGTTTTATTATAGGAAGTAATTTAGTCCCTGCTTCTTTGCCAGCTTTTATGGACAAAACCGATAGATTTATCAAACTGCATATTTCATACTTATTCTAGTGCATGGATAGAGTGGAGAAGCTGATCTTTGGGGTGCATATAAGGAGGTGTGTGTAGGAGAGATATTCTCTCTCTCTAAGGTCTTGAAGACAGGCATCTGTCACAGCTTGCTTATAGTACCCCTTCTTTCTCCAGCAAGTCTTTTTTTTCCCCCTGTCCTGAGACTAGAGCCCTGGCACTGAGAAGGAGAAAACAGCTGTCAGAGAAAGGCCAGTGTTGATGATAAGCCCTTTGTGTACAAGCTCAGACTTGAGCCAGCCTGTCCAAACAAAACAGCGGTGGACTTCAGTGGAACTGTGTATGGGTAGAGAACCCCATGCCTGCTGATGAAAAAGGCAACCAGAGAAGTACACTAGCTCTTGTTTTGCAAATGGTTCCACAATCCACTGAAGGAATTTTCCTAGGGGAGCCAAGTTTTACCTTTGACAGAAGTCAGTCCTTTTGGCCCCTTATCCTGAGTCTCTCCCCTGGCACTTTAGCTCACTGCTCTCTGACAGTCCTCACTTCTCAAGGTATAGACCCTAGTCAGCAGCTTTGGCATCAGCTGGGAATTTGTTAGACATGAAGAACCTCAGGTCTCATCCTCGACTTTTGGAGTCAAAATCTGCCTTTTAACAAACCCCCCAGGTGACTGGAGTGCATGAAAGTTGAAACTGTGCACAAAGACTCTTTTCTATGGATAGGTCTGCTTCTATCAGGATGCAGAAAAGATGCATAGTTGTGTTCTTCAAATAGAAGTTATAGATGTCAAGATTATTACATGGCCTTATAAACGTAACCAACTCTCAAAACAGGAGGAACAAAGCAGAGAATTTAGTCTTTCAAGGGAAGACTTGGTTCTGGAACATAGCAGCTTTCTGGTGCTTCATTTGTACTTCATAGGTACTGCCTCCACTGGGAAGATTGAGGGAGCACTGACACACAGAAGATTCAGCTGACACTTCTTTTCCTCCAAAATTATGTTTTCAGTCTATGAATATTAACCAGGGATTTGGCTATTAACATTTTTTTTCTTTAACTTTACCATTTTCTGCATTTATTTTTTTGAAGGTAGGGTCTTGCTCTGTAACCCAGGGTGAAGTACAGTGATACATTCATAGCTCATTGCAGCAGCCTCAGACTACTGAGCTCAAGCAATTCTCCTACCTCAGCCTCCTGAGTACCTTGAACTAGAGGCACATGCCAACACACACTGCTAATTGATTTTATTTTTGTAGCGATGGAGCTCACTATGTTCTCCAGGCTGGTCTTGAACTGCTGGCCTCAAGTGATCATCCGACCTCAGACTCCCAGAATGCTGAGATTACTGGCATGAGCTGCCATGCCTACCTCTGCTAATATTTTATTACTTCTGAATAAACCATAGAGAAAGAAAGAAATCTCAAGACATCCTATATATTTACTCATTATTTGCTTTGTCTAATGGCTTTGAAGAGGAGAAAGTTGAAAGAGCTAAAATAATCATTTGTGATTTCTGATGACATTCCAAGACTTAACCTGGATAATGTTATCAAGGCTAACTAAAGAAAGGGAATTTATTCTAGAGAAAAAAATAATGATCACATTAAAAATACCCCCAAAACAGCTAAATTCCAACCATACATCTGTTAATATTGCCACCTGAACACTCACAGCTGGATGGAGTTAGTGACAGGTATTTGAGTGGTTGGATTAAGACACATTGTCTGTATTTCCTTGATGAATGGGAATTAAGGAGCAGTATTCTGCATTGCTCTTTTTTTCCCCCACCTCTGGCCTTTACACTATTCTTTTGCAAATGCTGTAATGTGATATTCTGAATTTTGGCACAAATTCATTAGAAGGGAAAACTTTCCTGAATATCAACTGCTTGGTTACCAAGTTGGATGTAATCTCTTCCGAGGAAAATCAGTTATAGAAGAATTATGATATGGGGTTTATTTCCTGACAGGGTAGAGATTTAGCATGGCAGGCAAGAGGAAGGGCTGTTCTCAAATCTGATGTCCTGGTTTTGCCCAGGCCTGACCAAGACATTTAAATTCTTCACACATCGAAGAGGCTCCTGAGTCCTGGGCCCCTCTGTTAAGGTCTGGATTGGGTATGGGATGGGGAAGGGTAAACATGCAGCTGAATGTGAACAGTGTGGGAGGGAAGATTGGTTTTCGGACAGGGAGCTAATATCCAGAGAGTTTCTGACAGCTTCTCCCAAGATCTTCTTTGCTGCCTTTCCAGATGGCCTTCCTCAGACTGTTTTCCTCTCTGGGGTCTGCCATTCTATTTTCAAAGGAAATAGCGACATTCCAAGGAATAAACTAAGGAGAAGTATTTACTTGTTATTCCAGACCCACTTCAAAGGATCTATAGATTTAATAAAATATAAGCAACTTTGTTATTTACTCCCCAATCTAAACCAACTTCACTGTCATCCTCAGTAGTCCAGATAATTTTGTCATTATTCAGTTTATAGTCCAGAACATCACATTTTACTGGTTTTAGCTTCCAAAATTCAGCATGATGTGCTCCTACCCCACTTAATATCATAAGCTTCTATAGAAACCTAGCAAGAGGAATGCTGAATTCACGTGAGTATTTCTGATTTATTAAAATTTCATCTTGAATAGAGATGGAAGTCATAGGCAGAGAAAGGGAGATAAATCTCCTCATTGCCAACACCAAAAATGTGAGAACCTCAGGACTGGCTCAGAACCTCAGAACAAATACAGCAGCCCTAGTAAGAGCTGGCTCAGTGCAGACTAGAAATTAGAGAAGGTGAGGGTCTCATTTTCAGGGTGCCCTGGATGATTTAGATACAATAACTCATTGAAATGGGAGCTGCTTGCCTTTAAGGACATAGATCTTCCAGTTCCTTCTGGGTCTCCTAATTTTTATAGCCATAATCAAAGACAATATAATTATTTTTTTCTCGTTAAAGCATTAATATAAAAGCTGAATAATTAGTGTAAGTTATCACTGCTCTTTTCTAAACCATGTAGCCACATTCACAAACATCAACGTCCTTTGCAAGGTGAAAACAACCTCAGACATGTAGGAGTCAAGTATTGCCAACATCTAAGAGAAAAAATAAAATGTCTTTCATTCCATCTTGGGCCAGATTTCTTTGGAGAGGGACTTTTATTACTGAAATGTGGTAAAAATGTAAAAAGGCTGAATATTGTCCATAAGGGCCTTTCATTGGTAATACCTTCTGGGCCTTCTTAAAAAGAGAGAGGAAAGAGAACCCAGATATTTAGAGGGCTTTGGGATGACCCTTTCCCTTATCTTTTATCCTTATAAGCATTTCCGATCTGCAAAGGAAAGGGATAAATCCTAGAAATGATTCTTATGATCACCCTTGAGTTTAAAAAGTGGTTTTCTGTGGCTCATTTCTGTTGAATATTATCCAGGCTTATTTATAAGAGATCTACAATACAAGGCAAGAGAAAGAGTTTAGAAAAATGAAGGGCTATCAGGTAGAAACAAAGCTTGCTTTCTTAGGAAGTTTATCATCAGAACAGAATTTTCTGATACTGGGTAGATATTCCTATATCAGTCTTGCTCTGGAATCTTCACTTAAAAATAGACCCACAGGAAGTGTCCCTTGCCAAAGCTGTGGTAAAGAGTTAATTGCTTTTCAATCGTCTTAAACTGGATTCTAGTTAGGTAGCTATCAGACTTTTCATAAATACTTCAAAGAAACAACTAATGGCTTTACGCTTCTATCTCACTTTTCAGTTTTGGATATTTCATTTTATTATTTTGTTCTTTTTGTGCATGCAAACATACCTTTGAAATAGACCATTGCAGGGTCTGTAAACCTCAACCTCAGCTCTGATATTTAGGGCCAGATAAATCCTTGTTATGGGGGACTGTCCTGTGCATTATAGGATGTTTATCAGCATCCCTGACCTCTACCCACCAGATGCCAGTAGTAACTTCCTCCTCCCCAGTTATGAAAATTGCAACTCTTTGCAGACAGTGCCAAATGTCCCTGAGGGCAAAAATCACCCTTAATTGAGAACCGCTGCACTGCTTTTTAGCTTAGTCTATGCCAAAACATTCTGTGGTAAATTGTCATTCTGTGGAAATTTGTGTAACAACTCTTGGGTTTTAATATAATTATTATTGTTATTAACTATTATTATTGGCATTGTTGGAACTAAGTTTGTGATCTATCCTTAAGGGCAAATGCTTTATTATTTATTAGAGTCAGTCAGCTTCTAAACATATCTCAACTGGTTATGAGCCAATTTGCCACCTAATTTTGGATAAGTTATGCCAACTGGTTATGAGCCAATTTACCACCTAATTTTGGACAACTTATATTCCTGAGATGTCTCATTGGTGAAACAATTATGCTACTCATTTTTCTGACAAGAAGAACTAATCCAAATAATAGACTAAATGTTGCAACTATGTGAAGAGGCTACAAGAAAAAAAATTATAGGAAATAGCAATTTAAAAAGCATATGAGGTTACATAAATATTAACTATTAAGCATTACAGACATAATGTACAATTGTACTTCTCTCCTGAAAGGGTTAAAGTGTGCCCTTAATAACAAGAAGAAACATGGAAAATGGGAGCATCACTACCTAAAATTCATCTCAAGAACTATCTATTATTGAATGTGTACATATTTCTAAATTCAGTTTCAGAAACATTACACTCTTTTCACAATAACCTCAGATAAATAGATATTTATGCCATCTAATGTGAAGGAGATTTTCAAAATGGCATTTAATGAAAAGACAGAAGACAGGATTAAGGCACACTTGGAAAGGTCCATTTTGCAGAGGTCAGATGTCTTCTGAGAAAGAGTAAGATCAGGTAATAAAGCTAAGGATGGGGTAACGCAGAGGTTGGCTTAACAAAAATAACAGAAGCGGATTCGAAGCTGGTCCTAATACTGTACCTAATTCATTCAAGTGTGCCTGTGCCTAAGCCCAGCCCAGAACAGAGTGCTCTGATGTTTAATGTGTGGTACAGCAAGTAGGGCAGAAGCTGGGAACAGAACACCAACCTATGTCTTTGTGTTTATTAAGCTGTATCACATGACGTTCATCTCCCTAAACGGTGTGCTTGGTGTGTCATGGGATACTGTAATGTGTAAAATAAGGTAACAGAGGTAGATTCAATCACTCCCACCAACAAAGACTCCTTTCTTGAGCCCTTTGAAAGGGTCTTTGGACACAGTTTCCTTGTATAACAATCACTAAATCCTATTCTCTTGAAACAGTGATACGCCTTTGCTCCCAGCTACCCTTTGAGTCACTTCTCCTCTTTCACTGTGTGGTAGGTGACCTATTTTACAGGACTTTCACCAAATGTTGCCCCAGTTACCTCCAAATTTAATTCTAACAAGAGCAAGGCCATATTGTGGGAATCAAAGTACTTATGAGGAAGCCTTGTGCGGGGGTATGCCCACTTACCAAAGACTGTTTTCACATCCTCTAAATTAATCCTGTGCTTTCAAACACTCTTTCGTTAAAAATAAAGGCTTTAAAAATAAAATAAAACTGCAGTAACAGGCAAGCCTTGATTTCTGGAAAGAGTTTGACAATCTCTACAAGCTAGGACCACTAGCTTGGAGCTTAGTGAAGGCACGGCATAAAAAATGCATTAAATCCAGCTCTAACTTCCTGTTGCAAGAACTGGTATCACTTTGTGGAGCAGACGTGCTGTTCCTGTGGGGTGGCTCAAAGGTGAAGTCATTTACTACCTGCAATCTCTTCACAAAAGCCAACAGTTTTTACCTATTAAAACAAACTAGCATGGTTTTTGGCTGGAGAGTTGATAACATTTGTTGGTGAAGTCAGCATAAATTTCTATTGGTGGGTCACTGTTAACAGTTGCTTAGAATTCCAAATCAAAGTTTGGAAACAAGACAGCAAATATTCTGCTGTTGATTTGGGAATCAATAAAAATTAACATGAAGACTTTTGGTTTGTTTATATAATACTGACAAAACACCAAATACATCTCCATCACAACTAATTTATTTTCTTCCCTTGTGTAGAAGTAGAACAGGTTTAAGAAACTTAACACATTTTCCCTGGCCTCTGTCTTGCCTGTGTTTGGCATTTCAGGAGCTGGGTGAGCACTCATGGTGAGACAAATCTATCATTTCTCCTGGATAAAGCAACCCAGGTGTAGCTCTATGGATATGTAAGTAGTCCATAAGATTTATGTTTCCTCAAAATATCATCTTAAAGCAAGGGAATTTGTTGTTGATATACCAATAAACTTTCTTCTTACTCCAATTGAATCCATCACCGTGGGTGTATTGATTTCAGTTTTCTTTCTTCGGCATGTTTTTCCTTTCTTTTTTGAAGTAATCCTCCTTGAAATTTGTCGTAAAAATTGAATTCATCTCGTTCCTTCCTTGGATCCACTGGTCTTGGAACTGAACTCTGCTTGCACGCAGACATCCCAGGGCGTCAGAATTTGAACTTCTGTCTCTGGGCTGGGAACTGTATCAGTCATATCCTAATAAATAATTCAGGGTTTGAGAAATCTTTTCTTTTTCTCTTTAAACTAATCTCAGAACAATACTCAATCATAAGGTCATTGTCAACAGCTTGCTCAATTTGTCCTTTTAAAGAACCATTCCTTCCCAGCTTGGCCAGCTGCAGCTTCTTGACTTGAATGTGCTGCCTTGGGTCTGCTCTGGAATTCAGTCTGGCCTCACAGCTCAGCTGACTTTATAATTCAAATATAATTGCTGATACACATTCAAAAATGTTCAGGAAACTGTAAATGATTATTTTAGCTTATAACAGTGGTGGTATTTATATTTGAAGAATGTTAACATGACTACTAGAAAAATGCACATGTATCATCCTCTGCAATCTAGGACTCTGTTAGCAGGTCTAGTCTAGGGGATGAAGGTTTGAAGAGGGTTTTGTCTGTTTGTCTTGGATCTTAAAAAGCACAAAGTGCCAAAACAGGATGTGCAACATAGTTGGTAAAAATAGAAGTCTGAAGTGTGTTTTATAATCCAAGATGTACCATTGACTAATAAAACAGCCATCCTTGTTCTTTTCTCGCTCGTCCTTAAATGGCCATAAGATATGACAGTATGTACCAACCAGTCATTGGCCTCTGGTGAGAAGGAGCTACTATGGGCCACAGCCCATCCTCCCTGGGAGTTCACATCGTGGCTTCTGGAATCATCTTCATAGCCCAGGGATTAGCATCTCGAGGTTAGGCTCTGGACAATAGATGTTGCCTCCTGCCTCTCACCATCGCATATCTTCCTCTTGCCTGCTGCCTGATATTCATCCTCATGCACACATTGTGGTAACCCCCTGGGTGCAGGATTAAGACCAAGTCCCTAAGCATAGACCTCAAGGCTCCTTTCTACTCTATACCTCTGAGTGTTTTGGCCACTCAGAGCTACGTAACTTGCTTTTTGTCTACTTTCTCCTCTCATACTCATACATGTTTCCACTGTTCTGCTTCCAGCTGCTTTAAATTCCCTTCCCCTTTTCTCAACCTGATACAGGATCCATACTTTTTCGTCTCTATAGAACTGGCTTTTCACTGCAGTAAGCCCTTTCATTCCATGGGACAGAGGGAGAAGCTGTCCTCTCTTTGTTTGTTGGCTCCCTTTACACACCTTTCACCCCTCTGTGGTTATTGATTTACTCCTCTGTGTTTCCACATCCACCTCCAGGAGGCTGTGATTGTCCATACCAGAATCTTGTTAGTTTTGGTCTCCCATCCCTTATTGCTCAATAAATGTGGGAGGGAGGAGAAAGAGAGAGGAAGTAGAGATCCCTGAAGGTCTCACAACTTATATTTGGAATTAACAGGCCAACACAGGACATCTTGACTCTACTCACCCACATGCCCCACACACCATATCTGGCCCCACTCCCAGCATCGTTCTGGCTTCTGCATTTCACACACTGCTCTGTTGAAGCCATATAGCTGCAGGTCTACCTTAGGTCCTGTCTTTCCCCCTCCATGCCCAGGCTCTAGCTCACTGGTCCTCCAGGCCCAGCCCAGCATATCTGTGCTACTCTTTCATTCCCCAGTCTTGGGTCCTCTCTTCCTGAGCTACAGCCACAAGAATTTATGGCAATTACTCAAGAAGTAGCTACACACACCTCCCACCTTATGACCTTGTATGCACATGATGGCTACTGTGTTCTTTCTCCATGTCTCCCTTGGCTGGATCCTCCTCAGCCACTGGATCTCCGTGTATAAATCACTTCCCCTAGCCTTTTTTTTTTTTACTTCTCTGTTTGAAGCACTGACACATGGACTTCCTTCCATCTCTCCTTGTTAATTCTCTATAGCAGCCCTTTTGTGAACTTCTTGGCACACCACAATTTTATATCAGTACTCTGGAGTTTTTTTTTTTTTTTTTTTTTTGTTTTTTTTTTTAAACAGGATCTTACTTTGTTACCCAGGCTGGAGTGTAGTGGTATGATCTCAGCTCACTGCAGCCTTCCACCCTCCAGGCTCAAGTGACCCTCTTGCTTCAGCCTCCCTTGTAGTTGGGACTACAGGTGTGTGCCACCACATCTGGCTAATTTTTGAAATCTTTTTGTAGAGACATGGTCTCACTATGTCACTTAGGCTGGTCTCTGCCGTCTCTGCAGTCGGCTCAAGCAGTCCTCCCGCTTTCCAAAGTACTGGGTTTATAGGCATGAACCACTGCGCCTGGCGGTGAGATGCTACTTTTTAAGTTTCCATTGTTGAGCTATCTGAAGCAACAGTCCTCGTTTGCTTCCTGTTTGAAACTTTTCCAGTTGGTTTTAGTTTTTATTCTGTCTTATGGTGCAGCATTACTATTTTAATTATCAAAAATCATAATGTGATTATAGAATCATATCTGAAATGGGCATGGAATACCAAAGGAAATGTATTTGTATTTGACAGAATTTCTTATGTTCTGCTGAGGAGGGGTGTCACGTCTGTGTGCCGGGTTTTACTGTATGGGCCCTGTGTAAATAGATCTGGTTGTACTTCATTTGCAGCTGTTGGTACTTAACAAAACTAAGATGCTCTTGAGAGCACCAGATGGTCCAATCATGGAAGTTTAAAGAGTAGGTCTCCTTTGGGGTTTTAGTGCCCATTAGAAGTGCCCATACCTATCCCCCTTTCGTATGCAGAATTTTTATCTCTATAACACAATCTTTAAGAGGAATCTCCATTGCTTCTTATGGGTAGACTTCAGAAGAGGGAAATATGTCTTGATTTTACTTCTCAGTTAACTGTTATGCTTGAAGGGGACATTTTTGCTTTTTGAAAACCTAGGCTTTTGAGTCTTATGATTTTCCCATTAAAAAAAAATGAATATTGCTTAGGGCATTTTAGATCTCATGATTTTAGGATGAATTCATGAGACAATAATTCAGACTGTATATTAGAAAAATATTCAAGCTGGGAAATAGTACCTCAAGGGAAGAGGGAGATGTCCCACTGCCTGAGTCAGACCAGTTTGGGTAAAACTCGGTGGGGGTGTGGGGAAGGGGCAGGGAGACCAAGCCAAAGGAAACTGGCTCAGTATAACAGAACATGATTTTTCCATCTCCAATTTCTGAGTTTGTGACTCTTGTGGGAATTTTTCAACCCATAAAAAGTGTCCTTTTTCAGTCCCTGGTAATGGCCTAATGAAATAAACACTCATAAATATATGAAGTTCCCAGAGATAAGATCTGAACATCAGCCGCCTTTTACCTGGCAGTGGATGTTTTATCACAAGTGAATTGGTCATGTGGTCCCTTTGAGCTTTTTTTCTCCCCTCCAAATGAAGGTCAGAACTCTTGTGATTGGGTTCTTTTAAACATTCTGATGCCTAAGTTCCTAGTGATTAAATAAATTTACACCTTATATACTTTCTAACACTCAGCAAAGAGATCATTGGACTTTATCAGCTGCTCGTGATGTTCAGCTGAATCTCAGCAACTCCGGCCTAGGACAGAGAAACCCTTCACAGACAAGGTTAGAGGATCATAAACAGGAAGCAGAGGTAGACAGAGCTCCCTGTCAAGGCTATCAATGTTGAATTGAAACAACAGCAGAAACATCTAGTGGCAACATGATATTGCCAAGATTTGTTTCTGTTCGAGTGGACCTTTCTTGGTTTCAGAGTTTCCAAGCTGACTTTGTGGTCTTTCACCACTAGGGTAAGGTAGTAAGTACTACCCTGCCCTCTTCTCACCCTGAACATTATCCTGAGCCCATGAATACAGAAGCAGAAAAAAACAAATATCACATGTTCTCACTTTTATAAGTAGGAGCTAAACTTTGGGTATGCAAGGACACGAAGATGGGAACAAAAAAACAGTAGGATTTCCCAAAGCAGGGAGGGAACAAAACTGTCCATCAGGTTCTCTAGTTCGGCAATGGGATTATTGGAAGCCCAAACCTAAGCATCACACTGTATACTTATAAGTAACAAACCTGCACATGTACATCCTGAATATGCTTTTTTTTTTTTTAATAAAAGAAAGCAAGAAACAGGCTGGAAATAGGTTGGATTTTGTTGTATGCTGTTATTTCTTAACATCTCATGATCACTCACAATTTTACTTAGTGCATTTTGCTGTGAAAAAAAAATTAAAATGCGGTGGTGGTGTATTCCCAGTTCTGAGCAGCCATGACTTCAATTTGAGAGAAATAAGGAAAGCAACCTTAAACCTCCCCTGCTGTGTTGAGGGCAATGCACTCCTGCAATAGAGTGAATTAGAACTTTCTCACCCACTTCCAGTTCCCTAGGGGTGGTTCCCTCTTCCTAGGGAGCTGTTTGAATCCTGAAGAATGTCTCTGCTTCTCTTAGCCTTGCTGCCTTTGAGCTAAGACAAAGCTTTCTCTCTACTTAACAACAGTATAGAGAAGAGTCAAATAAAGTAGATGCCTGAGGACATGTGGAGAACCAGGGCAGCTCTGCTGTAATTTCATACTTCCTAGTTCTATTTGTGATTCTAGAGAGTATTCGTGCTTCCACCTAAGCCCATGCCTTGGGATGTGCATACACCTTCCCTAAATCAAACACTTTAAAACATATGTTTGTTTGGGCATTCACTAAGTTATCCTAAGTGCACTGAGTCCCTGCCACAGCCCAAGAGGGCAGAGTGGCAAGAGCTCAATAGGTGATCCCCATGCCTGGCTCTATTCCTTGAGACCTTAGACAAAAGTTATGGGGACTTTCATGAACCATTTAACCCCTCCACATTACTTTGTTTTTGGATGAAGACTGGAAGCCACATTACTTGCTTTGGGTATTTCGTGGAGCAGTTATGGATCTTCGTTACTATGGAATAATGTGTATCCAAGGCTTTGGCATTATCAAATGGTCAGACATATATATTAGCATTACGGAAAGATTACTAATGAAAAATAAATGTATAAATGGAGTAGTCAATACACAAGGCATTGTTCTACCTCTTCTAGACACAGTCATTATAAAGAAGAAAAAAATTTCATGTTGTGGTGGTCAAAAAGGCAGGATTGAAGAAGAGGAACGTGTAACCATTAGAAAGGAAAGGTATGGGCACTGCCAACAAAACCCAATCAGTAGGGGCCAAAAGACCACAGCTTGAGCATATCTCCATGACATCATTCATTGCACTGGATTTAAATTTTCCATCTTTGTATTCATCTCTAGGCTTTGTACGTATTAACTTCCGTTTCTCTAGTGTTTGGTACATTTCTTGCCAATAAAGGTCATATGGAGGATATGTTGGACATATAGTTTTGTTCAACATGAGAATACATAAACAAAGCAATGTAATGTAATTTAGAACTGTTCCATCTTCAAAATCTCTCAGAGCTTCTGCATTCTGACAACAATGTCCTTTCTCTTTACTACTTACAGGTTCAGGACAAACTGTTTCTCACTGTGACCTCTCTTTCACCATTTATAGTTTTCTGGCCTATCTAAATTTACCTCTTACCTCAACCCCTAGTCAGACGTTGTACCCTTATTTTCCCTACCAGCCAAGTTCCCACAGCCTTGTCATCTGATCACATCTCTCATGTCTGTTCTCAGCTGGAATTTACCAGTCACCAAATTTCTGCATCCCGTCATTCAAGATACCTACTCATGCTGAATGGTATATGGACATCACTAATGTTTCCATCAGTATCACTTCCAGTTAGTTCTTGTTATAGTCCCACAGTAAAGAGTCTATAATATATCCCCACACCTCAACACTTTTCCTTGGTCTCAGAAGGAGACCTCACGGCTGAGTCATTGAGAAGGTAGTGGCCCCCTAGTCTACACAACATAGTACTCATGCCTTCAACGCGTGTCTGCTGGTCTTCATTAGTTGCTTCTACATTTGTGTAGTGATTTCTTCTTATTTTTTGAAATGGAGTTTCACTCTTGTCCAGGCTGGAGTACAATGGTGCAATCTCGGCTTACTGCAACCTCCAGCTCCTGGGTTCAAGCAATTCTCTTGCATCAGCCTCCCAAGTAGCTGGGATACAGGTGCCTGCCACCATGCCCAGCTAATTTTTGTATTTTTAGTAGAGATGGGGTCTCACCATGTTGGCCAGGCTGGTCTCCTGACTCGGGTGACCCACCGACTTTGGTCTCCCAAAGTGTTGGGATGACAGGTGTGAGCCCCTGCGCCCCGTGCATCCACGATTTCTAATTCAAGGCTCCACCTCGCATCCTCAAGACCTCCCTTTCTGATTTCTCAATTTTCTTCCTTTGCTGTCCCTTTGGAAGATCCATCAAGGACACCCTGCCATCTCCAGCATCCCACCATTCCCGCCTTATTGGCTTTTTCTCTCAAGTAATACTACTACCAGACAATGCTCCAAGAAATCTGGCTCTGTAGTCAAATGAACTTAGGAACTATGATATACCATGTCGCCATTTTGAATAGTAAGACAAATAGCCAATTAAAGATAAAGAACCTCATTCACTTTACTTTTATCAGAGTGTCCTAAATATTTTATAATATAACGTTATCTTTTTTTTTTTTTCACTTTGAGTAATACCCACTAACACTTTACAAACCTTTTGAGATGTAGAACTTATTTGGACTACTACTTTAACACATAAAATGTCTACATCTCTTCTATTAGAACAGTAAGCAAACAAGTAAGACTTTCATGGTGTTGCTAATACTCAAGACTGTTTTCTCATTACTTCTAACCACTATTTTTATTGAGAAGAGGTTTTTTATCTCTAATTCTTCTTCATACAATTTTCATTACTTTAGCTACCAAGTAAATGTAGAGACTCCATTTCTAGCTCCAAGTCCTCTCCTCAATTAAATTGCTGTATTTCTGACTGTGTTCTTAATGTCTCCACCAGCTGGCTTCTTGTTGCATGAACCGATCATGTTTGTTACTAACTTACTATTGCTACCAGCTACCACACCAGACCAGCTCTCAGTTGGTGGTACCAGATTATTCTTTGTTCTTTGTCCCAGCATTAATCTTTTTAACTGAATAGGAAAAAGTAGGGATGCATTTTTTTTTTCAAGCCAAATATACCTACAGAATTGAACCAAACTCCATATTTGCTGATTATTGAGCTTCAGAATCCTTATCGATAAAATACTGGCAAGAACTCTTACTGATGGAATTGGGAGCTTTGTGGGTGCTTCATGCATATAGTGTCTTTTCTCCTTGAAATACCTCACAGTTCCATTTCTTCTTTCTATTTCTCTTCTACTTCTACAGTTTAGACTCTGATAACTTAGCCTCAGTATTTGCTTTTAGGACTTCAATATCTCACCCCTGTCCAGAACAATGATGCAGAATTATACTATATAGTACATTGTATGTATATGTATGTGTAGCTATGTAATTATAAACCTATTGCTATACTGTCGCAATAATATCCTAAGAGAAGGATATGCATATGATAGTCTTTCCATCATACAGTGTGAAAGTTATGCTTATTTCACTTCACGTTTGAAATCATTTTACTTAAAGTACAGCTAAATATTGTTTGCTAAGTACATTTCCTGTTGTCTCCTGAGAACTAAAAAGCTGAGAAATGTAGTTTCAGACCACAGTCTGAAACTACATCATCCTGTCAGTGCTGCTGATTGTTTACCAACTGGACTCATAGATACATGGCCAACACCCAAAGAAGGGGAGAAGAAAGTGACAGTGGCTAAGAAATATAAAATATCCCCTTCTAACTTCATAATTTGGAACTTTAAAAAATATTTATAATTTACAAGAATAAACAATGAAGTAATGGTCCGTAGGGTTCTCTGTGGCCAATTTGGACTTTTAAACAGTGATGGGTCACTCTCAAGTATCTAAAGTTCAAATTCAGTTTGGATCACAACGAAGGCGTTCAGATAGATGAAGTTTTTCAAACCTCTGGAGATAGGAAATGTGAGCTGGAAATCTCATGCCCCTTCATGATATTTTTTATTCTACTGGTTTTGGTAGAAATGGGAAACGAAGTTTAAGTTAAGCATTTTAGATTACTAAAAATTAAACTGATGGTTGTCCAAATATGGACTTTATAGAACAGATATCCATAAAGCATGCCCCTTTCCAAACAAGAAAATAAATAGTCTTCATTATCTGTGTTAATATAGTTTTTAATTAATTCTTTGTTTTGGATAGTTAATAGTAGGAGAAATTAACAGTTGACCAAGTACTTTCTCTACAAACTTGTTTAGCTCCCAGTTATAGAAGTGGTTACTACCTTGTTTTTTCCTTTTGAATTTAGAAAACACACACACACACACACACACACACACACACACACACATATTCTCTCTCTTTCTCTCTCTCTCTCTTTCCAATTCCTTAGTTATTTAAAGTGTTTAGTTCCATCGGGAGGGAAAACACACCTCATTTGGTTTCGGCACATTAAGGCTGGGTCTATGCAACCAGAGATGAACTGGAGCAAGACTGAACAGTATAGTTCGCCTGATTTCCAGAAAATACAGATGTCGGAATGTCAGGGCAATAGTTGGGATGGCACCTTAGGTCCATGCTATTTACCTTGGTGCTAGTGATAAACTGTAGCAGTCCAATCAACTAATATTTTTGTTTGATCTGAATAAGCTGAAATTGCTAAAATGTACAAAGTTACTTTCTATCATGTAACTCACAGAAAGTAAATTTAATTGGATCTCAAGGACAGAAGGGCACATCAGCTCCAAAAGGTTTATGAAGATACTCTCAGCCAGGCTCCCTCTTGTAATAAGTTTGAAAACATGTGCCCCACCCTAGAGCTTCTTGTTCTTTCCATAACACCACAGTTTTATTCAAAGCAAAAGCAGCTCAGGGAGGAGCAAGAGTCTACCATGACTGCAATCAACAAATAGGCAGAAGAAGCTGGGCATGGTGTCTCATGCCTGTAATCCCAGCACTTTGGGAGGCCGAGGTGGGAGGATCATGAGGTCAGGAGATCAAGACCATCCTGGCCAACATGGTGAAACTTTGTTTCTACTAAAAATATAAAAATTTGCTGGGCGTGGTGGCGCATGCCTGTAGTCCCAGCTACTTCGGAGGCTGAGGTAGAAGAATCACTTGAACCCAGGAGGCAGAGGTTGCAGTGAGCTGACATTGCACCACTGCATTCCATCCTGACAACACAGTGAGACTCTGTCTAAAGAAAACAAAACAAACAAACAAACAACTCTTTTATTCCTACTAAGTGCAGCTGTTTCTTGCACTTAATAGGTGAGCAGTAGTAGTGAATCCTTGTTGAATTTAATACATAACTTTTGGGTACCACAGTTTAGGCTTGATATGCAAAGGAGAAATGAAAATGCTAACCAAGGTGAACTTACATGTTTTAATTATGTTTGTGTCCCTACATCACCTTCCTGTACCATCCCATAAACTAAACACCTATATACAGCATCCCAGGGCAGCTTGGAAATCTTAATTGAGACAAGGGAGGAATTTATTCTTCCAACATTGAGAAGGTGACACAGACACCTGGGTTAAAGGCCTGAACCTGCCATTTACTAGCAGACACATTATGGAATGTTGCTAAATTATGGAATGCTTGATGTGTGCTCTCCTTCAACAAACCTTGCAGGAGCTCCAGAGAAACATGTACTGTTCAAGGCACTGGAGGTGAGGCAGACAGCAAAATGTTTTCCAGATGTCAAGCTGAGTAGGGAGTGCATCAGTATTTCTGAGATGCCTCTAAATCCTCCCATTCTCTTATTTCAAACCTACTGTCTTGGGATCTTTCTAGTGAAACCTCGGGGTCTATATGGACCAGGCATGAACAGTAGATGCAAATACGGTAAGAAGACAATTTCTCTCCTCTAGGCATTCCCAGTGTGGGAGAATCATATGCATATAATTCACTGCAGGAGTGTGTTAAGATCTTTCCTAGAGACACAAACCGAGAATTCTGGAGTTACATCCAAAAAATATTTGAAATTTGCCTAGGGAAGTTAAAGAATAAGTAATTCACTTGTTTTATGTGAGGATAAATTGAGACACAGGATGTGGCAACATTTATTAATTACATCATCAATATAAACAAATATATTTTTGCTTAGGAATATGTTTGAATATGTATTAACAGATATGTATGATTTTCTTACTTTTTTTTCGAAAGATGTCCATGCCAGTGCAGATACGTATGATTTTCTAGTATCAGATATATCTTATACACAGCAGAGTATGTTTCAAGTTCCCATTATTTGAAATGATTAAAAAATAAGCTCCAAGTTGTTCAACAAATCAAATAAATTTTATATTCTGAAACTAATAGGTCACTGCATTAAAACGTTTTCGATAAGTATAATTATGTTTTGTCTGATCTTTTAGTATTCTCTTACTTGAGGTGTGTACGTGTGTGTGTGTGTGTGTGTGTGTGTGTGCGCGCGCGCTTGTGTTTCTGGCTTCCTTCTTTATTAAAAATCCTAATTCCTACTGTTTGCCCAACACATGAAAACAAAAACTCTCTGGTTAAGCCAAATTAATACAATGTAGATTAACGTTCATTACTTAGAAATTAAAGTTATTTTTCCCTCATTCTTACTAACAGGTCAGAAAAGCACCATTTATTCTTTTTAAACTCCTAAGTTTGCATTTCACTGGTTTGCTCCTGCTAGTCTCTATTGAGTAATCCTTGGACTACAGAATAGAGGAATTCTGGAGAGAGCTCTCCCAACCATTCTCCATTTCCCATAGATGCCTGTGGACATTTGGGTAGGCTTTTGAGCACCCCAGCAAAGGTTTTGACTTACTCCCAACTCACAGCACCTTCTGAAAAACAGCAATGAAAACATAAGCACGAAGAGGTCTGGACTTATAATGCTACTGCTGAGTATTCTCCTTGCCCTGAGAATGTTCATTTTGACATTTTTGTCTCTAAGTCATTCGCTACTAATGTAAACATGAGAGCTCATTAAAACAGTCCCCTGAGCTGCCCTGCTGGAAGCTTCTTTCAGGCTGGAGAAGTCATCTCACTGCATCTCTTTCTAAGCCCTATTTTGGTGTCTCAGACTCACCACAGCCTGACTTTTGACTGCAAGCAGTACATTTCGATATGAAGTCTCATCAAATGCTTTTCTTTGATGGGGTACAGAATCCAGTGTGTTTCCTGGATGAGCATGCTATAATATCTGCAGGGAACTTCCACAAGTTTGTTAGGCAAGACCTTCCCCATAAATCTAGCGGTTAGCTTTCAAGGTGCTCTTTAGCTAAAGCCCACTGCAAACATGTTGAGTACTTCTTTTCACACCTGGTTTCTTTTCAGAGTCCAGGAACTCAGCAACTGGTGAAGCCACACTTGAAAAATAATTTAATATCACTATTCAGTCGGTTGTCAGTTACAAGGCCCGAAATTCTTCAGGGGGCATCTCAAGATGCCTCATTCTGATTCATCGTCAATAGGCATTATGGGTAGCTGAAAGACTGGGCTTTGGAGAAAAGGCTGTTTTGAGGCTCAATTCTGACTTTCCTGCTTGCGACTTTGAGCAAGTTATGTAAACCCAGTAGCTCAGTTTTCTACATATATATATATGTATATGTATATATGTAAAAAATATATATATATAAATATATATATTTTTACTATAAAAATATCAGCAAATATTTTGGTCTCTGAGACTCACCACAGCCTGATTTTTTTTTTATTTTTATTTTTGGAAAATGTAGACTTTTAATAACTACTTTTATCACCAGGTAAAGCCATGCAGTTACAAAGTTGTTAGAAATTTTTGAAAGGGTGTTTTAGTTGTTTTTTCAAAAAAAAGCTCATTCTTACACATACATTATCTAGCACTTCACTGGGACACTACTGTTCAAAAGGCCCTGACCAAGTAACTCCCAAACGCAACACTCAACCCAAGGTTGTTTTCAGCCCACTGTCAGTGAAGCTGGGTGCAGAATGCACAGCCTCTAAAAGGAGAGGGCATAAAGTCAGGTGAGTAGGGGCCATTGGCAATGCTCAGAGCCAGCCAGACTCCAAACAGAGAGCCCAGTGGTTTTTTTTTCGAGGACATTCTACTTGAATTATCCAATTAGTCAACAATAGATCTTCAAAAGAGAACAATTACTTAACATGGTAAGGAGGTTATTGCATTCTTTGGCCTACGTGTCATAATTATAGTTAGCTAATTCTGACAGTTTTAACGAAAATAGCCTCCATCATCTTTGCAGGTATGAAGATAATTATCCAAAGGGCTTTTAATGTTTGCTGGACAACAATACATGACTGAAAAGCTATAAATGACACTGTTTCATGATATAAAAATACTAGTTTTTTCCATTTATTATTTTTATAGACATTCACTGTTTGAGTCAAGGTTAGCCTTGTTAAGTGATTAAAGGCAATTTTATTACAGCAGCATGTACTTATTCTAAAAGAATAAAATTCATAAGCAGAAACAGCTTTTGTATTTGTTTGCAACCTGTAAAATTGAGTTATTTTGCTGATATAAAATATATATATATATATATATTTACTATATATATATAGTATACACACCATTGTTAGTATACATCTAGGATTATTGTGAGGACTAAATAAAATTATGCAAAAAGAGCCCAGGAGTCGTAGGTCCTTCATTAAAAAGTACAAAACACAGACCTATTAAGAAAACGTTTTAAAGGAATTTGCTTTTTAAATTAGCAAACCTCCTACCGGTCAGTTGTTTTGCTTTAGTTCTGTCATCATGATGCTTTTGGAAATGTTCCTAAAGAGCCCTCTTTTCTCCTTCTATTACCATAAAGTTTGAAGTGATAGAAAATTTGTATTGAGAAAAGCAGGGCCAGGTTCTCAGGTCGGAAATGGTTTCTACCCATCAGAACTGAAATGGATGCAAGTGACATAAAATTGACTCCCATTTTAAATAATTAATCGCTCTCTATTTTAAAGCTAGACTATGTGGCCAGCTTTCTTTCATTTTGCAACCACTCCCTTCTTTCAGGCCCTCTTTCAATACACTAAGAATAGTCCTACCCTAAACCTAAACTGAACTGGCCTGGGATTTTTTTCTTTACACTCTACAGTCTTTTCACTGCTCTAATTCTCTGTCATGCCAGAATGTTATAAAGAAGGCGTTTGTTTATTTGAACTAAGTCAATGACCTTTTCAAGCATTCTCATCATGCACAGCATATTACATAGAGTACCTTCTGTGCATAATGAACAAATAGGATCAAATTCCAGGACCTGATGGGATAAAACTACATTTCTACTCAGCTCGTCAACTTTTTGAGGAGTTGCTCTGCAGGACAGATAATGTTGACATAATATTACGGAGACATATCATGACAGGATAGCATTTTGTTACAGTGGCGATGTGTGAACTTCAGAAGATCTGGATTCTGAGTTTGGACACACTGCCAAGAATGTGGATTTCTTTTTAAAGCATCCAGATGTTTTATGTCTGTAGAGCTGGGCTTTTGGAAGTTGTTTATTTGTTGGTTTATATCAGGACAGGAAAGAGTACATTGCTTTCTTGAATCTTATTCAAGTAATTTTCAGAGTCTGAGAAAGGCACCAAACCTTCAAATACCTATTCTTGTATCTTTTAATGTTTTCTGTTGGACTTCCGTTGACTGTATCAAAGCTAGATTTATTTAAAAATAAACACACATTATATTTTAAGCAAACTCAAAATGTTAAATGCCATTGCATTAAAATTAGGGAATGGAATGGAGGACTGGAGGAATTATTAGAAGCTGACTCTTTATGACCTTGATATTTCCCCACAAACACCAAAGGTAAATCAACTAGGAACTTTATGTCTTTCCACCTTTGTGTGCCGAAGTGTGTCACGTGCTAGAACTGCCTCTGTTGTCTGTATACGGTTGCCTCTGTACGCAGATTCCACGATGACCATCAGTGATGGAGACTGGCTTATTGGGATGCAAGCTAATTAACATTTGATTTATTTTTGCTATTATTTATCTAAAAGAGGTACAACCCTGAGGATTTAACTTTTATGGAAAGATCATGAGTCACTTTACTCAGCTACCTTACTTCTGGAGAGATTTGACTAGCTTTAGGTCATAAATAGAGAAACTTCGTGTTTCCATTTGGAAATTCACGTCCCTTAAGAGCAGAGGTTTTTGACTTTGTTGGCCGCTGTGTTCACAGTGCCTAGAAAAACACAGCCCATGCCTGTTGCTGCTAACATATCTTTTCAATGAGTAACTAAATGCTTCAGACCAGTATTATGAATAGCCTCCATTTTGAGCATGAAAATCAGATCCAGATTATCCTAATCACAAATTTTGTTATTGTCTGTTTGCATGTTACAATGAAAGATGGACATTCCCACAATGGTGAGTGAACTGTTCATAGAAATAGTTTGATTACAACAAGGAAGAGTCCTGTACTTGAAACTTGGTGGCAGTGGTGAAGATATCTCTCTCTGGTGAGATTCCTGAGGGATACTCTGAATTGTTATCCACCTTCTTACATATGTTGGAATCGAATGTTTCCACATTCAGAGTGAGCACTTTCCCAATACATATTCAGCTTTTAAATGTTGTGATTCATTATTTGATCCATAAGTTGTCCAGAAACCAGGGCAGAGTTTGGTTCAATTATTTTAGGGTAGGACGTAGAAGGCGCAGAAGTTCTTTATTGGTAGTGATTTTTATTTTGTATTATTAAGTAAAACTTATAATGTCTAGTTAGAATAATTACTACTGGTACTGTTATATGAACAACTACAAACTACTGAGAGTTATGTGCCAGGTACTATACCTTCACAAAGCTTTAAGGGACCGGTAGTATTCTTTCTGCTCTATAGAAGAGGAAACTATACCTCAAAGACTTCCACTAAAATATAGAGCTAGTAAAAAGATAGAGTTGGGATTTTAACTAGATATATGGTTTACATAATTCTGGTTCCCAAATCCTAAGTCTGCTTTTCATTTTTGTGAATGAGTCATCAAGCATAAGAAATTACGCAAACCTAATGAACTACGTTAATCTTAGCATAGACACTTTCAGAGTGCACAGGTTACCTTAAAGGTGCACTGTTTACATCCCAGACTAAATCAGTGATCATATAGCTGCTGAGACAACCACATGAGAGCTTGAAACAGAAGGGAGGAATCCATAATGCTACACTGTACTTAAGTTTAATACCAGATTACGTTTTTTGTTTGTGCCTTTTTCAGCCAATGATATACTTGAAGACATGCAGTTTCCTAGGGAAAAAATTAATTCAGTGACATCCAAAGTTATGCTTAGGTAATGTGTAAAGAAGAATAACAGAGAAGGGACTTAACTAGAAGCGACTGTTAAGAATCACTCAGCTAGTCTTCCTGCTTTATGCATTATTTCTATCAAGAGACAAGGAGAGAAATAATGTGGTGACTGTCTTGTACAGAATGGCATTATGTAAGCAGTGGACACATTCAGGAGAGGAATACAAAAGAAATCTGTGGAGTTCCTGGGTGGTACCTCACTTAGTACCACTTTATTTTGTGCTGTCAACAATGCTGTGTAGTTCGGCGCATGCTTTCTCTCTCTCTCTCTCTCTCTCTCTCTTTCTCTCTCTCTCTCTGTGTGTGTGTGTGTGTGTATGAATGAATCAGCCACTTTCCCCATGAAGATTAAATGAGATAATACATGTAAAACTGTTATCTAAACCATAATGTGCCATGCAAACCATAATGTGCCATGCAAGTATTGGATATTGTCAGGGCCCATAAATTTATTAGAAATCTCCAGCATTCTGTAAACAGGTTACAAGCCAGCAAGCATAAGGCTACTTCAACTACTGTGCAAGGCATTCATAACATCATCAAAGAAAAAAAATGGGCAGAGGAAGGGAGAAGAGCTAATTGGTGTAAATTTTTCTCATTCCTAGAAGATTTCACTTCTATTTCTCTGAACTGATGTGTGATAAATCCTTTAGTGGCTTCTGGCTTTCCAGGACATAGAAGTCAAGCTTCCAACAGACTGGAGCTGAAACTGGGAGCAGAGAAGAAGGAAGAGAGGATGCTGTCATTGGGAGGATCTTGGCATGGAAAGTAGTTTTTTGACCTTCAGGCTACCTGAAGGGTTTCCTTAATCTAACTGTGACCAATTACTAGCAGTTTTCACAGCAGTAAGTTTCAGCAGCATCTCAAAGAACAGAAGCAGACAATAAAAAGAGAGGAGCCAGGGTGGGTTTCAGTGGTTCATCATGAATACGTTAGGCTTCCAGTGTTCAGCAAAGGAAGAGCCTGGTTTCCATAAATCAGAGAGGTAGTTAGCAAGGGTTAGTTGGGACTTAAGGGAACTTGGCCTTGAAAGCCCAAAGACTTGTACCTGTGCCTTAATAATATAGCTTAGGTCCTCAGAGATGGGTGTGACTTACAGTAGGTGAGGCTATGATATCTTCTATCAGCTGATCAGTGAAGAAAGTGCTGATCTTACAGGCATGAGAAACAGCTTGGGTAGAGACGGAAGTATATACTCCTTTTGGGTTTCTCATTGCTCAGTTGAGCAATGGTTGTGTTGGTATTCACCTGTCTGAAGAGGTAGTGTCTTCTGTCCTGGTGGAATATTAACAATCCCTGAACCTCTCCTAATCAAGGTGTCATGTGCACCCTCACATCAGACTAATTGAACTCAACAGTTTAGTGGGTTACACTTGGGCATCTGTTTTGTTTTTAATTTAATTTTTAAGTTTCCCAAATGATTCTGATTGCAGTCAGGCTTAAGAACCATTCATTTAAAAGTTTTAAGATGGAAATTTGCAAAGGGCTGCTATTCAAATCACTGTTCCTATTGCTACTTAGCTGCTTATGATCTAAGATGACACCTGAATATGTGTCAAAGGTCAATTATTAGGAGAGTCTGGCAGTGAAAACTGATACCATCCAGGTGGGTCTTCTAAGATAATAACTTGCTGTGAAGCTTCCTGTTCTTTACCACATTAGGAATGCAGAGGAACCTGGCATGGTCTGATTCATGGAGCACATGCTGTGGGCTCTGCTTCTTTGCAGTATAAAAAGGACCCTCAAGAAAAGGCTCTCACTACTCCTCCAAATGTCCACATATCAGACTAGGGGGATACCTCCTTTAGAAATTAGCCAGCTTACCTCTGTCATTGACTGTTGCAAATGACTGCTGAATTGATATAAAGTTCATTGATGTTCCTTGTTGGGTTCGATGTTACAAAACGATTTTGCCAGGCTAGCTTTGGGAGTAGACTGGAAAGCTGGAGACAAAATTCCCATGGCTTTGGTAGACACTTTATGGCTGGCATTACAAGTAGAGACTGGATAGTTCCAAAAAACTCAAGAACTTAGGAGACATTATTAATATAAGGTAATAAAGCCAAGGGATGTGTGTAAGGAAGCCTATTGAAGATCCTAATTATCTTGATTATAGTATTGTTGTTTTCTTTTCATCTTTCTTTACTCCTTGTGCTAGGATCTCTGCCTTGTTCAAAAGCTTATGAGAGAGATCTGCTAGAGCAGAACTCTCCAGAGCCTGGAGTTTTGACCAACCACCAGGGGCTGATATTTAAAAAGCTTAAACTTATAGAAAGTCCAAGAATAGCTGACTGGTAGATAACTAAGCAACAATGTAAAATAGGGCTCCACGGCTGTCTAGCAACAGACATGGGTAGAGATCCAAGATGGAAGGCATCTGGCAAACACAATAGATCCCATGAAACTACAGTCTTGAGCCCTAGAAATGGATTCTAAGAGAACATGTTGTAGGGTGCTCAAAACAGGCTTAAGAACTATTTCCATATACAGGAAAATAAGACAAGGAGTTGTACTTGGGCACATGGAAAGGATGAAGCACATTAAACTAGACTGGGAGTTAAAGCCTTGTCCTATGAAATCAACCTTGAACCCAGCCTCTAGAATTAATGAGAATAGAGTTTGTCCAGCAGCCAAGGGAACTTCATGCTTGGCTGATGAACTGCTGGTCTACAGCTCCCTGAATTCCCCTTACCCAAGGTCAAGATGAGTTCCAATCATGTCAGGGCTGGTCCTGTAGTTTGGGGTTAAGTGGTTCCAGCTTCTATATAGAGGCAGGAAGACAAAAAGATAATCATCATGAGTATTTTTTTAAATTCACAATTCTACTTTTCTCCTCCAACTACAATTTTGTTGGATGGACATGTTCTAAAAGTATGTGCAGAGGAAGAAGATTAAATAAACTTCTCCCAGTCAAACACAGTTACGGGCTATTGCACTGTGGCCAAATGACTTTCTGTAAAGAACAAAATCACTTAGTATAGAAAACAACCAAATGCATTTGAGGTTCTTTTATGCTCTAGAATATCTAATGTGGTGTAGAACACATAATATACTTTAAGTGAGTGCACATCAATACATACAAGAAAATCATAGCTATGGAGAGGGCGTATAATTGATATGATATTTGAAAAATCACTACTATCCCCATTCTAGCTTAGTTTAAAGTGTGCACTTATTTTAAGTGTTTTTCTAATTTAAGTTTCTGCAAAACTTTCTTCTTTTCTCTCTTTAAAATTGTAAATCCTAAATATTTAGAAGAGATCTTGCTGCCATTTAATATCTGATATTTGCACACACATACACCTAGGTACACAAATATACACAGAGACTTCCAATGATAGCACAACCCTGAAAAGGAGTTTGGGGAGTGCTGTGTTCATCAACATATTGCTGAGTGAGCAACTAAATAACCAGCTACATACATCCCTTTTGTATCATCAAGTAGTGTGCATTCTTAAAGTGATAATGGAACTAAATTTGGAGAGAAGAGTCCCTTAGGCTTCAATTTATTTGTTTCACAATCACAGCCTCAAACTGAAGGGAAAATTATGTGGCAGTTTGATAAATAAAGCGCTATACATTCAAAAACAAAATGCAAAATGAAAACTTTTAGAACTTCAAATAATCAAGGATCTTAGATTAATTCCATCAGTGGTTGAGAGTTTTTTGTTGTTGTGAATTTGCTGGAGAATTTAGTATGAAAGCACTCTAACTAGTGTCTGATTATATCAGTGTCTCTATTTCCTTTTAGAACACACATCTGTTGTTGGGGGGGGTGGTTTGGAGAGGAGAGTGTGGTTGTGGTTATTATGGAAATATGGCAAAACCAAATATTTTAAAGCAGATGAGAAGAAACCCACAAACAGTTGGCTCACAAATGTTGTAATGCTCTCCACACCCAAGCATAAAGCAAGCCACAGCAGCAGCGGCAACAGCAGCAGCTTTCCTGGTGGCCTCTGTTTTATCTGTTTCAAACACTGGGCTGTTCTTGTTAGTTAACTGACTGGAGATTGTTTTCTCCCTTTATCCTCTCTCTCTTTTTAATTGTTGTTACTCTGTTTTGCCTGAAAGCTGCAGTATCTCACTGTTCATTATTCCCTGTTCAGTCAACTCCTGTCCAAAATTAACTCATTGTGTGCTGGAGTTCTTCTCAGGCTCCCTTTTCTTGCAAGATGCACAAAATAAACCTCACCATAGCTCTCTTAAGAAGTTTGCATATCATGTAGATAATTCCTTGAATTAACTCAATGCTGACTTTACTGGGCTGTGTTTCTTTAATATTTGAAACTTCTAACTAGAAGTATTTCTAATTATTAATAAGAAATTGATCTAAAATTCTAGTTTCAACCATTTAAATCCTCCCTCTATTTTCTTTCTCTCTCCTCTCTCTCTCTCTCTCCCCCTCCTTTCTCTTTTATAAACCTAGTTCTGCAGACCCTGTTCTGACTTTAGTTTCCCTTTTTTATTTTACTTGGAAAATTTTAAAAGAGTCTTTTGAGTCTCCAAACTAAAGCTAGAAGACAGAAAAAAAAAAAAAAAAGGCCAACAGTCAATACAGCTGGGGAGCTAGTTTCTCATATCAGCATGAAATTCCAAGGTATTCAACTTGAATTAAGTGCACCATCAAGAAAAAAAACATCAAAATGGGAAAGTTGCTGTTGTAAATTAATGATTATTTGCTGTGTGCGTTAGAGTTGCTGTTTGCTGTTTGTACCACATTTTATTGTGAGTTTTATTCTTATTCAGTCCAACAGTAATTGGGTCTTAAACATGATAAAGTATCTTAAAGGCTGCATTGGTAGCTGAGCAGCCTACAGCAGGGTTTTAACTCTAGATAAAGAAGGTTAATCAAAGCTAATGAATCTGTTTTATACATTGCCACGAGTTAAAAAAAAAATGTGCCAGAAGGTGACTGAATTAAAATCTGAATTGTTCAGCTATGAACGCAAATACATTTTTAGCATAATGATTTTGCAAGCCTCTTTGATGGCTCTGGTCCTCCTGTATGGCAGGTAACTGCAAGCTCTGTAGTTTTCTTATCTTTCTACCACTGCTCACTCTTCTGCCGTTAAAAAATATGAGCCTTATGAAAATACAGGAGAGGGAATGCAATCCCACACTACAGCCTTCAGTGTGAGAATATCAAGAGACTGTTGCATTCAGAAGTTCAGAATAGCTCTGCTCTTTATAAAAGAATATGAGGAGCCCCCTAATAAGGCCAATTCATTAGAACAAGTGTTTGTTACTAAAACACACCACGCAGGACCACAGGGATCCGAGCCAGACAGCGCAGCAATTAAAGTTGCCTCCCTTCCAAATGCAGGCGGCCCACCAACTCTCCCCCACGAGTTCGGCTTTGTTTTCCTATTAGAAATGTGATTAAAGAATGCAAGTTCATGATTTGTTCATGCAGCAGAGGACCAGTGACGCTCTGGTTGTAACAACCTTTGATATGCTTTAATTTGAAATTTTAAAATTTCAGATTGCTTGTGTGCGTCCTTTCTGAAGGCGCAGGAGGAGCAAAACCGTTTTGCTCTGGGAATATACCTTGCTGCCTGGAATCACTGCCTTGTTGCATTTGAAAAAATGCTCAGCGAGAAACCATCCTCCAAATACCTAAAATCACAGTGGTGGAGGATTTTTAATTTTAATTCCAGCATTTACAGAACGAACACACACACACACACACACACACACACACACACACACACACACACACACACACACACACCCTGCAGTGACACCTTTCCCTTTTCCCCTACCCTTTGGTGCGGAGCTTTGGAATGAGATTCCTAGGGACTCAGGACTCTGGCTGGCAAGGAAAACCCCCTGCATGAGAGACAGAAAGACGGGCGGGGAGGGCCATTGTTGCTTTCCATCCTGCCCTCTTTTTAAGCCCAGATAATATTTGTACTTTTCGGGGAGGAGGATGCAAAAAAGGGATCAAGATATGAAGCAAGGCAGAACCCAAAAAGCGAGGGGGAGAAAAAAGTCCAAGGATAGAGACTAGCTTTGGTCCGAGAAAGGGCCTACATCACAGGTTTCAAAAGCATCTTTTTTCAGTTTCACAAGCCACAACCCCCTTGATGAAAACTAGTTGCGAAATTCAGTGCCTGTTAGGCCTCAGCTAATTAGAAAAAATGGGCTTTTTTTTTCTTTTCCTTTCTTTCTTTAGCACCTTTTCTTTCAAGCATTTAGTCTCAGGAGGGGGATCCAGGCTCTTGGCTGGGCTGTTTTGAAAACACGCCTTTGAATGCCTCTCCCTAATTCTCGCCTTTTGTTTTTCAGCTTTTGTGTTTGCCAGTTTGACCATATAACGTTATACATCTGGTGTATAGCTTGTTGGGGGCTTTTTTCTCCCAGGGTTCCTATGCATTCCCTATAGGACCCTCCTGAGCTTCAATTTGAGCGATCCTGTAACATAAAGGAGGTAAAGGAGAGTCTAGGAGGCTGGGGAACAGGGGGAAAGGATGGAGCAGGAGAGGGGAGGAGGCCTGGGGGAGACAGAGAGAGAAGTGAGTGAAACATAAAAAAAAAAGTTGAAAAGAATTCTTTTGCTCTCTTCTTTTCTTCTCACTGTTGCGACTGGACCCTGAGTCAGCCGGCGACAAGGCCTCGGTGGGAAAATGACGGGGCCACAGAATAGATAACTCATTGGAATTCTGGCAACATATTCGTAAATAAAACAAAAGTGAGGAGGCGGGCTGGGGGAGGGCATGTGTTCCTGGGGAAGTGCAGGGCTGCACAGGGCAGGGCTAGGGGGACATTTCCAGGGCCGGCTCCCTGCCTTGCCTCTTGCAGGGGAAATCTAAGATGGTCAAAAGAAAAGAATCTGGACGGTTTTGCTCAGGCTTGTTTAGCAAGGCTCTTGCAGCTGGAGCTGTTTATTATTGCAGCTAGGAAGATGCTCTCCCAAACATACTTCCCAGCTGAGAGAGCTGAAATAGTCTATACTATTTCTTCAGAGCCAGCACCGGCTGTGCCTTAGAAAGGGGTTTCTGTTCAAAGAGGAACATACTTGAGCATGGTTATTTTTCCCTAGCTCCTCGAGAAGAGGCATCCCTCAGATTTAATTTCCAGATATCTTTCCCAGCCCTTACCTCCCATGCACACTTTTGACAAAACAGCCTGGATACTGCTTCTTGGGATGATGATACTAATGTAAGTTTCCTGAGTTAAAAGCTCCCAGTCTTACTAGTGGATTTTGTTGCTCATTGACAGGTAATCTTGTGGATGAGTGCTCATCTCAATTTCCCTGTCTGTAAAATGGACCTATCTTAAGAAGATCCAAGTCAGAATTCTTAGTTTTCATATTCCTCAAGGGTTCCTTTTGTAATGAGTCTATTTCATATTTTTATTTAATATATACATAATGTGTGTGTGTGTATGTGTGAGTATATAAAATCCATCATAAACACATAGTGCATATTTTGGGGGTTGTGATTTCGTATGTCATCCAACGGCTCTAGAATAACACTGCAAGCTTGATTTTGGCTGAAATAAAACCTAGAATAAATAAGAGGACAATATGTTTGTGGTGGCTGTTTAAAACTAATACCAGCAGCTTTTTCTTTTCTTTACTGCTGAACAATTTCAAAAGCAATATTAGGCACAAAAGCAAAACAAACTCATTTTAGTGAAAGCTTATGAGTTATTTGTGTTTCCCTGAATTCAAGGAGCGGGTGGATGGGTAGGAAATTTGTTTTAAATATAGAAATGGGGAAAATACAACAAACTCCGCAGAATATCTTGGAAGGTTCTGCAGCTTGAAGTGCAGAGTTTATTACAGATGTGATGTAACTTGTGGGTATAATTTTCAAAAATAGCTGAAGAATGCACTGTGAGAAATCTTACCCAAAATACCATTTTCCCCGATGTATTTGTCACTCAGGTTACCAGCTGATTAACCCCTTGAAAAGAGTGAGAGGTGGAAATCTCCATCCCTGTCTGTTCTTAATCAGACCACATGACCAATAATGTAGATGCAAGGGTTAACACAATTAAATTAGCACGTTTGGAAGGAAAGGGTAAAATTGATTCTTAAAAAGATGTTTAACAAAGACATTTTGCTGTTCCAATCAAACATATAATTTATACAATAGGTTATTTTCAGGAATCTATTTTATTCCTAAATGTTAATCAGACCAGAAGAAAATGCCTGTTAGTCCACATTGGGATATGCCGTAATTCCCCTTGAAAAGTAACTTACCTTAGGGAAATATTTTACTTCACAGAAAAAGACTGTTTATTTACTCTGAATTCCTTCCCTTGCAAGGTGGTTGTCTGTTTTTTGTTTTTGTTTAAACTGGTCTCAGAACATGAAGAAGTACAACCATCCTCAACTGAAGCAAAAACAACAACAAAAAACCAAGGACTTGAGCTAAAATTTTTAAATGAATTGTTTAGCCTCAATATGTAAAACTGTCCCAGCAAGAATGTCAAGAAGTGTAAGCACAGAAGGATCTGTATTTTACTGAAAACGTTCTTTATGTAACACCCAAAGAATACGAAAAGAAGGACCCACCCTTACTTATATTACAATGTCTGCATTTATTATCTTTTCAAGTGTGCTTCACAAGTTGATACTGTTTTCTAAAAGATTTTTTAGATTGAGACTCCTAATTCATCCACCTGCTCTCCTAGGTCACAACTCTAAGTCTGGAAAAAGGCGCACTTTATGTTTCTGTGAAAACTGGCTTTATTTCTAGTTATAAGGGAAGCTGAACTTTTAGGTAAACTTGGTGCCAGGTAGCAGCAGCAGCTGCAAAGTAAAAAAGAAAAATAGCAGTTACCCAGTTAAGAAAATAACATTCTGTTGATCGACAAACACTCTTTAAATTTTAGCTATTAACAGCTCTTACACAAACAGGAACTGCCAATAACAAAGTTGATTTCTAATGTCCCCAAGGTAATAATAATCCACTAATTTGACTATATCCCAGCTGGCCTGTACAGCAGTTTCTATTTGTTTTTTTGCAGCAGGGAAGACTTATCTTTCTTTGGGGGGGAAAAAAAGGTGGCGGGTGTGCAGTAAAGTTAAGAAGGAGTGTGGAGAGAAAACACATGGAAATTTAATGTGAAAGTTTCTTGTTGCAATAAAGCTGTTAGGTTTGGCATGAAGACTGTTATCAGATGGTTCCTTTGACATTACTTGAGCCTTTCAGTAAGAAAGACAAGCCTGAAGGATTAGGTTGTCAACTTCAGCCTGTCATCTTTGAGTGGAAAAAAAGAGTTGTTTTTCTTTTTCTTTTCTTCCTTTCTTTCTTTTCTTTTTTTTTTTTTAAATTTAGGTTCGTCTTCCTTCTCTAGCTTTTAGCTTTGAGACCACAGCAGAGGTAGTTAATAGAACACAACCTCAGACCAACACTGATCATGAAAGTCTAGCTTTTAAAGATAAGTGAGCCAACCAAGCTGTAAGGCTAATCACCCTGTGCAAGTATGAATTTATCTAAAGAGGATTTCATGTGGAACCCCTGGAGCCAGCCGCCAAACGGATGACTGCACACTTTAAGAAAGTGGGACTTCTCCCAATCAACTGTCAGGACACATAAAGGGTCTGGAACGTGCTGACTTAAGCAAACAATATTTAGCCATCTAAGGATACCATAAGGCCCAAGATTTTGCTTTGTTGGCACTGACAGGAAATATTGATACGTATCAGGTAACACTCCTGATCCAAAAAGGAAGATGTGACTCCTTTTGGCACTATCTCTATTTAGGAAACGGTCTTGTGTTTTTAAAAAAAGCACAGGTAGGGGCAGGGATAATGTAAAACTCAGTACTTCTCTGGGGACTTTCCCAGCTTTCCTGGGATCACAGTCTCATGAAAATAGGAACTGAGCTAAAATTGTCTCTATTTTGAAAAAAACAAAATTTATTGGAATTTGAATTTGCAAACTCTCAGAATGTCTAGCTGACAAGTGGACCCTCCCCATAACCCCCAAACTATTATTTAAGTTTATTAACCTAGGAAACCTGCCACTGATTAAATTTTGGTGTATTTCTCAGCTTTTACAGTAGTCTAAACTATGTTAGAACTATCTGGCTACTGAGCCTAAAAAGTAAATAGAAATATGTGGCTATCAAATATGTGAGTCAAAACTCAATTTTTTGTGTGAAAAATAGTGTCTAATCCTATTGACTCATTACTTTTAGCCATTTATGGCTTTAATTACAGGGGAAAAATTGTAATTTCTTGTCTTGGGAAAATTTGATTGGTAATTTTGGGCTGTTACCTTAGAATAAAGGTTGGGTTGGAGGATTTAATTTAAAAAGGAAAAAGAACCCTATTTTATCAGTGTACTCTAAACGTTCTCCATCAGTAATGTTGTGCCTGAGGTGATATCTTTGAAGATGCTGGAGGTGGCGGTGTTAATGAAATAACCGTTGGCGTTAAATAGCATTTCTAGAATCCTGATTGTAGTGCTAGAAAAGAAAGTGAATTTTGTAACAGTACAATAAACAGGGAGAACTGAAAAAAAAAAGGACCCACTCATTTTGTAAGGAAGAGTTAAACAAAGAAATTTAGGGTCGTCTGCTTTTCATGAAAATCGCATACATATGGCCTTTGAAATTTGTCACTGAAGATGGTTTTGCTCTAAGGTAAAATTCACCACTTTATAGCTTTTCAGCCGCAAGTCTCTGGATTTTTTTTCTACTGTCTTTTGGCCTGGAGCCCAATATGAATGTATGATCACTAGCACAATAGTTAAACATCTGAGTCTTTTTGAAGTGTCTTCAATGTTACAATGATATGTTGGTTGATTGCCTAGCAGTCAGTGTAGAAAAGACTGCATTCTGCCCCCTAGTGGTAGAGATTTAATGACGGCTTCATAATACATAATGCCTTTTTCCCTGTCTTTTCCATCTGCTAAGGATATAGAGCAGTGTGAGAATTACTGATGAGTTTTGTCATAATCAGTAAAGTGTATATTTTAAACAGGAAAAATCCTAGACTTAATGGACAGGTTTACGAGGCACAGGGTCATTTGATGTATGTTTTGTGTACTCTGCTGTGCTTTGCCAAACAATATACATTACTGCTATAAACAGACATTATCTTTAATACAGTATTCCTCCTGGGAGAATTCTGGGACTTCAGAATAGAAGCTATTAACCAAAAACTTCATAGTGTTGCCAAAATTTTACACACACACACACACACACACACACACACACACAAAGAAAGCATGGTATAGCGTCAGGTATTGTGGAACTTTCCATCTCTTTTTAGATGACTATTTCTTTGTACAGGAGGTAATAAAAGCAATCTGCACAAATTATAACACTGACTTCCACAGGTCACAGACCCTTTGTGTTCAGGTTCATAAAAACCACACACACCCAAGGTAAAGAAAGGGCTTGTAATGTCCTCAAGATTTTGATGTGGGAAACATTGATTATGTACAGCTTTTTTTCAGCTGACAATGAAGTGGAAGGAATTTGCTTGAGTTTTTATCCTGTCCTGGGTTCTTGCTTGTTTGATTTTCATCTTTAATGTAGAATTCATATCCCACATGCAGGCAAGCATTGGAAGGCACACAAAATCAAGCACCGATGGTATAGGCATCATCCAATGAGTGTGTGTTTATATCTTGTACAAGTGAAAGCCCACATTGGAGGAAGACAGGACAGACTGAGGAGGAGAAAGAGGAGGAGGAGGCATCCGGGGAGAGTGGACAGGAGGGACAGCTGGACAACGTGTAATGTGTCAG